>NC_084796.1:92457153-94857153 GCF_963169125.1 Humulus lupulus
AAACTTTCTAAGGAAAATTCCTTAGTCTTATGCCTGAGAACATTTTTAAAGTCCTTCCAGGAAGGAGGTAATTTTTCAATTAAAACAGCAACTTGAAACTGTTCATCAAGGGCCATACCTTCCGAGATAATCTCATGAGCAATTTTCTGAATTTCGTGAGATTGGGCCTCCACAGATTTGTCATCAACCATCTGATACTTCAGGTAGCGACTAACAGCGTATTTTTTAGTCCCCGCCTCCTCTGTATCGTATTTCTTTTGCAGCGCCTCCCAAATCTCCTTTGCTGACTTGTCTGAGTTATAATAGTCATATAGATCATCAGATAAACCGTTAAGAATAAAATTCTTACATAGGAAATCGTTTTCCACCCATGAGTCCAAGTCCTTCTGTTGCTTCTCACGTTCAGTCTGATTGTCCTTGTCGATCGAGGCTTCAGGGACAACCGGCTTCAGAGCAGTGAGCACAAACGCCACCTTCTTCATGGTCAGATAAAAAAGCATCTTCTGTTTCCAACGCTTAAAGTGTAAACCCTCAAAGAGAAATGGTTTGTTAATATCAACAGAGGTAGAACCAGAACATTCATCGGTCGCAGCCATAGTAGAACAGAAATCGTCTTAAAATTGATATTCCACAATAGAAAATAAAATGGAACGAATTTACCGATCAATATTTCTGGCTGAGTCGCGGACAAAGTCGCTTTCTTTAAGACGTTTCGCGGCTCTGCCCCAAGTGTGCACGGCAGTCTATCAACCACGCCGTCCCCAGGATAAACAGCCTCTGATACGAATCCTCCCTGCACCGAGAGGATCGTTCTTGTACACCCTTTATAAAAAAAATTGCTCTCTGAAAAATTCTCGCAGAACCCAGAACCCAAAAGGAACTCTCTGTTTGTTGTGTCTTTTCCAAAAAAAGGTTCTATCTTATTTATACACAGAGAAATCCCCAAAATGGTCAAAAACGTTTTTTTTCTTAATAAATCAGAGGAGGATTAAGGATTAAACGACTAAAAACGTTTATCTTCAATTAATAAAAATAAAACCGTTTTTGGTATTATTAAAATGAACGTTTTAAAATTAATTTAATTAATAAAATGATATAAATGTTTAGATACATTTGTTTAAAAAATAAAACGTTAACACCACACCACCCACCAGCCAGCTCGGCCGGACGGACGGCGTCGCGCGCGTGTGGTGGTCAAGTGTGTGAGTCCTCACCCATTCGCACAAAACTGGGTACCCCTTGGGGCACACCCCAAGTCATTGCATTTGCAATATATATACACTCCAAGAAGAGTGTTCCAAATCCATGTGGGACTTTTCCCATATCACACACAAATGTATCAATTTTTAATAATTCATAACAAAAGGTTCCAACAGAAGACAATTACCTTGATCTTGGAAAGAAAAGAATGAAATGAATTGAATTTGAAATTCTTGATAAGCAGTTCTTTGAATCTTAGAAATAATCTCTTGATAAAAGGAGAGTATAGATCTATCTCAAAATCTAAAAGAATGAGACTTTAAGTTCATTTAATATGTTTAAATAGGTTAAATTATGGCTAAATAAAAACTAAGGGCTAGGATTGTTCACTACGAAACCTTTTAATTTTCTTATTGAATTGATTCTCAATTTCAGTCACAAATAATTTGAACATGTCAAGCGCATCACTTTTATTTTTCATCAAGTACACATAAGTAAAGTCAGAACAATCATCAATAAAAGTGATAAAATAACGTTTACCATTCCTAGTTAACGTTCCGTCAAGTTCACAAATATCTGAATGAATTAAATCTAGTGGCTCAGATTCTCTAGTAACAGACTTATGAGGAGTCTTAGTTATTTTTGCTTGACTACAAAAATCACATTTTTCAAAATCATTTTCTGACACTTTAGGAATCAGTCCTATGTTACTCATGTTCTTAATAATGCGCTTATTAACATGACAAAGTCTAGCATGCCAACCATTAAAATCACACAACATATAAGCAGAAGGAGAAACTTTATTGGATTCAACATTTAACTTAAACATACCATCAGTAGCATAACCCTTCCCAACAAAAATACCATTCTTAGTGATGGTGTACAAATCAGCCCCAATAGTTTGAGTAAACCCAGCCTTATTAAGCAGAAAACCAGAAACCAGATTCTTTCTCATCTCAGGAGTATGCATTACATCTTTCAGTAATAAAGTCTTTCCTGAGGTAAACTTAAGCTCCACATTTCCCATCCCAGCAACAATAGTGGTGTGGGAATCTCCCAACAGCACTTTCTTATCATCAGCAGCAGTGTATGCTTTAAACATAGCACGGTCATAGCAGACATGGCGAGAAGCGCCAGTGTCTACCCACCACCCATCTGATCCACCAATAAGGTTGATCTCAGAAATCATAGCTATAAAAGCTTCTTCAGTCAAGTTAGCCTGCGGAGCAGTGCTTGGCTTGTTCCTACACTTACGTGCCATATGACCTGGCTTGTTACAAACGTAACAAAGGAATTGTCCAGAGTCATTCTGTTTAGGTGGGGGCTGCTGCCTTCCATGTTGGTTCCTGTTATGGTTCCAATTCTGATTGTTGTTTCGATGATTGTGCTGGTTTTTGCGGTTGGAATTTGAATTCGCGTTGCGGTTGGAATTTGAATTCGAGTTGCGGTTCTGATTCTTAAAGGTTTTGCCATTTGGCTTCAGAACCGCAGGTGTGGGCTTCTTAGGGATGCTGTTAGAGACAACAAGCACCTCTTCTTTCTGGTCTTGTTTCCTTGCTTCCTCCTCGATTCGAAGGCGGGTGATCAAACTTTCTAAGGAAAATTCCTTAGTCTTATGCCTGAGAACATTTTTAAAGTCCTTCCAGGAAGGAGGTAATTTTTCAATTAAAACAGCAACTTGAAACTGTTCATCAAGGGCCATACCTTCCGAGATAATCTCATGAGCAATTTTCTGAATTTCGTGAGATTGGGCCTCCACAGATTTGTCATCAACCATCTGATACTTCAGGTAGCGACTAACAGCGTATTTTTTAGTCCCCGCCTCCTCTGTATCGTATTTCTTTTGCAGCGCCTCCCAAATCTCCTTTGCTGACTTGTCTGAGTTATAATAGTCATATAGATCATCAGATAAACCGTTAAGAATAAAATTCTTACATAGGAAATCGTTTTCCACCCATGAGTCCAAGTCCTTCTGTTGCTTCTCACGTTCAGTCTGATTGTCCTTGTCGATCGAGGCTTCAGGGACAACCGGCTTCAGAGCAGTGAGCACAAACGCCACCTTCTTCATGGTCAGATAAAAAAGCATCTTCTGTTTCCAACGCTTAAAGTGTAAACCCTCAAAGAGAAATGGTTTGTTAATATCAACAGAGGTAGAACCAGAACATTCATCGGTCGCAGCCATAGTAGAACAGAAATCGTCTTAAAATTGATATTCCACAATAGAAAATAAAATGGAACGAATTTACCGATCAATATTTCTGGCTGAGTCGCGGACAAAGTCGCTTTCTTTAAGACGTTTCGCGGCTCTGCCCCAAGTGTGCACGGCAGTCTATCAACCACGCCGTCCCCAGGATAAAACAGCCTCTGATACGAATCCTCCCTGCACCGAGAGGATCGTTCTTGTACACCCTTTATAAAAAAAATTGCTCTCTGAAAAATTCTCGCAGAACCCAGAACCCAAAAGGAACTCTCTGTTTGTTGTGTCTTTTCCAAAAAAAGGTTCTATCTTATTTATACACAGAGAAATCCCCAAAATGGTCAAAAACGTTTTTTTTCTTAATAAATCAGAGGAGGATTAAGGATTAAACGACTAAAAACGTTTATCTTCAATTAATAAAAATAAAACCGTTTTTGGTATTATTAAAATGAACGTTTTAAAATTAATTTAATTAATAAAATGATATAAATGTTTAGATACATTTGTTTAAAAAATAAAACGTTAACACCACACCACCCACCAGCCAGCTCGGCCGGACGGACGGCGTCGCGCGCGTGTGGTGGTCAAGTGTGTGAGTCCTCACCCATTCGCACAAAACTGGGTACCCCTTGGGGCACACCCCAAGTCATTGCATTTGCAATATATATACACTCCAAGAAGAGTGTTCCAAATCCATGTGGGACTTTTCCCATATCACACACAAATGTATCAATTTTTAATAATTCATAACAAAAGGTTCCAACAGAAGACAATTACCTTGATCTTGGAAAGAAAAGAATGAAATGAATTGAATTTGAAATTCTTGATAAGCAGTTCTTTGAATCTTAGAAATAATCTCTTGATAAAAGGAGAGTATAGATCTATCTCAAAATCTAAAAGAATGAGACTTTAAGTTCATTTAATATGTTTAAATAGGTTAAATTATGGCTAAATAAAAACTAAGGGCTAGGATTGTTCACTACGAAACCTTTTAATTTTCTTATTGAATTGATTCTCAATTTCAGTCACAAATAATTTGAACATGTCAAGCGCATCACTTTTATTTTTCATCAAGTACACATAAGTAAAGTCAGAACAATCATCAATAAAAGTGATAAAATAACGTTTACCATTCCTAGTTAACGTTCCGTCAAGTTCACAAATATCTGAATGAATTAAATCTAGTGGCTCAGATTCTCTAGTAACAGACTTATGAGGAGTCTTAGTTATTTTTGCTTGACTACAAAAATCACATTTTTCAAAATCATTTTCTGACACTTTAGGAATCAGTCCTATGTTACTCATGTTCTTAATAATGCGCTTATTAACATGACAAAGTCTAGCATGCCAACCATTAAAATCACACAACATATAAGCAGAAGGAGAAACTTTATTGGATTCAACATTTAACTTAAACATACCATCAGTAGCATAACCCTTCCCAACAAAAATACCATTCTTAGTGATGGTGTACAAATCAGCCCCAATAGTTTGAGTAAACCCAGCCTTATTAAGCAGAAAACCAGAAACCAGATTCTTTCTCATCTCAGGAGTATGCATTACATCTTTCAGTAATAAAGTCTTTCCTGAGGTAAACTTAAGCTCCACATTTCCCATCCCAGCAACAATAGTGGTGTGGGAATCTCCCAACAGCACTTTCTTATCATCAGCAGCAGTGTATGCTTTAAACATAGCACGGTCATAGCAGACATGGCGAGAAGCGCCAGTGTCTACCCACCACCCATCTGATCCACCAATAAGGTTGATCTCAGAAATCATAGCTATAAAAGCTTCTTCAGTCAAGTTAGCCTGCGGAGCAGTGCTTGGCTTGTTCCTACACTTACGTGCCATATGACCTGGCTTGTTACAAACGTAACAAAGGAATTGTCCAGAGTCATTCTGTTTAGGTGGGGGCTGCTGCCTTCCATGTTGGTTCCTGTTATGGTTCCAATTCTGATTGTTGTTTCGATGATTGTGCTGGTTTTTGCGGTTGGAATTTGAATTCGCGTTGCGGTTGGAATTTGAATTCGAGTTGCGGTTCTGATTCTTAAAGGTTTTGCCATTTGGCTTCAGAACCGCAGGTGTGGGCTTCTTAGGGATGCTGTTAGAGACAACAAGCACCTCTTCTTTCTGGTCTTGTTTCCTTGCTTCCTCCTCGATTCGAAGGCGGGTGATCAAACTTTCTAAGGAAAATTCCTTAGTCTTATGCCTGAGAACATTTTTAAAGTCCTTCCAGGAAGGAGGTAATTTTTCAATTAAAACAGCAACTTGAAACTGTTCATCAAGGGCCATACCTTCCGAGATAATCTCATGAGCAATTTTCTGAATTTCGTGAGATTGGGCCTCCACAGATTTGTCATCAACCATCTGATACTTCAGGTAGCGACTAACAGCGTATTTTTTAGTCCCCGCCTCCTCTGTATCGTATTTCTTTTGCAGCGCCTCCCAAATCTCCTTTGCTGACTTGTCTGAGTTATAATAGTCATATAGATCATCAGATAAACCGTTAAGAATAAAATTCTTACATAGGAAATCGTTTTCCACCCATGAGTCCAAGTCCTTCTGTTGCTTCTCACGTTCAGTCTGATTGTCCTTGTCGATCGAGGCTTCAGGGACAACCGGCTTCAGAGCAGTGAGCACAAACGCCACCTTCTTCATGGTCAGATAAAAAAGCATCTTCTGTTTCCAACGCTTAAAGTGTAAACCCTCAAAGAGAAATGGTTTGTTAATATCAACAGAGGTAGAACCAGAACATTCATCGGTCGCAGCCATAGCAGAACAGAAATCGTCTTAAAATTGATATTCCACAATAGAAAATAAAATGGAACGAATTTACCGATCAATATTTCTGGCTGAGTCGCGGACAAAGTCGCTTTCTTTAAGACGTTTCGCGGCTCTGCCCCAAGTGTGCACGGCAGTCTATCAACCACGCCGTCCCCAGGATAAAACAGCCTCTGATACGAATCCTCCCTGCACCGAGAGGATCGTTCTTGTACACCCTTTATAAAAAAAATTGCTCTCTGAAAAATTCTCGCAGAACCCAGAACCCAAAAGGAACTCTCTGTTTGTTGTGTCTTTTCCAAAAAAAGGTTCTATCTTATTTATACACAGAGAAATCCCCAAAATGGTCAAAAACGTTTTTTTTCTTAATAAATCAGAGGAGGATTAAGGATTAAACGACTAAAAACGTTTATCTTCAATTAATAAAAATAAAACCGTTTTTGGTATTATTAAAATGAACGTTTTAAAATTAATTTAATTAATAAAATGATATAAATGTTTAGATACATTTGTTTAAAAAATAAAACGTTAACACCACACCACCCACCAGCCAGCTCGGCCGGACGGACGGCGTCGCGCGCGTGTGGTGGTCAAGTGTGTGAGTCCTCACCCATTCGCACAAAACTGGGTACCCCTTGGGGCACACCCCAAGTCATTGCATTTGCAATATATATACACTCCAAGAAGAGTGTTCCAAATCCATGTGGGACTTTTCCCATATCACACACAAATGTATCAATTTTTAATAATTCATAACAAAAGGTTCCAACAGAAGACAATTACCTTGATCTTGGAAAGAAAAGAATGAAATGAATTGAATTTGAAATTCTTGATAAGCAGTTCTTTGAATCTTAGAAATAATCTCTTGATAAAAGGAGAGTATAGATCTATCTCAAAATCTAAAAGAATGAGACTTTAAGTTCATTTAATATGTTTAAATAGGTTAAATTATGGCTAAATAAAAACTAAGGGCTAGGATTGTTCACTACGAAACCTTTTAATTTTCTTATTGAATTGATTCTCAATTTCAGTCACAAATAATTTGAACATGTCAAGCGCATCACTTTTATTTTTCATCAAGTACACATAAGTAAAGTCAGAACAATCATCAATAAAAGTGATAAAATAACGTTTACCATTCCTAGTTAACGTTCCGTCAAGTTCACAAATATCTGAATGAATTAAATCTAGTGGCTCAGATTCTCTAGTAACAGACTTATGAGGAGTCTTAGTTATTTTTGCTTGACTACAAAAATCACATTTTTCAAAATCATTTTCTGACACTTTAGGAATCAGTCCTATGTTACTCATGTTCTTAATAATGCGCTTATTAACATGACAAAGTCTAGCATGCCAACCATTAAAATCACACAACATATAAGCAGAAGGAGAAACTTTATTGGATTCAACATTTAACTTAAACATACCATCAGTAGCATAACCCTTCCCAACAAAAATACCATTCTTAGTGATGGTGTACAAATCAGCCCCAATAGTTTGAGTAAACCCAGCCTTATTAAGCAGAAAACCAGAAACCAGATTCTTTCTCATCTCAGGAGTATGCATTACATCTTTCAGTAATAAAGTCTTTCCTGAGGTAAACTTAAGCTCCACATTTCCCATCCCAGCAACAATAGTGGTGTGGGAATCTCCCAACAGCACTTTCTTATCATCAGCAGCAGTGTATGCTTTAAACATAGCACGGTCATAGCAGACATGGCGAGAAGCGCCAGTGTCTACCCACCACCCATCTGATCCACCAATAAGGTTGATCTCAGAAATCATAGCTATAAAAGCTTCTTCAGTCAAGTTAGCCTGCGGAGCAGTGCTTGGCTTGTTCCTACACTTACGTGCCATATGACCTGGCTTGTTACAAACGTAACAAAGGAATTGTCCAGAGTCATTCTGTTTAGGTGGGGGCTGCTGCCTTCCATGTTGGTTCCTGTTATGGTTCCAATTCTGATTGTTGTTTCGATGATTGTGCTGGTTTTTGCGGTTGGAATTTGAATTCGCGTTGCGGTTGGAATTTGAATTCGAGTTGCGGTTCTGATTCTTAAAGGTTTTTCCATTTGGCTTCAGAACCGCAGGTGTGGGCTTCTTAGGGATGCTGTTAGAGACAACAAGCACCTCTTCTTTCTGGTCTTGTTTCCTTGCTTCCTCCTCGATTCGAAGGCGGGTGATCAAACTTTCTAAGGAAAATTCCTTAGTCTTATGCCTGAGAACATTTTTAAAGTCCTTCCAGGAAGGAGGTAATTTTTCAATTAAAACAGCAACTTGAAACTGTTCATCAAGGGCCATACCTTCCGAGATAATCTCATGAGCAATTTTCTGAATTTCGTGAGATTGGGCCTCCACAGATTTGTCATCAACCATCTGATACTTCAGGTAGCGACTAACAGCGTATTTTTTAGTCCCCGCCTCCTCTGTATCGTATTTCTTTTGCAGCGCCTCCCAAATCTCCTTTGCTGACTTGTCTGAGTTATAATAGTCATATAGATCATCAGATAAACCGTTAAGAATAAAATTCTTACATAGGAAATCGTTTTCCACCCATGAGTCCAAGTCCTTCTGTTGCTTCTCACGTTCAGTCTGATTGTCCTTGTCGATCGAGGCTTCAGGGACAACCGGCTTCAGAGCAGTGAGCACAAACGCCACCTTCTTCATGGTCAGATAAAAAAGCATCTTCTGTTTCCAACGCTTAAAGTGTAAACCCTCAAAGAGAAATGGTTTGTTAATATCAACAGAGGTAGAACCAGAACATTCATCGGTCGCAGCCATAGCAGAACAGAAATCGTCTTAAAATTGATATTCCACAATAGAAAATAAAATGGAACGAATTTACCGATCAATATTTCTGGCTGAGTCGCGGACAAAGTCGCTTTCTTTAAGACGTTTCGCGGCTCTGCCCCAAGTGTGCACGGCAGTCTATCAACCACGCCGTCCCCAGGATAAAACAGCCTCTGATACGAATCCTCCCTGCACCGAGAGGATCGTTCTTGTACACCCTTTATAAAAAAAATTGCTCTCTGAAAAATTCTCGCAGAACCCAGAACCCAAAAGGAACTCTCTGTTTGTTGTGTCTTTTCCAAAAAAAGGTTCTATCTTATTTATACACAGAGAAATCCCCAAAATGGTCAAAAACGTTTTTTTTCTTAATAAATCAGAGGAGGATTAAGGATTAAACGACTAAAAACGTTTATCTTCAATTAATAAAAATAAAACCGTTTTTGGTATTATTAAAATGAACGTTTTAAAATTAATTTAATTAATAAAATGATATAAATGTTTAGATACATTTGTTTAAAAAATAAAACGTTAACACCACACCACCCACCAGCCAGCTCGGCCGGACGGACGGCGTCGCGCGCGTGTGGTGGTCAAGTGTGTGAGTCCTCACCCATTCGCACAAAACTGGGTACCCCTTGGGGCACACCCCAAGTCATTGCATTTGCAATATATATACACTCCAAGAAGAGTGTTCCAAATCCATGTGGGACTTTTCCCATATCACACACAAATGTATCAATTTTTAATAATTCATAACAAAAGGTTCCAACAGAAGACAATTACCTTGATCTTGGAAAGAAAAGAATGAAATGAATTGAATTTGAAATTCTTGATAAGCAGTTCTTTGAATCTTAGAAATAATCTCTTGATAAAAGGAGAGTATAGATCTATCTCAAAATCTAAAAGAATGAGACTTTAAGTTCATTTAATATGTTTAAATAGGTTAAATTATGGCTAAATAAAAACTAAGGGCTAGGATTGTTCACTACGAAACCTTTTAATTTTCTTATTGAATTGATTCTCAATTTCAGTCACAAATAATTTGAACATGTCAAGCGCATCACTTTTATTTTTCATCAAGTACACATAAGTAAAGTCAGAACAATCATCAATAAAAGTGATAAAATAACGTTTACCATTCCTAGTTAACGTTCCGTCAAGTTCACAAATATCTGAATGAATTAAATCTAGTGGCTCAGATTCTCTAGTAACAGACTTATGAGGAGTCTTAGTTATTTTTGCTTGACTACAAAAATCACATTTTTCAAAATCATTTTCTGACACTTTAGGAATCAGTCCTATGTTACTCATGTTCTTAATAATGCGCTTATTAACATGACAAAGTCTAGCATGCCAACCATTAAAATCACACAACATATAAGCAGAAGGAGAAACTTTATTGGATTCAACATTTAACTTAAACATACCATCAGTAGCATAACCCTTCCCAACAAAAATACCATTCTTAGTGATGGTGTACAAATCAGCCCCAATAGTTTGAGTAAACCCAGCCTTATTAAGCAGAAAACCAGAAACCAGATTCTTTCTCATCTCAGGAGTATGCATTACATCTTTCAGTAATAAAGTCTTTCCTGAGGTAAACTTAAGCTCCACATTTCCCATCCCAGCAACAATAGTGGTGTGGGAATCTCCCAACAGCACTTTCTTATCATCAGCAGCAGTGTATGCTTTAAACATAGCACGGTCATAGCAGACATGGCGAGAAGCGCCAGTGTCTACCCACCACCCATCTGATCCACCAATAAGGTTGATCTCAGAAATCATAGCTATAAAAGCTTCTTCAGTCAAGTTAGCCTGCGGAGCAGTGCTTGGCTTGTTCCTACACTTACGTGCCATATGACCTGGCTTGTTACAAACGTAACAAAGGAATTGTCCAGAGTCATTCTGTTTAGGTGGGGGCTGCTGCCTTCCATGTTGGTTCCTGTTATGGTTCCAATTCTGATTGTTGTTTCGATGATTGTGCTGGTTTTTGCGGTTGGAATTTGAATTCGCGTTGCGGTTGGAATTTGAATTCGAGTTGCGGTTCTGATTCTTAAAGGTTTTGCCATTTGGCTTCAGAACCGCAGGTGTGGGCTTCTTAGGGATGCTGTTAGAGACAACAAGCACCTCTTCTTTCTGGTCTTGTTTCCTTGCTTCCTCCTCGATTCGAAGGCGGGTGATCAAACTTTCTAAGGAAAATTCCTTAGTCTTATGCCTGAGAACATTTTTAAAGTCCTTCCAGGAAGGAGGTAATTTTTCAATTAAAACAGCAACTTGAAACTGTTCATCAAGGGCCATACCTTCCGAGATAATCTCATGAGCAATTTTCTGAATTTCGTGAGATTGGGCCTCCACAGATTTGTCATCAACCATCTGATACTTCAGGTAGCGACTAACAGCGTATTTTTTAGTCCCCGCCTCCTCTGTATCGTATTTCTTTTGCAGCGCCTCCCAAATCTCCTTTGCTGACTTGTCTGAGTTATAATAGTCATATAGATCATCAGATAAACCGTTAAGAATAAAATTCTTACATAGGAAATCGTTTTCCACCCATGAGTCCAAGTCCTTCTGTTGCTTCTCACGTTCAGTCTGATTGTCCTTGTCGATCGAGGCTTCAGGGACAACCGGCTTCAGAGCAGTGAGCACAAACGCCACCTTCTTCATGGTCAGATAAAAAAGCATCTTCTGTTTCCAACGCTTAAAGTGTAAACCCTCAAAGAGAAATGGTTTGTTAATATCAACAGAGGTAGAACCAGAACATTCATCGGTCGCAGCCATAGCAGAACAGAAATCGTCTTAAAATTGATATTCCACAATAGAAAATAAAATGGAACGAATTTACCGATCAATATTTCTGGCTGAGTCGCGGACAAAGTCGCTTTCTTTAAGACGTTTCGCGGCTCTGCCCCAAGTGTGCACGGCAGTCTATCAACCACGCCGTCCCCAGGATAAAACAGCCTCTGATACGAATCCTCCCTGCACCGAGAGGATCGTTCTTGTACACCCTTTATAAAAAAAATTGCTCTCTGAAAAATTCTCGCAGAACCCAGAACCCAAAAGGAACTCTCTGTTTGTTGTGTCTTTTCCAAAAAAAGGTTCTATCTTATTTATACACAGAGAAATCCCCAAAATGGTCAAAAACGTTTTTTTTCTTAATAAATCAGAGGAGGATTAAGGATTAAACGACTAAAAACGTTTATCTTCAATTAATAAAAATAAAACCGTTTTTGGTATTATTAAAATGAACGTTTTAAAATTAATTTAATTAATAAAATGATATAAATGTTTAGATACATTTGTTTAAAAAATAAAACGTTAACACCACACCACCCACCAGCCAGCTCGGCCGGACGGACGGCGTCGCGCGCGTGTGGTGGTCAAGTGTGTGAGTCCTCACCCATTCGCACAAAACTGGGTACCCCTTGGGGCACACCCCAAGTCATTGCATTTGCAATATATATACACTCCAAGAAGAGTGTTCCAAATCCATGTGGGACTTTTCCCATATCACACACAAATGTATCAATTTTTAATAATTCATAACAAAAGGTTCCAACAGAAGACAATTACCTTGATCTTGGAAAGAAAAGAATGAAATGAATTGAATTTGAAATTCTTGATAAGCAGTTCTTTGAATCTTAGAAATAATCTCTTGATAAAAGGAGAGTATAGATCTATCTCAAAATCTAAAAGAATGAGACTTTAAGTTCATTTAATATGTTTAAATAGGTTAAATTATGGCTAAATAAAAACTAAGGGCTAGGATTAGAGTTAGGCTAACTAAACGGATGGCTAGGATTAGATTTAGGTTTTAAATTAGAAAATTTACAACTCCCAACGTTTTATAAATATTATTTACAATAATAACGTCATCTTTTTTTTATTTATAAAACTCACAAATTTTTATACAGTTTTAAAAAAATATATAACACTCTCCATTTATATTATCTCTCCTCTAATTTTCCACTTTTCTTATGTCAGATGTTATTGCTCCTTTTTTTTAGAAGGTTTTTTTTTTCATATCAATAGTCTACTCACTTTTTTTGTCTATCCCTCATCTTCATGTCTTTTAAACTTTTTTCGACCACACCGTTTGTTAGTTAGGCTCAAGAGTGATATCATCGCGACTTACTCTTTAAGGTGATCATTTTGATATATGGGAAGCATGTGTTTTTTCGGTGTCGCTAGAGAAGATGACCTGAATAAACAACAATCTTTTAGTTTCTTTTATATATTTTGTCAACAAAAAAGTAACTAAATTTTAAACTTAAACAAAATTTAATATACCAAAATTTGTATTCTTATTTTACATTTAAAATATAGTATTTTAAACAACTTTTTAAAAATAAATTCTTTAGGTTATTGTTTGGTAACTTTTAAAAAGAACATAAGAAGACGTTTTTTGGTAACTCAATAAGTTTTTTGGTTGCTATAAATTTGTGGTATACCCAAACAATTATTCATATATCAAACACATAACCAATTAGTATCTTAAATGATTTTAAAAGCAACGAAAATGTAGCTTTTACAAGTAACTATGCAGTATACTAAATAGTATCATTTTCTAATAAGTTATTCATGGTAACTTGGAATTATAGGAGTAACTGTTTATACTATATGATGACCAATTAGTTTCTAAAATAGAATTGAAGGTAACATAAAAGTAACTTAAATAATAAGACATGTAAATTACATGAGTGACTAAGTTTTTATTTAAAATTTACCGTGTAGTATACTACATTAATTTTTATTAATAAACTATATGGTAACTTATTATACTATATGACAGCTCAATAGTTTCTAAAATAAGCTTGAAGGTTACCAAAATATATCTTAAATAATAAAATACCATAACATAACCTAAAATAACTAATTGGTATATTAAGATGTCTACAAAAAAGTTTTGGAGGTAACCAAAATGTACTAAAATAATATGATCTAAAAATAAAACTTTTAATAAATAAAAAGTGACCAGTTCGTAATTTATAACCATTATAAGTAACCAAAATGTTACATTTAAAACCTAGAAAAACGGGAAATTCGAGATTTCAGGATTGTTTACAATTTAAGTATATTCTTTTTGGAATAAAGTATTTTTTTATGATGTGTCAAGGTATTTTTCCAAATAAAAATTTGTAGGTGATTTTTGTAATTATTTTATATTATATGTATATAATTGCAAAAATCCCTTTAAATTAATTATTTGAGCATAATTATTCAGATTAGATACTGGACTAAATACCTAATTCCAGCAACAATTTGTTCAAGAGGCCTAATATCAACCCGCTTTAGTAAAATTAACATAACTTTTGACTCACAATTCAGAATCGACTAATTTTTTTAATGCATTGAAATCTAACAAATTATCTACAATAATGTGTGAAGTAGAAGTTTTCAAATTCTAAAGTTATCATACCCAAATTTCAAAATAATGTTGTGTACAATTGACATAAATTGCGACATGTCTTAGAATTTCTATACTTCAAAATTTATAAACTAATATATGATTTCAAGTAACTTGATAATAACATATCAACACTCAATTAAAATATACTTAACCTTTAGGCCAATAAAACAGTAATGGTACCTTCATCATAGTCACCTACAAATAACTTTACATATGTTGTTACTAAGACATTATTAATCATGTATAGCACCTATAATACATAACATGCATAACTTTGAATGGTGGGGGCATTACATATGCTCTCAAGCATCTATGAGTGCATCCATGCATCAAGGCTCTCTAGCCAAGTTATTCGCGTTGTCCATAGGTTCCCACTATGGCAAGGCGTGTCCCAACACCGATGCTCACTTGAATATTTGCAAGCCATGTAATATGTGTGGCGAACACCAAGCTAATGCTCGAACATCTCTCGTCATGAATTAGAGCTTTATAATAAAACTATACTTTCAAGAATATTCTAAACCTCATAAAGTCATACCTTCAACCTAGAACCAAAATGATGAAATCTCGAGTCTTCTCTTTAATGTCTATCTCCAACAACAACACCAAGAGTTTGGATACTTGGGTAGATTTTAGTTTGATGGGGATCAATATTTCGGCTATAATAGGGTTTAGAAAGGCAATAGGGTTTAAGGAAAAATAAAGAAAATAGAAGAAAAAGATCCAGAGCACTAAAAGGCCTAGTGTTTCGGCTATGGCTATGTAGAGTGTTTATGGAAAAATGGAGAGAGCTTTTGGGACTATGGATTTTGATATGAGAGGTTTTTGAGAGATTTTTAGTGTGAGAAAAATGGTGAAGGGTAAGTCTCTATTTATAGGCTTCAAACCCCAACTCCCTTCCTTGATTTTCTCCACACTATTCAACTTAAATTTAAAAAAAAAAACCTTCCCTCCACTATATGGTTTTGGCCAACCTAGTCTTACTCCCATCTTATTGCTACATCATCCCCAAGTATGCCACATAGTCTCCATTTGGTTCAAACTTTAGTCAAAGTCCAAACTACTATCCTATATCTCGTAACTTTGGACCCTTCTGTAGTAAAATTAAAGCAATTGGAGCTGTAAAAGTCTGATTTAGGCTATTTTTATGATGTTGGATAGATAATTAAATTATCTACAACTTTTTAGAAATAATATTTCTCCAAAATCGTAATAAAAATAGGTCAAAGAACGATGGAGGCCCTTGGGGTATATGTGATGTCAAATTGACTTAACTCAATCGACCATTTCAGCAGTCTTCCTGAGGTTTCAGGTTTGTGCAAGACCTACCTCAATGGGTTATTAGTTAGCACCTTATTCGCATGGGCATGGAAGTAAGGCCTTAACTTTCTCGAGGCCATCACCAAGGTGTATGCCAACTTATCTATTTCTGGGTATCGGGATTTCGCGTCTACTAAGTGTTTATTGATGTAGTATACGGGTTGTTGGTGCTTCTTCTCTCCTTTAACCAAGGCAGCACTTATGGCATGCTCGGAAACTTATAAGTATAGGTATTGCCTCTCGCTCTTTTCAGGTTTAGCCAACAAGGGTGGCTTCCCGAGGTGCTCCTTCAACTTATCAAAGGCCTCCTCGCAGTCTTTGTCCCAAGCGAACTTTTCTCCCCCCTTTTAGGATGTTGAAGAAGGGGAGGCACTTGTCCGTGGACCTCGAAATGAACTTGTTGAGCGTTGTTTCGCTTCCCGTTAAACATTGCACCTCCTTCTTGTTCTTGGGTGGATTCATCTCTATTAGGGCTTTAATTTTGTCAGGGTTGGCCTCAATGCCTCTGGAGTTAACCATGAAACCCAAAAACTTTCCTAACGAGACTCTGAAAGTGCACTTGAGTGGTTTAACTTCATCTTGTATCTTCGGAGTATGTCGAGCATCTCACTTAGGTCCTAGTTGAACTCTTCGGCCTTCCTGGTCTTCACCAATATATCATCTACGTAAACCTCCATATTCCTTCCTATCAGATTAGCAAACATCTTGTTCACCAACCTCTGGTAGGTGCTTCCTACATTCTTCAGCCCAAAGGGAATCACTCTATAGTAATAGAGTCCTTTATCTATTATGAATGAAGTATACTCCTCATCAACAAAGTTCATGGGTATCTGGTTGTATTCAGAATAAGCGTCCATGAAGCTAAGTAACTCATGCCCGACTGTTGCATCCATCAGTTGATCTATCCTTGGAAGCGGGAAGCTATCCTTGGGGTAGGCCTTATTGAGGTTAGTGAAGTCCACACAAGTCCTCCACTTTCCATTTGGCTTCGAGACTAGCATGGGGTTCGATAGCCATATTGGGTAGAAGGCTTCGTAGATGAATCCATTTGTCAACTTCCTTCTTCAAGGTTGCATATCTCTCTGGTTCGAGTGCTTGCCTCTTCTACCTCATAGATCTTACCTTGGGGTCGATATTTAGGTGATGGCACATGATGGGAAGGCTATCCCTACCATGTCCTCGTGACTCCAAGCGAATACATTAAGGTTATCCTTCATAAAATTTACTAACTTCTCTTTTATGTCACCTTGAAGGTTTTTTTCCCACATTAAACTTTCTCAATGGTTCCTCCATCACAACAATCTCTTCCAACTCCTCCACAGATTTGGCCATAGGCTCCTCTGTGACTCGGGGGTCTACCTCCTGTGGGTTTGTGCCTCCATGTATCACCATCACCATGGGTTCTCGTGGTTTTACAGCCGTGCGGAGGAAGGTGCTATGACACTCCCTCACCTCTTTCTGTTCCCCTTTCATGCGTGCTATTCCCCCAGGAGTCGGGAATTCGACAACTAAGTGATATATTGGGGTTATTTCTTTCCATTCTCTTAGAGATGGTCTCCCTAATACCGAATTGAAAGCTCAAGCACAATCTACTACGACAAAGTTTGCCTTGACAGTGGTTTGTCTGGGTTTCTCTCCCATGGTGAAGGCCAATTCGATCATTCCTAAGGGTTGTATTGAGTTCTCAGTGAATCCATATATGGAGGTATGGTAGGGTGTCAAGTTCCTAATGCCCAAGCCCATCTTCTCCAAAGAGGGGTGATACAAGATGTCCACGGAGCTTCCATTGTCCATGAGGACTTGACGAACCCTCATATTGGCCAGTTGGACGGTCGGCACCAGGGGTCATTGTGGGGGAAATGCACCCCTCGTGCATTGTCCTCCGTGAAAGTGATCGAATCATTCTGCCCCTTAAAGATTTTTGGGGTTCGCTACTCCAAGCTCATGATGCACGGGGGTGGACTTCGTCTAGCTTCCCTAGCATACCTATATCTCCCCTTCCTTTACTCTCCTCCAAATCCTGGACCACCGAAGATCGTTCTTACTTCTCCTTGTACTTCTGGGGCTCTTTCTCGAGCTTGTGGTAAGCCCGCCCATCCTCTGGTATTTGGTTTTCCTTTCCAACATATCTACCCAGGTCCTCCCTACGTATGAGTTCCTCTATTTCCACTTTTAAATGGGTACACTCCGCTATGGTATGGCCAATATCCTTGTGGTATTGACAATACTTACTGGGGTCCCTTTTGGATCGGTCTTTTTTCATCAGCGGGGTTCTCTTGAAGGGGACCTGACCTTCATTCGTGAGGAAGATATGTTCCCTGATGTCCGTCAGGTCTGTATAGAAGGTGTATGGTGTTTTCCTGAGTTCACCTCCGTGTTTGTGTTTTCTCTCATGGTCATCTCTTGGCCCTTCATACACTTTCTTCTTTTTTTTCACCATTTGAGCCTTCATGGGCTGAGGGCTTGGACAGGGGTTGTTGTGATAAATTTAATATTTGACTTTAAATACGCAAGTGGACGTAATCACACAAGTAATATAATGATAAGTAAATCATATCCACAAGGATTGCAAAATAGAAAAATAAGCAAAAAAATTACTAAACAACTTAAAAGTATTAAAAATCAAATGGGTTGTTTTTAGGCTAAGAAAAATATTAAAAAGATGGAAACACTGAAATTAAAAACTGAACTGAACAAGAAATTTGAGAGAAATATATGGATTGCAAAATGGACTTGAATTATTGAATTCCCCTATTGTAACGCCCTACTACCTTAGAGCCGTTACTAAGTGAATTTAAAACGGAAATTGTGCAACTAACTGGCTCTACGAGGTTTCTAAAACCAAAAGTATGACTAAACCAGAAGTTAAGGCTGTAATCTTTGAAAATGCTTAGTTTCATTGAAAACATTAAGTATCAAACATTTGGGATCCCAAAAATAAGGTTTACAAAATATTTACAACTCAAAAATAGATTTACACTTGGTTAACTATCAAAAGAACAAGTTAATACAGCCATATTAAAAAATGCCCCCAACCAAAGCAGTCGGGCAGGCCGAACATGTACGCGCCGCCCCCACGCTCTCCATACTCATGGATGGTTGAATTTTTCTTTGCCTTTACCTGCAACACGGAGCACCCGTGAGCCGAAGCCCACCAAGAAAACTCAAACAGTATATAGCATATGCATATTATATAGCTGACATATAATCCACAGATAAACAGGTCAACCATCAGACTAAGAAAACACGGCCATGCTGCCCCAAAAGCCTTACCAAAGCCTGGGGTCTCGGTCCTCACCGTAAGGATACCCCATGTATCATTGGGTCCTACCCTGAATATAAGCACTCCATGTACTACGTGTTACTTCCGGCCCCACTGCCGTTCTCGGCCTTCGCCGCTCTCGGCCTTCGCCGCTCTCGGCCTTCGCCGCTCTCGGCCTTGCTGCTCTCGGACTTAGCCGTTCATTTCACTACAAGCACACATATAGTACATCTCGAAATAATTGTTCAAACATATAATAATTCAATTAAGGTTATACTCTAACACGTAATACAATCTAGGGCCATGCCCTGCAATAACACTATGGGCCCATGCCCTATTCTCAGGTGCTACGGTTTTCTTACCTTTCAATTCGATAGCTTTGATCACTTGACTCCTTGAGCACGATCCCACTCGAGCCCTAGCGCTCACCTAAACAAAATCCATAGGTCAAAGTCATCACCAAACCTCAAGTCCAAAACCTAGCCTCGGGACCAATCCCGAGCCCCCCCGGGAAGTCCTAGATCCACAAAACAAGGTGGTGGAATCGAACCCCGAACCCTAGGTCAAAATCCCTCAAAAATAACCCAAAACCCCTTTCTGGGAACAGGGTAGCGCTAAAACGCTCAAAAGAGGGCGCTATAGCGCTACAAGCAGAACCGAACTTCCCCAGAAATAGGGCCTAGCACTACAGCGCCCAAAGACTAGCGCTGTAGCGCTAGTTGCAGACAGGCAACACCCAATTTCGTTTTCTGCGATTTCTTTCAACCAATTCAACCCCAAACTTGTCCAAATCTTTCCCAAACCCAAAAAAAAACTTATCAACACCTCCCACTCATCCCAAGCATCCCAAGAACTCATAACCCAAGCTCATGCAACCCAAATCTCAAAGTCTACCATAGTTAACCCTATACCCAGAAATTCAGTCGAAGATCAAAGTTAAAGACTTAGAATTCATACTGTGGATGGAAATTCAACCTTGAGTTCAATCCTAGACCTCCTTAGCTTGCTCCTTCTCAACCTTGGCCTGAATTCCCCTAAAATCCCCATCAATTCAGCTTAAATACACAGCTCAAACCAGTCAAACCCTAAAACTGAAACTTCTAAAAACTTACCTCAATTTTGATGTGTTCTTGCTAATCCCTTGCCAATCTTCAAGTCTAGCTTAGGATCCTTGATGCTCAGCCTATCCTAGCTCTCCTCTGAGCTTTGCTCCAAGAAAAATGAAGGGAAATGGTGGGAGAACCACAAACCGCTCCTTTTGAGACAAAACCCCTCTGTTTTTCTCTCTTTTCTTTTTCTTCCTTTTTCTTTCTTTTCCACAGCCTTATAACTCTTTTCTACCAATCCCACTAAGTATAAAGCTTAAATAAACTTATCTCTAATAAGCCTAATGACCAAAATGCCCTCCCTATTAATTCTACACCCTTTTATCCATGTAGGGCCATTTTAGTCATTTTACCCAATTCCCGCTAATTCCTCGAGTGTCTCTAATAATTTCCCGCTTGCTTCCCAATACTGATTAATCTCCAACTATATATATTCCTCATCATCAAAATTAACCTCAATATATTCTCTAAATTCCCATTTAAACTCCCCAGGCTTGACCTGAGCCGGTATAAATTCCCGCTTTGACTTTTCCGCTAATCCGCTCTCTCTAGGATCGTCTCGAGTCACAGATCACAAATAATAATACAGTCATGCCCAAAATAGCCAAAATTACAATTATGCCCTTCTAACACAATCAGGGCCTACATGCATACTAATACACATAGTCATGCATCTCAAATAGTCATATAACATGCTTTAAATCATAATCATGAATTTTACTCATTAAAGTCACACATAAATCCCATTATGCCCTCCAGGCACACTAATCAAGGCCCTTAAGCCTTATTAGTGAATTTGGGTCGTTACACCTATATTAATCATCCTGAACAAATTGCGGACAGATTGCGGCAACAATATTCTAGCAAAACTCCCAGGTTAACAAGAATTCATTTTAACACTCATAAAACTTTCCCAAATTTTATGACATTAATTCTTCTACCTAATTAAACATATTCCTATGCAAAATCAGATCTAAGAATGCAATTCAAAGTTCAATTCTCAAAGTTACACAAGGCAAATAACATATCTCTATGTTACTTACTAACATAACCTAACCTAAATTATGACTTGTGTCATCCAAGTTCTTCCCATTACATTTAATCTTTCCAGCATTAAACATAATTAAATAACTTGCCATTGCTGGCCAAACAACAACAAGAAATTAATATAAGCACACTTGAATGAACAAATGAGATTTTACTAAAATAAAGTGTAAGAAATTGATAGACTATAACATAGGGTTCATCAACAATTCAAGCCACCAAAAAATTAGTTCATGGCTGAGTTCATAAAAATTAATCCACAATCAAAACAGCCCATAATATTAAGATTCAGCAATCACTAAGAAAATGTAAAAATGGAGTTTAGAAATAGAAAGAAGAACAAATCCAAAGTGATGCTTGAGCTAGCTTCTTCCTTCTCCTTGCTGATTTTTGGTTCTCCTTCTTTTCTTTTTCTGGTTATTCTTTCCCAAAATGGTTGTTGAATTCATATTACGGTTGATGCCTTCTTTTGTGTATTCTAGGTTTTCTCATTTTATTTCCAAAAGTACCATATTGCCCATTTTTCTCCAAAAACACGAATTCCCCCTTTCTCTTTTGTCCTTTTCTCAAATATGTTGACTAATTCTTTCTGCCCTTTCCACCTCAGCCAAAATTTCCAGCTTACCCAATGACTGCCACGTGTTCCATGTGCCCAAAAGTTTCTTGATCAAAATGCTTCAGCAAAATCTGTTTTGCTGAAACAAACCTGATAATTCAACCATCAACAATAAAATTCAATCAAAATAGTTTCACATGTTAGTTCATTCCTTGTGCGAATATTTATCCATGAAACTATTACCTTTAATCCAATAGTTATTAAAAACTTCAAAAATAATTAAACTTAATTAAGATAATAAAAACACCAAAGTTAGCTACAAAAGCTAAAAATAAACTAACATCACCCATGATTTTTTCACAATTATAAGTTCAAAAGCACATGAAATAACTCTTTATTCAAGAGTTATCAGGGGTTCACTTTTTCCTGCCCCAAGGATCTCATGGCCATCCTTGACACAGATGTATTTTTGTGCTCTATCGTAGAAGTCGTCTAAGTCAGTGACCTGTCTTTTGAGCATATTTTCCCATAGCTTGCTATCGGGGCCTACTTTGGCGATGATAGCCATTTTTAGTTACCCTTGAGTTAGGCTTCCCACATTAGCCGCTTCCATGTTGAATCTATGAATATATTTTTTTAAGCTTTCGCCCTCGCCCTGCTTTACGTTAGCAAGATTGGTGCCCAACATGCTATAATCGTGTACTGCATGATGTTGTTGGAGAAATTCATCAGAAAATTGTTGCCATGACCTGATGGTTCCTAGCCTTAGCCTCTTGAACCATTTGTATGCAACCCCTTTCAGTGTGACAGCAAAGTAATGACCCCTTGCTTTGCTATTGATCCCCCTTAACTTAATCAAGTCATTGAAGGCATCAAGATGGTACTTGGGGTCCATAATACCCTCATATGGGGTCATGTGAGGCACTTTGAAGTTGGCAGAGAGTAGTTCAACCTTAATCTCCCTTGTCAAAGGTGACTCATAGTCAAACTAATCATCAATAATATGCCACCTGGATGCGATGACTATTTTGCTTCAAAGGCTCCTCATCTCGGTGTCTAGCTCTTGTCTTCTTTTATTCAAGTAGTCCCTCAAATTTGACAGTTTGGCCTTTCCTTTCCCCTTGTCCTCCAGAGGGGCCATAGGGGATGTTGTCCTTACATTTGACCTTCTATTGAGCTTTGCCCTTAGGTCAGGTGGATTCTCCTTAGAGGTGACCTCAGCTTCATTTCGATGACCAGCATCGCCACTCCACCTTTGCTCTCAGGGGGACTTCGCTGGCCTTGGACCCTTATGGTGCTTCGTTCGAGGAGTGTTGCTAGTGGAAAGTCGGGTCCTCTCGTTGTCTATGGGGATGGTGGTTTCTCCTCTCCCACACTCCTTATCCTTGTGCTTAGGAAGGAGCATGCTCAACTTTCCTTGCAGTAGGCCATTCAACACTTCTTGCATGTTTCCCAGCGTGGTTTCCAACATTTGGTTCTTTTTTTGTAACTCGTGTATATCATCCTCATAGAAGCGAGTTCTTGAGCCGGAACTCACAGAGTGTATTTGGGAACTCTTGCCCGGCCTATGCATAGAGGGACTTGGATCTCGGTGGTCAGAGCGCGGTGCAGCCGGAGGTCGAGGAGGAGGGTGCGTAACCATGCCACCTACGGGGGGACTAATGGTTCTTGATGGCCTCCATTAGGTCGGACAGCCTGAGATGATACCTCCTTCTCTTCTCCAGGGGTTGGATGCTCCTTCGATATACCTCCATTCTCCGGCAGTGAAGGGTCTTTCCTAGAGGCTCTTAGTTGGTCTCCGTCTAGATGGATTTGAACATCATGTGATTCACGTAAGCGTCTTGAATGCCTTGGCAATTTTCCATTTTGGAATTGATGGAAGAACAATGGCTTGATATTTTTTCTTCCCACAGATGGCGCCAAAATATTGACAGTCAATGAATTAAGGTTGGAAAACTCGAAGACTTAACAAGAAACTTATGAACTTAGAAGAACTTGTAGAAACGTAGAGAAAAGTTGCAGAAGAACAATGGAAGAAAACTTGTATATTTCTCTTAGGATATTCTGGGGTTACAAATATTTTCCAACCGCCTTTAAAGATCAGAGGAGGCCTTATTTATAGGGGAACTCTAATGGCTCTTAGTACAAGAACGGTCTCAATGAGACCAAGAGATAGTAGTACTATGGGGCACTTTAGAGAATCATGGCGCAAGTGGTAGTGGTGTCGGGCTTCAGGCCTGTTGGGCCTCATTGTGGTCAGAGGCGTGGGAGGATGTAGTCCTACTCCTAGTACTTAGTACGGTCACCACTCTTCTGACCTAGTGTGGCCACCACTTCTCTAACAGTCATGTCTGATTCGTACTCCATACTACTTAGACCTTATTCATACCTCTACTTTGTCTGTATCTTGATGAGCCCTTGAGAGCTTAAGTGTAAGGTGTTCATAGCTTGAATCTAAGGAGAGACTATGCCTTCAGGTTGTATGGACCTATTGGGATTATTTACTCTCAAAATCAATCATGCTCCTAAGCTTGTACTCTAAGTTTGTTGAGGTCCTCTGAATAACCCTCCGAGCCTCTAGGAAGCTTTGAGCAGGGTCAAACTGGTGCTTAGGTTTCAGGGGGGCCTTGAGCTCGCCCCTTGAGCTCGCTCTCTCAAGCTGAGGTCGCCCCTAAGCTCCCCCTGGGGATCCTGGTGGTCGGGGACTTAGCATTGAGGCTCCTTCTGTCATCTTGTGATAAATGAGTTTTAGGCTCGTTTATAGTCTAGCTTTTAGGAGGGTTTTCATTAGTTTAGGGTTATTTTATTGCAGATTTATGTTTGTTTGTTCATGTTTTAGGTTTTTAATGCAAAGATTGTGTAAAGAGTGGAATGAAATGAAAGTGGAGGAAAATTGAGTTATTTTGGAGAAAATCGAGTCATTCGAGAGCAAGAAGTCCAAGTAATGTTTCTGTGAATAGCGCTACAACGCTAGCACAATGGCGCTACAACGCTAGAAAGACGACTTCAAGGCATTTGTTTCTGTTACTAGCGCTACAGCGCTTGAAAAACCTGAAGAATAGCGTTGCGACCCTATAGACCTAGCGCTACGTCACTGGTTGGATAGTTTTTATGAGGATTTGGCTCTGTTTAAAGCGTTGTAGCACCCGAACCCTAGCGCTATAGAGCTGTCGATGCAATTTTTGAATTCTAAGCCACTTTTACAAGGGCAAAATGGTCTTTTCACTTGTGGGCACTGGGAAACTATTTAAGTGACATTATTCTGCGAATTTGAGGAGGCTGATTAGTTTTATAAACCCTAGATTTAGAAAAGTCTATTGTCATTATTGTTTCTAGATTGCTTTTTCTCGTTTATTATTTTCTAGATTTCTTCTTCATCTTAATTCTTTAGGTTATTTTATATGAACAATTATCTGAATGTTATTGTTATTATGTCTGCTATGAACTAAACATTTTTATCTAGGGTTTAATGTAGTCACTTGGATTTCTATTTAATCGTATTATGATTTTTATTGATTTTTCTTCATTATTCTAATCTATATAGTGTTTGCTTAATGCTAGTAAATACCTGATCAATAATTGCTTGCTTTATGATTTTGATTCAAAATTCGAAAGATGAGAATTAAATATGCTATTGTTATATAGACATAGGTTACATATTGGACGAAAGTACCTGTATGACTTGTGTAGTAATTAGGTTTCTATGCTTAATGTCTGCTATATGTTTAAGTTTATCATAGAGATGTGGAAAACCTGCATATAGGATGAGATCTTATATCTTGAAAAAGAATAGGAATTGATTTATGTTAACCTGCTATTAGAATAGGAAGAAAGAAATTTAGAACCGATTAATAAAATTAATGGAATGAAAAGTTGATGAATTTAATACCTTAGGTCTTTTTAATAGTGATTTGCATCTTTTAATTAATTATTGTTTAACAGTTATTTAAAGTTTTAAAATTAGATTTATTTATCTAAATTGTGTTTGCCAAATAGAAATTAAAGAACAATTATTGGTAATTGGTTAATAGTCTTAATGGGAACGATACTCTATTTACCATCTATATTACTTGAATTGATTGCGTGCACTTGCGTACATATTTTCACGATCATCTTGATGCATCTCTTGGGCACTGGTCTCTTGCGTGGCCTTGTCAAACTAGTGCTTGAGCTACAGTGGGGCCTTGAGCTCACCCCTTGAGCTCGCCCCCTCAAGTTGAGGTCGCCGCCCCAAGTCGCCCCCCCAGATTTCCCCCTGAGCTCGCCCCTTGGGGTCCTGGTGGGTGTGGACTTGGTCTTGAGGCTCCTCTTGTCATCTTAACGCATCTCTTGGACACCCACCACTTGCATGGCTTCTCTTGCCATTTTTCATGGCTCACAATCTCTAAAACAAAAGTCAGTAGCCTCATTATACTAAGAAACCTTAACGAGTGAATCAAATGATCCAATAAACACAGACAATAGTTCATGAATACTCAGGGTTTAGACTGATCTACAAATGATAATCTATTATGATAAGAATTAAATCTTTATGTCAAACGAAAAGTTTATAAAGATAATTAATTCTCACCGGTCCTGTCATATATAATCTCTATTATATACAACACATTTACTAAGATGTCTATCTACATCAGTAATCTGAATCTAGATTACTCGCATCCTATATGCTTAGTAAACCGTACTAGTAACCATTTATTAAAGATTCCTCACTTTAATTTTGTACTGACTATTTTATTCATTATATATGATCTTAATTCTCTAGTACTAATACAAGATCATATTCTCATGTAATGAATAAGGAATTTTCTTGATATTATTATATAATTAATTCAAACATAATAAATTTGTACTTTTATTTAAATCAATAAAATATCCTTACATGATTTTAGGACATTAATTCTAACACATACAACTCAGCATACCGATCCACAGTGAAATTCGTCCTCACTAGCAAGAAGTGAGTCGACTTGGTATATCGATCCACGATCACCCATATTAAGTCATGTTGACCCACCGTTCTAGGCAATCCAACTACGAAGTCCATGGTAATTTCTTCCCACTTCCACTCAGGGATACCCAATGGTTATAGTAACCCTGCTGGCCTTTGGTGTTCACCTTTCACTTGCTGACAAGTTAGACACTTAGCTACATACTCAAGCACAACTTTCCTCATTCCAGGCCACCAATACAAAGATTTTAGATCCTGGTACATCTTCGTGCTGCCTCGGTGCAACGATTATGGAGTGGTATGAGACTCGTCCAAAATCCCCCACCTACTACCAACATCCATCAAAACACAAATCTGACCCTTGTATCTCAATAGACCTGACATAGAAAATGTAAAGTCCTTAGCCACTCCAGCTAGGATGTCCTCTCTATGCTTCATCAATCGGGCATCACTCATCTGACCCTCTTTTATTCTTTCCAGGATTGTAGACTGTAAAGTAATGTTGGCTAACTGGCCCACCACCAACTCTATTCTCGCTCTGGTCATATCCTCTGCCAACTCTCTTGATATTTGCTGTAGAGAGAGAGAGAGAGAGAGAGAGAGAGAGAGAGAAAGAGAGAGAGAGAAAGAGAGAGAGAGAGAGATAGAGAGAGAGAGAGAGGGAGGGAGATCATGGAAGAAAAGAAGAGGAAGAGAAGAGGGAATTCGAAATTCCAATAGGCATGGTTTTGGTTTGATTCCCTAAGATTAGTTTCTCCTCATCACTAAGTTTCCTTTTTCTTTTTCCTTCTTTGGTTGTTTCGAAATTCCAATAGGTGTCAAGGTTTCTTTTTGCTATTGTATTCTTAATTATACAATCAAGAGAGGTTTTGGATTCTCTCTTATTTTTGTTTGATTTGATGTTGATTATGATTTATGATTTTGAAATTTGGATTGATGTTGACAAGAAAAATAAGTTAATTTCTTGCTTATTGTTGTTTTGGAATTATAAATATGAGCATGTGGATCTTGATGTTGTAGCAACTAGGGTTTTCGAAAATCCTTATGAATGCTCCTATGTTATGTTCCTATGATCATTTTGAATCTAAAGATTTATGTAAAAGTATGCAAAGATGATAATAGATGCATGTTAGGGCTTAAGTTTTGGTTTTGGTCTATTTTATGTTAATGTTGTTTCTTGAATATTCTTGTAAACATGCAAAAGAGGATTGAGTTGTTGGTCAAGTAGGTTTCGACCTAGGGATTTTTTTTAGCATGCTGGTTTATATTTTTGTTTATCTTGTTGTCACTTGTGAATTTAGAAATATGCTAGGTGGTTTGAAGATTGATATTGGTATAAAGTTCTTAAAAAATGTTAATATAGTTTTCTATATATAGAAGGTTTAGATTCTTGATGCTTGAATAGTTTTGGTTCTTGGAATACTTGAACAGTAGGAACATGTTAGGTGATAATTTAAACATGATTAAAAGTGTGTTTTTTTTTAATAATTATGCTTGCTATAGTTTTTTTTTTATGGTGATGATCAATCAATGATTTTAAAAACACACAAGTTATGCCCAAAATAATATTTTAGAACCTATGTAAATAAGAGATAATTTTTTTTCTTCATTTTAAACAAATAAAAGTGCTTGCTGGAATTTTTTTTTATTGAAAGTAAATGTCTTTTAAATACAATATATAATGTATATGCTCATATAAATTAAACCCTAGACTATATACATGAATATGTAATTTTCTATACTTTAAAATATGGAATATTTTAATTAAAATAATATAGTTTTTATTTGTAAAATAATTAATCAAGTAGCATTATTTTTACGAGACTCGTATTTTTATTTATGTAAAATATGGTATAAAGAAAATTTTCCAACTCAATTAAAATTGTGATAATAATGAAAATGTGGTAACCTTGAGATATCATTTTATTTGTCTACAAAGTTAAAAATGTAATTATTTTATTTATCTATTTGGCAAAGGGAGTGAATACAAAAAAAAAAAAAAAAAATCTTAAATTATTTACTGTTAATTAAAATTTTATGTTATCCAAAAAACAGGCATGGATGACATGGCAGACGTTTAATATACGTGGCTGACATCTGACAGGAATCTTGCTCGACCATCGACCAGAAAGATGTCTGGCGCAACGCTCAATGGTTATATATTACCAACTTGGTCGTATACTCGCTATATTTGGAGAAAATCTTAGGCAGTTATAACCATATCCAAAATTATCTTCCAAGATTTCCTGAGTATCTGATTATTTAGGAAAGAATATCTGTAACAAATTAATGTAATCTTCCTTGAGCTTATAAATAGAGAAGGATAGCTCAAGGAATGTGACTTTTGGCTTTCTAATTATCTGAGATTAGAGTTTTACGAGTGTATTAGAGCTATCATATTTGATATATTGTTTTGTTCTTCAGAGGTTGGTGAAACTCATTGAACCCTAGTTCTTTGATCACTCCTTTGAGCTATTATATCAATAAGAGTTCAAGTGGACGTAGGTTATTACCAGATTCTGGGGCCGAACCACTATAAATTCCTGTGTGTTTTATTGTTTTTGTCATCATTCTCATTTCAACATATCTGTCCACATCAAGCATTTCTGACTCCGTGTCAGTTGACCAAAGTCAAGGTCAACATTCTGGTGCTTTCATTGAGAGCTTGATACAATAAAACACTTAAGGACACCCTGAAGAAAAGGCTCGAAGATGCTAAAGGAGCATGGCCAGAACAATTGCCCGAAGTCCTCTGGTCGTATAGAACTTCTCATCAGACAGCAACAGGTCATACCCCATTTTCCTTAGCATACGTGTATGAAGCTATGTTGCCTGTCGAGTTAGATCCCCCCTCGCACCGACGAATTACATACGACCAGGACCAGAATAGCCAACTGATGATGGAGTCCCTAGACTCACTTGAAGAGAAACGAGAAAGAACCCAACTCCGAGTAGCTGCGTACCAGCAAAAGGTCGCCCGATATTTTAACTCGAAAGTGAAAGAAAGAAAATTCAACGTCGGAGAACTAGTACTACGACGAGTTTTCTTAAACACCCGCAACCCAACGGCTGGAGTGCTCGGTCCAAACTGGGAAGGACCTTACCAGATTGAGGAAGTCCTTCATCCAGGCACCTACAAGCTTGCACGCTTAAACGGAGATCTCATTCCACGCTATTGGAACGGAGAACACTTGCGCAAGTATTACCAATAAACAGTCCTTTTTAAAGGACTGGCTTGTATTAATTTTTACTTTTTACAAGTTTCGAAAAAGGGTTAGCCACGTTGTATGGCTAATCGCTTATAAGTGTAAGATCTTTTTAAGATCACTCGTAAAGACATTTTTAGTCTATTTTTAATATGAGATTATAAGGGACTGTGTGCAGCCAGTCATTCTTGCCAACCTTTGTAAATTTATTTTTACAAGTATTTGTTCATTACGTGTGTTGTTTTGCTGTATTATAAGTGATACGTTTCCTATCGAGCAGTAATGTTCGCACAGGTCGTGGTCAAGGCAAGTGACCAAGGACCTAAAGCTCCTCGATCACTTGGGGGGCATATAAGGTACATCGATAGCAAAGCATACCAATAAGTATGTAAACACATGAACAAAATGAGTGAAAGCATGCTACGGTACTTAGAGTATTTTTCAAATTTTATATTTTGTTAAATCAAGCCAAAGTACTATGCTAAGTTCGGTCATGCGAACAGATGTTATAATAGACAAATATTATAATATCAAAAAGCATTCTTTTACACCACGAGCAGTACTGCTCGGATGTAATTGTTTAATTAAAAGTAAAGCTGCCCTCGCAGCAATTAAAACCAATTGTCTTTACAATACGACCCGTGGTCCATGAAAATGAAATAAAAGAAAAAAATATTATTGAGGAGCAGGAGGGTCCTGAGGATTGGGAGGACTGCCTTGGTCAGCCGAAGGACCAGCTTCAGCATCAGCGGCAGGCACCTTGGCCTTCTCTTCTTCTTCCAGCCGGATGGCGCACTGCGCCATCAGAGTCATCTTCAACCGCTCGGACAGATAGTTGAAGTTGGCCTCCCAGTTGTGCTTCCAGATTTCTTAGAAGCAGAGGTGAGTGGCCTCCTTATACTTCTTCAAATTCTTGGCCCCGTCCTCCTTGAGCTCCTACACTCGCTTCTCAAGCTCCCTCGTCTCCTGCCTGCTGGTGGTCAGATCAAGTTCAAGCTGCTTACATTCTTGGGTGACGAGCTTGGCACTTTCCCTGAATTTTTCCCGGGAATCGTTGGCTTTCTTCAAGGCATCTTGGGCATCCAGAAGCTCCTGGGTGAGAGTATCTTGGTCCTCGCACAGTTGTTCGGTTTGTTTGGACAACTCCTTATTCTCCTCGAGCAGCTTGTTGTAGTCAGCCTCCATGCTTGCTTGGTCTGGGCAAGCCTGGAGTCGAAGTTCTTTCCCCGAGAAACCAACGCCCCGACACGGCGCCATCCAGTAGTTAAAGTTAGCAGCCCCTGAAGACAAAGAATGAGATAAAATAAGGAAAATAAATCAGACATAAATGATAAAGTAGCAGGAGACTACTTACACTAACTATCTCGTTCAACCCTCTGTTGACGACCTGATCAGCCTCCATTGAAGCAGTTTCAGTGATGGAAGCCTGACTGCGTCTATGCTTTGAGAGCTTGTATATCCTCTCCCTGGCAGAGCCGACCACGAAGCTGGGCAGGGAGCCTTCAGGAAAGTCGTTCAATGCCTCCTTGTCAGCAGCCTTGGAAGAAGGCTGTGGGTTGACAAGAGTAGGTGTCGTCTGCTCGAAGGGGGGCGGAGGCAGAGAGTTCTCCTTGGAAGGGGCGGTGGCTGGATCATCGTCTATTCGAGCTTTCTTCGAGGGGGTTTTGCTGCTTTCCCCTCGAGCCCTCTTGCCATCCTTCTTCGGGACAGAGGAGGCAGTAGCGGCCTGGTAGTGCTCAAAGACGTCCTCGGAGTCCATACCTGCACAAAAGGAAGCAACACAAGCATTAAGGCAAAATGGTCATGTAGGATGAAAGAATAGAAGTAAAAGGATTATAAGTAAAGTACCCGTGCTACAACTACTGGTCGTAACATTATTTACTGAACTACCTAGTTCCTGGAAGAAATCTGAATTTAAGGGGGGAGCATTCCTAAAGTTGTCATCCCCATCAAATAGATGGGAGGGAATTGGTAAATGATTTAAAAGTGAGATTGTTATACCGTTTTCATCCGACGAGTCGTCAGAAAGTTCGGTAGGCTCAGCAGCCTTTTGTTTTCCTTTGCCCTCGGGGCCAAGGGTTTCTCTACACGACGAGGGACAAAAGGTTCCCTGATCGTAACCCCAGTTGGTCTCCTCCGTGGAGGAGACGCTTGGGGTTGCTGCTCGGGTTCCACTTCGGCTTGGGCGTTTCCCGTCGGAGGTTCGCTCGTCGTTGGTGGAGGATTCCAGAGGCTGACCAGCCTAAGGTTAGCCTCAGTAACTAAATTTTTGACACTCTTATCAGCATTCGGCATGCTGGCTAAGAGTGCCACCCCTGAATCCATCCCTGGAGTTGGGGTTGGGCGTAACCATGGGCCTGGAACACGGTGGAATGTCAAGGCATTGTGGCAGAAAAACACTAAGCGAAGAAGCTAGTGGTGTAAGAATTTTTACCTCCTCGAGTGAAGGCCAGGTTGTCTACGGCTAAGTCGGGAGTAAGGAAGTATTCCTGATGATACCTCCCCATGTTGGAGATGTGAGTAGTGTCAGACAAGAAAGTGCACTTAGTTTCTTGATGACAAAGATGGAAAAACCCCGTGCCTTCTTGGTTGGGGTTGGACTTAAGGTCAAAGAGAAAGTTAACCTCGTGGGGAGTGGGCTCTGGCCATTTTTTGAGTTTGTAAAGGATACAGAGTGCGGCCAACATTCTATACCCATTTGGGGTGATTTGAAAGGGGGCAACTCCAAAGTAATTTGCCACCCCCTGAAAGAATGAGTGAAGAGGCAAGGTGGCACCTGCCTCAATGTGAAACCGCGACCAGGCGCTGTAGGCCCCACCTGGCAGGTTGGCCCTCTGGTCGATAAAAGGTCTGACCAGGGTCACCCCTGTTAGTTTGTACTTATTTAAGTAGTTGGCGATCATCCGTATCGTCACTTTACTCTGGGGAACAACACGCCACTCGACATCCGGCTGAGCAGTGTGTCGAGGGCGGGCATGCCTTTGAACATTGGCATCAGGAGGATTTTCACCTCGACCACTGGTCGAGGGGGCATCAGCAGTAGGCTGACCTAAGGAGTTAGGGGTTTTCCTTTTTTGAGCTTTTGTTTTTGTTGGAGCCATGGACTGGAGAAGGGTTTGGGCTAGGGCGAGAAAAAGGATATCTGGTATCAGAGTAGAGGGGTTTTCTTCACCTTCAAGCAGCTGAGCTAGGAGGTCGTCTTCGATGGGTCTTTCTCCTCCCCAAGGGTCTTGCATATGAACTACAAATTGACAAAGGAGGAGATAAGACACAGCTTGCGGAGTTACGTGGGAGATTGGGATAACGTTGCTCGCGTCTATTGACCAGCAGCATCCTACCCATACACTAAGTTTGGTGCTAACAGTTCGAAAAACGGATCAAAAAGGAAATAAAATGTTTTCTAAAAAGGAACTTTTTCAACTCCTAAAGGGCGGGAAAAAACCCAGTTTTTTTTCAACTAGCTTAAAGATTGAATTTTTACGTCGATCTTACGCTCTAAACCTATGACCCTTACTATCGAACTAGTTCCTAACTTATGTAAAGCAGAAATACAGTCTCCTATCAAGCATAAGATGGTTTATACAAAAATCCGCATAATTTCTACTCAAGAACGCAGGGAATCACAGAGCACAGTAAACAGCATGCATGGCATAATAAAGAGTTTCAAAGGCGAAGTGATTACCTGGGAAAAGGGTGGAGATTCGGAAAAGGTAGAAATTTCGAGTCGGAAAGACCTTCGGCAGGACGTCTGAATGGTGTCGAAATTGAAGTTCTTGACTGGAATGGAGAGTAAAAAAAAAATTGTAAGAAAAATAAGGAGGTTACTTATAGAGGCTGAAGTATGGAAAAAAGTAGCAATCATGACTTTCCAATTTTCAAAACATGGGGGAGTGTATAAGCCGCCGGATTGATTTCTTGAAAACTGAAAAAGGCCTGATTAGACATAATTATGTCCCGGTTTTAAAAAATGCACGAGGATTCTGACAGATTTCGTGGGGCATATGAACGGTTGTTTCCCTAAAGTTTCTTTATTGCTGGTTGCATTAAACAAACTTGGGGGGAAAATGTTATCCAAAAAACAGGCATGGATGACATGGCAGACGTTTAATACACGTGGCTGACATTTGATAGGAATCTTGCTCGACCATCGACCAGAAAGATGTCTGGCGCAATGCTCAATGGTTATATACGACTAACTTGGTTGTATACTCACTATATTTGGAGAAAATCTTAGGCAGTTATAACTATATCCGAAATTATCTCCTAGGATTTCCTGAGTATCCGATTATTTAGGAAAGAATATCTGTAACAAATTAATGTAATCTTCCTTGAGCCTATAAATAGAGAAGGATAGCTCAAGGAAGGGGACTTTTGGCTTTCTAATTATCTGAGATTAGAGTTTTACGAGTGTATTAGAGCTATCATATTTGATATATTGTTTTGTTCTTCAGAGGTTGGTGAAACTCATTGAACCCTAGTTCTTTGATCACTCCTTTGAGCTATTATATCAATAAGAGTTCAAGTGGACGTAGGTTATTACCAGATTCTGGGGCCGAACCACTATAAATTCCTGTGTGTTTTATTGTTTTTGTCATCATTCTCATTTCAACATATCTGTCCACGTCAAGCATTTCTGACTCCGTGTCAGTTGACCAAAATCAGGGTCAACATTTTAAATTAATTATTTTGTGAGAAAAAGAAATAGAAAAGGGGAACTATACTTCTGTGATTATTTTATTTAAGTAAAGAATTATAAATGGGATTAATATTTGGAAAATGACAACTAAAAGTTAAATGCTTCTTTTAGTTATATTTTGAGTACGATTTCAGTATAGCCTTGTGATATAAATCAAGTTGGTAAGATATTTGTTTAATAAAATCTTACGCAATTTCTAAGAATTTAAAGGGGCTAAACTCTACCAACTTCCATGCATATTTTAAAGACTTTTCACATGCGCATGTCGCATGCAAGTTTAGTTTTACGTTCAAAATACATCTTTTATTTGAGTGAGCATCTATTGTTTGGCATTCGTTGAGATTACAATAGTAGGTTTGAGAATTATTCTTATATGATTTTAGAATTAGTGCCCTAAAAGCATCTAAAGACATTTTTTCTATTTAAATAAAAGTAAAATTTTATTATATTTGAATATTATAATTAATTATACAATAATATCTAGAAAATTCCTTATATATTCATGAGAATATGATCTTGTTTTAGTATGAGAGAATTAAGATCATATATAATGAATAAAATTGTCAGTGATATATTAAAGTAAGAAATTTTTTATGAATGGTTACTAATACGGTTTACTAAGCATACATGATGCGAGTGATCTAGACTTTGATTACTGATGTGGATAGACATCTTAGTAAAGGTGTTGTATATAATATAGGTTATATATGACAGGACCAATGAGAATTAATTATTGTTGACTACATTTTTCGCTAACAACTTAATATGAGAGATTAAAGAAAGAACACGGATAGAACACAGGGTTATACGTGGTTCAGGCTATGAAAGAGCCTTAGTCCATGAGTCTCTATTATTTAGTGAGCTTAAAGATTATAGTGGCATGCTTTAATGATGATTCTCAGGCAGTGTATATATTGCACTGTGTACAGAGTTTCTCTCGCTAAAAAAACCAAACCCTTTACAAGGATATACCCCAGCCCTATTTATAGAGGTTGGGGTCATTAATGTTAATCATCTATCATTAATATTAGGGTATTAATATTTAGTCAATACATAAAGGGTTGTGTTATAATAAAGACTATGGCCCATGCGCATTCTACAAGGCCCATTGCAGAAAGTCATACACCAACTTTATGGGCAACATATTTGTGACTGTTAGGGTGCGATGCACGTTTGCCCCTGTCAGGCAGTGTTGGGAAAAATTTTGATTGTCAAGTGTACGAACTTGACATCACTAATCAAGGATCACCAAAAGTTGTCAGACGATCCTGTCGAGGCACACACCTACAGTGTGTAGCGTCCAAGAACTTTACTTAGCTAGTTAGAAAAGTAGTAGTAATAGTAATAGTAATAGCTAGTAGTAGCTATAGTATGTTTATTACTGTGGATTTTGGGTCAAGCCGGGACTTAGTTGGACACTCGTAGCAACACTTGTTGATTTTATAAATTTAACCTATAGTTTAAGAATATTAATTATAACCTAAGGTTTGATTAATATGACTAATTATGGAGATAATATTTATTATACTATAAGGTTTAGATAGACCCAATAAGATATTAACACTTGTCATGTGTATGTTTAATGAGAAATTAAGTATTTTTCAGGAATAAGTTTATTAAGGGTAATATTTGAAAATCCTAGAGTCTGCCAGTAGCTTTGAAATCGTTAAAGGACTTAGTCAAGGCTGTTTACTCAATTCAAATTAGGCTGAAAAAGTGTAATTACGTGTATAATATTTCAGCGTGTGCTGATATATCGCAGCTCTAGGGGGCGATATATCGCCACATGGGGATACGAAAAATACATAACTTCGCACGACCACCTCGACGAGCCTCTGGCATATGTTCCCAGGCAATATATTGCCTATGGTAGGCGATATATCGGCCCTAGGGCATAAATTTTGAATGATTTTGAAATCGAGCTCATTTAAATCCTTAGCCTCTTGATAAGTCCAGTATCTTTTTGACCGAGTCTTCAGCCTTTGCTGAACGATTATTCAAATGTTTTTCGATTAAAAAGCCATTATTTTACTCAAGCTAAATGAAGACCTTTTCATTCTTGAACTCTATAAGTATGACCTAGTGCCCAGCCATTTATTCATTCATCAAGCTGAGTTCAGAGCCTACAAGCTGCTAGGATTACTTTAGAGTGTTAAACACTTGGGTTGAGGTTATAAGCTTTGTCATTATAAGCTTATCAAACACTTGGGAAGTAAGGTTCATAGTATATTTCGGTTTCGAGGTGTAGTTCGGGTATAGCAATTTCAAAGGTATTCCTATTCTTAGTTCTTTTCAGTATTGTTTCATTAGTTTTTCTCTACTGAATTCCTAACTCATTATTCTTTATTTCTGGTTAGGCATCAAAGTTCTTTGAACTTGAGGTTCTTGTTGGTAAGTATCTTCTCAATGGTTTAGTTCATTCCTTTCATCTTTTTCTTTTAGAATACTCACCTTTCTCAAATTATGGTTTTAGGAGTGTTCCAAAATCCCGACCTTGTTTTCATCATCTCGGTATTTTTGGTAAGGAAAATAGGATAGTTCTTATGTGATATGTGCTATGTTTATCTAAAAGTCTTATGATTATGCTATAGTATGACTTTATGTGTTATGATATATGTAAGTGTGGGGCTTATAGTTGTTATATAGCAAACCCTATCACTTTTATGTTTTGGGGCTTATAGTTGCTATATAGCAAACCCCAACACTTTTATGTTTTTGGGGCATATAGTTGCTTAACTAGCAAAGCTCATTATAGTGCGAGGCTTATAGTGGCATAGCTAGCAAACCCCAATAGTCACCATGTACATGGGTTAGAATTATGATATGTGTTATAGTATCAGAGCAAACCCCATATAGTTGTATCAGAGCAACGTTCCATTCGCATGAAGTTCTCCTCGATACACACACTCAAAGCTCTGAATCTGACCGCCAAGTATGTATTTAAGTTGTAGTTATTATGTTTATATGTATAGCTAACGATTTTAGTCTTTATGTTTTCAGTTAAGAATGAACGGAGCATTAACTTATGAGGATATCTGAGCCATTAAGGCCTTAAAAAGAATTAGAGAACTGAGAAACACTGTAGGAGTGCTAGAAAGAATCACTCGGAGGCTGGTTTTGTTCCACAGAGAAATAGGTCATCTCCAAGAATCTAAGTAGATCATGATGAGAGCAACGGAGCAATACGTTTTAGTAATTAGACTATTTTGAGATTATCATATTGTAATTGCAGCCTTAGAGGAGATATGGGAAACAATGGATAATGAAGATGAATTTCCGGTAACAATGAGATATTATTTTCTCTTAATTAGGTTCACTTCAAAAATGGAATTTCAGTTTACAAATGAGCAAAAGCATAGAATTTTTATGAACCTTCCTCGAGGGCATTTTGAGGCGCATGATAATGAGGACTATGAGGAGTTAAATGATGATATGCTAGATGAAGGATCAGATATAGAAGATCCCGATTTTTAGAATAATTAGTTTCATTGTTTGTTTTAATTTATTATTTGTTTTCTTTTATGGTTGTAAATAGTGAAAACTTTATTTTCCAAATTAATATCAATGTTATTTTGTTAACATGTATGAGTTTGATTTTCTTTTGCAATCATAATAAATAATAAATGAAATAAATAATGACTAAGTTCAGTGAGGGTGGATACAAATCAATGAACCAAGTCTCTATATTGAGAGTTAGGGGGCCATAGTAGTGGGAACGATTTTACTGATCTCAGCCCTCCCTCAATATGGCTAACTTTGGAACAAAGATGAGTTTCAAGCCTAAGAATTAAGTCATATAGGATGATTAGAAACAGACTTAGAAAATAATAAAGATGGCTTATTTTTCTAAGTATAGAAACCCACTCTAATAATAAAGAAGATTTATATAATTTTCATAAGATGTCATAATCAATAGGTCCGAGTTATGTTTGTTTAGATTAAGATTTTGCCTTAGAGCCTATTAGGACAAAGTTTTGACATGTTTCTCTCAACTGTTAGAACTCTGCTGCGATGTCGCTCTGAAGATCTGCTCACACCAACGGAAACGCCTCCAATGCTGCTCAGGTGAACAATGAAGCCCCTCCAGTTCGTAGAAGGGGAGGGCGTGCTACTGCCAACCACAATGCGCCGCCGCAACCAGCTGACAACACTGCGGAGATCGCCAGACTGCGACAACAAGTCTGGGAACTATTGCAGCAACAACGACAACAGGCTCAGCCCCAGACTCAGCCTCCGCCTCCGCCACAGCCACAGCCACAACAAATGGCCTCAACACCGTCCATCAAGTTGGTCCATATGGGGGATGGCCAGTGGCAAATTATGCGTCGTATCCAGTACAGCACATGGAGCCAATTTATGAGTGGTTCTGTAAGAAACACGCTCTGAACTTTGAAGGGACTACAGACCCCTTTGAGGCGAATGAGTGGCTAAGGAATGTGGAGCCAATCCTGACGCACATGAATTTAAGAAACATGGACCGCATATCCTGCGTTTCGTCTCTACTCAAGAAAGATGCAGAATATGGTGGGACTAAGTCCAGTAGATGCATGATGTTGCCACTATGACTTGGACCCAATTTGTGGAGCTATTCCACAAGAAGTACTATATTTCGGTTGTACTCGCTTCAAGAGTTGAGGAGTTCGCTGGCCTAAAGCAAGGAAGTTTATCAGTGGCAGAGTATGCTCGGCAGTTCGATCGTTTGGCTAAGTTCGCACCAGAAATGGTCCTGACCGACTATCTGAGGGTGTCTAAGTTCGTTAGAGGACGTCGACCGAAGATCGAGCTAGGGGTTAAGTTAGAAAACCCAGGAAATACTACTTATGCCGATGTTCTAGAGACGGAAATAGAAGTAGAAAGGCTGCAGGCTAATGTTAGTAAGGAAGAAGCTAGTAAGCCTGAGCCTAGACAGCAGGGTCAACCTTGGACTAGTCGGAACAACGACTACCACAACAACAACAATGGTCAGAAAAGAAGGCATCCTGACAATAAGTAGTCCGACAGTGATAAAAGGGCACAGACAAATAATGGAGGTAGTAAGTCGGGTTATGTAGAATATCCGCCATGTGCTAAGTGCCAAAGGAAACATCCTGGGGAATGCCGAGCAAACACCAAAGGATATTACAACTGTGGTCAAGAGGGACATCGAAAGAAAGAATGTCCTTAGCTTAAGGCAGAAGGGAAACATGAGGATAAGATGGTTCCTGCCAGGGGTTTTGCCTTAACCCAAGGAGAGGCTGATGCTAGCAATAAGGTGGTCACAGGTCAGGTTTCTATCCTCAATAATATATGTTTTGTATTATTTGATTTAGGAGCCACTCATTCGTGTATCTCGTTAGGAATGATAGAAAAACTAGACAAACCTTGTGAAAGATTTAGAACTAGGTTTGTAACTGAGTTGCCTTCGGGTAAAGTAGTTTTATCATCACCTATAGTACGAGGCATACCGATCAAGATTGAGGACGTGGAACTAGAAGGAGACCTGATAGAACTGGAGATCAAGGACTTCGACGTGATACTAGGCATGGACTGGCTAGCAAAGCATGGCGTGACCATCGAGTGTAAGCGTAAGAAGGTAACGTTCGAGACTCCTGACGACCAGAGATTATGCTTCATGGGACAAGTTTCAGGACTACGCACTGCTAATATCATCTCTCAAAGCTCAAAGGATGATAAAAAAAAGGTGTCATGCATTCTTAGCAAGCATCACAGATGTGGTAAAGGAAAAACCACTTAAGGTTGGAGACATCCGCATTGTAAGAGAATTCCCAGAGGTATTTCCCGATGACTTTCTAGGGTTGCCGCCGACTCGGGAAATTGACTTCATGATAGAATTAGTACCGGTCACCGAGCCTATCTCCAAGGCACCATACCGGATGGCACCTTCAGAACTCAAGGAGTTAAAGACGCAGCTACAAGAACTCCTATACTTGGGTTTTATTAGGCCAAGCCATTCGCCATGGGGAGCACCGGTGTTATTCGTGAAGAAAAAGGACAGAAGCATGCGGATGTTCATAGACTACCGCGAGCTGAATAAGGTAACGATTAAGAATAAGTACCCACTACCCCGTATTGATGATTTTTTTGATCAACTCCGAGGTGCAACTGTATTTTCTAAGATTGATTTATGGTCTAGGTACCATCAGCTCAAGGTGCGGGGAGAAGTTATTCCTAAGACAACCTTTAGAACTCGTTATGGGCATTATGAGTTCTTGGTTATGTCTTTTGGTCTTTCCAACGCACCCGCCGCATTTATGGACTTGTTGAATAGGGTCTTCAAGGACTACTTAGATAAATTCGTCGTAGTGTTCATTGACGACATCTTAGTATACTCCAAGGACGAAGTCGAGCACGAGGAACATTTGAGGTTGATTTTGACGCAAATAAAGGAGCATCAACTCTACGCAAGGTTCAAGAATGCGAGTTTTGGCTTTCGCAAGTGGCGTTCCTCAGGCACATTATATCCAAGGACGGAGTTGTAGTAGACCCATCAAAGGTAGAGGCCATGAAGGATTGGCTGAGACCGAAGAATGCATCTGAAGTAAGAAGCTTTCTGGGATTAGCAGGTTATTATAGGAGGTTCGTAGAGGGATTTTATAAGATAGCCACTCCGCTCACCAACCTGACCCGGAAACAACAAAGATTCAACTGGAATGATAGATGTGAATAAAGCTTCCAGTTGCTTAAGGATAAGTTGTGCTCAACACCAGTACTCTATGTACTGACACCCAACGACAAGTTTGTAGTTTACTGCGATGCGTCGAAGCAAGGGTTGGGTTGTGTGCTAATGTAGAATGACAAGGTGATAGTCTGCTCCTCAAGACAGCTGAAGGAGTACGAGCAACGCTATTCAACGCACGATATGGATTTGGCAGCGGTGGTCTATGCGTTGAAAATCTGGCACCATTATCTTTATGGAGAACGGTGCGAGATTTATACGGACCACAAAAGTTTAAAGTACTTCTTCACTCAGAAGGAACTCAACATGAGGCAGCGTAGGTGGTTAGAGCTAGTGAAGGATTACGACTGCGAAATCCTATACCACCCGGGAAAGGCAAACGTAGTTGCCGATGCGCTAAGTAGGAAGAGTTACGGAAGTTTAGCAGCGCTAGCAGGAATTGAAAATCCGCTGCAGCAGGAGCTGATCAATGCCGGAATAGAAATAGTAGTCGGTAAGCTGGCTAATTTGTCTATCCAGTCAAATCTGCTAGAAGATATACAGATTGGGCAAGGGCAAGATGACACACTAGCGACACATATGGATGCAGTCAGAGAAGGCAAGGCCACAGATTTCTCAATAACAAATCACAGATTGTTGAGATATAAAGATCGTGTATGCGTGCCGAATGATCAAAGGATTATGATGATGATTCTAGAAGAAGCACACAGTACCCCGTACTCAGTTCACCCAGGGTCAACCAAGATGACTCACAACATCAAGGCAATATATTGGTGGTCAGGGATGAAGAACGGCATAACAAAATTTGTGTCTAAGTGTCTAGTATGCCAGCAAGTGAAAGTAGAACATCAGCAGCCCGCAGGCTTATTGCAACTGCTTAGCGTACCAGAATGGAAGTGGGACGATATAGCCATGGATTTCATGACAGGGTTGCCACGAACGAACAAGCAGCATGATTCAGCTTGGGTAGTAATAGATAGACTAACCAAGTCCGCTCATTTCCTGCCTGTTAAGACTTCATACACAACTGATCAGTATGCAGACATATATGTCCAAGAAATAGTATGGTTGCATGGAATCTCCAAGACAATAGTCTCAGATAGAGGATGGGTGTTTACATTGAGATTTTGGGGAAGTTTACAGCAAGCTATAGGTACTAAGTTAAGTCTTAGTATAGCTTTTCATCGTCAGACAGACGGCCAGTCCGAGCATACAATTCAAAATTTAGAAGATATGTTGCGCGCTTGTGTACTTGATTTGAGGATCATGGAATAAGTACATGCTGCTGATAGAGTTCTCTTACAACAATAGCTACCAGTCAACGATCGGCATGGCACATTATGAGTTGCTTTATGGAAGAAGGTGCCGATCACCATTGCATTGGGACAAAGTAGGAGAAAGGAAAATTCTTGGCCCCGAAGCTGTTAGAAAAGCTCAAGAAGTAGTAGCGCTAATTAAACAGCGTATGCTTGCTACTCAAAGCCATCAGAAAAGCTATCTAGATGCCAAGCAACGCGATGTGGAATTCAAAGTCGGAGATCAAGTCTTCCTGAAGATATCTCTTGTAGAAGGTGTGAAGCGGTTTGGGAAGAAAGGCAAACTTAGTCCCCGATTTATAGGTCCTTTTGAGATATTAGACAAAGTGGGGGCAGTTACGTATAGATTAGCCCTACCGCCAGCCCTAGCAGATAGCCACAACGTATTCCACATCTCAATGCTACGCAAGTATGTGTCAGACCCATCTCACATCCTCAAGTACGAAACGATAGCACTCTAGAAAGACTTGAGTTACGAGGAAAGATCGGTTAGCATCCTAGATAGAGGGAAGAAGCAGTTACGGTCCAAGAGTATTCCAATAGTCAAAGTCCTATGAGTAACAATTCTGAGGAGGAGGCGACGTGGGAGTGGGAGGAGGACTTGCAAGGTCGGTATCTGGAATTATTTGGTAAGTAAATTTCGAGGACGAAATTCTTTTTAGTAGGGGAGAATTGTAGCGTCCAAGAACTTTACTTAGCTAGTAAGATAAGTAGTAGTAATAGTAGTAGTAATAGCCAGTAGTAGTTATAGTATGTTTATTACTGTGGATTTTGGGTCAACCCGGGACTTAGTTGGAAACTCGTAGCAACACTTGTAGATTTTATAAATTTAACCTATAGTTTAAGAATATTAATTATAACCTAAGGTTTGGTTAATATGACTGATTATGGAGATACTATTTATTATACTATAAGGTTTAGATAGACCGAATAAGATATTAACACTTGTCATGTGTATGTTTAATGAGAAATTAAGTATTTTTGAGGAATAAGTTTATTAAGGGTAATATTTGAAAATCCTAGAGTCTACCAGCAGCTTTGAAATCATTAAAGGACTTAGTCAAGGCAGTTTATTCGATTCAATTTAGGCTGAAAAAGTGTAATTACGTGTATAATATTTCAGCGTATGCCGATATATCGCATCTCTAGGGGGCGATATATCGCCACACGGGGATACGAAAAACACGTAACTTCACACGACCACCTCGACGAGCCTCGGGCATATGAGCCCAGGTGATATATCGCCTATGGTAGGCGATATATCGGCCCTAGGGCATAAATTTTGAATGATTTTGAAACCGAGCGCATTTTAATCCTTAACCTCTTGATATGTCCATAATCTTTTTGACCGAGTCTTCAGCCTCTACTGAACGATTATTCAAATGTTTTTTCATTAAAAAGCCATTATTTTATTCAAGTTAAATGAAGATCTTTTCATTCTTGAACTCTATAAATAGGACCTAGTACCCATCCATTTATTCATTCATCAAGCTGAGTTCAGAGTCTACAAGCTGCTAGGTTTACTTTGGAGTGCTAAACACTTGGGTTGGGGTTACAAGCTTTATCATTATAAGCTTATTAAACACTTGGGAAGTAAGGTTCATAGTGTATTTCAGTTTCGAGGTGTAATTCGGGTATAGCAATTTAAAAGGTAATCCTATTCTTAGTTCTTTTCAGTATTGTTTCATTAGCTTTAAAGTTTTTCTCTACTCAAATCCTAACTCAGTATTCTTTATTCTAGGTTAGGCAACTAAGTTCTTAGAACTTGAGGTTCTTGTTGGTAAATATCTTCTCGATGGTTTAGTTCACTCTTTTCTTTTAGAATACTCACCCCTTTATTAATGGTTTTTAGGAGTGTTCCAAAATCCCGACCTTGCTCTCATCATTCCGGTATTTTGGTAAGGAAAATAGGATAGTTCTTATGTGATATGTACTATGTTTATATAAAAGTGTTATGATTATGCTATAGTATGACTTTTTTGTTATGATATATTTATGTGTGGGGCTTATAGTTGTTATATAGCAAACCCTATCACTTTTATGTTTTGGGGCTTATAGGTTCTATATAGCAAACCCCAACACTTTTATGTTTTTGGGGCTTATAGTTGCTTAACTAGCAAACCTCATTATAGTACGAGGATTATAGTTGCTTAGTTAGCAAACCCCAATAGTCACCATGTACATGGGTTAGAATTACGATATGTTATAGTATTTGATATATGTTCATAGTTTCTGTGTATGATTATGTTTCATGCTTGTAGTAGATTTTCCTTGCTGGGCATTAGGCTCATTCCTTTATGTTTTATATGTGTAGGAAAATAGTTTTGGCGGCGGAAAGGTTCTTGGCAGCTTGGGAATGTGTATTGAGGGAGAATGAAATTGGTGGATTGCGTGAACAATTCGAGGATGGAGTTGTTTAAGTCTTTCAATCATATTTTTTATGTATTTTTCCGCACTTAATTTTGTAACCGATTTATTTAAGTTATGTTATGCTTTATTTTCAAAACAATGGGATCCCATATCCTACTTATGAATTTTTATGTATTTTAAACCTTTACTTTACAGTTTTTAAATAAAGTTATTGTGATTTCATATGTATGTTTTCTTAAGATTAGTACTGTATATAGTAGTTTATTAATGGTCCAAAGTCTAGAATAGTTGGGTCGTTACATAGGGATGAAGAAGCACATAGCGGAATTAGTGTCTAAGTGTTTAATATGCCAACAAGTGAAAGCAGAGCATCAGTGGTCTGCAGGCTTATTGCAATCGCTTAGCATACCAGAATGGAAGTGGGATGATATAGCCCTCGATTTCGTGACAGGGTTGCCACAAATGAACAAGAAGCATGATTCCGCTTTGGTAGTAATAGATAGACTAACCAAGTCTGCTCATTTCCTGCCTGTTAAGACTTCATACACGGTAGACCAATATGCAGACATCTATGTCCAAGAGATAGTATGATTGTATAGAATCCCCAAGACAATAGTGTCGGATAGAGGATCGGTGTTTACATTGAGTTTTAGGGAAGTTTACAGCGAGCCATGGGTACTAAGTTAAGTCTTAGTACAACTTTTCATCCTCAGAAAGAAGGTCAGTCCGAGTGTACGACTCGAATTTTAGAAGATATGTTGCGCGCTTGTGTACTTGATTCCAGAGGATTATGGAATAAGTACTTGCCGTTGATAGAGTTCTCTTACAACAATAGCTACCAGTCAACGATCGGCATGGAACCTTATGAGTTGCTTTATGGAAGAAGGTGCTGATCACCGTTGCATTGGGACGAAGTAGGAGAAAGGCAAATTCTTGATCCCGAAGCTGTTAGAAAAGTTCAAGAAGCAGTAGCGCTAATTAGATAGCGTATGCTTGCTGCTCAAAGCCGTCAGAAAAGCTATGCGGATGCCAAGCAATGCGATGTGGAATTCAAAGTTGGAGATCAAGTCTTCCTGAAGATATCTCCTGTAAAAGGTGTAAAGCGGTTTGGGAAGAAAGGAAAACTTAGTCCCCGATTTATAGGTCCTTTTTAGATATTGGACAAAGTGGGGGCAGTTGCATATAGATTAGCCCTACCACTAGCCCTAGCAGATAGCCACAACTTGTTCCATATCTCAATGCTACTCAAGTATGTGTCAGACCCATCTCACGTCCTCCAGTACGAAATGATAGCACTCCAGAAAGACTTGAATTACGAGGAACGATCGGTTAGCATCCTAGATAGAGGGATGAAGCAGTTACGATCCAAGAGTATTCCAATAGTCAAAGTCCTATGGAGTAATAATTCTGAACAGGAGGCGACATGGGAGTTGGAGGAGGACATGCAAGGCAGGTATCCAGAATTATTTGGTAAGTAAATTTCGAGGATGAAATTCTTTTTAGTAGGGGAGAATTGTAGCGTCCAAGAACTTTACTTAGCTAGTTAGATAAGTAGTAGTAATAGTAATAGCTAGTAGTAGTTATAGTATTTTTATTATTGTGGATTTTGGGTGAAGCCGAGACTTAGTTGGACACTCGTAGCAACACTTGTAGATTTTATAAATTTAACCTATTGTTTAAGAATATTAATTATAACCTAAGGTTTGATTAATATGACTGATCATTGAGATACTATTTATTATATTATAAGGTTTAGATAGACCCAATAAGATATTAACACTTGTCATGTGTATGTTTAATGAGCAATTAAGTGAGAAATGCCCCTCGAGGCATGACTTCACCTGGAGACATCCTCTCCCCGAGGGAAGACCTCGGGGCATGGCCTCACCCAGATGTATCCATGCTTCAAAAATTTGACCGGAACGTGGTCTCACTTGGAGGCATCTCCGAATCGGTCGGACATGACTACATTGAGAAACTAGCACCCCCAGGATTTCATGGCCTTTCGCTAATTTCTCCTAATTTCCACATGTCAGATTACCAAAAGACTGACCGCATTTGCCCCCCCCCCCCCCCCCCCCCCAAGACTTCACTCATCCTTGGACAGTGGAGACTTAGATTGAGGAGTCATTAAAAAAGGTCTTCAGGAGGTGACGCTTGGGCTTCCTCTGATTTCTCTGAAAAGTCTGTGCCATGTGTGGACTCCCTATTGCTGGGCCCATTAATCCATGAAATTAATGAGAAGTCCATTCCACTACTCAAAACGTCTACTCAATACCCTAGGTGTCTTTTTTCTCCATACCCAAGACGTCGTTTCCCAAGGCCAATGATCATGATCCATGCCTTTTAGAATCTAACTGTTGGATTACTCTCGAGTGCTTACGTCATGGGTAATCCGACGGTCTGGGTGCGGTTGCTTCCCTTCCATGTTCGGAGTATAAATCTCAATTACCGCCTCTAAGCAAATGCTCTTACCATTCGAAATTCAAAACCTCCAACACTCTCTTCTTCCCCAAATTTCCCAATGCTTCAGCCATTCTGGAGACTCTTCTGCAAGTTTGGACGATTGGCGAGAGTCGTCTTACTTATGGTCGAATAGCAACCGATTCTTTAGCGTCTGAACCCATTTCAGCACTTACCTGCACTACATCTCGAGTAATTGATTACTGGTTTTGTGTTTGCGTTGGGTATGATTTGGGAGTTTAGATGCATGCATAGGAACATAATTTTTGTGGTATTCTGAGGGGAAGCTTTGACCTTTTATAGGTCTTTTTAGGCACATTTTGGTTTTGGGAGGGGCTAAAATGGCCTATTGCCCACCTTGGGTAACTTTTTCCTTTTTGGACACTCAACCAAAATCTGAAAAATTCTCAGACTCTAGCAGTGTTCATAAGTTCAGGTGGTGTTCTCTGGTGTTGATTTTTCGGCCTCGAGGACATCCCGAACCTTTAGAAATTCTTTCCTCTCTTCCCAAAGTAGTAGTCTTAGGGATTCTCGCTTTGACCCATCATTCTTTTGGACAAGGCGCTAACTTCTTGGTTTGTTGTTTCAGATGTCTGAAGAGCTTCACTAATTACATAAACAAGGATTCTACGCGTTTGACACCGAGATCCTCCAAATGGTCTAAGAAGTTGGGCAACATCCCGAGAAGGGAAAACAAGTTGTCGGTAGCAGTCAAGCCCTTGTAGTGTGAGAGGACTCCGACCCATTGGTGACAAGACCTCTCGGCCCAATGTCATCGGACAGCCACTACACTGTCGCGGGGTTCGAGGCAAAGGACATCCTCAGCAAGCTCCGGCAATAAGGTACATTGCATAAGATCCTTGACCACTACGGGGTGGACGCCCGTGATATGTTAGTGCGCCTGTCTCGGGAGGACGAGAGGACGCACGAGAGCATTCATGGGCTCGGGCCCTGGAGTGCCTCCCATCTCTAGGTTAGTGCAACCATACCATTGCATCAATGCTATGCCTACTTCCTCAAGTTCAACGGCATTGCTCCCTTCCTGTTGTCCCCGAATGGATATCGGGTACTGGCCAGACTCTACGCTCTGTACAAGAGGCAGAATTGGCCCACCTCATCCCCCGTTGAAATATTGTATGTCTACAGCTTTCAGCAGTGTTCAAAGAAGGAAGAAAAGGATGGATACTACACTCTGATGAAGCACACGATTCCAGGGAGAAGCTACAAAGCTCTGAGGGGAAACGAGAATCATGCTTGGAACTACAAGGATCAATTCTTCTGGACGAATGGGTTCTCGACGAGGACCAATCCCACCCTACTTCTAGACTTTGCTAGACTTAGTAAGCACCTTTGTCCTCGCATAATTTCATCTAATAGTATTCAGTTTGTAACTAATCCTTGATCTTAAAAACATCTCTTACCAGGTCCCTATCCTTGCACACCTTTCATTGACTCCTTTGACAAAAGACTTAGGGTGATGAACACCCTTCGTGAAAAGGAGTTGGAACTCCCCATCCTCATCACCAAAGCCCATCTCTGATAGTATGGGCTACTGCAGGCGGGGCAGAGCATAAGCTTTGTCGTCCTTACCAAATTCTGGGACTTGAAGCAATCTCGACAGGAGGCGAGGCTCCACACGGACTATGTGGGGGCTAAGGTGAAATTTTAATACATTCAATGCCTTCATGAGGATCATGCGGAAGCATCCTCGCCATCAAGGCAGCCGCAGAGGCAAAGGAAGACGAAGACCTTGAGGCAGAGCTTGAGGCGAGGATTGAGTCATCTTCCATGCCTCAAGGTAAATCCCCAATTGTCATTCATTATGCTAAGCATGTAGGGGAGGGAACTAGTCCTGACCATTCTTCATTTTCTCCCTCGCTTCTTGAGTGCAGCCATGTCTCGGGGCCTCGTTTGTCTGAGGAAGAGTATCAAGAATACCAGGACCTCATCGACATGTTCCTCCGCAATCTGAGGAGGAAGAGACATCCCCAAGGTTTCGTGCCTCTTGGCTAGATGACAACCATGCATGCCACGTGGTTTTGTCAGTACGAGACCAATCTAACGCATGAGATGGGTCGGCTCATCCGCGAATATTCTATCCTCCACTCCGAGGAGCCTGATTGCGGTGCTGCTACCGAGGAGATTTATACTTAGTCTCGCATGCATTTTTACTTGTTTTTTCTTTTCCTTCCCTTCCGAGGGACTAATCAGTTTGTTTCCTTTGTGCAGAAAGAATGGACTTGTTTGAACTGTTCAGGTCGAAGCATAAAAGGGTGTCGGGACCTTCTCAGATAGATCTCTCAATGGAATCAACTGCAGTGCCCACACTCCGGCCGTTATAGCTCCAGGTCCAGTCGCCTAAGCATTATTTGCGGCGACTCCATCAGTCCTCACCCCGAGGATGGTGGCTCCCGATGATGTCATTGACCTTGAGGTTTCCTCTCCTCAAGATGGGGGATTCTCTGAGAAGGGTAAGGAAATCCCGTCAAATGTGCCCGACTCTACTCCAGTTAAGGTACCTCAGTTGATAGTCTTCCTAGAACACTATGATAGGGAAGACTTGGAGATGCACAAGCAGATCGTTGAGTACTACAATGCCCGCATTGATGAGGACTTTAAACTCCTTGCTGAGTTTCAATGCGAGGGCTTGCCGAAGGATCTCGGTATTCCTCCTTGCCACGAGGATTTGGAGCCTCTTCTCATGGGGAGAATAGGAGATAGGGCTATTCCACTTGGTGCAGAGCTTCTTCAAGTGTTAGCGAGGTCCCTATGCGAGATGCCCACTAGGAGCTTCCCCTACTGTGGTAGCGATAACGAGGTTTCGATGATATCCACCAACCGCCATTCTTCCTTGAGGGTAAGTGTCCAAATTTTTACCTTAATTCAATGTTATTTCTCTTATGTTTTTATTGATTTGATACTCTAATTTTATAGACTGTAACCTTCAACCAATGACTTGGAGACATTGTGTTGATGCAATCCGTTGAGTTGAAGAAGGCTCTGGAGGACTGGCCCGGGCTCAGGAAAAGTTGGCTCAGCTTTAGGAAACTGCGGTCCCTTTGGAGGAACACTTGCTGCTCCAGAAGGAACTGGAGGACACGGGGGCCCATGTCCGCGAGGTGGTGGATCTACTGGCCATTAAGCAGTCAAGGCTATCCAATTTGGAGGAAACTTCCACTAAGTTTTTGGAGGATGCTACGGGCCGCACCCGGGTTGTGGAGGAGGATCTGACCAAAGCTCGTTAAGAGCTCTAATTGAGCCAGGCAGATTCCTTGGCCCGGTCCAAGGAGCTGAGAAAAACCAGGGAAGACTCTACACAGGCCACCAAAGAGGCCAAAGACCTACATCGCCGAGCCGACGAGCTGGAGAAGGACCTCGATGTGATAGCCGACGATACACTCTTTGTTGCGTGGTAGAGCAACATAGATATGGATCTCTCATTCACCGAGGAACCTAATATGAAGACAATGCTCGAGGCGCGTCTTGAAGTGGAAGAGGCCAAGGCAGCTCAGGAGAAGAAAGCCTTGGCGGCGGGTCGCATTCCTGAAGCCGACCCTATGATCGAGATGGTGGCGGAGGTGCCCTCAGGCAAAGGGCCATAGTAATTTTTCCATGTATTAGTTTTTTAGCTAGGTAGGCATGTGTGCCATAGTTTATTATGGTATAGACAATCAACGCTCGAACCCCTGAGCACTGTTGTAACTATTTTTCCATTCAAACTTATGCATCCTGCACTACTTATTGCCATGATTGCATTATTATTATCGAATTTGAAGACTCAAGTTTTTATCGGCTCCTCTTAGTACCTAGACAATTTTTATGCGCTTAGCGTTGCTCTGTAGGCTCGCAGTCCTCAAGAGTATCTTCAACGCTAGGTCAAGCAATTACTCGCCATGGACCTACATCCCCGAGTCCCAACGACTCAAGACAGGGCCTACCTGTGGTACTTAGAGCTTGAGGATCTTCCTTCCAGTTTTTAGACAGTTGCGCATCTAGTGTTTCATCTTAGGCTCAAGGTCATAAGAGTAACTTTGATGCAGTGTTAAGTCAAGGCCCTCGAATATCCTACACATTTGAGTTCCAACGACTCGGGCTTTAGGAGGTCTTATACTATAGGGTTCTGCCTTAGTGCTTGACACTTAAGACATTTAACATGTCCTTCCAGGCTCAATGTCCTTGAAAGTAACTTTAATGTCATCTCGTGTTCCTGAGTCCTGATGACTCGGGGCTTTAGGGGATCATCCACACAAAGCTATCTGCCCCCGGGAACGTGGTCACCGGTAGGCCAGCTTGGGATACTTGATTTGCCCCTTGAGTACACAACTCATGACCTAATCATGTGGAAGTTATGAACTCATTATCCCAGGTCTAAGAGGCTAAGTTCCCCGCCCTTTGACTAGGTATATCATGACACTCAAGTTTAAGCACTCGAGGCCTGGCCCCGAGTTCCAATGACATGGGCCTCCGTTCGCATACCAAGATTATAGGATTGCGTCAATGTTCCTCGGGTGTGGTGTCCTCAGGAGGTGACATCAGTCAATATTCGCACTACTTGGGCTTTATTTATTCTTAGGGTTAATATCCCACAGAGTGCTCTGCTTAAGTGTTAGGTAACTTATGCTCGCACCCAAGTGCCGATGACTCGGGCTTCTGTTCAAATCACGAGGATTGGAATATGTTCATTACTCCTCGAGCGCACACCGTCCTCGAGAGAATGCGCCACATCCACCTTCATGATACTTGGATCTTTTTGGCCCCATCTTCTACCATGCCATTTAGCTATGGGATCCCATGACACTAGAGGGGCTTCACTCGTCGAATAGCCAAGCTCCCCATGTCATGGACTTCCCGACGCTACATGCTCGAGTCATATGGAGGACTTGGGCAGAACTCCTCGATCGAGATTTCCATGAGAGGTGTCCCAAGTCTGCCCTGGGACCAAGTACAAAGTACTTAGTTTTTCATTCACATCTCGAGATTAAGGGACTTGATCAGAGCTCCTCGGGTGAAATTTCCACAAGAGGTGATGCAGGTCTGTTCACGCAGTACTAAGATTCTTTGTCTAGTCTCTAGATGTTAAGCCTTACTCTGCTTGGAACAAGCTTAGCCTCTTAGGCCAGACTCGACTATTTTACTAGGATTTTCTATTCCCGGGGTAGTTACACTAGGCTTTCTCTACTTTTGACAAGCTTAGTTTCCTAGGTCATTCCCTGCCAGGCGTGATGCTACCCCAACTCCATGCCCCCCAAGTGATCGGAGACTAATATGTATTCACTTGTCCAGGCCAGTGAGTGGGTGCTCTTACACATAGCATTAACAAAATAAAGGAAACCAAAAAATATAAGGAGACAAACAAATTTCTTTTTTACCGTGTTTTATATACACAGTTTCCATTAAATGTGCCTGAAGGCTACAAGAGAGATTACAAAAATTAATAAACTTCACTGCTCATATTATTGGTAATACCGGCGAAGATGCTCGGCATTCCAGGATGGGGTATCAACTCCTCATTTAGTCAGACCAATTTGTATGTCCCCGGACATACAACGCCCTCGACTCAGCATGGGATTTCCCAGTTAGGTCCCAGCACTCCTGCATCGGGGTCTCAGGTGGCTAAGAAGACTCTTCACAACACTAGATCTCCAACCCCAAACATTCTATCCTTCACTTTAGAGTTGAAATACCTAGCCACCTTTTGTTGGTAGGACGCTACTCGAAGCTGAGAAGCTTCACAGAGTTCCTCCACTAGATCCAGGGATTCTCAGAGTAAAGCATGGTTTGTGGTCAGGTCATATGTGTCTCGTCAGTGCGTGGAGATTTCCTCTTCAACTGGGAGCATGGCTTCATACCCATAGGCCATTGAGAATGGTGAGTAGTCGGTGGAGGTCCTTGCAATAGTGTGGTAGCTCCACAATACTCTAGGCAGCTCCTCGAGCCATGCACCTTACACCTGCTCAAGCCTTTTCTTTAAGGTGACTTTAAGCGTCTTGTTGACTGCTTCTGTAACGTCCCAAAAATGCTAATAAGATTTAATGCTTTGATTAGCGTGTCGGGAGGACATAATTGGATTTATGTGTGATTAGTTGGTTAAATGCATGACTATGTGGCATGCATGATATATATGATGATATGAATATATTTATATGCATGTTTATGAGTATTAAATATGCATGTGGGCCTATTCTTGGTAATTAGGGCATATTTGTAATATTGGCCCGTTGCGGGCATAAATATTATTATATGTGAGTAAATGATTAAGACCACATTATTATGTGGATAAATTTGCAGTATACTGCTCGAGGCGATCCTAGTGAGTGGGTTAGCGAAATAGTCACAACGGGGTCCAATACCCGGCTCAGGTCGAGCCTAGGGGTATTTTGGGAAGTTTAATGTATATTAAGAATTTATTTAGTAAGGGGTAAGTATTTGGTAGTTAGTTGGGCATGACAAGATTAATTTGGAATTTTTATGATGACTCGAGGAATTAGTGGGAAGCGTGGAAAATGACTGTTTTTTCCTTGGGGCCATTAAAGGATAAGACGAAACCTAAGGGGTATTTTTGTCTTTTGAGGTTAGATATGGACTTAAGCAGCTAGGTGGTTTTATAAAATACTAGAAGCTAAGAAAGAAAACAAGGAAGGAACCTCTCTCAGCTCTCTCTCTCCTTTCTAAATGGTTTACCCTCCTTCTCTCTCTTTGTTTTGGTGCATTGAAGACCTTTGTGAACCCTTGGAAAATTGTTTCAGTAGCTGGGAAATTAAAACTTGAGGGATAGGAATTCAAGCTAGGAGCAACTAAGTGATCTCTTAGGGTTAAATCTTTCAACTAAGGTAAGAGTTCTGTCCTGTTTTAGTTGGGAATTCAGATTGTTAGGTTGAATTTAGGTTGGTTTTGGATGTTGAATGATTTCTGTTTTAGGGTAGTAATTTCAGTAGGTTTTGGGATGTTTAGTTTGGTTATGCAGCTGTGATATGAACTCTGGGGTTGATTATGAGAATAGGGGTTGAATTGGGTGAATATTTATGTGTTTGGCTTTGAAAAAAGCAATAGAAATGTTTGAATTTCTGGGTTCGGAGACCAGAGTCACGACCCTATTCTTCAGGTGCCGTAACCTGCCTGTTCAGAGAGGCTGGTGACACCTAAGGTTTGCCCAGGCGCCGCGGCATGGAGGAGCATGCCGCGACCCATGTCCTCTAGCAGGGAGGGCCTTGCCCTCTGACAGAGTAGCGGGTTGCAGCCCTATAGGGCATGTTGCGGTCCTAAATGGAAAAATAGGGGAGATTAGGGTTTTTAGCTCGGGAATTCAAATGTTAAGGCTTGGGAACGATTTTACTACCTGGTTTAGTATAATTCGAGGTCTCAGAGGTTATTATTTGATTCAAAAGCTTTTAAATGGTTTAGGATCTTATTGGTTATCCACTATCACATCGTGACTAGGTTATACCACAAGGGCTCAGGATTAAGGATCGTGCTTGGGGCTGTCATACGCTTGCTACTCACGACTTGAGGTGAGAAAACTGCACCCGCGTTATGATTGGGGCTTAAACCCCCTTATATGATCATGTTATGAATATGAATATACTTTTTTCTGGAATATATGGATTCGCATGCTTGTATACGCTGCCATTGACTATGTGTTATGCATTGTGTATTGTGAATATATGTGTATACAGGCCGGCCTAAGGGTGTCGGGGCCGATAGCAAGCTTGCGGAACGCAGCCTAGCCTAAGGGTGCCGAGGTCGTCTAAGAGACCAGGGAACTTGGCCTAACGGCGCCAGGCCTGGATGTTATACCATAAACAGAAGTTTGATTCACACTTAAGCATTTTTATTGACTGATGAGCTTGATTTACATACTTGACTGAATTGAATATTACTGTCGGTTGATTATTTATATCCTATCTTTAAGTGAGTTTGATGATTTATATTTGTTGTTTTTATATCGTTGCCTAGTTGTGCATGTTGGTTTAGTTTTTCTTGTTGAGCCTTGGCTCACGGATGCTACGTGGTGCAGGTAAGGAAAGAGATAGCGGGACCAGCCATGAGTTGGAGAGCTTCAAGGGTGGTGTGTACATATGCGGCCTACTCAATCACCACGGTCGGGATAGCTTGGGAGAAACTAGGGTTAAACCTTGTTTTCCCGCTTAGGACAGCTAAATTGTATCTTATTTGTCTTTTACAAGTATATAAATTGATTTTGGGATCCTGTGTTATAAACTTAATATTTTATTGAAAAATAATCATTTTGTTGACCAAATATTTTATTTATTGACCTTGAGTTAGTCTTTAATTACACATTTAAATTCAAACGACTTGCTTAGTAGGTTAAGCACTATTTTAAACACACAGTGTAACGGCCTTGGTTATCCAGGGCGTTACAACTTGGTAGAAGAGCAGTCTAGGTTTAAGGGTTCCTGAAGATTGGTTGGGAGTGTACACTCTCCGCTTAAGATAAGCTCGACTCACGGTTAGGTATCTAATGATATGATTATGTGATTAGTTGTTTAAATTGAACCTATGTCCCTTATCTGCATGCTAGTATAGAAATCATGATGTGCGTGAATGTATTTGGTGGAAATGGGATTTGATAGGTTATGCACGAGTAATGTAGATTTTTGTTTTGATATGTATATTACTTGTGTGATTATTGTGATTGTTTGGACCTACCCATGGGATATTTCTGGATATAAATATCAGGGCTGAGAGGTTAAGTCAGTGATTGCAGACTGATTCAGAACATATGTGCTCAAGATAGTTAATTGGACCCGGTATCGTTAGTATGGGGGTTGCAGATGGTCGTTAGGGTCAGAACCCTCCATCTGCCCCTGGAATCTGATGCAGATGTTGGCTGGTATGTAAGCAAGACTGTCGGGTCAGGATGAGGAGATTAGATAGTTGAGATAGCAGGTTCCATTGGGGAACACTGCTTCAAATATCTTGACAGTAGTGGCACCAATGTTGGTTCAACCTGAGGGTGGAAATAGATAAGAGTTATCGTATGAAGGATTTTAGAAGCATTATCCTCCAGTTTCTGAGGGAGGTATTGTAACGACCCGGATTTTTAAGACTCGATAATGCGGAAATATAAATGTTTTCATTTAACAAAATGCCTCAAAACCCGTATAAAAAAAACTTTTTAAAAAGTCGTATGACCATACTTAACGTTTAGTTACAAACATATTTTATAAAGAGTAGAGTGAGCCTAGTTTAAGAAAATTACACAACATTTCCAAAAATAAAATGGCTTCCCAAAAGGTCGGTCCACATGTACATTTGCAAGGAAGACTCCACCGCTCACTGCTCTGCCTTGCCCTTGCTCTTACCTACAACATGAAACAACTAGGTAAGCGAAAACGCTTAGTAAGATCAACTTTCAAACAAAAGCATGTAGAGAATTAGGGTTCTGGACCCATCCGAACCCTGCGCAATCAATTTCAAGAACGCTAAAACATCCTGGCATACTTATGGTCATGCCTAATGACGAATGACAAATTAATTCTTAACTAGATAAAATCCTGCACTCAGAAAATCCCAGAACAAGCAGATATATTATATCACAACTATATCTTATCAACAATTATATCCCTGCACTCAGAAAATCCCAGAGCAAGCAGATATATTCTATCACAACTATATCTTATCAATAAGTATATCCCTGCACTCAGAACATCCCAGAGCAAGCAGATATATTATATCACAATATAATTCGAGACCAACGCTCTACAATTTCCAACAATTCAGGCGTAACGCTCCCTCCAACATAATTTTTAATCTATAAAAGAGAACCGAGTCTCCACACTAAGATCTAGCCAATAAATATCCTCATCAAGGGTAACTATCGTGTTACCTAGGGCATCGCTACTTATCCAAGAGTGTAATCCAATTTACACGGTTTTACGGAGACTTTTATGTTAATCAGTGGTGCTGGTGAGCAGTTTCCCCTAGGCTGTTCAGCCTCACTCAATCTTGGCAACCCCTACTTATCTCTAGGCACTCTCACTGAATGGCCAATATTCACAGCTGCTATCCGGGAATAACTTATTAGAGCACTTGCTCGGGTTCTAACCGTTCAATGATTAAGTAAGCATGAGGGCCCCTAGGTCCCATTTATTTTGGCGCCCCTAGGTTTGACCAGCTTATCCTAATCTCATGGCCACTAGTCGCGGTAATGAACTGGGCATAAATAAAATCAAGCAGTGTGACGGGGATCAACCGTCTAGGATATGAAGGATATCTACCGTTCATATTTTCTAAATCAGCACTCACTAGACTAACGTCTCTAAGAAACATTCTATGGCAATCTATATATGTGCATGTATCCCTATACTAACATACAAGACAATAATCGTTTCATGTTGCAGCCATACAATATAAGTTGACTTACTTGGAGTCCTTAACGCTCAACAGGTTTTCACCCTCCAACGTTCAGTCCGGTTACGCTTAGCCAATACTGTAGTTATCCATACAGTATACTCGGATTAATTATGGCACTCATAATTCATTATTACTATTTTGGGCAGTTTGGTCATTTTAATAAAAATCATTTGTAAGGATTTATAATCCTTATTTGGTTTTAAACCTATTAAGGAAATTCATACAAAGTATTCGAGACTAAGCCCTAAGTCTCGGGGAGACCTATCCTAAGGTCTCGATACCTAGGCTCGGGTATCATAATGGTATTTTCCCACAATCCGCTAAAAATCTTATTCTTTCAAGGTATCGCTATTAACCCACACTTTCGACTAGTCGGTTAAAATATGAAAGATTTTAGCCGGTATTATATCCAGAAAATACTAATAAATTCCTTAATTATTTTTAAAGAAAATAAACTCTTAATTTTTCTTAAGGTTTTAATCTCTAAAAAAAACCATTTTAAGAAAATTGCCTAATTTGTCTTAATTAGGAAAACCGTTAAAATTTTTCCATCTTGACTAATTCATTTTCCAAAATTAATTAATCAGTTTTACTTACTAGAAAAATAATTCATTTAATTATTTTATCGAAATATAAGGTTTTAAACCCTCTTTTAATTTATTAATTATTAATAAATTAAATCTCTTATTTTTAAAAAGAATAAAAACTCTTTAATAAAAATAATTCATTTAAACTCAAAGGGGTAATTTTAGTGAAAATATGTTTTCAAGACTTACCAATTTATATCTTGAAATAAGCAAAATTTTACTTTTTACCTTATATTCCAAAATCTCATGTTTACACTAAGTGTGAAAAGCATATTTTTCATATTTTTAACTACATACTTCGTTAGTTCATAATTTGAAATTTACTTACCCAATTGTTACCAAAATTTCCCAATTCCATTTTTGTTATGCCATTTAGGTCTTTGTAAAATCTTAGGTCAAAATGAGCATTTTTGATTGGTGAAATCATTTTCCAACAATGAGGTAAAAATGACCTTATTTTCAAGTCCTTATTTTTTTCCAAACTTTAACAGTTAATAACTTTCAAACCGTTCAATGTTTTCTTACCAAATTTTACAGTGGAATACTAGGTTATGCCAAAAATATGTCTACAAAATTTTAGAAAAAACTGGGTTCATTTTCCCTATACAGTGGCTGTCCAAACTTGGTTCCGAAAATAAGAATACGAAAAAACAGTTTTTTACCTAAACTTTGAAATAGCATAACTTACTCATTTCTAAACATTTTTTAGTGTTTCAAAAGCTCAATTTTATGTACTCAATATCAACAACATCACAGTACAATTTAATTTTACAAAATCAATATACAGTAGCTGCTTGACCCCTTGGAAGTCACAGCTCAAAACATGTTTTGTTTTAGGGTATCCTACAAAAACCCTTGGGGGTTTTGGTTCCCATTTTCAAAAATCAATACACAAGCATCATAAAAATTATTAAACAACTACCATAACCTTATTACATCACCAATAAGAAACTTTAAGCATTAAATATACAAAATAATGCTTAAAACTCAAAACCCTACAACAAAAATCATCAAAAGTAAACTTTTTACCTTTTTGGTGTTCTTGGTTAAGGTTTGGACCTTCCTATTAGCTTTGGCTCCTTCAAAACCTTTCAAAAACCCTAACCAACTTCCCCCAACAACATAGTTAATTAGCTATTTGAAACTCTATGCTTAAAACTTTACAAAAGTCTAGATTAATGAAACTTTACCTTAGGGAAAACCCTTCCTAGACAAGACTTAGCTTCCAAGTTTCCTTGGTGTTCTTGGGGTTGAAAATGGAGAGAACACTTTGAGAGGTCTTCAAAAATCAGATGAGTGAATGAGAGAGAGTGGTGTGGTCGGTTGGGGAGGGTTGGAAGAGTTTATCACACTCTAAAATTCCTAAAAAAACACTCAAGTGCTTTACTCCCACTTGCCCACTTGACATTATCCCAAACCATTAAATAAATGGGATTTAAACTCAATTAGTTAATAAATGGGATTTAAACTCAATTAGTTAATAAATGGGATTTCAAAACATCATATGGCCGGCCACCCATTGTTATATATGTGATCATATTTTTTTTTAATAAAGGTTAATAATTATTTCCTAAGAAGAAAAGTCCAAATTGACTTTCTATACCTTTTTCACTCTTTTTAAGTTTTAAAAACAAAACTTAACACTAAATAATTAAATTCAATGTCTATTACATTTAATTTAATTAATCACACAATAAAATTTAACCTAAGGTCTATTCATGGAATAAAATTCCCCATTTAGGTAAAATTAGGCATTTAACACAAAATGCCCTAAAATTTCCATTTTCTTTTAGGTTTATTATTTTTTGACCAAACTTTAACTTTTATGAATGTATTTTATGCCCAAAATATATTTGCCATAATTTTTCATTTTATTTTCCGAGATTTTTACCCGATCAGGGTTTTTGTGTCGGTCCAGGACCGAAAGTCTTATCTTGACTTTTAAAATCACAAAATTCATATTTTGGCTAGCAATAACTCATGGAATACTTCCAAACAAAATATAATATTATTTAAAGTAGTATTCTTAACCCGGGGGAAAAATCCCGACCCGAGTCGTTTAAAGGTACCCGAAAACGCAGGACGTTACAGGTATGGGTTTGTTCAGAACTGAGCAGTAGATGGGCATGATTAGATCCATCCACAAGTATATGGGAATGGTAGGACACAATAGAGCTGTTGTGCCACACATATGTGGCAGGAGTATGCCCAGGCGTGGTGGGAAGTAGTACCTAGACCCAAAATGTTGTTAAGATGGGTTGGGAGGAATTCAGACAGTGGTTCGATGAAAGAGTCTATTGTGACACAGTTTGAACTACAAGAACTAATGAGTTTATGGAGTTGGTCTAGGATAGAAAGACAGTGACAAAGTATGTCAATGAATATGATGGGTTGACTAGATCCGCTTTTAGTTTGAAGAGGGCTGAACTCTGGGATGGGACAGAGTGTTAGGGTAGCTCCAGTGCATGAGACCGCTAATTATGTTCGGGCAGTAGGGAGGGCCCTGTTATAGAAGACGTAAGAAATGGGATAACGAGCAAGAGTGTCATAGGGCAGGAAGCTCAGACAATGTTATTTCCATTTGCGAGATCAGATAGGGGTAGATGCCCAGTAACCAGAAAAGAAGGACCCCTGATAGTTCTACTACTCTTGGTTTTGACAAGAGGGGTTATAGTTTACAGGATAGCCGCTAGGGCGGCAATGAGGCCTGGTGAACTAATTTAGTATGCGCCAGATGCAAGAGATGCCATTTAGGAGGATGTTGAGTGAAGGCACGTGTTCTATGTGGAACAATTGGGTATATCGGGAAGGATTGCCTGAAATCAAAGTTGAAAGAACCAAGAAGTATAGACTACTCGAACCTAGTTAAAGGGTTAGTTATGGTCTCATCCCGAGGCTAGTCCCTCGGAGACGACCGGTTGACTTGTTAGTTCTTGTTTCTTGTTGTGCATTTAGCTGAATGAGTTCGGTGCTACGTATCTCCTAGAAGAGACATTAGTGTCTGGTGGGGAAAGTTGATAACCTCTAAGAGAAGGGTTGAAGTATTAATGGTAAAAGGTTTACAGTAAAATTGAGTGAGCTCGTCATATGAGAGTTATGATATGATCCTAAGTAGGGATTGATTTTCTAAATAAGGGACAACCATGGATTGCAAGAGGGTGTGGTAACGTCAGGATTTGAAAAGGAAGGACCCAATTGCGTCTGCGGGATGCCTAGATATTGTAGTAGGTACCACTTGGAATATATCAATTAGATTGAATGGAAACTGGATTAGCCAGTAAGGTTTCAGATGGGTGCGCAAGAAATTGTTGAGTACACTATGGGCATAAGATATGATTAGAATCGGTATTAGGGACATCACAAAAAATGGTATTAGTTCAGCAGGAAAAATTAATGGGTCAGTGGAAGAGGTATTTCATTCAAGGGTTGATTAGGCAGAGTACCTCATCATGGGACACGTCAACATCGTTTGCCAAGAATGAAGGGTTCAATTGCCTGGTTGCAAGATAGGACAATGTTCTCATAAATTGACCCTCGATCTAGTTATTACCAGCTAAGAATCAAGGAAAGGGACATTTTATGGACTACTTCTTGCACTGAGTAGAATGTGATAGGTTTTCAGTGAAGGATCTTATCTGACCAATGCTTCAATGACACAGGTAAATTTGACAAGCAGAGAATACAGGAACGACATGGGTAAGCCATATCCAGAATGATTAGTGTTGTACCCTAATTTCAGCGCGAGTTCTTTCACTAAGCTCGGGTACAGCTGGAAAATAAATAAATAGAAAATGAGCTAAGGAAGATGTCTATTTATTATCCAGGTATGCAGCTCGACTTGCACAGTGGTCATACGAGCTAGGTATATGAAATTTGTGATGTGCGAGCTTAGAATATTCAAATAGCTGTCGAAGTATGAGCTTGGAGGGTATATCCAGCTCGTGGTTATCCTAGTATATTGCATACTCAAGGATACCTGGAGACTCGGAATCCCATTATACGGTTATTTATGACTAGGCTACCATATTTATTGTCCGACATAATAGGAACCTGTTTATTCTATTATTAATTTATATCCCGATATAAATGGGAATTGTTTATATTAAATGTAATAAATATGTATATGTGTGATTGACTCACGTGGTTACCCAAACTTGTCCATGGAATTTCTCTATAAATACTGAGAATATTGGACAGGAAAGGGGACCAATTATTCTGTAATACTGAAACTCTTCCAAAATAGAGAGAAAACAACAATAATATAGACTCGTGGACTGGGTGGATTTTAACCAATGAACCACGTAAAAGATTTGTGTTCTTGCGAATTCATTTCATTTTTCATTACGGTTTATAACTGTAACGCCCTACTTCCTTAGAGCCGTTAGTTTAAACACGTGCATTCAACTTGCTAATTGAGGTTTTAGAACAAATAGTGTAATTAAGCCATAAACAGAGGAAAAACTTTAGAAATAATTCCATTTCATTGAAAATCATAAAAGTTTGACACCTGGGATCCCAAAATACAATTTAGAAACATTTACATCATATAAATCGAACCAAGTTGACTAAACGACAAAATCTAAGTTCATTTACAACCATCTCCCAAAATCCTCTGGCTGTGGCAGCCAGGCTGGCCCAACATGTACACACCGCCTCACGCCTGCTACACTCATGGTCGGTTGGCTTTCTCCTTACCCTTACCTGCACCACAGAGCATCTGTGAGCCGAAGCCCAGCAAGAAAACCCACAAAAAGATAACATATGCAACACATATATCAAGCATATAAACAGGACACCAATGGGCTAAACACATACAACCTAGCTGTCCCAGGCATTAACTGAGCCCTGGGTTCGCGGTCCACACCGTGAGGATATCCCAGGTATCCTTTTAGGGACTCGCCCTGGCAACTCGCACTCCACGTGCTCAACGCTGCTCTCGGCCCGTTGCCGTACTTGGCCTTACACTCAACGTGCCTAACGCCGTTCTTGGCCCTTCGCCGTTCCCGGCCCCTGCCGACCTCGGCCTACATCGTTCCCGGCTCTTGCCGATCATTCACATAATAGCATTCATAGCATAATAAGCAAGTACAAAATTCTAGCAAATTCATTCAAAGGGATATGCCCTGCAGTTGAAACACATTGGGCACAGCCCTGCACACAAGCTCTATGGGAACAAGGGTATTCTTACTTGAGTCCCGAGCTTTCCGAGCACCGATGTCCCGAGCACATTCCTCTAACTTGAGCCTCGCCGAAACCCTAGTCACAATACATTAACAATATCCATCCATCAAGTTCTAATCCATCAAATAACTTCGAGCCTTAACTCTAACCTCCGGGACCTTGAATTCTATCAATCCGGGTGATAAAATCCATCCCGAGCCTTAACCATTAAGTTCCCAAGCCTAAACACCCATAAAAACACAAACTAGCTCTAAGAGCCGCGGCCCTGCCCACAAGCGCCGCGGCTAGCCTCAAAACAGAGGCTAGCACCTCACTGACACCCACATGGGCTGCGGCGCACACATCAAGCGCCGCGGCACGCATGAACTTCTCGACCTCCCATGGCCGTGCGCGCACACGGGCCGCGGCATGCCCATCCTAGGGCCATGACCCTCACCTCCAACCCAGAATTCTTCATCAACTTTCTCCATTTTCCTCAAGCCAATTCACCCAAAACTTAGCTAACAACCCCAGATATTTAACACAAACATTCCAGCTCAATATCAACATCAAAACCCCATTAAAACCTGCTTCAAAACTTAACTAAAATACCCAAAAAAAGATCAAGTTCTACCCACATGCAAACTCTAACAAACCAGCAGCAATTCTAGACATAATCTTTATAATTATAGCTTACCTTTGCAGAGCTTAGTCCCTGAGTTTGATCCTTAATCCTCAAGCTTTTAGCTCCTAAGATTCCTCAGCCTAATTCCTTGCTTTAACTAGCTTACACCAGAATTTTCCTTGAGTTTGCCTTAGGGAGTGAAAGAGAGAAAGAGAAAAGAACTATCTTCAGCTGGGAGGAAGTAAGTGTCGGTTTCTTAGGCTTCTAAATGTTTCCTTCCTTTGTTTTATTTAACTTAGTCTATGTGGTTACCTCAAGGCTCGAGGTACCAAAACGTCCCTGAGGGCAAAATGGTAAATTTCCCCAACAATCCCTCCTAGACATTCTATCCTCAAATATATCTCCAAATATTTAATTTCATAACCCAATAACCCCATAATATATCTAATACCCAAATTACCCCTCGACTCGCCCCGAGTCAGATTCTCGAGCCCGTTGTGACTTCCTGGCAAACCACTCCCTAGGACTGTCTCGGATTGTACTGCACAGACATATCACATATATATAACATTTATCACATCTATCACATTTATGCCCCCAATATCCAGACAGGGCCCACATGCACATTTAACTCAACTAAACATGCATCATTATCATTTATTCACATTAATTCATATATTAACATAATAATCCATTTATTGCCCTCCAGGCACACTAATCAAGGCCCTAAGCCCTATTAGGAAATTCGGGTCATTACAACTATCCCTTCCTTACAGAAATTTCGTCCTCGAAATTACCTGAACAACTCGGGATACCGCTCCCTCATCACTGACTCAAGTTCCCATGTCGCCTCCTCAACTTTGTTGTTTCTCCACAGCACTTTCACCAAGGCGATGGTCTTGCTCCGCAAGACTTTATCTTTTCTGTGAAGAATCTGAACTGGCTTCTCTTCATAGGACAAATCCTGATCAAGCTCCAGATTCTCAAAACTTAGAACATGCATTGAATCTGACATATACTTTCAGAGCATGGATACATGGAAAACATCATGAACCCTTGATAAAGCTGGAGGCATCGCTAGTCTGTAAGCTACCTCTCCAACTCGCTCCAGAATCTCGAAGGGGCCAACAAACCTAGGGCTCAACTTGCCCCGAATACCAAACCATTTCACACCCTTCATGGGTGAAACCCTAAGGAACACATGATCACCAACCTGAAATTCCACGCTCCTACGTTTCAGGTCTGAATAACTTTTTTTTGTCGACTCTGGGAGGCGAGCATACGCGCTCTAATCTTCTCAATCACCTCATTGTTCCTCTGAACCATCTCAGGACCCAGCTGTCTCCTCTCACCTATCTCATCCCAATGAACAGGTGATCTGCACTTTCTTCCATAAAGCATCTCATACGGAGCCACTCCGATAGTCGCGTGATAACTGTTGGTGTACGAGAACTCAATCAAAGGGAGATACTTACTCCACGATCCCCCAAAATCAAGCACACAGGCTCGCAGCATATCCTCCAATATATGAATTGTCCTCTTAGACTGCCTATCCGTCTGAGGATGATAAACGGTACTAAACCATAACTGCGTGCCCATAGCCTTCTGCAGACTCTCCCAAAACTTGGAGGTGAAGGTGGGGTCTCTGTCAGATACTATCGACCTCGGAGCCCCATGAAGTCGAATAATCTCCTTCACATACAACCCAGCATACTGCTCCACAGTATAAGTTGTCCTAACAGGCAAAAAGTGGGCGGACTTGGTATACCTATCCACAATCACCCACACCGAGTCATGCTATCCCACAGTTCTCGGTAAACCAACCACAAAGTCCATAGTAATATCTTCCTACTTCCATTCTAGGATCCCCAGAGGCTGCAATAACCCTGTTGGCCTCTGGTTCTCAGCTTTAACCTGTTGGCAAGTTAACCACTTAGTCACATAATCCACCACATCCCTCTTCATGACCGACCACCAATATAGAGCTCTTAAGTCCTGGTACATCTTCGTCGTACCCAGGTGCAAAGAATAGGGAGTGGTATGCGATTCATCTAGGATCTCTCGTCGGATATCAAAATCCATTGGAACGCAAATCCGACCCTTGTACTTTAGTAACCCCATCTCTGAAATGGAAAAGTCATTAGTCGCTCCGACCAAGACACTCTCCCTATGACCTCTTAACTGGGAATCTTTCCCCTGCGCTTCCTTGATCCTCTCAAGGAGTGTAGACTGAAGAGTGATGTTGGCCAACTGACCAACCACCAACTCTATACTTGCTCTGCTCATCTCCTCAGCTAACCTGTCAAATATCTTCCTCGAACTAAACAACTGTCCTGGGCATTTCCGACTCAATGCATCAGCCACTACATTAGCCTTCCCAGGATGGTATAGGATATCATAATCATAATCCTTAACCAACTCCAGCCACCGCCTCTGGCGCATATTCAGATCCTTCTGAGTAAAGAAATACTTTAGGCTCTTATGGTCAGTGTATATCTCGCACTTCTCACCATAAAGATAATGCCTCCAAATCTTAAGTGCAAACACCACCGCTGCCAACTCCAGATAATGTGTAGGATATCTCTGCTCATACTCCTTCAACTGTCTCGATGCATAGGCTATCACTTTACCAGCTTGCATCAGCACGCACCCCAAACCCTGTCTGGATGCATCACAGTAAACCACAAACTTTTCATTCTCTGTCGGCAAGCTTAACACTGGCGCAATGATCAATCGCCACTTCAACTCCTTAAAACTGTTCTCACATCTATCCGTCCAGACATACCTTGTCTTCTTCTTTGTCAGTTCTGTCAATGGCGTAGCTATTCTGGAGAACCCTTCAACAAACTGCCGGTAATACCCTGCTAAACCCAGAAATCTTCGCACTTCAGGAACACTGCTCGGTCTAGGCCAATCTCTGACCGCCTCAATCTTACTTGGGTCAACCAGAATCCCCTCCTTACTGAAAATATTGTCCAGAAATGTAACTTGTGGCAACCAAAACTCACACTTACTGAACTTAGCATATAACTTATGCTCCCTCAACCGCTGTAGAACCAACCGTAGATGCTGCTCGTGCTCTGTCTCTGACTGAGAGTATACTAGGATGTCGTCAATGAATACAATCATAAACTTATCCAGATAATCCTTGAAAAGCCTATTCATCATGTCCATAAAAGCTGCTGGGGCATTGGTTAATCCAAAGGACATAACCAGGAATTCATAATGTCCATACCTCGTTCGGAAAGCGGTCTTTGGTATGTCCTCCTCTTTAATCCTTAACTGATGGTAACCTGATCGGAGATCTATCTTGGAAAACACTGTTCTTCCCTGTAGTTGATCAAATAAATCATCGATCCTAGGCAGTGGATACTTGTTCTTAATGGTTAACTTGTTTAGCTCCCTGTAATCGATACACATCCTAAGGGATCCCTCCTTCTTCTTAACGAACAACACAGGAGCACCCCATGGCGAGAAACTCGGTCTGATGAACCCCAAATCAAGTAACTCCTGCAACTAATCTTCAAGTCCTTTAACTCTGCTGGAGCCATTCTATAAGGTGTCCTAGATACTGACTCCGCCCCTGGTACCAACTTTATAACGAAGTCAATCTCTCGCTGCGGCGGCAACCCTGGCAGATCCGCTGGAAACAAATCCGGAAACTCACACACCAATCTAGTCCCACCCGGTCCAACCGACACCACCCTAGAGGTATCCACAACGCTCGCTAGGAATCCTATGCAACCTTCCTGCATCAGGTCTCTAGCCCTCAATGCTAAAATCATCGGTACACGCGGTCCACTAACTGACCCCACGAACACAAAGGGTACCTCCCCTTCTGGTTCAAAAGTCACCATTCTGCACTTGCTGTCAATCGTTGCCCCATACTTTGATAACCAATCCATTCCCAAAATCATATCAAAATCATCCATCTCTAACTTAATCAGATCAATAGACAGTTCCCTACCATCTACCTCTACTGGCAATGCTCTAATCCACTTCCTAGAGACTACCAATTCTCCTGTTGGCAACAAAGTCTGAAATCCCCTAGCATACATGCCACTAGGTCTACAAAGCTGATCTATCACTCTAGCATATTCAAATGAATGGGTAGCCCCTGAATCAAACAATGCAGTATACAAAGAACCAACACTAGAGATCTGACCTATCACAACTGAGGGGCTAGCCTCCGCCTCAGTCTGTGTTAAATTGAATACCCTGGCAGGAGCAAGACTATCACTCTGCTTCTGCTCCTCCTTCTTAGCTTGAGGGCAATCCCTCTTCAGATGACTGGCACTCCCACAAACAAAGCAGGCCCTGATCCTGCACTCACCCTGGTGTCGTCGCCTGCACCGTGGACACACTGGAAAACTCCTCCAGTTGTCACTGCCACCCGGACGGCCAGTGGAAGCACCTTGTGCCCTCCTAACTGAACTAGGAGGAACAAAGGAATCTGGGGCCTTCCTCTTCTGCTCACTAGAACCACCACCACGACTGAACCCAACAAAAGGAGGCACTGTCCTCCTGGCATCGCGCCTAACAGCGCTATCCTTCCAAATCTGATCTTTGGCCCTCTCAACAGTAAGGGCCTTGTCCACCACATGGCCATAAGTAGTTGTCTCTGGATCCAGGGTAATATTCACATCATGGGCAATCATAACATTCAATCCCCGCACAAACCTGTCCCTTCTTGCCGCATCAGTCGGCACTAAATCTGGCGCAAACTTCGCCAATCTGTCAAACTTTATAGCATACTCTGTCACTGTCGATCGATTCTGAGTCAGGTTGATAAACTCATCAACCTTCGCAGCTCGAACTGCCACACTATAATACTTCTCGTTGAACAAGTTTCTGAATTCTTCCCAAGTAATAACTGATACATCCCTTCTCTGAACCACTACGTCCCACCAAATGCGGGCACCCTTTCTAAACATGTAGCTAGCACAGGCTACCCTCTCATTCCCCTGAACTCTCATAAAATCCAGAATTGAGGAAATCATGTTCACCCACTGCTCTTCCCGCAGTGGGTCCGATCCACCCTCGAAGGTGGGAGGATGCTACTTCCTGAACCTTTCATACAAAGGTTCCCCAATTATTCTCCTCAGTAGACTGCATTGGCACTGGCGCTGCAACCTGCTGCACTGGCAGCCCAGTAACCTGAGGCGGGGCCTGCTGCCTCAACTGCTGCAACTCTTCCTCTGTCCCCTGCAGTCTTGCTTCCATCTCGGCAAACATCTCTTGCCAATTCTATGGGGCAGGTGGAGGGTCCTGACCCTGCACTACAACAATATTTAGTATATATTACATTAAAGAATAGCATATATTTAGAAGTGCTATTATTGTTGTGGGATTAAAAACACACGGAAGGCATATTTTGGCGCCATATGAATAAAACTCAGGCGCCAAAATGAATTTTTTTTTGTTAGTCTCATCTGCCAAATTCCCTAAATCTAAGTTACCCGAAAGATTTCTCTCAGCCTCCATCTCTCACTCACGAAGACTCACTCCGCCCTCTCCGCCCTCACGAAGTCTCTCTCTCGTCTCGTCTCTCCGCCCTCTCCGCCTCATGAAGTCTCTCTCTCGTCTCCTCTCTCTGCCTCACGAAGTCTTCTCAACTCATCTCTGCCTCACGAAGACTCGCTCCAGAGTGGAGCTCTTTCTCCGCCTCACGAAGTCACGCTCCAGAGTGGAGCTTCTCTGCCTCACGCCCACTATCTCAGGTTCGTTTCTCTCATCCATGTTAAAACAAATTGTTGGCTGAATGTTGTAGATTGATATGATAAAAAACCCATGGGGTTGGTCAACGTTCTGACTATTTTGGAGTAGATTTTTTGAGCAATGGATACTTGTAATATTTAGGGATGAAACTAATTATTGGTTTTGGTATGATACTTCATTACATATATTGAGAGTACTTTTAAGTTAAATGCCTAAGGGGTGAGAGTTTTGACTGGTTTCTGCAATGAGCTACAAGTTTGTTTCTTTTGACTGGTTTTATAATTGATGACATTTGCTGGTTGCTAATGCTTATTTGGACAGCTATATCTGATCCTTTGGGTGTTTATGTTTTTGAATGGTTGATGAGTTTATGTTTTTTCAATAATATATAATGGTCTCACAGTTTATGTTTGTGAGCATGTTGTTTTCTGAGTTTCCACACCCCTTTCCCTCTGAAGCTTCAATAATATACGGGAGAGGATACTTTAGTCTCAAATTTTAGTAAGTTGATTTGCTCCTCTCCTTTTCTTTGTCATAGCTGTAGTTGATTTGATAATAAAGAATGTTGGCTGATGTGAAAAATGGAAGAACAAATGGAATTCTGTAAGTTGTTTTCCCTTTTGTCTTCGTACAGTTTGATCTTTTAAGTGTCTCAGGTTTTAGTTATCATATGTATTTTATGACTAGTTCGTTGTTCCATTACTGTACCTTTTATAGTTTATGTTCCCTCTTGATTTTTCTCCCTTGAAGATGGTTAGATTATCTGTAAATGTTTATTTGGACATAGAAGGGCACTGTTTACTTTTGGTTAAAGTTGTGTATTTGGTATTTTCTGTATTTAGTTTATAAATAATCTATTAGGACATATTTTGTGCGTACTCATTGCATAGGTGGTTGTATTTAAGTTTAACCATCTTTCTGTTGTTGCTGGGCGTTATCTAGTTTTTGTTTTCTTTTCTTGATTTTGATATAATTTAGACACTTGTTTGGCGAGTGGGATATTTAATTTAATTGATTTCTATCATAAATTGCAAACGCTTGATTTGTATCCCCAAATTTGGATTATTTTGTTTTAATGGTGGATTTAGTATATAGAATTTGAGAATGGTTAGACAAAAATAGTAGTGATGATCATTCATAGGTATATGTTTGCGTCTTCTGTTTTGAACTAAATTTGATGATTGAATTTGTGGGTCTTTTTTGTTTTACGAAAAATTTGAGGACAAGAGACTTAACTAAAGGGAAGAGACATGGTTGGTAATGCTGCAGCCTGCGCCGAGAGGGCAACTAGTGATATGCTGATTGGTCCAGACTGGGCAATAAACATTGAATTATGTGATATTATTAACATGGACCCTGGGTACTTTCTATTTATCTTTTTGGTGGAACGCTTGTGTATGTCTTTTGTTGTTTTTTGTACATTTGTTGATCCTAAATTTACTTTCCAATTTTATAGCCAAATTATACTTGTATTGATTTGCAGGCATGCAAAAGATGCCTTGAAGATACTCAAGAAGCGTCTTGGCAGTAAAAATCTAAAAATACAACTTCTGGCTCTTTTTGTTAGTATTTCTTTATACATATAAGAATATATTTATTTGTTTTTTGTACTTGTTTGACATGTGGGTTTTTCGTCATATTCATTATGATGTCATTTTAAGTCATTGTAAGTTTCTCTTATTCAAAATATAACTGAAATTTTTTATTATATGAATCAGTTGTTGCTGCTATGTTTTACTTTCAATCAAGCAACCATTGCTCAATTGTGATACAATTTTCATTGAATGTTTTGATCAAGGCTTTAGAAACTCTCAGCAAAAATTGTGGTGAGAGTGTTTTCCAGCAGATAGTTGAGCGTGATATCTTACATGAAATGGTTAAAATAGTAAAGAAGAAGGTACCCTAATTTTCTTCTGATCCTATCTGTTTTTCTTTTCCTTTCACTGTGAATCTCTCCTATGCATTCCTAGTAAATCTAACTTGTCCGATGCAATTGTTTAAATTCTGCAGCCAGACTTGAATGTGAGGGAAAAGATACTAATCCTAATTGACACATGGCAAGAAGCCTTGGGGGGACCTCAGGGGAGATATCCTCAATACTATGCAGCATATAATGAACTGAAGGTTGTTAGTTTATTAAATGTTATTTTAGCATGTTAAGCTTGATACACAATTTTCTCTTGTTAATTACTTCGTCAGCCAAGGCATTTGGGCAAAAGCTTATTTAAGTTGATTAAAGTGTAAATATCATATGATCAACCTTTTTTTTTTCTTTCTGCTTTATGTGAGATATGCAATAGCATGGGTTGCATATGAATGTGAATGTTAGTTATACATGGTTAAACTAGCCTACAAGGTATATATATGCTGAAGTTGAATCCCTCAGTGTTGTCCTTGATGCTTAAGTTATGATGAATGTTTTGCGTCTGTGTTTGGATGGGTTGTATTAATTCTATGTGTTCCTTTTTCTGTTTAGAGTTTTTATAGCTAATGTGCTACTACAGTATTTGGAAAGGAACCTATTTTGATTTCTTAACTCACTTTTATAATAAAGTATTCTAAGTAATCTATGTATAAATATATATCACAGGCTGCTGGAGTTGAATTCCCACCTCGAGAAGAGAGCAGTGTACCATTCTTTACTCCACCCCAGACCCAGCCAATAATTTCTCCTGTTACTGAATACAATGATGCTGCTATTGAGGCCTCTTTACAGTTTGATGCTTCAGGCCTCAGGTACTGTCTCGATGACAACTGAATTTTGTTTATCAAAAACATTTATTCAAATTCTTGGTACTTATTATTTTCTTATATTAAACACAAGATAGATGCAAAATAAATTTCTAGAAAAGACTGGTTTTTTTCTTATTAATAAATTGGGATATGATTCTCCTTCCACCCATGTTTTCCTGGACATGTTCAATATAATTGAATTTTTATGTGGGAGATACATCCTTTGATGCGTAATTGTACTTCAGATTTGCAACGGTCTGACTCATGTAAATGTAATTATACTAATAAAATTGAAGTCAACACCCGATCATTGAACTTGTTCAAGTAATATTCTAAGGGAAAAAATGTGGTAACCACTTAACAACCCTGCTTACAGACCTAGGTATTAGCATTTGATTAGAGTTTGTCGTGACTCTTTTTCGGTTCCTTATCTCACCTTTAAAGGACAATCACCACCAAAGTGTTACCTCATTAAATTATCATATTTTTTTCTTAGCTATTTAAATTAAGGGTGAGGAAATACCATTATATCACTACCACATCAAAAGTTGACGATTTTTTTATCTCAGTTGTAAACTTGAAAAACTTGGTTATGCATCTTGTGATCACTGCAAAATTGTTCCGTGCAATTAGCTTCCTATTCATTATCAAAGAATTCATATTGTAGCACTTTTTTTAAATTTTCTTTATGAACATAGCTTAGCTATTAGACGAATTTATGTAATGGAGAGTTTTATTGTGGGTCAAATTTATATAATTCACGGCTCAAGTAAATGTCTGGGTGCATTGTACAAAAGAGAAAAAGTTAACTTTTCATTCCCCTGTGAGAAGTAAATGGCTGTTTCTATTTATTTCTTTCTCAATTTAGTTTTTCTGCTGCTTTTGCTGCCTCTTTTCATTGTATTTAAGAGTTTTGTTGTTCTTTTTATTTTGTGAGCTCTAGTTTCCAAGGACTCTATAGTGGGTTTGGATAGTTTCTTGGTTGTAAGAGTTGTAATTTTTTTTAATGATGACTCCTAATTAAAGGTCGAATGATGTTGATAGTTTATTAATTGGTATGTAAATTTGCTTTCATTTTAGTGGCTTCATTGGATTTCAAATTGGAAGGAACTTTATTTGTAGCAATTTGCAAGAGGTATGTTCTCTTTTATTTTTGTTAAAATATTTTGCAAATGTTAGAGGAGTTTGAATATCTTAGATATTCATCCTTAGTGAAGTAGGTCCTGAGATTATTATTATTGTGTGCTGCGGTGATAACGGAAGGTTGAGAATTTGTGTGTCTTAGTGAAGTAGGTTCTGAGAAATTTGTGTGCTGCGGCGAGATAAGGAAGAAAACTTGTGTGTTGTTTGAATATTTTGAATTGATAATGATTGATGGTTGGTTAATAAATAAGGCTGAAATGTTTTATGATTTTTTGTTAGTTATTTGATGTATATCTAATAAACTTCAAAAACTCACAGAAATTTGAAAGTAGAATCCAAACCCATGTGGGGAAATGTATTAGAATAATTATAAAAATAGCTTCTTGCAATTCAAAAACTTGGGTAATAAAATGTAAAACATTTTTTAGTGCAAGGCCAGTAAATAAATTTTTTTAGTTTGAATATATACATCAAAAACCAAATACAAAAGAAAGAGTAACATCCCATTAACAAAAGAACTATTTATGAGAAAAGGAAAAAAAAAACTCAATTGGAATATGATACAGGTTCTAGGCAACATGTAATTAGTAATAACCCCAAAAAGATTATACTACTCCTCTCAAGATGTATTGTAACTCACATGATATAGAAAACAAAATTCTGAAACCTCAATGAAAAACATAATAACACCTTTAATATGCATATTTTTTAGGCAAACTTCCCCTTTTAACATTAGATAGATTTCTCCTCTTTACTCTACAAGAATGCTAGCCATTATGGGGAGAAAACATCTGACGCTGTTGTTTTTAGTGAAAAGAAAGAAACAGTTGCTTTGCCACATCATTGAACTTCCAATGGAACAAACAATAATTTCAAACTTTTAAACATGAAAAATGCAGCAGCAAAGTGTGTCTTGACTTTGCTGTGCTGACACCAATTAGCTAACTTAGTAGTTACTAATTTGATCATTTCTGGCCAACAGAAATACAGCAGAATATTCCTAAAGAAAAGAAAGAATAGAATACAAAATTGAGTTTACAAGAACATGTGCTTTCATGTCCAAGAGAAAAGTCACTCAGTAATGATTTTAACACTAACTTATTTTTACACACCATTAAGACACAATGGCTCCAATATTTACATGTTATTAACTCTTATCAAAACCCCACGAGCACAGAAGATTAAAAAGTATCCCAAAAATAAGAATTTCCCTTAACTTTATGGGAAAAGTGGGGTAACAATGGAAAACTTAAAAACTATGTTGTTGTAGAACCTAAACTCACCCTGGTTTAATAACCTGTAGCAATATGGAAGCACAGCCACAAATGGACTGAGCTTGAGATGCTCCGAAAGCAGCTCAGATAGATATCTGACACCACAAAACAAAAACAAAAACAGAGTCAAGATCGAGCTTTATATACAAAAATCATCATAACTCATACGATTCCCAATTAAATTATGCAAAACAAACAAACATTAATACTATATCAAAAAAAAATTATTAAGAATACAATATTTATATAACTAAATCGAAATATTAGAGAGATTCTCATAATAAATATGTTTCTTCTACATAAAAAGTATACAAATAACTGAAGTTTTTTATTGTAGTTTTCCCCTGGTCAAGACAAGTCATTTTCACATGGTAGTTTAATGTTCTGTTTGTATCCCAGGAAACTAAACTTTTTATGGTATTCCAGTTTGTTTTTCCAATAAAATCTATGAAGAGAAGAGAATAAATGTTAGTGAACTGGTATCATGGAATTTGGTTTTGAGATTGTTACCTTTGGAGTAAGATAATGAATAAGTTGCATTTTCAGCCTCATTTCGTATGGACAGATAGGAGCTTTTCTCAGTAATATTATATTTCTGTCTTATCTCTCTCTATATATACTCATCAATGGGTTCTTACTCCTCAAACTACTACTCATCGTAAAACAATTAACGATGTAGCCCATTAGCTCAAACTTTAACTTGATCTTCAATACATGTGCATAAGAAGTTTTGAGTGCAAATGGATCAAAATGATTATGACTATAATCATCTCTGTTGATAGTGTTGTGAATCCTTAATCAAATACAATTGATCAAATAGCTTAAGAATAATCTTATAGAACTTTAGACAGAGAAAATTAAAAAATAGAGGTGAGAAGAAGAAGAGAATTTGAATGAAATAGCCACTTTCTTTATTGCTGAATATCAATCCACATTACAATCTTGAAAGCCTTCTATATCAGTTTGTTTACAAGATTACAGAGCTAATACAATGTAAATTGTCATTAAAAATAACCTGTACAATGTAATGTCTATTTATAGACAATTATACTTAACTAACATTACTAAGAAGAGTAAAACAGTTAAGTTCTTAGTGACTGAAATGAACAAGTTAGCATAGCTGACCGAACCAATTCCTACAGATAGTATTAGTAATTTTTAGAATAACTAGATACTGCAACATGTAGCAGCTTAAACTTTTCCTATATAGTAGTTCCTAGATGTTGCAATAGATCATTTCAATTATCAAGTGTAATTGCTCTGATGCATGGGCATATGTTATTTGTAGTGCATATCAGTAGACTATTATGGATTTAATAAAAAGAAACCCATTATAATTCATATACATCTTGACCACTACAGTTACATCACACCTTATATAGTCAGCTGCTAAAATACTAAAACCAAACTAAATCACACCTTTATAGTTCAGCAGAATATTCATCCATAGAAGAGAATCATCTGAGAGTCAAAGTAGAGTCCAAGCCTCACTATATTTAGGCACAAAGGAAAGAAAGAGAAAAACTGATAGTCACAATAGAATTAGAAATTTATATTAGAAAATAGAATCAAAATTATGATCTAGAAAGATAAACATGAAGGAAACTGTCTGTCTATAATTGTGTACAAAAACCATTATCCCTTCTAATAGTACAAAGACTAGAACCAATATATAAAATGGTTCTGAACTGAACCGAGCATCTTGCTCTTTAAGAAACTTGTCTCCAAGCATCCGAGGAAGATTCAAGCCTGAAGAAGAGGCAAAATGTGACTACTTCTTTATTTAAGATTATGGTAGTCCAAAAACAAAAAAAATGAAGTTTAAGTACCGCATAATCGTGTTTCCCCATCTCTCAGTGGCTCTCCTCTTTCTTCCATTCTCAGTCTTTCAGTATGACTAACTACTCTATGGTCCTCCGTCATCTTAATCGGTTTCCCATTGGCACTGCTACAAGTAAACATATTCAGTATAAATTATCATGCTGCTGGTATAAATTACAATGCAGGTACTTCTATAATTATATTTGGACCACATCTAATAAGTGTTAAACAATAATAATTTTACAGAGATATATTTAAGGAAGACAAAAATAACATGATACGTGAAAGTAGTTACTAAACTGTATTAAAACATCATAAGTTCATTGTCATGATCATGTGTGCGTTAATGTGTTTCATCAATTGCCTAAGTTTATTCTGAGTTTGTGATTTATTTGAATTTCATTGCTGGTTGGGTTGGTTCATGATATTTTAATTTTACAGAGATATATTTAAGGAAGACAAAAATAACATGATACGTACTTCATAACACATGCTGAGTCCCCCACATTTGCACATTGTGCAAAGAAATTTTCAGCACCATCAGTCCATACCAGAAGCACTGTTGCAGTACAACCCTAAGTAAAACTAGTTATATTAGCACAAACTATAGCATTATCAACATTCATCACTACACAAAATTATCAAAAAGATATCAAGTGGATATATGAATACACCATATATGTAATAATATATATTTATGTTTTTTTTATTTTATGATTTTCCTTCTTGCTGTGCACATTTATAGGGGCGGTGACTTTCTTTTTAAATATATTTTGTGCACACTAAAACAAGAGTTTCAAATAATAATAACAATACTAAAACGTAGACATACGTATGTATATGCTGCTAACATTGTCTTATCTTCTTCTCTGTTTTTCAAATAATAATAATGCAATACAGTTTTATGAGATTAGTGAATAGTAGTTTGAGTAGACAATTATTAAAAAAATTAAATCAGAGCTCGGGTTGATTGTCTAAAAATTTGGATTTGTGAAATGTTTTATTGAATATCTATGTGTCTTTGAGTGAAGCCCAATTAGTTGTGTTTCTTTTGGTTTGTGTGAATGAAGTTTATTTTTTCTTTATAGTGGCTATAGTTTAGGTATTTATTAAGATCTATTTAATATTTTATATTTTATTAACTAAAAATACCCAACTATTGTTGAAGCCATGTGAGTGCCATGGCCATTTTAATCTCTTGGGGGTAAATATTCCCCTGTATTGGTTCTGTTTATAGGCTTATTTTTTTTATGTCGTGAATTTACTTATGAATCTGTGAGCACCAATAATTTTTGTGTTGTAGATTGTATGGTTAACCTCATCTCTTTCTTGGCAGGTACCTCTCTATTATGATGGGATTGGGGGCATACGTTTGTCATTAAAACTTTCTGACTCTAGCCAAACACCTATAGAGGTATGGATTAGTTTGAGTTGTAGTATCAATTATAGTTGTTATTTCACTAATATTTGCATTAAAATCAATGGCTCCAAATGCAAAATATTAGATTGGATTGGGTCTGGAGAAATTGTTGCAGAAGGTTATTTTATTTCAAGTGACCCAAAGGATGAGGTTCACCATGTTCCTCTTGGGCCTAGTGCTATGAAAGTGGGGATAGATCTTGTGAGAAAGAATGATGCATTTCTGTGGAGGCCTTCAACAGTTATGTCTAATATAGAAGATGCTATAGGTAGTATAATTGCATGGCCAGCTGATAAAGTTATAATTAGGTAATTAACTTTTTTTATGTACTCTTTTAGTTTACTATAACTTTAAGTTGAAGCATTAATTATTTAAATTTTGTTGTAGCTAAGAAAATGGACTCACAACAAAGACAAGTGCACAAAGGATGATGAATTGAAGGATGGAGCAAGAGTCGTTTACTTTTGTGTATCTTGTAATGTTTCTATTTTTCATTTTTGAAGTAAAAATTGTTCAAGATTATAAAACTTTATTATGTTATGCTTTCAAACTTAAGTTAGAACTAAGATCTCATGAAGTAGACACATTCATGGTTTGAATTAGTTATTGTTTAATGTAATACTTATGGTTTATCAATCTATTGATAATTACATTTTATGATTAATTTTGAATTTTTTTTTATCAAAATACAATAATGAAAATCTTTTAATTAAAAAAAACCATATAAGTATACTTATCAAAATAAAATTTAAAATTTTATTACTATATGTTATGATTTAAAAACATATTATAAGCGTAAAAAATCATTATGGTTTATATAATATAACAAACTAAAAATGTTATCAAAATAATCAAATGTAACAGTTGAAAAGTGTTATGAAAAAAGTATAAGATTAAACTTCAAATTTATAACCAAAAACTCTATCTAAATGTTATTATTTGAATATTATAGCACCTAAAAATGTGTTATTGAATAGTTTAAGATAACACCGAACATAACATTCAAATACTGTTATAGAAAACACTGGACTTTTAATAACAGGGGCTATGTTAGCATTTTCAGAAGTGTTATCAATAGTCCCGGTTAGCAGTTTTTAAGTGTTATGAATACTGTTTTTTCTTGTAGTGTTGGTTGTCATCCTCGGCCCTACTGCCGCGGACTCTAGCTGATTGTCGAGGCATCTCAACAAATATGCCTGCAACCAACGACGCTGCTCATCAGGCATGATAACATCATCCAAAACCACCTCCCAAACACATTAGTCATCCACAAATAATAACTCATATAACATATAACACACAACGAGCCATGCCCTAGCATCATGCATATGTTAACTCATTCATCATGGTCTATATAAGATAAGCAGGCAAACAAGGCATTCAAACACATATTCAAACATATTAGCCAATCTTACCAACCAATCCTGAGTTGAGCCTGTCACTGACAGCGAGTGTACATGTTCGGTCAATCTCCAGAACCAATAACCTTGGCTCGCTCTGATACCAAGTTGTAACGCCCTACTTCCTTAGAGCTGTTACTAAGTGAGTTTAAACACGTGCATTCAACTCGCTAATCGAGGTTTTAGAACAAATAGCGTAATTAAGCCATAAACAGAGGAAAAACTTTAGAAATAATTCCATTTCATTGAAAATCATAAAAGTTTGACACCTCGGATCCCAAAATACAGTTTAGAAACATTTACATCATATAAATCGAACCAAGTTGACTAAACGACAAAATATAAGTTTATTTACAACCATCTCCCAAAATCCTCTGGCTGTGGCAGCCAGGCTGGCCCAACATGTACACGCTGCCTCACGCCTGCTACACTCATGGTCGGTTGGCTTTCTCCTTACCCTTACCTGCACCACAGAGCATCTATGAGCCGAATCCCAGCAAGAAAACCCACAAATAGATAACATATGCAACACATATATCAAGCATATAAACAGGCCACCAATGGGCTAAACACATACGACCTAGCCGTCCCAGGCGTTTACTGAGCCCTGGGTTCGTGGTCCACATCGTGAGGATATCCCAGGTATCATTTTAGGGACTCGCCCTAGCAACTCACACTCCACGTGCTCAACGCTGCTCCCGGCCCCTTGTCGTACTCGGCCTTGCACTCAATGTGCCTAATGTCGTTCCCGGCCCTTCGCTGTTCCCGGCCCCTGCCGACCTCGGCCTACACCGTTCCCGGCTCTTACCGATCATTCACATAATAACATTCATAGCATAATAAGCAAGTACAAAATTCTAGCAAATTCAGTAAAAGGGCTACGCCCTGCAGTTCAAACACATTGGGCATAGCCCTGCACACAAGCTCTATGGGAACAAGGGTTTTCTTACCTGAGTCCCGAGCTTTCCGAGCACAGCCCTGCAATTCAAACACATTGGGCACAGCCCTGCGCCACGGCACGCATGAACTTCTTGGCCTCCCATGGCCGCGCGCGCACATGGGCCGCGGCATGCCCATCCTAGGGCCGCAGCCCTCACCTCCAACCCAGAATTCTTCATCAACTTTCTCCATTTTCCTCAAGCCAATTCACCCAAAACTTAGCTAACAACCCCAGATAATTAACACAAACATTCCAGCTCAATATCAACATCAAAACCCCATTAAAACCTGCTTCAAAACTCAACTAAAATACCCAAAAATAGATCAAGTTCTACCCACATGCAAACTCTAACAAACCAGCAGCAATTCTAGACATAATCTTTATAATTAAAGCTTACCTTTGTAGAGCTTAGTCCCTGAGTTTGATCCTTAATCCTCAAGCTTTTAGCTCCTAAGATTCCTCAGCCCAATTCCTTGCTTTAACTAGCTTACACCAGAATTTTCCTTGAGTTTTCCTTAGGGAGTGAAAGAGAGAAAGAGATAAGATCTATCTTCAGCTGGGAGGAAGTAACTGTCGGTTTCTTAGGCTTCTAAATGTTTCCTTCCTTTGTTTTATTTAACTTAGTCTATGTGGTTACCTCAAGGCTCGGGGTACCAAAACCTCCCCGGGGACAAAATGGTAAATTTCCCCAACATTCCCTCTTAGACATTCTATCCTCAAATATATCTCCAAATATTTAATTTCATAACCCGATAACCCCATAATATATCTAATACCCAAATTACCCCTCGACTCGCCCCGAGTCGGATTCTCGACCCTGTTGTGACTTCCTGGCTAACCGCTCCCCAGGACTGTCTCGGATCGTGCTGCACAGACATATCACATATATATAGCATTTATCAAATCTATCACATTTATTCCCCCAATATCCAGACGGGGCCTACATGCACATTTAACTCAACTAAACATGCATCATTATCATTTATTCACATTAATTCATATATTAACATAATAATCCATTTATTACCCTCCAGGCACACTAATCAAGGCCCTAAGCCCTATTAGCAAATTCGGGTCGTTACAATAACTAAGCACTAATCTACCTTACTATTTCTTAATACACTATTGGCGAAAAACCGTGTCAACAATTAGGAATGTGTTGGTCTAATCCTAGCTAGAAGCAGATTGCGAACGACCACTTCGTTGATAATACTAAGACTGATGAAGCAGTGTTATGGGTAAGGCTCCAGAAAGAGTAAGTTTAGTTTCTTCAAGGGTATTCAAGGTCACGTTATAGAAGGTGATGGGATCATGTATGAAGGAGTTGAGTCCGAAGCCACAAGGAAATTACCGAAGAACACCAGTTAGGTGAGAAGTACAGAGAGATTGGTAAAACACGTCAGCTACTACTTGAAGTATCTTCGAAGACAGCTATACCCAAGATTGAGGTAACACAAGAACCTAGAGTTTGTTTGAATTGATAGTTTAGTATTGGATTTTCAAAAGATAGAATAATGATTGTGTTGACTGTCTTTTTAGCCAACGACGTGAGAACGTCAAATATGACAAGCCTTCAAGAGAATGTAAATGACAACAGACAGTTTATGAACAGAAAGATAAACAACACAAGAGATTTTTATAGTGGTTCAGCCCTGATTGTCGGTAATAGCCTAATCCATTTAGAGTTGTGATTTATAGATCTATACTCAAGATCAGATGGACTGAGCCAACTGAGTTTCTTCAGTACAGATTGTGAAAATACAAGAGTTCTCTCAAATATCAGCACTTTCTCTCTCTAGAATACACAGACCCAATTTTCTCTCTCTAGAAAGAAGAAGCAGAAGAAGCCTCTCTCTTATCCCATAAGCTCTCTATTTATAGGCCTGGGATCCTCAACTGATATCCCCTTTCAATAGGGATATTTTATTATTAATCTTATATTTATATTACAATAAATGTTTAAAATACAACTGATTCCTCAATTTGAGTGAGGAGTGAGAGATTCCCGGGTGCTTAGACCAATTCTTGCTAAAGTCGCTCTGGGGACTTTGACGTAGTCTCACATGCATGTTGATTACTCCTTCAAGATTTCCTTGGACCAAGGTGATACAAGCTTGGCTCTCCTTGGACCAAGGTGGTTCGAGGCATCCTTCTCATGCCTTCTCCTCGAACCAAGGTGGTCCGAGGCATCCTTCTCTCTTGTTTCTCTCCTCGGACAAGTCCGAGCATACCCCCTCCATTCAAGGTCCCTTCGGACCTTGTGGCCTTCTCCTCGGACCAAGGTGGTCCGAGGCATCCTCCTTGGCATCTCACCTTGGACAAGTCTGAGGCACTCTCCTTTAGCATCTCCCAACTATGTTCGATCGGACATTGTGTAGGCTCTCCTTATCAAAATCTAAGTCTCCATTCTTGACTTGCATGGGACTCCTCCTCCTTAGCTACTTACCTTGGACACTTTCGAGCCAACACTTAGGAAACCTTGGGAGGCTTACTTCGGACACACCCTTGGGGTCTCCTAGGACCACATACTCCTTGGGGTCTCCTAGGACCACATACTCCTTGGGGTCTTCTAGGACCACTTTCTCCTTGGGGTCTCCTAAGACCACTTTCTTGAGTCTCCTAGGATGCATTTTGTCATCTTTATTGCCACGTTATTGATCTCCAATTTTTGGGTATAACAGATTGGTTAGCACCCTATGGTATTAGAATCTGTATGAAATGGACGGTTACGGGAGGACAACATGATGGATACTATCTTTGATGGATCCCACGAGACTCGGGAAATATTTATACGCTCATTAATGACCAGGCTGTCTCATATATATAATTTATTACCCGAGATATCAGGGGCATATTTATTCTGTTATCAAATAATATCCCAATGGAAATAGGAATAATTTGTATTAATTATATACCATATATAATTACGCGGTCTATTTACACAATGACTCGAACCTGTCCATGAAATTCCCCTATAAATACTAGGAATGTTGGACAGGGAAAGGGACCAATTTGTTTCTGTATTACCAAAACTATGCCAAAATATAGAGAGAAACAATAATAATATTGACTCGTGGACTAGGTAGATTTTAACCATTGAACCACGTAAAATTTCTGGGCATTTGAGTGGGTACTTTTTATTTCATTGCGGTTTATTATCTAGCACTAATCTACCCATTTTATTTGTTTATATACTGTTGGGGAAAAACCGTGTCAACAGTTTGGTACTTTCATTGAGAATAAATTAGTGCTTTACAAGTTTCAGTCAACTTTCATCATGGTGCTCACTCGCTCAATGCACAATAATGAGACAGAACAGCCTGGTGGGCAGGAGGCCCATCATACCGCTATTCCCAATGAAAGGGGCACGGATGTTCAGCAACGTCCGGGGAAACAACCGGCGGGTCAGGGTGATACTGGGATTTCGGCGTCGCTACCGCCAAATCCTAACCCAGGTTATCTGACTGCTATCGAGATTGAAAAATGTAGTTGAGGAGCCATCTCACTAGAGCAAACAGGCAGATTGAGGAGGTCTTGGCTTAATTACCCCCCCTGCAACCGACGTTAATGTTAGAAAGAGGCAAAGTGGGTTTCATAAGTCCCACAGGAATAATCGGCCTAAATCAAGTCGATAGGTTAGAACTGTCACTCCAAGTTCTATGCCTTCAGGGCGAAATCAGCAGAATGAACGGCCTAGTGATCATAACAGGGGCCATCAGCATGTCAGTCGGTCAGTTCGGACTATGACCCCAAGCTCGGTGCCCTCTTCACAAATTCCCATAAATGCCCATAACAATCCGCGATAAGGGGCTGGGACAAGCTCACGAAGGCACAACGCTCTGAAAAACCCCTCTATTCCACAATCGGAGCACCAGGCACAAAGAACAAGGGACATTGGAGTAGAACCAAGGCAAGCTAATTTAGTCCGTCCTGATGGAACGAGGATAGCCTCGCCAATAAGGCATCCTCCGTCACGTGTAAGACATCTAACACCACCTCGTCCTCAACGAGATATTCCAGCCCATGGGAACAGTATGAGAAATCCTCCCCCGTCTGCAAATACTTCCATCCCATGACGTGTATTGAGAATCTAGGTCCTCGATCTCAACTGCGAGTTGTAAGTTTCGCGAACGGAAGTTACTGGACAGAGAGCCATCATAGCGGCAGGTCTGAGAGTGACCTGAGAAATCATATGAGTTCAGCGCAAATTCCTCAATATGATCCACATCCCAATTTGCGTGATCATCTGAACTCGCAGAGAAGGTATCCAGCTCGGGATGAGGATATTAGCTATACTTGACACGAGGCAGGTTGTCCATAGTACGCAACAATGGGAATGCCCCATATAACCAAGCTCGAGCTTGGAAGGACAATAACCCATCAAATGAGTATGATACAATAGGAGCTGTTGAACATCCCCCAACAAACCTAGGGACCAAACCCTTGAGAGAATAGCTCTAATGGAAGAGCAGATGAAAAAACTCTTATCTGGGAAGGAAAAGGACAATTGCAACTCAGACAAGGAGCTCAAACCTTTTGCTCCAAACATTACGGCGGCAACATATCCTGTAGGTTTTAGGATGTTGCACGTGTGAAAGTTTGATGGAGATGGAGATCCGTCTGATCACCCAGAATGTTTAACACCATGATGAGGGCCCACAATGTCGGGCTCGATCTAAGGTGTATCTTGTTCCCTGCAACTCTGGTCGGGCCTGCTAGGCAGTGGTTTAAACAATACAAGAGGCATTCCATAAGCTCATGGAAGAAATTTTCTTTCGATTTCAAAAAATAATTATGAGCTTCACAGGCAGCTCGGGTTAAGGCTGATTCATTGGCCAACGTAAAGCAGCAACCTAGACAAATGCTGAAGGCATATCTGAGCAGAATTGCCAATGTTGCTACGTAAGCTAAGGATGTTGATGACAGCTCCAAGCTCATGGAAATGAGGATGGGAATCCTCGTCGGGGGTGACCTATGGTAGGAACTCCAAAGAAAAGGAGTTAAAAGCGTAGACGAATTCTTGGCCCGAGCTCAAGAATGGATAAACCTGGAGGAGGCACGAGCTTCTGTCGCAGGAACCAGCCAGACCCCTGTCAAACCCATTAGAGCGGTAACGGATGTTGCAACTATGGCTCAAACTGTTACCCATAATAACCTAGAGGAGAACAACAAAAGGGAGGGGAATGGTGAGGGTGACCAGAGTGGGACAAAGAAAAACAAGTCCGTGGAGAAGTTCAAACCTATCTATGCTACATATATCGACCTAACAGACACCCGAGAGCATATCTTTCTGGCTAATTCTAATCGCCTTTTATGGAAGAGGCCAGAACCTTTGAGAAACCAGAGAGCAAAGAGAGATCCTTCAAAATTCTGCTGATTCCATAATGACATCGGTCATAACACTGATGATTGTCGACAACTGAATGATGAAATTGAAACTCTCATCAGAGCTGGACCGTATGACCAGTACGCTCGAAATCGGGTAGTTCCTAATCAGCCTATCACGCAGAACTCTCAATCAATCCCAGAAACTCCAATAGACCAACCTGGAGCTCAGGAAAACCAAGTCGAACCTCCTCCAATAGTAGGGGAGATATAACCACTATTACGGGAGGAACTCATTTGGTGGGCACGAGTAGCGAGGCCCAAAAGATGTACATTAATGAGTTGAAGGCTCATAATGGGGTGGAGTTCGTCCCAGAGCAATAGTTATCGAAATAGCAGTGATTGGACAAACAACCAATCATTTTCACAAAAGAGGAAGCTAGTCACGTCCCACATAATGATCTGCTGGTAGTAACCATGCAGCTCGCCAACCAAAGGGTCTGAAGAATACTGGTGCATAACAGAAAATCTATAAATTTACTTTTCAGGTCCACCCTGGAAGAAATGGGGTTGTCCGTATCCGATATGAAGGTGACCCCAATGACTCTGTATGGGTTTTCGGGTGAAGGGACAACAGCCATAGGGACAATCAGACTGGTGGTGACATTGGGAGAAGATTCACGCATTACCTCCAAAGTACTCGAGTTCGTGGTAATCTATTGTCCGGCTACATGCAATGCGATTTTGGGTCGACCCGTGCTGATGGCACTTGAAGCCATAACATCTATCCGGCACCTAGCAATGAAATTCCCCTCAACTTTGGCGATATGCACAGTTAAAGGTGATCAAATCGCTGCCAAAGAATGCTACAGGATTTCTATGAAGGGATAGTGAGGTCGCCCAACATGACGACATTGATCTGTGGATAGGCAAAGACAGGTCAGAGCTCGAGGAAGTGAACATCGATCCCATAAAAGCTTCAAGAGTTGTAAAGATTGAAAGAATATTGAAGACAAAAGAAAGAAGGAGTTGGTCAATTTTTTACAGTCCGAATATAATAATGCACACATTAAATTTGGACAAGAACGTGCCTGCAAAATCCCAAAAATGAAGACTTTTGGAAACCGTCCAAGCTGAAGCACTAGAAGAAGAAGTAGCTCGGTTACTAAAATGTGAGTTTATCCGGGAGGAAAAATACCCGGTCTGGATTGCCAATCCCGTGCTGGTCCTGAAGCCGAACGGGAAGTGGAGAACCTGTATCGACTTCTCCGACCTAAATAAGGCTTGTCCCAAGGACTGTTTCCCATTACCAAGGATTGACCAGTTGGTAAACGCCACGGCAGGTCACGAGCTAATGTCTTTCATGGACGCGTACTCGGGATATAACCAGATCGCAATGAACCTTGCAAGCTAAAAGCATACCAGTTTCATGACTGAACATAACGTATATTGTTACAAAGTTATGCCATTCGGATTAAAAAATGTCGGGGCCACATACCAATGCTTGATCAACAAAATGTTTGCTAACCAGATCGGAAGAAACATGGAAGTGTATTTCAATGACATGCTTTTCAAGTCAAAGACTGCCAATAACCATGTATCCAAGTTGGAAGAATGTTTTGGAATCTTAAGCAGATATGACATGAAGCTGAATCCCCAGAAATGCACTTTCAGGGTGGCATCAAGAAAATTTATGGGATTCATAGTCAACACAAGGGGAATAGAGGCGAATCCTGAAAAAAATCAGATCGTTGTTAGACATGCCTTCACCCAGGTCGTGTAAGGAAGTCCAAATCCTAACTGGAAGGGTGGCAGCTTTGAATCACTTCATTTCAAATTCCACTGACAAGTGTCTGCCATTCTACAACTTGCTCAGAGGAAACAAGAAATTTGAGTGGACCAAAGAATGCGAACAAGCATTCCATGATCTAAAAACGTATTTGGTAGAACCCTCGGTATTATCCAAAGCGATATCTAGAGAGTCTTTGCTCCTTTATCTGGCAGTGACAGAGAATGCAGTCAGTGTCGTGTTAGTTCGAGAAGAAGATCGTGCTCAAAAACCAATGTATTATGTAAGCAAGAGGCTTCTCGGAGATGAGTCATGGTACCCACTAATAGATAAGCTAAAATTCTATCTAATTTTGGCTTCCAGAAAGCTCCAGCCATATTTCCAGTCCCGTTCTATCAACGTCTTAACCGGCCAACCTTTAAGCCATGTTTTGCAAAAACATAAAACGTCGAGACGTCTCTTAAAATGGGCCATCAAACTTAGCCAGTTCGAGATATTATACATGCCACGAACTGCAATCAAAAGTCAAGCCCTTGCTGATTTTATGGCTGAATGCACTAGTTTTCAGGACGAGCTCATGAGGGAGCCAATGCATGAATTATGGAAAAACTTCATTGATGGATCATCAAACGAGAATGGATCAGGAGTTGGGATAATCTTATCTCGCCAGAAGGACATCGATTCCATACAGATCTGAGATCCAGATTTGAGGCATCCAACAACGAAGCAGAATATGAGGCCTTACTGGCATGACTGAGGGTGGAAAGAGAGCTAAGGGCGAAAGCCATCTGATGCTATAGTGATTCCCAACTCATGGTAAATCAGGTGTTGGGAGAGTATCAAGCTCGAGGCATCAAGATGGCGGCCTACCTGGCTAAGGTAAAGGGGGAGCTATCTAAATTTTAATTTAGCTCTATTGAACAGATACCCCACGAGTAGAACTCTAACCCTGACGCTTTGGCACGACTTGCTACCACAAAAGAGGCAGAAACATTAAATGTAGTACTAGTGGAGTTCTTGGAGAGCCCAAGTGTAACGGGAGAAACTATGGAGGTCGGAATGATTGATATAAGACTGACCCAGATGACTCCTATAATGGAATATCTCGCGACTAGAAAGTTACCTGATGACAGAAAAGACGCGAGAAAAATACTTTATCAAGCTCCACTGTACGTAATAGTTGATGGAATCCTGTATCAGTGAGGTCATTCGTTGCCCCTCCTACAATGTATTCTGCCCGAGGAAGCCAAAACCATTTTACAAGAAATACACGAAGGTTTTTGTGGTGATCACGCTGGGGGGCAAAACCTAGCGCTGAAGGTACTGAGATAGGGCTATTTTTGGCCCACTTTAACGAAATATTCTATCTCGTATGATCAGAAAAGCAACAAATGCCAGCGTTTCGCCATAGTTGCATGAGCTGCTCCAGTCGAGCTAACAATGATTTCATCCCCGTGGCGATTTGCAGCATGGGGAATTAACCTAATAGGTTCCCTACCTATGGGAAAAGGAGGAGTTCGATATGCGATAGTAGCAATCGATTACTTCACAAAGTGGGTTGAAGCATAACCTCTGGCAACCATCACCTCAAAGAGAGTTTTGGATTTCATGGTGAAGAATATCATCTACCGATTTGGACTTCCTAAGAAGATTGTGTCAAACAACGAGACGCAGTTCGATAGTGATCTCTTCACAAACTTTTGTGAAAGATACGGCATAACAAAGAGTTTCTCGTCGGTAGCATACCCACAAGCCAATGGGCAGGTCGAGGCTGTAAATAAGACCCTAAAGGAAAGCTTGAAGAAAAGGTTGGACGAAGCCAAAGGTTTATGGCCCGAGCAGCTTCTGCAAGTATTGTGGGCCCACCAAACTTGTCACCGGACCTCCACCGGGCATACTCCTTTTTCCCTAACCTTCAAAAGTGAGGCCATGCTTCCAATTAAAGCCAAGGTAGCTACTCACAGGCAGAGGACCTCTCGATCTGATCAAAGAAAAATGAGATGAGTTGCAATTACAACTCGCCCATTATCAACAAAAGATCACTCGCTATTTCAATTCAAAATTCAAGGGACGCAGACTCGGATTAGGCGATCTAGTTCTCCGAAGGGTCTTTTTGGCGAATAAAGACCCCAAGGATGGTGTGTTGGGCCCGAACTAGGAAGGACCGTACCAGATCATAGAAGTCTTATGCGAAGGAACTTTTAAGCTAGCCCGACTAAATGGGGAAGTAGTCCCATGGACATAGAATTCTCTTCATTTAAAAAAGTATTATCAATAATATTACCATCAATGTAAGGCTTATTTATAAAAGCCATTTCAAATAAATGACAAATGGATTATTGAATATTCATTTCATAGTTTTATTATCGCAAGCTCGTGTTCTCATATTGTAAAATCCACCAGGAAAGTTTATGCATCCTGGTTGCTTGGGGGGCACATAACCGAGAGATTAAAAACTTATGTTCTCGGATAAGATTAAAAACTTAGAAACTTAGAGAAATTGATTATTCAACAGGTTTTTAAAAGCTATAGTTTTCAATAAACCTAGCATGACTAAGTTTAAATCATCTAAAACCCTAGATATAGCCAGGTCCGAAGCTTAGAAGCTTGGAGAAGTTGATTATTTGACAGCTTTTTAAAAGCTCGAGTTGTCAATAAACCTAGCGCGAACTAAGCTTAAAAAATCATTAAAAACCCTGGATATAACTAGGTCTGAGGCCTAATTATTAACAGGTATGATGAAAATAAATTAGCAAAATCTTTGATACAACCTTGATAAAATCTATCTCGATCTAAAAATCGACCCCTAAGATTTCGAATGTACAAGAGTCTAAGGATTCATAAACATGAGAAAATGAAGGAAAGACAAATAGATCAAAAGTTAGATGTATATTCAAGTAAAAATAATATATATTGTCACATCGAGGAGGAAAAAACCTCGAGCTAATCCAGAAGGCAATCGTTTTAAATCCAAGGGATTGCTACAAAAACTTAGAAGAAAAAAAACAAGTTACAATAAAAATATTGAAAAAAAATGTCATTGATCCCCATCAGCCCGCACCACTGAAGTAACCTCCTCACCGTCTCCTTCAACTGCTCCGGAAGCCTCGCCAGTCTCCGAGGGTTCTTGCAAAAACCTATTCTTGAATTTAGCAAGATACGGGTCCCACAGCTCAGGCTGCATGAAAGAGAAGTTCTCGTCCTGATTGAAAGCCCAGCAATGGTAAAGCTTCTCCTCCATTGTCGACGAAGACAATGCCGCTTCCTCCTTGGCCTTAGCCTCGACCCTAATTAGCTTCGCTTTGAGTTTGTCGTTCTCGGCTTAAAGCTAATCAGCATGATGACTTACCTCCACGACCTGAGCCTGAGAGGTGGATAGCGCAGCCTTTGCAGATTGCTCGCCCTCTTGAGAAGAAATGAAAGCTGCTTTGGTAGCATGCTCACTCTCTTAGGCAATACTCAGGGCGGGCCGGGCGGCCTGCTCATTTTCTAAAGCAGTTGTTAAAGCAGCTTGGAGTTCCTCGTTCCTGGCTTTGACACGAGATATGCTTCGGTATTGAGCCAAGAAAGACTACAAAATAACGAAGCAAGTAGAAAAAAGAAGAAAAAAAGCACATAATAAATAAAAAGAACAAGAAAAGTTAGAAGTGGGGAAAGGACTAACGGTGAGGTTCGTCCCCATAGCAGACTTGAGGACATATTCTGGGCTGCGCTCTTCTATGGCCCTCGGATCCCTAGCACTAGCTTTGTACGCATGGCCCACCATGTGACTCACCGTCTCATACACGATACCCCAAAAAGCCTCAGGGATCTTGTCAAAATCGTGTGGCTCGACCGATATCCAGACGAGGGGAATCTCACTTCGGGCAGGGACCTCGATTTGAATCACTTGGGGATGTGAAGAAGGCATATGTCGAGGAGGGGGAGGAGGAGCTTGCTAGACTATGACAGTCGTTACTGGAGCTGGGAGAAGCTCTCTTACTGGCTACTCCCGAGTTGTGCTCGCACCTTTACCCTTGGGAGGTGACTTTGTAGTATCCCCTGTCTTAGGGGTGGCCTTCTTTGCCACCTTGGGCCTTTTTACCACGGGCCCAGATCCAGACCCTCCGGCCTTGAAGGGACTCCTGGAAATTCAATCTCTTCACCTGAAAAAAAGGACAAGGAATGATAAATGCAAGGAAGAAAGAACAAGGATCCTACCCTCCGGGCTAGGGGAGGAATCTATTACAATTAGCTCAGTTGTATCAAACAGGCTAGGCATAACCTCCAATTCGGGGATTAATGGAGGGGAGGGGGAATCTAAGGCTCGATCTCTTGGATCCTAAGGGGTTCATGCTCTTCTTCAGGGCTGGACTCATCTTGTACTCCCTGAACCCAGGAGCAAATGCACCCTGGAGCAGGGAAGGCTAGGTCCTACGGTCAGTTCCATACTCTTCAAAGATGCTGGATCTAAAGTTTAATGTGTTGTCGACTACATTAGTGCCTTTGGGATAGCAATGATCATAGCATACCACCAAATGATCCACATTGGAGAAGGGTTAGGTTCAATTCTGGATCGATAGGGTGACAGTTAACGAGTTGGTTAGGGTTAAAATGGATTAGCCTATAGCTGGCAGCAGCCCGATCTAATTCTCTGAAAAAGCTATAAGTTACCTTGGCCAGAGGGGCCGAATGCTGCCCCGGACACAGCTCGGTTAGGATCAAGCCCTTGATTATCTTCAGGAGCTCATCTTTTTTGCACCAACGGTGCCACATCTTCTTCCTCCTTAGTATCCTCGGTGGCTGGTGAGGCCCCTTGAGAAGAGGGGATCTCGGGGATGATGGGAAGTGGAGCTCAGGTCCTCAAAGCTAATGGCTGGCCCTTGCTGATTAATTTGCATGCCACCATGGTGGCATCGTTCATGATTTGGCGATAGTCTTTTTCCCAAGGAGGAAGGCTAGACAAAGTCTCGTACTGACCCCCAAGGGTCTTAGATCGTCTTGTCCTCGCAAATATAGCTACACAAGGAACAAACTTAATTAGAACATATATGAAAGAAATTTCATGATGAAAGGAATAAAAGATCATGCGCTGAGCTCACAAAGATAGAAAACTTACGAGTACGGTTGAAGTACTGATGTTCACAATTCTTGAACCCATTCGACATAAAGAATAAATCTTTGCAATATTTTGGGTTGCTGGGAAGCTCGATGACAGAGGTGGAGTTAGGGAATCTGGTGAGGTAATAAAATCTGTCACCTCTCCCTTTCTTGTCAAGACTAACTCTGAAGTAGAAGAAGTATAAGATGTCTGCTAGAGTGGGGACCTCCCATTCATGCCTCAGAAATAAGTACTTAATCCTGCCAAAAGCCTGTAGGAATTTGGGGGGAGTTGAAAGGGAGCCAATTTAACGTAGTTAAGAAAATCTATGAAATATTGGTCCAAGGAAGGCACCGGCCTTCAGGTGTTCATCACTCCAAGCACCATAGTCATCTTGGAAGGGGGCACAGCTCTGTTCTCCTTCAAATGCAGGTCGGCCAATGAGACCATCAGCTCCCATCTCGATATTGTGACTCAGCAGGATCTTGTTCACCTTCCCCTGAGTTGTTATCTTTGAGACTATATGCTCAGCCTTGAAAAATGCGTCCAGGTCGACGACAACCTCTCTCTCCACCACAGGACCAAAGTGTGGAATGGGAGAATCAGAGGCGACCTGCTTGCCTTTTCCTTTGTTTTGTGTAGATGAGCTCGCAGAATTTTTCTTGGGAGGCGCCATGGTTTAGATCGCCTGACGACAAAGTGGCCTAATTAGTAGGCGGCCTAAGATGGTCTACATCTAGGATCATGGAGGTATGGGAAACAAAAAGGCCTAATTGGACTACTATCAAAGTTTGAAATCTCATATGAGCTAAAAGATTTCCTAGCTTCAATGCGTGGTCCCACACGATATCCTAGACCACGCAACTTGATTTCTTAAAATCCCCAAATACTTTGGGATCCGCGTGTCAGAGTTGTCAGATCCACCACTTTCCTTTGGAAGGTTGTTTAATGCAAAACTGCCTAAGGAATCATAAACCCTAAGCTACCTAGGATTAAACCTAAAACCCCTTCCATTTCAATACCCCAAACAGGCATTCTTCAAACAAATTTTCCATTAGGGTTCTCTCAGATTAACCAAGAAAATTGCCCAGATTTATGAGTGTCTAATTTCTAAATTATTTTGGGTTCCTTCATGAACCCTAAACCGAAAGCCATTTCATATTAACACTTAGAAATAGCCTAACTATACTGAATAGTGAACATTTTAGAAGTAAAAAAAATCTCATTGGAAAATGAAGAATAAAAAAAAAAGTTTCTCAAACCAGGGGATGAACTACTTACAGAAAATGCATTCGATTTAGAGGAAATGTAGGTATGGCCACTGGAAGCTCCTTGAAAGCTTCTGAATTTCTACGAGACGATGCAAATTTCTGGGGATTCTAGAGAAGAAGAAGGGAAGCTTGAGTGTTTGAAAAGGGAAATTTTTTTAATACAAAGGTGGTGAGGACTCAAGACTGATCACCATATTTATACGTAAACCACGGAAATCAGTCTGAGCCATCCAATTGGGTTAGTTCGAGATCCAAGGGTCAAGATTAAATAGACCACCTGGCGACAAAAAGTTGACAGGACAGTTGTTTCAGTCCTCGAAACCCGAACGGACGCCAATTGCAGGAAGCCACGTATCCAATACTCAGTAGTGGGCAGGCACAATTTTATATGGCAGAAGTCTAAAATCCCCTACCGTGTAAGTCAGAAAGTGACGACATCAAACATGAGCAGGAGCTTGGGGGGCAAATGTTGTACCCTAAACTTAGCACGAGTTCACTTGCCGAACTCGGGTACAGCTGGCAGTTAAATACGTTGAAAAATAACCAAGTAAAATATCTAGTTATTAACTGTGTGAACAGCTCGAGACTCATAATGATCAGACCCAATATTAGGCGTCCCGAATTTAGTACGTGCTCGGAATCAGATAGTTGTTAAACACGAGCTCAAGTGAGATATTCAGCGCACAAGGACCTAGATATAATGTACACTGAAGGATCCCATAAGACTCAAGAAATCTTTATACACTCATTAATGACCAGGCTATCTCATATATATATATAATTTATTACCCAAGATAGTAGGGGCATATTTATTTTGTTATCAAATCATATCCCAATGTAAATGAGAATAATTTGTATTAATTATATACCATATATAATTACGCGATCTATTTACTCAATGGCCCAAACCTGTCCATGAAATTCCCCTATAAATACTAGGAATGTCGGACAGGGAAAGGGGCCAATTTTTTTCTGTATTACCGAAACTCTGCCAAAAAAGAGAGAGAAATAGTAATGATATTGACTCGTGGACTAGGTGGATTTTAACCATTGAACCACGTAAATGTTCTGGGCTTTTGAGTGGGCACTTGTTATTTCATTGCGGTTTATTATCTAGCACTAAACTACTCATTTTATTTCTTAATATACTGTTGGTGAAAAACCGCGTCAACAGGGACTTTACCAGCATGTCGTCTACATACACCTCCATATTCAGTCCCAACTGCTCTTTGAACGTTCGATTCACGAGCATTTTGTAGGTAGCCCCAGCGTTCTCTAGTCCAAAGGGCATCACCTTATAGCAGTAAACTCCCCTGTCCATTCGGAAGCTGGTGTTCTCTTGGTCCACGACATGCATGGAAATCTGGTTATACCCCGAGTACGCATCCATGAAGGACAAAAGCTCGTACCCGAAGGTGGCATCGACCATCTGATCGATCTTTGGCAGTGGGAAGCAATTCTTAGGACATGCCTTATTTAGGTCAGAGAAGTCTATGCATGCCCTCCAGGTCCCATTTGGCATAGGCATGAGGACCGGATTGGATACCCACTTGGGATATTGTGCACTCCGGATGAAACTGTTCGCAAGCAACTTGTCCACCTCTGCCTTTAGAGCTTTCCCTCTAGTCTGGTCAAACGCCCTCGGCTTTTATTGGATTGGAGCAATGTTTGGATCAACATTCAAGGCATGGAAAATGATATTTGGGTCAATGCAAGTCATGTTGGAGTGAGACCAGACAAAGACATCCTGGTTTTCCCAAATGAAGGCTAGGAGTGAGTTTCGGACATTCTCCTCCAGATTTTTCCCAATCTTGGTTCTCCTATCAGGAGTAGCCATGTCGAGAGCCAACTCCTCGACTTCCTTCATCGACTCGACTGCCCTCTCTTCTTGAACTCACGGGTCCAACTCATTTTCCTCTTCAACCAGCATCACTAGCACTTCTGCATACTCGGGAAGAGACTGTCCTCGGACCACCTTCTCAACTATAATAATTAGTTGTCTAAGGGAAACGTTGTAGCATTGCCTCGCCTCCTTTCGGTCACCTCGGACCATGCCGATTCCTGAGTCCATGGGAAATTTCATGCACAGATGCCGAATAGAGGTGACTGCGCCGAGCTCCAGCAAGGCCAGACACCCTAAAATGGCGTTATATGCAGAGGGGAAGTCAACCACCACAAAAGTGAGATATTTGAAGGCTTGGTGAGGCTCTTCCCCCAGTGTCATGGGAAACTTGATTTGGCCCATTGGTATGAGACCCTCTCCCGAGAATCTATAAAGAGTCGAGGTGCACGAGGACAGGTTGCTTATGATCAGCCCGATCTTCTTGAAAGAAGACTTAAAAAGCAGGTTCACTGAACTCCCATTTTCTACCAGGATCCTTACCACCATCTTGTTGGACACCTGGCTCTTGATCACTAAAGGATCGTGGTGTAGGAAGTGAACTCTTTGAGCATCGTCCTTGGAGAATGTAATGACTTGGTCAGTCATTCGCGGCATCTAGGCTGGCAATTGAGTCAAGGCCAAACCTCATCATTGTGGTTTAAGGCCCGCGCATACCTATTATGCGAGCCTCTAGAAATTTCACTTTGAGCATCAACGTATTGGTGGAGGTGTCCCAACTTGATGAGGTTCTCAATTTCATCCTTTAGCTGGCGGCACTCATTGGTGTGGTGCCCTATATCGTTATGAAAATGAAAAAATTTGCCAAGGTCTCGTCTCTCCCTATCCCTCCGGATGGGTTGTGGCTTTTGGTAATGGACATGTGGCTCCGTGGGCACAAAGATGTTCTCTTGGGAGTCCACTAAGTCAGTGTACTCAGAGTACTGTGAGACATACTTCTTGCCTGGGGTAGTTCAATGTTCAGCCTGAACGGCCCCATTTCCCTTGGGCTTTCTGCCCTTGCCCTTGCCCCTGCATCTACAACTGCTGAGTGCAGCAGACTGGGAGGGAGCGGCAACTCTAGCACTGAATGCAGACTGAAAAATATTTTACCCAGTGGGCATTGCTCTGTATCATGTCAGAGTCGCACTAAAACCAGCAACCAGCACGGCACTAAAGCTAGTTGGCGGGACACTTGGGTTAGACTGGACTCCCCCCAAAATTAGTTGGACAAGAGCATAAGGCGGATACTAGATCCCCAATGTGATGAGGCTAGGCACTGTCGGACCAGGATAGGCGATGGGCCCACCAAATGCCCCGATTTGGGCATCCTCCCAGCTAATATATTCGTGTGCTCGACAGATGAAGTCGTCAAGTCGTCCACACCCTCTCCGCTAGAGGTCATCCCACAATGTGGATCCCGCGCGGATGCTGTCCTGCAATTCCATCAATTGTTGGCTATCATCTACCCCCTTGGTCCTCGTAGCACCCTTTATGAAGCACTTAATATATGCCTTGAGGGTCTCGAACAGTCCTTGCTTTATATTGGCCAAAGCATTGACCTCGAAGCTCACCATCTGAGCTGCTATAAATTTTCTTCGGAAGGAAGACAACAGTTGGTGCCAAGACTGAATGGATCCCGGCCTATGTTTCTTGAACCACTCATCTACTGGTCTAGTTAAAGTTATCAGGAACACATGATACTTGGCCTCCTCGAAGACACAGTGCACCGACATCAACCTATTGAACTTTGAGAGGTGGTCGGTGGAGTCTGAGCCGCCATCATAAGATGGGATGGTCGGCTCTTGAATCCATACGACAAAGGGGCTTCCAATATGTGAGGAGCGCACGGCTCCCCATCTTTTTCGTCTGAGTCGAAGTCATGGCCTTATCATCGGGCCATTCTGAGCATGATCCTCTTCAGGGTGTCTAACTCGGCACGGAGTAGGTCAAAGTCTTGGTTGGCCCTCTGCGCCAGGTTATCTCTCCATCGGGCGTCGAGATTGTCCCTGAGGTCTGATGGACCTTTTTTGGCGAGTTTGTGCCTGCGAGGCTTATTGCACCAATGAGCATTAAGGTTGTCCCGCAAGTCAGCCAGACCTTGCAACGCGTCATTGTCCTCGGGACGAGCCACCTCTATTTCCCTGTCAGACTTAACATTCTCATTGTTAACTGAGATGCTGAGGTCGCGCTCTTTGCCAACAGGGAAATTTTGCATGCTACCCCCTCGGCCATTGTTCCTATGGTGATGGCAAGGTTCTTGGGGGAAACCACCTCTGAGCCTTACACGTACTGTATTGGCACATGTGGATGGAATGCCTCGGGCTCCATGGGCGCTGGCAGTGTCCTCGGGCTTCTGGGCCTTCACCTATGCTAGTTGGCCTCGTGACCTGATTGTCTTCGGGGTTCCAACGAGCCTTCTTTGATTTGAGAGTAGAGTTATCATCAACCTTACATTTTTTGAGGTCCTGTTGCACAGGTGGGGTTCCATCTCCAGCTGGGTGCACGAGAGGCACGACAACGAGCGGATCTCGCACCATCCCAGCCGGGTGCCCGGGAGGCACACCAGCCAGTGCGACAGGTGGTATTCCAGTTGGTATTCCATGGGATGAGGATATTCCTCCTCATATTATTCATTGTCACCCCCGTCATCCATGCCATCGCCCATGCCATCGTTCTCGACATTTTCGCCATAGTCCTCCACCAGATCAAGGTGGTCCTGAGACAGCATGTGACTGGTTTCTCCTCCCTCAGCTATGACGTGAGAGGTGGTATTGTCTGGTTCATTCCTTTGAGTGGTCACCATAACTATTTTCTAAGCTTCCTTCAAGCTCTCAATGAAAGCACCAAAATGTTGATAGTTTTTTCTACATCAACTTAATCTGAGAGATTAAAGAAAAAAACACGGATAGAACACAGGGTTTTGCGTGGTTCAGACTATAAAAGAGCCCTGGTCTACGAGTCTCTATTATTTAGTTATGGCTTGTAGTGACAAGCTTTAATGATGATTCTCAGGTAGCGTATATATTGCACTAAGTATAGAGTTTTTCTCGCTAAAAAACCAAACCCTTTACAATGAGATACTCCAGGCCTATATATAGAGGTTGGGGTCATTAATGTTAATCATCTCTCAATAATATCAGGATATTAAAGTTTAGTTAATACATAAAGGGTTGTGTTAAAATAAAGACTATGGCCCACGTAGATTCTACGGGGCCCATTGCAGAAAGTAACACACTAACTTTATGGGGAACATATCTGTGACTGTCAAGGTGCGGCACACATTTGCCCATGTCAGGCAGCGTCATGGAAAATGTCAATTGTCAAGTGTATGAACTCGAAACCACTAATCGAGGATCACCAAAAGTTGTTAGAAGATCCTCTCGAGGCCCACACCTGCATTGAATGACACTTGGCATTAATTCTAGGCCTGAGGACTGAAGTTCTGGACTTGGAGAATGGCCGAGTGAGGGGTGCCCCTTGAGGCATGACCTCACCTGGAGACATCATCTCCCTGAGGGGAGACCTCAGAGCTTTCCCTCACCCGAAGGTATCCATGCTTCGGAAACTAGCTCGAAACGTGGTCTCACTTGGAGGCATCTCCGACTCAGTCGGACTAGACTACATTGAAAAACTAGCACCTCGAGGACTTCATGGCTTGTCGCTAATTACTCCTAATTGTCACGTGTCGGATGACCAAAATACGGACAACAATTATCTTTATAAACTTATCGTTTGACATAAAGATTTAATTCTTATCATAATAGATGATCATTTGTAGATGAGTCTAAATCCTGAGTATTCATGTAATCTTGTTTATATTTATTGGATCTTTTTATTCACTCGTTAAGGTTTCTTAGCATAATGAGGCTAATAACTTTTGTTTTGGAGATTCAATATCATGAATGGCTGGGAACATGATTTACAAAAATGGAATCCATACTTTCTTAACGGTTCGAATATTGGTTCCCTTAAGGGTTAATTATGGAATTGAATAGTTATTGAGTTCAAAACTATAAATTGATTATAGATTAATTATTCTCTAGTTAATTAATGGTACTTAAGAATCAAGAGGTAATTAGAAGGGTAAAAAGGTAATCTTGACCAGCTCTAATTAATGAACCAATAAATGGAGGACGGAACTCCTTTTATTGGTTATATCAATGGACTACAAGATAAAACTCTGTAAATATAATTGTATAAATAGTTAGAGTGTGATTCCATATTTATAGTGGAGTAATCATGGAATTAATAAATAAGATTATTAGATTAAAGAGTTTAATTAATAATCTGGTTTATTGGAGCTTTGTATTATAGGTCCATGGTCCCCAAATCACCTCTGTCCTACATTGTTAAGGGTAAGGATGTCAAAAGAAAGATTTTTAGAGAGAGAATGACTTAATTGCAAAGGAAATAATTTTCCAGTCAAGGAAATAATTATTTGATCATTATGGGCAATTGATTAATTATGAATGAATTAATTATTTGATTATATAGTTTTTATTTTGAAAAACTATAGCTTAAAATAAATATTAATCATGTTTGGATTAATATAAAGAGAGATTAATAATTATCTTATTTAGAATAAGATATTTATTTATTTATTTAAAACTTATATTTTAAGATAAAGTTAATTTTGAATTAACTGATATTTATTTTAGGATAAATATATTGTTTTAAATATTAATTAAATAAACAAGTGATAAAATTAGGGATAACCCTAATGGTGTGGTCGACACACTCACTCTACAGTGAGTGTGACGCCACACACAGGGATTTCCTATCCTTGGGATTTGAATTTTGAATTTCAAATAATTTGTTTATTTAATTATTATTTTTAAAATATGATTTAAATTAAATAATTAAATATGTTGTAACTAATCAGTTTTATTTTTTTAAAAAATAAATATTAATTAAATTAGTTAATTATCTTTATAAACCTGAAAAGAAGCGATACTTTTCAATATTAGGTTTTCATAGACTGTCAGACTCTCTCTCTGAAAAGAAAGCGATAGTTTTTCCTAAACCTAAAAATCTATCCAATACATCTTCTCTCGATCAAACCTTTCTAGATCTCATGTATTGAGTACATCTAGAAAGTCCTAAATCAACATTTTGAATCCTACGTGCCCAGACATGTCCTTGTGTGTTTGAGGATTGGTGTGGAAGATCAAGGTGTGAGATTTTCATAATTTGGATTGGAAGATCGTTGATTTATACAAAAAGATTTGTGGATACTTGATAGGCTTCAAGAGGTAATCTCTAATCTATTTGTATGTGATTTAATATACCTATATATGTATGATCCTGGCTGGTATTAATAATTTTTTAAAACCCAAATTCTTCGCTGTGTATCTCTCATTTGCACTTTTAATACTAACAACATGTATGTCGCAGGCGTCCATGAGCGACTAAACGATCTAAACAAGCGCAAAGAATGTTTATGGACTTTAATTTTATGGATTATGTTATCTTTATGCTATAGTGGGACTTTATCTTTATTTTTAAAAACTGCATAAAAGACACTACATTTTATTTTAAACCATTAGGCCCAACTTGCATGTTTTGACAAGGCCTAACTGAACTTTTCTCAATAATGGTATTTTTCTAATAAATATAAACTAAGTGGCGTTTTTACAAAGAGAATAGAATAGGGTGTTGTTACAAATGGTATCAGTGTCGGTCATTCATATTTCCAAGGATTGTCTACATACATGCTAAAGACTGGAAAATCTCACCTCACATTGTTATTTTTTTTTAAATAGCTAGTTTTGTAACTGCATTATAGAAAGGATGCCTCCTATTATTAGGACCACCAAGAAACAGCTACTCAATGATATCAAAGAAATAACAAAGGTCAAAGTCGATACCATTTATGGAGACTGGCGAATTATAGTGATAAAGAAGATGCAGATGGTCTGTGAATGAATACAAGTGATCATCAACAAAAGAGGGGCACTCATGTGGCCCATAGAACAGCATTGGGTGCTAACAAAAGTATTGGCAGAACATCCTAAGGCCTTCCTCTGGTGGGTCACAGTGTGGTATGGTGTCGTTGAGGAGGAATTGGAGTTTGTCACCTTCAAATACACTGTCTATGAGTTCGTGGAATACTTCGATTTCCACATAATGGAAATGGTCCTGGTTCGGAATAACGAATGGGAGTTGGAGGAAAGGTTGGAGACAGTTCTTGACGAGGAGGGTGAGACGGTGCTCTAAGAGTTGTTCCATGTCATCCTGGAGGTAGATGATAGGAGAAGAGCTTTAGCAACCACTCCTGAGTGCTTCCACATTTCGGAGGACATCTTTGACTACTGTTTAGGGGACAAGTCTGTAGTAGAGGAGTAGAGTCCTTTTCAAAATTCCACGAAACATTACTATTTAAAAAATGGGACTTCCACGATGACCCTTGAAAACTTTTGGATCATTTGTTGGTATTAAAAGAGCAACGCAGCGGGAAATGGGCCATTTTTTATAATTATTAATATCAGCCAAGATCATACACACACATATATATAAATATATATATATATTACATCACATACAATCAGATTAGAGATTACCTCTTGTAGCCTATCAAGTGTCATCGAATCTTTAAGTATAAAATCAATGATCTTCCTATCTAAGTCCTGAAAGCTCACACCTTGATCTTCCAGACGAATCCTCAAACACACAAGGACGTGTGTGGGCACGTAAGATTTAAAATGTTGATTTATGACTCTCTAGATGAACTCAACACATGAGATCTAGAGAGGTTTGATAGAGAGAAGAGGAATTGAATAGTTTTCAGGTTTAGGAAAATTAATTCTTCTTTTTCAGAGAGATAGTCTGACAGTCTATGAAAAATAATGACCTACTTAAAAGTATCGCTTCATTTTAGGTTCATAAAGATAATTAACTAATTTAATTTATCCTTATTTTAATAAAATAAAACTAATCAGTTATAACCTATTTAATTATTTATTTTAAATCATATTTAAAAATAATAATTAAATAAACAAATTATTTGAAGAATAAATAGTATTTTTTTTCCCCCCGAACAATAACCACTGTATGATCGTGCCACTGAATGATTCGCGATTGTTATCCAAAAAACAGGCATGGATGACATGGCAGACATTTAATACACGTGGCTAACATCTGACAGAATTCATGCTCGACTATCGACCAGGAAGATATCTATTGGCGCAACGCTCAATCTCTATATACGACCAGCCTGGTCGTATACACGCTATACACGGAGAAAATCTTATGCAGTTATGATCGAATCCGAAATTATCTCCCATGATTTCCTGAGTATCCGATTATTTAGGAAAGAATATCTGTAACAAATTAATGTAATCTTCCTTGAGCCTATAAATAGAGAAAGATAGCTCAAGGAAGGGGGACTTTTTGCTTTCTGATTATCTGAGATTAGAGTTATTCTATTTGATATATTGTTTTGTTCTTCAGAGGTTTGTGAAACTCATTGAACCATAGTTCTTTGATCACTCCTTTGAATCCTATATCAATAACAGTTCAAGTGGACGTAGGTTGTTACCAGATTCTGGGGTCGAACCACTATAAACTCTTGTGTTCTTCATTGTTTTTGTCATCACATTCATTTCAACGCATTTGTCCACATCAAGCATATTTGACTCCGTGTCAGTTAGCCAAAATCAGGGTCAACATTCTGGTGCTTTCATTGAGAGCTTGATACAGTATCGTTGAGATATCAATGGTGAAAACTACCAAGAAAACTGGACAGGCGGCTGGCGCTGCACCATCTCACCCGCCTCCTCCTCCCCCAAACGTGACTGAGGATGAGCCACATTTGGAATTCGATGAGGAAGAAATAGATTCCGAGACGCTGAGGAATACCCTGGGGGTATTGCAGGATGAACTGCCAATCTGAGGGCCAGCCAGGAAAGTGCTGTCGAAATCATGGCGCGGCAGAACCAGGAGATTGAACGACAGCGCCTGGAACCGAGTGAAAGACAGGCAGAGATGGACCGTCACCAGAGGGAGGCCATGGCAGCCCTCGAAGCAGCCCTACAGCTGGCTAGGAACCAGGTTGCACCTGCCTCACAGCCTGATCAACCTATGAATGGGCCACCCCAGAGGGGTCCTAATCCTAGCCCGCCTATCCAGCCCTCGAGCCCACAAAGGCCCGAGCAGCCACCAGTGCCTCAGGACGATGTCCCGCTAAGGGACCCTGAGGCACAGCCTCTATCCCAAGCTGGTCACGGCATTCCCCCGCAACAAAGGCAGAATAGGGCCGGGGAGCCGCCTCGCAGTCCTAGACGCCATAGGGGCGACGAGCCAAACCCTCAGAGCAGAGGACATCGTCCTCTTGGTAATAGAAGGAACGCAGAGTCAGGCTCTGTGGTCTGAGGCCCCCCACGTCATGATAATGCACGAGGACCTACTGACCAACGCAGGCCACCCTCTAACGCTCGGGAGGTTCCAGCCCGGGAAGGCAACCGAGGGAACAGTCGATCCCATCATAGCCAATCAAGATTCAGAGATGGCCATGATTATAACGAGGCCGACTCAAGCAGAAGAAACACCGATCGGAGGAATGAAGAAAGAGGAGGGGGCAGAAGCCTACCACCTAGGGATGACCAACCCGAAAGACGGGACGTTGGGGGGCAGCCACGAAAAAATAACGTCTTTGACTGGCTCGGAGCTAGCAAGCAGCAGAGGAGAGATGAGGATTTAAAGGACGTACTCAACGATCACCGGGAATGGCACGACGAGTACGTTCCCCCAACACCGGAGGCCCCGGCGATTCCTGGCGCCGTACAAGCCCAGATAGATGCCCTCAACCAGGCAGTGCAGCAGCTGGTCGGGGGAAGAACATCTTATATCGACCACGATAGGAGAAAGGGCACTCCTTTCGTCCAGAGGACAGCTATGGCAGAAACTCCTAGCAAGTTTAAGATGCCTACGCTTCCAAACTTTGATGGGTATGGTGACCCGGTATCTCACATCAACAAGTTTGAGATACAAATGGACATTCAGAAAGTGTCCGAAGACGCTCGGTGCAAAATCTTCCCTGCAACACTTTCTGATGCCGTACAGGAGTGGTTTTTCAAATTCCTTCCTGCAAGTATAGTTTCCTGGGAAATGTTCATGAAGGAATTTTACAAACAGTTCCATGCGGGTCGTGTGCACCCGATTGAGGCAAATCAGCTGGTCGAAATACGCCAGCAAGACGGAGAACCACTGAAGGACTATGTCCAGCATTTTATGCGAGCAGCTGCTGGGGTGAAAATAGTGGGAGACGAAGGCAAGATGATGGCCATAACTATAGGGGTTAAGCGTCGCACGCCACTCTAGGACAGCCTCAGAAAACATGGGGTCAGAACTACCCAAGAATTTTTGGATCGAGCTAATCGATATATCAAGCTTGAGGATGCCATTGCCAATGAAGGGAAGCCCCCAGGCAAAGACAAGGGGACAGCCGAGCCCGCCAAAGCCGCCAATGGGTCGAAGCCCAACGGCAACGGCAAAGGCAACGGGAACGGCAATGGAAATGGCAAGAATGGGGGGAAATGACCGCACAATGAGCCTTCCACCTCTGACAATAAATGAGCCAAGGGTAATCGTTATGAACCTCGGTTCACTAACTACACTGCCCTTATTGAGTCTCGGGGAGAGGTTTATCAGGCCACGAGTTCCAGTGTGCCTTATAAGAAACCTGCCCCCATTCGAAAGGATATTTCGAGAAGAGATACTACCAAGTTCTGTCGTTATCATAACGACTACGAACATGATACCAATGAATGCAACCAGCTGAAGGATGAGATCGAGTTCCTTATTAGACAAGGACACTTGAGAAGGTATATATGGGCCTCGGGAAATTCCCAACGAAAAGCTCCAGGTGGCAACGATCAAGCGTCCACACGCCAACGCTCGCCACCTTTGCAGCCTGATCCCGTAACTGGCACATTGTTAACCATCTGTGGAGGCCCGCACCTCGCGGGAAATAGTGGAAAGGCCAGGGAACGATATGCTCGGACTCTGCACCACGACCAGGACATCGAGATGATGACTGTGGACGACCGCGCGCCAAAAAAGGCTCGGTCAGAAGAGGGTGAAATAACCTTCTCTGATAGCGACGCCCAACATGTCCGGTTCCCACATTCCGATCCGCTGGTCATGGATATCCAAATGGCCAATATGATGGTGAAAAGAGTGCTAGATGACACAGGAAGTTCAGTGAACATCCTGTATAAATCTTCGCTGGAATGCATAAAGTTATCCGTTAAGGACTTAGAGCCCTGCAACCAAACAATATACGGCTTCTCTGGTGAGGGACTCCCCCCAGCAGGGTCAATCAGACTTCCAGTGACAGCAGGTATAGCGCCTGCTACCAGGACATTACTCTCTACTTTCATAGTAGCCGATTGTCCTTCGGCGTACAATGCGGTCATTGGAAGGCCTATACTGGTTGATCTTCGAGTCGTCATCTCAGTATGGCACTTAGCCATGAAATTCCCGACAGACGCAAGGGTAGGACGCGTGTTGGGAAATGAGAGGGAAGCCAGGGAGTGCTACAACGCCTCAATCACAAAGGTGAAGAAGGTAACATCAAAGAGCACTCCCCCAGATAGGTTGCAGATGGCTATTGAAACACAAGCCTAATCTGGTGATGAAGTCAACAAATAGGGTGTTGCCCAAAGTGAGGATAGGGATTTAGATCCTCGCTTTGGGGATTTTGAGGAAAATGTTGGACCCATCGAGGACCTGGAAGAGGTCCAACTTGACGAAAAAGACCCGACCAGAGTTGTGAAGGTCGGGAAAAACTTAGAGCCAACCACGAAGCATGCACTAGTGGAATTTTTGCGGAAGAACCAGGAAGTCTTCGCCTGGTCGCACAAAGACATGGCTGGGATAGATCCTGCAGTTATCATCCATGTACTGAACATAGACAAGAGTTTTCCACCCGTGCAACAGAAAATAAGGCTGCTCGATAAGGATCGGTCAAGAGCCTTAAAAGAAGAAGTTGAAAGATTAAAGGAGAATGGGTTCATCAGGGTGGCGTTTTATCCATCGTGGGTCTCTAATCCAGTGCTGGTTCCCAAGCCTAACGGCAAATGGCGAACTTGTGTGGATTTCACAGACCTCAATAAAGCCTGCCCGAAGGATTGTTTCCCACTCCCAAGGATTGACCAACTGGTCAATGCAACTGCAGGACATGAGATCATCTCCTTCATGGATGCATACTCAGGTTACAATCAGATTAGTATGCATCCCCCTGACGAGGATCACACTAGCTTTCAGACCGATACGGGATTATACTATTATAAAGTGATGCCCTTCAGACTGAAAAATGCAGGTGCGACTTACTAGCGATTGGTTAACAACATGTTTAAGGAGTTGATCGGAGTAAACATGGAGGTGTACGTGGACGACATGCTGGTAAAGTCGAAAAAAGCAGAAGGACATGTGAAGGATTTACAAGAGTGTTTCGATGTATTGAACAAGTACCAGATGAAACTAAATCCTCTCAAATGTTCCTTCGGAGTTGGATCAGGGAAATTTTTGGGGTTCATCGTTAATTCAAGAGGAATCGAGGCCAACCCCGACAAGATAAAAGCCCTGATCGACATGAAATCGCCAGAGAAGATCAAGGATGTACAAAGTTTAACTGGAAGAATTGCCGCCCTAAGTAGATTCATTTCCAAGTCGATGGATAAATGCGTCCCTTTCTTCAATCTACTTAGGGGTAACAAGAAGTTTGAATGGACAGGAGACTGCGAGCAAGCTTTTCAGGCCTTAAAGGCCCATATGGCACAACCTCCTATTTTATCGAAGCCTATCAAAGGATAAACTTTGTTCATCTATCTGGCAATAACCGAAGTTGCTGCTAGTGCAGTACTAGTACGAGACGAAGAAGGCGTACAAAAGGTGGTTTACTATGTAAGCAAGAGGCTAATCGGAGCAAAGCTGAGATATCCTCCAATCGAAAGGTTAGCTTATTGCAGAGTTCGGCAAGCCCATCCCATTACAGTCTTAACTAACCAGCCCCTTCGACAAGTCCTCCAAAAACCAGAGGCGGCTGGGCGTTTATTAAAATGGGCAGTCGAACTAGGGCAGTTCGATATTACGTATTCACTGCGAGCAGCAGTAAAGGGACAAGTCTTGGCTGATCTTATTGCAGAGTTCACTGAGCTCCCAGGCAACGAGCAGTGCGAAAAGCCTAGTGCGCCTGAGCCCCAAGATGAAGCTCCTTCATGGAAGTTATTCACGGATGGATCGTCCAACGAATCTCACGCGGGAGCGGGAGTGATTTTGATAACGCCAGAAGGGCATCGATTTCACTACGCCATTAGGTTCAACTTCACAGTGTCGAATAATGAATCCGAATATGAAGCACTCCTCGCTGGACTAAGACTAGCAAAAGACATGAGTATAAAGGTGCTAGATATTTACAGTGATTCACAGCTGGTAGTGAATCAAGTTCTAGGGGAATATCAAGCACGATGCCTCAAAATGGTGGCCTACTTGAACAAAACTAGAGATCTGTTGGATCAGTTCAAGAAGTATACCCTCCAGATAATACCTCAGGATCAGAATTCGAACGCAGATGCCTTAGCTAAACTCGCGAGCGCAAAAGACGCTGACACTTTAAATATTGTGCCAGTAGAAAGATTATGCGAGCCAAGCATAAGAGCAGATGAGACTAATATGGAAATCTGGATGGGGGACACATGGATGGCGCCTTACTTGGAATATCTTACAAATGGTGTACTACCAGTAGATAGAAACAAAGCCAGAACTCTTCAAAGGCAGGCTGCTAGGTATATACTGGTCGATGGTGTTCTATACCGAAGAGGATATTCCATGCCACTACTCAGATGTATTACACTAGAGAAAGCTAAGGAGCTGATGAGGGAAGTACATGAAGGCTTCTGCGGGGATCACGCTGGGGGGCAAAGTTTGGCGAAAAATATTCTGAGGCAAGGCTATTTCTGGCCGACTATGAATGAAGACTCAATGGAGTTTGTGCGAAAGTGCGATAAGTGTCAGAGATTTTCCAAAATCCCACGCGCAGCTCCAAACGAGTTAAAACAGATGCAGAGTCCTTGGCCTTTCGCAGTATGGGGTATAGACTTGATTGGATCCCTGCCAACGGGGAAAGGTGGAGTGAAGTACGCAGTTGTAGCAGTCGACTACTTCACCAAATGGGCTGAAGTTGAGCCACTCGCTACCATAACGGCCAAGAAAGTTCTTGACTTTGTCATCAAGAACATTGTTTGCCGATATGGTTTGCCTCGAAAAATTGTCTCAGACAACGACACCTAGTTTGACAGTGACTTATTCACAGACTTCTGTGAAAGACATGGAATCGTCAAAAGCTTTTCTTAAGTTGCACATCCATATGCAAATGGGCAAGTTGAAGCAGTAAATAAAACGCTTAAGGACACCCTGAAGAAAATACTTGAAGACGCTAAAGGAGCATGGCCAGAACAGCTGCCTGAAGTACTCTGGTCGTATAGAATTTCTCATCGAACAGCGACAGGTCATACCCCATTTTCCTTAGCATACGGATATGAAGCTATGTTACCTGTCGAGTTAGATCCCCCCTCACACCGACGCATTACACACGACCAGGACCAGAATAGCCAACTAATGTTGGAGTCCCTAGACTCAATTGAGGAGAAACGAGAAAGAGCTCAACTCCGAGTTGCTGCGTACCAGCAAAAGGTCGCCCGGTATTTTAACTCAAAAGTAAAAGAAAGGAAATTCAACGTCGGTGACCTAGTGCTACGACGAGTTTTCTTGAATACCTGCGACCCCACTGCTGGAGTGCTCGGACCAAACTGGGAAGGACCTTATCAGATTGAAGAAGTCCTTCATCCGGGCACCTACAAGCTTGCATGCTAAAATAGAGATCTCGTTCCACGCTATTGGAACGGTGAACACCTGCGCAAGTATAACCAATAAACAGTCCTTTTTAAAGGACTGGCTTGTATTAATTTTTACTTTTTACAAGTTTCGAAAAAGGGCTAGCCACGTTGTATGGCTAATCGCTTATAAGTGTAAGATCTTTTTAAGATCACTCGTAAAGACATGTTTAGTCCATTTTTAATACGAGATTATAAGGGACTGTGCGCAGCCAGTCATTCTTGCCAACCTTTGTAAATTTATTTTTACAAGTATTTGTTCATTACGTGTGTTGTTTTGCTGTATTATAAGTTTTACGTTTCCTATCGAGCAATGATTGTAGCACCCATATTTGCTAATAAGGTTTAGGACCTTGATTAGCATGCCTGGAGGGCAATAGATGAGTTAACATGTTAATAAATGAATTTGAATAAGTATGTAATTAGAATGCATGTTTAGGTGATGTAAATGTGCATGTGGGCCCCATTTGTATGATAGGGGTAAATTGGTAATTTTAGCCCGTTGAGGGCATAAATGTGATAATTGTATTGTGTGATTTGTACCACGTGAGTGTGGTGATATCAGTGTGATGCACGTACCGAGACGGTCCTAAGGAGCTAATTTGTTTAAAAGTCACAACGGGATTAAATACCCGGCTCGGGAGGAGCCTAGTGGTATTTTGGGGATTTTGTAAATTTAGTTCTTGTGAGTTAATGGTAACTGGTAATCTGGTAACTTGTGTAACCATTAGTAACTGCTGAGAGTAACAAATTCATATGGAGAAATGGTAAAATTGTAATATAGGTGAAAGGACAAGAGTGCCCTTGAGGTTTAGTTAGAAAAGGATTTTAATGGAGGGATAAGATGGTCTTTTGGCAGAGGTTTAGATAGCTTTGGCTGAGGGAAATGGATATACACGATACTTTATGCTAAGTATGACTGAAATCAAGTTTTGGAGGGCTAGAGAAATCAAGAAAGAAAGGGAAAACTAAAAACCTAGAAGGCAAAGTGGAAGAGGAAGTGAGCTGAGTTCTTTGAGGCTAGTAAAGGGCTTAAGGGTGTGGAATCAAACTCAGGTCAAGGATTATTCAGAGGTAAAAATTTATCCCCTGTTTTGTTAAGTTTTAAGTTTGATTTTAGAAGGTAAGAATGAAAATTGAAAGGATAGCCATGGCAGGTTTTGCATGAGAATTCAGCTAGTTTATCAAGAGGAATTTGGTTTAAAGCTGGGATTGGAGGGAGTTCAAGCTGAGTTATTGATTGAGATAAGATTTTTAAACATCTTTGAATTCTCGTATCTGATATGGTTTAAGAATTTGGAAGCATGGTTTAAGTTTTTCAAGCTTTGGTTTAAGTTTCTGGTCTACTGGTTTAAGCTTCTGAAATCTGAAACTCAAGTGTGGATTTTTGGGTGTGATTGTGTGATTGAGTTTGTTTGTGATGTTTACAGGTTGTTAAGGGTTGATTTGGCATTTTGAATTGGTCTTGGGGCTCAGGTACTTGTTTGGGATGATTTGGAGTGGTTTTAGCTCGGGAAAAACGCAAAGGAAAACCCAGAAATCTGGGTTCGCGAAGGAGCGTCGCAGCCCTGTTATTGGGCGCCACGGCGCGAGGTTGCATCATGATGAGGGAAAGCCGCTGGGCGCCACGGTGCGAGATTGCATCAGGATGAGGGAAAGCCACTGGGCGCCGCGGCCCTTGAAGGGAGTGCCGTGGCCCTACGCCATTTTTGACAGCCAAAAATTGTGTTTTTAGGGCTTTTGCCCAGGGACTCGGGGGATGGCTCCAATGCATTGTTTTAGGGAATTAGGGGTCCTGAGAGTACGGGATTGGTCTTGGGAAGTGGTTTTGGGATTGGTTAGTATTAAAGATGTTTTATATGTGTTGTGACTAGGATTTTGGAGAGGCTCGTGGTAGAGGACCATGCTTGTGGCCTTGGTGCATCGGAAAGCTCGGGATACAGGTAAGAAAACTGTAACACCCGTAGAGCAGGGCTTGGCCCATAGTATTGCTGCAGGGCGCGGCCCTATGATATATCATTTCTAGGATGTAGCTTTAAATGAACTATTATATGTTTGATTGTTGTTTGAGAATGCTAAATATGGTTGTAGCAGAATGAATGGCAAAGGGGCCGAGAACGGTAATGGGGTCGGGAGTACCACTTAGCACATGGAGTGCTTGTGGTTAGGGTGAGACCCCAATGGATACATGGGATATCCTTACGATGAAGACCAAGATCCCAGGCTTTGGTAACGCTTCTGGGACGGCATGGCTGTACATGTGTGTAAATCTTATGGACTGTTTTATTAGATATGAGTTACATGTTATAATGATTGCATGATATGCATATGTTGTGTGTTGTATGAGTTTTCTTGCTGGGCTTCAGCTCACGGGTGCTCTGTGTTGTAGGTAAGGGCAAAGAGAAAGTCAACCAGCCATGAGTACGGAGAGCGTGGGGCCGACGCGTACATGTTTGGCCTACCCGACTGCTTGGTTGGGGGCATTTTTGAGAAATGGCTGTACTAAACTCTATTTTTGATAATTTGTCAACTGTGTATCTATTTTGAGTTGTAAATAGTTTACAAACCTCGTTTTGGGATCCCAAATGTTAAACTACTTGAACTTTTAGTGAAATTGAGTGCTTTTAAAGATTACAGCCTTGTCTTTTTGTTTAATCACACTTTTGTTCTAAAAACCTCGCTTAGCGAGTTAATTGCACATTTTAAACTCACTTAGTATCGGCTCTAAGGTAGTAGGGCGTTACAGTGATGTTCGCACAGGTCGTGGTCAAGGTAAGTGACCCAGGACCTAAAGCTCCTCGATTACTTGGGGGGCATATAAGGTACATAGATAGCAAAGCATACCAATAAGTATGTAAACACATGAACAAAATAAGTGAAAGCATGCTACGGTACTTAGAGTATTTTTCAAAATTTATATTTTGTTAAATCAAACCAAAGTACTATGCTAAGTTCGGTCATGCAAACAGATATTATAATAGACAAAAGTATTATAATGTCAAGGCATTCTTTTACACCGTGAGCAGTACTGCTTGGATGTAATTGTTTAATTAAAAGTAAAGCTGCCCTTGCAGCAAAGTAAAAAGCTGCCCTCGCAGCAATAAAATCCAATTGTCTTTACAATACGACCCGTGGGCCATAAAAACGAAATAAAATAAAATTATTGAGGAGCATGAGGGTCTTGAGGATTAGGAGGAGTGCCTTGGTCGGCCGGAGGACCAGCTTCAGCGTCAGCGGCAGGCACCTTGGCCTTCTCTTCTTCTTCCAGCCGGATGGCACACTGTGCCATCAGAGTCCTCTTCAACCGCTCGGACAGGTAGTTGAAGTTGGCCTCCCAGTTGTGCTTCCAGAATTCGTAGAAGCAGAGGTGAGTGGCTTCCTTGTACTTCTTCAAATTCTTGTCCCCTTCCTCCTCGAGCTCCTGCACTCGCTTCTCAAGCTCCCTCGTCTCCTCCCTACTGGCGGTCAGATCAAATCTAAGCTTCTTACATTCTTGGGTGACAAGCTTGGCACTTTCCCTGAATTTCTCCCGGGCATCATTGGCTTTCTTCAAGGCGTCTTGGGCATCCAGAAGCTCCTTGGTGAGAGTAGCTTGGTCCTCGCACATTTGTTCGTACTGTTTGGACAGCTCCTTGTTCTCCTCGAGCAGCTTGTCCTTGTCAGCCTCAAACGCTTGCTTTGTTTGGGCAAGCCTGGAGTCAAAGTTCTTGCCCCGAGAAACCAACGTCCCAACATGCCGCCAGCCAACAGTTAGAGTTAGCAGCCCCTAAAAGACAAAAAATGAGACAAAGTAAGGGAAAGAAATCAGGCATAGATGGCAAAGTAGCAGGAGATGACTTACGCTAACTATCTCATTCAGCCCTCTGTTGACGACCTGATCAGCCTCCATTGAAGCAGTTTCGATGATGGCGGCCTGACTGCGTCTGTGCTTTGAGAGTTTGTATATCCTCTCTCTGGCTGATCCGACCACGAAGCTGGGCAGGGAGCCTTCGGGCAGGTTGTCCAATGCCTCCTTGTCAGCAGCCCTAGAAGAAGGCTATGGATTAACAGGTGTGGGAGTCGTCTACTCGGTGGGGGGCGGAGGTGGTGTGTTCTCCTTGGAAGGGGCGGTGGCTGGAGCATTGTCTGTTCGAGCCTTCTTCGAGGGGGTCTTGCTACTTTCCCCTCGAGTCCTCTTGCTATCCTTCTTTGGGACAGAAGAGGCAGCGGCAGCCTGATAGTGCTCGAAGACGTCCTCGGAGTCCATACCTGCATAAAAGGAAGCAACTCAAGAAATAAGACTAAATGGTCGTGCAGGGAACAAGGATTACAAGTAAAGTACCCGGGCTACAACTACTGGTCGTAGCATTATTTACTGAACTACCTAGTTCCTGGAAGAAATCTGAGTTTAAAGAGGGAGCATTTCTAAAGTTGCCATCCCCATCAAATAGATGAGAGGGAATTGGAAAATGATTTAAAAATGAGATTATTGTACCATTTACATCCGATGAATCATCAGAAAGTTCGGTAGGCTCGGCAGCCTTTTGTTTTCCTTTGCCCTTGGGGACCAAGGGTTTCTCCGCTCAATGAGGGACGGCAGGTTCCCTGATCGTGACCCCAGTTGGCCTCCTCCGCGGAGGAGACGCCTGGGGTTCCTGCTCGAGTTCCACTTCAGCTTGGACACCACCCGCCGAAGGTTCATTCGTCGCGGGTTGGGAACTCCAGAGGCCAACCAGCCTAAGGTTAGCCTCAGTAACTAAGTTTTTGACACTCTTATCAGCATTTGGCATGTTGGCTAAGAGTGTTTCCCTTGACTCCATCCCTAGAGTGGGGATTGGGCGTAACCATGGGCCTGGAACACAGTGGAATGTCAAGACATTATGACAGGAAAACACTAAGTAAAGAAGCTACTGGCGTTAGAATTTTTACCTCCTCGGGTGAAGGCCAGGTTGTCTGCAGCTAGGTCAGGCGTAAGGAAGTATTCATGGTGATACCTCCCCACGTTAGAGATATGAGTAGAGTCGGACAAGAAAGTGCGCCCGGTTTCTTGGTGGCAGAAATGAAAAAACCCCGTGCTATCTTGGTTGGGGTTGGACTTAAGGTCGAAAAGAAAATTGACCTCGTGGGGAGTAGGTACTGGCCATTTTTTGAGTTTATAAATGATATAGAGTGCGGCCAGCATTCTATATCTGTTTGGGGTGATTTGAAAGGGGGCTACTCCGAAGTAATTGGCCACCCCCTGAAAGAATGAGTGAAGAGGCAGGGTGGCACCTGCCTCAATGTGAAACCTCGACCAGGCGCTGTAAGCTCCGCCTAGTAGGTTGGCCCGCTCGTCGATAGAAGGTTTGGCTAAGGTCACCCCCGTCAGGTTGTATTTATTTAAATAGTTGGCGATCATCCGCAGTGTCACCTTACTCTGAGGAACAACGTGCCACTCAACAGCCGGCTGGTCAGCATGTGTCAGGAGCAAATATACCTCGACCACTGGTCGAGGGGGCATCAGCAGAAGGCTGGCCTGAGGAGTTAGGGGTTTTCCTTTTTGAGCTTTTGTTTTTGTTCGGGCCATTCTCTGGGTTGGGACTAGAGGAAGGTTTTGGCTAGGGCGAGAAAAAGGGATATCCGGTATCAAAGTAGATGGGTTTTCTTCGCCTTCAAGTAGTTGAGACAAGAGGTCGTCTTCAATGGGTCTTTCTCCTCCCCAAGGGTCTTGCATATGAACTGCAAACAGACAATGGAGGAGATAAGACACATAGTCTGCAAAGTAGCATGGGAGATTGGGATAACGTTGCTCGCGTCTAGGTAACCAACAGCTTCCTACCCCTACGCTAAGTTTGGTGCTAGTGGTTTGAAAAACGGATCAAAAAGGAAATAAAATGTTTTCTGGAAGAGAACTTTTTCAACTCCTAAAGGGCGGGAAAAAACCCAATTTTTTCAACTAGATTAAAGATTGAATTTTTATGTCGATCTTACACCCTAAGCCTATGACCCTCACTATCAAACTAGTTCCTAACTTATACAAAGCAGAAAGACGTTCTCTTACCCAGCATTAGAAGGTTTATACGAAAATCCTCATAAAACCCTATTCAAGAACACGGGAAATCATAGAGCATAGTAACGGCATGCATGGCATAATGAAAAGTTTAAAAGACAAAGTGATTACCTGGGCAAAGGTGGAGATTCAGAAAAAAGTAGAAATTTCGAGTCGGAAAGACCTTCGGCTAGACGTCTGACTGGTTTCAAAGCTCTGGATTCTGGAAGCAAAGTTCTTGAGGTTCTTGATAAGGATGCTGAGTAAAAAATTATAAGGAAGAAAAAGAAGTTACTTACAGGGGCTGAGGTATGGTAAAAAGTGGCAATCATTACTTTCCATTTTCGAAACGTGGGGAAGTGTATAAGCCGTCAAATTGTTTTCTTGAAAACTGAAAATGCTTGATTAGACATAATTATGTCACGACTTTCAAAAACGTACGGGGATCCTGACAGATTTCGTGGGGCATATGAACGGTTGTTTCCCTAAAGTTTCTTTATTGCTGGTCGCACCAAACAAACTTGGGGGGCAAATGTTATCCAAAAACAGGCATGGATGACATGGCAGACATTTAAGACACGTGGCTAACATCTGACAGAATTCATGCTCGACTATCGACCAGGAAGATATCTATTGGCGCAACACTCAATCTCTATATACGACCAGCCTGGTCGTATACACGCTATACACGGAGAAAATCTTATGCAGTTATGATCGAATCCGAAATTATCTCCCATGATATCCTGAGTATCCGATTATTTAGGAAAGAATATCTGTAACAAATTAATGTAATCTTCCTTGAGCCTATAAATAGAGAAAGATAGCTCAAGGAAGGGGGACTTTTTGCTTTCTGATTATCTGAGATTAGAGTTATTCTATTTGATATATTGTTTTGTTCTTCAGAGGTTTGTGAAACTCATTGAACCATAGTTCTTTGATCACTCCTTTGAATCATGTATCAATAACAGTTCAAGTGGACGTAGGTTGTTACCAGATTCTGGGGCCGAACCACTATAAACTCTTGTGTTCTTTATTGATTTTGTCATCACATTCATTTCAACGCATTTGTCCACATCAAGCATATTTGACTCCGTGTCAGTTGGCCAAAATCAGGGTCAACAGCGATGTTAAAAATTCCCCCCGAACTATGCACCACACTAAAATATGAGACTTATGTTAGATTTCATTCTCGGTGGCTAACAAATCGATGATGTAGCATTTTGTCTCTTGATGCGGCAGTGCCATGTGTAGAATAATTAGAAATTTTGCTCCCCAAACTTTGACCACTACCAAATTGTGCCCTTTTTATTAAGAGTAATTTAATTTTTTTTCTTTTTAGATTTGATAATTAAATCCTTAAAAATTAAAAAAAATTATTTTAAAAGATTAAGAAAATATACAATACTAAAAGTTTCAAATTAATTAAATAAAATTCAAATAATCAAAAATTAAAAATCTAATTAATAGCAATTAACTTTTGTTTACTTTTTCTTTTCTTTTACAATATAAAATTAAAAAATAAATCCTAAAACAAAGTTTTTTCTCCTTTGTCCTCCTCCTCTTAAATTAAAATTTTAATTTATTTATTTAAGTATTTCTTCCACCTCTTTAATTAAAAGTTTTTTCTTTATTTTATTATTTATTTTAAATGTTCATTCTAAAATAGTTTTGATTAATATTGTAAAAGAAAAAGTAAAAAATAGTTATTTGTTGATATTTAAATTTTCTATTTATTAAGAATTTAATTATTATTTTTAAGAAAAAAATATATTTTTTTTATAAAAGGGGTATAATTTGGTAGTGGTCAAAGTTCGTGGGGCAAAATTTATAATTATTCTACACATGGCACTGCCACATCAACAAACAAAATGCTATGTCATCAATTCGTTAACCACATAGGATGAAATCTAACAGAAGTCTCATATTTTAGTAACGTGCATAGTTCGGGTGGAATTTTTAACTTCGTGAATCATTCAAGGGGCACAATCATACAGTGGTCATAGTTCGGGGGGAAAAAATGGTGCCACTCACTATGCAATACAGTGAGTGGTGTGAGCCACATTAGTGTTTTTCCTAATTTTCTCATTTGTTTATTTAATTAATATTTAAGACAATATATTTATCCCAAAATAAATATCAGTTAATTCAAAATTAACTTTATCTTAAAATATCAATATTTAATAGATAAATAAATATGCTATTCTAAATAAGGTAATTATTAATCACTCTTTATATATTAATCCAAACAAGATTAATATTTACTTTAACCGATAGTTTTTCAAAATAAAAAATATATAGTTAATTAATTAATTAATTCATAACTAATCAATTGCTTATAACTATCACATAATTATTTCCTTGCCCTAGAAAATTAATTCATTTGTAATTTAGTCTTGCTCTCTACAAATCTTTCTTTCGACATCCTTACCCTTGACACTGTAGGACAGAGATGATCTGGGGACCATGGACCAATAATACGAAGCTCCAATAAACCAGATTATTAATTAAACTATTTAATCTAATAATCTTATTTATTAATTCCATGATTACTCCACTATGAATATGGAATTGCACTCTAACTATTTATACAATTATATTTACAGAGTTATCTCTTGTAGTCCATTGATATAATCAATAAATTTAGTTATGTCCTCCATTTATTGGTTCGTTAATTATAGATGGTCAAGATTACCATTTTACCCTTCTGATTACCTCTTGATCCTTAAGTATCATTAATTCACTTGCGAATAATTAATCTATAATCAAATTATAGATTTGAGCTCAATAAATATTCAGTTCCAAAATTAACCCTTAAGGCAACCAATATTTGATCTGTCGGCAAAGTATGGATTCTATTATTATAAATCATGTTCCCAACCATTTAAGATATTAAATCACCAAAACAAAAGTCGTTAGCCTCATTATTCTAAGAAACCTTAACGAGTGAATCAAAAGCTCCAATAAGCATAAATAAGAGTTCATGAATACTCAGGATTTAGATTGATCTACAAATGATCATCTATTATGATAAGAATTAAATCTTTATGCCAAACCGTAAGTTTATAAAGATAATTAATTCTCATCGGTTGTGTCATATATAATCTCTATTTTATACAACACATTTACTAAGATGTCTATCAACATCAATAATCTGAATCTAGATCACTTGCATCCCGTATTCTTAGTAAACCGTACTAGTAATCATTCATTAAAGATTTCTTACTTTAGTATGTTATTGACTATTTTATTCATTATATATGATCTTAATACTTTCGTACTAATTCAATATCATATTCTCATGAATGAATAAGGAATTTTCTTGATATTATTATATAATTAATTCAAACAATAATTATAATATTCAAATATAATAAAGTTGTACTTTTATTTAAATTAATAAAATGTCTTTACATCTTTTAGGGCATTAATGCTAACATAAGGGATTTCTCAACTACCTGAGCATATGTAGTGACTCCAGCCACTGAGGTAATCCTGACGTCCCGTGCCACTATGGGGTTTAATCCTCGAACAAATCTCTCTCTCCTGGACTCGTCGGTTGGCACTAATTCAGATGTAAACTTGGCAAACATGTCGAACTTCAGGGCATACTCAGTCACAGTCATGTTTCCCTAAACCAACCTAGTGAACTCATCTGTCTTCGTAGTCCAAACTACGTCGTTATAGTACTTGTCATTAAACAAATCCTGAAACTTATCCCAACTCAATACTACGACGGTTGGGGTCTGAGATACAACCTCCCACCAGATTCAGGCATCATCACGTAACATATAAGTGTTGGGATTAGTGTCCTTTAAAGCATATGTTTTGAACAATTTTTTATGAAATAAATAATTGAAATTAATTTTTGCTTATATCATTTGTTTATTATTATTATTAGAATAATATTATATGAATATCAAAAAATTCTCAAATTCGTTATTGTGACTACAATCTTGTATTGGTACGAGATGATTAAGATTGTAGGTAATGAATTTAAATAGTTCGCAGTAAAACAAAGTTATGTGGAATCTTTGGATTAAATATTGTAAGTGCGGTTTGCTAGTATTATAAATACATGTAATCTAGATTCGGATTAGTGATGTAGTAGGACATCTTAGTGGAGGTACTATGTATAAAGTGGTTATATATGAACATGACTCAATATGTTATTAATACTTAATAAATATTGTTTACTTTATAAGTATTAATTAAACATATCAATAAGATAATCATATACAAATTGTTCTTAATCCTGAATTTATTATGAACTCCTGATTATGTCATATGAGTTCTTTGATTCACTCGTTGTGGTTTGTCAGAATGATCGAGCTGAAAACTTTTGTTTTGGGAAATCATTGATGTACATGGTTGGGGACATAATATACAGATATGGAACTATACCTTTCTGAGAGGAATTGAATAATGGTTCTCTTAACGGCTGGCTTTTGGAACTGAAAGGTTATTGAGCTCAAATTCATAAATTAGTTTATGAATTAACCTTCACTAGTCAAGTTACTGGTACTTAAGGAAACAAGATATAATTAAAGAGGCTAAACGGTGATAAATTTCTACTTTAATTATGAACCATTAATAGAGGATTGAATTGTATGTAGTGATTAAATCGATGGACACTTTTATGATTTAAAATTACTCAATAAATAAATGTCTATAATTAAAAGAGTGCAATCTCATATTTTTAGTGGAATAATAATAAGATTAATAAATTAAGGTTATTATATTAAAGAGTTTAAATTAATAATCTAAATTTATTGGAGGTTGAAAGTTTAGATCCATAGGTCTCCGATATGGCCCTATCAACACTATTCAAGGTAAGAGTTGAAATTGGGAAAAATTAAGATAAAGGCAATTTTGGAAGAAATTTGATCTTCAGGGTAAAATATGTAATTAAGATTGTTGACTGATGATTTAGCCAATGATACGGAGTCACTAAAACGATAAAGATTTATAAGATGAATACAAGAACTAAACATACCAAGGATTTATAGTGGTTCGGCCCCAGATCTTGGTAATGACCTACATCCACTTAGTGTTTTTATTGATGTACTCTGAAACCTGCAATTAGCAAACTTGGGTTCACTGAGTTTCACAAGCTCCAAAAAAGAATACAAAAGTCGTGTATAAACAACACTAGTTTTCTCTGAATACAAATTTATGCCCCCTCTTTAAATGAATCCTATTTGTAGGCTCAAGGATGCACATATGGGCCGATGGGTCGTGTCTAATTTTGTTACAAGCATATTTGAATAATAACAGAAATCATAATCTTTACACATAAATAGGGTCAAATATCTTTAAAAATATATGCCTTATAACTGTATTTGAACTCGGGTGTCATTTCTACGATCAGACCTAGTCGTACATGTCAACACATCTTCTGCCGTACTGTTCAGCATATCTCTTGAATCCATCAAGCAACTTATATTCTGGTCGTTGGTCGACCTGAATGTAATCACTAAATAGTCACGTGCAACCCACGTGCACACTGATTTTTCCACGTCAGCAAGTAAGTATTTCTCATGGTAAACATTTTTCCCCCAAGTTTATTTTAATGCGATTAGCATTTAATAAACTTACTCGGCTAGCAATCCATCTGACATGTCACATTTGTAAGAACTTTTTCGAAAAAGCAAGTAATTATGACTTTTACAGTTTTCTAGAAATGTTTTGACGATTATTGAGATTCCCCATACATTGAAACCCTACTCCCATCATTACCTTTTATTACTGCCCCAAACAATATAAATATAACCCCCTTCACCTTTTTCATTCCTTTACCCGAACCTTCTCTCTCTCATCAAGAACTCAGAAAAACTTTCAAGAAAACCCAGAGACTTTAGGGCGATTCGAGACGTCTTCGAGCAACTCCAAGCCCAACTTTCCTAATTTCTCCTTCAATTCGTACTCCAAGTAAGTTTTCGATTCCATCCTCTTACTTCTGTAAAAAAATTTGTGTATTTTGATTTTGATTCATGAGCTTCCGTAATTGGGTATTTGTTGTTCTTGAGAAATCTCTAGGGTAACCGGGTTTAGGCGATCATACATAGAATAAGTATGCTAAAAATGGGATTTTTAGGCAATATAAAATACTAGGCAATGCTTAAAAATCAATGTGGGGTATAGGTTCACTAATTTCGGGCCCAAAATTGAATAATTTCGGAAAAAACTGGGTTTTTCCGGCTTGTTTTCGGAGTTGAAAATTTTTTTTCGGAAAAAAATTTCACATTCACTTTTTGATCTGCTTTTCCGATATGCTCACATATTTAATATTTTTTTACTAGGACACGACTGGTCGTATAAAAGCTTAACTTTTATACTAGAGCAACATTATCCTTGCTTTTCTCTTTCTTCTATCTATTGGTCATAGATTCTCACTTTCCTTTTTCTCTTCTCAGGTATTCATGCATGATCCCTGGGGAGGTGAGAGGCCAATAGAAAACGATCTTCTCGCTTTGCTGTTCAAGGATCAAGAACAACCTTCTTTACCTCTTCTTAAGCCTTCAGCTTCACACCCAAACCCTACGACCAGTCCTCCACACAATCTGCCACAGAACCAAACAAACATGGGTCATGTAAAATCCACTGCTCGTAGGAAAAAGAAAACCACAGATTCACCTTCCAATGCTGAGGGTCCTTCAAGTGATCCTCAACCTTTCAACGTTTCTCCACCAGACATTCAACCCAAACTCGTCCCCGTGACGGCCCTCGAGCAGAGGTAGACTAACACATTGCCCCTCCTAGCGTCATATCGACCAAGATGGTGGAAAAATACCCCAAAAAGTATGGGATTTTTGGGATTACCCTGTACAAACCAACACCCGACTGGAGGGAAAACGTACCTGAAGGTGCCAACAACGCCTGGTCAAGATATCATATTAAAGCAAGGGCAGTCTTGTCCTTGCATGACTTTTTCCGAGGGGTGGCCAATTATTTCGAGGTCGCCCCTTTCCAAATAATACCCAACGGATATAGAGTACTTTCAGCACTCTATATCCTATACAACCACAAAAAATGGCATTTGCCTACTCCGCATGAGATCAACTACCTGTTCGATCTCAAATCCAACCCCAATCAGAACAACACTGGATTCTTCCACTGGGAATCTCCTCGAACATTCTTCAGTGATATTACCCACAATTCAAATGTAGGAAGGTACATCCAAGAGTACTTCCTTAGAATCGACTTAGTTGCTGACAACCTGGCCTTTACACAAGGAGGTAAACTTTCAATCTGTGGTCGACATTTATCTATTCATTTTTTTTGTCTTTCCTTGTCCTTAGTTGTCTTATGATGCATCTAGGTCCATGGTACCGACCAGACCCTACTCCAGAATTGGAGATAAGAGCCGCAGCTTTGGCCATCATGACAAATATAGAAAAAAGTGTCAAGGAGCTCGTCACGGAGAGCAATTTAAGGCTGGTCGGCCTTTTAGAACCTCACTAGGAAGTGAGGGAATCCATCGTAGGGAGTGCCACTGAAGGACAAGACATCCCTAAGCAGCAGCAAGATGTGTCACAACCCTGGAGGGGGCGACCAACGGGAGTGACCATTTGAGAACCAACCCCTAACACTCGAGCTGCTAATACCCCTACCCAACATGGGAGGGGAAAACAAAAACTACCAAAATACACCGGCCCTATACTTGAATCTTCAGACGAGAATGGTGTAGATTTCTCACTCCTAGATTATTTCCCCATCCCTTGTCATTTATTTGATAGGGATGGAAACTTTAAATTTACGACCACTAGTTTTAGCTTAGACTTCTTTGAGGCAGATAGTGAGTGTAGAAGTAGTTCTTTAGATAATGTAACAACTAGTAATAATAGTTTGGGTATACTACTTATAATTTCTCTTTACTTTATTCCTTTATTGTGCCAAACTATTTTTAACTTAATTGCTCGTTTGTTCTTGTTTTGTAGTCATGCCATCTAACAACGCCTTCGATATCGAGAAAGAAGGCACCCTGTAGAAGGAAGTGGGGAGCCTTCAAGTAAAAAAGCTCGACCAGAGGACCCTCCAGCTCCCACTCCTTCTAAATCAACTACGCCTCCTCCTCCTTCTCGCACTACTCCTTCCACCAACCAGGCGGGAAGATCTCTAGCTGCAAATTTATTGAGCAATGCTTATAGCTCAACAAACGAAAAACTGCAAAGATTGTCTAAGCACCGTCGTAGCCAGGAGGCCTTTTCATGTCTTCCTGCGTTGAAACCCAGCCAAGTCCTTGCTCGTGGGTTCAACAAACTGCTCAGTGTAAGCTTCTTCTGTATTGTGTTTTAGTCAAACAACATTTCCTTTGATTAGCTCTAAAAGTTTCATTTTTCTACTATTCGCAGGGTATCTTAACCATGAACAACGGTTGGCGTCGAGCCGAGGAGGTCGATGTGAAACATGCCGAGGAGATTAAAGCATGTGAGGAGAAGGTTAAAGCGACTGAAGACAAAGTCACCAATTTAATCGAGGAGCTGAAGAGAAGCCAAGAAGAGCTGGCAAAAGTCGTTGCTGCCAAGGAGAAGTTTAAGGAAGCTTCAGAAACTAACTACAAGGAAGCAGCCAAGCTTCAAAAAGACTTGAAGGCTAGCATGAAGGAGGCCAGTAGTTTGGAGGAATGGGTCAAGCTGCTTGTGGAGAAAAATTCCCAAAACTTGGAGAGGTTCCAAGGAGCTACCTTCAACTGCTTCTACTTGTTTTGGAATAACAATCCAGAAGAAAACTTAGACTATCTTCCTGAGCAGGTAAGACAAGTCGAACTTGCCAAGTGTGCTGCTCACCTAGAGGAGGAAAGGAATGCCTAGAATGCCTCAGATTCTCCTTAAATCTCTTTGGCGACGAGGCATCGATGGTGTTGAAGAAGACACTGGAACTTCAGTCAACCAATAGTCTCAGCAAGACCCTCCTCCAACTGCACAGTAGCTTTAATCTATGTAATTAAAACATATGAACAACAGTTCGTAATGTTGGCAATTTTGCTGCTTAAGGCAGCTTTAATTCCTTTTAATATTTTTAATTACATCTAAGCAGCAATTACTCGTGTTTTAAAGACATTTCATTGTGATATTATAATATATTCTTATTGCTATTATAACATATGTTCGTATGACCGAACTTAGCATAACACTTTATTAGGATTTCACAAAATTAACTAAAAACATTTGAAAAATACTCTAAGTGTCATAGTATGCTTTCCCTTATTTATCTTGTGTGTTAACATATGACTGTTGATATCATTTGCTTGCTTAGGATCTTATATGCCCCCCAAGTGATCGAGGAGCTGAAGGTTCTCAGTCACTTGCCATGACCAATACCTGTTCGAACATCACTGCTCGCGTACTTATAAACAATCCATGATAATATAGCAAAAAAACACACGTAATGAGCAAATACTTGTAATAAATACAATAATTGGCAAGAATAACTGGTTGCACACAGTTCCTTTTATTTCTTGTAATAAAATGGACAAAATTCGTGTCTGTACGAGTGATCAGAATTTGATCTTACCTTTATAAGCGACCAGCCATCTAATTGGCTAACCCTTGTTCGCAAACTTGTAAAAAGTAAAATTAATACAAGTCAATTCTTTAAAAAGAATTGTTCATTGATAATACTTGCACAGGTGTTCTCCATTCCAATAGCGAGGAACGAGATTTCCATTTAAGCGAGCAAGTTTATATGTGTCTGGTTGAAGAATTTCTTCAATTTGATATGGACCTTCCCAATTTGGTCCGAGTACTCCAATAATTTGGTCGCGAGTTTTGAGAAAAACTCTTCTAAGTACCAAATCTCCCACATTAAACTTTCTTTCACGTACTTTAGAGTTAAAATATCGAGCAACCTTTTGTTGGTAAGCTGCAACTCAAAGTTGAGCCTTCTCGTACCTTTCGTTGACCAAGTCCAAAGATTCCATTAATAACTGGTTATTCGTGCTCTGGTTGTATGTCAGCCTTCTATGTGATTGTGGGTCTAACTCAACTGGTAACATGGCTTCATACCCATAGGCCAAGGAAAATAGTGTATGGTCTGTTACTATTCGTTGAGATGTTCTATACGACCAGAGTACTTCTAGCAATTATTCTGGCCACGCCCCCTTTGCTCCTTCGAGCCTTTTCTTCAGTGTGTCCTTTAGAGTTTTATTAACAGCTTCAACCTATTTGTTGGCTTGTTGATGAGTAACTAACGAAAAACTCTTTGTAATACTGTGTCATTTGTAGAAATCAATTGAAAGGTCGCTTTCAAATTGTGTGCCATTATATGAGACAAATTTTTTCAACAATCCATATCGACATATAATGTTATTGACAACGAAAGTTAATACTTTCTTGGTCGTGATTGTTGCGAGTGGCTCAGCTTCGGCCCACTTAGTAAAGTAGTCAATAACAACTACTGCATATTTGACATTCCCTTTTCCCGTAGGCAAAGATCTAATCAGGTCAATTCCCAAACTGCGAATGGCCATGGGCTTTGCTTCTGCTTAAGCTCATTTGGGGCTACTCGTGGTATCTTGGAAAATCATTGGCACATATCACACTTCTTAACGAATTCCATAGAGTTTTTGTAGAGTCCAAGAACTTTACTTAGCTAAGATAGATAGTAGTATGATAGTATTTATAGCATTATCTTTGTTACTTTGGATTTTTGGTTCAGACCGGGAATTATTTGGACACTCATAGTAGTACTTATAGATTTTCTAAGTTTAACCTATAGTTTAAGAATATTAAGTATAACCTAAGGTTTGATTAAAGTGACTGATATTAAGGATTATATTATTATATTATAAGGTTTAGACATCAACCAATAGGATTTTAAGCACATGTTTTGAATGGTAATTAAGGATTAAGATTTTTGAGGATTAAATATAATAAGGAGTAAAGTTTGAATGTTATAGGGTCAGTCAGCAGCTTTGAGTACGTTGAGGGCTTAGTCAAGGCTGTTTACTCCATTCAAACCTAGCTAAAAATGTGTAATTTCGTGTTTAAATATTCAGCGTATGCCGATATATCGCAGCTATAGGGGGCGATATGTCGCAGCACGTAGATACGGAAAACACGAAACGATGCACGGTCGCCTCGGGCATACTGGCCCAGGCGATATATCGCCTACAGGGGGCGATATATCGCCTCCTTCAGCATGGATTCAAACTCTTTTGAATTCATTTCCTTTCAGCCATTCAAACTCCTTCAACAGTCCAGCATCTTGTGAACGAGTCTTCAGCCTCTGCTGAACGATTATTCAAATGATTTTCACCTAAAAAGCCATTATTTTTATTCAAGTAAAATCAAGATATTTTCATTCCCAAACTCTATAAATAGGACCTAGTACCCAGCCATTATTCACCATTTGCTCTAAGTTCAGAAGCTGCTAGTGTTAAGTGAGTGTGAGAGTGTAAACACTTGGTTTGGGGAAAAACTATAAGCTTAAACATCATAAGCTTATCAAACACTTGGGAAGTAAGTGAGTGCTATAGTATTTCGGTGGATGTTAGATTGATCTTGCAATCTTTGAGGTAAACCCAAAACTCTACTCTAGTCCTTTCTGTAGTCTATGTTATTTCTTTTCTCAAAACCTTCTACTCAGTCCCCTAACCTTATTCTTATTTTTGGTTAGGGAATCCAAGTTCTTAAGCACTTAAGTGGTGGTAAGCATATTTTCGTTTAATGGTTTAGTCTTCCTATTCTCTTTCATTTCATCTCCTTTCTTTAGACTCACCCTTGTTCATTGTGGTTTTAGGAGTGTTCCAAAAGTCCTAACTCAGTCCATTTTATCCCGGTAACTTTGGTAAGGAAAATAGGCTAGAATTAATATGTTATGTGCTTATGTTATCTATATGTTTTTATGTTATTAAAAGTGTTATGATATGTATATGTGTATGTTTGTAGGCTTGGGCATATGACCCATATGACTAACAAGACCCCAAATGGGTTATGGGCATATGACCTACTTAGCTAGTAGGACCCCATTAATCCCATGGGCATATGCTTGTTTAGTCTATGGGACCCCAAGTAATAATGGCCATTATAATAAGTGTATTATGTGTTATGATATGTCTTTACGTTATTATGACATTATGTTTATGTTTATGACTATGTGTTAGATTTTCCTTGCTGGGCATTAGGCTCATTCCTTTCTGTTTATGTGCAGGAAATAAGCTTTAGAGGCGGAAAGATTCGTGACGCTTAGAGGATGTGTATCGATGGTGAATGGAGTCAAGGGGCCGAGCGTTATTCGATTCGAGGATGTAGTCTTGTTTATGTTTTTATGGTTTTAGAAGTATTTTCCGCATTTTCTATGTAAATCTTTTTAGTTTTTAAGTTATTTTTGTTTTAAAGACAATGGGTACCCATATCCTACTTATTTTATGAAAGTAACCTTTGTTTCCATAAGTTTTCAATAAAATTATGGTATTTCTGCAAAAATGTAAGATTTATGTATAGATTCGTTAATGGTCCAAGTAGTCTAGATTAGTGGGTCGTTACAGTTGGTATCAGAGCAAACGGTTCCTTCGCATGAAGTTCTCCTCGATACACATGCTCAAAGCTCCGAATCGGACCGCCAAGTAAGTGTTTAAGTTACAAGTTACTAGTTACTTTGCTTATATGTATAGCTAACAACTTTAGTGTTTATGTTTCAGTTAAAAATGAATGGAGCCTTAACCTACCAAGATATCCGAGCCATTAAGGCTTTAAAAAGAATAAGGGAGCCAAGAAACACCGTAGGAGCACTAGAAAAGATCACTCGAAGATTGATCTTGTTCCACAAAGAGATAGGTCACCTTCAAGAGTCTAAGCAAATCATGATGAGAGCTGCAGAACAATATGTCCTAGTAATTAGGCTTTTAAAAGATTTTCCTTCAGCAATTTTAACTTTAGAAGAAATATGGGAGAATATAAATAATGATGATGACTTACAAGCAGCCCTAAGATATTATTCTCTCATACTTAAGTTCACCTATGATTTAGAGTTTCAATTCACTAATGAGCAACAACATAGGATCTTCTTGAATCTTCCCCGAGGAAATTTTGAGGCTCAAGACAATGATGATTATAAGGAGATAGATAATGATATGCTAGATGAAGGATCGGATGTAGAAGATCCTGATTTTTAGAATAGCTAGTTTTTCATTGTTTGTTTTGTTTATTTCTTTATTTTATGATTGTAATAAGTGAAAATCTTTTTCCAAATTAATTTCATGTTATTTTATCATGTATGAGTTTGATTTTATTTTCGCAATCATAATAAGTAATAAATAAAATGAATAATGACCAAGTTCAGTGAGGGTGGATACAAATCAATGAACCAAGTTTCCTTATTGAGAGTTAGGGGGCCTTAGTAGTGGGAACGATTTTACTGATCCCAGCCCTCCCTCAATATGGTTAACTTTGGAACAAAGATAAGTTTCGAGCCTGAGAATTAAGTCATATAGGATGATTAGAAACACACCTAGCAAATAAAGATGACTTGTTTTTCTAAGTATAGAAACCCACTCTAATAATAAATAAAGACCTATATAATTTTTCATAAGAAGTCATAATAAATAGGTCCGAGATATGTTTGTTTTAGAATAAGTTTTTGCCTTAGAGCCTATTAGGGTAAGTTCTAACAAGTTCTCGACTGTTAGAACTTTTGGTGAAGATGTCGCTCCGAAGATCTGCACGCACCAACGGAAACGCCTCCAACGTTGTTCCAACGATCAATGATGCCCTCCAGTTCGCAGAAGAGGAGTGCGTACTACTACTAGCCGCAACGCGCCGACACCGTCAGCTGACAACACCGCAGAAATCGCTAGACGACGACAACAAGTCAAGGAACTCTTGCAGCAACAACGTCAACAGGCGCAGACTCAGCCTCAGCCTCAGCCTCCGCCGCAGCCGCAGCTACAACAAATGGCCCTAGCACCCCAACAAGTTGGTTCATATGGGGGATGGCCAGTGACGAACTACGCGCCACATCCAGTACCGAATATGGAGTCAGTGTATGAAAGGTTCCGCAAGCAGCACGCTCCAAACTTTGAAGGGACTATAGACCCCTTTGAGGCAGAAGAGTGGCTAAGGAATGTGAAGCCAATTCTTACGCACATGAACCTCAGTAATACGGACCGCATATCCTGCGTCTCGTCATTACTCAGGAAGGATGCCAGAATATGGTGGGACTTAGTTCAGCAGACTAACGATGTCACCACCATGATATGGACAAGATTTGTGGAGCCATTCCACAAGAAGTATTACTCCTCGGCAGTCATCACTAATGATAGAAGAATATGCTCGTCAGTTCAACAGATTAGTCAAGTTTGCACCAGAGTTGGTCCCAACCGACTTTACGAGGTTGACCAAGTTCGTCAGAGGACTTAGACCAAAGATGGAATTAGGGGTTAAGCTAGCAGACCTGGGAACTACAACAAAAAGGATTCAGAGGAATGCTAAGAGGGATTAAACGATGGTTCCAGACCAAAGTCTTTGCATTGACCCAAGGAGGAACCCATGCTAGTAACAAGCATTTATAGGTCAGATCATATCCTCAATAGTATATGTATCGCTAGATTGGTAGCAGTATACTCGTATATCTCGTTAGGAATGATAGAAAAACTAGACAAACCTAGTGAAAGATTTAGAACTAGGTTTGTAACCGAGTTGCCTTCGGGCAGAGTAGTTCTATCATCACGAATAGTACGAGGCTTACCGATCAAGATTGAGGACATAGGACTAGAAGGAGATCTGATAGAGCTAGTAATCAAGGACTTCGACGTAATACCAAGCATGGATTGGCTAGCACGGCATGGCGCAACGATCGACTGCAAACGCAAGAAGGTGATGTTCGAGACCCCTGACGGCTAGAGACGATGCTTCATGGGACAAGCTTCAGGATTACGCACCCCGTTAGTGTCATCTCTCAAAGCTCAACAAAGGATAGAGAAAGGATGGCAAGCGTTCTTAGCCAGCAGCACGAACGTGGAAAGGGAGACGCCACTTAAGGATGGAGATGTTCGAGTTATACCAGAATTTCCAGAGGTATTTTCCCGATGACTTGCCAGGATTGCCGCCAAAGCGAGAAATAGACTTCACGATAGAATTAGTACCAGGCACCGAGCCTATCTCTAAGGCACCATACCGGATGGCACCTACAAAACTCAAGAAGTTAAAGACGCAGCTACAAGAACTCCTAGACTTAGGCCAAGCCATTAACCATGGGGAGCTCCGGTACTATTCGTGAAGAAGAAGGACGGAAGTATGCGGATGTGCATAGACTACCGTGAGCTGAACAAAGTAATGATTAAGAACAAGTACCCGCTACCTTGGATTGACGATTTATTCGATCAACTCCGAGGCGCGACTGTATTCTCTAAGATCGATTTAAGGTCCGGGTATCATCAGCTCAAGGTAAAAGGAGAAGATATTCCTAAGATAGCCTTTAGGACTCGTTATGGACATTACGAGTTGGTTATGTCTTTTGGTCTTGCTAACACACCAGCCGCGTTATGGACTTAATGAATAAGGTCTTCAAGGATTACTTAGATAAATTCGTCGTTGTATTCATCGACGATATCTTAGTATACTCCAAGGATGAAGTAGAGCACGAGGAACATTTGAGGATGATTTTGACGCGATTGAAGGAGCACCAACTCTACGCGAAGTTCAAGAAATGCGAGTTTTGGCTCTCACAAGTGGCGTTCCTCGGGCACATCATATCGAAAGACGGAGTTGCAGTAGATCCATCGAAGGTAGAGGCCATGAAGGATTGGCCTAGACCAAAGAACGCGTCAGAAGTAAGAAGCTTCTTAGGGCTAGCAGGTTACTATAGAAAGTTGTAGAGGGCTTTTTCTAAGATAGCCACTCCACACACCAACCTGACCCGGAAGCAACAAAAGTTTAACTGGAACGATAAGTGTGAAGAAAGCTCCCAGTTACTTAAAGATAAGCCTTGCTCAACACCAGTACTTAGTGTACCAACACCCGACGATAAGTTCGTTGTCTAATGCGATGCATCAAAGCTAGGATTGGGAAGCGTGTTGATGCAAAAACGACAAAGTGATAGCCTACGCCTCACGTCAGTTGAAGGAGTATGAACAACGCTATCCAACTCACGATATGGAGTTGGCAGCGGTGGTCGTTGCAAATCTGGCACCATTATCTTTACGGAGGACGGTGCGAGATTTATACGGACCACAAGAGTTTAAAATACTTCTTTACACAGAAGGAGCTCAACATGAGGCAGCGCAGGTGGATAGAATTAGTCAAGGATTACGACTACAAAATCCTATACCACCCAGGGAAGGCGAACGTAGTTGCCGATGTGCTTAGTAAGGAAAAGCTATGGGAACTTAGCAGCCTTATCCGGAATTGAAAAGCCTCTATAGCAGGAGCTTATCAGTGCCGGAATAGATGTGATTATAGGCAAGCTGGCTAACTTGTCTATCCAATCAAATAGGACATACGGATTGGTCAGAGACATGAGAAATCGCTAGCACCACATATGGATGCAGTCAGAGAAGGCAAGACTACAGATTTCTCAATATCCAGACAAGGATTATTGAGATATAAGGATCGGGTATGCGTTCCAGACAATCAAAGTATTAAGAAGACAATCCTAGAAGAAGCGCACAATACCCCGTACTCAGTTCATCCAGGGTCTACCAAGATGACTCATGACATCAAGACAGTCTATTGGTGGCCAGGGATGAAGAAGGACATAGCGGAGTATGTATCTAAGTGTCTGGTATGCCAGCAAGTGAAAGCAGAGAATCAGCGGCCTGCAGGATTATTGCAACCGCTTAGCATACCGGAATGGAAGTGGGACGATATAGCCATGGACTTCGTGACGGGTCTGCCAAAGACGAATAAGCAGCATGATTATGCTTGGATAGTCATAGATAGACTAACCAAGTCGGCTCATTTTCTGCCGGTTAAGACTTCTTATACGGCAGACCAATATGCAGACATCTACATCCAAGAGATTGTACGATTGCATGGAATCCCCAAGACGATAATGTCAGATAGAGGATCAGTATTTACGTCAAAATTTTGGAGAAACTTACAGATAGATATGGGTACTAAGTTAAGCCTTAGTACAACTTTCCATCCTCAGACAGATGGGCAGTTTAAGCGTACGATTCAGATCTTAGAGGTATGCTACGCGCGTGTATACTTGATTTCGGAGGATCGTGGAACAAGTACTTACCGCTGATCGAGTTCTCGTACAACAACAGCTACCAGTCAACGATCGGAATGGCATCTTATGAGTTGCTATATGGACGAAGGTACCGATCACCGTTGCACTAGGATGAGGTAGGAGAAAGGCAGCTTCTAAGGCCCGAAGCTGTTAGACAAGCTCAAGAAGCAGTAACGCTTATTAGACAGCGTATGCTGGCTGCTCAAAGCCGTCAGAAAAGCTATGCGGATACCAAGCGACGCGATGTGGAATTCCAAGTTGGAGATCAAGTCTTCTTGAAGATATCTCCTATGAAAGGCGTCAAACGGTTCGGGAAGAAAGGCAAGCTTAGTCCCCGATTCATAGGTCCTTTTAGATATTGGACAAAATGGGAACAGTTGCGTATAGACTAGCCCTACCGCCAGCACTAGCCGATAGTCACAACGTCTTCCACATTTTGATGCTACGCAAATATGTGTCAGACCCATCTCACATCCTCAAGTACGATACCATAGCGCTCCAGAAAGACTTAAGTTACGAGGAACGACCGATTAGCATCCTAGATAGATGGATGAAGTAGTTACGGTCTAAGAGCTTTCCTATAGTCAAAGTCCTATGGAGCAATAGTTCTGAATGCGAGGCAATGTGGGAGTTGGAGGAGGACATGCAAGGCCGGTATCCGGAGTTATGTGATAAGTAAATTTCGAGGACGAAATTCTTTTTAGTAGGGGAGAATTGTAGAGTCCAAGAACTTTACTTAGCTAAGATAGATAGTAGTATGATAGTATTTATAGCATTATCTTTGTTACTTTGGATTTTTGGTTCAGACCGGGAATTATTTGGACACTCATAGTAGTACTTATAGATTTTCTAAGTTTAACCTATAGTTTAAGAATATTAAGTATAACCTAAGGTTTGATTAAAGTGACTGATATTAAGGATTATATTATTATATTATAAGGTTTAGACATCAACCAATAGGATTTTAAGCACATGTTTTGAATGGTAATTAAGGATTAAGATTTTTGAGGATTAAATATAATAAGGAGTAAAGTTTGAATGTTATAGGGTCAGTCAGCAGCTTTGAGTACGTTGAGGGCTTAGTCAAGGCTGTTTACTCCATTCAAACCTAGCTAAAAATGTGTAATTTCGTGTTTAAATATTCAGCGTATGCCGATATATCGCAGCTATAGGGGGCGATATGTCGCAGCACGTAGATACGGAAAACACGAAACGATGCACGGTCGCCTCGGGCATACTGGCCCAGGCGATATATCGCCTACAGGGGGCGATATATCGCCTCCTTCAGCATGGATTCAAACTCTTTTGAATTCATTTCCTTTCAGCCATTCAAACTCCTTCAACAGTCCAGCATCTTGTGAACGAGTCTTCAGCCTCTGCTGAACGATTATTCAAATGATTTTCACCTAAAAAGCCATTATTTTTATTCAAGTAAAATCAAGATATTTTCATTCCCAAACTCTATAAATAGGACCTAGTACCCAGCCATTATTCACCATTTGCTCTAAGTTCAGAAGCTGCTAGTGTTAAGTGAGTGTGAGAGTGTAAACACTTGGTTTGGGGAAAAACTATAAGCTTAAACATCATAAGCTTATCAAACACTTGGGAAGTAAGTGAGTGCTATAGTATTTCGGTGGATGTTAGATTGATCTTGCAATCTTTGAGGTAAACCCAAAACTCTACTCTAGTCCTTTCTGTAGTCTATGTTATTTCTTTTCTCAAAACCTTCTACTCAGTCCCCTAACCTTATTCTTATTTTTGGTTAGGGAATCCAAGTTCTTAAGCACTTAAGTGGTGGTAAGCATATTTTCGTTTAATGGTTTAGTCTTCCTATTCTCTTTCATTTCATCTCCTTTCTTTAGACTCACCCTTGTTCATTGTGGTTTTAGGAGTGTTCCAAAAGTCCTAACTCAGTCCATTTTATCCCGGTAACTTTGGTAAGGAAAATAGGCTAGAATTAATATGTTATGTGCTTATGTTATCTATATGTTTTTATGTTATTAAAAGTGTTATGATATGTATATGTGTATGTTTGTAGGCTTGGGCATATGACCCATATGACTAACAAGACCCCAAATGGGTTATGGGCATATGACCTACTTAGCTAGTAGGACCCCATTAATCCCATGGGCATATGCTTGTTTAGTCTATGGGACCCCAAGTAATAATGGCCATTATAATAAGTGTATTATGTGTTATGATATGTCTTTACGTTATTATGACATTATGTTTATGTTTATGACTATGTGTTAGATTTTCCTTGCTGGGCATTAGGCTCATTCCTTTCTGTTTATGTGCAGGAAATAAGCTTTAGAGGCGGAAAGATTCGTGACGCTTAGAGGATGTGTATCGATGGTGAATGGAGTCAAGGGGCCGAGCGTTATTCGATTCGAGGATGTAGTCTTGTTTATGTTTTTATGGTTTTAGAAGTATTTTCCGCATTTTCTATGTAAATCTTTTTAGTTTTTAAGTTATTTTTGTTTTAAAGACAATGGGTACCCATATCCTACTTATTTTATGAAAGTAACCTTTGTTTCCATAAGTTTTCAATAAAATTATGGTATTTCTGCAAAAATGTAAGATTTATGTATAGATTCGTTAATGGTCCAAGTAGTCTAGATTAGTGGGTCGTTACAGTTTTCAATCGTGGTAGGCCAGAAATATCCTTGTCAGAGAATCTTCTTTGACAAACTTTGCCCCCAGCGTAATCTCCACAAAAACCTTCATGTGCTTCTTGCATCAATTCCTTAGATTTTTCCTTAGAGACACATCGTAATAAAGGCATTTATTATCCTCGTCTATACAAGACTCCATCAACCAAAATAAACCGAGTCGATTGTCTCAGAAGCGTCCTTGCCTTACTTCTATCCGCTGGTAATAATCCTTGTTCAAGATATTTAATGATGGGAGTCATCCATGTGTCTGACACTTGTACAATTAGCGAGGATTCGTCCACTTGAATACTTGGTGCCAACAAACGTTTGACCGGTACTATGCTCAAAGCGTTAGCATCTTTAGCGCTTGCCAACTTAGCTAAGGCATCGACGTTTGAATTCAGATCGTGAGGTACTTGCTGCAGACTATATTTCTCAAGTTGTGCCAGTAAATCCCTCACCTTGTACAAATAAGCAACCATCTTGAAACCCCTATCTTGATATTCTCCCCTAATCTGATTAACTACTAGTTGGGAGTCACTATATATTTCTAGTGACTTTATATTCATATCCTTGGCTAGTCTTAATTCTATGAGCAGAGCCTCGTATTCAGCTTCATTATTAGAGGCCGTAAAGTTGAATATGATTGTACAGTGAAATCGATGTCCCTCAGGTGTGAAGAAAATCAGCCTTGTCCCTGTGTTGTGCTCATTTGAAGATCCATCTACGAACAGCGTCCAGGTAGGGGATTGATTTTGATTATCAGTCTCCATCATTGGTTCACTGGCAGGGAGTCTGGCGAATTCTACAATGAAATTCGCTAGGGCTTGTCCCTTTATTGCTGCTCGTGGTGAATAGGAAATTTCAAACTGCCCCAACTCAACTGCCTATTTTAGTAGCCAACCAGCGACTTCTGGTTTTTGTAAAACTTTCCGTAGTGGCTGGTCGGTAAGCACTATGATGGGGTGAGCCTAAAAGTAGGGTCACAGCTTTCTGGATGCCAGTATCAAGTGATACGCCAATTTCTCTACGGGCGGTTAACGTAGTTCTTCTCCCACTAGCCTTTTGCTTACGTAATATACTGCCTTTTGAATGTTGTCTTCCTCTCTAATCAAAACAGCGCTAGCAGCATACTCTGTTATTGCTAAGTAAATGTACAAAGTCTCTCCTTCGACCGGCTTGGATAAAATAGGCGGTTGTGACATGTGGGCTTTAAGTGCCTGAAAAGCCTATTCGCACTCCTTTGTCCATTCAAATTTTGTGTTTACTCTAAGTAGATTAAAAAATGCGACACGCTTGTCTATTGACTTGGATATGAATCTACTTAGGGCAGCAATTCTTCCGATCAGGCTTTGAACGTCTTTAACTTTGGCAGTAGATTGCATCTCGATCAATGCTTGAATTTTTTCGAGATTTGCTTCGATTCCTCGTAAGTTTACTATGAACCCCAAAAATTTCCCTAATCCAACACCAAAGGAACACTTTAGAGGATTCAGCTTCATCTTATATTTGTTCAAGATGTTGAAGCATTCCTGTAGGTCCTTGATATGTTCACCGTCCTTTCTCGACTTTTCTAGCATATCGTCGACGTAGACGTCCATGTTATTGCCGATCAATTCTTTGAACATTTGACTAGTCTCTGGTAAGTCGCACCAGCATTTTTCAAACCGAAAAGCATTACCTTATAGCAGTAAAGTCCCGTATCTATTCAAAAGCTAGTGTGATCTTCATCAGGTGGATTCATACTAATCTGATTATAGTCGGAGCACGCGTCCATGAATGATAAAACTTCATGTCCTGATGTAGCATCGACCAGCTGGTCGATTCTTGGAAGTGGGAAACAATCCTTTGGGCGGGCTTTATTAAGGTCTGTGAAATCCACACACGTCCTCCACTTACCATTTGGCTTACGAACTAGTACGGGATTAGAGACCCAAGATGGATAAAATGCTACCCTGATGAATCCATTTTCCTTTAGCTTCTCAACTTCTTCTTTTAGAGCCTTAGATCTACCTTTGTCGAACATCCTTCTTTTTTGTTGTACAGGTGGATAGTTTTGTCTATATTCAAGACATGGATGACCACCGCCGGGTCTATCCGAATCATATATTTATGAGACTAGGAAAATACCTCCTGGTGTTTCTTCAAAAACTCCACCAATTTGTTTTTCATTGTTGTCTCTAAGTTTTTACCGACTTTCACAACCCTGGTTGGATCTTTCTCTTCTAACTGGACCTCCTCGAGGTCCTCCACGGGTCCAATGTTTTCTTCAAAATCCCCAAAGCGAGGATCTAAGTTCCTATCCGCACTTTGGGCAACACCCTATTTGGTGACTTGTTCACCTGATTTGTCTTGTGTTTCATTTACTACCAGCAACCTTTTTTCCGCTCCATTTCTTGATCCACCTCTTCTTACTTTTGTGATCGAGGAATTGTAGCATTCTCTGGCTTCTCGCTGGTTTCCTAACACACATCCAACTCCTGCATCAGAAGGAAACTTCATCGCCAGATGCCAAACTAAAGTTATGGCTCGCAGGTCGACGAGTATTGGTCTTCCGATCACAGCATTATATGCAGACGGACAATCAACTACTATGAAAGTAGCGAGTAATGCCCTGTTTGCGGGTGCAGTACCTGTTGTGACTAGGAGTCTGATCGACCCTGTTGGTGCTAGCCCTTCACTGGAGAAACCGTAGATGGTTTGGTTGCATGGCTCTAAATCTTGCACTGAAAATTTCATTCTTTCCAGTGAAGACTTACATAAAATATTGATTGAGCTTCCTGGATCTACCAACACTCGCTTTACCATCATGTTGGCGATCTAAACATCCACGACCAGAGGATCTGAGAGGGGAAATCGAACATGCTACGTGTCCAGCATGGAGAAAGTTATCAATTCTTCCTCTATTCGAGCTTTTTTGGGAGTTCACTCCTCGACATTCAACATTTCGATGTCCTGATTGTGACGTAGGGTTCTGGCATATCTCTCCCTTGCCTTAACACTGTCACTTGCTATGTGTGGTCCTCCACAGATGGTTTACAATGTACCAGCGATTGGAGCTATCTATAGAGGAGGCGAGTGTTGGTGTGCAGGTGCCTGCTCGTTGCCTTTGTAAGTCTCCTGCTGAGAACCTTCTCCTGCTCGTACATATCTCCTCAAATGTCCTTGTCGGATAAGGAACTCGATCTCATCCTTGAGCTGGTTACACTCATTGCTGTCATGGCCATAGTCGTGTGAAAATGACAAAACTTGGTCGTATTCCTTTTGGATATATCTTTTTTAATCGGGGTTGGATGCCTAAAGGGAACGGTGGTATGAGTGGCTTATATACTTCAACTCAACTATCAACCAGGGCAGTGTAATTGGTGAACCTTGGTTCTATGAATATGGAAAAATTTCCCTTAAGACATCCACCGACGCATATGGGCGTGAGCATAGAAGGGGTGAAGGCCTTGCTATGTGAGGCCTAGCTAGGCTTAGACGTGTGTACACACCCCCGCAACACTTATCGCACCCCTCAAAAAGCAAGGGCCTCGCATAGCGAGGCCCAAATCAGTGATTTGGCTTTTATGAGCACCTCAAGATCGAGACCCATGCGCTTGTGGCTTAGAGTCTTGGTCAGCTTGGTGTGAAGCGCGAAGAGTCAAGGATGCCTCGACTGAGTGAGGCGCGCAGAGTCAGAGATGCCTCACTGTGTGGGGCGTGTGGAGGTGAGGATGCCTCGCTGTGCGAGGCATGCAGAGCCGATGACGCCTTGACTATGCGAGGCCACGCGGAGTCAGAGATGCCTCCCTGTGCAGGGCGTGCGGAGGTGAGGATGCCTCACTATGCGAGGTGCGCAGAGCCGATGATGCCTCGACTATGCGAGGTCACGCAGAGTCAGAGATGCCTCGTTGTGTGGGGCGTGCAGAGGCGAGGATGCCTAGCTGTGCGAGGCGCATGGAGGCAGGGATGCCTCGTAGCGTGAGGCCTGCAGAACCAAGGATGCCTCGTTGTGCGAGGTTGAATGAATGGAGGAGGGGCTGCATGTCGAGGGTGGTACGCCTACGCGAGGGCCTCACGAGGTCCTAGGTCCTTTGGTGTCGCGATACGTGGAGAGCCTTGCATAGCAAGGCTAGGCCTCGTGTTGAAGGCGTGCTTGGTGAAGGCTTCCAAGAAGGCTCATGCACCCCCGGACACCACGCAAAGTCCCCAGCACCTCGTTGTGTTGCTCTGAACATGGTGACACCGCCTATGAGACAAAGATACTTCGCCCATATGAAAAACATGCAAGGGCCTTGTTGCTATGATGTCAGGGCACAAGGGAGAGCGACACATCATGAGGGCATCATTTCCCCATCATGTACCATATGTCCCAAGCCTCCCAAGTATACAAGGAGAACTAGTAGATGTGTCCAACACTTAGCAAAATATTAGAAGGCGATGAGAGAATATATATTTTGGAGGCGTGAGAAGGACCTTTGGGTACGAGGCACGTGAATAAGTATGAGAAATATGACCCTAGGGGAGGCAAAGGTGTGGTTCTGACATCAGTGCCTCACAAGTAGTGGTGGTATGACTCAGTGCAGGGAGTGGTGGCATGACCTGCATACGTCTGACCATGTTCCTACACCTGACACCACGATCCTCTGCTCCTCTACACCATGCACCACTACTCTGACAGAGTACAAACGTACGATTTTTCCCCTTGGGACCACCTTGTATCAGAGCCACTAGAGCCCATCTATAAATAGGCTTCAACCCCTCAAATGAAGGGGTTGGAAAAATTTATTGTAGAGAGAAAGAGTAAAAGCAATAAACGAGATTGCCCTCCATTGTTGTTCTGCATGTTTCTTTCTCAAGTTTTTCCTAAGTTTAATCTACATATTTCTTTTAACAAGCTTTGAGATTTCCATCCATATATCATTGACGAGTTTCTGCCGTCAACAAGTTCATATCTATTTTGTTTGGGGCGTTTGCTATCAGATGTCGCCGGTTCGTTGTTCGCCCTTTTTCCCCCATTTTTTCCATTACCTTTGTCGTTGTCGTCAGGCTTACCAGACCCATTAGTGTCTTTGGTAGGGTCTTCTTTCTTGCCCTAGTCTTCCTTAGGAGAATTTCCTTCATTGGCGATGGCCTCCTCGAGTTTAATATACTTGTCTGCTCGATCCAGAAATTCCTGAGTGCTCTTAACTCCATTCTTTCGCAAACTACTCCAGATGGGAGAATGGCGCCGCACTCCAGCTATGAGCACCATCATCTTTCCCTCGTCTCGAACAGTTTTGAGCTAGGGGGAAGCACTCGTCGTTTCTTTCTCTTTGATTATTGAGTACATCCCTTAGGTCTTCATCCCTATGCCTTTGCTTGCTTGCACCTATTTGGTCAAATACATTGTGTTGTTTAGGCTACCCCCAGCATTTTGGCTTATTGGTCGATTCCCCATTGGTAGAGAATTTTGTCATCCGCCTCTCTCCTTCTATTGTCGACCCCCGTTCCTCCTACCAGAGTCTGCCTCATTATAATCATAGCCATCTATGAATTGTGACCTATGAGTGTGTCACCTGTTGTACGCACTGTTCCCCTCTCTCCCTGCTGGTATGTCTCGATAAATAGGGGAGGCCTGCGTTGGTCATTAGGTCCTTTGACATTACTATGTCATGGGGGACCCTAGACCGCAGAGCCTGAGTCCACTTGTCTTCTGCTTCCTGAGGGACGTTGTCCCCTACCAAGAGGGCTTTGCTCCCCAGCTGTCTAGCGTCTAGGGCTTCTGGGATGTTGCTCGGCCCTATTCTTCCTTGGTTGCTGAACGTTATCTCGACCAGCTCGAGAAGGTGGTTGCTACTCGTTGTTTCTATCAGAATTTTGGACTGGTCTTTCCTGTTGAGCAGCGAGGGGTTGCTCTGGTCCTAAAGGATTACTTAGTTGTGGTGGATCGTGATGGTACTGGGGATGCTCTGATTGTGGATTTTGTTGAGGGTGAGTGCTGGGTGGCTAATCTGGTTGGGGGGTAGGTGCAGGTTTTCCTCGTGATAATTGAATGGCCACTTCTAAAACTTTTATGGCATCTCTGTGCCGGCGATCCATGTCAGCCTGTCGTTCATTCAAATGTTGACGCTGACGGTCAATCTCCCTTTGCTGCAGCACCATTGTCTCAGCCACATTCTCTTGATTAGCTCTCACAGTAGCTAATTCCTCTTGCAATACAATCAAAATTGTTCGCAAGGTTTCAGCATCCATCTCCTCATCTTCCAGTTCCACCTGTGGCTCGTCCTCCACTACATCTTGTGGAGGAGGTTGATTGGGCCTACTTCTAGAAGTCTGCCTTGTTTGACCCGCTTTCCTGGAGGTTTTTGCCATTGATTTTCTTGAAGGTCTTGAGTTCAGCTCTTAATGAAAGCACCAAAATGTTGACTGATGATTTAGCCAATGACACGGAGTCACTAAAACGATAAAGATTTATAAGCTGAATACAAGAACTAAACAACCTAAGGATTTATAGTGGTTTGGCCCCTGATCTTGGTAATGACCTGCATCCACTTAGTGTTTTTATTGATGTACTCTGAAACCTGCGATCAACAAACTTGGGTTCACTGAGTTTCACAAGATCCCAAAAAGGATACAAAAGTCGTGTATAAAAACTCTAATTTTCTCTAAATACAAATTCATGTCCCCTCTTTAAATGAATCCTATTTATAGGCTCAAGGATGCACATATGGGCCGATGGGTCGTGCCTAATTTTGTTACAGGCATATTTGAATAATAACAGAAATCATAATCTTTACACATAAATAGAGTCAAATATCTTTAAAACGCCTGCCTTATAACTGTATTTGAACTCGGGTGTCGTTACTACGACCAAACCTGGTCGTACATGTTAGCACATCTTCTGCCATATTGTTCAGCATCTTTCTTGAATCCATCGAGCAACTTATATTCTGGTCGCTAGTCGACCTGAATATAATCACTAAATAGTCACGTGCAACCCACGTGCACACTGATTTTGTCACGTCAGCAAGTAAGTATTTCTCAGGGTAAACAGAGACAAATTGAATAATTAATCTATTAATTTTCAAAATTAAAAGATTAATTAATTACATTTTTCAAAAACAATTTTTTTAATTAAAATGGAATTTTCGAAAATAGCATTTAAATAATTAAGAAAATTAATTTTGAATCAATTAATTTTATTTATATAAATAAAGTGAAAAGATATTTCTAATAATTCAAATTGGATTTGAATTTGAAATGATATTTATTCTTTAATTAATCTGATAAATACGTTATCAGGTTTAGATATTTTTGAATAAATAATTATTAAGCAGTAATTAAAATAAAATGGTTGGAACACATCCATAAAATCAGGGATGTGTTACATGCCAATTATAGTGCATGCATTGTAGTTGGTGTGTAACAGTGTCCAAGAATGGGTCTTGGATATTTATTTTATTTATTTAAGTATTTAATAATTGATTTATTATTTAAATTTTTAATTTTTGAATTTCAAAAATTAAATTAATTCTTTTATAAATTTATCAGATGGAAATAGTTTTTAAACATAAGACTTTTGATAGAAAGAAAACAAATCGTATTATTTTCTCTATCCCTGAAAACTGTCTCAGACCTAATATCCAAGATCTCATTTGTTGAGAATATCTTGTGAATTAGAAATTTTTCCTTACCATTACTCTATGTGCCCACACAAATCTTGAAGTGTAGAGACACATCTTAGAAGATCTTGGTCTGAGTATTTTGAAGAACTTATTTAGATTGGATGTTCATTGGAGATACAAAAAGATAGCAAGGATTCTTGATAGCTCTTCAACTAGTAAATCCTCATGTTTTATTTCTCTATGATTAATGTATTGCATGTTAATGGATCCGATTATTTAAAGTTTGTTTAATTAATTTTTTTCAACTCTCTAGGCCCAACACCCCATGTTTTCCGTTGCGCACACGGTAAACCAATTACCAACAATATGTGGCACAAGTCACTCTATCATTGACTACCACCCTCATAAAGTAAAGGATGGAGGTAATCATGCTCATCCACTACTCAGCTTTCAGTGGATTTGGCCCTCCCTCAAAGGTAGGATGGCGTTGCTTCCTGAACCTCTTATACAAGGGCTCCCACCTGTTCTCTACTTTTGGCTAGACTAAAATTGGTACCACAATAGGTGGCACGACCGGTGCAGTATTCCCTAGCAGAATCTATTGTCTCAACAGTCGAATCTCATCTTCATGTCTCTATAATCTCGCTTGCATATCATCAAGCACATGTTGCCAATGCTGAGGGGCAGGTGGAGGGTTTTGCCCCTGGTCATCATCTCTAGCCTCAATCCCCGCTTTGACTAGTCGTTATGATCACCTTGGCATAACTACCCAAGTATATCTGAAATCAACTACTCGGCTTATCATGCAATGATAACGAGTTCCGAAAACTACCCCACGGTAACACATGCAACCACAATAATAATAAGAATTTCAATAGCCTTCACATACAGCAACAGTGCTACTAAGCATGCTTTTACATATTCATATAGCAGTCAAGGGTCAGACACTATCAATATACTCCATGCTTCCTATACTAGCATGTAAATATGGCATATATATTCCAATTAAGCAGTTAAAGACATATTTAACACATTGATTACCAAACCGTGAGTCGAGTTTATCTTTAGCAGCAATCGTACACACTCAGCCTATCTTTAGGAACCATTAAACCTTGGCAGCTCTGATACCAAGTTTTAACGTCCTACTAATCGAGAACTGTTACACTGTTTGTTAAAAATAGTGCTTAAATCGTTAAGCGAGTCATTTGGACTCAAAAGTGTAATTCATGTTAAACATTGGTTTTGGTATTAAAAATTTTGGTCAATGAAGTCAAACTTTTCATTAAAAAGGTTTGAATATTTACAAGGGATCCCCAATGGTTTTAAGCCAAAATGTCGTTATACAAAAATTACAGAAAAAACCGGCATAAGCGGCAAAATTGAGTTAATATTCCATGTTCCTCAAAATATCTCGAACGTGGCGGGCAAGCAAGCTGAGTATGTACACTCTGCCCATATAGCTATCCAACTCATGGCTAGTCCAATTTTCATTTGCCCTTACCTGCACCACAAAGCACCCGTGAGCCAAAGCCCAACAAGAAAACTCAAACCAGTAAAATAGATATTCAGATAAATAGTTATATCAAATACATGCTTTATAATTCATAACCAGAATTTACATTGAGTTTCCAACAAGTATAACAGCTCATGTCGAATAGATGCATTGTATTCCTGTAATGGCCATGTCATAACGGCCTACATTACGCATGCATATTGCCGATAATGGACCTCAGTCGTTCAATCACAAACAACTATATTAACATATGCATATACAAACTAATATTTAACTTTAAACAGGTTCAAGGCACGGTCATAACCGTGTTCAATAATCAAAGTCGATGCCCTACACTCGGTGCATGTGCCATTTTTCTTACCTCGAATCTTGTGCAAATAGTAATACGACCCCGAGTGTGATCCATGTCCCGAGCCTTACAGAAACCCTAGTGACAACGTAAATGAAGCACTAATTAGGGATTAATTCCAGATCCCGAGTTCCAATCTAACTCTAGCTATTGGAACCACTATTCCCAATTAACAGGGTACTAGAAACATCTCCCAAGCCCCCTAGTAGGCCCCCAAAATAGACTCTTAGAAACTCGAGACCTGTTAGAAAAATTCAGAAATCGAGAATTTTTAGGGCACTAGCATGGTTGCGCCCACCCTAGCGCAGTCGCGCCACAAGCCCTGACACCTCAAATTAGATTCAAATTTCTTATTTTATAGGACACTAGAACGGTCGCGCCACAACCTAGCACAGTCACGCTAGGTCGCCAGAAACCCAAAAATTCCCCAATTCGAACCCACTAAACCATAAGCAACAATTCAACACCACAAAAATGCACAAAAACACAAAGATTCCAAGATTTTCCATTGTTGAGTTTCAAACTCAACTGAAACCCCAAGAATCTGAAAAAACCATAACTAATTCCACAAAACCAACAACAAATGAACTTACAACATGTTATAAACAATTTCCAATCGTCAAAACATCAAGCTAAACATTCCAAAGCCACCCCAAACTCAAAATTCAAAACCAAAGCTTCAAAAACTCAAGAACACTCAAAAGAACATGAAACTTAGGAAAAGAAGAATCAACTTACTAAATTTCAAAAATTCCAAATACAGTGAGAACTTGGTAGCTCCTAACTCCCTCCTTTGCTGCTCCAATCCTTCCAAGCTTCACCGAATTCACAAATACTTAGCTCCTTGCTTTCAAAGCTTTTTGGCTTGTACTTAGTGTTTCAAGATAACCCCAAAATAAAGAAGCAAATTCCCCAAATGTACAAGAGAATAGGCTGCTAACACTTAACCACATATTCCTATTCCCTTGGTCAAAGACCACTTTGCCATTATTCTCACCTATCCTCAAGACTAGTCCCCAAGAGTACTTTGGTCATTCTACACTAAATTCTTCTCTAAACCTCAAATTACCCCTTAAATTCCCAACTAATCAACTAATATTCCAAATACAAATATTTTCCCTAATAATATTTCATTTCCCATAATTTCCCCAATATATGCAGAATTACCAAAATACCCCTTGGCTCACCCTGAGCCGGGTATAAATCTTCGTTGTGACTTTTTCTCTAAATTGCTCAAAAGGATCGACTCATGTCGAATATCACAAATATATCCACATAATAATGTGGTCTCAATCACAAAGCATATAAAATTACAATTATACCATCAACATGTCAAAATTATGAAAGTGCAACTTTTTAATAAAAGCCAATCTTTATACACATTTAATACACATAATCATGCATACTCAATCATATAAGCATATAAATCACATAATTCACTTAAATCAATCAATTAGTACATGATTACCCCACGTGTCCTCCTGGCACGTTAATCCATACACTTCATTCTATTAGAGATTTCAGGACGTTACAATAAGCCACCTTATGTTGATAGGCAGTGACCCGTAGGTTAGCTTGTTCTTATTTTCTTCAACAAGATATAGGGACTCAGTAAGTAATGCCTCATTCTGCTCCTAATCACAGTTCAACCTTCTGTGCAACGGTATGTCTATCTCAACTGGTAGCATAACCCCATAGCCATAGGCAAGCGCAAAGCATGTGTATCTGGTGGAAGTCCTGGTCGTGGTTCTATAGGACCATAGCACCTCCAGGAGCTCGTCTGAACATGCTCTATTTTCCTCCTCTAGGCGTTTCTTCAAAGTATCATTGAGGGTTTTGTTTACTATCTGTACTTGTGCATTTGTTTGTGGGTGTGCCACCACCGAAAAGCTTTTCACAATTCCATAGCAAACACAAAAATATGTGAAGTGTTCGCTATCGAAATAGGTTTTTTTATCGGATACCATTGTAACGCCCTGGTTACCCTGGAACAGTTATGGTGAACAGTGAACCAGAAATTTGACCCGCTACCCGAGTCCTTTGGCTAAAAACGTGATCTAAGTGTTATTATCAGGTTAAGGAGAAAAACCAGTAAAAAGGAAAGGGTACATTTCATTAAGTAAATAAACTTCTCATGAGCCATTAAAAACGTTTACAGGTTGTTTACAATACAAAATGGTCGCTACAGTTTCAAATTTACAATCCCCGCCAACCTAAGCGGCAAAAATAGGGTAAACCCCTAGTCCCTCTGAGAACTCCCTGACTGTGGTGGTCAAGCGGCCAAAATATGTACACAGCACCACCTAAGCTCTCCACTCAAGGTTGGGTGAGCTTCTCCTTCCCTTTACCTACACCACATAGCACCCATGAGCCAAGGCCCAGCAAGAAAACACAATAAAGCATGATATAATATCAACAATGATCATAATAATCATTCAGGACTATCAGTCCAAAACAAATAGGTGACAGTAGCCAAAAGTCACAAAAGTGGGTTCATCTCCCTCTAGCCATGTGACGATGGGGTCACCAGGGCTTAACTGATAAGTGGTTCTTTCATTAGTTTGATCAGGATAGGTGCATGGTGATTGGTCACCAACATAACCTTCCTCCTGACTCTAGAGTCGTAACTATGGACAGCGTCCCCTAGCCATGTGACAAATAGTCACCGGGGCCATATGCCCTGGCTTTGAACATCTGGTCTTAGACTAGGCAAGCGCTTATAAGTTCTTCGACTTTAGGGTTGGTCCAGCATTAATGCCATAGAGCCATTTAATGCATGTTCATCGACTTTAGGGTCGGTCCCTGACTAGTCAGTACCATAAACAAGTAATCAACATTCACTACCATTTAATATGCAATCCATGTCCACATATATCAACCAACATGCTTCAACAAAAAACCATGCATGTCAATTACCTATACAGGGTGCAACTGTATTCATACACTGTTTTCTTACCTCTAGTTCGAGTGAAAGTTATTATAAGAACGACCCCTGAGAACGATCAATCTTTAAATTCCTTGACGGTCACCTGGTCATAACCAAAATATAGGATTCATCAATAAAAATGATAACAGAGGGTTCCCAAACCAAAACCTAGCCTCCGAGGCATCAAACACTACTCAACTGGGTACTAAGTTCAACCCCGAGGCCTAAGGCTTGAATCCCCAAGCTAAAAACACCATTTTGGCCAAAAAGCCACTAAGGGCCGCGGCCCATCCTAGCTGCACCGTGGCACGGCCCTCAAATAGAGGTGGCCTTCTCTATCAGCGCCATGGGCCGCGGCGCACCATAGCCTCACCGCGGCTCAATACCCAGAATTGCCAAAATGGCAGCACTCACCAGCCAACTCTCCCCTGCATTTTCCCTTGGAACCAAGCCCTCTAACCAGCTCCAAACCTTCTCCAAACACTCAATTTAACCTCTAAACATCACCCATAACTCACCCTTATCAAAACCAAAACTAATCATCAATCAAAACCTCCACAAATCCAAACTTCCATCAAGAAAACATAAGCTGAAAAACTAAAAGAAAAACAGAGTGTAAACCAAAAACTCATGGCTAAACTCACCTCAAATTCGGATTTGAACCTCCTCCAATGGTTGAACCAAGTCCACAAACCCAGCCCTTGGATTCCCTAGTTTGAAACCCCACTTAGAACTCAAAAACTCCAAAAGAGAAAATGGTGAAGGATGGTGTACGGGTTGGAGAAGAAAACCCTGTTTTGGCTCTGTTTATTCTATATCCTTCTACAGCCAACTAAAGGGTTATATAAATCCATCCAAATGACTAAAATACCCTTAAGTCACTTAAGGCCTGTAAAACCACTTCAAGGGTAAAATTGGTACTTTCCACTTATCCCGTTAATCATAATTAACGCTTCCCAATTCCCACTAATCTCAATGTTCTCAAACATCAATAATTCATATCTCGTTACCCTATAATTCCCGGTAACGCTCTAATCATTAAAAACACCCCGAGACTCACCCCGAGCCCCGAGCTTAAGCCTGTTATGACCAAACTGATAAATCATGATTAAAGATCGTCTCATGCCGAAATACTTGAACCAATCCACATTATAATGTGGCCTCGCAATATATCATTGACATGCAAACAAATATACAATTATACCCTCAATGGGCCAAATTACCAACACACCCCTGTACACAAATGTGGACTCACATGCATGCATTTAACATCATATTATAATATAATTCTCATGAACATGCATAAATTCATTTAATGGCATAATTAAACAGTTATGGCCCTCCCGGCCTACTAATCCAGCCATTAACCATATTAGGGAATCCGGGGCATTACAACAATCTTGTAGGGCAGCCCGTAATGACATAAAATGTTCTTCATGACAAAGTCCAACACCTTTTTGGAAGTAATGGTCGCCAACGGTTTCGCCTCGCACCATTTAGCGAAGTAGTCAACGATTACCATTGCATACTTTACTCCTCTGTGGCCTGTAAGGAGTTGACCTAACAGATCGATCCCCCAAGCAGCGAAGGGTCGCGAACTTTGCATCTGTTTCAACTCATTTGGATAACCTCTCGAGATCTTGGCAAGCCTTTTGCATTTATCACACTTTCTCACGTACCCCATTGAGCCCTTGTTCCTGGTAGGCCAAAAATAACCTTGTCAGAGTATTTTCTTGGAGAGGCTCTGCCCCCAGCATGATCACCGCAAAATCCTACATGTACTTCAAACAACAAGGATCGAGCTTCTTAAATGACATAGTGTGGCGCCTGGTAAAGTACCTTTCTAGCTAAGTTCTGATTTGGTGGGGGGATACATTTGGTTAGATACTTAATGATAGGGGTCATCCACATATCTTCATCGTCAAACAACATCAATGTGTTGGTGTGATAGCCATTGTGGTCGCCACCCCTAGCACCACCAATGTCGGGGTAGCCATCCGCAGTAGGGCTGATACTTGGTGCCACCAAAAATTTGATTGGAACGACATTAAGGATTTATGCATCTCTTGCACTTGCAAGTTTTGCTAACGAATTCAAGTTTTTCTCCCTAGGGACTTGCTTAATTGTGTAACAGTCATATTACGCTAGAATGTCTTTGGCTTTGGCTATATAGGCGGTCATGCATATCCCTCGAGCTTGGTACTCGCCAAGTATGTGTTTGACCATCAGTTGAGAGTCGCTCCTGATCATCAGGAACTTATCTTTCAATTCCTTGGCCATGCGTAACCTCGCTAACAATGCTTCGTACTCTGCTTCATTGTTTGTTGCAGGGAAACCAATGTTGGTAACAAGTTTACCATGTGCGCAGCGGAATGCATGTGGTGGTGGGCCCAAGAGATTTAAAAAAATATATTTAAACAAGCTTTAAGTAACGAATCCATTAATATACATACATTAATCAAACAAATACAAAGAAGAAGAACATATCAGTTGAAGTCTATCAAGAGTCCTTACAATCTTTTAGTATTTTAATTAACGAACATCCAATCCAAGCAATCAGTGAGTACTTAGACCACGATCTTCCAAAATGTTCACTACACCTCAAGATGTGTGTGGGCACGTAGAGTAACGGTGGGAATATTTTAGTGATTCACAAGATGTACTCAACACATGAGATCTTGGAATTAGGTCTGAGATTGGTTTTCAGGCTTAGAAAAAAGATACGATATATTTTATCTCTTTGTGAAAACTTAGAAAACTAAATCACTACGTCTCTTTTTAAAAATTTAGAAAACTCTTTTCTTTTTAATTGTTTTAATAATTGAATTAAATTCAAAATTCAAAATTTTAAAAATTAAACAATTTTATTCATTAAATTAATTAAATAAATAAAATATCCCACATGATTCTTGGGTCTCTGTTACATGCAAGTCGCAGTGCAAGCACTGTAACTTGCATGTGACACATGTCATTTTTAGGGCATGTGTCTTAATCATTTTATTGCATGTGACACATGTCATTTTTAGGGCATGTATCTTAATCATTTTATTTATTTATTTAATAATATATTTATTCAAAAAATGATAAAATATCTAAAAACGAATAACCAACCTAATCCTGGTTTCAACTCTTACCTTGAATAGTGTTTATAGAGCCACCTCAGGGACCTATGGACCCTACAATTTCAAGCTCCAATAAATTTAGTCAGCTAGCGCCTGTCCCTTTATCACCGTCCTCGGCTGATAAGTGATCTCGAGTTGTCCTAGCTCAAGGGCACACTTCAGTAGGTGACCTGAGGTGTCAGATCATTGTAGGATTTACTTCAGGGGTTGATCAATCAGCACCTTGATCGGGTAAGCTTGAAAATAAATTCGCAGTTTATGAGATCCCAACACCAAACCAGTAAGACAACTTTTCCATCTAGGGTATCGCATCTTAGCACCTATCAGTCTTTTGCTAATGTAACAGACAGGGTGTTGCACTTTTTCCTCTTCTCAAACTAACGTCGCACTCACGGCGTGGTCTGAGATCACCAAATACAGGTACAGGTCCTCGCTACTGACAGGTTTGGACAGGACTAGAGGTTACAGCAAGTACTGTTTTATTGCCTAAAAAGCTTTCTTACTCAATTTTTTTACTTTCACTGAGGAGATTGAAGAATGGAATTCACTTATCTGTGGACTTCGAGACGAAGCGACTGAGAGTAGCGACTCTTTCGATTCGGATTTGTATGTTTTTCATCATTTTAAAGGAGTCCATATCAATGAGGGCCTTGATCTTATCTGGAATTGCTTCAATCCCTCTAGAATTGATGATGTATCCTAGGAATTTTCCCGAAGAGACTCCAAACAAGCTCTTTTGCAGATTTAGTTTCATGTTGTATCGACGCACAATGGAGAAAGCTTCCCCTAGGTTGGCGACATGCCCCCCAGCCTTCTTAGACTTGACTAGCATATCATCAACGTAGACCCCCATATTCCTTCCAATCTGGTCCTTGGCCATCTTGTTGACCAATCCCTGATAGGTGGCTCTTGTGTTCTTTAGGCCAAATGGCATGACTTTGTAGCAATTCATACCCATGTTCGTCATGAACAATGTATACTCTTGGTCCGGTAGGTGCATCGCTGTTTGGTTATACCCAGAGTAAGCATCCATGAACAACAATAACTCGTTCTCTAATGTTACATTAATGAGTTGTTCAATCTAAAGAAGTGGAAAGCAATCATTGAGACACGCTTTGTTGAGGTCGCTAAAGTCTATGCATACTCACTAGGTTCCATTCGGCTTGCGCACAAACACTGGGTTTGCAACCCGTGAAGGGTAGAAGGCTTCTTGAATGAAACCATTCTCTTTCAACTTTTTCACCTTTGCCTTTAGTGCCTCGTATCTCTCAGCATTGAGTAATCATCGTTTCTGCCAAACTGGGGGTCTGTACGGGTCTATGTTCAGGGCATGGCTTCTGATTGATGGGCTAATGCCTACCATGTTGCTCTGGGACCATCAGAAAACATCTTGGTTCCTCTGTAGGAAGTCGATTAGCTTAGGTTTGACATCGCCATTCAGGCTCTTGCCAACCCTCATCTTCCAAGTGGGGACGCCTTCTTTTAACTCTACTCCATCAAGTTCCCCGACTACTTCGACCAATCTTTCTTCATCCCCAAAGCAAGGATCCAACTCATCCCCACTTTGGGCCTCACTTCATAAGACATTAGGACTTGGGTCACCATCTGCAGGATCGTCGCCTACGATATCACAAATGGTAACTTCGCCAGTGGTGGTCACGCTGATCGCGGCTTTGCCTCCCCTGACTTTGCTAATTTTGGCCTCGCCCACTAGGGCCTCACCAATCATGCCCTCTCCATTCAAGACTTTTTCCATCATCATGATGACTTCTCCATCAAAAAAATCCTCGATGCCTTCAGTAACTTGGTCATTGAAGATCATATTCATGTTAGCAATGTTTCTTTTCCTAGCTTTGTTGATGGAGGCATTGTAGCATTCTTGCGCCTCACGTTGATTTCCTCTTACACAATTGATGCATTTGCTTGTAGGGAACTTGATAGCAAGGTGCTAAATAGACGTTATGGCTCATAGGTAAATGAGCACAAGTCATCCCAATACAACACTCTACGTCGACGGGCAATCAACGTCCACATTCATTGCCATGCAGGTTACCCTTCGAGGGGGATCGCCTAACGTCACAGGGATTTTAATAGATCCGATGGGGGCCAGGCCCTCGCCATTGAACCCGTAGATCGTCATGGAGCAGGACACGAGATCCTGAATAGATATGTTCATTTTTTCCAAGCATGACTTGTATAGAATGTTGACGGAGCTGCCATTGTCAACTAGCACTATCAGCACCTTCATACTGGCAATTTGAGTCGCTATAACCATGGGGTCGTTGTGCGAGTAACGGACATGTTTTGAATCTTCACTAGTGAAGGTGATGTCTTGGCCTTCCATGTGTGGGATCTTGTTCAGTCTGTCTTCATTGATCATTACCTCATCCGACTAATGACATAGCTCACGTGCATACCTTTCCTGACACTTGCTACTTTCCCTAGTAAAGTGTGGTCCTCCACAGATCGTGACCACAGTCGTTATTGCATCTGGTACTTTGCCAAGATAGGCTAGTGACTGTGGTCGATTGGGTGGAAAACTTTGTCTCTGCCTCCCATCATTTTGATCATTTCTCTGGTTCTGGCCTTGATGATGATCAACATAGCGAGCCATGTATCCTTTTCTTATCATAAATTTTATCTCGTCCTTGAGTTGAAGACATTCATTGGTCTCGTGACCATGGTCCTGATGGTAGAGACAGTACTTGGTCTGGTTTCACCTACTTGGATCTTTTCTTATTGGGGTTGGCTTTCTGTATGGCACTTGGTTTTCAGTTTCTATGAGTCACGCGTTGAGCCAGGGCACTATAGTTGGTAAATCGTGGCTCGTACTTGAGTTGTCTCTCTTCTTACTTGGGCTTCTTGTAATCATGCCCCTACTTGTGAAACACTTGATGACTACTTGCCATTTTCCCATTGTCATTCCTCTCACCACTGTTGCGATCTTTGCCACCTTTCTGACCATGGTTTTTGGTTCTAGTCACGTCTATGTTCTTCATTGCCTTATCTAGTTTGATGAACTTATCAGCACGATCTAAGAAATCACACATTGAGTTTGCTGACTTCTTAGTTAAATTGTTTCACACAGGGCTCTTGACTTTGATGCTTGCGATGATCACCATCAGCTGTCCCACTTCACCAACTGTCTTGGCACGAGCGACTTCTTCCTGGAACCTCATGATTTACTCTTTCAGAGTTTCTTTCTCGCCTTACTTCAGGTTGGCGAGGTGGTTAGTTTCATGAAGGTGGACGCATGTGGCGTAGAATTGCTGGTAAAAATCTTGAGTGAGCTACTCTCAAGAGGTGATCGATCTCGGAAGTTACTTCCAAAACCATTGCTTAGCGGCTCCGATTAAATTAGTGGAAAAAAACCTTACCTCGTGCGTTATCGAACTCCTTGTGAATTCCATCTGAATCTCAAAATTGTTAATGTGCTCCAAGGGATCCCCTCTGCCATCGTAAGCCACTATCATTGGCATCCTGAAGTTGTCAAGCAGCTACACGATGGTGATGACGGGGGAGAAAGGACTCGCCTTCCTAGGGTTTAGCATGAGCTTTCCATTCTTGACCTCGCCCATGTCCTTAATCGTTTTTCTCAGTTCTTCAATCTGGGCAAGGATTGAATCATTAACGACTGGGGCTTCTTGATCATTGTCGACCTATGGTCGCCTATGGTTGTCCCATTGCTCTTCTTTTTTCGGAGTTCAGATGGTCACACAGATCATCCCTATCCTTGATGTAATGCCCTACTAATCTAGGACTATTACATAGTGTTTAAAAATAGTGCTTAACTCAATAAGTGAGTCATTTGGACTCGCAAGTGTAATTAAAATTGAACAGTGGCTTAAGTATTAAAAATTTTGGTCAAAGGATTAAACTTTTCGTTAAAACTTTAAATATTTACATGGGATCCCAAAAAGGTTTATCAAAATATAATTACATTCAGAGTTTACAAAATAGTTGACCTAAGCAACAAAGTTGGACTTATACCCTAAGTCCCTCCAGATCCCTCGACTGTGTCGGCCGAACATGTAAGTTTCATTCCAAAGCCCTCCAAATCATGGTTGGTCAACATTTCCTTTGCCCTTACCTGCACCATAGAGCACTCATGAGCCAAGGCCCAGCAAGAAAAGTTCCACAAAACATACATAATAATCACAACATGTATATATATAATAAATTATTTCACATATATGTCAGTCATATAAATAATAATTCGCATAACTCATAAGTCATAGCCATATACATTCAATAATCATATATATATATATATTCAATACCAACTTATACCAAATAATTTGCATCACCAAGCACCATATGTACGGTCGAAGCCTAGTAAAGTGTGTCTCCCGACACTAAGCTTACGGTAATAACCATGTACTTACTGAGCAAAGTGTGTCTCCTGGTACTAAGCTTACGTTAATAACCGCATACTCACAATAAAATACGGTAATAATCGCATGCTCATAATCAAATCAGTTACTAATAAGAACAACAAAAAAAGTATGCAATAAGGGTACACAATCCTAGCTTATTTCAATGTTATACGGTTATAACTGTTTCATGCATACACAATTTAATAACAATATAATTCACATAATTACCCCACGTGCCCTTTTGGTACGCTAATCAAGGTATTAAACCTTAACAAGAGTTTTTGGATGCTACACTTGACATTCTGGTCTCGGGCGTCACTTCGCCGATCGTTTAGATGCTCACGTAGATCGAGGCCATTCCTTGGCCTTACTCTTTCTCTGAGACAAGGTAAGACGTTATCAACGTTGGTGTTGTCGGCTTCTTTGTCTCGCCTGCATGGATGGTCATGGAGTGAGCGACTAACCGAACCCCCCCCCCCCCATGGGCTCGAGTCTAGGGTGGCCATTGATCTCCTTTGTTTGGAGGTGGCGGAGGTTAATCTGCCCAGGTTCAAGACCTCTTAGGATCGTGGTTCCCCTTGAGTTTGCCCTTAGGCCTCATTGGTGAGTAGCCGATTGTTCCACCCTGTTCTCATTCATGGGATGAGGTCACCCGAGCGAGGTTTGGAAACCCCTCGCTGCCATGTGGAGTGTCGCTTCAAAGGTGAGAGTCATCTCTCCCTAATGTTGTTCCATGTCTCATCGCTAAGCAGCCATCTCAGCTGTCGTAGTGGAATTCTCAGCACGCATCTGTGTCATCTCTTCCGTTAAGGCGATGATGTCCTCCTGGATGGCTTTGGGCTCTCGGGGGACATGATCACCATCGCCCTCTTCTAAGTTTAGGCAAGGGTCTTCCTCCATGTTTCTTGGAGGAGATGGATTTGGTGGGGCCGCAAGGCCATTTTCTTTGATCGTATAATGCTTATGTACCATGACCAGGGATGGTACATGAAACTTTGAGTGGTAGGTGAGGAGATTCCACTCTGGGATTCACACTCTCAATGAAATCACCAAAATATTGACTGATTTTTTCGTCAACTTACATGAAGTAATAAATGAAGAGTTGTTTTGTGTGTAAAATCCTAAGTGGATTCTTTGTTGTGAATAATGAACCAAAGACAAAAAATGAAAGTGGTGATAAATTTAAGAGACACGAGTTTATAGTGGTTCGGTCCCAAAAAGATGACCTACGCCACTTTAGACAGTAGTATTTGTGATGAACTTTGAACCAGCAAGAACAGTAACAATGGGTTTTTATTTCGTTCTTGAGGTAGTTACAACAATGGAGAGTGAGAGCTCTCTATAAGATGAACAGTTACTAACTTAATGACCAACCCCTTTTACATTTTAATTTGCAGTATTTATAGTCATAGAAATAGGAAGAGTTGACGGTGGCAAGTCGTTTCTCAATCTGGCTAATTTATGAGACACTCGGATGAATACCAAGTTTGTGTACCCTTCAAATATGACAGTCCAATGTGTCATGTGCATGAGGTGGTTGGTTGCACTTTTTGGTGCTAAGGAAGACTCGGGTGGCAAAGGCCACTTACAAGCAGCAAAAGTCACTGGCGACCGGCGAAAGCCACCAGCGACCATCTAGGGCCATCGGCAATGGGAGGAACTAACGAGGAGCTCCTCATCCTTGGGTTCGGCAACGGCCTAATGTGAATGGCGACGAGGCTGCTGAGGGTCGATTGACGCATTCGATTGGAGAAGTAGACTCTTGTTGATGATGTATGTTCTTGTCTAAGTTTTGGAGGACTGATGAAGGTCACTCCCACGTGGTAATACCAAAATTTGGTATAACACCGTCTAATATACCAAAACTTAGTTTTGAACCTGCCTAACTTCTTTTCTTTTCCCCTAAAGTCTAAATTTCTAATTAAATTATTTCAATGTTCAAATTCAATACAAAATGAATCTTTGAAATATTAAAGATTAATTAAAATGCTTGGAGATAAATTTAAAAAGAAAATAGATATTTATTTTATAATTTAGTTTAGATTTATTATAAAAAAATATTATAAATTAATAGAGACCAAAATTCAATATATACATGTATTTTTATAATTGATCGATTTTCTAAAACATTAATTGAATAAAAAATTAAATATCACACAATAAAACCTATAGTCCAATATTAATAGTCTCTACAGACCTCACTAATTAATTTATAAATAAATAAAAGTTTAATTTGGCGAGATGGCATCGATTTCCAACCTGCCTAATGTAGTAATTGGGCGAATTAGAAAAGTGCTTGGTTTTTCAATTTACAGTTTTTTTCAATTTTTTTCGAATTTAGATTCGATGGGTAATCAGATTGGACAGGTTGCAAAACTTTTTTTAACAACCTTTCATGTGTTTTAGTTAATGTTGACCCAGAATTTGGCCAACTGACACGGAGTCAAAATACGCTTGACGTGGATGAAGACGTTGAAAAGAATGTGATGACGAAAATACTAAAGACACAAGATTTTATAGTGGTTCGGCCCCAGGATCTGGTAATAACCTACGTCCACTTTAATTGTTATTGAAATAAGATTCAAAGGGGTGATCAAAGAACTGGGGTTCAATGAGTTTCACTAACCTTTTAAGAAGAAAATACAATTATTCTCGTGTAATCTCTCTCTAATCTCTAATGATCTTTTTTGCTCAAAAAGAAAAGAATCCGCCTCCCTGAGTCCTCTTCTTCTATTTATAAGCTAGGGAAGATTTACATTGATTTGTTACAGATATTTTTTCCTAAATAATCGGATATTCAAGAAATCATGGGAGATAATTTCGGATTCCATCATAACTGCCTAAGATTTCCTCCGCGTATAATGTGCGTACGACCAAGCTGGTCATATGAAGAAACTGATCGCATGATACTGGACGTCTTCCTGGTCGATAGTCGAACACAGATTCTGCCAGGTGTCAGCCACGTGTAATTAATGCCTGCCATGTCATTCACTTCTGATTTTAGGGATAACATTTGCCCCCCAAGTTTGTTTAGTGCGACCAGCAATAAAGAAACTTAAAAGAACAATCGTTCACATCCCCATGATGTCTGTCAGAATCCCCGTGCATATTCGAAAACTGTGACATAATTATGTCTAATCAAGCCTTTTCAGTTTCCAAAAAGGCAATTTGACGGCTTATACACTTCCCCATGTTTCGAAAGTGGGAAGTGATGATTACTGCCTTTTGGCTATCCCTTCGATCCCTATAAGTAGTCTTTTCTTCCCCTTTAAGAAATTTTTACTCGCCATCTTTGCCAATATTTTCAAGAACTTGCACCAGAGTTCAGAGCTTCGAAAACCAGTCTGACGTTTAGCCGAAGGTCTTCTGGTTCGAGTTTTCATCTTCTTCTGAATCTCCATCTTTGCCCAGGTAAGAACTCCATTCTTTAAGCTCTCTAATACGCCATGCATGTCGTTTTTATGCTCTGCGACCTCTGTGTTCTTGAGTAGGGTTTTAAGGGTTTTTTGGTATAAACCGCCTATTGCTTGGTAAAAGAGCATTTTTATGCTTTGTATAGGTTAAGACTATAGTTTGATAGTTAGGATCTCGAGTTTGGGACGTTAGGTTGACGAAAGATTCAACCTTTAAGCAAGGTGAAAAAACCGAAATTTTTTCCCGCCCCTCAGGAGTCAAAAAAGTTATCTTTTCAAAAAACAGTTTACTTTCCTTTTTGTTTTTATCCGTCTTTCAAACTACCCACGTTGAAGTTAGCGTAGGATTAGGATGCTGCTGGTTATTTAGGCACGAGCAACGTTATCCCAATCTTCCACACTACTTCGCGGATTGTGTCTTATCTCCTCCATTGTCTGTTTGCAGTTCATATGCAAGACCCTTGGGGGGGAGAAAGACCTATTGAAGACGAAATCTTGGCCCAACTGCTCGAAGGCGAAAAGAATCCACACACACTGATTCCAGAAATCCCCTTTTCATGTCCTAACCCAAATCCTCCACCAATTCCCAATTAGAAAATGGCCAGAACAAAAACCAAAGCTAGAAAAAGACACAACCTTGACTCTCCAAGTCAGCCTTCTGCTGATGCCCCCTCAACCAGTTGTCGAGGTGAATTCCCTCCTGAAACCGATGTTCAGAGGCGTGTCCGTCCTCATCATGCCGACCAGCCGGCTGTCGAGTGCCACGTCGTTTCCCCAAGTTCGGTGACAATTCGTATGATCGCCAACTATTTAAACAAATATAATCTGACAGGGGTGACCCTGGTTAGATAGCGAGCCAACCTGCCAAGGTGGACCTATAGCGCCTGGTCGAGATACCATATCGAGGTGGGTGCCACTCTGCCTCTTCATTTTTTCTTTCAAGGGGTGGCAAACTACTTTGGGGTGGCCCCTTTTCAAATCACCCCAAATAGGTATAGGATGCTGGCCGCGCTCTATATCCTCTACAAGCTCAAGAAATGGCCAGATCCTTCTCCTCATGAGGTCAATTTTCTATTCGACCTCAAGTCCAACCCCAACCAGGATGGTACGGGGTTCTTTCATTTCTGCCACCAGGAGACCGGACGCACCTTTCTGTCCGACACCACTCATATCTCTAACGTGGAGAAGTACCATCAAGAGTACTTCCTTACGCCCGACATTTCCGCGGATAATCTGGCCTTCACTCGAGGAGGTAAAGAACATAATAATCCTTAAACCAGTAGCTACTGTACTTTAATTCTTTCTTGTCGTAATACTTTGCTGTTCCAATGTGTTCCAGGTCCATGGTTACGCCCGACCCCCACTCCAGGAATGGAGTCGAGGGTAGCACTCTTAGCCAGTATGCAAATGTTGCTAAGAGTGTGAAGAACTTAATTAATGAGGCTAACCTTAGGTTGGCTAGCCTTTGGGGCTCCCAACCTGCGACTAATGAACCCGCGGCGGGCGGTGTCCATGCTGATGTGGAACCTGAGCGGGGACCCGAGCAGCAATCTCAGGGACCCCCTCCTCGTAGGAGGCCAACTGGGGTTACAATCAGGGAACCTGCTGTTCCCCATTGAGCAGTGGAATCATCGGTCCCCAAGGGCAAGGGGAAACAAAAGGCTGTTGAGCCTACCGAACCATCTGACGACTCGTCAGATGTAAACGGTACATCATTCTCGTTATTGAATAATCTGCCAATTCCTTCCCATCTATTTGATGGGGATGGCAACTTTAGGAACACCCCTTCTTTAAATTCAGATTTCTTCCAGGAACTAGGTAGTTCAGTAGATAATGTTACGACCAGTAGGTGTAGCTCGGGTACCTTACTTTTGTAATCCTTCTACTCTAATCTCTGTTTTCCTGCGACCCTTTAATCTCATTGTTTGAATTGTTTCTCTTTGTGCAGGTATGGACTCCGAGGACTTCTTTGACCATTACCAAGCTGCCGCTGACTCTTCTATTCCAAGGAGGACTTACCACCTCCGCCCCCCTCTGAGCAGACGACCCCCGCGCCCGTCAATCCACAACCCTCCTCAAAGGCCGCAGACAAAGAGACTTTGCACCCCTTGTCCGAAGGCTCCCTGTCCAGCCACATAGTTGGCATGGCCAGGGAGAGAATATATCAGCTCTCGAAGCATAGACGTAGCCAACCGCCATCAATGACACTTCTACTATGGACGTCGACCAAATCATCAACAAAGGGTTGAACGAGATAGCCAGCGTAAGTCATCCTTTGCTACTTCATGGTTTATATTATACTTCTTTTCCTAACCTTTTTCATTTTTTCTTCAGGGGCTGCTGTCTTTGACTGCCAGCTGGCGCCATGCCGGGGCGCTGGTCTCCCGAGAACAGAACTACGACTCCAGGCTGGCCCAGGCCAAGCAAGCGCTTGAGGCCGATAACACTAAGCTGCTCGAGGATAACAATAAGCTGTTTGTGGAGAACAAGGAGCTGTCCAAGCTGAACGAGAAACTGTGTGAGGACCAAGCCACTCTCACCCAGGAGCTTCAGGAGAGTCAAGGGGCCTTGAAGAAAGCCAACGAGGAGCCGAATAAATGGAGGGAAAGTGTTGTACTCAACACCCAAGCGTGTAAGCAGGCCAAACTTGACCTAAATGGCAGCAGGGAGGAGACAAAGAGGCTCGAGGGACGGGTGCAGGAACTTGAGGGGCGCGCTCAGGAGCTTGAAGGGCGCATTCAGGAGCTCGAGGAGGACGGGTCCAGAAATTTGAAGAAGTACAAGGAAGCTCTACCTTCCTTAGTTTCTACGATTTCTGGAAACACAACTGGGGGGCCAAAATCAACTACCTCTCCGAGAAGTTGCAAAGGACGCTGATGGCGCAGTGCACTGCTCGGTTGGAGGCAGAGGAGAGAGCTAAGGCCAAGACCTCTGCTGCTGATGCTAAGGCTGATCCTTCGGTTGATAAGAGCGCTCCTCATCCAGAAGACCCTCCTGCTCCCCAGTAATTCTCTTTTTATCTTCCCCAGTTTTTATGGCCCACGGGCCTACTTGTAAAGAAAATTTATTTTTTATTGCTGCGAGGGCGGCTTTTTACTTACACTTGAACGATTACATCTGAGCAGTACTGCTCGCGGTGTAAAAGGTTTTTCCTTTTAATTACATATTTACATCCGAGCACTAATTCTCGCGGTGTAAACGATTGCTTTACTGATATTATAATGTTTCTTTTATTATAATACCTGTTCGCATGACCGAACTTAGCATAGTACTTTGGTTTGATTTTTCAAAACATAAATTTTGAAAAATGCTCTAAGTACCATAGCATGCTTTCACTCATTTTGTTCATGTGTTTACATACCTTATGGTACGTTTTGCTATCGATGTACCTTATATGCCCCCCAAGTGATCGAGGAGCTTTAGGTCCTTGGTCACTTGACCACGACCTGTTCAAACATTACTGCTCGTTATAGAATTCAACACTTGTAATACAGCAAAACAACACACGTAATGAACAAATACTTGTAAAAATAAATTTACAAAGGTTGGCAAGAATGACTGGCTGCGCACAATCCCTTATAATCTCGTATTAAAATGGACTAAACATGTCTGTACGAGGGATCTTAAAAAAGATCTTACACTTATAAGCGATTAGCCATACAACGTGGCTAACCCTTTTTCGAAACTTGTAAAAAGTAAGAATTAATACAAGCCAGTCCTTTAAGAAGGACTGTTCATTGGTAGTACTTGCGCAGGTGTTCTCCATTCCAGTAGCGTGGAACGAGATCTCCATTCAAGCGTGCAAGTTTATAGGTGCCCGGGTGAAGGACTTCTTCGATCTGGTACGGTCCTTCCCAGTTTGGTCCGAGTACTCCAACAGTGGGGTCACGGGTATTCAAGAAAACTTGTCGTAGCACTAGATCTCCGACGTTGAATTTTCTTTCTTTTACTTTTGAATTAAAGTACCGGGCGACTTTTTGCTGGTACGCAGCTACTCGGAGTTGAGCTTTTTCTCGTTTTTCTTCTATTGAGTCTAGGGACTCCATCATCAATTGGTTGTTCTGATCCTGGTCATATGTAATTCGTCGATGCGAGGGCGGATCTAACTCGACTGGCAACATGGCTTCGTATCCGTATGTTAAGGAAAACGAAGTATGACCTGTCGATGTTCGGTGAGAAGTTCTATACGACCATAGGACTTCAGGTAACTGTTCTGGCCACGCTCCTTTAGCGTCTTCAAGTCTTTTCTTCAGGGTGTCCTTAAGCGTTTTATTCACTACTTCGACCTGCCCGTTCGCTTGTGGATGAGCAACTGAAGAAAATATTTTGATAATCCCGTGTCTTTCGCAGAAGTCGGTGAACAGATCACTGTCAAATTGGGTGTCGTTGTCTGAGACGATTTTTCGAGGCAAACCATACCGGCAAACAATGTTCTTGATGACAAAGTCAAGAACTTTCTTGGTCGTTATGGTAGCGAGTGGTTCAGCTTCGGCCCATTTGGTGAAGTAGTCAACTACTACGACTGCATACTTCACTCCACCTTTCCCCGTTGGCAAGGATCCAATCAAGTCTATTCCCCATACTGCAAAAGGCCAAGGACTCTGCATCTGTTTTAATTCATTTGGAGCTGCTCGTGGGATTTTGGAAAATCTTTGACACTTATCGCACTTCCGCACGTACCCTGCAGAGTCTTCGTTCATAGTCGGCCAGAAATAACCCTGCCTCAGGATCTTTTTTGCCAAACTTTGCCCCCCAGCATGATCTCCGCAAAAACCTTCATGTACTTCCTTCATCAATTCCTTAGCTTTCTCAGGCGTAATACATCTGAACAGTGGCATGGAATATCCCCTTCGGTATAAAACACCATCGACCAGTATATATCTCGTGGCCTGCCTTTGAAGAGTTCTGGCTTTGTTCTTATCTGTCGGCAGTGTACCGCTGGTCAGATACTCCAAGTATGGCGCCATCCATGTATCTTCCATCCGGATTTCCATGCTAGTCACATCTGTTCGTATGCTCGGCTCGCTCAATCTTTCTACTGGCACAATGTTCAAAGTGTCAGCATCTTTCGCGCTTGCGAGTTTGGCTAAGGCATCTGCATTCGAATTCTGGTCTCGAGGTATCTGCTGGAGGGTATACTTCTGGAACTGTGCCAATAGGTCTCTAATTTTATTTAGGTAGGCTCCCATTTTGAGACCTCGTGCTTGATATTCCCCTAGAACTTGATTCACCACCAGCTGTGACTCACTGTAAATATCGAGCACTTTTATATCCATGTCTTTTGCCATTCGTAATCCAGCGAGGAAGGCCTCGTATTCTGCTTCATTATTCGAGGCTACGAAGTCAAACCTAATGGTGCAGTGAAATCGATGCCCTTCCGGCGCTATCAATATCACTCCTACTCCCGCGTGAGATTCGTTTGACGACCCATCCGTAAATAACTTCCATGAGGGAGCTCGATCATGAGGCTCAGGCGCATTAGATTTTTCGCATTGCTCGTCGTCTGGGAGTTCGGTAAACTCTGCAATGAGACCTGCCAAGACTTTTCCCTTTACTGTTGCTCGCAGTGAATACGTAATATCGAACTGCCCTAGTTTGACTGCCCATTTTAATAGACGCCCAGCCGCCTCTGGTTTCTCGAGGACTTGCCGAAGGGGCTGGTCGGTTAAAACTGTGATAGGATGGGCTTGGAAGTAAGGACGTAGCTTCCTGGAGGCCAGGATTAAACAGTATGCTAACCTCTCGATGGGCGGATACCTCAGTTCTGCTCCGATTAGCCTCTTGCTTACATAGTAAACCGCTTTTTGTATGCCTTCTTCCTCTCGTACTAGTACCGCACTAGCAGCAACTTCAGTGATCGCCAGGTAAATGAACAAAGTTTCTGCTTTGATTGGCTAAGATAAAATAGGAGGTTGTGCCATATGGGCTTTCAAGGCCTAAAAAGCTTGCTCGCAGTCTCCTGTCCATTCGAATTTCTTGTTGCCCCTAAGTAGATTAAACAAAGGGACACACTTGTCCATTGATTTGGAAATAAATCTACTTAGGGCCGCAATTCTCCCACTCAAACTTTGTACATCCTTGATCTTTTCTGGCGATTTCATATCGATCAGGGCTTTCATCTTGTCGGGGTTGGCCTCAATTACTCTTGAATTAACAATAAACCCCAAAAACTTCCCTGATCCAACTCCGAATGAACATTTGAGAGGATTTAGTTTCATCTGGTACTTGTTCAATACATCGAAACACTCCTGCAAATCCTTCACATGTCCTTCCACCTTTTTCGACTTTACCAGCATGTCGTCCACGTATACCTCCATGTTTACGCCGATCAACTCTTTAAACATGTGGTTAACTAATCGCTAGTAAGTCGCACCTGCATTTTTCAGTCCGAAGGGCATTACTTTATAATAGTATAATCCCATATCGGTCCGAAAGCTGGTGTGATCCTCGTCAGGGGGATGCATGCTGATCTGATTGTAGCCCGAATATGCATCCATGAAAGAGAGGATCTCATGTCCTGCAGTAGCATCGACCAACTGGTCGATCCTTGGGAGTGGGAAACAATCCTTCGGGCATGCTTTATTGAGGTCTGTAAAATCCACACAGGTTCGCCATTTTCCATTAGGCTTGGGAACCAGTACTGGATTGGAGACCCACGATGGATAAAATGCCACCCTGATGAACCCATTCTCCTTTAATCTCTCCACTTCTTCTTTTAAGACTCTCGACCGATCCTTATCGAGAAGCCTTCTTTTTCATTGCACAGGCGGAAAACTTTTGTCTATATTCAGGACATGGCTTATGACTGCAAGATCTATCCCAGCCATGTCTTTGTGTGACCAGGCAAAGACTTCCTGGTTCTTCCGCAAAAATTCCACCAATGCATGTTTCGTAGTGGGTTCTAAGTTTTTCCCGACCTTCACGACTCTGGTCGGGTCCTTCTCGTCAAGTTGGACCTCTTCTAGGTCCTCGACGGGTCCAACATTTTCCTCAAAATCCCCAAAGCGAGGATCCAAATATCTATCCTCACTTTGGGCAACACCCTATTTGGTGACTCCTTCACCGGATTGGGCTTGTGTATCAATTTCCATCTGCAACCTTTCAGTGGGAGTGCTTTTTGATGTTCCCTTCTTCGCCTTCGTGACCGAGGCGTTGTAGCACTCCCTGGCCTCCCTCTGGTTTCCCAACACATGTCCTACCCCTGTGTCTGTCGGGAATTTCATGGCTAAGGGCCACATAGAGGTGACGACCCGTAGGTCAACCAGTATGGGTCTTCCAATGACGGCATTGTACGCCGAGGGACAATCGACCACTATGAAAGTAGCGAGTAATGTCCTAGTAGCAGGTGCTGTACCTGCTGTCACTGGAAGTCTGATTGACCCTGTGGGGGCCAGTCCCTCGCCAGAGAAGTCGTATATTGTTTGGTTGCAAGACTCCAAGTCCTTAACGGACAATTTCAGGCGTTCCAGAGAAGACTTGTACAGGATGTTCACTGAACTTCCTGTATCAACTAGTACCCTCTTCACCATCATATTGGCCATTTGGATGTCCACGACCAGCGGATCGGAGTGTGGGAACCGGACATGCTAGGCATCGCTATCAGAGAAAGTTATCTCGCCCTCTTCTGATCGAGCCTTTTTCGGCGCGCAGTCCTCCACAACCATCATCTCGATGTCTTGGTCGTGGCGCAGGGTCCGAGCATATCATTCCCTGGCCTTGCCGCTGTTTCCCGCGAGGTGCGGGCCTCCGCAGATGGTTAATAGGGTGTCGGCTACAGGATCAGGCTGCAAAGGTGGCAAGCGTTGGCGTGTGGGCGCTTGCTCGTTGCCACCCGGAGCTTCTCGTTGGGAATTTCCCGAGGCCCGTACATATCTTCTCAAGTGTCCTTGTCTGATAAGGAACTCGATCTCATCCTTCAACTGGTTGCAGTCATTGGTGTCATGTCCGTAGTCGTTGTGATAACGATAGAACTTGGTAGTGTCTCTCCTCGAAATATCTTTTCGAATGGGGGTAGGCTTCTTGTAAGGCACACTGGAACTCGTGGCCTGATATACCTCTCCCCGAGACTCAATAAGGGCAGTATAGTTAGTGAACCGAGGTTCATAACGATTACCCTTGGTCCTTTTGTTGTTAGAGGTGGGAGGCTCGTTGTGTGGCCCTTTTCCACCATTCTTGCCATTGCCGTTGCCGCTCCCGTTGCCTTTGCCGTAGCCGCTGGGCTTGGACCCATTGGCGGCTTTGGCGGGCTCGGCTTTCTCCTTATCTTTGCCTGGGGGCTTTCCTTCATTGGCGATGGCGTCTTCGAGCTTGATGTAGCGATCAGCTCGATCTAAGAATTCTTGGGTAGTTCTAACCCCATGCTTTCTGAGGCTCTCCCAGAGAGGGGTACGGTGCTTAACTCCTACCATTATGGCCATCATTTTTCCTTCATCACCCACCATTTTTGCTCTGGCGACTGCTCGCATAAAACGCTGAACGTAGTCCTTCAGATATTCTCCATTTTGCTGGCGTATCTCGACCAGCTGATTTGCCTCAGTAGGGTGCACGCGACCCACATAGAACTGCCCGTAAAAATCTTTCACGAACATTTCCCAGGAAATTATACTTGCAGGAGGGAATTTAAAAAACCACTCCTGTGCAGCGTCAGAAAGTGTTGCAGGGAAGATCCTGCACCGAGCGTCTTCGGACACTTTCTGAATGTCCATTTGTATCTCAAACTTGTTGACATGAGATACCGGGTCACCATACCCATCAAATTTTGGAAGCGTAGGCATCTTAAACTTGCTAGGAGTTTCCGCCATGGCTATCCTCTGGATGAAAGGAGTACCTTTTCTCATATCATGGTCGATATAAGATGTTCTTCCCCCGACCAGCTGCTGCACTGCCTGGTTGAGGGCATCTATCTAGGCCTGCACGGCGCTAGGAATCGTCGGGGCCTCTGTTGTTGGGGGGACGTACTCGCCGTGCCGCTCGCGGCAATCGTTGAGTACATCTCTCAAGTCCTCTTCCCGTCTCCGCTGCTCGCTAGCTCCGAGCTGGTTGAAGACATTATTTTGTCTAGGCTGCCCTCCAGCGTCCCGTCTATCGGGCTAGTCATCCTGAGGTAGCTGGCTCCTGCCTCCACCTTTTTCTTCATTTCTCCGACTGGCATTCCCTCTGCCTGAGTCGGCCTCATTATAACCATGGTCATCTCTGAATCTTGATTGGCTATGGTAGGATTGACTATTCCCTCGATTTCCCTCTCGGGCTGGAACCTCCCGAGTGTTAGAGGGTGGTCTGCGTTGGTCGTTAGGTCCCCGTGCATTATCATGCCGTGGGGGGCCTCGGACCATAGAGCCTAACTCTGAGTTCCTCCTGTTACTAGGAGGATGTTTTCCTCTGTTCGGAAGGTTTGGCTCATCACCCCCATGGCGTCTAAGACTACGAGGCTACTGCCCGGTCCTATTCTGCCTCTGTTGCGGGGGATTGCCGCGACCGACCTGTGAGATAGGTTGTGCTTCAGTATCCCTTGGTGGGAGATCTTCCTGAGGCACAGTCGGCTGCTCGGGCCTTTGTGGGCTCGAGGGTTGGATAGGCAGGCTAGGATTGGGACCCCTCTGGGGTGGCCCATCAGCGGGTTGATCAGGCTGCGAGGCAGGTGCAGCCTGATTCCTAGCCAAATGTAGGGCTGCTTCGAGGGTTGACATGGCCTCCCTCTGACAGCGCTCCATCTCCGCCTGCCTCTCATTCAGCTCCAGGTGTTGCCGCTCAATTTCCTGCTGCTGCCGCGCCATGATTTCGGCGGCACCTTCCTGGCTGGCCCTCAGATTGGCCAGCTCTTCATGTAGTGCCCCTAGGGTACTCTTCAGCGTCGCTTCGTCCATTTCTTCCTCGTCGAAGTCCAAATGTGGCTCATCCTCAGCCACGTTTGCAGGAGGAGGAGGAGGGTTAGATGGTGCAGCGCCGGCCGCCTGTCCAGTTTTCCTGGTAGTTTTCGCCATTGGTTTTCTCAACGATGCTATATCAAGCTCTCAATGAAAGCACCAGAATGTTGACCCAGAATTTGGCCAACTGACACGGAGTCAAAATACGCTTGACGTGGATGAAGACGTTGAAAAGAATGTGATGACGAAAATAATAAAGACACAAGATTTTATAGTGGTTCGGCCCCAGGATCTGGTAATAACCTACGTCCACTTTAATTGTTATTGAAATAAGATTCAAAGGGGTGATCAAAGAACTGGGGTTCAATGAGTTTCACTAACCTTTTAAGAAGAAAATACAATTATTCTCGTGTAATCTCTCTCTAATCTCTAATGATCTCTTTTGCTCAAAAAGAAAAGGATCCGCCTCCCTGAGCCTTCTTCTTCTATTTATAAGCTCAGGGAAGATTTACATTGATTTGTTACAGATATTCTTTCCTAAATAATCGGATATTCAGGAAATCATGGGAGATAATTTCGGATTCCATCATAACTGCCTAAGATTTCCTCCGCGTATAATGTGCGTACGACCAGGCTGGTCGTATGAAGAAACCGATCGCATGATACTGGACGTCTTCCTGGTCGATAGTCGAACACAGATTCTGCCAGGTGTCAGCCACGTGTAATTAATGCCTGCCATGTCATTCACTTCTGATTTTAGGGATAACAGTTAATATCAAAATATTTTCATAAATTTTATAAATTTGTCTCCTTAAAGCGAAATTTTGGTCAAAATTCATTTGAATAATCAAAAAGTATTTTGGTAATCATTTAATAGGTATTCTATTAACACCCTCAAATTTGATTAAAACACCCCATTTTTATTAAAAATTAATATAAATATATATATATTTCAACTTATGCTCACATTTTTTCTTTTTTTTCTTTTTCTTTTTTATGTTGTGAAAAATACATATAAATAGTATATATTTTAAATATTTAGATAGAAAAAGTTAAAACAAAAAATATAAAAAATTTGTTAAAGTAAATTTTTTTTTCTAAAATAATTATGAAAACTAGATAAAATAAAATTATTAAAATTAACCAAACAAAAAGAAATTAAAGAATGTCAAACAAAAAACATTGAGAAAAAGTGTTAAAGGTATTTTTTTTAATTAATGGGGGCATTTATATATTCTTGGGGTGTAAATATAATGCCCATAATTTAAATAATTAGAGGATGATTTATATATAATTACAAAATATATATTCTTTTTTTTTTTTGCAAAAACGTTGATGACTTCATTAAACTAAGACGACCACGTCTGCTCATTTCAGAAAACTCCACTAGGGATACAATTTAAGTCGAGTTCCCTACATTTTCCCTCGACCATAGCCCATTTGGCAAGATTATGGGCATAATAGTTCAATTCTCTTGAAATAAAGTTTAAATGACAACAAGAAAAAAAGGCTGCCAACTTTCTTGCATCAGACACCAATTGAGAGAGCTCCCCTAGTTCCATTGATTCCTTAAAGACATCAACAACCAATTTAGAGTGTCCCTCAATTATTACATAATTGTGCTTTTTCTCCGCTGCCATTTGTAAAGCAAAGATCCCTGCCAGAGCTTCACCAACTAATATGGTGCATGGGGTCGACCGCTTTGTTGCCACCCAAAGAGTGTTGCCTAAGATTGAGTGGGCTACAACACTAAGGACTATGACTTCTTCAGAGAATGCCACATTAAAATTGACCTATATACATCCAAAAGGAGGAGGCTTACAATTCGTTGGGCTTATCTGTGGACTAGATATGTGCATCAAAACCTCCTTAAACTCTAGGAAGGAGTGTTGTATCTCTCTCAGGGTGTTATGGATGTTTAGCGGTGTGTTTCTATGTATTATGTCATTACTAGTTTTCTCCACGAAACTCATCAAGCAATTGCTTGATTTGCATGAGTTGCAAGGTTTGTTAAATCCAAAATCTCATTCTGCTTGGTTGAAGCTTCAAGCGATAAGGGAACACTTGGAATAGAGATTTTATACAACAATATTCTTATTGTGTATAAGCCTTAGAAGTTCCTCAAGTTTGAAGATTCAAGTTGCTCAAAACAAAATGTTGTATCTATCTAGCCCTAACTTTGTTTTGTGTTATTCCATTATGTTTATTGTAACGCCCCACGTCACTATGGCTGCTTCCTGGAATGACGACTGGCCCTACAAACCAATACAAGTCTTTCTAGCGTGCTTTGTCCTCACTCGCACGCTTCCTGGGAAAACTTCCCAGGAGGTCCCCCATCTTGAGATTACGCCAGGTCAAGCATGCTTAACTTTGGAGTTCTCAAGTGATGGGCTACTGAAAAGAAGAAGCATCTTGTTGGCATAGGTAGTACCCATCAATCCATTTAAGCCTTCTTCAACTGTGTAGTCCCATACCTACATAGTCTTAGAATCATCATACTTGACCTTCCCCAGGCGGTGTGGGATTGCATAGATCTTACCCGGTCTTTCCCCATGCGGATCACGAGATTCTGACTATCACAATCACCCCCCTTAGGGGTTCGACGTCCCCGTCAGCCACACTTCCGGCTAGGTCAAGGCTCTGATACCATTTGTAATGCCCCACATCACTATGGCTGCTTCCTGGAATGATGACTAGCCCTACAAACAAACACGAGTCTTTCCAACGTGCTTTGTCCTCACTCGCACGCTTCCTAGGAAAACTTCTCAGGAGGTCACCTATCTTGAGATTACTCCAGGTCAAGCACGCTTAACTTTGGAGTAATCTCAAGATGGGTGATCTCCTAGGAAGTTTTCCCAGGAAGCGTGCGAGTGAGGACAAAGCACGCTGGAAAGACTCGTGTTGGTTTGTAGGGCCAGTCGTCATTCCAAGAAGCAGCCATAGTGACGTGGGGCGTTACATTTATGTTGTTAAGTATTGATGATTAAATGTTTCTAAGTTGATATTATTATCATTTAATCATTTGGTTTCTTATATTCAATATTGACATTCATATCATGAACATGTTTCTTTGATTATCAAGATTTGCATTCATGCTTTGAAAAATGTTCTTGTTTAGCATTTAGTGTTTCAAATATCTAATTGGTATACTATTTGGATCCAATTTTATGATTTTGAAAATTTAAAATTTGTAGGACCCATCAAAATAATTGATTGGTTGGTTGTTTCTGATACTATTCCTGATCTTAATCTGAAATTTAAGTTGTAAAATAGAAAACAGAAAAATCACGTTTTCTGCATTTTGTAAAATTACTTTCCAAAACCCATAAAACCAAATCATTTTCTTCTTTTTCTCTCTACCTCTTCCTCTCCTCCTTTCGACAAAAGCAGACCCCCTTTCTTCTGTCAACGATCGAAGAAGAAGAAGAAGAAGAAGAAAACTTTGAGATATGTCAGGTATGGAGAGGCTCTAGGGAATGTTTCGCTGGTGTCGGAGAAGCTTTCAGCAACCCTCCGCCAGATTCTCCCAATCTTGATACCTCTGAGCATATCTACATCTCACCCTTGCCCTTCTCAAGATGCTCAAACATGGTACAATATTTCTTTCTCCCCTTCTCTCATTTTCTCTACTGAATTGCCTGTATTCACCTACTTTATTTTGGTGCAAATATCACTCACATTAACAGAAAATTCTCTCTTGCTATTGGATGAACATATGTGTTGCTTTCTATGGTTTTCTAATTTTTTAGTAGTAATTTAATACTTAGAATGATGTATATTATGCATTAGTCATATATCTCAAAATTTATATGACACATTTTATTCTCCCCTGTTCTCTTCCATCTCTTTAGCCCATTATAAGAGGAGAGACCCTTGCACTATCAATGGATTTTGGTTTCTTGGTATATTAAGATGATATTCCAATAACATGGAATTAATAATGGTTTATTGTGAGTAATTAAGGAATTGATATGTTTTTTATGGTTCTTAATATGGGAAAGTATGCTTAGGTTCAATCTTTGGCACTATGATATTTTTGTAGTTGACATATATGATGTTTGATAAAATGCCTGTGTGAAAAATTTGTATATATCTTTTAGATATAATCACTCTCTCATTTATACATATGTGTGTCGTGTGTTATATAGAGATTGATATATTTGAGACCAATCACCTTTTAACATGTTGATTAAGCTAAATCCATCACTACTTGAACATATTAATGATAATGTGGACTTTTGCCTTAAGTGAACTAAAGATGTATTTGTAGTTGTTCTGCCAGGTAGATTTATTACTTAATAATAAAATTAACTCACTTAAGTGCTTGAGCCCTTTGCACTAACAATTTTTATTTTTATTTTGAAGGATTTGTTGTTTCATTCAAAATATTGACTCAGTGTATTTTTCCTTTGATCCTTCTTCTCTTGATGATGGCTTTAGGAGGGTTAAAGCCTTCTGTACAAGGAATGCCAAGAAGCTAGAAAAGTGTGTTGAGGCCTTAATTAGATCGCATTCCATAGAGGATTTATATATGTAGTAGTACTATTCAATTTTATTTTATTTTCTAAATAAATGTGACATATACATGTGCTTTATGATTTTCTGTAGTTAGATTAAAGGCAAATTGATTTTGTGTTTAATCTTGTAGATGTCTCAACTCTCAAGTATTTTATAATAAAACTCTCACAGCCAGTAAAATATCTAAGAAAATAAAAATAATAAAACTCATTGTATAATTGTGTTTATGCAACTATAGACAAGAGCCATTTTAATGATCATTGATTTAAGATGAGCTATATGATGCACTTGGATGCACTTGTAGAAATATTACATCAACTTCAAGTTATGAAACAAGAAAATGCAATAAAAATAATTTGATCAATATACTAATTTAAAATTTTATTTAACTAAATTTATTATGAAAGTTTAATATCATACCATATTTGTTAAAAATATAATATTAAAATAGTTTTTAGATTCAGCTGAACTAATTATATATTTTAATCCTGTTATATTTTCAGATTTTATACCAATAGCATATTTAGTTTTTTAAAATTAAAAAAAAAAACAATTTACAGATAGTGAATCAATCACATTTTTAAAAATATGTTTTCAGTTACTAAATTTAGATTTTTATTTCAGAACGACAATTTTTCAATCACTAATAAATCAGATCCTACTTTTCCCATTATTAATTTTTTGTATGTAAAGTGTAAAGTCATATATATTCCCATGACCATATTTCGCCTTGGAACCTTTCCCCGCAGAGAAGACAACCATAGTCACCTGGAAACATCACAAAGCAATAACACATGCTCCACTGTTTCTGGAACGTTATTACAGAGAGGACATAAAACATTATCAATAATAAAAAGTTGAGCTAGTTTAGAACGCACCGGAAGCGCATTACTCAGAATACTCCACCACATGAATTTATGCCTCTCATGTACCTTCGCATTCCACAATTTGTTCCAGTTTGTATTTGGAAGGATCTCAGTCACTGGAGCCCGTTCTTAAGCTTGTAGCAGATACAGCGACGTAGTGGAGAACCTCCCACTGCTATTCAAAATCCATGTCCATCTATCATCCTGATCAGATATACCTCTTTTAATTTTGCAAATATTCCTGATCTCCTCTTGGCTTTATACTTCTCTGAGTTTCGGAATATTCCACTGACGACTGTATGTTATAAAGTTTGCCACATACATAAATCCTCTCCCTTGGTTCACCTCTCAGCATTGGCCAAAAATTCTTCGAATAAGGAACCCAAGGATCCCTCTAGATATTGATCGAATTTCCTTTACCCGATATCTTACCCAGCACCTTTACTCAACAGTGGGATTGTTCTAACTATTGATTTCCAAAACCAAGAATCATAGACTTTAGAGGTTGCTGAGAGAAATGGATTATCTCTTAAGTACTTCCCTTTAATAACAGGACAGCAAAGGGAGGGAGCTATTATGGGTGATTAGCTGCCATCCCCATTTAGCAAGCAGTGCCTTATTCATCTCTGTTGTCTTTCTGAAGCCCAATCCGCCTAAACATTTAGGCAGGCAGATATTTCTCCAATGGATAAGGTTCACACCTTTGCTATTCTCAGTTCCCCACCAGAATTTTCTGATTTTTACGTCTATTTTCTTCGCAAGTATGCCGGACAATCCAGTAGTACTTTGCATGAAATAAACGGGGAGCGCCAGAGCCACTGATCTTACAAACGTTGCTCTCCCTGCTTTAGATAGAAGTTTCAACTTCCACCCCGCCAACTTTGAGTCTAGGTTCTCCATAATAAAGTTGAAGTCATAGGTTTTGTTACAAAATACATAGTGAAGAATAATGAATATGGAAGGATGTGTTGATAAAATCTCAGCTCAATAATAATGAAACTGAGTCATTCAATTTATAGAGTATGGTGATTACAATGAAAAAGTCGTTAAGCCATTACAGGGTCATAAGAAAAAGGGAATAAAATCCCAACAATATTCATAATCATTACATCGTAATTGATGGGGGACCACAAAGATATTTAGCACAGAAAACTATGCTAACAGAATTTGGAATATTCTTGAAACCTCATCAATCAGTAACACAAATATCAATTCCCGAATTCTTATTTCTCAACAGCCCCTCTCAAACTCAGGGGTGATCTTCTCACTCCAAGTTTGCTAATAAGGAATTGAAATCTGGAATGAGTTAGCCCTTTGGTAAGACAATCAGCCAGCTGATCGTGTGATGGTATATACCTCACTTCAAGTTGTTTTTGCAGCACCTTGTGCCCTCACATAGTGTATGTCAATTTCTATGTGTTTTGTACGGGCATGAAACACGGGGTTTGAAGCTAGTGCACTAGCACTAAGGTTATCGCACCATGTAACAGAGGGCAAGATTAGGGGAAATTCCAATTCGTTCAGTAATGACTCTATCCAGGAAATTTCTGCTGCTACGTGAGCCAAGGCTCGATATTCTGACTCGGTGCTCGATCTTGATACCACTTGTTGCTTCTTTGAAGACCATGACACTAGAGTTTCCCCCAAGTAATCACAATACCCTGCCACAGAATGTCTATCATCAGGACATGTTGCCCAATCAGTGTCTGAAAATCCCGTGATGTTGAGTTTGTCATTGCTGCTAATGTGAAGTCCCATATCAACAATTCCCTTGAGATATCTAAGGACTCTTTTAGCTCCACTCCAGTGAACTGAGGTTGGAGCTTGCAAAAATTGACTTAATTTATTCACTGCATAAGCTATATCCGGCCTTGTGTGACAAAGGTATTGTAGAGCTCCTATGATGTTGTGATAAGCCGAAGGATTATGCATAGGTGCACCTTCATTTAGAGACATTGGCTTGCCTGCTGTGATAGGTGTTGGACATGTTTTGCATTAGTCATATCATCTTTCTTTAGCAGCTCTTCAATATACCTGCTTTGAGTTAAATACAGCCCTGTATCATCTCTGTACACTTCTATCCCAAGAAAGTAGTGAAGTGGTCTTAGATCCTTCAATGAGAACTTCTTGTTCAGATCTATAATAAAGCTTTCAACTCTTTTGACATTGTTCCCTGTGACAATAATGTCATCAACATAAATCAAAATAAGAATAATGTCAGTGGATGTTTTTAGATAGAACAAGGAAGTGTCTGCCTTTGAATGCTTGAAATTCCATGTCAGAAGTGTGTCTTTTAGTTGATCAAACCAGGCTCTAGGAGCTTGCTTCAATCCGTATTTACACACAAAACTTTCTTTCCCTTTTTCTTCATATCCCTGCAGTTGTGTCATGTAGGCATCCTCTTCTAACACTCCATTCAGAAAGGCATTATTTATATCCAGCTGCTTTATGATCCAATTTCTTGATGCAGCTATGGTGAGAATGATTCTCACAGTGGATGGTTTGATCACTGGACTGAAGGTTTCACCAAAGTCAATCCCTGGTCTTTGATGAAAACCCTTGGCAACAAGTCTGGCTTTGAATCTTTGGAAAGATCCATCAGCATTTAGTTTAATTCTGTAGACCCATTTATTTCCTACCAGATTGAAACTGTTAGATGGTGGTACAAGTATCCATGTCTTGTTTCATTTAAGAGCATAATATTCTTCGTCCATTGCTTCTTTCCAACCAGCATGTGCCAAGGCTTCCTAGATAGTTTTTGGTACCTGTGGAAGCTCAGTTTGACAGATGAATGTTCGAGGTTTGAATATACCAGCTTTTGCTCTAGTAACCATAGGATGAGTGGACTGCAATGTGGCTGTTTGATGTGTCAGGTGTGGTTTAGGTTCAACAGTATCATGACACTCATTACCAGCATCTGTGTCAGACTCATCAACATCAAAAATCAAAGGTGAGGTAGCAGGTGCGGGTGAAGTGAAATAGGTACTATCACCCCCTGCTGAAACTGAACTAGTACCAGGAGAAAAAGGAGAAGCTGGAGATACCTGTTGTGGTGATGAGGCAGGAGAGGCATCAGATGCTCCAAGGGAAGTTGTGTAAGAAGAACCTACAGGTTGGGAAAAAGTGGGAGCAGGAAGAGAGGACCAAGTGGAACTGTGAATAATGACAGGTTCATGTGTGAAAATTGTTAAGAAATACATGTTGAAAAGGGAAATCAAGTTCATTAAAAAAACCATTGTGAGATATATATACTCGACCAGTGGGACTCAAACATTTATAACCCTTGTAAGACTCACTGAACCCGAGATTGACACATTTGATCGAGTGAAATTGGAATTTGTGGCTTTGGTATGGTCTAAGGCAGGGAAAACAGGTTGCTCCAAAGGTTTTTAAAAAGTTATAGTCAGGTTTACAGGAATGGATCATCTCATAGGGTGATTTGTGAACCAAACTGGTGTTGGTAATCGGTTAATTAAAAAGACAGCAGTAGTGAAGGCATCACACCAGTATTTCAGTGGCATGTGAGCTTGAGCAAGCAAAGTGAGTCCCATTTCGACAATATGTCGATGTTTGTGTTCAGCTCTGCCATTTTGAGCTGAGGTATGGGGACAAGGATGATGAAATTCAATACCATGTGTTGTAACAAGATCAGTAAAAGCTCTAAACTCCCCTCCCCAATCTGTTCTTAGACATTTAATCCTCCTTTCAAACTTTGTTTCAGACATGGCTTTGAATTGAAGAAAAGCATCAAGTGCCTCGTTTTTAAATTTCAGTGGGTAAAGCCATGTGAACCTGCTGAAATCATCAACAAAATGAATGTAATATCGATAATTTGTGTTAGATGCAATTGGTGCTGGTCCCCACAAATCAGTGTGAACCAGATCCAATATATTTTTTGCACGATTATGAGAGTTTTTGAAAGGAAGAGCATGAGATTTTCCATATTGGCAAGCATCACAAAACGATTTCATTTCATTTTGAGAGACTCTTACATTAGTTGACTCAAGGACATGTCTTAAAAATTTAGATGAGGGGTGGCCTAATCTCCTATGCCACACATCTATTTTGGAATTTAAAGACTTTTCAGTTCTAGGCTGAGTTACATTGGCACTAGAAGTTGCTGCAACACCAGAGAAGGGAGTGTGTTTATTTTCGGTTAAGTGACTTGGGTGAGAGGTTCCTGGTTTTGATGGAGATGAGATCTAGTACAGTCCTTCCTTAAGCACCCCTTGGAGCAGAGCCTTCCTTGTTGCCTTGTCCTTAATCACACACCAATCGGCATAAAACTCAATGAGCAAATCATTATCAGCAGCAAATTTGGAAATGCTTATGAGATTTTTGGCTATTTTAGGCACATGTAATATTTCTTTTAAACACAGAAATTTCCCACAATTAGTTTTTAAATAGCCTGTACCAATGTGAGAGATAGCAAGTTTATTACCATTACCCACAGTAACTGTCTCTTTACCACCATACTCCTATTTTGATTCATGACTGAGGCATCAACAGTGATGTGGTTACTTGCCCCACTGTCAGCAAACCAGAGATCACTGTCAACCACTTCAGGTCCAGCTATGAAGGCATTGGGGTTGGTTTTGAACTGTTGTTGCTGATTTCCACCAGAATCTCCTCCCATGTGACTTTCATCATACCTGTTGTAACATACAGCAGCTGAGTGGCCATACTTGCCACAGATTTGGCAAGTAGGTCTCGATCCACCATCAGTACGACCTTTTCCACGAGATCTACCTCCATTGGTGCCTCCTCTGTTGCCAGTAAAATGATTTCCACCTCCAGTGTTGGTGTAAGTGCTTCGTCCATGCCCAGGATTCGTGTTTTTAGTAGCCATGTTGGCTTGAGGAGTTGTTGCAGAAGGTGTGTTCAGCATCCTGTTGGTGCTGGTCAAGGTCTGCAATCTTTCAATCTTGCTATCAAAACTCAGCAAAATGTCTTGCAGCTCCTGCCAGGTGGTTTTAGATTGGGCTTCAATCTGTACAACGATTGAAATATATTCAGCATCAAGACCCGATAAGACATTTTCCACCAGGTGAGCTTCAGGAAAAGGGTCTCCAGCCAAATCCAAGGTATCAGCCCAGTTCTTTTTCTGTCTCAAATATTATGTCATAGACAAGTTGCCCTTCCTTGTGGTTTGAATGTAGGTGCGCAGATCATCCATTCTAACTCAGGAATAAGCTCCATAGAGATTCTCTAGAGCTTGCCACAACCCTGTTGTTGTTGTTGAACCCATCACCCCTGTTGCAATTGCTTCTGTCATGGAGCTGTACAACCAGCCCATTAGAAGCTAATCATTGATCAGCCAGTGTTCAAATTTAGGATTAACCTGAGCAGCTCCATCGTGACCTGCAGGCAAAAATTCAAGGGGACAGACTTTAGCACCAGTAAGATAACCTTTTAGTCTATGACCTCTTACAATGGTTGATACCATGGTTTTCCACAGGGTGTAGTTGTTGCGGTCCAACTTGAGAGAAAATGGCTGGTTGAGGGTGCTAAAGTGTTGGGGATCAGCATTTGGGAGCTGAGATGCAGAGGCTTCATTTCGTGTGATTGAGGGGATTTGAGTAGCAGGGTTTTCTACAGTTGAGCTTGCTTCTTGAGCAAAGGCTCCATCCTTTGGATTCTGCAGGGAGGCCATTAGCGTTTGCCTTTCTTGCTCTGATACCAAGTGAAGAATAATGAATATGGAATGATGTGTTGATAAAATCTCAGCTCAATAATAATGAGACTGAGTCATTCAATTTATAGAGTATGGTGATTACAATGAAAGAGTCGTTAGGCCATTACAGCTGGCAGTAAGCCATTACAGGGTCATAAGAAAAAGGGAATAAAATCCCAACAATATTCATAATCATTACATCGTAACTAATGGGGACCACAAAGATATTTAGCACAAAAAACTATGCTAACAGAATTTGGAATATTCTTGACACCTCATCAATCAATAACACAAATATCAATTCCCGAAATTCTTATTTCTCAACATACATACATAGCTTATCTATGTTAGTATATTAGTAACATTATACTAATATAATTTGCTTAATTATTTATTTAGTCAAACTTATTTTATTTTTGTGAATGTGTACAAAATACATATTCACACTAAATAAATAATTAAGCAAACTATATAATTTTATTATTATGGTTCACGAGTCCTCAATTTTGATTTATTCATTTTTGGTGCCATTATCATGTGTGTTATTAACGTGAGCTGTCAGTTTGAAATAAGACACATCCATGTGTTAGAGAGATAAAGAGATTTTGGTGAGTTGTTATGTGGGTGTAACAATAATCGAAACTTCCTCCTCCTCTTCTTCTTCTTCTTCATAAACCTCTCTGGTTTGAGGAGAGTGAAGGAGTGAGAAAAACACTAGCCAAAAATGGACAAAGCTCTGACAAAAGTTGGCAGCTTTTGGATTTCCAAGAAGGCCAAGGAAGAGATCTCCAATATTACTGAGGACCTCTCTGTATGTAAACGAACACTCACTCACTCTATGTTTATTTTTATTTTTTAAGAATTGGGTTGCTTCTGTTCTTGGTTTTGTATAATAATAATACCGGTTCATACAACTTGTCTATTCCATGGGTTTTCCAAGATCTGAAATATTTTCCATGTGACAGAAAATGGGTTGGAATTTATAACATATGTATTGAAAAACAGAATTGAAGTTGCACTTTTCACCATTTGGATTTAATTTTTTTATTGCCCATTTGAAAAAGTTCCCACAATTTATTTCCGTGGATGAATAATGTTTCTGTGTAATTAGTTTCTAATTCAATGGTTTCCCATTGGTTTTTGAAAAGCGTAATACAAGGAGGCATATCAAATTGTTCCTTACTGAAACTTTCAACTAATGAGGTTTTCATGATTTCAGTCATTCTCCAGTACTGTTGAGGAAAAGGCAAGATGGGTATTCAACAAACTAAAAGGTATAATGGAATTGAGTTTATTTATTCTGTGTCCTTTTAAGCTTATGAACTTGAGTGGTTATTACAAGGCAATCACAATGGAGAAATTTTTCTTATGAATTTCTTCATTTTATTCTCTATATGCAGAATTGAACTAGGAATCTGGGTCAATTAGCTTTAACATTTTCGATAATTAGCAATTGTCTAAAGCCTATGACTTTCTCATTTTTTGAAACTCATGTTCTTAATCTTCACTTACTATTAAAATAAAAGCTGATTTTGCCAACTTCTTTGGGTCTACCCTTAGTGAAAAAGAAAGAAAACATTTAAAAATTAGAAGTAAAAAAAAAGGAAGGCATTAATTGTTTTTGGAGAGTGTCATTAGGCAAAGAGGTTAGCTATTGATTACAAGTTGCTTTGGATGTTCTTAAATAGTGACCATTAGATCTTTTATTACTTTAGTGAGGTGCTGAGATTGACCTGTGACCAATCCTTTGGTGCTTTGATTGTAGTCACCAATTTCACTCCTCAGCATTACAATAACTATAGAATTAGATCTCTATATTTACCTTTTCATCGAAATATCCATACTATGTCACGATACCAAAAAAAAAAGTCTGTATGTTATTTTCCATGTTAAGTAAAACTCTAAATTATAGAATTAACTATCTTGTTGTTGTTGGCCTTTGAATTATTTGAATTGTTAAAAACACAAGTAACTTTTTACTATAATTAGATATAATATTGTTCTCTAATTTTAGCTTATCTTCATCTAAAATTCCAATGGAATATGTTATAAAATACCTAAGATGAAACTTTTAAGCAACATTAAGGACCATTGTTCTCAATTCTAAGTTAAAGTCTAAAACGAAACTTGTTCAATAGTTCCAACAAATTAAGATGCTATGTTGCAGGCAAACCACAAAAAGCCTTGGCTGACCTTCTCCGAGAGTACAACCTTCCTCCCGGCCTCTTTCCTCGGAACATAACATGTTATGAGCTCGACGAAGTGAAGGGGAAGCTTATCGTGTACTTGCCATCGCCCTCTGAGGTGTACTTCAAGGACTCATCTATGATAAGGTATGCAACAAGGGTAAAGGCGACACTTTCAAGGGGAAAACTTGGTGGGATAGAAGGAATGAAGACAAAGGTATTGGTTTGGGTTAAGGTGACTAGTGTTGGTGTTGAGAGCTACAAATCTGATAAAGTTTGGTTCACTGCTGGTGTGAAGAAGTCAAGGCCTAAAGATGTCTATGAGTTGCCTCGAGAGGCCATTAAAGTTGAAGAGTTTTGAGCTGAGTTGAGATCATCTCTTTTACTTCTTACTTCAAATTCTATTGTGTAAACCCTATGTGTATGAACATTACTTATTATTGGTTATTCATTGGTCACTAAAAGAAAAATAAGTATGACAAATATATGATTTTCTTTTGGTTGCTACAATTAATACTTGTATGTATTCCATATGGATCATATTTGTTATAAAATAAACTGTCCACACCAAATCAAATTGTACTTTTCTGATTGCATGTTGGATTACACTTGAGTTGAGGTGTAGATTGAGTATAGAATTTATTGTTTTTTTATTTATTGTTTCTTTGGGCAATGACTTCGATACTTTAGTGTAAGTGCTACTTAGTTTAGTTCACACTTTGCTCAAAACTTACCAAAAAAATTCAGTTTTTTTTAAGGAGAAACATATTCTTTTATGCAATTGCTTTGCTTGTAATATTTATTAGGAATATTTGCCTTAAATTCTCTAATATTTTTAATTTTGCATTTTATATTTAATCTATTTTTTTTGTTTTACTACAAAAGTATCTGTTGACTGTCTTTTTCGCTGTCAACATTTATGAAAGAGGTTAAAGAAATAGCTATATGAACACAGATTTTTACGTAGTTGAGGTTATAGAAGAACCCTAGTCCACGTGTCTTTTTTTATTAGAGAGATTGCATGCTTGAGGTTGCAAGCTTCTACAGTATCTTCTCAGGCAGCGTTTAGATTGCTCTGAGTACAAGTATATCTTCATCCAAAAAATGAACCCTTTACAATGAGACCTTCAACCCTATTTATAGAGGTTGGGATCACTAATATTAATAATCAGTCATTACTCTTACATTTGGGGGATTAATGCACTTCAAGGCACTTGGCTGCTTTGAATAGAAACTACAGCCCAGGCGAGATTTGCGGGGCCAACTATAGAAAGGTAACCACTTTACGCAAAACATGCCCCTGGGAACGTTAGGGCATGTTGTATGTATTCACGTGTCAGGCGGCGTAGTGGGTGTGCGAATTGTCGAGTCGTACACTCAACAACACTGTTGACGGATCGCCCACAAAAGTTGTCAGACCATTCTCTGAATCTGAAAACCCGCTCCTACTGACACGTCACTCCTTGTCCTAGGTTCGAGAACTAAGACCTCGGACCTGGGAGGCGAGTGAGAGACAAGACCCCACACCTTAACTGTCCGAGCTGGAGAACTTCCATCTTCGAGACCGAGCATCGGGGGGGTAACTCACCAAGGCTTCTACAACCCCCTTCAAGGATAAGGCCTCATCTAGGAAGACCCTTGTACCGACTATAGGCCTCGGGCAGTAACATGCCCCTAGGATGACTACGAACGTCCTAGCCAGGAATTAGGGGATGCCACATGTCGGTGGTGAAAAATATGGATAGAATTTACCCCCCAAGTTTCTACTTGTCCTTGGATAGTAGAGACTTCAATCTAAGGAAGATTTCGAAGAGTCCTCAGACGGTAAACATTTGGACTTCTGTTGATGTCACCCTGAAAAGCAGAACTACGTGTCAACACCCCATTGTTGGGCCCATCAGCTCATGCATTTAATTAGGGGTCACCTCGATATCCCAAACGTCTACTATGTGCCCGAGGTGTCTTATCCCAAAGAAAAAAATGATTGCGTTCCACGCCTTTTGGACCCTGACCATCAGATTACTTTCGTGAATCTACTCATCTGACGGTTGTGGGGACGTTGCTCCTCTGATATGTTTTACTGGGTATAAAAACCCAAAAAAACCTTCAGTCTCATACCACATCCATTCGAAAATCACAAAACCTCTCAACGCACCCTCTTCTCTCTCGTCTTCAACCCATTCTCGGAGTTCTGGAAAACTGGCATGAGTCTTCTTATTTTTGGTCAGACGGCAAGCAGTACTTCAAAGTGAGAACTCGCCTCAGCACCAATCTCCATTTTATCTCGGGTAAGCATCTTTAATCCATTTTCTTTGGTGTGTGCTTGGCGTTTTTCGATATTTGTTTAGGAATAGCAATAGTGTAGGATTCCAGAGTCTGTTCTTCATCTTCATAAGTCGTTTTAGGCATATTTTGACATTGGGTTCTCTCGAAACGACCTTCAAGACTTTTCTATCAACTTCGCGCTTTTCCAGATTCCGGTAGGTTTATCTTCCCTGGCCTATCGTTAGGTGTCGGGGATGCCATGTATCCCCAAAACTCTCATTTTCCTTTCAAACAGTATTCTTAGAGCCATTTCTGTTTTTCCCATTTTTCCTTCGATCAGAATGCTAACTCCTTGGATTTTTGTCTCAAATGTCCAAGGAGATCCACCAACTGCACGAGCATGGATTTCACCTATTCGACCAGGAACTCTCTGAGATTGCTCGCGCGCGAGATACCTCCAAGGGAAACGTAGGGGCGGAGGCCCGAGCGCTGGATAGGGAACAAACCGTCTGCTCCGACCTCCAGGTGGCGCTGAGGCCTCTCAGGTGTGAGGATTCGGGGCTCACCGTGGAGGAGGTCAACAGAGCTCCCATTCCACACCCGTCGCAAACATACGACGGTGAGGCATTCGAGGCGGAAGACTACCGCACACTACTCCGACATCCCGAGGCCCTGGGGGCAATCATGGGGTATTACTCAGTCAAAGACAAATGCCTCATCCGCCTTTGTCGGGAGTTCGAGCGGGCACATCGCAACGTCTATGGCCTGGGTGCTTGGACTCAAGCCCACCTGATGACAGGGGCTACCTTACCCCTCAAGCAGTACTTCGTCAACTTTCAGAAGTATGTGGGGATAATCCCCTTCCAGCTCTCCCCCAACAGCTATAGAGTACTTGCGAGGATGTATGTTTTATTCTGGAGACAGAAATGGCCAGAGCCCTCACCGGCAGAGATTTTGTATTTCTACAGTCTAAGGACCACCCCACAGAATAAGAGATCCAAGCGGGATGGATACTACTCTCTGGTGAAGTACCCCGCTTCCTCGCTCAGCTACAAGGCTCCCCATCACAACGAGAATCACGCTCAGGATTACAAGGATGCATTCTGTAATGACCCAAATTTCCTAATAAGGGTTAAGGCCTTGATTAGGGGGTCAGGATGGCAAATTTTGGAATTATGTGATTATATGATATTTATGTGTATCATTATGTGATTATGTGAGTAATATTATAAAATGACTTGATATGCATGTTTAGGTGTATTAAATATGCATGTGGACCCATTTCTGTTTAATTGGGCAATTTTCATAATTTGGTCCGTTTTGGGTATATTTGGCATATATGTGGTATGTGTGTGGTATTTCATTATTATTTTGTTATGCATGGGTTACTCAACATGAGAAGATCCTAGGAGGCAAGTCAGTGGGAAAGTCACAATGGGATCCATACTTGACTCGGAGTGAGTCAAAGGGTATTTAGCACACGGGATATTGGGTAATGGGAATAATTATTTGATGATAAATTGGGAGTTAGTGAGATCATGGGGAAATTCTGGGAATTTTGACTATTTTACCCCGGGGGGTGTCTTTGGGACCCCGAGCATTTGGATTTTCTTGAGGTTACTTAAGCTCGAAGTAACCTGTTAGAATTATAAAAGAACGTTCAGAACGTTCTTTCTTTCTCTCGTTCCCTTTTTGACACCCGTTCGCATTTTCGAAGGAAACTTTAGTTTTAGGACTCGGGTTCATGCAAGGATCAAGGCATAGCGATTCTAGGGAAGATTAGAAGCTTATTAGCCAGAGGATTTAGTTGGGAAACGACTCAATCGGAGGTAATCCAAGTTTTAAGTTCTAAGTTTTTAAAGTTTTTAAGCTTTGATTGGATTTTACGTTTTGATGAGTTTTTTGGATGGATTGAGACTTGGGTTTTCATAATTTTGGGAGATTAGGATGTTTGGGAACTTTGATGTTGGGATTTGGATATGTTTGGGTATGTTTTTGGAAGGTTTTAAGTGGGAAAAATCGTTGGAAATGGGTGGTTTCGTGGTCAAGTTGCAACCTTATTCTAGCAAGTCGCGACTGGGATGAACCAGAAGCCAGGAAGAGGAAGCCTGGGGGGCATGCCGTAACCCAAAGGGGACCAAGTTGAGGCCCGCACCCTGAAGCCCAGGCAAATGCTCTCTGACTTGGGGCAAGTCGCGACCCTAAGGGCCAGGTCGCGACCGGCTAGTGCAATTTTGCCTAGATTTGGTTTTTAATCGTGGGAACTTAACTCTAAGGGCTTAGGATCGATCCTACTACCCAATTGAGTAGGATTCAACGTCCTTGAGGCTTGGTTTGGGTCTAGAAGTATTTATTTACTCATTTTTTATGAGGTTTTATATTATGGTTGTGACTAGGTTATCACTAGGGGCTTAGAAACAGGATCATGCTTGTGCTCGTTTATTGGTAACCTGTGCTTGGACCAAAGGTAAGAAAACTACACTCAGTATGTGATGCATGCGATACATGTGATTAGGCCATGACATGAATATTGAATATGGAATTGATCAAAGCTTGAGTCTCTGTAAATGTGCATGATCATAATTATGCTAGTGATTGTTGAGTAAGCATACTGAATGTCCTATATTTGGATATTTGACATATGATATATGCCTAGTTGCATTGCTTACTTGTGAGTGGCACTGACTTAGTAGCCAGAAATGACATTGGTGTTAGTATTGGTCGTGAAGTCATGACTTACTAGTCATAATCGGCAATAGTACTGAGCGCTGGTTGTATGGAATTGATCTATGAGTCAAGAATGGCAACACAGGCCAAAATGATTATATCTCATCAACATAAGCATTAAATGCTTGACCGACCCCAAGGTCAAAGAAAATTAAAGCGCTTGTCTGGTCTAAAGGCTAGTTACTTAGAGTCAGGGCCAAAAGGCTCAGGTGACTGAAACGTCATGTGGCTTAGGGAGCAGATCCCTAAAGATAGACTTATTAGTCATATATTCAGGGAGCAGATCCCCAGAGATTGACTTGACATTCATCTATTTAGGGAGCAGATCCCCAGAGATTGACTTAACAATCATTTATTCACGGAGCAAATCCCCATAATCATTTATCTAGACTTGCCTGCATGCATGAATATGGCTATTACTGCTAAGCATGCTTATTATGATTTAGTGACATGCTATTACCAGTTTATGAGCATGTGTTTGAGTTTTCTTGATGAGCTTCGACTCACGGGTGCTATGTGGTGCAGGTAAAGGCAAAAGAAAGTTGGACCATCCTTGAGTTGGAGAGCTTAGGTGACGATGTGTACATATGCGACTGCTCGACCACCACGACCGAGGGTTTAAATAGGAACTAGGGTTAAACCCTATTTTGCCACTTAGGTTGGCTGGTTGTAAATATTTTATTGTAATTAACCTTTAAAAATATATTTTGGGATCCCAATATATACAATAAACATTTTAGTGAAACATTGTATCTTTGACCAAAAATTTTAACCCTAAACTGCTAATCACACTTAGTTAAACGATTATGGCCAAATGACTCGGTTAGCTAGTTTAGCACTATTTAAATTACACAACATAACAGTCCCTGGGTAGTAGAGCGTTACACATTATTCTTCACAGACGGCTTCCCGACCCTCAGTAACCCGACTTTAATTCTCAACTTTGCCTGAGTAGGTGACTATCCTTCCGAACACAGTTATTCTTTGCTTCGCTAGGGCCTCTGTATTCGAAAATCAGCAATTTCCCTTTGACTAGGTCATTTCCACCGAACCCCATTTGTTTAGCTCTTCGAGGATCATCTCCAGGCGATGAAGGCTCTTCCCGACCAAGATTTTGACATTAGCTTCTTGGTGACGGAGCCGTATCTCATTAGGTCGGGGCTCCTCAACGTCGAGCAGCAAATAAGCAACCTAGATCTAACTAAATACTGCCAATCCAAAAAGTCTCAGGAGTTAGCATCCTGTCCTATCAACTATGTAGAGGGGTTGTGTAGAGTCCAAGAACTTTACTTAGCTAGTTAGATAGTAGTATAATAGTAATAGTAGGAGTATTTTTATGACTGTGGACTTTGGTTCAAACCGGGATTTATTTGGACACTTATAGTAACACTTGTAGATTTTCTAAGTTTAACCTATAGTTTAAGAATATTAATTTTAACCTAAGGTCTGATTGATATGACCGATATTGGTGGTGATAAATATTATATTATAAGGTTTAGATAGACCCAATAAGAAAGTAACACTTGTCATGTGTATGTTTAATGATAATTAAGTATTTTTGAGGAATAAGTTTATTAAAAGTAATATTTGAATATCCTAGGGTCTATCAGCAGCTTTGAAAACGTTAGGGGACATAGTCAAGGTTGTTTACTCAATTCAAATTAAGCTAAAATTGTGTAATTTCGTGTTTAAATATTCAGCGTATGCCGATATATCGTAGCTATAGGGAGCGATATATCGCAGTACGGGGATACGAAAAACACGAAACTTCGCACGATTGCCTCGGGCATGCTAGCCCAGGCGATATATCGCCTACAGGGGGCGATATATCGCCTCCTTCAGTGTATTTTTGAAAGTTTTCAAAAACGTTCTCATTCAAATCCTTAACCTCTTGATAAGTCCAGCATCTTTCTGAACGAGTCTTCAGCCTCTGCTGAACGATAATTCAAACATTTTTCACTTAAAAAGCCATTATTTTTATTCAAGTTAAATGAAGATCTTTTCATTCATAAACTCTATAAATAGGACTTAGTACCCAGCCATTTTTTCATTCATCAAACTAAGTTCAGAGGCTGCAAGTTGCTAGGTTATTGTGAAAGTGTAAACACTTGGGTTGGAGATTATAAGCTTGATCATTATAAGCTTACCAAACACTTGGGAAGTAAGGTTTATAACACATTTCGGTTCAAGGTTTAGATTGGTCATAAAGCATTCAAGGTATTCCAAAACTCTAGTTCATTTGGTATTATTTTTCTTCAAGGTCTTATAGTTTTCTACTCAGCCCCTAACTTTATTCTTTATTCTTGGATAGGAAATCTAAGTTCTTGAACATAAGGTTTTTGGTAAGTATATTCTTGATGGTATAGTTCTTCCATTCTTTTCATCTCATTCTCTTTAGTATACTCACCCTTCTGTTTATGGTTTTTAGGAGTGTTCCAAAGTCCCAAAACTGTTCTCATATCCCGGTATTTTTGGTAAGGAAAATAGGATAGGATTTATGTGTTATATGATTTATATGTTATGATAAATGTTATCTTATGATTATGTGTTATGTAATATGCTATAATATGTATAATTGTAGACTTGGGCATATGACCCATACAACTAACAAGCCCCAATAAATTATGGGCATATGACTTGCTTAGCTAGCAAGCCCCACTAATCTAATGGGCATATGACTTGTTTAGTTTATGGGACCCCAAGTAATAATGGTCATTATAGTATGTATGTGGCATATGTGTTATGATATGTTTTATGTTACATTATGAAATTTATGTATATGGTTTATGTGTTAGATTTTCCTTGTTGGGCATTAGGCTCACTCCTTTTATGTTTATATGTGCAGGAAAATAGCTTTGATGGCGGGAAAGGTTCTTGGTAGTTTGGGCATGTGTATTGAGGCGGAATGGAATCGAAGGGCCGAGAGTTCGATTCGAGGATGAAGTTTCTTTACTTATGGTTTTATATGTATTTTTCCGCACCTTATTATGTAATCAATCTATTTACAATTATGTTATGTTTTTCTTTTAAAACAATGGAATCCCATATCCTACCTTAAGTTTTATGTAAGTTAACATTTGTTTTTACAAGTCTTTAATAAAGTAACGATTATTTCACTTGTAAGTTTTATTAAAGATTAGTGTCTATGTATAGTTGTCGTTAATGGTCCAAAGTCTAGAGTAGTTAGGTCATTACAGGCTGGCCAAGAAGGCATTCCACAAGAGATTGGCTGAGGAAAGATTGGTGAATGCTCGAGCCATAGAAGAGGCGCAAGAGGCCCAAGAAGAACAGGAGCTTGAGGCGGAACTTCAAGCAGGGACGGAAGCTTCCCACCTGAACTCAGGTGACTCACCTCTCGTTCTATCGTCTGCTGCTCGGGTAGGTGATAGGATAAGCCCCGGTCATGTCTGGGCTTCTCCAGCCCTCCTCCATTGTGGTCAAATCTCACATCGGCGTTGGACTAGGGAAGAATTTCAAGAATACCTAGATCTCGTAGATGCATATCTCCACCACCCTAGGAGACAACCTGCCTCCCACGGGTTCATACCCTTAGATCGAGTGACATCTTTGCCTCAAGCTGGTTTTGCCAGTATGGCACCAATATTAGCTGCAAGGCAAAGAATAGGATAGCACACCCTCATTGCTTGCACCGAGGCTTAGCCCCCAGTGAGCCTCCGAGTAGCTTATTTTGTTGCATTGTCCTTGTATAGTATATGCTAATCATTTACTTTGTTCTTATAGCTCACATGGGATTGGCGGACTTCGCTCGATCTGCCTTAAGGTTGGGAGCGCCCCCCAACTCTTCCACGGGAGAAGGTTCATCACGTCCTCGAGAGCAACCCAACCCCTCTCCCCTGGCTAAGAGGCAAAAAACTTCCACCCTTCTCACGGAGACCCTTGTAGATGACCCGCACCCGGTGGTGTTGATCCCTTCCTCACCCAGCTCAAATGAGGCGGCACAAGATGCTAGGTTGAAGGGGGCACAAGAGGTATGTCTAGAGGGGGAGATGAGAACGGGCCAAGAGTCGGAGGCGGTGCCATCCCAAATCCGTCTCCTCGTGTACCTCGAAAGGTATGAGGGGGAGTTGTTGGAGCAGTACAAGAAGATGCTTCAGCACTTCGAGGCAAGGTTGGAAGAAGGCAACAAAGCCTTGCACGCGACAGATGAGGCTCTTCGGCAACTCAAACCACCCCGAGAGAGGCCACTCGTCCCCCCAATCGACCGAGCCGAGTTGGAGACCTTATTCTCCAACAAGCTAGGGGACATCGTTGCTCCTCTGGCCATCGAGCTTCTCCAAGGGATCAGCTCCACCATGTGTGAGCTGACCGCTCGTAGCTTTTCTCAACTCAGCGACTGTAATTAAGCATCTCTCGTGGCTTTGTGCCAGTATTCTTCTGTCCGGGTAGCTGGTCACTCCCGCACATGGGTTTAACTTAACTAAATGTTGAAGCTGGACACTTATTCATACTTTTCCTTGGTTTTTATTCTACAGTCCACCTTAGCCTACCAATGCCTAGGGGACATAATGATGGAGAAGTTTTAAGAACTCCAGAGATCCCGAGACAAGATTTCCTCCTTCAAGGAGAAAAGGAAGGGATCTCGGGAAGAGCTTGCCCGAGCCAGGGCTGCCCTCAAGGCTGAGCGCAAATGCTCTCGAGAACTTGAGGACTCCCTACAGAAGGCCTCTGAGGATTTGTAGCTGGCCGAAGGGGAAAAGCAAACGGCCATCGACGACATGCAACGAGCCCAGGAGGAGGCCAAGAAAGCTATGACAGAGATCGCTTAAGCGCCCCTGGAGAATTCTCAGTTTCAGGAACAGGCTAAGGAAGCTACCAATCGGTCTGAGCTAGCTGAGAGGAAGACCCTCCAAGCCATGGAGATGAACAGGCCTGCCATGTGCTAGGTGGAGCAGCTCAAGCAGGAGACCGAGTCTATCACAGAGGATGCCTTTTACGTGGCCTAGTATCATAATCAGGGCATGAATCTGGACTTCACCAGGGATCCCAAGAAATATAAGTTCCTCTTCAATGAACATCTCCGAGCAACCCATGCTGCCGAGGCAATCCAAGTGGTTCCAACAGCCGAAGCGACCTCAACGGCCGAGGCCCTTCTACTAACTCAGGTGACCCCAGACGCCGAGACGGTCCATGCAGGGAGTGCCCCAAGTGAAGATCTGATCATTGAACTGGTGACGGAGGTTCCCGAAGATCACTTGTAGTTTTTGCATTCAGGCCTGCGTTCCATAAGCTTTTTGGGGTATAGACGAACCGTTGCTCGAGCCCCCGAGCGTAGTTGTAACTATTTACCCAACTAAGAGTTATGTAGCTTGCCTTGCTTTTTGTTTGGTTTGGTCCTGTGAATTCTCCTAACCTAGAATGTCATGAGAACAAGCACTGAAACTGATTTAGACCTTTGGTTCTATAAATTCATCATAATGTTAATGTCACGAGAACAAGAACTCGGTCCCTGCTTTAAACATGGTTCTATAAATTCAAACATAACACGAATGTCACGAGAATAAGAACTCAAATTATTCTAAACATGGTTCTATAAATTCAAACGTAAAACGAATGTCACGAGAACAAGAACTCAAATTATTCTAAACATGGTTTCATAAATTCAAGCGTAACACGAATGTCACGAGAACAAGAACTCTAATTATTCTAAACATGGTTCTATAAATTCAAATGTAACATGAATGTCACGAGAACAAGAACTCAAATTATTCTAAACATGTCCCACGTTTACTCTCTAGTAGGCCCGTAGTCCTAGAAGTGACTTTGACGCGGGATTTACCACAAGCCGACCCTATACCCTAAAGATTCAGACTTTCAAGGATTCGGGAGTGCGAAAACAACTAGCCCCGATTGTGCACTACTCGAGGAGCCGAGAGTTTTGACACTGCCTCTGAGTGCATACCTATCTCCTAGGTTGTGTTCTTGGGAGATGAGGTTATGGAGAGGCCCAAGCGTAGGCCACCTGTGCACTGTACAGATTAGGATTTGATTATTACTCTCCGGGCGCGCGCTGTCCTCAGGAGGTAACCTAAATTCCTGACGGTTATCCTAGCTTTACTAGATATGGGATACAATTATACTAAGGGTGTTTTTCTCGTCGACTAGCCAAGCTCCCCATATCGCGGATCTCTCAAGGCCAAGTATGGGTACTCGACCTTCCGTTTGCATCTCGAGATAAATAGACATGGTAAAAAAATCCTCGGGCACCATGTCCGTGGGAGATGACCAGTATATTCTCGCGCTACTGGGTTATCTAGCTCTTAGGTGCTAAGCATAGTTCTGCCCAAAACAGGCTACCTTCTAGGCTAGACTTGATTAGTTTCCTGAGATTTTCTACTCTCGGGTTGGCAACATTGGGCTTACCCTTGGCCATGCAAGTTTAGTTCCTAGGTTGTCCCTTGTGCAGTGTAGTGATACCCTAACTCCATGCCCCCTCAAGTAATTGAAGACTGGTCTACGGTCACTTGTTCGGATGTGGGTGCTCTTAACACAGCATTAATAAAAATATGATGGAAACTAAAGAAAAAGACATAGGTAAAACAAACAGATTTCTTACCATGTTTTACTGCATACACGTTTTCCATTATATGTGCCCGAAGGCTACAAGGGGTTTTGCAGAAAAGAGAAAAATGTTTGTTGTAGATGCTACTGGTAATACCGGTGAAGATGCTCGGCATTCCAGGCGTGGGGAATAAGCTCTCCACTAAGTCGGGCCAATTTATATGTACCCGAACATATAATGCTCTCAACTTGGTACGGGCCCTCCCAGTTGGGCCTGAGCACTCCTGCACCTGGATCCCGGGTGGCTAAGAAGACTCTTCGCAACACCAGGTCTCCGACCCCTTACTTTCTGTCTTTCACTTTAGAGTTGAAATACCTGGCAACCTTCTACTGGTAGGACGCTACTCGTAGCTGAGAAGCTTCGCATAGATCTTCCACGAGTTCCAGGGACTCCTGAAGTAAGGCATGGTTCGTGGTCGGATCATATGTATCTCGTCGGTGTGTAGAGATTACTGCTTCAACTGGAAGCATAGCCTCATACCCATAGGCCAGTGAGAAGGGAGACTAGCCTGTGGAGGTCTGGCCAATGGTACGATAGCTCCACAATGCCCTGGGCAACTCCTCGAGCCAAGCTCATTTTGCCTGCCCTAGCCTTTTCTTCAGAGTGTACTTGAGTGTCTTGTTCACTGCTTCCACTTAGTCGTTGGCTTTTGGATGGGCTACAGAAGAGAAGCTCTTGATGACACCATGTCGTTGGCAGAAGTCGGTGAATACTTCGTTGTCAAACTACAATCCGTTGTCGGAGACTATCTTCCTCGGAAGCCCATATCGGGAAATGATATTTTTTATGACGAAGTCCAAGGCCTTTTTGGATGTAATGGTGGCAAGCAGTTCGGCCTCAGCTCACTTTGTGAAGTAGTTGACGGACACTATGGCGTATTTAACCCCTCCTTTCCCTGTAGGCAAAGATCTGATAAGGTTCATCCCCCAAACAACAAAAGGCCATGGGCTAGTCATTTAAGTAAGCTCATTTGGAGGTGCTCGAGGGACGCTGGCGAAGCGCTGACACTTGTCGCATCTTTTAATGTAATCCATCGCATCTCCATTCATGGTGGACCAGAAATATCTTTTAATATCTTCTTGGAAATGCTTTGCCCCCCGGCGTGATCGCCGCAGAAACCTTCATGTACCTCCCGCAGTACTGAACTAGCCTCCTGCTTGGACATACACCAAAGCAGGGGCAACGAATAGCCTCGCCTATAAAGCCTATTATCCATGACTATATATCTCGGCGCTTGGTACAACAGCTTCGGGGCAGCGTTCTTATCCTGAGGCAACTCCCCGGAGATGGGGAATTTAATTATCGGCTCCATCCACCCATCTTGAGGCTACACTGTTTCTACTTCATCTAGAGCCACAATACTCAGGGAATCTAAGTAATCGATGGTGACTGCGCTGATTAATTCGGTGTCTTTGGTTGTGGCCAGTTTTGCCAGGGCATCTGCATTGGAATTTTGCTCCCTCGGCACTTGCCGAATAATGAACTTTTGGAAGTTGTGCAACATGTCCTTAGTCTTCGACAATTATGCTGCCATTTTTGTGCCCCAAGCTTGGTATTCTCTGAGAATTTGGTTCACCACGAGCTGCGAATCGCTAAATATCTCGAGCCCTTTAGCCTTGAGTTTTAGTGCCACTCAAAGTCCAGCGATTAAGGCTTCGTATTCAGCCTCATTATTAGAGGCACTAAATTTGAAGCGGAGAGCGCTATGTACTTTATTCCCCTTGGGGGAGACCAAAATGAGTCCCGCCCCTACACCATTCTCATTTGAAGATCCATCTCGAATAGCTTCCACACAGGTCCGATGATCGGGGTATATTCGTATTTTTCCTGATTCCCAGTACACTCGGTGATGAAGTCGGCAAGTTCTTGTCCCTTTATAGCCATCCTCAAGAGATAGGTGATGTCGAACTGACTTAATTCCACCGACCATTTCAAGAGCCTCCCCGACGACTCAAGCTTCTGAAAGACCTGTCTGAGCAGGTGGTTGATTAGGACCTTAATTGGGTGTGCCTGGAAGTAAGGTCTTAGCTTCCGAGATGCCACCATCAAGCAAAAGGTTTACTTCTCCATCAACGGATACCTAGACTCTGCTCCAAGGAGCCTCTTGCTGATGTAATAGATGGGGTGTTGAACGCGGCTTTCCTCAATGCGACACTAATGGCGTCCTCCGACACAGCCATGTAAAGTAGGAGGGACTCTCCATCTACTGTCTTGGATAGTATCAGAGGGTTTGCCATGTTCACCTTGAGCTGTTGGAACCCCTGTTCGAACTCCTCTATCCATGCAAATCTCTTACTTCCTCAGAAAATGTTGAAGAAAGGGACGCATTTATCTGTTGCCTTGGAGACAAAATGGCTCAAGGCTGCGATCCTCCCTATCAGGCTCTGAACATCCTTATGCTTCTGAGGATAGGGCATTTTGATTAACGCCTTGATTTTTTTTGGGGTTCTCCTTGATCCCTCGAGCGCTTACGATGAATCCTAAGAATTTGTTGGAAGCCACCCCAAATGTGCACTTCTGGGGGTTGAGCTTCATCCCCATCCGACGGAGCACCGCGAAGACCTCAGCCAGGTCGCTTACATGATCTAGGGCAGTCTGGGATTTAGCAAACAAGTCATCCATGTAGGCCTCCATGTTCTGCCCCAACTGGTTCTTAAACATTCTATTAACCAGCCTTTGGTAAGTAGCACCGGCGTTCTTCAGCCCGAATGGCATCACGATGTAACAATATACACCCTTGTCGGTCTGAAAGCTAGTGTGCTCGTGATCAGCGACATGCATGGATATTTTGTTATGTCCCGAGTATGTGTCCATAAACAACAACAACTCGTAAATGGAGGTGGCATCAACCATCTGATCTATCCTGGGGAGTGGAAAACAGTCCTTCAAACATGCCTTATTAAGGTCCAAAAAGTCTACGCATGTAACGACCCAAAATTACTAATAAGGCTTAAGGGCCTTGATTAGTGTGCCAGGAGGGCATAACTAGATTATGTGTGATTTAAATGATTAAATTCATGATTATGTGATAAGCATGCTTATATGATTATTTGGATATATGTGATGTATGATATGTGTACTAGTATGCATGTAGGCCCTGATTAGGTTATAAGGGCATATTCGTAATTTTGGCTCGTTGAGGGCATAAATGTTAATATTTGTGATGAATTATTGAGACCACATTATTATGTGGATATATTTGCAGCTTGTGACTCGAGGCGATCCTAATAAGTGGTTTAGCGAATAAGTCACGGCGGGGAATTATACCTGGCTCGGAGTGAGTCTCGGGGTATTTCTGGGAATTTAGGAAATATATTGGAGGCTATTTGATATTGAGGAATATAATTGGTGATTACATAGGTGTCGGGGTTTGAACGGTAAATATTGGAGACACTCGAGGAATTAGCGGGATTTGGGAACAAATTACCAAAATGCCCTTAGAATGATTTAAAGGCTTAGGATTTATGGGAGGGCAAATTGGTCATTTGGCTTTAAATCAGAGATAAATATTCAGTCTGCTTTATGACTTAGTGGAAGTTTAGAATCAAAGGGAAACTGAAAGAAAGGAATAGAAGGAAGAAAGCCAGGGTTTGGCTATGCTGTGACTAGTGTTGTAGCGCTAGTCATTGGGCGCTACAGTGTTAGGCCTTAGTGTTTCAGAGATTTTTGGCTTTATTTGTAGCGCTATAGCGCCCTCTTCATGGCGTTGTAGCATTACCCTGTTTCCAGAAGAGGGTTTTTGGGTTATTTCTTAGGGTTTTCGCCTAGGGTCTCGGGGTTTGATTCCACCACCCCGTTTGGTGGAATTAGGGCTTCCTGAGGGCTCGGGATTGGTCTTGAGGCTAGGTTTTGGAATTGAAGTTTAGTGATGGTTCTAAATTACGGTTGTGACTAGGTGTACGCTAGGGCTGAGATGGGATCGTGCTTGAGGGTCGATTTCACTAATAAAGCTAACGGAATCAAAGGTAAGAAAACGACACTCGATTTTGTGATTATGTTGGGACAAAGAGCTCCCTATATCTGTATGATGTCATAGATGGTATTACGCCATGGGACATATGATAAACGGCCTAAGAGTGCCGGAATCAATATTTGTGCACTGGTGCGGCTCGGCCACTGGTAGCTAAGGACAGCTTAATATTCATTGAGCTCGGTTTAAGCAGGCCGGAGTCAGTGAGATAAATAGAGGGTGCGACCTAAGGGTGTCGACCCTGGTTATTATATGTGAATTGGTTATTAACGTTAATTGATGAGCTTGGTATGCTGAATGCTTGATTATGTGAATATTTTGTATTGTTGGGTATATGATTATACTATATGAGTTATCTAATTGTTTAATTGATGATTATGCTCTGTCATTCTGTTTTTCTTGCTGGGCCTCGGCTCACGGATGCTACGTGGTGCAGGTAAAGGCAAGGGTAAAGTGGACCAGTCTTGAGTAGGAGAGCTTTAAGGCTGAATGTACACAGTCGGCTGATCGGACGCCACGGCCGAGGAATGATACAGGACGGGAAAGCCTAAATGTTTGTTTTTCCCTTAGAGTGGCTAGTAGCTGTACCTATACCCTGAAATTTTTTAAACTGTCTTTTAAATGCTATTTCTTCTGGGAACCCATGTTCTGAAATGTTTGGTTATATGAAATGCAACTTTTGTGACCAAAATCTTGTAACCCTAGTTCAATCATAGTTTCAGTAACATGCTTCTAACTAAATGACTTGATTAGCAAGTCTTGCACTTTTATAAACACACAGTGTAACGGTCTTGGCTATCCAGGGCGTTACAACTTGGTATCAGAGCGTCCTAGGTTTAAGGGTTCCTGAAGACTGGCTGGACTTGTACATTCGCCGCGAAAGACAAGCTCAACTCAGGGTTTGGTAATTGTGTATACATGATTATATGTTTAAATGATTAGAAAGGAATATGCATGCTGATATCTATATGATTAATAGGAAGCATGAGATACTGATAAAGCCTGGCCCTTGACTATTATGTGATGATATTGAGGCATGCTTATTAGCATTGCTATGCATGTGAATGAATATATGGATGAATACTTGGATAAACTGTTATACCTTGATTGTTTGAGAATGTTTGAGTTTCAATAATAGATCATGGAAGGATTATTACCCTGTCATCATAGTCTGACCGCTGAGTCATTGATTGCAGATTAACTTGGATAGCTATGCATCCAAGATGATCTGTACGACTTACCGGCAGTAGGTCTGAGTCAAGGGACAATGACCAGGGCCAAACCCCTCCGCCAGTCCCTGAAAACTGGCAGCAACTTATGGCAAACAAGCAAGCACGGCTATAGAGCCAGGATGAGCAGATATGAATTCTGCGATAGCAGGCTCCATCAGGGAGTGATGCCCCTGTTGTGCCACCTGCAGTGGTACTAGTTGTACAGCCAGCAGAGGTTGGGAACAAATGGGAGTCGTTGTATGAGCGGTCCAGGAAGCAGTAACCCCCCAATTTTTTAGGGAGGACCTGATCCACTGAAGGCTAAACAGTGGATGACTATGATTACCACTATCCTGGATTTCATGAGGGTAGAAGGACATGACAGGGTGGCCTGTGCCACCTATATGCTGAGAAAGGATGCCCGCATTTGGTGGGAAGTAGCATCACAGACTAGGGTTGTTACCACTCTGAGTTGGGAAGGATTTAAGGATTTATTTAGCCAAAAGTATTACAACGTTGCCATCAGGGTAGTGAAGGTGAATGAATTTATGGGGTTGGTTCAGGGCAGTATGCCAGTCACAGAATATGCCCTGAAGTTTGACAGACTTGCGAAGTTTGCACCAGATCTTGTGCCTACTGATGCAGCTAGGCAAGACAGATTTATCAGAGGGCTTAATGCTATGATAGCGTGAGATGTGAGGATTACAACAGTTCCTGGGCGAACAACTTATGCCCAGGCTGTGGAGAAGGCTCTTACCGCTGAGGAAGCAGAGAATAAGATCTGGAGGGAGAGTGCGGTAAGGCGGGAGGGTCGTAGAGCGGTGCCTCCATACTCTGGGTCTGGTAGGGGCAGAGGCCCCAGTGATCTGAAGAGGAAGACCCCTGATACTTTAACTGCTCCTGGTCCTGACAGGAGAGGTCGGGGTACTTAGGGTGGCAGTCAGGGAGGCGGTGATTCATGGAGAATCTATCCTGAGTGCACGAGGTGCAAAAGACGCCATCTGGGCGAATGTCGGGCTAAGGCATGTTATGTGTGCGGGGTGGTAGGACATCTCAAGAAAGACTACCCGACAGTGAAGAAAGGGGAAGCAGGGAAGGTGGACAACTTGACTCCAGCTACAGTGTTCACTTTGACGCAGGTAGAGGCCGAGGCTAGTCCCTCGGTAGTGACAGGTCAGCTTTCTAGCGCTGGCTCTCCTTTTTCTGTATTGATTGATTCTGGTGCTACACATTCCTTTGTTTCTAGTAAGGTGATTGATAGATTGTGTAGACCTAGTGAGTACCGTACTGCGGGGTTTGGGACTATACTGCCTACAGGGGAACTGGTAGTTTCTAGGAGATGGGTTAGAGCACTGCTAGTGATGGTTGATGGTAGAGAACTTTCCGTGGATTTGATTGAGCTAGGTATGGAGGACTTCGACATGATTCTAGGAATGGATTAGCTGGTCAGATATGGGGCTACTATTGACTGTAGGAAGAAGATGGTGACGTTTAAGCCAGAGGGAGAGGATCCATTTGTCTTCGTGGGAGCGGTATGTGGACCCCACATACCTATGATTTCAGCACTGAGAGTTAAGGACCTTTTACAGGGAGAATGTATAGGTTTCCTAGCTAGTGTGGTAGACACCACTAGAGTACTGCCAGCAGGGCCAGGAGAGACTAGATTAGTTTATGAATTTTTAGATGTATTCCCTGAGGACTTACCAAGGCTGCCACCACACAGGGAGATTCAGTTCGTCATTGAGTTGACACCAGGGACAGAGCCAGTGTCAAGAGCACCGTATAGAATGGCACCAGCAGAACTGAAGGAGTTGAAGATACAATTATAGGAGCTTCTGGATTTGGGGTTCATCAGACCGAGTTTCTTGCCATGGGGTGTCCTAGTTTTATTTGTGAAGAAGAAGGATGGGACTTTGAGGATGTGTATAGACTACAGGGAACTAAACAAGTTAACTATCAAGAATAAATATCCACTACCAAGGATTGACAACTTGTTTGATCAACTGCAGGGTAAGATGGTATTCTCAAAGATTGATCTTCTATTTGGCTATCACCAGCTGAGGATCAAGGACGAGGATATACCGAAGACGACCTTCCAAACAAGGTATGGGCACTATGAGTTTCTGGTCATGTCTTTTGGCTTGACCAATGCCCCAGCAGCCTTCATGGACCTAATGAACAAGGTGTTCAAGGACTTTCTGGATCAGTTCATTATTGTTTTCATCGACGACATCTTAGTGTACTCCAGTTCAGAGGCAGAGCATAAATTTCATTTTCAACAGGTTCTACAGAGGTTGAGAGAGCATCAATTGTACGCCAAGTTTAAGAAATGCGAGTTTTGGCGACTAGAAGTGACATTCCTTGGACATATTGTTGGTGCAAATGGGATTAAGGTGGATCCATCTAAGGTGGAGGCAGTTAGGGTTTGGCCGAGGCCAAGGAACGCCTCGGAGGTTCAGAGTTTTCTTGGTTTGGCAGGTTACCACTGACAGTTTGTGGAAGGATTCTCAAAGATCGCTGCACCGATGACAGAATTGACATGGAAGAATTTGAAGTTCGTCTGGTGAGAGAAGTGTGAGAACATCTTTCAAGAGTTGAAGCAACGACTTATCACTGCACCTGTGTTGAGTCTTCCTTTAGAGGGAGGGAAGTTTGTAGTCTATTGCGATGCGTCAAGGTTAGGTTTGGGTTGTGTGTTAATGCAGAACGAGAAGGTTATAGCTTATGCGTCACGACAGCTGAAGGAGTAAGAGCAGCGATATCCTACACATGATTTGGAGTTAGCAGCGGTGGTATTCGCACTGAAGGTTTGGCGGCATTATCTGTATGGGGAGAAGTGCGAGATATACACTGATCACAGGAGTTTGAAGTACTTCTTCACACAGAAGGACCTGAACATGAGGCAGAGATGTTGGCTGGAGTTGGTAAAAGACTATGACTATGATATTCTTTACCATCCGGGGAAAGCCAACATAGTGGCAGATGCGTTGAGTCGGACGGGCCCAGGTCAGTTATATAGTTCTACCCAGATTTTGAGAGAGTTAGCTGATGAGATGATCAGAGCAGGGATAGAATTGGTGGTGGGCCGGTTGGCTAACATTACTCTGTCGTTGACCCTGCTAAAGCTTATTAAGGAAGGACAGTTGGTAGATGCTCAGTTACAGGAGGTTAAAGAGAATGTCTTGGCGGGAGTAGCTAAGGACTATTCTATTTCTAAGGTTGGTTTGTTGTGATATCAGGGGCGGATTTGTGTTCCAGCTGATGTGGGGATCAAATGAGAGATACTGAATGAGTCATATACTACACCGTACTCACTTCATTCGGGTACCACAAAGATGTATCAGGATCTACGGACGTTATATTGGTGGCCCGGGATGAAGAAGGATGTAGTGGAGTATGTGGCCAGATGTTTAATCTATTAGCAGGTAAAGGCTGAGCATCAACGACCAGCAAGGTTGCTTTAGCCTTTGGGTATTCCCGAGTGGAAATGGGAAGATATTACGATGGATTTTGTGGGAGGTTTACCCAAGACAGTAAGACTTCATGACTCGATGTGGGTGATAGTGGACGAATACACCAAATCAGCTCATTTTCTTCCAGTGAGGTCGACGTATACAGTGGATCAATATGCAGAGTTGTATGTGAGGGGGATCGTACGTCTCCATGGGGCTCCTAAGTCTATAGTGTCAGACCAGGATCCTATATTTACCTCCAAGTTTTGGGGTAGTTTACAGAAGGCTATAGGGACTCAGTTGAAGTTCAGCACGGTCTTTCATCCTCAGACCGATGGACAGTCTGAGAGGACGATTCAGGTATTGGAGGATATGCTCAGGGCGTGTGTGATCGATTTTAAGGGATCTTGGAATAAGTATCTCCCGTTGATTGAGTTTTCATATAACAATAGTTATCAATCAACGATTGGAGTGGCTCCCTATGAGATGTATATGGGAGGAAATGTAGATCACCCATTCATTGTGATGAGATGGGTGAGAGGAAGTATTTGGGGCCAGACATGGTTCAGAAGACAAATGAAGCTATTGAGAATATCCAAGCTAGGATGCTTGCCTCACAGAGCAAATACAATAGCTACGCTGATCCCAAGCGTAGGGACGTGGAGTTCCAGGTTGGGGACCACGTGTTTCTTCGAGTTTCACCACTACGAGGGGTGAGGAGATTTCGAAAGAAGGGCAAGTTCAGCCCTAGATTCATCGGACCTTTTGAGATCCTAGAAAGGATTGGTCAGGTGGCTTACAGGTTAGCTTTGCCACCATCGCTGTCAGGAGTTCATGACGTATTCCATGTTTCTATGCTCCAGAAGTACGTCTCAGATACAACACATGTACTAAAGTATGAAGATTTGGAATTACAGACAGATTTATCCTATGAGGAGCGACCAGTTCAGATTTTGGATCAGAAGGATAAAGTATTACAGAATAAGATAATTCCTCTAGTTAAAGTGTTATGGAGGAATAGTAGGGTCGAGGAGGCGACCTGGGAGCTTGAGTCAGCAATGCGGGATCAGTATCCCTAGTTATTAAGGTAAATTTCGAGGATGAAATTCTCATTAGGAGGGGATAGTTGTAACGACCCAAAATTACTAATAAGGCTTAAGGGCCTTGATTAGTGTGCCGAGAGGGCATAACTGGATTATGTGTGATTTAAATTATTAAATGCATGATTATGTGATAAGCATGCTTATATGATTATTTGGATATATGTGATGTATGATTATGTGTACTAGTATGCATGTAGGCCCTGATTAGGTTATAAGGGCATATTCATAATTCTGGCCCGTTGAGGGCATAAATGTTAATATTTGTGATGAATTATTCAGACCACGTTATTATGTGGATATATTTGTAGCTTGTGACTCGAGGCGATCCTAGTAAGCGGTTTAGCGAATAAGTCACGGCAGAGAATTATACCTGGCTCGGAGTGAGTCTGGGGGTATTTATGGGAATTTAGGAAATATATTGGAGGCTATTTGATATTGAGGAATATAATTGGTGATTACATAGGTGTCGGGGTTTGAACGGTAAATATTGGAGACACTCGAGGAATTAGCGAGAATTGGGAACAAATGACCAAAATGCCCTTAGAATGATTTAAAGGCTTAGGATTTATGGGAGGGCAAATTGGTCATTTGGCTTTAAATCAGAGATAAATATTCAGTCTACTTTATGACTTAGTGGAAAGTTTAAAATCAAAGGGAAACTAAAAGAAAGGAATAGAAGGAAGAAAGTCAGGGTTTGGATGTGTTGTGACTAGTGTTGTAGCGCTAGTCATTGGGCGCTACAGTGCTAGGCCTTAGTGTTTCAGAGCTTTTTGGCTCTATTTGTAGCGCTATAGCGCCCTCTTCATGGCGCTATAGCGCTACACTATTTCCAAAAGAGGGTTTTTGGGTTATTTCTTAGGGTTTTCGCCCAAGGGCTCGGGGTTTGATTCCACCACCCCATTTGGTGGAATTAGGGCTTCCCGAGGGCTCGGGATTGGTCCCGAGGCTAGATTTTGGAATTGAAGTTTAGTGATGGTTCTAACTTATGGCTGTGACTAGGTGTACGCTAGGGCTCGAACGGGATCATGCTTGAGGGTCGATTTCACTAATCAAGCTAACGGAATCAAAGGTAAGAAAACGGCACCCAATTTTGTGATTATGTTGGGACTAAGAGCTCCCTATATCTGTATGATATCATAGATGGTATTACGCCATGGGACAAATGATAAATGGCCTAAGAGTGTCGGAATCAATATTTGCGCACTGGCACGGCTCGGCCACTGGTAGCTGAGGACATCTTAATATTCATTGAGCTCGGTTTAAGCAGGCCGGAGTCAGTGGGATAAATAGAGGATGCGACCTAAGGGTGTCGACCCTGGTTATTATATGTGAATTGGTTATTAATGTTAATTGATGAGCTTGGTATGCTGAATGCCTGATTATGTGAATATTTTGTATTATTTGGTATATGATTATACTATATGATTTATCTAATTGTTTAATTGATGATTATGCTATGTTATTCTGTTTTCTTGCTGGGCCTTGGCTCACGGGTGCTATGTGGTGCAGGTAAAGGCAAGGGTAAAGTTGACCAGTCCTGAGTAGGAGAGCTTTGAGGCTGAATGTACAGCTGATCGGCCACCACGGCCGAGGAGTGATACAGGACGAGAAAGCCTAAATGTCTGTTTTGTCCTTAGAGTGGCTAGTAGTTGTACCTATACCCTGAAATTTTGTAAACTGTATTTTAAATGCTATTTCTTCTGGGATCCCATGTACTAAAATGTTTAGTTATATGAAATACAACTTTTGTGACCAAAATATTTTAACCATTGTTCAATCATAGTTTCAGTAACACGCTTCTAACTAAATGACTTGATTAGCAAGTCTTGCACTTTTATAAACACACAGTGTAACGGTCTTGGCTATACAGGGCGTTACAACGGATGTCCTCCAAGTGCCATTCGACTTTGGCACAGGATAGGATTGGACAGCCATCTGGGGTACTGAGCTTCTCAAATAAATCCATTAGATAGGAGCTTGTCTACCTCGGCCTTGAGGGCCTCTTTCTGGGTTTGATCGAATGTAAGTTGCCTCTGCTGGATAGGGGAAAAGCCTAGGTTGGCGTTCAAGGCATTACATATGACATTGGGATCAATGCTAGTCATGTCAAAATATGACCATGCAAACACATCTTGGTTCTCCTGGAAGAAGACCACTAATCCTTCTCAGACTTTTGGCTTCTAGTCTCCCCTGACTTTTACCTTCCGGTCAGGGTGGAGGTATCTAGAACCACCTCCTCTATCTTCTATATGGGTTCGATGGACCTCTCCTCTTGAACCCTTGGGTCTAACTTGTCAAGCGCCGAGTCCTGCACAGCTTGCACCCCTGGGGTTTTGAAGATCTCGGGAACTTCTTCCCTTACCATCATTACAGGAGCCTTAAGGGAGACATTATAGCATTGTCTTGCCTCCTTTTGGTCACCGTGAACGGTGCTGATTTCCTCATCTGTGGGGAATTTCATGCACAGATGGCGGATGGACGTGACAGATCTGAACTCCACTAGTGTTGGCTGTCCCAAGATGGCATTGTATGCCGAGAGACAATCCACCACCACGAACATGCAGTACTTAAAGGCTTGACGAGGTACTTCTCCAAGCGTTACCGGGAGCTTTATCTGTCCCATCAGGATGAGGGCCTCTCTCGAGAACCCATAAAGTGTCGAGGCACACGGGGACAGGTCTGTCATAGTCAGTCCTATCTTCTCGAAGGCTGATCTAAACAGGATATTTACCGAACTCCCATTGTCCACCAGAATCTGAGCCACCATCTTGTTGGTGACTTGGCTTTCAATCACCAACGAATCGTGATGTGGGAAATGAACTCTCCGAGCGTCATCTTCAGAGAATGTTATGACTTGGTCAGTCATTCGAGGCAGTTGGGTAGGTAATTGGTGTTGGGAAAACTTATACAGGATCTTTATTTATTTTCATGTAGATCTAATATTAACCAAATTAATATGAGATAACCTAGAACATGTTTCTAAAATTGAATTCAAAGAGAAACAAAGATAAGAATACTCACAATATACGCACCGGAATGAAAGAGTCCTTCCTTCAGTTTCTCTAACTCTTATATCCTTTCAGTCGCAGAGTATTATCAAGAAACTGAAGCATTCTTCTACTTTCTTCACAGCCTTCCAATGTATCCTTAGAATCACCTAGACTAGTGTGGGCAATTCTCAATACATGAGATAGATGTTAACCCAAGATATGTTTCCAAGAGGGGGGGTGAATTGGAAATTTAAACTAATTTCGGAAATTTAAAACTTAATATGCCAAATTATGCAATAAATCAAATTTATCAAGCAAAAGCAAATAATATGGCAATCAAATAGATATAGCAAATAATTAAACTTGTAATGTAAAGAGTTGAAGGTTAAGAAATCGCAAACTCTCGAATTTTACAAGGTTCGGTAGAACTAAGCCACCTACGTCCTTGGTCTTCAAAGCTAAGGACCTAGCTTTGAGTTCAACTATCGAGCCAAGTTAGCGGGCTTGACTAACCCTTACAACCGGGAATTTTTCACCAAGGTATTTCCAAACCTCTTACAATAGTTTTCCACCACCAAGGACTATCAACCTCTTTTTCGGATTGTTGAAGTGCCAATCTCACTCTAACCGGGTTGTTTACAAAACCGGTGCCAACCTCACCTCAATCTCAATATGGGAATGTGTTTGATATTACAAGCAAAAATCACTCTAGAAGTATGATAATACAATGAGAAACCTAGAGTGATTAGCAAGCACACTTAGAAGAAATAAATACAAATTTTGGCTCAAGTGTGTGAATATGTGTTTGGATGAGTAAACTTTGAAAGCTCTTTGAAATCAATGGATTTGGTTTGGTATATGTAATAAATGCTCAGCCAACCCCCAATTTGAAGAAAAAAAACGAGTTTATATAGAGTTTGGGAAAAAACTAGCCGTTTATAGCCGTTAGGAGTTAATTTTCGAAGCTGTCTGCCGCGAACCGGAAGTCCGGATGAGGGAACCGGAATTCCGGTTGGAAGCAACCGGAATTCCGGTTGCCCATCCGGAATTCCGGATGGCAAACAGAGAGCAAAACTCAGATTATGCCGATTTTCCCGTTTTTCAATTCTTTATAACTTTTAGCTCGTTTATCCGATTTCAAAAATTCCAATTGCGTTACGACCGTATCGGGATGTATTTTCTTAAAAATTAATTTAGGATATTTATTTCTCATTTTAAAAAATCACCATTTTTTAGTGCGTGAGTGAGCCAAATTCTATACTTATGACTTAAAGTATACTTGCAATCACTTTACAAGACTAAGAAATTAAGTTAAACCTTTATCTTGAGTTTCTTGAGTCTTGAAGTCCATTTTGGGTCATTTCTGGAAAACTTGGTAAAATGACCATTTTGCCCTTGGTCATAATTTTGACTTTGAAGTGCTAATTCACTTTAGTTTTTGCTACAAAATCAACAGATCATTAGTAACAAATAATAATCAAATATTTGTTAATCATCAAAACAAGGAGACTTAAGAGTTTGGGTCAACAATCTCCCCCTTTTTGATGATATCAAATATTTGATTATTTTACAAGGGAAAGAAGATATTTTTAAATATGAATATTAGATTAGCTCCCCCTTAATGTGTGCAAGGATAAAAGAAATTTACCTTTTAGTTTTACCTTGCATGATTTTGTAAACTCCCCCTCAATATATCACTTAAGTTCAAATAACATTGTTAGTCTTAGATATTGAGGTTTTGCCAAAACAGTTAAAAATAATCCTATCACTTCTCCCCCTTTTGATTCATCAAAAAGGATGGCAAAAGAATTCACAAAATAAATCATAAACAAACATGGATTAAATAGTTTAAACATTCATACATAAGGCATAAAGCCATGCAAATACACAAGTACACAAGAAAAAGTAAAAATGCATTTTAAAAGGCCAAAAAAAAAACTGAAGTGGTTGCTGTCAGGCGCCAACCGGAATTCCGGTTGGTCTGTGCACAGCCAACCGGAATTCCGGTTGGTGCACCAGCCCAGCCCTCTTTTCAAAAACGTGCCTAAAAACTTCGTTTTTAACCCAATTGACCCCAAACTTTTTCTAACACCTAAAATATGAGAAAATGAATATGCTCAAACAAGAAAATCTGAAAAATGTTGAAAAATGACGATTTACGGTAAGTTTTAAAAAGAAATTCAAGAAAGCCAAGAACTTACCAAAAACGAAATCTGTTCAACCAAATTGAAAAATTCTTTTTCCAGCAGTTCAATAATATTAAATATGAGGTGTGTGAAGTGACGGAATCGAAAAATATGGAAAATTGAGAATTTTGGGTAGATTTTTCGAAAAATGCCTTAAAAGGCCTTGAAAAGTAGAAATCTACCAAAAATGAGTTTTATGCATCCAAATCAAAAAATTCTTTTTGCAACACCTCAAGAATGTTAAATGTGAGGTGTGGGAAGTTACGGTTTCGAAAAATGATGAAAATTGAGCATTTTGGGTAGATTTTTCGAAAAATGCCTTAAAAAGGCCTTGAAGAGTAGAAATCTACCAAAAATGAGTTTTATGCAACCAAATCGAAAAATTCTTTTTGCAATAGTTCAAATGTGTTAAATTTGAGGTGTTCAAACTGACGGATTTGAAAAATGTTGAAAATTGAGTAAGTTTGGCGAAAAACACTCATTTAGGCAAAAACTAACAAATTTCAATACTTAGCATACCTAAAAATTGTTCAAAGAGTAATTCAAGCATAGAAACCCTATAGGCATACTAGATAGACTTATTTAGACATGTTCAAACACATAAACACATATACTAAGCACATATGCAAAAATTCACATATTTACTCAATCAAAAATGAGTTCAAAGTTCACCAAAAATTCATATCATGACCTATAATTTGTTATTCTCAAAGACATATATCTAATAGGTCAAGTATTATAAGATTTTGCTTATTTATGCATAGAATCATATTATAGTGAGAGTATACATGCATAAGTAAGTAAGAAGAGATATGATATTCAAGTAGCTAGTAAACCTTAAATTTCATTTATGTTGGTCATTCCTAGCTCTCTTCTAATAAAACTAAATCTCTCATCACTAAGAGGCTTGGTGAAAATATCCGCTAGTTGGAAATTGGTGCTCACAAAATCTAGCATAATGTCACCTCTTTGGATATGATCTCTAAGGAAGTGGTGCCTTATATCAATATGCTTGGCTCTAGAATGCAAGATTGGATTCTTAGAGAGGTTAATGGCACTAGTATTGTCACACTTTATGGGTGTACATTCAAAATCAACATCAAAATCTTTAAGAGTTTGTTTCATCCAAAGTATTTGAGCACAACAACTACCGGCGGCTATGTATTCGGCTTCGGTTGTGGATAGGGCTACCGAGTTTTGTTTCTTGCTAAACCATGACACTAAAGAGTTTCCTAGAAAGTGACATGTTCCACTAGTACTTTTCCTATCCGACTTACAACCGGCAAAGTCCGCATCCGAGTAACTAATGATTTCAAAGTTTGAGTTCTTGGGATACCAAAGCCCTAGATTCATTGTGCCTATCAAGTATCTAAAGATTCTCTTAACAGCACTTAAGTGGGATTCCTTGGGACATGATTGGTACCTAGCACATAGACCAACACTAAACAAAATATCGGGTCTACTAGCGGTTAAATATAATAATGAGCCAATCATACCTCGATACTTGGTGATGTCAACATCCTTACCACTTTCATCCTTGTCCATCTTTATGGAGGTGCTCATAGGGGTTTTCATGGACTTTGCATTGGCCAAGTCAAACTTTTGAAGTAGATCCTTGATATACTTGGATTGACTTATGAAGATTCCATTCTTTTGTTGCTTTATTTGAAGTCCAAGGAAAAAGTTGAGCTCTCCCATCATGCTCATCTCGAATTCACTATGCATACACTTTGAAAATTCTTCACAAAGAACATCATTAGTAGCACCAAAAATAATATCATCAACATATATTTGTACTATAATAATGTCTTTTGATTTTCTTTTAATAAAAAGTGTATTATCCGCTTTTCCCATTGAAAAACCATTTGAGATAAGAAAAGTGCTTAAACGATCATACCAAGCTCTAGGAGCTTGCTTTAAACCATATAATGCTTTCTTTAATTTATAAACATGGTTAGGGTGTTTGTGATCTTGAAAACCGGGGGGTTGAGAGACATAAACCTCTTCCATAATGTATCCATTTAAGAAAGCGCTTTTAACATCCATTTGATACAATACAAAATTCTTGTGGCATGCAAAAGCTAATAACATTCTTATGGACTCAAGTCTTGCTACCGGGGCAAAGGTCTCCTCATAATCAATTCCTTCTTCTTGATTGTAACCTTGGGCCACTAATCTAGCCTTGTTACGCACAATGACCCCATGCTCATCTACCTTATTTCTATAGACCCATTTTGTTCCAATCACCGATTGGTGTGACGGTCTTGGAACTAACTCCCAAACATCATTTCTAATAAATTGATTTATTTCTTCTTGCATAGCTAGAAGCCAAGATTCATCGAACTCGGCCTCTTTAAAATTCTTTGGTTCAATTTGAGAAATAAAAGCAATGAAATTACACAAGTTTCTAAGGGAGCTTCTAGTTGTGACTCCTTGTGAAGGATCACCTAGAATTTGGTCTATAGGATGAGCACTTTTGAACTTCCACTCATGAGGGAGGTTAGAATCCATACCTTTGCTTTCATTTACCTTTTCCTCGGGTAGTTCCTCTTTGGGAGTTTGTGATGGAGCGTTAGATGATTCTCCAATGTCAAGCTTTTGAACCTCTTCTCCTAAACCTACAACATCATCATCTACACTTCTGCTTGTAGGAGGGTTAGACTCATCAAATGCAACATGAATAGATTCTTCAACAACATTAGTTCTTTTGTTATAAATTCTATAAGCTTTACTATGTGTTGAATAACCTATAAAAATTCCAACATCGGATTTTGCATCAAATTTTCCAAGGTTGTCCTTGGTGTTCAAAATATAGCATTTACATCCAAAAACTCTAAAATATCCAATGTTGGGTTTTCTCCCTTTCCAAAGCTCATAAGGGGTTTTATTCATGTTAGGCCTAATGAAAACACGGTTCAAAATATAACAAGAAGTATTAACGGCCTCGGCCCAAAAATATTTAGGTAATGAGATTTCATTGAGCATTGACCTAGCCATTTCTTGAATTGTTCTATTCTTCCTTTCGACAACTCCATTTTGTTGTGGAGTTCTTGGAGCCGAAAAGTTATGGTTAAAACCATGTTCATCACAAAACAATTCTAAAGCATCATTGTCAAACTCTCCACCATGATCACTCCTAATGGAGGTGATTGAATACCCTTTTTCATTTTGCACACTCTTACAAAATTTAACTAGATTTTCCAAAACATCATTTTTGAGTTTCAAAAATATAACCCATGTAAATCTAGAAAAATCATCAACAATCACAAATGCATAGTATTTACCACCTAGACTAGCAATTCTTGAAGGACCAAATAAATCAATATGAAGCAATTGCAAAGGTCTAGAGGTTGAAATCTCTTTCTTGGAATGAAAAGATGTTTTAATTTGTTTTCCAAATTGGCATGCATCACAAAGTTTATCTTTAACAAAAGGAATAGATGGCAAACCAACAACAAGATCTTTTCTAACCAACTTTGAAATAGAATCCATACTAGCATGTCCTAATCTTCTATGCCACAACCAAGAATTATCATTCATAACGGTTAAACATTTATTTTTGCTATCAAAGGAATCAACATCAATAACATAAACATTATCCTTCCTTTCTCCAACAAAAATAACTTCATTGGTTGAAGCATTTTCAATGGAGCATTTTGAGGATTCAAAAACAACACGAAAATCTTTATCACATAGTTGACTAATACTAAGTAAATTATGTTTAAGGTCATCAACAAGAAGCACATTTTTAATACATGGAGAGTATATGTTACCGATATCACCAATGCCCAAGATTTTTCCTTTTGAATTGTCTCCAAAAGTGACAAAGCCACTTTCCTTGCTCTTAAAACTCGAAAATCTTGATGGGTCACCGGTCATATGCTTGGAACAACCACTATCCAAGAACCACAAGCTTTTGCTCTTCCTTGTTGATTCCTACAAAAATAAAATCATTTGTTGGCCTTTGGTACCCAAACAACTTTGGGTCCTTTCTTGTTAGTTTTGGAACCCTTTGGTACCCATTTGGTCTTGCCTAGATATGCATATCTCTTTACATGACAATATGAAATAGTATGACCATCTTGGTTACAATATGTGCATGTAAAGTGTGGTAGGCTAGTTGGTTTTACAAAGAAGTTTCTCAAAAAAATTTGTTTCCTACTAGGATCATATCCAATACCACTTTTTTCAAAACCACAAGATTGACTCCCTAGCATAAGTTCATAGCCTTCTTTACCTTTTGTAAAAGTATATATGTCATTCTTAAGGCTTTTTATGTTATCATGCAATTTTCCAATTTCTTTCTTATAAGAGGAGCAAGTAGTACATTGAGATTTAGTTAAGAGTTCTTTTTCATTTAATTTCAAAATCTCAATTTCTTTTAATAGCATGTTGGTCTTTTCTCTAAGAGTTTGGTTTTTAGCAAGCAATTTTCCAAAATCATTAAATAGATCCTTAAATGAACTAGACAACTCATCATATGGTATTTCTAAGTTATCATCATCATTTTCACTATCATAATCACTTTGGCTAGAAATGCTTACCCCATCATCAAGAGCCATCATGCACATGTTAGCTACTTCATTCTTCTCCTCATTGTCGGAGTCCTCCTCATCACTATTGAGCCAATCCGCCAACATTGCCCTTCCTTTGTATTTATTTTTCTTTCTCATTGGGCAATCCATCTTCATGTGACCGGGCTTCTTGCATTCGAAGCAAATTGGTGGATCATCTTTGCTCCTTCTTTCTTTTTCTTTTGAATCACTTCCTCTTTGTGGCTTCTTCCCAAAGTTCTTCTTGAATTTCATGAACTTTTTGTACTTCTTTGTGAAGAGTGCCAAATCCTCCATGTCACTACACATGCTATCCTCATCATCCTCACTAATGGCACGGGAGGAGGAAGACTTGAATGCAATAGTCTTCTTTTTCTTCTCAACTTCCTCTTCATCTTGTGCACGCATGAAAATTTCATGGTTCATGAGTGAGCCAATTAGTTCTTCCAAGGGAAGTGTTGAGAGATCCTTGGCTTCTTGAATGGCAATTACTTTGCCTTGATAGGCTTTGGTGAGACTTCTCAAAATCTTGGTCACCATCTCCTTTTGTGAAAGTACCTTGCCAAGAGAATTCAAACCATTAGTGATAGTAGTGAAACGAGTATACATGTTAGCAATAGTTTCATCCGCTTTCATCTTAAAGTTCTCATATTGAGTAGAATAAATTTGAATTTTAGTTTCCTTCATAGCATTTGTTCCTTGATGAGTGACTTCAAGCATTTTCCACATATCATGAGCGGTAGAGGCTTGTTCAATATTTTTGAACACATCTCTATCCAATCCACATATAAGTGCATATTTAGCTTTAGCATTCTTAGAAAGCATTTTCTTATCTTCTTCGTCATATGCCTCATATGTCTTAATAACTTCTTTATCATTAATGACATGTTTAGGAATGTAAGGACCATTAGACACTATATGCCACAAATCATAATCAATAGATTGAAGATATGTTTCCATCCTAATTTTCCAATAGGGAAAGTCTACTCCATTAAAGAATGGTGCTCTAGTTGTGCTTAGACCTTCTAACATGTTATTTTGTGAATTACTTGGAAACGCCATGCTCTAGATTGTAAAATCTAATTAAATAAATGAGCCCTAGCTCTGATACCAATTGTTAACCCAAGATATGTTTCCAAGAGGGGGGGTGAATTGGAAATTTAAACTAATTTCGGAAATTTAAAACTTAATATGCCAAATTATGCAATAAATCAAATTTATCAAGCAAAAGCAAATAATATGGCAATCAAATAGATATAGCAAATAATTAAACTTGTAATGTAAAGAGTTGAAGGTTAAGAAATCGCAAACTCTCGAATTTTACAAGGTTCGGTAGAACTAAGCCACCTACGTCCTTGGTCTTCAAAGCTAAGGACCTAGCTTTGAGTTCAACTATCGAGCCAAGTTAGCGGGCTTGACTAACCCTTACAACCGGGAATTTTTCACCAAGGTATTTCCAAACCTCTTACAATAGTTTTCCACCACCAAGGACTATCAACCTCTTTTTCGGATTGTTGAAGTGCCAATCTCACTCTAACCGGGTTGTTTACAAAACCGGTGCCAACCTCACCTCAATCTCAATATGGGAATGTGTTTGATATTACAAGCAAAAATCACTCTAGAAGTATGATAATACAATGAGAAACCTAGAGTGATTAGCAAGCACACTTAGAAGAAATAAATACAAATTTTGGCTCAAGTGTGTGAATATGTGTTTGGATGAGTAAACTTTGAAAGCTCTTTGAAATCAATGGATTTGGTTTGGTATATGTAATAAATGCTCAGCCAACCCCCAATTTGAAGAAAAAAAACGAGTTTATATAGAGTTTGGGAAAAAACTAGCCGTTTATAGCCGTTAGGAGTTAATTTTCGAAGCTGTCTGCCGCGAACCGGAAGTCCGGATGAGGGAACCGGAATTCCGGTTGGAAGCAACCGGAATTCCGGTTGCCCATCCGGAATTCCGGATGGCAAACAGAGAGCAAAACTCAGATTATGCCGATTTTCCCGTTTTTCAATTCTTTATAACTTTTAGCTCGTTTATCCGATTTCAAAAATTCCAATTGCGTTACGACCGTATCGGGATGTATTTTCTTAAAAATTAATTTAGGATATTTATTTCTCATTTTAAAAAATCACCATTTTTTAGTGCGTGAGTGAGCCAAATTCTATACTTATGACTTAAAGTATACTTGCAATCACTTTACAAGACTAAGAAATTAAGTTAAACCTTTATCTTGAGTTTCTTGAGTCTTGAAGTCCATTTTGGGTCATTTCTGGAAAACTTGGTAAAATGACCATTTTGCCCTTGGTCATAATTTTGACTTTGAAGTGCTAATTCACTTTAGTTTTTGCTACAAAATCAACAGATCATTAGTAACAAATAATAATCAAATATTTGTTAATCATCAAAACAAGGAGACTTAAGAGTTTGGGTCAACAATAGATACAGAGAGAAGAAGAGAAAATAGCAAAGAGGCTTAGAAAAGGACTTGTGTTTAGAGAGAATCTAAAACTATCAGAAAACCAATTATTAAACTTATATGTCGTCTCAAAAATCTGAACTTATGACTTCTCTCTAAGCACTCCTTTTATAGACTCAACTAGGCCATTTAATTTAATTAAAAAATCAATAAAATAATAGTCATTTTAAAGGCCTAGGACGAAATTATCATGGGTTTTAGGCCCATGAAATTTCCCATTTGATTATAAGTCCATTGGACTTAAAATCAAGGCATGTATTATATTCTATTGATTTAATTAATTAAATAATTATTTAAATACTTTATAAAATTAATTATTTATAATTTGAACCTTGATTTAAACTTATTTATTAATTTAGATACAAATTTATCTTAATTAATAAATCTACCATAATTTCTCTTTTCTTATCAAAATTACATAACTCTGTGAAACTATCCAAAATTGACCTGTCAACTTTGATAATTCTAATTGATAATTAAATCAATTAATTGAGACTATCTAGATGAGTTTATCCAAGGTACAATGGGGACCATGGACCTATGAAATCAAGCTCCACTAAGTTATCATAAATCTAACAAATAAATTTACTAACTTATTAATTCCTCATGACTCCACTATAGACTAGGAACTGCACTCTTGAATTCATAGAACGTTCTATAACAAATATAGATACGCTATTAATTATCCATTGTTACAACCATAATTTTCACTCAATCATCTATAGACGGTCTACAATGAGATAGGACTAAAATATTGTTTTACCCCTCATTGTATTTTATCCTTAAAACACTTAGTTCCTTGTAAATGATATTTCAATAAACTAATTTAATTACTGAAATGAGATCTCTATCATTTAACACCTTGAACCAAACTAAAAGGAAACCATCGTTTCACTTCTTCATCAGAAGCTATAGATGTTCATATCTATGATTAACACTCCCACTCAATTATACTACCGAGTTCCCAAGATGTAAGTATGGGGGCTAGTCTGTAGGGTAAGCTGGTAACGAACAAGTTAAAGAACTCAAATAATACAATCAGTTAGAATACGAACCACTCAGAATTGAGATTGAATTGACCTATGGTCAACTATATGATACGAATATAATAGATAATAACGGTATGTTTACTTATCTTATCAACTATCAATATTGATCCAGTTCGATGTAACAAATACATCTGATCTTATCTACTTTGCTAATGTTCTGGAAAGAACATCACACTACAATGTGTAAGTAGATCATATCGTAGATTGGCAAGTCAGTGTAAATCCTATGCACTGACTAATCTTAGGACAAACTTATTTTGAACATATAATCATATTTATATTCCACTGTGATTACGTCACTATAAATACGATTAACTATATGATCAGGATTTAATAGAAATTTATATTAAACAAATAATCATGGAAATAAAACATGTTAGCAAAGTGATTGAGCAAGTCAAAAAATAATTTCTATTCTTTTATTGATAATAAATGAGATTACAAAGAAATTGGGTTTTAATTAGGGCATAAAACCCTAACAAACTCCCACTTGCACTAATTGAAACTAATGCCTTAATTCTACTAATTCCATTTCCTTGATATGCTTATCAAATATAGCTTCTGGTAGTGCCTTTGTAAACGGATCCGCAAGATTGTCTTCAATTGCAATCTTCATAACCTTCACATCTCCCCTGGCCACATATTCTCGAATAATGTGATACTTCCTTTCTATATGCTTACTCCTCTTGTGACTTCGAGGTTCTTTTGAGTTGGCTATTGCTCCTGTATTGTCACAAAACAACACAAGCGATTTATCCATTTCTGGAATAACACCAAGATCTGAATAGAACTTCTTTAGCCAGACTATTTCCATAGCTGCTTCTAACGCGGCTATGTACTTAGCCTCCATGGTGGAATCTGAGATTGCAGTCTGCTTTACGCTTCTCCAAATCACAGCTCCACCCCCAAGAGTAAACACCATTCCAAAGGTAGACTTCCTATCATCGACATCAGTCTGAAAATCTGAACTGGTGTAGCCTACAGGGTTCAGAACACCACCCTTGTAGACTAACATATAATCCCTAGTCCGTCTCAAATACTTCAGGATATGCTTAACTGTTATCCAATGTTCCGGTCTTGGGTTTGACTGATACCTACTCACTACTCCCACTGCATAGCAGACATCTGGTCTAGTACACAACATGGCATACATCAAACTTACAACTGCAGATGCGTAAGGAACTTTTCTCATTGCATCTTCCTCTTCAGAAGTCTAGGGAGACTGCTTCTTTGAAAGATGAATTCCATGGCGGGATGGTAGATTCCCTTTCTTGAAATTTATCATTGAGAAACGTTCAAGCACTTTATCAATGTAAGCGGCTTGAGATAGAGCTAAGAGTTTGTTCTTTCAATCCCTGATAATCTGTATGCCTAGAACATAACTTGCTTCACCTAAATCCTTCATCTGGAATTGAGTGCTCAGCCAATTCTTCACATCTGATAATTTCTTAACATTGTTTCCAATGAGTAAGATATCATCTACATAAAGAACCGGGAATACCACTATTTGATTTGCCTTCAGTTGGTAAACACAGGTGTAACGACCCAAAATTACTAATAGGGCTTAAGGGCCTTGATTAGTGTGTCGGGAGGGCATAACTAGATTATATGTGATTTAAATGATTAAAATCATGTTATATGATTATTTGGATATCTGTGATGCATGACTATGTGTATTAGTATGCATGTAGGCCCTGATTAGGTTAGAAGGGCATATTTGTAATTTTGGCCCGTTGAGGGCATAAATGTAAATATATGTGATAAATTGTTGAGACCACATTATTATGTGGATATATTTGTAGCTTGTGACTCGAGGCGATCCTAGTGAGCGGGTTAGCGAGAAAGTCACGGCAGGGATTTATTCCCGGCTCGGGGCGAGCCTAGGGGTATTTCTGGGAATTTAGGAAATATATTGGAGATTATTTGATATTGAGGAATATAGTTGGTGATTAGCTAGGTTTCGGGAATTAAGCGGTAAATATTAGAGACATTCGAGGAATTAGCGGGAATTGGGTGTAATGACCAAAATGCCCTTAGAATGATTTAATGGCTAAGGATTTATGGGAGGGCAAATTGGTCATTTGAGTTAAAAGCTGAGATAAGTATCAATTTTCATTTTAGCCTTAGTGGAAAGTTTATAGGATAGTAGAAACTGAAAGAAATAAAAAGAAAAGAAGAAGGAAAAATAGGAGTCTTTTCTTCTCTCTCTCGGTTTGAGGTTTCTTCCCCATTTCTTGAAGGAATTTGGAGTTGTAACTCAGAGAGAGTTTGGGCTGGAGCTTGAGGCTAGGGTCCTTGGTTTGGCTTGAGGATTTAGCAAGAGTAGTTCATCCATTTGAGGTAAGTTTCAAGGTTGTTTTTCAGTTCCTGGTTTTTGGTATTGAACTGGTTTTCTAAGCTGAGTTTCTGTGGGAATTCTAGGAAATTAAGCCTAAGGATTTGAGGAAGTGAAAGCTAAGGAAGTGTGGAAGATAACCTAGGTCGAATTCATCCATCGAAGGTAAGAAGTTCTAGCCATAAGTTCTGAAGTTTCTACTATGTTCTGCTGAGTTTTGAGTGTTAAGCTCAACCATGGTGATTTCTTTATTTTGAGGTGCATGTGATTGAATTTCATATGGTTAGGTTGTTTGGGGTGGGTTGGAGATGTTGGTAGGCTTTCTTTGGGGTTTGGTTGAGTTTTGGAGAGGTTTGGCTCGAGGAAAATCGAAGGAAGGGGAAAACAGGGTTGGATATGCTGTGACTAGTGCTGTTGCACTAGCCTTTGGGCGCTACAGCGCTAGGCCTTGTGGTCAAGGGATGTTTGGGCTCTGTTTGTAGTGCTGTAGCGCCCACTTTATGTTGGAAAAAACTTATACAAAATCTTTATTTATTTTCATGTATTTCTAATATTAAACAAATTAATACGAGATAGCCTAAAACATGTTTCTAAAATTGAATTCAAAGAGAAACAAATAATATAATACTTACAGTATACGCAGCGGAACTAAGAGTCCTTCCTTCAGTTTCTCTAACTCTTGTATCCTTTCTGTCGCAGAGTATTATCAAGAAACTGAACCGATCTTCTATTTTCTTCACGAACTTCCAATGTATCCTTAGAACCACCTAGACTAGTGTGGGCAATTCTCAACACATGAGATAGATATAGAGAGAAGAAGAAAAATAACAAAGAGGTTTAGAAAAGGACTTGTGTTTAGAGAGAATCTAAAGCTATCAGAAAATCTGACTTGTGACTTATCTGCCGTCTCTAAAATCTTCTCTCTAAGCACTCCTTTTATAGACTCAATTAGGCCATTTAATTTAATTAAAAAATCAATAAAATAATAGCCATTTTGAAGCCCTAGGTCAAAATTATCATGGGCTATAGGCCCGTGAAATTTCTCATTTGATTATAAGCCCATTGGACTTAAAATCAAGGCCTGTATTATTTTCTATTGATTTAATTAATTAAATAATTATTTAAATCCTTTATCAAATTAATTATTTATAATTTGAACCTTGATTTAAATTTATTTATTAATTTAGATACCAATTTATCTTAATTAATAAATCTGCTATAATTTCTCTTTTCTTCTCAAAATTACACAACTCTGTGAAACTATCCAAAATTGACCTGGTCAACTTTGATAATTCTAATTGATAATTAAATCAATTAATTGAGACTATCTAGATGATTTTATCCAAGGTACAATGGGGACCATGGGCCTATGAAATCAAGCTCCAATAAGTTATCATAAATCTAACAAATAAATTTACTAACTTATTAATTCCTCATGACTCCACTATAGACTTGGAATTGCACTCTTGAATTCATAGAACGCTCTATAACAAATATAGATACGCTATTAATTATCCATTGTTACAACCATAATTGTCACTCAATCCACTATAGACGGTCTACAATGAGATAGGACTAAAATACCGTTTTACCCCTCATTGTATTTTATCCTTAAAACACTTAGTTCCTTGTAAATGATATTTCAGTAAACTAATTTAATTACTGAAATGAGATCTCTATCATTTATCACCTTGAACCAAACTAAAAGGAAACCATCGTTTCACTTCTTCATCAGAAGCTATAGATGTTCATATCTATGATTAACACTCCCACTCAATTATACTACCGAGTTCCCAAGATGTAAGTATGGGCTAGTCCGTAGGGTAAGCTGGTAACGAACAAGTCAAAGAACTCAAATAATACAATCAGTTAGAATACTAACCACTCAGAATTGAGATTGAATTGACCTATGGTCAACTATATGATATGACTAGAATAGATAATAACGGTATGTTTACTTATCTTATCAACTGTCAATATCGGTCCTGTCCGATGTAACAAATACATCCGATCTTATCTACTTTGCTAATGTTCTGGAAAGAACATAACACTGTAATGTGTAAGTAGATCATATCGTAGATTGGCAAGTCAGTGTAAATCCGGTGCACTGACTAATCTTAGGACTAACTTATTTTTGAACATATAATCATATTTATATTCCACTGTGATTACGTCACTATAAATAAGATTAGCTATATGCTCGGGATTTAATAGAAGTTTATATTAAACAAATAATCATGAAAATAAAACATGTGAGCAAAGTGATTGACCAAGTCAAAAAATGATTTCTATTCTTTTATTGATAATAAAATGAGATTACAAAGAATTTGGGTTTTAATTAGGGCATAAAACCCCAACACTTTAGGGCACTGTAGCGCTACCCTGTTTCCAGAAGGGGATTTTTGGGTTATTTCCTAGGGTTTCTGCCCGAGGGCTCGGGGTTTGATTCCACCACCCCATTTGGTGGAATTAGGGCTTCCCGAGGGCTTGGGATTGGTCCTGAGATTACGTTTTGGGATTGAAGTTTGGTGATGATTCTAATCTATGGTTGTGACTAGGTGTACGCTAAGGCTCGGCAGGATCGTGCTTGAGGGTTGTCATCATTGATCAAAGCTACCGGAATCCAAAGGTAAGAAAACTGCACCCGGTTATGTGATTGTGTTAGGACTAAGAGCTCCCTATATCTGTATAATGTCATAATGGTATTATGCTATGGGACATGTGATAAACGGCCTAAGAGTGCCGTAATCAATATTTATGCACACGGCGCGGCTTGGCCACTGGTAGCTGAGGGCAGCTCGATAATCACTGAGCTCGGTTTAAGCAGGCCGGAGTCAGTGGGATAAATAGAGGGTGCGACCTAAGGGCGTTGACCCTGGTTATCATATGTGAATTGGTTATTAGTATGAAATGATGAATTTGGTATGCTGAATATTTGATTGTTGTGAATATTTGGAATGTTGAGTATATGATTATACTGTATGAGTTATCTGGTTGTTTGTTTGATGATTATGCTCTGCTATTGTGTTTTCTTGTTGGGCCTTGGCTCACGGGTGCGACATGGTGCAGGTAAAGGCAAGGACAAAGTGGACCAGTCCTGAGATGGAGAGCTTTGGGGCTAAATGTACATAGTCAGCTGATCGGCTGCCACGGCCAAGGAGTGGTACAGGACGAGAAGAGCCTATTTGTCTATTTTGCCCTTAGAATGGCTAGTAACTGTATTTTAATCGTGAAATTTTGTAAACTGTCTTTTAATGTTACTACTTTTGGGATCCCATGTAAAAATGTTTGATTTTAACTAAATGAAACTTTTGTGACCAAAATCTTTTAACCCTAGTTCAATTGTAGCTTCAGTAACACGTTTCTACCTAAACGACTTGATTAGCAAGTCTTGCACCTTTATAAACACACAGTGTAACGATCTTGGCTATCCAGGGCGTTACAACAAGGCTCATCAATATTTTCTTCAAAGCCATAGGTTTTGATTATTTCATCATGCCTAAGATTCCAGGAACGAGAAGCTTACTTAAGTCCATAAATGGACCTATTCAACTTGCAAACTTTTTCTTCTTGTCCAGCTACTTTAAATCCTTCTGGTTGATCCATATAAATGACTTTGTCAAACTTTCCATTAAGAAAAGCTGTCTTGGCGTCCATTTTCCAGATCTCATAGTCGAGAGCGGCTACTATGGATAGGAGGGTGCGAATGGACTTGAGCATGGCTACCAGACTAAAAGTTTCCTCATAGTCCACGCCTTCTCTTTGGGTATAACCATTTGCCACTAATCGAGCTTTACAAGTCTTGATATTTCCATCAACACCTCATTTCTTCTTGTAGATCCAATTGCACCCAATGGCCGTAAAGTCACTAGGTGCTTCCACAAGATCCCAGACGGAATTTGAGTACATGGACTCCATTTCCTGTTTCATGGCTTCGAGCCATAGTTCCTTTTCAGGGCTAGCCGTTGCCTGTTTGAAAGACAATGGATCATCATCACTAGTGTCACCAACAACCATATTGGTTTCACCATCCAAACCATAGCACTGGGTTCCTAGAAACCCTCCCACTACGACGAGGCTCCGTGACAGTTTGCTCAGGAACAGTGGTATTTTCTTCATTTAAATCGACTTGCGCCGGTTGGACATGAAGAGTGGGAATTTCATCATCAACTTGCATTGACGATGATGGAACATTGGTTGGAGTCAATTCTTTAACCATCTCCTCTAAAACTACTTTGCTGTGAGGTTTGAAGTTTTTGACATAGTCATTTTCTAGAAAAGTAGCATTCGTAGAAGTAAACACTTTCTTTTCTGAATGACTATAGAAAAGTCCACCCCGAGTACCTTTAGGATAGCCAACAAACATGAAAACTTCAGTTCGCAGTTCTAGCTTTCTCTCCTTTTTCCTCAGGACGTGGGCGGGACACCCCCAGATTCTATAATGGCGTAAACTAGGTTCACGACCATTCCAGTGTTCTAAAGGTGTTTTGGGGATTGATTTAGATGGCACAACATTGAGAATGTCATTCGCAGTTTCAATTTCATGTCCCCAAAATGAAGTTGGTAGAGTTGAGTAACTAAGCATGCATCTAACCATTTCCAATAAAGTTCTGTTCCGGCGTTCCGCTACACCATTTTGTTGCGGTGTACCTGGGGCAGTAAGTTATGATAAAATCCCAAGTTCAGTTAAATGATCTTGGAACTGCATATCCAAATATTCTCCACCGATATTAGATTGCAAAATCTTTAATGTTTTACCTAATTGGTTCTGAGCCATTGCTAGGAATTCCTGAAACTTTGAAAATGTTTATGATTTCTTATGCATTAGGTAAAGACATGAGTATCTAGAGTAATCGTCAATGAAAGTGACAAAATACTCAAAACCACCCCTGGCTTGTACATTCAAAGGTCCACAAACATCTGAATGAACAAGTCCAAGTGGTTCTTTGGCCCTATCACCCTTTGCAGAGAATGGACACTTGGTCAGTTTGCCTTCTAGACAAGATTCACAGACAGGTAATTCACCTAAGGTGAGTTCCCTCATAGGTCCGTCCTTTGTAAGTCTTTGAATCCTGTCATAGCCAATGTGACCTAGTCTCAAGTGCCATAAATACATCATATTATCGTTATCGGTATTTTGACGTTTATTGGTCCTAGGTTTGGCTACTTTGAATAAATCATTGTTAAGATCAAGGGGTTCGTTAGGTCGCAGAATATAAAGCCTGTTTTCCAAACATGCAATACACAATTGTGATCCATTGAAAGAAATATATATATATATATATTAGAACTTGTGAAAGTCTTGACAAATCATTCTAATTGCAACATGGAAATTGAAATTAAATTTCTACTAAAATCCAGAATAAAAAATACATCATTTAAAATTAAAAATTTATTTACGAACTTCAGACGAGCTCTTCCTCTAGCTTGGACCGCAACGAACACTCTGTTCCCAACTCTAAGCTTTAAGACGCCTTCGTCCACTTCCTCCCACGATTCAAGAAGCTATAAAGAGTTACAAACATGGTTAGTAGATCCAATATCAATAATCCAAATGGAATTATCATTCTCTACAACACATTTTTCCAAGATAAATGAACTATAATCATTACCTTTGTTTTTAGCTGCTAGAAACTTGGGGCAATCTTGTTTCCAATGCCCATTCTTTTTGCAGTGAAAACACTTACCTTTACCTTTCTTTTTTTTCTTGTTCTTACCCTTAGGCATATGTGCACTTGGTTGTGCACTCGTCTTTGCAGCCTTTGCAAGCTTGGGGTTGTTTTTTTGTCCACCTTTTCTCTTGTTTCTAGCTTTCAAAGATGAAGCTTGGTTAGCTTCAGCCTTAGCTTGATCAGCAGCAGCAACAACAATAGTCTTATTTTCTCCTCCTTTACTAGGTCCACCCATGATAGGCTCAAAAATCTGAAGCTTGTTCATGAGCTGCGACAGACCATAGTTGAGTTGATCACGACATGCGAACACGGTGCCATTCGAGCATTCACGGTGTCATCATGTATGTGCGGAGACGGTGCTATCCAAGCATTTACGATACCATCATGAGCATTGACGGTGCCATCACTAACGTGTGGACACGGTGCTCATTCTGGGGGTTCCTCAATCATGACGAACTCGGAGTTGTCACCAATCAACTCTATGTTGATATTCTTCTTTCAATTAAGGAAGTTTGGAAGTAGACACAACCATAATTAAACTACAAATTACCAATAAAATAGAAATAAATCACATTTGCTCTATAAAACATCTGTTCACACAAATTTCAAGAAATAGCACAACATATACCAAAAATATGTAAGATATGAGAAAAAAATACCAAAAACAATCATATCTCTATTTCTTTAGGTTTTTAACTAATCTATGATATCCTTGTCCCAGTTGGCGAGTGTAATGCCCTACTACCCAAGGACCGTTACGGTGTGCATTTTAAACAGTGATAAACTCACTAACCGAACCATTTGGTCATAATCGTGTAACTAAGTATGATTAACGGTTTAGGGTTAAAAATTTTGGTCAAAGATACAATGTTTCACTAAAATGTTTACTGTATACATTGGGATCCCAAAAATATATTTTAAAGGTTAATTACAGTAAAATATTAACAATCAGCCGACCTAAATGACAAAATATGGTTTATCCCTAGTTCCTATTTAAACCCTTGGCCGTGGCGGTCGAGTAGCCACATATTTACACATCGTCACCTAAGCTGTCCAACTCAAGGATGGTCCATCTTTCTTTTGCCTTTACCTACACCACATAGCACTCATGAGCCGAAGCTCAGCAAGAAAACTCAATATGCTCATGAACAAGTAATAGCATGTCACTAAATCATAATAGGCATGCCTAGCAGTAATAACCCTACTCATGCATGCAAGCAGGTACAAATAAATGTTTGTGGAGTCCTGTGCTCTGAGTAGATGACTAATAAGTCTTTCGCTCTGAGGTAGATGACTAATAAGTCTCTTTGAGGTAGACAACTAATAAGTCTTTTTCTGAATAGACGACTAATAAGTCATACTCTGTATAGATGACAAATAAGTCTATCCTTATATAGATGACTGATAAGTCTCTCTCTGTACAGATGACTGATAAGTCTATCTCTGAGTAGATGACTTATAATTCTATCTCTGAGTAGATGACTAATAAGACTGATAAGTATATCTCTGAGTAGATGACTGATAAGTCTATCTCTAAGTAGATGACTAATAAGTCTATCTCTGTGTAGATAACTGTTGGTTTTTATTGATCAAATCAGAGATTATACGCAGCGGAACAACAATCAAATTGTTAATTTAATCCCATAAGATTTCTAGATCTACTTCTTCACATGCATATATATATTGAATCAAAGACATGAATAGAAAAATTACCTCAGGTCCTTCCTTGCTGCTATCTTTTTGTATGGCTAAATCCTTGAGATCTCACACTAAGATCTTCCAAAATGTTCTCAGCACACAAAGAACGAGTGTGGGCTCGCTATACAAATAATAGGCAAAAAACTATTTATCAGATGTTCTCAACACATGAGATCTGATAAAGTTTGGACCTAGGTTTTGTGAAGAACAGTGACTTTTGTTTGTGTCATTGTTCTTTTTCTCTGAGAGAGATTTCTAGATATTTTTCTATCCCTGAAAAGTTACGTTCTGAAAAACTGATATCCTATATTTAATATATCCAATATATTAAAATAAAATCTTAGTTATTTTAAACAATTTGAAAATAACTAATCAGTTATCAGATTTTTGTTTAAATAATAATATTTTAATCAAATTACAATATCTCATTATTTATTTAATATTTAAATAACTAAAATTATGGAACCTAGAAACTGATCACACTCTCTTATGCGTGTAGCACAGTGATTGTGCACTGTGCTACACGTGTACCACATGCCAATGATGGAATGTGATTTTTCCCAATTTTTATTATTATTTAAATCCCAAAAATAAATTAATTCAAAATTAATTATATTTTTGTTAAATCAAATAATTAATTAATTACACATAATTATGTTTGATACATAGAAAAATAGTTTACTTATAACATTAGTCATTTTTGCCCATTTTTGTATTTACCTTTGTCAGTGATTGTTTGAGCCATTTCGGGGACCATGGACCTATAACATTAAGCTCCAATAAATAAACTAAATAATTAAACTCTTTAATTATAATAGTTAATTTATTAATTATGATATTACTCCACTATAAATTCAGAATTGCACTCTTTATGTTATAGATATACTTTTACAGAAATCTTTTCTTAAGACGTCCATTGATATAACCATCTTACAATAGTTCAACCCTCTAATTAATTAGTTCATAAATTAGAATGGAAGAATTACCATTTTACCTTTCTAATTTACTTCTTATTCCTTAAGTACCATTAATTCACTAGTGAATAATTAATCTATAATCTAATTATAGATTTGAGCTCAAAATCATTCAGTTCCAGAATTAACCCTTAAGGGAACTAATATACGATCCGTTAGGAAAGATTAAATTTCGTATTGTTGATACATGTTCCCAACCATCCATGATATTAAATCTCCAAAACAAAAGTCATTAGCCTCATTCTTTGAAGAGACCTTAACGAATGAATCAAAAGATTTAATAAACATGAATAGGAGTTCATGAACACTCAGGATTTAGATTGATCTATAAATGATCATCAGTTATGATATGAATTACAATTCTTTATTGTTAAATGGTATTTGGATAAAGACTTTAATTCATATCGGTCCATGTCATATATAATCATATTATATAAAGCACATTTACTGAGATGTCTTTCCACATCAATAATCCGAATCCAGATTATTTGTATCATTATGATACTCAGTAAACTGTACTTACAACTCCAATTAAAGAATTCCATAACTTTAATTTGTTGTTGTTGACTATTTTTATTCATTCATGTGATCTTAATTCTCTCGTACTAATACAAGATCACATCCTCAATAATGAATATGGAATTTTTCTGATATTTCCAAAATTATTCAAACAATAATTTAACAATCTAAATATAACAATAATAATAAATCATTGTATTTATTTATTCACAGAAAAAACAAATGTCTTTTACATGCTTTTAGGACACACTCCTAACAATCTCCCACTTGTTCTTAAAGCAAGTGAGGCATTTCTCTCAATCTCATATTACGTACATGACCCTCGAATTGCTTTGCAGGAAGCATCTTCGTGAACGGGTCTGCCAGGATGTGTTCTGATACGACTTCAGAATGGACACATCTCCTCTATGTACTATTTCTCTATGACTAACTGGTATTTGCGCTCTATATGCTCTCCCCTCTTGTGGCTTCTTGGTTCTTTAGAATTAGCCATTGCTCCACTATTGTCACAGTAAAGAACAAGTGGTTTCTCCACTTCTGGAACAACTTTCAGATCGGAGTAGAACCTTTTGAGTCACAGAGCCTCCTTAGCTGCTTCACAAGCCGCTATATACTCGGCTTCCATGGTGGAGTCTGCAATGCCGGTTTGCTTAATGCTTCTCGAGACTAACGCTCCTCCTCCAACAATAAACACTGATCTAGAAGTCGATTTCCGACTATCTTTGTCTGATTGAAAATCAGAATCAATGTAACCAGTGGGGTTCAGGTCTCCACATGAATATACTAGCATATAGTTTCTCTAGTATTTCTAAGATACTTGAGAATATTCTTCACTGCAATCCAATGACTCAATCCAGGATTGGATTGATAATAGTTGACTATCCCTATTGCATAACAAATGTCAGGTCTTGTACACACATGGCGTACATCAGACTGCCTATCGCTGAGGCATAGGGATATTGTCTCATGTCTTCCTCTTCCTGGGGTGTTTTAGGACACTGCTCCTTGGAAAGGAATACTCCAAAACGGGTTGGCATATCACCATTTTTGGAGTTTTTCTTATTAAAGCATTCTAGCACCTTATCAGTATAAGGTACTTGAGACAGTGCCAAAGTTTTGTTCTGTCTATCTCTAAGAATCTTAATACCCAGAACATACTTGGCTTCTCCCAAATCTTACATTTGGAATTGTTCAGCTAACCAGTTCTTTACCCTTGATAATGATGTTACGTCATTTCCAATCAGTAATATATCATCAACATAAAGAATGAGGAATACTACTAAACCATCTTTGATTTGTATATAGACACAAGGTTCGTCAACATTTTGTTTAACAACCAAATGTTTTACTTGTGTCATCAAATCTAAGGTTCCAAGATCTTGAAGCTTGTTTGAGTCCATGAATGGACCTAAGAAGCTCACAAACATTTTGCTCTTGACCTTTTAATTCGAACCCTTCTGGTTGAGACATGTAAATGGTTTCGTCAAGGTAGCCATTCAGAAAAGCTATTTTGACATCCATTTGCCAGATCTCGTAATCCATGCACGCAGCTATGGACAAGAGTATACAAATGGATTTTTAGCATGGCTAATGGAGAAAAGGTTTCTTCATAGTCAACCCCTTCTTTCTGTGTGTAACCTTTGGCTACAGGTCTTGCTTTGAAAGTCTCAACTTTCCCATCCGCTCCTCTTTTCTTCTTGAATATCCACTTGCAACCAATGGTTTTGATATTCTCAGGTGGATCTTTAAGAACCCAGACAGAATTGGAATACATCGATTCCATTTCTTGGTTCATGGCTTCTTGCCATTTTTCCTTGTCAGAATGATTCATTGCATCTTCAAATGTCAATGAATCGTCTTTGTTTGTGTCAAGCACAAGCATTTGAACTTCGTGTTCATAGTGCGTGGGTTTCTTACTAACACTCCCACTACGACGAAGTTCTCTACTATTCTGACTAGAATTAGCAATTTCCTCTTGCCGTTTTTCATTGGTTATTGTTGGTGACTTTGCAACTTCATTCGAGATCATCTCCTCCAGTACAACCTTACTGCGAGGTTTGCGGTTATTAACATAGTCATATACAAGAAAAGTTGCATTTGTCAATACAAATGTTTTATTTTCTTTTGGACTATTGAAAAATCCACCTCTTGTCCCTTTGGAATATCCCACAAACATGCATACTTCATAGCGTGTTTCCAACTTCCCGGTCTTTCCTTTAATCACATGTACAGGACACCCCTAAATTCGAAAATGGTGTAAACTAGGTTTATAACCATTCCAAAATTCTATGGGTGTCTTTTGGATAGACTTAGATGGAACATCATTCAATATGTATAGAACAAATTGAATCGAATAGCCCCTGAATGACAGTGGTAATGATGAGAAACTCATCATTCATCTAACCATATCTAACAATGTTCTATTCCGTCTTTCTGAAACACCATGTTGCTGTGGCGTTCCAGGTGTTGTGAGTTGGGATTGAATGTCATGCTCACGTAGATGGTTCTTGAATTCATAGTCCAAGTACTCTCTTCCTCGATCAAATCGAAGTTCTTTTTAGTGAATTACCTAATTGCTTTTCAGCCTCTGCTTGAAATTCTTTGAACTTTCCAAAAGTTTCAGATTTTCTTTGCATTAAGTATAGGTAACCATATCTTGAATAATCGTCAATGAAAGTGACGAAATATTCATAACCTCCTCTTGCTTGTACATTAAGTGGATTGCAAACATCCGTATGTACTAGCTAAAGTGGTTATGTGGCTCTTGAACCTTTAGCAGAGAAAGGTCTCTTGGTCATTTTGCCTTCTAGACATGATTTACAAACAGGGAGAGATCCAATAGATGGTTCTCTAATAAAGGACTATCCTTTACAAGCCTATTTATTCCGTCTAGACCAATATGGCCCAATCTCAAGTGCTACAGATATGTTTCACTATCGGAATCAGTTTAATAGATTTAGGATTAGCTGTTTTAAATAATTCAGAATTATAAAAAAATTTGTCATTCATTGTAAGTATGTAAACTTTGTTTATCCCAAAGAATTTTCATAACAAATAAATAGATAATTTCTTTAAATAATAACTACTTTATTAATAAAAGAAATAAATGTTATGTAAAAATATAAATAAGTTTCCAAACATTAATAATCAAAATTACTAACAATAAACTAAATCTCTAGACTGTAGTTTTCTTTGTTTAAAGAAATCTAAAATTTCTAAAACAAAATAAAGAAATTTAAATTGTTCAACTAACAATAAAATTACTAAATAAAAACTACACTCCAACTTCTCCATCTCTTTACTTGCTATTCAAATCCTCATCAGTCTCTTCCTCCTTTTCAGGGTTCTGATTCTGCGAAAGGAAAAATAGATTAGTGGTATATATTTTTTAATCTACTATCCAAAAATTTGAATCTTATATTCATAGTTGAAAAAATATATGTAAATATTATTTACCTTTTTTGTTTGATATAAACAATGACACTCAGCAAAGACTTCCTCTGTCATTGCTCGCCATATCTCATGTGCTGAGTCATAGTGTATATATTTTTCCTTTGTTTCGTCAGGCATGATTGAAAGCATGCAATAACGTGCCAACCGATCGGATTTCATCCAATTTGCATATTTTTCTTCTGCTTCATAGCTAGTAGCCAGAGGTGGTTCTGATGGAGGTTTTTCACAGACTGTTGACATCATCTTCTTATAAGAAAAAATGGTCAACATGCCTCGAAACCAGTGTTGCATATTTTTAGGTTCAAAAACCAAGGATTTGAGAAAAGTATTGGTGTGTAATTCACCAATAGACATTTTTGCTGGCAATAAATAAATACAAATAAATACAAATAAATATTATTACATTTAGAAAAATAAATATCAAAGTTTCGAAAATTAAATGTGATTTATGAGCACAATTAAAACACATAAAATAAAGATTAATTTCCACGATAAAATTTTCTAACAATTAAAGTGCCGCCTTAGGGTCGGTCAAATTAATTTTAGAGAATTTATAAGACATTCTTATCTTTATTGTTTAAAACTTAAAATAACTCTTTATTTTCTCTTTTAAACATTAAAGTACCGCTTAGTTTGGTCAAGTTATGATTATCCACTACACGAGCTTAATCATAACTTTGTGAGTGTAACCCATTATTTCGGAGTTCATGACTTAACTTAGGACATGCCGCCTTAGGGTCGGTCAAGCTTAAAATACATCATTAGTTCCTATCTATGTAAGAAATACAACCTTGCTATTGATATGTCTAGACACCTTCCTTAGGGGGACGAAAACAAAGTCGTCGCGAGGCGCTATTCATATCTCACGGTGTTATATTAATAGTGGAGACCGTGGGTTATGTTTGAGATATCAACCCTCTCCCACTCACTATTTTGAAATAAGTGTTTTTAACCTAATTAATTCCAAATTAATTATAACATCTTTAAACCTTATGAACATAATTAAAATTGGAAAGAAAGCGAGTTTCTAGATCCATACCCAATTTTAAATTACCAATCATGTTCATCTAAACTTTACTAAAAACACTTTTAAAATAAAGTTGGTTTAAAGAAATTAAGTCATAAAGACTTAAAAATTGATGTTATATTTTACCAAGTTTTCAAAAAAGAAACTAAGTAATTTACATGCAATTGATTTTGCAAAACAATTTATATAAACACATAGGACAATCATAATTGTAACGCCCTACTTCCTTAGAGCCGTTACTAAGTGAGTTTAAAAAACGTGCTTTCAACTCGCTAATCGAGGTTTTAAGTCAAACAGTGTAATTAAGCCATAAACAGAGGAAAAATGTAGAATTAACTCCATATCATTGAAGATCATAAAAGTTTGACACCTGGGATCCCAAAATACAGTTTAGAAATATTTACAACATAAAAATTGTACTAAGTCGGCTAAACGACAAAATCTAAGTTCATTTACAAGCATCTCCCAAAATCCTCTGGCTGTGGCAGCCAGGCTGGCCAAACATGTACACACCGCCTCACGCCTGCTATACTCATGGTTGGTTGATCTTCTCTTTACCCTTACCTGCACCACAAAGCATCTGTGAGCTGAAGCCCAGCAAGAAAACCCATAAATAGATAACATATGCAGCACATATATCAAGCATATAAACAAGCCACCAATTGGCTAAACACATACGGCCTAGCCGTCCCAGGCGTTACCAAGCCCTGGATTCGCGAACCACGCCGTGAGGATATCCCAGGTATCCGTCTAGGGACCCGCCCTGGTAACTCGCACTCCACGTGCTCAACGCTGCTCCCGGCCCCTTGCCGTTCTCGGCCTTGCACCCAACGTGCCCAATGTCGTTCCTGGCCCTTCGCCGTTCTAGGCCTACTCCGTTCCCCGCTCTTGCCGATCATTCATATAACAATACATATAGCATAGCAAGCAAGTACAGAATTCTAGCATAGTCAGTTAAAGGGCTACGCTCCGCAGTTCTAACATATTGGGCTCGGCCCTACATATCAATTCTATTCAAATACATTGGGCTCAGCCCTGCACACAAGCTCTATGGGAACAAGGGTTTTCTTACCTGAGTTCCGGGCTTTCTGAGCATCGATGCCCCGAGCACATTCCTCTAACGTGAGCCTCACCGAAACCCTAGTCACAACACATTAACAATGTCCATCCATCAAATTCTAATCCACTAAACAACTTCGAGCCATAACCCTAACCTCCGGGACCTTGAATTCTATCAATCCGGGTGATAAAATCCATCCCGAGCCTTACCCCTTGAGTTCCCAAGCCTAAAATACCCTTAAAAACTCAAACTAGCACTAAGGGACGCAGCCCCACCCACAAGAGCCGCGGCTAGCCTCAAAACAGAGGCTAGCACCACACTGACCCCTACACGGGCCGCGGCGCGCATGAACCTCTCGGCCATCCATGGCCGCGCGCGCACACGGGCCGCGGCGCACCCCTCCTAGGGTCGCGGCTCTCACCTCCAAACCCATATTTTTCCACCATTTTCCCACACCTTTCCACAAGCCAATTCACCCAAAACTCATCTGTTAAACCCAGATAACTAACACAATTATTTCAGCTTAGTAACAGCACCAAAACCCCATTGAATCCTACTTCAAAACTCAGCCAAAATTCTCAAAAAATAAACCAATCTTGACTAACATGCAATCCCCAATAACCAGCAGAAATCCAAGACTAAACCTTAGTAATTAGAGCTTACCTTTGCTGAACTCAGTTTGGGTTGATCCTAATCCTTAAGCTTCAAGCTCCTAAGATATCACTGCTGAATTCCCTTTAGTTTCTAGCCAATTCCTTTGAGTTTCCCTTTGAGTTTGCCTTAGAGAGTAAAGAAGAGAAGAGAATAAGAGCTATCTTAGTTATGGAAGATTGTATATGTCGGTTTCCCCAAAGCTTCTAAGTAATTCCTCTTTTTGTTTTATTTAACTTAAGTCCAAAGGGTTACCTCAAGGCTCGGGGTACCAAAACATCCCTGAGGGCAAAATGGTAAATTTCCCCAATATTCCCGCCTAGACATTCTATCCTTAAATATATCTCCAAATTTTTATTTCCATCTCCCGACAATCCCATAACACACCTAATACCCAAATTACCCCTCGACTCGCCCCGAGTCCGAATCTCAACCCTATTGTGATTTTCTGACTAACCGCTCACCAGGATTGTCTCGGTCCGTGCTACACAGACATATCACATATATATAACATTTATCACATTTATATCCCTAACATCCAGATGGGGTCCACATGCATATTTAACTTAACTAAGCATGCATCATAATCATACATACACATAAATCCACATATTAGCATATTAAATCATTTATTGCCCTCCAGGCACACTAATCAAGGCCCTAAGCCCGATTAGCAAATTCGGGTCGTTACACTAATAATCATGTTTCTACTAATGATATGCAAGATAATGACTGTGTGGGTTTTTATGTATGGCATACAATTCATGTACATGTTATCAATCACATGAATATAATTACTTAAATAAATAAATAAACAATAAATGTTGAACCGGGTGCTTTTGGGTATTTCTAATTTTACAACCACTTTATAAAATTAAAAAAATAAAATAAAACCGCATTGATCTCCATCGGGCTTCTTTACTTTACTGTTGGTAGGATATGTGTCGTTGTTGGTCCAGAATAATAATAAGAAAACAATTTTCTAATTATTTTGATTAATTTAAAACAAACTTTTAAATAATCATTATTTTTATTTTTCTTTTTTTAATTAAAACAACTTTTAATTAAAATTAGAAACTGAAATAATTAAATAAAATCTGTTATTTTTAAAATTAAATTTTAAATAAGATATCAAAAAAGGTTTGTTAAGATAACAAAAATATCTCATTATTTAAATATCAAATTTAAAAAATAGGATATTTAAACATTTTTAAATTAAAAAAAAATAACAGACTAATTTCAGAAAAAAATAAAAAAAATTCTGGACCAGTCAGGCGAGGACACGTGGCGTCAAACGGGGCTGGACTGTACGGAACCGTCTGTACGACGTCCCGGCAGTAGCTCGGAGGATCGGTGGCTGAATTCTGAATCCCGGGCTCCATTCTGACTTTTGTGTGATCGGAATTACAATTTTATGGTGTCAAAAACCAAATAAAATTACATAAATCCTATGCCCTTTAATGGCTTACACAATGATCTAATCATAAACAAATCCTAACCCAAAAACACCATACAATTAACGATTCAACATTCTCATGCATTCAATCACATTAAGCCATCCATTCAGTCATCAAAATAAATAAATGCATAAAAGTAAACCCACACAGATTCAATATATATATGTGAAGATGGCTCTGGTACCATTTGTTGGTTTTTATTGATCAAATCAGAGATTATACACAGCGGAACAACAATCAAATTGTTAATTTAATCCCATAAGATTTCTAGATCTACTTCTTCACATGCATATATATATTGAATCAAAGACATGAATAGAAAAATTACCTTAGGTCATTCCTTGCTGCTATCTTTTTGTATGGCTAAATCTTTGAGATCTCACACCAAGATCTTCCAAAATGTTCTCAGCACACAAAGAACGAGTGTGGGCTCGCCATACAAATAGTAGGAAAAAAACTATTTATCAGATGTTCTCAACACATGAGATCTGATAAAGTTTGGACCTAGGTTTTGTGAAGAATAGTGACTTTTGTTTGTGTCACTGTTCTTTTTCTCTGAGAGAGATTTCTAGATATTTTTCTATCCCTAAAAAGTTACGTTCTGAAAAACTAATATCCTATATTTAATATATCCAATATATTAAAATAAAATCTTAGCTATTCTAAACAATTTGAAAATAACTAATCAGTTATCAGATTTTTGTTTAAATAATAATATTTTAATCAAATTACAATATCTCATTATTTATTTAATATTTAAATAACTAAAATTGTAGAACCTAGAATCTGATCACAGTCTCTTATGCGTGTAGCACAGTGACTGTGCACTATGCTACACGTGTACCACATGCCAATGATGGCATGTGATTTTTCCCAATTTTTATTATTATTTAAATACAAAAAATCCCAAACATAAATTAATTCAAAATTAATTATATTTTTGTTAAATCAAATAATTAATTAATTACACATAATTATACAATAATTATGTTTGATATATAGAAAAATATTTTACTTATCACATAAGTCCTTTTTGCCCATTTTTGTATTTACATTTGTCAGTGATTGTTTGAGCCATTTCGGGGACCGTGGACCTATAACATTAAGCTCCAATAAATAAACTAAATAATTAAAGTCTTTAATTATAATAGTTAATTTATTAATTCTGATATTACTCCATAATAAATTAAGAATTGCACTCTTTATGTTATAGATATACTTTTATAGAAATCTTTTCTTAAGTCGTCCATTGATATAATCATCTTACAATAGTTCAACTCTCTAATTAATTAGTTCATAAATTAGAATGGAAGAATTACCATTTTACCTTTCTAATTTTCTTCTTATTCCTTAAGTACCATTAATTCACTAGTGAATAATTAATCTATAATCTAATTATAGATTTATGCTCAAAATCATTCAGTTCCAGAATTAACCCTTAAGGGAACTAATATACGATCCGTTAGGAAAGATTAGATTCTGCATTGTTGATACATGTTCCCAACCATCCATGATATTAAATCTCCAAAACAAAAGTCATTAGCCTCATTCTTTGAAGAGACCTTAACAAATGAATCAAAAGATTTAATAAACATGAATAGGAGTTCATGAACACTCAGGATTTAGGTTGATCTATAAATGATCATTAGTTATGATATGAATTACAATTCTTTATTGTTAAATGGTATTTGGATAAAGACTTTAATTCATATCAGTCCATGTCATATATAATCATAAGCACCTTTACCTAGATGTCTTTCCACATCAATAATCCGAATCTAGATTATTTGTATCATTATGATACTCAGTAAACCGTACTCACAACTCCAATTAAAGAATTCCATAACTTTAATTTGTTGTTGTTGACTATTTTTATTCATTCATGTGATCTTAATTCTCTCGTACTAATACAAGATCACATCCTCAATAATGAATATGGAATTTTTCTGATATTTACAAAATTATTCAAACAATAATTTAACAATCTAAATATAACAATAATAATAAATCATTGTATTTATTTATTCACAGAAAAAACAAATGTCTTTTACATGCTTTTAGGACACACTTCTAACAATAACTGATGAGTCTATAAATGGAAAGATGACTGATAAGTCTATCTCTGTATAGATGACTGATAAGTCTATCTCTGAGGTCACATACCCTCCTAGCCATGTGACGTGTAGGTCACCTTAGCCTTTTGGCTTTGGCTCTAAATAACTAGCCTTTAGACTAGACAAACACTTTTAGTTTTCATCGAACTTAAGGTCGGTCAAGCATTTCCTGCTTATGATGATAATGCTTATGTTAATTAGATCTAATCTTTTCATCTTGCGTTAAACACGCTAATATTGTTCTTGACTCATAAGCCAATACCATACGACCAGTACTCAGTATTACTGTTGAACTTGACTAGTAAGTCCCAGCTTTACAGACAATATTGACACCACTGCCGATTCCTGACTCATAGGTCAGTTCCATTCACAAGTAAGCAATGCAACCAGGCATATATCATATGTCAAATATCCAAATGTAGGGCATTCAGCATGCTTACTCAACAATCACTAGCAGAATTATGATCATGCACATTTAAAGAGACTCAGGCTCTGATCAATCTCACATTCAACATTCATGACATGCCCTAATCACATGTATCTTATGCATCACATGCATCACATACTGGGTGCAATTTTCTTACCTTTGGTCCAACACAGGTTATCAATAAACAAGCCACAAGCACGATCCTGTTTCCATGCCCCTAGTGATGACCTAGTCATAACCATAATATAAAACCTCATCAAAATGAGTAAATAAATAATTCCAAACCCAAACCTAGCCTCCGGGACATCGAATCATACTCAACTGGGTAGTAGAATCGATCTCAGGCCCTTAGAGTTAAGTTCCCACAACTAAAAACCAAATCTTGGCAAAATTTCCCTTAAGCGTCGCGGCCCTCCAAACCCTATGCCGCGGCCTGCCTCTAGACAGAAGCCAACCTTTTCTCTGACTGCACCAAGCACCGTGGCATACCCTCGCGGCCCTACCTACCCAACAGCCAGCCTCCTCCTTTTTCAAGCTTGGGTTGCGATGCCCAAGAACAAGGTCGCGGCCCAACCACGAACCTAGCCAAAATCCTCATTTTCTCCATTTAAAAGCCTTCCAAAAACCTACCCAAACATATCCAAATCCCAAAATCAAAGTTCCCAAACATCCCCATGATCCAAAACCAACAAAACCCAAGCCTCAATCAAATCAAAAACTCATCAAACCACAAAATTCAATCCAAGCTTAAAAACTTTAAAAACTTAGAACTTAAAACTTGAATTACGTCTGATTGAGTTGTTTCCCAGCTAAATCATCCGGGTAATAAGCTTCTAATATTTCCTAGAATCGCTATGCCTCGATCCTTACTTGAATCTGAGTCCTAAACTCAAGTTTCCTTTGAAAATGTGATCGGGTGTCGAAAATGGAACTTTGAGGGAGAGAGAACGTTCTTTTTATGTTCTGACAGGTTACTTCAAGCTTAAGTAACCTCAAGCAAACCCTAATGCTCTGGGTCCCAAAAACGCCCTCGGGAGTAAATTAGCCAAAACTCCCAAAATTTCCCCCTGATCTCACTAATTATCAATTTATCATCAAATATTTATTCCCATTACCCAATATCTCGGTAATGTACTAAATACTCCTTTACTCACTCCGAGTCAAGTATAAATCTCATTATGACTTTCCCACTAGCTTGCTTCCTAGGATCGTCTTATGCTGAATAACCCTAGCATAACCAAATAATAATGAAGCACCACACATATACTACATATATGTCAAATATGCCCAAACTGGGCAAAATATGAAAATTTCCCAATTGAACAGAAATGGGCCCACCTGCATATTTAATACACCTAAACATGCATATCTAGTCATATTATGAAATAACTCACATAATCACATAATGATACACATAAATATCACATAATTCCAAGATTTGTCATCCTGCCCCCTAATCAAGGCCCTAAGCCTTATTAGGAAATTTGGGTCGTTACAGCGAGAGTAAAAAATACCACTAGTTAAATAGAGTTGCAAACTCATTTAATAATGGACATCACTATTAACAACCTACTATTTGATCAAAATAAGAAAAAAAATATCTTATTTTATGAGCTAGACCCACGGTTTCGATAATCATAGATTTAGTCATAGTAGTCACCGTAGGGGTGAGTCTAGTAGAACTTGATCTATAATTATCTATCTTTCGAAATCTAACCTTATCAAAATAACTAATGAACACCTTCCGTAGGGGGACGAATCTAAGTGTCTTAAGGCCCCATTAAGCTATTAACTATGTTAAACCAACAGTGGAGATTGAATAAAAATACTTAAAATAAGCTCATTATAAAATTAAAAAATAGTATTTTATTATTAATTTTCGAAAATTAATGACTGGTTCTCCAAAAAATTGTAAGATTATAATTTTTAAAAACCCAAGTCCTATAAATTCCTATTAATTCTAAAGTGTCATATTGAAACAAATTCAATTAATTTAAAATTAATTTGTTGCTAATCAATATTTAGGTTTACCTAATATAATAAACTTATGCAATTAAGTCCAACTCAGGTAAATGAGCCTTAACAATTGGGCTTGTATGGAGGAGGGTTGGGTCCAATTTGTCGTTCCCACTACAAAGGCCCCCAATCTTCCATACAAGGTCCAAAAGACAGGAATTTAAACATTTGTTTTATTAATTGTTATTAATTTATTAGGTCCACTATAGTCATGCAAAGCAAATGAGCCTTCACAAGTGGAATCACCCACAAGAGAGGAATTTAAGCTTTACATTTTCTAATTGGCCCAAATAAAACCTATCATTTTATGAATATTTTATTTGGCAAAAAATCCATATATCTAACAAACATATGGACCACTATATGCATAAGCCCAATTGCAAAAATATCACATATAGTGCAAACACACATTTTATAATTGGATGGGCCTAATCATGTTACTAAATGAGCAAGTCTATGAATTTATGCAAAAATACCACAATTAATTTTCTAGAATTTATCAAAAAATTCGAATTAATTAAATTTTTACAAAAAATACGTCAATTTAAATTAAATTTATCAACAATTAACAAAAGTTAATTTAAATTTCATTTATCAACAATCAACTTGATTTAGGTTAATTTGAAAAATATTAATTTAATTTAAATAGGATTTATCAACAATTAACCAAAGTTAATTTAAATCCCATTTTATTAAAAAAATATTTTATTAATTGGTAAAAAAAAAGATATTTTTCAAAATTTAACCAATTTTAAATTTTTAAATCAATATCTCAACTGTTTTTCAAAAATATTTTGTATTGTTACAACTATAAACAAATATTTTAACAATTTTTAAAATAAATAAAATATTAATAGTTATAACAATCCTAAAATATCTTAAAACAATTAAACAAATTCAAATATCTATGAAAATATCTAACTAACAAATTTCAAATTTCAAATAATTTAAATATTAAAACTATAGAATAAACATATATTTATATTTTCAAATAAAGATTTAATAAAATATCAAGAATTTAAAAGAAAATATCTTATATCTTAATTATAATATTTTAATATATTAAAAGATTTAAAATTAAGTTATTAGTCTATTTTTAAATTTGAATTTGAATCTCTGTAGAAAATATCTAATAATTTAAATCTCAACAAAAATATCTTATTTTAAAAAATATTTTTAAATGCAAAAACAAATCTGATATTTTTGGCTTTGATTATAAATAATTAACTTTCTCAATTTTAATTTCTTTAATTTAAAAAAAATTAAAAAAATTCTTGATGAACAAAAACGGGTATTGTTCACTGAATGGCATGCCTGCAAGGGGCGCACGCGCGAGGGTGAACTGGCTGCCAAGGAGGTGCGCACACAGGTGAGGAGACGCAGGCGTGTGCGCGTGGGGCGCGCGCGCATGGCAGGCAGTGGAAAAATTTTCCAAAAACTTTTTTGAGCAATTTTTCAAACCAAAATCATTTTCTAATTAATTTTTAGGCTATTTAGGATTTTTACTCCCCGAACTATTACCACTACCGTATCGTGCCCCATAATTTTTTCAGGCTGTTAAAAATTTCCCCCGAAATATTCACAGTAATGTAAAGAAGGACTTCCGTTAACTTTCAACACATGTGGCTAACAAAAGGCTGACATGGCTCTTTACATGCTGATGTGTCTTGGCCATGTCAGCGCTATGTGTGTAATTTTAAATTAAAAAATCTATAATCATATTAAAATTTAATGAATTAAACACTAAAAAATAGAATTAATAAATTAAACCATTTTTTATACATTAAAAAAAATAAAAACTATATTTAAAAACAATAAAATTACACACATGGCGCTGACATGGCCAAAACACATCAGCATGTAAAGAGCCATGTCAGCATTCTGTTAGCCACATGTGTTGAAAGTTAACGGAAGTCCTTCTTTACATTACTGTGAATATTTCAGGGGGAATTTTTAACGGCCTGAAAAAATTAGGGGCACGATACGGTAGTGGTAATAGTTCGGGGGGTAAAAATCCTAAATAGCCTAATTTTTAGCATGTTTTACACAAAATAAATCATATATAAAAAAATTAATAGCATAGAAAACACAACAAAATAACCTAAAAATTGATAATAATCACATAAAATCAATATGCTTCATAAAAACATGAAAACCATCCAATTATTTGTTGGTTTTTCTTGATCAAATCAGATATTATACGCAGCAGGACAACAATCAAATTGTTAATTTAATCCCATAAGATTTCTAGATCTACTTCTTCACATGCATATATATATTGAATCAAAGACATGAATAGAAAAATTACCTCAGGTCCTTCCTTGCTGCTATCTTTTTGTATGGCTAAATCCTTGAGATCTCACACCAAGATCTTCCAAAATGTTCTCAGCACACAAAGAATGAGTGTGGGCTCGCTATACAAACAATAGCCAAAAAATTATTTATCAGATGTTCTCAACACATGAGATCTGATAAAGTTTGGACCTGGGTTTTGTGAAGAACAGTGACTTTTGTTTGTATCACTGTTCTCTTTCTCTGAGAGAGATTTCTAGATATTTTTCTATCCCTGAAAAGTTACGTTCTGAAAAACTGATATCCTATATTTAATATATCCAATATATTAAAATAAAATCTTAGTTATTTTAAACAATTTGAAAATAACTAATCAGTTATCAGATTTTTGTTTAAATAATAATATTTTAATCAAATTACAATATCTCATTATTTATTTAATATTTAAATAACTAAAATTGTGGAACCTAGAAACTGATCACAGTCTCTTATGCATGTAGCACAGTGACTGTGCACTGTGCTACACGTGTACCACATGCCAATGATGGCATGTGATTTTTCCTAATTTTTATTATTATTTAAATACCAAAAATCCCAAAAATAAATTAATTCAAAATTAATTATATTTTTGTTAAATCAAATAATTAATTAATTAATTACACATAATTATACAATAATTATGTTTGATACATAGAAAAATATTTTACTTATCACATAAGTTATTTTTGCCCATTTTTGTATTTACCTTTGTCAGTGATTGTTTGAGCCATTTCGGGGACCATGGACCTATAACATTAAGCTCCAATAAATAAACTAAATAATTAAACTCTTTAATTATAATAGTTAATTTATTAATTCTTATATTACTCCACTATAAATTCATAATTGCACTCTTTATGTCATAGATATACTTTTACAGAAATCTTTTCTTAAGTCGTCCATTGATATAACCATCTTACAATAGTTCAACTCTCTAATTAATTAGTTCATAAATTAGAATGGAAGAATTACCATTTTACCTTTCTAATTTACTTTTTATTCCTTAAGTACCATTAATTCACTAGTGAATAATTAATCTACAATCTAATTATAGATTTGAGCTCAAAATCATTCTGTTCCAGAATTAACCCTTAAGGTAACTAATATACGATCCATTAGGAAAGATTAGATTCCGTATTGTTGATACATGTTCCCAGCCATCCATGATATTAAATCTCCAAAACAAAAGTCATTAGCCTCATTCTTTGAAGAGACCTTAACGAATGAATCAAAAGATTTAATAAACATGAACAGGAGTTCATGAACACTCAAGATTTAGGTTAATCTATAAATGATCATCAGTTATGATATGAATTACAATTCTTTATTGTTAAATGGTATTTGGATAAAGACTTTAATTCATATTGGTCCATGTCATATATAATCATATTATATAAAGCACATTTACCGAATTGTCTTTCCACATCAATAATCCGAATCTAGATTATTTGTATCATTATGATACTCAGTAAACTGTACTTACAACTCCAATTAAAGAATTCCATAACTTTAATTTGTTGTTGTTGACTATTTTTATTCATTCATGTGATCTTAATTCTCTCGTACTAATACAAGATCACATCCTCAATAATGAATATGGAATTTTTCTGATATTTACAAAATTATTCAAACAATAATTTAACAATCTAAATATAACAATAATAATAAACCATTGTATTTATTTATTCACAGAAAAACAAATGTCTTTACATGCTTTTAGGACACACTCCTAACAATCTCCCACTTGTACTTAAAGCAAGTGAGGCATTACTCTCAATCCCATATTACGTACATGACCCTCGAATTGCTTTTCTGAAAGCGTCTTCGTGAACAGATCTGCCAGGTTGTGTTCTGATGCGATTTTCAAAATGGTCACATCTCCTCTATGTACGATTTCTCTGACTAAGTGGTATTTGCGCTCTATATGCTTTCCCCTCTTGTGGCTTCTTGGTTCCTTAGAATTGGCCACTGCTCCACTGTTGTCACAGTAAAGAACAAGTGGTTTCTCCACTTCTCGAACTACTTCCAAATCTGTGTAGAACTTTTTCAGCCAAACTGCTTCCTTAGCTGCTTCACAAGCTGCTATGTATTCAGCTTCCATGGTTGAATCAGCTATACTGGATTGCTTAATGCTTCTCCAGACAACTGCTCCACCACCAAGACTGAATACTGACCCAAAAGTACTATCCTTGTCAGATTGAAAATCTGAGTCAATGTATCCAGTAGGTTCGAGGTCACTACCCGAATATACTAGCATATAGTCTCTTGCTCTCCTGAGATACTTGAGAATATGTTTCACCGCAATCCAGTGTTCCAAACCTGGATTTGATTGATAACAACTGACAATTCATACTGCATAACATATGTCAGGTCTAGTACATAACATTGCATACATTAGGCTCCCTACTGCTGATACATAGGGATACTTTCTCATGTCCTCTTGCTCTTGTGGTGTCTTTGGACACTGATCTTTGCAAAGAGTAATTCCATGTCTGGTCGGCAATTAACCCTTTTTGGAATTCTCCATAGAGAATCTTTCAAGCACTTTATCAATATAATTTGCTTGTGAAAGTGCTAGGAGCTTGTTCTTTCTATCTCTTAGAATTTTAATGCCTAGAACATAGCTCGCTTCTCCCAAATCTTTCATTTGGAATTTGTCAGCCAACCATTTCTTTACATTTGATAATGTCTCTACATCATTCGCAATGAGTAGGATATCATCAACATAAAGAACTAAGAAAACCACAATTTTTCCTTTGATGTATTTATAAACACATGCTTCGTCAACATTTTGTTCAAAACCATATGTTTTAATAGTTTCATCAAATGTTAAGTTCCAAGATCTTGATGCTTGTTTCAATCCATATATGGATTTCAAAAATTTGCATACCTTTTGATCTTGATCCTTCTTTATAAACCCTTCTGGTTGTTCCATATAAATGGTTTCATCAAGGTGGCCATTCAGAAAAGCTGTCTTGACGTCCATTTGCCATATCTCATAATTATAGATGGCAGCTATGGATAAGAGTATGCGAATGGATTTAAGCATGGCCACAGGAGAAAATGTTTCTTCATAGTCCACACCCTCTCTCTGTGTGTAGCCTTTGGCCACAAGCCTTGCTTTATAGGTCTCTACCTTTCCATCTGCACCCCTTTTCTTCTTGTAGATCCATTTGCATCCAATGACATTAACATTGTTAGGCAGATCTACAAGTTCCCAGACTGAATTGGAATACATTGATTCCATTTCTTGATTCATGACATCTTGCCACTTATCAACATCAGGGTCTTCCATTGCTTCTTTAAAAGTCAATGGATCATCCTTTTCAGTATCTGATACAAGAACGTGTGCCTCATGTTCGTAGCGAATAGGTTGTCTCACAATCCTCCCACTACGACGTTACACTAGTTTTTCCTTTTCAGGAATTGTGCTTTCTTTTGTTGTTTTATCATTAATTGCTGCTGGTGACTTTGTGACTTTATTTGAGACCATCTCCTCCAATACAACCTTACTGCAAGGTTTGTGGTTATTAACATAGTCATATTCAAGAAAAGTTGCATTTGTCAATAAAAAATGTTTTATTTTCTTTTTGGACTATAGAAATTTCCACCTCTAGTCTCTTTGGAATATCCCACAAACATACACACTTCAGAGCGCATTTCCAACTTCCCGGTCTTCCTTTTGAGCACGTATGCATGACACCCCCAAATTCTAAAATGGTGTAAACTAAGTGTACAACCATTCCATAACTCTATGGATGTCTTTTGGATAGACTTAGGTGGAACATCATTCAATGTGTATAGAACACATTGAATCGTATAGCCCCTGAATGACAGTGGTAATGATGAGAAACTCATCATTCATCTAACCATTTCTAATAACGTTCTATTTCGACTTTCTGAAACATCATTTTACTGTGCTATTTCAGGTGTAGTGAGTTGGAATTGAATGCCATGCTCACGTTGATGGTTCTTGAATTCACAGTCCAAGTACTCTCTTCCTCGATCAGATCGAAGTGCTTTTTAGTGATTTACCTAATTGCTTTTTTTAGCCTCTGCTTGAAATTCTTTGAACTTTCCAAAAGTCTCAGATTTCCTTGGCATTAAGTATAGGTAACCATATCTCTAATAATCGTCAATGAAAGTGACGAAATATTCACAACCTCCTCTTGTTTGTACATTAAGTGGATTGCAACATCCATATGTACTAGCTGAAGTGGTTATGTGGTTCTTGAACCTTTAGCAGAGAAAGGTCTCTTGGTCATTTTGCCTTCTAGATAGGATTTTTAAACAGGGAGAGATCTAATAGATGGTTCTCTTAAAGGACTATCCTTTACAAGCCTATTTATTCCGTCTAGACCAATATGGCCCAATCTCAAGTGCTACATATATTTTTCACTATTGGAATCAGTTTAATAGATTTAGGATTAGGTGTTTTTAAATAATTCAAAATTATAAAAATTTGTCATTTCTTATAAGTATGTAAACTTTGTTTATCCCAAAGCATTTGCATAACAAGTAAATAGATAATTTCTTTAAATAATAACTACTTTATTAATAAAAGAAATAAATGTTATGCAAAAATAGAAATAAGTTTCCAAACATTAATAATCAAAATTACTAACAATAAACAAAATTTCTAGACTGTAGTATTCTTTGTTTAAAGAAATCTAAAATTTCTAAAACAAAATAAAGAAATTTAAATTGTTCAACTAACAATAAAATTACTAAATAAAAAAAAACGGCTCTCCAACTTCTCCAGCTCCTTACTTGCTACCAAAATCCTCATCAGTCTCTTCCTCCTTTTCAAGGTTCTGATTCTGCAAAAGGAAAGACAAAAGAAAAATAAATTAGTGGCATATATTTTTTAATCTACTATCCAAAAATTTGAATCTCATATTCATAGTGTTTGAATCTACTATTCATAGTTGAAAAAATATATGTAAATCTTATTTACCTTTTTTGTTTGATATAAACGATGACACTCAGCATAGACTTCCTCTGTCATTGCTCGCCACATCTCATGTGCTGAGTCATAGTGTATATATTTTTCCTTTATTTCGTCAGGCATGGTTGAAAGCATGCAATAACGTGCCAACCGATCGGATTTCATCCAATTTTCATATTTTTCTTCTGCTTCATAGCTAGTAGCCAGAGGTGGTTCTGTTGGAGGTTTTTCACAAACAGTTGACATCATCTTCTTATAAGAAAAATTAGTCAACATGACTCGAAACCAGTGTTGCATATTTTCAGGTTCAAAAACCAAGGATTTGAGAAAGGCATCGGTGTGTAATTCACCAATAGACATTTTTGCTGGCAATAAATACAAATAATATTATTATATTTAGAAAAATAAATATCAAAGTTTTCGGAAATTAAACGTGATGCATGAGCACAGTTAAAACACATAAAATAAAGAATAATTTCCACAATAAAATTTTTTAATAATTAAAGTGCCGCCTTAGGGTCGGTCAAATTAATTTTAGAGAATTTATAAGACATTCTTATCTTTATTATTTAATACTTAAAATAATGCTTTATTTTCTCTTTTAAACATTAAAGTACCGCTTAGTTTGGTCAAGTTATGATTATCCACTGCAAAAGCTTAATCATAACTTTGTGAGTGTAACCCATTATTTCGGAGTTCATGACTTAACTTAGGACATGCCGCCTTAGGGTCGGTCAAGCCTAAAATACATCATTAATTCCTATCTATGTAAGAAATACAACCTTGCTATTGATATGTCTAGACACCTTCCTTAGGGGGACGAAAACAAAGTCGTCGCGAGGCGCTATTCATATCACACGGTGTTATATTAATAATGGAGATCATGGGTTATGTTTGAGATATAAACCCTCTCCCACTCACTATTTTGAAATAAGTATTTTTAACCTAATTAATTCCAAATTAATTACAACATCTTTAAACCTTATGAACATAATTAAAATTGGAAAGAAAGCGAGTTTCTAGGTCCATACCCAATTTTAAATTACCAATCACGTTCATCTAATACTTTACTAAAAACACTTTTAAAATAAAGTTGGTTTAAAGAAATTAAGTCATAAAGACTTAAAATTTGGTGTGATATTTTACCAATTTTTCAAAAAAGAAACTAAGTAATTTACATGCAATTGATTTCGCAAAACAATTCATATAAACACATAGGACAATCCTAATAATCATGTTTCTACTAATGTGATGCATGATTATGACTGTGTGGGTTTTTATGTGTGGCATATAATGCATGAACATGTTATCAATCACATCAATCACATGAATATAATTATTTAAATAAATAAATAAACAATAGATGTTGAACTGGGTGTTTTTGGGTATTTCTAATTTTACAACCACTTTATAAAATTAAAAAAATTAAATAAAACCGCCTTGATCTCCAACGGGCTTCTTTACTTTACTGTCAGTAGGATATGTGTTGTTGTTGGTCCAGAATAATAATAAGAAAACAATTTTCTAATTATTTTGATTAATTTAAAACAAACTTTTAAATAATCATTATTTTTATTTTTCTTTTTAATTAAAATTACAAACTGAAATAATTAAATGAAATATGTTATTTTAAAAATTAAATTTTGAAATTAGATTTTTTTTTTAAATGTTTGTTAGGATAACAAAATTATCACATTATTTAAATATCAAATATCTAATAAATAAGATATTTAACATTTAAAATTAAACAAATAACAGAATAATTTTAGAAAATAAAAAAAATTCTGGACCAGCAGGACGGGGACACGTGGCATCAAACGGAGCTGCCGGGGCCAAGTTGTACGCAACCGTACAGACTCGTCCGTACGACATCCCGGTAGCAGCTCGGAGGGCGATCTCGGAGGAGCGGTGGCTGAATTCTAAATCTCGGGCTCCGTTCTGACTTTTGTGTGATCGGAATTACAATTTTATGGTGTCAAAAACCAAATAAAATTACATAAATCCTATGCCCTTTAATGGCTTACACAATGATCTAATCATAAACAAATCCTAACCCAAAAACACCATACAATTAACGATTTAACATTCCCATGCATTCAATCACATTAAGCCATCCATTCATTCATCAAAATAAATAAATGCATAAAAGTAAACCCACAAAGATTCAATATATATATATGTGTGTGTGTGTGTGTGAAGATGGCTCTGGTACCATTTGTTAGTTTTTATTGATCAAATAAGAGATTATACGCAGCGGAACAACAATCAAATTGTTAATTTTAATCCCATAAGATTTCTAGATCTACTTCTTCACATGCATATATATATTGAATCAAAGACATGAATAGAAAAATTACCTCAGGTCCTTCCTTGTTGCTATCTTTTTGTATGGCTAAATCCTTGAGATCTCACACCAAGATCTTCCAAAATGTTCTCAGCACACAAAGAATGAGTGTGGGCTCGCTATACAAACAATAGGCAAAACACTATTTATCAGATGTTCTCAACACATGAGATCTGATAGAGTTTGGACCTGGGTTTTGTGAAGAACAGTAACTTTTGTTTGTATCACTGTTCTCTTTCTCTGAGAGAGATTTCTAGATATTTTTCTATCCCTGAAAAGTTACGTTCTGAAAAACTGATATCCTATATTTAATATGTCCAATATATTAAAATAAAATCTTAGTTATTTTAAACAATTTGAAAATAACTAATCAGTTATCAGATTTTTGTTTAAATAATAATATTTTAATCAAATTACAATATATCATTATTTATTTAATATTTAAATAACTAAATTGTGGAACCTAGAAACTGATCACAGTCTCTTATGCGTGTAGCACAATGACTGTGCACTTTGCTACACGTGTACCACATGCCAGTGATGGCATGTGATTTTTCCCAATTTTTATTATTATTTAAATACCAAAAACCCCAAAAATAAATTAATTCAAAATTAATTATATTTTTGTTAAATCAAATAATTAATTAATTTTTAATTAATTAATTACACATAATTATACAATAATTATGTTTGATACATAAAAAAGTATTTTACTTATCACATAAGTCCTTTTTGCCTATTTTTGTATTTACCTTTGTCAGTGATTGTTTGAGCCATTTCTGGGACCGTGGACCTATAACATTAAACTCCAATAAATAAACTAAATAATTAAACTCTTTAATTATAATAGTTAATTTATTAATTATGATATTACTCCACTATAAATTCAGAATTGCACTATTTATGTTATAGATATACTCTTACATAATTCTTTTCTTAAGTCGTCCATTAATATAACCATCTTACAATAGTTCAACCCTCTAATTAATTAGTTCATAAATTAGAATGTAAGAATTACCATTTTACCTTTCTAATTTACTTTTTATTCCTTAAGTACCATTAATTCACTAGTGAATAATTAATCTATAATCTAATTATAGATTTGAGCTCAAAATCATTTAGTTCCAGAATTAACCCTTAAGGGAACTAATATACGATCCGTTAGGAAAGATTAGATTCCGTATTGTTGATACATGTTCCCAACCATCCATTGTAACGCCCTGGATAACCAAGACCGTTACATTGTGTATTTGAATAGTATAAGACTTGCTAGTCAAGTCATTTGACTCAAAATGTGTAACTAGTGACGTAAGCAGGTTAGGTCAAAAGAATTTTGGTTATAAACAACTAAGTTTTACTAAAACACGTATTTGATACATGGGATCCCAAAACAAGGTTTAAGTAATGTAAATATAAAATTCTTGTTAACAAATAAACCACCAAGCCACTCTAATGGCAAAATTCACAGTTTAAGTTCCCGTCCCTGTACTTCTTCCCCCGACCGTGGTGGCCGAGCAGCTGACTATGTACACCTCGCCCCCAGAGCTCTCCAACCCATGGCCAACTAGCATTACCTGCACCACGTAGCACCCGTGAGCCGAGGCCCAGCAAGAAAACATAACATCATAATATAACAGTTATAGCAGTTAAACAGTTTGTTGAGCATAATCCAAATAATCACAAGGTACTAATCAGTTATCAGCATTCAAGGCAGCACACTGGCCAATAACCAATAATTCAACTCCAGGTACTCATCAAGTCATACACCATAATCAACAATAGAACCTACACCAAGCAATAACTAGGGTTAATGCCCGCAGGTCGCACCCTCTGTTTAATTCACAGTCTTTGGCTCGCTTAGGCCAATCTCAGTGACATATCCACTGACTCCGGCCAGCTTAACCGAGCTCAGTGATTAATAAGTTGTCCTCGGATACCAGTGTCCGAGCCGCGCCATGTGCGCAAGTGTTGATTTTGACACCCTTAGGCCGCTTATCACATGTCCCAGTGGCATAATATACCACCCCATGACATTTATATAATTATAGGAACTCTTAGTCCCAACATATTCTCACAACAATTCATATAATTATAGGGAACTCTTAGTCCCAACACAATCGCATAGCAATTCAAAAAAATATAGGGAACACTTAGTCCCGACCTATCCACCTACATAGGTGTAGTTTTCTTACCTTGATTCCAAATGCTTTAATTAGAAAGAACGACCCCCGAGCACGATCCACTACCTGAGCCCTAGCTTATCACCTAGTCACAATCAATATAATGGATTCCAGTAATATTCAAATATAGGTTTCCAATTACAAAACTAACTCCTGGTATTCCAAATTCCACCAAGCACGGTGGTGAAACCAAACTCGAGCACACTAGACCACCTTCCCGTGCCTAAAACCCTCAAAAACCCATGTGTGCAACCAAGGGCCGCGGCCCCCGAAGCCTAGCCGCGGCCCTTCCCCAATACAGAACCAACACCCAAGCTAAACCACATACGCGCCGCGACCCTTGCCTTGGGCGCCGCAGCGCTCTCCCTTGGCTGAGCCTCCTTGGCTCCTTTGCATGCTAGGGCCGCAACGCTCTAGAACAGAGCCGCGACCCTCCCTTTCGAACCCAGAATTTACACCATTTCTAAGTCTGAAACCTCACTTTAAACCATCCCAACGCTTCCCAACTCCTAACCAATTAATTACTGACTCCTTTAGCATGATCTAAACAGCATAATTCCACAGAAAACACAACCTAGCACACTCTAATCTTCTCTTTCCAATTTCTGAAACCCAAGAGCTATAAACACTTAAACCAATCATTCAAACTCAATTTAAAACCTCTAAACCAGGAGTTGAAACTTACCTTTGCTGTTGAATCACTTCACCAAGCCATAGCCAAGCTAAGTTCCCAAATTTCCTTCATAATTCTGCCTTAGAACATCAAAACCACATTTGTTTCAACACTTAACCAAAACCCAGCTAGAACTCAGAATTCAACCACAGGAAAGAAGACCAGATGCTTACCTTAATCCCTGTTTTAGTTCTTGATTTACTCCTGAGCTAAACCTCCAAATCCTCACCACCAATCTCAAAAATTCCAGTTTGTTTCCCCTGTTTTATGTGTTTCCTTTCCTATTGTTTTCCTTGAGCGTGAAAGAGAGCTGAGGCAAAAGCTCTTAGTCGGTTTGTGTTTTGCTTCTAAAAGCTTCCTTATGTCTAACTTACCTATTAAGTTAATCCCGAGGCTCGGGGTGCCGGAATCGTCCCTGAGGCCAAAATGGTAAAATCCCTCAATATTCCCGCCTAGACATCCTAACCTCAAATATATCTCCATATATTTATTTTCATAACCCGATAATCCAAATCGCTACCCGCTATCTAAAAGTACCCCCGACTTATCCAAAGTCATATCTTAAGCCCCGTTGTGACTTTCCCGCTACTTGCTCCCTATGATCGCCTCGTGCCGACAGTTACAAATGTACACTCATGTACACACATGTATATATTTATCTATCTATCCACATAATAATGTGGTATCAACAATTTATCACACACATTCACATTTATGCCCTAACGGGCCAGAATTACGATTATGCCCTTACCAGCCAGACAGGGCCCACATACTTATCCAATACCTGTATTCATGCTTTCTTGCCATTAATTCTCTTAACCTCCAATTATGCCCTCCCGACACACTAATCAAGGTCCTTAAACCTTATTAATAATTTTGGGTCGTTATATCCATGATATTAAATCTCCAAAACAAAAGTCATTAGCCTCATTCTTTGAAGAGACCTTAACGAATGAATCAGAAGATTTAATAAACATGAACAGGAGTTCATGAACACTCAGGATTTAGGTTGATCTATAAATGATCATTAGTTATGATATGAATTACAATTCTTTATTGTTAAATGGTATTTGGATAAAGACTTTAATTCATATCAGTCCATGTCATATATAATCATAAGCACCTTTACCTAGATGTCTTTCCACATCAATAATCCGAATCTAGATTATTTGTATCATTATGATACTCAGTAAACCGTACTCACAACTCCAATTAAAGAATTCCATAACTTTAATTTGTTGTTGTTGACTATTTTTATTCATTCATGTGATCTTAATTCTCTCGTACTAATACAAGATCACATCCTCAATAATGAATATGGAATTTTTATGATATTTACAAAATTATTCAAACAATAATTTAACAATCTAAATATAACAATAATAATAAACCATTGTATTTATTTATTCACAGAAAAACAAATGTCTTTACATGCTTTTAGGACACACTCCTAACATTATTCACACACATCAAATAATCCAATTTTTAACATGTTTATGCATGAAAATAAAGATTACCAAAGGCTCTGAGGCCAGTTGTTGGGAAACTCATACATGATCTTATTTATTTTCATGTAGATATAATATTAAACAAGTTAATATGAGATAACCTAGAACATGTTTCGAAAATTGAATTCAAAGAGAAACAATGATAAGAATACTTACAGTATACGCAGCGAAATGAATGAGTCATTCCTTAAGTTTCTCTAACTCTTGTATCCTTTCTGTCGCTGAGTATTATTAAGAAACTGAACCGGTCTTCTATTATCTTCACAGTCTTCCAAATTATCCTTATAATCACCTAGACTAGAGTGGACAATTCTCAGCGCATGAGATAGATACAGAGAGAAGAAGAGAAAATAACAAAGTGGATTAGAAAATGACTTGTGTTTAGAGAGAATCTAAAACTATCAGAAAACTAGTGATTAAACTTATGTTTTGACTTCTCTCTAAGCACTCCTTTTATAGACTCAATTAGGTCATTTATTTAATTAAAAAATCAATAAAATAATAGCCAATTAACAGCCTAGGTCGAAATTATCATGGGTTTTAGGCCCGTGAAATTCCTCATTTGATTATAAGCCCATTGGACTTAAAATCAAGGCTTGTATTATTTTCTATTGATTTAATTAATTAAATAATTATTTAAATCCTTTATCAAATTAATTATTTATAATTTGAACCTTGATTTAAACTTATTTATTAATGTAGATACCAATTTATCTTAATTAATAAATCTGCTATAATTTCTCTTTTCTTCTCTAAATTACATAACTCTGTGAAACCATCCAAAATTAACCTGGTCAACTTTGATAATTCTAATTGATAATTAAATCAATTAATTGAGACTATCTAGATGATTTTATCCAAAGTACAATGGGGACCATGTGCTTATGAAATCAAGCTACAATAAGTTATCATAAATCTAACAAATAAATTTACTAACTTATTAATTCCTCGTGACTCCACTAAAGACTCGGAATTGCACTCTTGAATTCATAGAACGCTCTATAACAAAATATAGATATGCTATTAATTATCCATTGTTACAACAATAATTGTCATTCAATCCTCTATAGACGGTCTACAATGAGATGGGACTAAAATACCGTTTTACCCCTCATTGTATTTTATCCTTGAAACACTTAGTTCCTTGTAAATGATATTTCTGTAAACTAATTTAATTACTGAAATGAGATCTCTATCATTTAACACCTTGAACCAAACTAAAAGGAAACCATCGTTTCACTTCTTCATCAGAAGCTATAGATGTTCATATCTATGATTAACACTCCCACTCAATTATACTACCGAGTTCCCAAGATGTAAGTATGGGCTAGTCCGTAGGGTAAGCTGGTAACGAACAAGTCAAAGAACTCAAATAATACAATCAATTAGAATACTAACCACTCATAATTGAGATTGAATTGACCTATGGTCAACTATATGATATGATTAGAATAGATAATAACAGGATGTTTACTTATCCTATCAAATATTAATATCGGTCCAGTCCGATGTAACAAATACATCCAATCTTATCTATTTTGCTAATGTTTTGGAAAGAACATAACACCATAATGTGTAAGTAGATCATATCGTAGATTGGCAAGTCAGTGTAAATCATGTGCATTGACTAATCTTAGGACTAACTTATTTTGAACATATAATCATATTTATATTCCATTGTGATTACGTCACTATAAATCTGATTAGCTATATGCTCATGATTTAATAGAAGTTTACATTAAACAAATAATCATGAAAATAAAACATGTGAGCAAAGTGATTGACCAAGTCAAAGAAAATAATCATGATTTCTATTCTTTTATTAATAATAAAATTTTAATTAGGGCATAAACCCCAACAAATATACATTATTGTGCCTCTAATTTTTCGGGTCATTAAAAATTCCCTCCGAATTATTCACAATGTTGTAAAGTGGAATTTTTGTCCAATTTTATCCAATGTGGCTAATGATATGCTGACGTGACTCTTTACTTGCTGATGTGTCTTGGTCACGTTAGCGCCACATGTGTATTTTAAAAAATTAATTTAAAAAATTTTAATATTTTTTTTATTAAAAATTAATAAATTTAAAATAAATCATAAGTTATTAAAAAAAAGTAATTTTATAAGATTTGATTTAATTTAAATTATTTTTAGTGTAATGATTTATTTTAAATTTATTAATTTTTCATTAAAAAAAGTTTTTTAATATTTTTAAATTACACACGTGGCGCTGATGTGACCAAGACACATCAGCAAGCAAAGAGTCACGTCAAGATGTCGTTAATCACATTGTGCAAAATTGGATGAAAATCCTACTTTACAACACTGTGAATAACTCAAAAGAATTTTTAACGACCCGAAACAATCAGATGGCACGATAATTCGGAGGCAAAAATCTTAAATATTATGCTCTTATTAATTTTTTTTTTTCACTTTCTCTATATTAAAAAATTTTGTTCATCAGCCTTGCTAGAGCAACTCTAAGGAACTCTTTATTTCTTAGCTAAAATAGCTATTAGGGAACACTTTTTCTCACCTCACTCCAACCCTCCCTATTTTGGTTAAGATTGATTATTTTATTTTAATAATTTTTTATAACTTTGTATCTCTAAAGTAAAAAGTTAGTTGTGAGATATAATTAAAATAATATAAAAAATTGGAAAAATGTAGAGAACTCGTTACTTTTGGGAGATCCCTATCTATTTCATATTTTATTTTAGAGAACTCCCTATTTTAGCTATGGAGTACATTAAGAGAGTGTGGTAGGAGAAGATCACCTAAATTTGGATGTATTATTGTCGATTTAATTGAAAAGGTTTGACCACCTTAAAGATTATTATTTTTTCATTATCAAGCATGTGGTTCACTTATGTCTTTTTATTTGTTTATACATAATTTAAAATAAGGTTAACCAATCATAAAAGTACATTGTTGTAACTAAATAATATGTCGTTTTATTATATTAATCAATACTTTATTACAAATATTTGTTTTGTTTATATCAATAAAGGCTTCTAATCTTCCTTAGAAGTATTATTTAGGTCTCAAAATTTCAATTTTATTTTGTATTACTTAAATCTCCAAACTTATTAAATGTGTCTCACATGTAAATTTTTTTGTTGGAAAATAATTTTCAAAATATATAGTGAAAAGCGAAAAAATATTTATAACATAATTAATTACAAAAGATTAATTAGGCCATAAATTATTTTTTGAATCATAAATCATTTTCCACTATGTATCCTAAAAATTATCTGGTAACAAAAAATACGTATGTCACCCATATTTAGTTGGTTTGAGAATATCAATGATACTTTTGAGAAAGATTAACAAGGAACTCTATATACAAAGAGTAATATGTGTATTCAAAATATACAAACAAACATTACATATAGTGATGAGACAGTTTAATTTAATAATTCACATTTATTAAAACTAGGACCCATATTTTAAAAAGCACACATGTGCATATTTTGAGTGCACATATCATTACTCATATACAAATCCTTCTTGTTTGTTTTAATTCCTTTTTGAGGTGTTCCACAACAAAAACATACTTGGTACCATGTAGAGCTGTAAATGTGGGCCGACTTGGCCCAGGTCATATTTGAACAAGTAAGCTCAGCACGACCCATAGGCCCGACCCATTTTATTATTGCCAAAAAATGTGAAAATAGAGAATTGAACCCTCCACTTTCTCTTTAACAATCAACATACTAACCACCAATCTAAATACATTTCTTTGTTTAAATTATAGATTTATATATTTTTTATATACTTTTTAACAATACTTTACCCAAAATTATATCAAAAATAATTATTAGAATTTGAATACCTACTAATAAATAATAAAATTTTAACTCACAAATCTTAAAATTAATTAATATAATTATAAAAATATAAACATTGAGAAAAATAATAGACTTTTATTATCATTTTAATTTATAGATAATTGACAAATAAAAATTGATTATCATTATTAATGTTAAATATATCGGGTTTTTTATCCTGTCGTACTTTCGAGTTAGTTTGTTCGTACTTTCGTGTCGTGCTTGTCGTGTCGTGCCGTGCTCAGACCCATGTCGTGCCGTGCCAATTTTCAATTTGTGTCGTGCTTAGCCCAAGCCCATATTTTTTCGTGTCGTGCTCGTGTCGGTTTCGTGATATGTTAGAAAGCCCGGCCCATATTTACAGCTCTAGTACCACATAGCTTTCTTACAAATTAACACGTCAACGCCACCATAATTGATTTCGTCTGCACAATAAACGACATGTCGTTGTTATTTTCCTTTCAAAAAAACGGCAAGTCGTATGTACTAAAAATTTCAACGTTTTCGTTGCTTTCGTGGAAAACGACATCTCGGCCCGGCCCATGATATCCCAACTAAGCTATTCTTATTCTGTTCTTATATTTTTTTTATCATTTAAAAGTTAAAACAAAAAACCGCCACCGACCTAATCAAATCCAACGGCTAAAAACACCATCTGGATAAAGCAGACGGAGAAAATAAAAAAAAATATCTTTGACTTGGCTACCTTGGGGTTTGAGACGCTATATCTGGGTGCGAGTTGGGTTCAGCGGGCTGAGTTAAGATCACCGAGTCTAGTCCCCTATACCCCACCCTCAAAATAAGGAAAAAACACACCTGAGCTGGGAAGCCATGACTGACAGTGAGGAACACCACTTTGAGTCTAAGGCTGATGCCGGAGCCTCCAAGACTTACCCTCAGCAAGCTGGTACTGTCCGCAAAAACGGCTATATAGTCATCAAAGGCCGTCCTTGCAAGGTTGGTGCTTTATATCTTTTATGTGCTTTTCCCCTGTTTGTTTACCTAGAAACTGTTTTCCCTGGATGATTTATAACTGGTTATTTGATTTCTAGGTTGATTTATTTTCCTTTTGTGAAATATTGATTTGGGTATTTGATATCCCTACTAGTTGCCCCCTTGATTTTGACTTTTTTAGTTGAGATTCTTGTAAACAAAATAGTTGGGTTTTTTAAGATAGGTATCTTGACATTAGAGCCATCTGATAAGCTGATTTTTGTGTACTGTATCTGTGTCCCTTTTTTTTTTAATCTTAAAGTTTTATAATGTTCTGATGATGATTATGATGTTTTTACAGGTTGTTGAGGTTTCAACCTCGAAAACTGGGAAGCATGGACATGCAAAGTGTCACTTTGTAGGGATCGACATATTCACTGGCAAGAAGTACGATGATATTGTACCCTCTTCCCACAACTGTGATGTAAGTACTCTTTATCTTAAACATTGATCTTTCTCACTTTCACTTTCAATTTCAGTTTCAGTTTTTATGATTGGTATGGTTGCCTTATTTATGTACCTTTTCTGTGTATTGTTTACAGATTCCTCATGTCAACCGTACTGATTACCAGCTGATAGATATCTCTGAGGATGGATTTGTATGACCAATTTGTTTAGTTTTCTTCTTCACTTTGATAGTTCCTGTTTTTTGGTTCAGTGAACTTTATGCAATTAAGTTTGTCCCACTCTTTTATTTTAATGTTATAGGTAAGTTTGCTTACTGAAAATGGCAACACTAAGGACGATCTGAGGCTCCCTAGTGATGACAGTCTGCTTGCCCAGGTTTGATTCTTTAAGCTCCCAACCCAAGTCCCAACTCTTGAGAATCTATTGTTATAAAGTTTGGAACTTGAGTTCCACCTTTCTAATGTACATACACAATTTTACTTAGTCTGCAATATCAGAAAAGTCTTTTTTTTTTTAATCTTTTTGCTGTTCAGTTTCTGGTGCTTCAGTTCTTATATTTGAGTTCATATCTTCAATTGGACTTTGCAGATCAAGGAAGGTTTTGGTGAGGGGAAGGACTTGGTCGTGTCAGTGATGTCTGCAATGGGAGAGGAACAGATTTGTGGACTCAAGGATATTGGTCCAAAGTAGTCATTTGATTAATGAGTACGAGACTATCTGTTGGTGCAATTAAGCATATAGGTTTCTTTAAATCCTGTTATGGCCTTGCGTTTGGTGAGACTCGTCATAAGTATTATTATGCTGGTGGTTGTTCCAGATATGGTTTTGTGGTTCTGGAGACACAAGTTATCTTTTTTTTTTATTATTTCTTTAGTTCTTTTGGTGTTCTATTTCCTTGTGCTTTATATATTCCATGGGAATATTTCAAGAATGTATGTTATCGCTATGTGGAGAAATGAAAGAAAAGCAAATCTGATATGCTTTATTATAGAATTATTTTCTACACTCGTATGAGCCATTGGGATATATCTTTTATATGTATATTATATGCATATGTAACAAAATGGGAAAAGAATCCATTGTTTAAAAGGTCATCTCAATGGAGAAAGGACAGGCATTTATGAAGAGGTAAATACCTTGATGGTTGGCCTTATATTCTATCACGAGGGAAGTGAAGTGCTTTTTACGTATTATTTACCATTAAATGTATGTACAGACGTACTCTGTTAGAATGAAAATATGGTAAGAAGATGGAAACTGAACAATTCAAGTTCAAGGGAGAACAAATCTTTTGTGTTGCGTTCAAAATCTTGACTTCTATCTTTACTAAATTAGTAACCAACATTAGTATGATGGCGAGTTAATTCTTGTTATGCGTTAAAGTCAATAAGGCATATGAAACTCATGATTGGTAAATAGTCTGTTGATAAGTACAGACTACAGTTTATTAGTTATATTTTATATTGTATGTGGTCTTCAATCTTCGTTTATCGAAGATATGGTCACTCTTTTCTAAGATTTGATTTGGACTGGGCATATTTTATAACAACGTGTAATCTAAATATTCTATAGTTTTCAATATATAAGAGATTTTGACAAAAATGATTTTTTAGTGAACTTTTTTTCTTTAACATCCACAAAATATATGACATTACTTGGAATAATTTTGACTAGAATCTCTTATTCCTACACCTAAACTTCTGCCCCACCCAAAAAAAAAATCCAACACAAATTTATGAAAGTGTAACTATTAATCTGATCATTCTCTTCATCCACACTTTGTGATAGCACTTTCGGGCAATATTAAAGATTGAATGTAAGTCGATTTCCTCATCATATGTTCATATTCTCTAGTAGTTAAAAAAAAAGTCTTAAGATTTAGCTATAATTCTACAAGAATCATCTACAATTTCAATCGATTTTATATTATTCAAGAATAAGTTTAATCGAACTACAATTCCAGAAAAAGAATTGAGGATTACAATCAATTTTTAAGTTGTATCTCAAGTCTAAATATGGAAATCATAACATAGTAACCAGTTATCAAATTTCTCAATTTCATAGTGGTAACTGATTAATAGTGTGCCAAAAAAAATATATACCATAGTTAGGAGGTGGGTCCTCTAGCTTCCATTAGTAAGGAATTATTGTCTAACTTCAGCCTTCGACTACTTTTTTTTCAGATAGATTTTAGAGCGAACTATTTTCTTTGGGATTTGCTCTAAGGTTTATGTATAATTTACTTTAGTTTTGGTTATTATTTTTATTTATTTTATGTGTTATTTTAGTTTCCATTTTGATTTATTTTAGTTTTAAGTTTTGAATCACTTTAGGCTTTTGCATTAACTTTATTTAAATATTGAGTAAAATTTAGATTTTCAGAATATTTCAAAATAATGAATTAAATATAAATGATATTGACCAATTATAAGGAGTTATTTGTGTACTAAAATATTGATGGAATGTACTTTTATTTTTTAAAATGTAAGTATTTAAGTGCAATTATATGCTTAGTTTAACTGCAAATATCTCTTATTTAAAAAATAACTATAAATATCCTCTCACGCTCTTGTGGTATGGTAAGGGCAAAGTCCCTTCCTAAGAAAATTCATATATAGGTAGGGCATCACTTTTGTCCCTATCGTAGGAACATTTTCTATTTTTGACACTTAGAGAAATTATAATCCAATTTTTTTTGTATGACGTACATTATAGTAATAACATGCTTCTTGTCAATTTTCAAATTTTTTTGAATAATTTACAGTGCCGAAATCAGAGTTCAAACAGTCAGTTGCACGCGTGCCTGATTTTTTTTATACGAGAGGAAAACATACTATTTGAACTCTGATTTTTGCAGTGTAAATTAGGGGTATACAAAAAAATCGCTAATCTGCCCCACCCGTCCAACCCATCAAAATTCGTCCGCTTTGAACTCGCCCATTAAAAAATCAGTCGAAAATGGGTTAGGTTCAACCCAACTCGGCACAAGATAGGTTGGGTACAGGTTGAAATAATATAAGGAAGGTCCAACCGCAACCAATACTTTATTTTTATTTTTATTTTTATATATATATATATTTTTAGTAATAATCTAAATCTAAAAATACAACTCATAAATAACTAATTAAAAATTATAAAATTTGTAACCATTTTAATATGTTTGGCCCATTCCTAAATCTTTCAATTTTTATATTTTTTTATAAATTCATTAATAAGGTGAGATAATTTTTTTTGCTCTGTGTCAGATCATTTCTTATAAAGCAGCGGCACATGAATACAAAAAAAAAAGTCGTCTAAATCTGGGTGAGCAGGCCAAGCTGACCATCCTCTCACTGCACCACCATACTCGATACACACACAACAATGTTTTTTTGTTCATTCTCAATGTTCTTCCTTCTTCTTCTTTCTCTCCCTTCTGCTCTCTCTGTCCTCACTCTCATCGCCACAACCAACAATCTTGGCCATGCAAACAAACAAACGATTCCTCCTTCTCATCATGATCAAATCCACTTGTCAAACGACAACATCCGGCTTCCTCCATCCGAAGCTGAAACTCTCCTCAACATCATGGAATCCATGTCTTCTGACCAAACCTGGAAGACCTCTTATCCCCACCCTTGCCAACCAAACTCGTCCTGCCCTGGTATAGAGTGCAAAGTGGCGAACGACAATCATTTTCATGTCCAGGCTCGACTTTGGCACTTTCCCCTATCCCACTTGCAAGAAAACAACTTCTTTCCCTTCTTAAATCTCTGCCTTGCCTTATCTGCAATCTGTTTTCTTGTTCGCTGTTTCACTCTGACAAAAATCACTGTTTCTGTTGCGGAAGCTACGGTCTTCAACTCCTCACTTCAACAGCTCAGTATCAGGTCCAACCCAGCTCTCACTGGTTCAATCTCACCTCAGATTTCTAAACTCAAGTCCTAAAAGATCTTGACTTTATCACAGAATAATCTGTCTGGGAAAATCCCAGTTGAGATTTTTAGCTTGAAATATTTAGTGCACCTCGATTTGAGCTATAATTTTCTCTCTGATACTATTCCAAATCAGTTGGGCAATCTTAAAAGCCTAGTGGGCTTTGATTTAAGCTACGATAAACTGTTAGGAACAATCCCAAACACAATTGGCCTAGTGGGTCAACTTGCAAAAGCTTGATTTGAGCTGTAATCTGCTTACTAGTGGCATTCCCGATGGCATTGGGGAGATGACTGTATTGGATTTCATGACTTTGAGTAACAACCAACTGAACAAACAATTTCCAGAGGGCATAGAAAAGTTGGAGAGCTTGTGTACTTCATTATGGATGAGAATCCCATTTTCTGTACCATTGCCATTGGGACTTGGTAAGCTTGTGAAACTTCAAGAGCTCTAACTTGCTGATTCTGGGTATTCAGGGACCATACAAGAAACCTTTTCTCAGCTGAAGAACTTAAACAATTTCTCTTTGTCAAACAACCATTTGACAGGTGAAATCCCAGTTGTGTATTGAAGTTTATGATAGTTGGCCTTGAATTGTATAAGGTTGTTCACTTAGTGGGAAGTAAGTTATTAATTAATTTAATGTAGTTTTGGAGAACTAACTATGATCGTCCTAGTTTGTATGGGTTATTGGTTATTGGTTATACATGTATTAAATATTTTGTTAGCTTGAGAATGGTTTAAGTTTCAATTTGAAAGCCATTAATTTTATTATTTTGTAAAGTTCATGTTGGTTCATGTTAGTAAGCCATTAATTGCCTGTTTAGTCTTTACTGTTTTTAATGTAAGGGAAGCACTTGTTAATTCCATACATGATGATGACCAACAAACTTAGTGAAATAGAAACCCAAAATAGAAAGGTGGAAGCTTCATATGAGGTGTTTGATATGTCGTTGAATTATAAAATTTTGGGGTGTTTGCTAAAGTTAAAAAAATTCATGTTGGAAAAGTGAGGAAAAAGTGATACTTTTGGTCGTGAAACATAGTTACAAAAGTGGTAATTGGTCAATTTGTAAAACAATAATTAATGTAATTGGTTCAATTGTAAAACAAGAATTAATGTTAATTAATACAAAAAGCAACACTGCACTATAAAAAAACAATTGGGATTTTCCTTAATTAAAGTTAAAGAAATACATTTAATCATAATTTAATAATGATCCGTTAATATGAACTATAAATAAAAACAATTGGGATTTTGTTAATTAAAGTCAAAGAAATACATATACCAAGCATAAGATGAAGGAAACACTACAAGAAATCTGACATTTACCTACATATTTGTTACCTACATATATTTATTGGTAGCTAAAGATATCTTTTACCTACGCTTATTTATTGTAACCGACTATTAGTAGGTAATTCTTATAGATATGGCGCAAGGATATAAAAAATATCATTACCTACCATTAGTATTGGTAGGTAATGAGTTTACCTACGAATAAGTTTGGAAGGAAATTTTTTTATCACTGCCGCTTATTTTTCTCTCCAATTTTAACATAAATTTTACATATAAAATTTTTAAGTGTTGATGTGTTTGCTGAGGTGTATTAAATAAACTGACATGTCAAATGAGAGATACATGTGGATGTATATGTGGCACCAATAATATTATTTATTTATTAAAAAAATTAATATTTAATTTTTTTATTTAAGGTTTATAGTTTATAAACCTAATACATCTATCTCTCTAACCCTATCCTCGCGCCGCACATCTCTTCATTCTCTAGCCCTAACCCTCTTGTCTTTTCTCTTCAGCAACACTCTCATCTCTCCTCTATTCCATACGAGATGGTCGATCTACCATCTACTGCTGCTACTCCTCACTTGGCTTAATCCCTTCATTTTGCAATCCTCCATCCTCTACTATAATCTCTCTGGATCATCTCTCTATTCATTCAAGTTGGTGCTTTCTCTATTTGTGTTTCTTCAGTCTTCATTCTGTGAAACCCAAAAAAATGTTTGCCGCCTCCCTCCGATGAGTACTCTTAGCTGCTGCCACTGCCTCCAAATCTGAATATTTGCCTCCATTGTCAAGTTGTCTTAGCCCCTATTGTCGCCTCCATCTTTGAATCGCAGAATCCCTTCTCTGAATCTTCAAATCTCCGTCTCAGCCCCTGAAAACAACTTCCTGGTTTCGATTTTTTCTATGGGAATGGTTTTGTTTAAATTGTGTTTAAATGAATGGTTGTTATCCTTTGTTTATTTTTATCCTAGTTGTGATTGTTATTGAGTTTTGACACGGGCACCATATATTGAGATTATTATTCGGTTTTGATAGGGGCGCCATATTGAGAGTGTTATCAGTTTCCTTGCTTGGGTGGTATGAAATTTTTTATACACTTGGCTATGTCTTTGTGAGTTTCAGATTGTTGGCTCGGTGGTTTGGTGGCTTTGAGTTTCATATTGTCGGTTGGTTGCCTTTAAGGTATACTATTATGATTCATTTTGATTTAATCCCCAATGTTATGAAGGATTAATGATGATGCATTGTTCTGAGGCCCTTTGATTGTTATTTGCAATGTGTATTAGTATATGACTTAGATTTAATATGGTTTAGGTGTTTAGTTTTTGCAATGTGTGTTTAGTCTTTAAGTGGGTTCATTGTTCTAATATGGTTTATGTATTTCATTGGTTTAATCTGCTTTATTTGTGTCATATTTCTTAGGCTTTGAGTTGTGATTCATTGTTTTTGTTTAAAGACTTTGGCATTGTTTTATTGTGTTGTTTTGTACTGTACAATGCATGTTGAATACATCATCATCTCGGGTCTTTTTTTATGTTAAAGAATTGAATAATTTTTGGCTCTGTCATGATTTTTGTACTCTAAAATTTCTACTTTAAATAATATTTTTTTATGGAAAAGGACTTGGAAAAATGCTTAAATAAATGACTTTAATGAGAAAATTCAAATAAACTTAGAAAATGGGCTTTAGTGATAACTTTAGATTTTTCTTTTTGAAAAGGATAACTTTAGATTTCAAATTCATAAAATTGTTCTAGAAATGGATCAATTTCAAATTATAATTCATAAAATTGTTCTAGTGTGTTATGAATTTGATTAGTTATTTTATTGTTTCTAACTATGTTTTGGACCTGATATTTGATAATCTGTGATTTTTTTTCCAATAAGTATTTTTTATTATGTTTTAAATCTGATCATTGATGTTATGTGATCTATTTTTCGTGTAGGTTATTGGATCTAATTTCATGATTAAATTATATCACTTTTTCTCAAGGATGGATCCATTCCTCATTAGTAACTTTGAGATTTGTTACATGAAAATTTTTACTCTTATATTATTTCTGATTTTTCTTATTGTGTATTTTCATTTTTTTCTATTTTGGTTTTATTCAGATTTAGTGTTTTGGTACATTGTTTTTTATATTTGTATTCAGATTTAGTGTTGCTCTTTGGTTGTAGGGTCTGATTCTATTTTGAGTAAGGAACCTATGTTAATATGTTTATATATTGTGTGATTAAATTTGTTATGTATTAAGTTTTTTGTTTTGTAGGGATTGCAAACTTATGCGATTCATTGTTCAGAATTTTGTGTATTTTTCTCTGTTTGCTTGTATGGTCTAGTTTGGTTTACAACTTGCTATTTATTTGTATGATTTGTTCTATGTGCATTCAAGCATGATTTGTTCATTCAGACTTTTCCTTTTACTCTAAATAAGAATTTAGTTTGGTTTTGATGTGAGTATAAAATATGAATAGATTAGTTTAATAAGTTTACTACATTGGTGAATCTAGTTCTTTGTTCCTGTACTCAGATTTAGATGTTTGGCTGGTTGGGTACTTTGTTTCTGAAATTTGTTTTCATATTTGGCTATTTAGTTTCTCACGACTTTGTTTAAGATATTGATATGTTTATCCAGATTGAAGACACAATTTTTTTATTCATGTTTCAAATTTTATATTAATTTTAAGGTATAGAAGTTTTGATTTCATATTTTTGATGAAGAAATTGACTAAGGATGATTTTTTTTAATAGTTAAGCACTGATTCTATTTATTTATTTGCTGCTATGTTTCCAAAGTTTTGCATTAATCTCAAGTGTTTTTCTAAAGCATAAATGAAATTCTCTTCAATTTATTTCATTGTTACTTTGATTTTTTTTTTTTGCCTATGATGTTCAAGAATAAGTGTACTTATTTTATGTTGGTGATTATGAGACTTGATGTGTTCATATATTTATTTTTAATATATGTTGGTATATCAAGTCTCACAAATGCCCATACTAATAAGTCATATAATTTATGAAATCCTTATGATGATTAAATTGGGGATATTTATTATATTGAAGTTAATTATAGTCCTTCAGCCAACCCGAACCTCACCTCTAGCTATCGTCGTTGTCCACCTCCCAAAGCCATCATCTGCGTTCACAAGTTCAGTTAGAGAAAAGGAGGCTCTCGTGCAATGATCCCAAAGTGAAGAATGTCAATAAGAATAACATTATTGAATTTGTAATGACTTGGAAAAGAGAATTATGTACACTTGTTGACAATTTTTTTATGGAATGTTATTAGTTTAACACTTGGAAAAGAGAATTATGTATATAATATATGTTTGTTTATTATGTTATTCATGTTTATTATTTTATAATATATGAGGCTCTCGTACACTCATCTTAATGTTTATTCTGTTATTTTATAAATAATTACTTTTATTTATTATTTATATTTAATTAAATTTAAATATATTATTAAAATTACATATATAGAAATATTATCTTTACTCACAAATAAATAAGTGTAGGTAAAAAAAAGGTATACCAGAACATGCCACGTGGACCAATTATTTAGTGCCATGTAACCAATAAAAATGGACAAGTAACCCAATCACTTAGTTCCAACTGCTCCAATAAATGTGTGCCACGTGTTTCATTAAAAACTTGCCACAAGGCTTGCCACGTCAGTTGAAACATTAGATGCCACGTCAAATAACTCCAAGTCATTTATGCGAGGTCCATGTGAGTTTTACCTACCAATATGTCAATTGTAGGCAATTGTACCTTTCTCGACTAACTATAGCCTACCAATACAAAATTGGTTAAAATATGTAGGTAAAGAGATTTACCTACCAATACGCTATCTTTACCTACGATTAATATTGGTAGGTAAATGTCGAATTTTCTTGTAGTGAAAGCAATTCTCCATGGTTATGTGCCTCCAAAATAGATATTTGTCATCTTTAAAAATAAACATTATGAGGACATACTTTTAAATTTAGACAATCAAAAGGGTGAATGTGTTAATGTTATTATCAATTAACACCATACAGTAGAATTCATTCAAAAAAAAAAAATCAACGAGTATTATGGAATTGACCCTTGGTTGGTGGATGTTCCATGGTTCTGTGATCCCCACAAATTTTGTGTGTCTTGTGTTAGATTGATCTCTAGCAAATTAGTTTCCATGCCCCTTGTACCTCCATATGCATTAGGTGGTTCATCTCTACCACTCGTGCTTGGAATTTCCCCATTGAACTTATCAAATCCATTTATTTCCTCGCTGATATCGTCATCAGTATTGTACACTTGATTACCATCTATATCAAATTCATGGTCATCCTCATCTTCCTCACCTTCTTGAACTTGGTCATCTTCTTCAACCTCCTCACCTTCTTCAACCTCCTCATCTTCTTCATCTTCCTCACCTTATTCAACTTCGTCACCTTCTTCATCTTCCTCATCCTCCTGGTCCTCATTTTCATTTTGCAATTTTCTCTTTTTTCGTTTACCCATTGTGCAAGTGGCTTTGTTATGACCAACTTGTTTGCACGCTGTACATCTACGTACACGTTTTGGGTCGTTGCTTCTGACCTTTGTAGTGCCTTTAGTTTTTGTGATGATTAGATTTCTGACTTGGAGGGAGGTAACTGATTGGTTTATTGTGGTTGTGTCTTCTTCAACTTCTAAAGTGTTCAATGTAGCAATCAATTTTTCAATCTCTTTGTGTGCCTCAAAACATCTTCTTTCACTCTTACATGCAACAGAGGCCAATTGATTGCATTGTTGTATGAGTCCACCATACCTTTGATGCTTATTTGATAAATGGAATGTGTTTGAGGTGATGATTTAGGATTTTTGCGTTTCCACCACCTTTGTTTTCTGCCATTTGGTTACTATTAAGGATTTTGGAATCTCAGTCATATTTAAAAATTTCATCACAGCGAATATGTGATAGCAAGGTATTCCACAACTTTGAAATAACATACACTCACAAAAGAGGTGTGAATCAATGCGACGAAATCTAACCATGCTCCTGTACCTTTTAATCCCATACTTGGTTGCAACATAAACAACTTCATGTTGCATTTTTTTTTTGTGTGTTTTCACTAGATAATTTCCTTCCTTAAGGATTTGTTCTCTTATCTTTGAGAAAAGATTCCTTGTGAAAAGAGTCGCAACTTGCTTTTGAACCAATGCCATATTCGTCTTCCCTAAATGTAGCATATTGTTGTTCGATTCATGGTCATCTTGCTACTCTTTATGTCTCAGCCACGACAAGGCCATGTCTAAGTGTCTAACATAGTCATTCAATTTCATTGTTCTATCGACCTTTGTTTTAATGAATGCATTCATTCCTTCACACCTCTGTGTGGTTCCCATATAACCGAAGAAGTGTCCCTTAAGAAACGTCTCTGCCCAAGTTTCTTTCTTCGAATACATGGAAGTCATCCAACCATTATCTTGAAGGCCATATTTGTGGACACATTTGTCCCATGCATCCTCAAATTGAAGCACAGACATATAGTTTGACATTAACTTGTGAAAATCCTTCACGAAATTTCCATCTTTACCATTGGTAGAAGCATTTTGACTTATATGTCAGCTACAAAGGCGGTGAACAGTATTTGTCACAAGCGCATTTATTGCCACTCTCATTGCATTATCTCCATCTGTGATAACAGTCTTCAGAACTTGACCATGCATGCATTCTAAGAAAGAGTTCAAAATCCACAAATATGTTTCTTCCTTTTCACTGTGCAAAATGGCATAAGAAAATATGGTTGTCTTGAAGTGGTTGTTCACTCCAACTAAGATGAGTAACGGTTTACCATACTGGTTTGTCTTATAGGTGGTGTCAAAAGCTAGGCAATGGCCAAATTTCTCATAGTCCTGTCTGCACAAATCATAGACTGCAACCTCTTATCTTAATCAAAAGTATACTTACAGAATAAATCTTGTTCATGATCAGACTTATGCTCCAGGTATCCAGTTGCTTTGGAAGCATCTAAGTCAGCCAAATCAACCTTGTCGTCCTCTGTGAACTTGTTGTGGATGCTCAAAATTCCACCAAGGAAAAAATTGAGGTTTACCGTCATTAGCCTCAGGCAAACCAAGCAACCCAATATTTTTCCCCACAACCCATGTCTCATAGGAGGCCTTAATGAAGGTGCTCCGAGAGACCCGAAGGCCTTGCCATGCGTGTAACGACCCGGATTTTCAAGACTCGATAATGCGGAAATATAAATGTTTTCATTTAACAAATGTCTCAAAAACCCATAGAAAAAAAAAACTTTTTAAAAAGTCGTATGGCCATACTTAACATTTAGTTACAAACATGTTTTATAAAGATTAGAGTGAGCCTAGTTTAGGAAAATTACACAACATTTCCAAAAATAAAAAGGCTTCCCAAAAGGTCGGTCCACATGTACATTTGCAAGGAAGACTCCAGTGCTCACTGCTCTGCCTTGCCCTTGCACTTACCTACAACATGAAACAACTAGGTAAGCGAAAACGCTTAGTAAGATCAACTTTCAAACAAAGCATATAGAGAATTAGGGTTCCGGACCCATCCGGACCCTACACAATCAATTTCAAGAACGCTAAAGCGTCCTGGCAAACTTATGGTCATGCCTGATAACCAAGGATAAATTAATTCATATCTAGATAAAAATCCTGCACTCAGAAAATCCCAGAACAAGCAGATATATTATATCACAACTATATCTTACCAACAATTATATCCTTGCACTCAAAAAATCCCAGAGCAAGCAGATATATTATATCACAATATAATTCGAGACCAACGCTCGACAATTTCCAACAATTCAGGCGTAACGCGCCCTCCAACATAATTGCTAATCTGTAAAAGAGAACCGAGTCTCCACACTAAGATCTAGCCAATAAATATTCTCATCAAGGGTAACTATCGTGTTACCTAGGGCATCGCTACTTATCCAAGAGTGTAATCCAATTTACACGGTTTTACGGAGACTTCTATGTTAATCAGTGGTGCTGGTGAGCAGTTGCCCCTAGGGTGTTCAGCCTCACTCAATCTTGGCAACCCCTAGTATCTCTAGGCACTCTCACTGAATGGCCAATATTCACGGCTGCTATCCGGGAATAACTTATCAGAGCACTTGCTCGGATTCTAACCGTCCAATGATTAAGTAAGCATGAGGGCCCCTAGGTCCCATTTATCTTGGCGCCCCTAGGTTTAACCAGCTTATCCTCATCTCATGGCCACTCGTCGCGGTAATGAACCGGACATAAATAAAATCAAGCAGTGTGACGGGGATCAACCGTCTAGGATATGATGGACTTCTACCGTTCATATTTTCTAAATCAGCACTCACTAGACTAACGTCTCTAAGCAACTTTCTATGACAGCCTATATATATGCATGTATCCCTATACTAACATACAAGACAATAATCATTTCATGTTGCAGCCATACAATATAAGTTGACTTGCTTGGAGTCCTTAGCGCTCAGCAGGTTTTCACCCTCCAACGTTCAGTCCAGTTACGCTTAGCCAATACTGTAGTTATCCATACAGTATACTCGGATTAATTATGGCACTCATAATTCATTATTATTATTTTGGGCAGTTTGGTCATTTTAATAAAAGTCATTTGTAAGGATTTATAATCCTTACTTGGTTTTAAACCTATTAAGGAAAGTCATACAAAATATTCGAGACTAAACCCTAAGTCTCGGGGAGACCTATCCTAAGGTCTCGATACCTAGGCTCGGGTATTACAATGGTATTTCCCCACAACCCGCTAAAAATCTTATTCTTTCAAGGTATCGCTATTAACCCGCACTTTCGACTAGTCGGTTAAAATATGTAAGATTTTAGCCGGTATTATATCCAGAAAATACAAATAAATTCCTTAATTATTTTTAAAGAAAATAAGCTCTTTAAATTTTCCTTTTAGTTTTCTTAAGGTTTTAATATCTAAAAACCGATTTAAGAAAATTGCCTAATTTGTCTTAATTAGGAAAACCATTATAAATTTCTCATCTTGACTAATTAATTTTCCAAAAGCAATTAATCAATTTTACTTACTAGAAAAATAATTCATTTAATTATTTTATCAAAATATAGGGTTTTAAACCCTCTTTTAATTTATTAACTATTAATAAATTAAATCTCTTATTTTTAGAAAGAATAAAAACTCTTTAATAAAAATAATTCATTTAAACTCAAAGGGGTAATTTTAGTGAAAATATGATTTCAAGACTTACCAATTTATATCTTGAAATAAGCAAAATTTTACTTTTTACCTTATGTTCCAAAATCTCATTTTTACACTAAGTGTGAAAAACTTATTTTTCACATTTTTAACTACATACTTCGTTAGTTCATAACTTGAAATTTACTTACCCAATTGTTACCAAAATTTCCCAATTCCATTTTTGTTATGCCATTTAGGTCTTTGTAAAATCTTAGGTCAAAATGAGCATTTTTGATTGGTGAAATCATTTTCCAACAATGAGGTAAAAATGACCTTATTTTCAAGTCCTTATTTTTTCCAAACTTTGACAGTTAATAACTTTCAAACCGTTTAATATTTTCTTACCAAATTTTACAGTGGAATAATAGGTTATGCAAGCAATATGTCCACAAAATTTAAGAAAAATCTGGGTTCATTTTACCTATACAGTGGCTGTCCAAACTTGGTTCCGAAAATAAGAATACGAAAAAACTGTTTTTTACCTAAACTTTGAAATAGCATAACTTACTCATTTCTAAACATTTTTTTGTGTTTCAAAAGCTCAATTTTATGTACTCAATCTCAAAAACGTCACAGTACAATTTAATTTTACAAAAACACTATACAGTGGCTGCTTGACCCCTTGGAAGTCACAGCTCAAAACATATTTTGTTTTAGGGTATCCTACAAAACCCTTGGGGGTTTTGGTTCCCATTTTCAAAAATCAATACTCATGCATCATAAAAATTATTAAACAACTACCATAACCTTATTACATCACCAACAAGAAACTTTAAGCATTAGATATACAAAATAATGCTTAAAACTAAAAACCCTACAACAAAATCATCAAAAGTAAACTTTTTACCTCTTTGGTGTTCTTGCTTAAGGTTTGGACCTTCCTATAAGCTTTGACTCCTTCAAACCTTTCAAAAACCCTAACCAACTTCCCCCAACAACATAGGTAATTAGCTATTTGAAACTCTATGATTAAAACTTGACAAAAGTCTAGATTAATGAGACTTTACCTTAGGGAAAACCCTTCCTAGACCAAGACTTAGCTTCCAAGTTTCTTTGATGTTCTTGGGGTTGAAAATGGAGAGAACACTTGAGAGAGTCTCCAAAAATCAGATGAGAGTGAATGAGAGAGTGGTGTGGTCGGTTGGGGAGGGTTGGAAGAGTTTATCACACTCTAAAATTCCTAAAAAAAACACTCAAGTGCTTTACTCCCACTTGCCCACTTGACATTATCCCAAACCTTTAATTAAATGGGATTTAAACTCAATTATTTTTTTGTTCACATATTTAAAAAGAGTCACATGGCCGGCCACCATTTCTCTTTTTCTATGTTTTATATATATATATATTTAATGGTGAACAATTATTTCATAAGAAGAAAAACCCAATTTGACTTTTCACACATTTTTCACTCTTTTTAAGTTTTAATCACCAAACTTAACATTAATTAATTAAATTTAAATGTCTCTCACATTTAATTTAATTGATCACATAATAAAATTTAACCTAAGGTCCATTCATGGAATAAAATTCCCCATTTCGGTAAAATTAGGCATTTAACACAAAATGCCCTAAAATTTCCATTTTCTTTTAGGTTTATTATTTTTGACCAAACTTTAACTTTTATGAATGTATTTTATGCCCAAAATATAATTGCCATGATTTTTCATTTTATTTTCCGAGATTTTTACCCGATCAGGGTTTTTGTGTCGGTCCAAGACCGAAAGTCTTATCTTGACTTTTAAAATCACAAAATTCATATTTTGGCTAGCAATAACTCATGGAATACTTACAAACAAAATATAATATTATTTAAAATAATATTCTTAACCCGGGGGAAAAAATCCCGACCCGAGTCGTTTAAAGGTACCCGAAAACGTAGGACGTTACAATACCTACAATTTATAAAGGTTTCGTCCTCGAAACTTAATACAAATGAGGATACAGCTCCCTCATCTTGTCTTCTGTTTCCCAGGTTGCCTCTTCAATGCCATGGTTACACCACTGCACCTTTATCAATGGCACCATCTTGTTCCTCAACACTTTTTCCTTTCGGTCTAGTATCATAGCCGGTTTTTCCTCATAGACGAGTTGAGGATCCACGCTCATCTGCTCATAGATGATTACATGCGAGGGATCACGCATGTATTTTCTCAATAAGGATACATGAAACACGTCATGCACCTTAGACAGGGCGGGCGGAAGAGCTAAACGATAAGCTACTTCCCCGATCCTCTCTATGATTTCGAAAGGTCCAACGAACCTTGGGCTAAGCTTTCCTTTCTTCCCGAATCGCATAGCCCCTCGTAGCGGAGCTACCTTTAGCAGCATGTTATCACCAACCTCAAACACAAGTGGTCTCCTGCGTCGATCAACATATTTACGTTGTCGATCAACCGAAGTTTGCAAGCGTTGCCTTATCCGTCGGATGTCCTCTGTAATCTGATCAACCTCATCCAATCCGAGAAACTTTCTTTCACCGGTCTCGTGCCAATGAATCGGTGATCGACATTTCCTTCCATACAATGCCTCATACGGAGCCATCTTGATGGAATCATGATAGCTATTATTGTAAGCGAACTCTATCAGTGGAAGCTTCTCATTCCATGACCCTTGAAAGTCGAGCACGCAGGCTCTTAGCATATCTTCCAGGGTCTAAATTTTTCGTTCGCTTTGACCGTCTGTTTGCGGGTGGAAAGAAGTGCTAAACTTCAGTTTAGTACCGAACCTCGTTTGGATTCTATTCCAGAATGTTGAGGTAAAACGTCCGTCGCGATCTGATACGATGGAGTTGGGTACACCATGCAGTCTCATTATTTCTGCAATGTAAATATCTGCTAACTTATGTGCGCCATAAGTTACCTTGATCGGCAAGAAATGAGCAGACTTAGTCAGCCTATCCACGATAACCCAAATGGCATCGTGCCCCTTGGGAGTGGTTGGTAGACCTGTGACAAAGTCCATAGTGACCATCTCCCACTTCCATTCCGGAATTTCTAAGGGTTGTAACAATCCGGCAGGCCGTTGATGCTCGACCTTTGTCTGCTGACAAGTCAAGCAGTGTGCCACATATTCTAGCGTCTCCTTTTTCATCCCAGGCCACCAAAAGTCGAGCACCCGAGGAATCCATGCGAGGCCTCGCCTTGCCTCGACCATGCGCGCCTGAGGGATCCACACGAGGCCCCGCCTCGTCTCATCCATGTGCACCCGAGTCTCGCATGCGAGGCCCCGTCTCGCCACGTCCGTGCGCACCCGAGGGATCCGCACATGCCATGCAACACCACCAAGAGCACCCGTGCATGCCAGGGACGCCCTTAGGGGTCTCGCGAAAGATGGCCTCACTTTGGCCATGTGCCTGGGCACCCCGCGGGACCTCTCACACCTAGCCCCTTTAGCCCAGCTAGCAAAGTTTAACTCCCATACGTATCTTTTCTCGTCCATAAGTAATTTGATGCTTAGATAGATATAAAGGGGCTAGATCGACAGGCACACCTTCAGAAGGTGAGAATACCCACTAGTTGCAGGGTACACGCCTGAATATGGAATGTACCTGCAAACCCAGAGGAGTCAGAGTACGAATACGGTATCCCTCGCTAGACAAGTAGTGGGAGCACTGGGAGAGAGGGCATGGCATATGTGTCTATGGCTAGATGTCAAAGTCGACACCACCACCACCTGCACCACTCCTCTGACATTCGTACGGATCAAGTACTGGAGACATTGTCATGGTACCTGGCCATGTACTGGAACCAACACCACTACCCCTGATACCACTTTCCTAACAGTGTACTTGTGTACCACCTGGTCCCCTGGATCACAATGTATCCAGGGCCATTAGAGTCCACTATAAAATGAACCCCACTTCCACATGGAGGGGGGATGGAAAAATCACTGTAGCACTACACCATAAGAAATACAAATTCAGTTCATCATTTTTCTTCTGCAAGTGTTCTTTAAGTTTCCAATTAGATCTTCAAAGTTTTTCTTTTGATAATCTCTACGTTTTTGTTTTTCTAACTTAACTTGGTTGACGAGTTCTCACCGTCAACAGTTTGGCGCCATCTGTGGGAAGAATAGATTGCAAGTCACTGTTCTTCCGTCGATTCCGATAAGAAAAAATGCCGCGACGTTCGAAATGGTTGAGAGAGCCGCGCAAGGTGGAAGTCCACCTTGACGGAGATTAGCTAAAAGCCTCCATGAGGGATCCTCCTCCACCTGCAAACATGGAGGCCCCAAGGGAGCCTGAGGCACCCAGAGACGAAAGGGAGGCCTCGTCCCCGGCAGTCCCACCTGAGGAGAATCGCCCAAGGTCGGCGACTGTCCCGGCAAGGGGCGCCGATGAGTTCCTGCCTCCAAAGCCGCCGCAGGTGTCAAACCCTGGTCGACAGGATCCAAGCCCGTTGAAGTGCCGGGTTGACAAGCACCCTCGGGTCCACTCTGTCAGCTCAAGCTCAAAGTCTCAGTTCTACGAAGACGAGATACGAGAACTTCACCGCAAGAATCAGAGGTTAGAGACCACCTTGGAAAACATGCAAGAGGTGCTAAATGGGCTGTTGCAAGGGAGATCAAACGTGACACTCCCTAAGCGCAAAGAGAGAGACTAGAAGGAGGTAGAAACCACTGTCCCAGTAGATGACGGAAAGACGCGACTCTCCACTAGTAACACCCCCCGAACGAAGCAACGCGAACATCCTGAACCACTGAAACAGCCCCAGAAGCCAGAGCCGAAGACCAATGCTGCCCCTCGCAACGATGACGAGGTCACCTAAAAGAGAGCACCCTCAGATTTACGAGAGGAGCTCAACAAAAAGAGGGCGGGTAAAAGGACCACATCCCCAATGGCGCCCCGAGAAGGCAAAGGAAAGGGGGATCTTAACCTGTCCACTTTGAGAGACTCCCTAAGCAAGAGGAGGTAGGACCTGGACACAGAAATGAGGAGCCTGTGAAGCAAAATCATCACCGCCTCTGGAGGTCAAGCTTCTGAGGAAGAATTCGATCATGAGTCACCCTTCATCAGGGAGATCCAAGCCATCCAGCTCCCAGCCAATTTTAAGGAGCCCCATATGACCCCCTACGAAAGAAGCACAGATCCGAAATACCATCTGGACGCATTTAACGATCTGATGAAAATGAGGGGAATTAGTAGCGGGGCCAGATGCCACTGCTTTGCTGTCACATTGAAAGGACTCGTGTACAAATGGTTCAAAAGACTTAGACCGGGGTCCATCAGGTCCTGGCAAAATTTTTCCAATGAATTCCTCCAACAGCACCACGTCGTGCAGGACTACACGATGCCAGGCACCAGCCTCGCAAATGTGAAGCAAGGAGAAAATGATAGTCTGAAGAGCTACATTCACAGGTTCAATATGGAGGCAGCTAAAGTAGGGAGCCTGACCCGCCGGGAGCTGAAAATGGCCATCACAGCTGGAGTGCGCTCAGGAAGCAAGTTATGGGATAACATGCTCAAGAGGGAGGTCACAAACTTGGATGATTTCTATGAGCGAGTACAAAAATATATTCGCGTGGAGGATGGTCACGAGAGCCTCAAAGCCGGAAAAGGCCAGTCGCCCTCGAAACCTTCGATCCGAGAAAACCAAAGCGGTGCAAAGAAGAAGGGGGTTTATGAGGGAACGAGAGATGATCGACCCCGGAAGCATCGACACTCTGATGAGCGCATACAGGGCCCCTACACCTTTTATACTAACCTCACCCATGCGAGAGAGCATATTTTCATTGCGAACGAAAACCAGGTCCCTTTCAAAAGGCCCCCGCCAATGAAAAAAGACCAGTCTGAAAGAGACCCCGACAAGTATTGCCAGTATCACAAAGATATCGGCCACACCACCGCGGAATGCAACCATTTGAAGGTGGAAATCGAGGAGCTCATCCGTAGGGGACATTTGGGCAGATATGTGCGCAAGGAGAACCAGAGGCCAGAAGAAGGAGCATCCCCGCCGCGGGCGCAAGAGGTGGCCCCAGAAGTACAGGGATTCGGAGGCGATTCAAGGAAGAGACGAGACAAATATGCCAAGGAGGCCAGAAAAAGTCCACCACCGGGCATCTTAAGTTTGTAGCAACGCCCCCCGAAGAGTTTCAAGGGCGAGAATGACTCGATAACCTTCACTGAAGAAGACGCGCAGGGGGTACATTTCCCTCATAATGACCCCCTGGTGCTAACTGTCCAGCTTGCGAACATGTACATCGGGTCCTAGTGGATAATGGAAGCTCTGTAGACATCCTGCATCGCCCCACTTTGGAGAAGATGGGACTGAACGTCTGACACCTGAAACCCTGCAATACCTCCCTTTACGGGTTCACAGGGGACTCGATACAGCCCCTAGGTGCAATTGAATTAGCCCTCACCATGGGGGAAAAACCCAGGCAAACCACCATAATGGAAAACTTTGTCGTGGTGGATTGCGCCTCAGCCTTCAATGCGGTATTAGGGAGGCCCTCTCTGAGAGAATTGAAGGCGATAACTTCTGTGTATCACCTAGCTATGAAATTCCCGACCCCTGGGGGAGTAGCATGCATGAAAGGGGAGCAGAAGGAAGCGAGGGAATGCTATAACATGTCCCTTCGCACGGACACAAAACCATCGGTGCCGATGGAAATGGTTGTGTATGAAGGCGCGACCCACACGAGTTGGACCCATGGGTTACGAAACACCTCAAAAAATGCTACCAGTGAGGCTTCTGCACCCGGTGCACAGAGGACCTATGTTTAGTTTGTTCCTTGTTATGTTAGCTTAGTGAGTAAGAATCAAAGAGGCTACCTAGGTAACCTCCCAATTAGGTGTAACCCTTTTTTTTTATATGCCGTTGTAAACCACATGCTATGAATGAAACTGTTCGCAACTTCAGGTGTTATTTTTCTTCTCTATGCGGGCATCAGCCAAAGTGCCTGCCGAAATAAATTTCACCAAACACTTGGGGGGGGGGGGGGTAGGACAGGAGCCAAAAGCATACAGCAAGCAAGAGGATCATAAAAAGGACTCCTCACATCAGGAGGATCCTAAAAATGAGGAACCCAAAAGGACCCCTTATATCAGGGCCTTAAACGAGTTCCTTAAGGGGACTCCTCGGAACCTAAAAAGGGCTCCTAAAAAGGAGGATCCTAAAAAGGACCCTCTATCAGGAGGATCCTAAAAAGGGCTCCTAAAAAGGAGGATCCTTAAAAGGACCCCTTGTATCGGAGAATGGTGAACCCTAACAAACAGGGAGGAGACCTTGCAAGGCATCTCCCGAAGTTCATAAGGATTAGCTACCCTTACGAACATCAAGGAGGCCAAAAGGTCTTATAAAAAAAAAACAACAACAACAACGAGCTCCCAAATAAGGTCAGATACTCTCTCAAAGGGAGAAGCCCCAGAAAGAGCACCTGCCGATAAGCCTAGAGTGGCCACCAAGCCGTCTAGCCAAAAAGGGTCCTAAAAGAGACCCTTGCAAAAATAGTACTATGAATAATGATGAGAAGGACGCTTCTCGCAAAAAATAATAAGCACGCGAAAAAATATATAAAAGGATAGCTAGAACCCAAGGGGTCAAAATATCCCTATAAAAATAATCAAGAGGCACCAAAAAAGGACTCATTGAACCCTCTCACATGGGCTCCAAAGGACCTCTAGCCTAATAAATAAAAGAGGGGAACCTACCAAACCCCATCATACAGGCTCAAATAGACCTCAAACACAGAGGAATAAGAGATGAATAACCGCATATGTACATATTAAAAAAGAGTCTTGGTAACATGGCAAGATTTAAAAAAAAGTTATTACAAGAACAATAAGGCTCAAATGAGCATACACCCACAGCGGGCTAACTGACAGAAATTACGAAATGACGATCTCAGGGCCTCTTGCCCCGGGCGTTCCACCCAGCCGCCCGGGCGACGGCATGCTCGCCAAAGGAGGAGAAATCGAAGTTTGGATCCTGCCTCCATACACCATAGAGGGCACGCTCTATAGTCCTATACTCAATGGCTACCCTGTCCGCCTCTAAGGAGGCAAGCCTCTCCTGCGACGCATCTACATCAGCCTTCGCAACCTCAAGTTCGGCCTCTAGGGAAGCGACCCTCTCCTGCGACGCAGCTGCGATAGCCTTGACACCCTGGAGTTCGCCGTCTAGGCTGGTGACCCTTTCCTGCAGCATCATGGCCTTGACAACCGCCTTCTTCTTCCTTTTTGACGAGGTAGAAATTTTTGCCCGAGCCTTTTTTAGCCTAGACTTGGTTTCATCAAGCTCTCTCTCGAGCTCCTGTACCCGGGTAGTAAGACGGTCCCTCTCGGTACTCGACGCGGAAAGATTGTGAGCCAAGTCGGCAAACCGCTGAGCCACAGTATAGGCCTGCACAAGAAAGATAACAACAACAATGATAAGTAACAAAAATAATAATAATAATAATAAGGCCAACACAAGATGCATGAACTCACCCAAGCAGTAGTGCGCGTTAGAGTCTCCCCAAGGTCCGATAGGGCGAAACTCCCAATACCATTCCAATCAGCTTCGGGGAGGTCTGAGGCAATTTGGACATACCGTTGCCCGTAAGAGGTCACCATGCGATTCACCCAGGGCACCCCTTCTGAGTCAAGGGTACCTGGCTGGGTAAGGACAGATGACCTGCTCGCCGAAACAGGAGGGGGCGCAGGAAAATTGGAAAAATGAGCCCCCGGTAGATCAGGAGGGGGTGCAAGAAGATTGGGAAAGTAAGCCCTCGATGGACCGGGGTCGAGAGGAGCCTGAGGAAAAGTGTCAAGTCCGTGGGGTCGGGGCAAACAAAATGCCCCGGTATGGCATGATGACCTTGGGATTGGGAAGCCATGTCCGAGTCGAAAGGGACAAAGGGAGGACATCCCCCAGGAGACGAGGATAGCTGGTAAGGTCGCCCATGTCCAAGGGAGACTTTCTCCGGCACATCCTCAGCCTCACCTTCACCCTGGCAAGGCTCAGCCGAGGCAGCCTTCATCCTCTTTGACCTAGGAATCGTCCACAACAACCTGGGATCTGAAACCGGGGACAGCCTGTGAAGGTTAAGATTTTCCACAGTGAATAGGTACGCAACCTTTTTCATGGTGGGGTCAGCGTTGATAAGACCATTCACGGCGTCCGCTTCCAACCCAACAACTTTAGGTATGGCGAACTGCTCTGCATGATCCATACCATTGTCGACCCAAACATAAGTTATAAAACAATAAGTTTCAACAAAAAGAAAAAAGAGAATAAAAGGTGGCTCGAGGTACTTACTGGGAGCGGAACGGAAGTGCTCGCGAACAGAAAGAGGGCCTTTCACGAAGAAAAAGTCCTGCTTCCAGGACCCCGGGTTGGACACTGCGCCCTCTATCAAAGGGACTTCATTATTGGCTTTTTGCAGGTATTAAAAGCCCTTGGATTTGGGAGAGGGCATGAGATTGTACAGGAAGTGCACCTCTAGCATCGTAGGAGCACGTTTGGCAAGTTCCGCAAACGTGATAAAGAGGCAGCTCAAGGTCAGCCAACTGTTGGGTGCTAGCTAAAGTGGAGCAAGGTCAAAGTAGTTGAGGACCGCAACGAAGAACAGGTGTAATGGGATGGTACCACCCACCTTCAAGATATGCTCACTAAGGGCCACGAAGCCGTGACTAGGGCAGTCAGCCCGGCAGTTGTCCGAAGGGGTGTATAAGGTGTACTCCGGAGGAACACGGTAGTGCTTCACAATTTCCCTCAGTTTATTTTCTGACATGTGGGACACCAGGGTGGATGTCAATAAAGGGGCATCGTCCTGTTCATTAATGGACACCTGTCGTCGTCCTCCCTTTGGCATATCTGCAAAACCAAAAGAAAAGGGTGAGGAAGAGACAAAACACTTGACCCTCCATTTTCTCTTCCTAGCAAGAGTCTTCCACCGAGGCACCGGCTGTGGAAGCGCTAAGCTAGGGAAGATCGAAAATAAGGGTTGAAGAGAAGCAGAAGCGACCCCATGATAGTCATCAGGCAAGGATGGGCTAGAAGGCTCAGGCGAAAGATGTCCTTCAATAAACTCCAACTCCCTCTGCAAATCTAAAAGGGTCACCCTAAGGCTCGCTACATGGTCACAGAGGGGAAGGTGCTCCGTCTCCCCTCTGAAGACAAGTCAACAAACTCAACCCCTGGAGGAATGCCGAACGGACCGTCACTTGCCATGAGACCTCGTCCCGAAAGCAAAAAGGCGTTCACATATAAATGAGAGGATTGCTACAAAACACAAAGGAATGGGCTCAAAACTTCTAGGCACAAGCACTCTAAATGACCCGCTACGGGGTGTGAATAAAGGGGCATGCCTCAAGGCTAACTCACGACGGGCTCAGGCCAAAATACCCCATCCCGAGTGGTGCTAATGTGGACCCAATAAACATAAGGGAAAAAGAGAATATACCTCAAGCAGGAAAAATGAAACAATGTCGTGGTCAAAAGGAGGTTGGGGGCCAAAAGTACCGTCACGGTCAAAAAGAGCCAAATGGTCAAAAGTACGCGTCAGCAAAAATAAACAGAAAAGATGTGTTAGCCTCCAAATATATGAAGGGATATAGACATACCAAAAATTAGCTCAAATATATATAAAAAAAAGGAGAAAACTATATCAAAAGTGAGGTTGTGGGGGATTGAACCCCTTACCTCTAGAAAGGAGCAATGATCTAAATGCCACTAAGCTAAGGAGATGAAGTGTAAATAATAGACTTGGCATGGGGGCCTATTTATAAGAATTAAAGAGAAGAGTCTACCAAAGCACCTAAAGGTCCTCTCCTAGACTGGGGGGCAAGTGTGGATGCTCAAAATTCCACCAAGGAAAAAATTGAGGTTTACCCTCATTAGCCTCAGGCAAACCAAGCAACCCAATATTTTTCCCCATGACCCATGTCTCATAGGAGGCCTTAATGAAGGTGCCCCGAGAGACCCGAGGGCCTTGCCATGCGATGGTACCCGACATGCACGAGTACCTACCAAGGGCACGAGGGCCTCACTATGCGAGGCTGTCCATGACCCACGCCCGTCTCGCGACTCGGCTGTGCACCCGAGCCTCGCACCCGAGGCCCCGCCTCACCTCGTCCAGGCGCACCCGAGGAATCCACGCGAGGCCCCTCCTTGCCTCGACCATGCGCACCCGAGGGATCCACGCGAGGCCCCGCCTTGCCTCATCCATGTGCACCCGAGTCTCGCACGCGAGGCCCCGTCTCGCCTCGCGCACGAGGCCCCGCCTTGCCTCGACCATGCGTGCCCGAGGGATCCACGCGACGCCCCGATTCGCCTCGACCGTGCGCACCCGAGAGACCCATGCGAGGCCCCGCCTCGTCTCATCCATGTGCACCCGAGTCTCGCACGCGAAGCCCCGTCTCGCCACGTCTGTGCGCACCCGAGGGACTCGCACACGCCATGCAACACCACCAGGAGCACCCGTGCATGCCAGGGACATCCTTAGGGGTCTCGCAAAAGATGGCCTCGCTTTGGCCACGTGCCTGGGCACCCCGTGGGACCTCTCACACCTAGCCCCTTTAGCCCAGCTAGCAAAGTTTAACTCCCATACGTATCTTTTCTCGTCAATAAGCAATTTGATGCTTAGATAGATATAAAGGGGCTAGATCGACAGGCACACCTTCAGAAGGTGAGAATTCCCACTAGTTGTAGGGTACACGCATGCATATGGAATGTACCTGCAAACCTAGAGGAGTCAGAGTACGAATACGGTATCCCTTGCCAGACAAGTAGTGGGAGCACTGGGAGAGAGGGCATGGCATATGTGTCTATGGCCAGATGTCAGAGCCGACACCACCACCACCTGCACCACTCCTCTGACATTCGTACGGATCAAGTAGTGGAGACATCGTCATGGTACCTGGCCATGTACTGGAACCAACACCACTACCCCTGATACCACTCTCCTGACAATGTACTTGTGTACCACCTGGTCCCCTGGACCACAATGTATCCAGGGCCATTAGAGCCCACTATAAAATGAACCCCACTTCCACATGGAGGGGGGTTGGAAAAATCACTGTAGCACTACACCATAAGAAATACAAATTCAGTTCATCATTTTTCTTCTGCAAGTGTTCTTTAAGTTTCCAATTAGATCTTCAAAGTTTTTCTTTTGATAATCTCTACGTTTCTGTTTTTCTAACTTAACTTGGTTGACGAGTTCTCACCGTCAACACTTGTTATACAAGTCTTTCAATAGGAAAGGCACTTTCTCATACCCCCCATATTGTACAGCCCTGAATCACATGATTTTACAAGTTTTAATCCCGAGTTCCTCATCGCCCTTGCGTGCTCTAGGGTACCTTCAGGTACCTCCCTGTGGGATCTTAAAAAGTGGACATGGTTTTCTGTAAGCAATGAGTGAGAATGAACCGGTCGAAACTCCTTCACTATCCATCTTCCACACATATTCTGTTTTTGGACATGTAACTTTGCTTTACAATCCATTCTAGTAACTTTCTTGGGCTCCCTTTTCCTATCTGGTCCTGTGCAGAACATACCATTTCTTCATCCTGTGTCCCTGTGTGCAGAACATACCCAAGTTTGCTTTGTAATATCTCATTCTCTACTTGTCCTTCGAATTCCTTTCCTAACACCAAATCCTATTATTGTGGGGTAGGTGTTGTAAAAAAATTCAGTTGTTTCCAAGTCTTCAAATGTCTTACCAACCAAGTCTTCCTTATTCATTTGAGGGGGCTCCTTCATAATACCAAGTGCTTGTAAAATAGAACCGAACATTGCTAGTTGAACCTCCAAACCATTCATATCCTAATTGTTTACCAAAAAATGGACTACTTGATGACGTGGCAGGATTGGTCTACACGTGGGATGCACTTGGCAGTTTTAAGTGAGTATAATCTGTTTGACCGTCGACCAGAAGAGAATTGGCTCATCAGACATCATAGTTATGGGCGACCAGCCTGATCGCATATATTCATTTATTTCCTTCAGATATGTGATCTTGTAATTACGTATTGATTGTAATTTCCATTATTATTTAGATACGTCTGTATTAAATGTAATTAAGGCCCATTGGCCCATGTTGAACTCCTTAAGCTTATAAATAAGAATGAAAGGGCTCAAGGGAGGGGACTTTTTGCTTTTTGAAGTTTCCAACCGACGCAGGGGTAGGATGTGTGTTGGGAAACCAGGGAGAAGCGTGGGATTGCTATAATTCCTCGATTTCCAAAGCGAAAAGGGGTGGATCGAGAGAAGGAGCCGAGAAAGGGTTGCTATTGGCCAATGAAATACAAGCCCAATCAGGTGAGCAGGTCACCAAATAGGGTGTTGCCCAAAGGGAGGATAGGGATTTAGATCCTCGCTTTGGGGATTTTGAGGAAGATGTAGGACTAGTCGAGGACCTCGAGGAGATCCAACTTGATGAGGTAGATCCAACCAGGGTTGTGAAAGTCGGTAAAAACTTAGAGACAACAACAAAACAAAAACTAGTGGAATTTTTAAAGAAGAACCAGGAGGTGTTTTCCTGGTCGCATAAAGATATGGTTGGGATTGACCCAGCAGTTATCAGCCATGTCTTGAATATAGATAAAAATTTTCCACTAGTACAACAGAAAAGGAGGCTGCTTGACAAAGAAAGATAAAAAGCATTAAAAGAAGAAATCGAGAAGCTAAAGGAGAATGAATTCATCAGGGTAGCATTTTATCCATCATGGGTCTCTAACCCCGTACTGGTTCCCAAGTCGAATGGCAAGTGGAGAACAAGCATGGATTTCAGAGACCTCAATAAAGCCTTCCCGAAGGATTGTTTCCCACTCCCAAGGATCGATCAGCTGGTCGATGCCACTTCAGGGCATGAGATCCTATCATTCATGGATGCGTACTCTGGATATAATCAGATTAGTATGTGATCTAGATTTTCTGCACGCAAGTATACGTAGTCGTGTCAAGTAGTAAATCCTGGAAGAACGGATATCGTCCCAGAGAGACTATCTCCCAAGTACCACTAATTGATTTTCAAATTCTATTTGGTTAATTAAAATTTAAGTGAACAATTAAAAATAAAAGAAATACTATAAACTACAAACCAAAATTAAAGAAATGGAAACAAAACAATGAATCACTACTTAAAAATCAATAATAAAAATCCTAGGAATTAATTTCATCAACTGTTCATTCTATTAATTTTAATAATCAATTCTAAATCTCTTCTTTCTATTCTAATAGCAGGTTAATATAATCGATTCCTATTCTTTTTCAAGATATAAGATCTCAATCTATATTCAGGTTTTCTACATTTCTATGATAAACTTGAACATATAAAAGGCATTAAACATGGAAACATAATTACTACACAAGTCATACAGGTGCTTTCGTCCAATATGCACCCTCTGTCTATACAATGATAGCATATTCAATTCTCATCTTTCGAATTTTGAATCAAAACCATTAAATCAAGCAAATAGTAATCAAATATTTACTAGCATTAAGCACACATCATATAGATTAGAATAGAAAAGAAGTATCAATAGAAAATCATAATAAAATTAAATAAAAATCCCAGTGACTACATTAATTCCTAGATAAAAGAAATTAGTTCATAAATACCATGATGAAAATAAACTGTAAATAATTGTTCATAAAATTAACCTACAGAATTCAGATGAAAAATAGAGAAAATAATTACAGCAACCTCTTTTTATCTAGGGTTTTTAAAACTGAGACTCCTCCTATAATCGCAGAATAATGTCCCTTAAATAGCCCTCCAAGGTTCCCAAGTGAAAATACCAGATCACCCCTTCAAAAAGTGGTCTAAAATCTGAAAACTGCGTCACCAGCGCTATAGCGCTGTATTTGTAGCGCTGTAGCGCTATTGTCAGTGGCAAAATGCCTCAAAATCTGGTGCACTAGCGTTGTAGCGCTATTATTGTAGCACTGTAGCGCTAAAGTCAGAGCCAAAACACCTGAGATTCTGTTTACTAGCGCTGTAGCGCTCTTGTTGTAGCGTTGTAGCACTGCTTAACTTGTTCGTGATAACGCTGTGGCGCTGCATTTATAGCGCTGTGGCACTAACGTCAGAATCCATCGTGCATCGAAGTCCTTTGTAGTGCTATGACGCTCCCTTGATAGCGCTATAGCGCTATTAACAGCACCCAAAATTGCACATATCAATCCCGAAAAACCCGATTTTGTTCCACTTTCCCTCATTTTCACTCTTTTTACCAATTTAGCAAGGAAAACCTGAAACATGAACAAACGAACATAATTCCAAAATAAAATAATCCTAAACTAACGAAAAAACCCCTAAAAATTAGACCATAAACGACCCTAAAACTCGTTTATCAGTATGCACCCACTTGATGAGGATCACACTAGCTTTTGGACCGATACAGGGCTTTACTGTTACAAAGTAATGCCTTTCGGTTTGAAAGATGCTGGTGTGACTTACTAGTGATTAGTCAATCACATGTTCAAAGAGCTGATCGGTGTAAACATGGAGGTATATTTTGATGACATGCTGGTTAAGTCGAAGAAGGCAGAAGAACACATCGGGGATCTGCAAGAGTGCTTCAACGTCTTAAATAAATATCAGATGAAGCTGGATCCCCTTAAGTGTTCCTTCAGAGTTGGATCAGGGAAATTTTTGGGATTCATAGTGAACTCACGAGGTATCGAAGCTAATCTCGAAAAGATCAAGGCCTTGATCGAGATGAATTCACCAACAAAAATAAAAGATGTTCAAAGTTTAATTGGGAGGATTTCTGCTTTAAGTAGATTTATCTCCAAATCAACGGACAAATGCATTCCATTTTTTAATCTACTTAGGGGCAATAAGAAATTCGAGTGGACGAAAAAGTCGAGCAGGCTTTCCAGGCTCTAAAGTCTCATATGTCGCAACCACCGATTTTGTCCAAGCTGGTCGAGAAAGAAACTTTGTTCATCTATTTGGTAGTCACCGAATATGCTGCTAGCGCTATCTTGATCAGAGAGGAGGAACATGTTCAAAAAGCTGTGTATTATATAAGCAAGAGGCTAATATGAGCAGAATTGCGATATCCGCCCATCGAGAAATTAGCCTATTGCTTGATTTTAGCCTCTAGAAAGTTGCGGCCATACTTCCAAGCTCACCCCACGTAATACTCACCAACCAACCACTATGGAAAGTCCTCCAGAAACCAGAATTCGTCGGTCAATTGTTGAAATGGGCAGTTGAACTTGGATAGTTTGATATTTCTTACTCTCCACGAGAAACTATGAAGGGACAGGCTCTAGCAAACTTTGTCGCAGAGTTTACTGGGCACCAGAATACCGAGCCGATAAAAGAGCCTGAACTCCAAAGCCAAATTCCTTCCTGGAAGTTGTTCGTAGATGTCTCTTCCAACGAGCACAATGCTGGAGCAGGTTTAATCTTAGTTCCGCCCAAAGGACATCAATTCCACTGTACAATCATATTTGACTTCACAGCGTCCAATAACGAAGCCGAATACGAAGCTCTGCTCGCAGGATTAAGATTAGCCAAGGATCTGGACATAAAGTCACTTGAAATCTATAGTGACTCCCAGCTAGTGGTTAATCAAATTACTGGAGAATATCAAGCCTGAGGTCTGAAGATGGTTGCTTATTTGAACAAGGCAAAGGACTTATTGGCACAGTTCAAAAAATATACTCTCCAGCAAGTACCTCGCCACCAGAACTCAAACGTTGATGCTTTGGCCAAGTTAGCAAGTGCGAAGGATGCTGACACCTTAAATATAGTGCTTGTTGAACGTTTGTTCGCACCGAGCATCCAAGCAGAAGAGTCCTCCCTGGTAATTCAAGCAACAGATACATGGATGACACCTTTCATTGAATACATAGAGCATGGAGTACTGCCAACGAATAAAAACAAAGCAAGAGCCCTCCAGAGGAAATCGACTCGGTTCATCCTGGTCGACAGAGTTTTATACAGAAGGGGGTACTCAATGCCACTCCTGAGGTGTGTTTCAAGGGAAAAGGCCAAAGAATTAATGCAAGAAGTCCATGAAGGTTTCTGCGAAGATCATGCTAGGGGGCAGAGTTTATCGAAAAAGATCCTAAGGCTAGGATACTTCTGGCCAACGATGAATGAAGACTATGTGGATTTTGTTCGAAAGTGCGACAAGTGCCAAAGATTCTCCAAGATACCGTGAGCAGCCCCTAATGAGCTAAAACAGATGCAAAGCCCGTGGCCATTCCCAGTATGGGGGATAGATTTGTTCGGGTCTTTGCCCACGGGAAAAGGCAATGTGAAGTATGCTGTAGTTGCTGTTGACTACTTCACGAGTGGGCTGAAGCTGAGCCGCTTGCAACAATAACGGCCACAAAGGTGCTGGATTTTGTGGTCAAGAACATCGTGTGTCGCTATGGATTTCCAAGAAAGATTATCTCAGATAATGGCACACAGTTTGACAGTGATCTGTTCACAGATTTTTGCGTAAGGCACGGGATTATCAAGATTTTTTCTTCAGTAGCTCATCCACAGGCAAACAGACATGTTGAAGCTGTCAACAAGACATTTAAGGATACTTTGAAGAAAAGGCTTGAAGAAGCAAAGAGGGCATGGCCATAATAGTTACCTGAAGTCCTTTGGTCGTATAAAACATCCCATCGAACATCAACATGCCATACTCTGTTTTCTTTGGCTTATGGGTATGAAGCCATGTTGTCTGTTGAATTGGATCCACCATCGAATTGAAGGTTGGCATATGATCAAAGTGTTAACAGACAGTTATTGATGGAATCTCTGGATTTGGTCGATGAAAGGCGCGAGCAAGCTCAACTTCAAGTAGCAGCTTATCAGCAAAAGGTCGCTCGGTATTTCAACTCTAAAGTACGCGAAAGAAAATTTAATGTGGGAGATTTGGTACTTAGAAGAGTTTTTCTTAACACCTGCAATCAAGCTGCTGGAGTGCTTGGACCTAACTGGGAAGGTCCATACCAAATTGAAGAAGTCCTCCAACCAGGCACTTATAAAATTGCTCGCTTAAATGGAGATCTCGTTCTTCGCTATTGGAATGGAGAACACCTGCGCAAGTATTATCAATAAACAATTCTTTTTAAAGAATTGGCTTGTATTACTTTTACTTTTTACAAGTTTATGAACAAGGATTAGTTAGTCATATGATTAATTTCTTATAAGTGTAAGATCAAATTTTTGATCACTCGTACAGACACGATTGTCCATTTATTACAAGAAATAAAAGGAACTGTGCGCAACCAGTTATTCTTGCCAATTATTGTATTTTTTACAAGTATTTGCTCATTACGTGTGTTGTTTTGCTATATTTTTATAAGTATTTATTATGAGCAGTAATGTTCGAACAGGTCTTGGTCAAGGCAAGTGACCGAGGACCTTAAGCTCCTCAATCACTTGGGGGGCATATAAGGTACTATGTAAGGAAGGCATATCAATAGGCATATGTAAACACACGAGCAAAATAAGGGAAATCATACTACGGTACTTAGAGTATTTTTCAAAATTTTGTTTAAATTTTGTTAAATCAAAACAAATTACTATGCTAAGTTCGGTCATGTAAACAAGATGTTATAATAAATTGAAAATATTATAATATCAAAAGTAAATTGTTTTACACCGCGAGCAGTTGCTGCTCGGATGTAATTGTTAATTAAAAGGAAAAGCTGCTCACGCAGCAAAAAATTGTCTTGACATCACGAACCGTGGTTCATGTGTCCTAAGTTACAAAATAAAATAGTTAAAATTATGGAACAGCCAGAGGATCTTGTTGGATCTGCTGGTCGATGGAGTCCCCAACTTCCTCGTCGACGCCGTCAATACCTGTCGCCAAAGAGATTTCGAGGGATGCCTGAGCTTTCTCCTCCTCTTCAAGGCGAGCAACGCACCTGGTCAGCTCAAACTACTTCATACGCTCTGGTAAATAGTCAAATTTTTCCTCGCGGTTGTTTTTCCATAACATATAAAATCAGTTAAATGTGGCTCCCTTGAACCTCTCCAAGTCACTGGCGTTAGTCTCTTCGAGCAATTTGACTTGCTCCTCTAGTTCAGCAGTTTCTTTTCTGTTGATTGCCAACTCATCTTGGAGCTAGGAGGCCTCCCTGAAATTAATCAATGAAGCCTCCTTATACTTCTATCTGGATTCAGTGACTCTGGCTAGGGCATCTTTATGTTGTTTCAGCTCTTCGACCAGTTTGGCATTCTTCTCCAGCAATTCAGGATTTTTCTCCTCGGCTGCCTTGAGCTGCTCGACATGTTTAGCCTCGGCCATTTTGAGTTGCTCGCCAAGTCTCTCCTCATACTCATTAGCCATTGCCTCCAAGCGGTGCCAACCAGTGCTCATGGTTAGAACTCCCTGCGATCAGAAAAAAGATAAAGATGTTATTGGAAATAGAAGGACAAGATAAAAAAAATAAAGCACAACAAAAATGGCAACTTACGCTGAGTACTTTGTTCAGCGCACGGCTGAAGATCTGGTTGACTTTCAGGGAGCTAGTGTTGTTGATGGCTTCTCGGCTGCACCAGTGCCTTGATAGCTTCTTCAGCTTATCGTTGGCTGAGTTGAAAGCTATGTTCATGAGGGCCTCTCCTTGAGTATTTCTTGTCTGATCAGGAAGAGTCTGGTTGGAGGGAGCTTGTGGAGGAGTCTAGTCGACGGGTGCTAGTGGAGAAGTCTGGTCGACGGGAGCTGGAGGAGGTGTCATTTCCTTGGAAGGAACAGGTACAAGAGGATCCTCGGTCCGAGCCCTTTTCCTTGAGGGATTGCTGCTGCTTTCCCCAGGATGCTGCCTGCTCTCCTTCTTCTTGCTCGCAGAAGCAATGGTTTTGGGTAGGCTGTACAGTTTGAATGGGTCTTCGAAAGACATGACTGCAGGATAGAAACAAACAATCAGGAAATATAAATTGAGGTACTTACTAAAGCAAGGAAATAAGAGTAAGGAAAATTCTAAGTAATATACCCAAGCCATTATTACTGGTCGATACATTATCTATTGTACTATTGCTACACTCACTCTCTGCCTTGAAGAAGACTGAATTTAAACTAGTCGCATATTTAAAGTGTTGTATTATTTCATATAATATAATATTAGATTAAATAATGTGACAAAATGTGATTTGTCACACCTTGTAACATATTATTGAGAGTCACAAAATTGGACACATATGTGTGCCTAAATGTGACATATTTTGGAGTTACAAAATCAGTTACAAATTTGTAACTCCCAAATATTACCCAATAATGTGTATATTATATGTTACACATTTGAGATTGGATTTCATAAAGTCATTATAAAATATGGCTGTTGGAGATATGATTTTAACCCCAATAATGTGTTTTGGGAGTTACAAATTCATTTGGGAGGGTTTGGAACCGTTCGGAAAAACAACACATTTTCAAGTGCTGAAAATGGCTGTGGCCGCAGCCACTGAATGATGGTGGTCGCGGTCTGGGGGATAGAAAGAAGTGGCCGCGGCCACTAATGTCCCTGGCTGCGGCCACAGGTGCATTTCAGGCCAAATTTTCAATTTTTTCCAAATGTGTTGAACGGTTCTAAAAACCCAAATAACTCCCAAATCTCAATTTTAATTCCATATTAATCCAATTAAACATTGGTAACAGCCATGAGGGTTGGTGGAATTTGAAATCCAAAGGGTATCTCAAACTCTATAAATAGGAGCCTAATGCTCACTTGTAAGACACACCATTTCCCATCCATAAAGCACTTGGCAGGAAAATACACCAAAAGGCTTGATAATTCCAGAGAGCTATTTCCTAGAGAGATCCCTTAGTGCTTAGAGAATAGGGGAAATAAGCTTTTGGACAAAGGTCTTGAACCTTGTTCAAGTTGGTGATCCCCACTACTCTACACTTTGGTTGTGTGAGAGTTTGTGTTTTCCATTGATCTTTTCATTCTGTTGTTCTTCTTGTATTATTATTGTATTGAGTTTGTAATCCTCTTCTTCTATTCCTATTTACATATTTATTGGTGTCTTTTGTTTTAGGGTTTTAGTTCTTATAATTCTCTTCCTTCTCTTATTTCTATTTACTTGTATTTTGAGCAATTGAGTTGTAATATTTATTTAATCAATTACCTTGTCTATTGTATTTTTTGCACAGAGTTGTGTATTGGTTTTCCATATTTCCATTGAGCAATAATATATATTCTCTAACATAAAGTTGTTGTCCCCGTCAAATAAATGATAGGGAATGGGAAAACTGTCTAAGAGTGAGAAGTCAGTACCGTTCTCATCCGAGGATTCATGTATGGGCTTGGGGTGTTCAGGAAGTTTCTGCTTGCCCTTCCCATGTTGAGCAGGGACAACAACTGCTCATGGAGTGCTAGAAGGTTCCTTAATGGTCACTCATGTAGCCTGCCTCCTCGGGGGCTGTGACACATCTTGGTGCTGCTCGGGGATATCACCTCCAGTAGCACTCCCAACTGTTGACTCCCTCATATCCTGGTGAGGTGCAAGAAGGCCGACCAGCCTTAGGTTGCTCTCTGTGACTAGCTCTTTGACACTCTTCTCAATGTTTGTCATGTTGACCAGGGTTGCTGCCCTTATCTCCATTTCTGGAGTAGGGTATGGTCGATACCATGGACCTGAACAACACTGAAGTTCTAAAGAATGTATAGAGAAGCTTAAAGAATTCAAATGACTAGTGAGTAAAAGATTTACCTCCATGAGTGAAGGCCAGGTTATTAGCGACCAGATCTGTTGTAAGAAAGTACTCCTGGAAGTACTTCCCTACGTTGGACTTGTGGGTGATGTCGCTCAGGAAGGTGCGAGCGGACTCCTGGTGGTAGAAGTGGAAGAACCCCATGTTGTTGTGATTAGGGTTAGACTTGAGATCGAATAGGTAGTTGATCTTGTGTGGTTTTGGTACAGGCCACTTCTTATGGTTATAGAGGATATAGAGTGCAGAAAGTACTCTATATCCATTTGGGGTGATTTGAAAAGGGGCGACCTCGAAATAATTGGCCACCCCTTGGAAGAATTGATGCGGAGGCAAGGTTGCCCCTGCCTCGATGTGATATCTTGACCAGGTGCTGAAGGCGCCCCCAGACACATTTGCCCGCTGGTCGAGTGAGGGTTTGATGAGGGTTATCCCAGGAAGGCCATACTTCCTGAGATAGTTGTTTACCATCCTAGCTGAAATGATGCTAGGAGGCGCTACATACCATTTGACCTCTAGCCTAAGGCCGTCGCGAGGTCAGGCTTTAGTTTGGATTTCGGGTGGTACAGTATTTATAGGCCGGGGGTTGGTAGAAAGAGCCTCAGTGCGAGGGGTAGGCTGATTAGCAGAAGGGTTGGTTGTTTTCTTCTTCCTTTGAGCAATCGATTTTACGCGACCCATGTTTGGTGAACTAGATGGAGGTCTGGTCGCTGGATTGTGTTGTGAAAAAGGAACTTCTAAAAATGGTAGTGAAGGTTGTTCTTGATCTTCGAACAGAAGCGCGATCAAGTTGTCATCAATCGACCTCTCACCTCCACACGGGTCGTGCATGAAAATCTGGGAACAGAAAAGGGGGAGATGAGAACCTACGACCAACAGACAAAAGAAGTGGAAACGTTGGGATAACGTTGCTCGTGTATAAAAGTTAAGCTTTTATACGACCAGCGACATTCTAACGTAAACACTAAAAAGCATACGAACAGTTTGGAAAAACAGATTAAAAGGCAGAAGTAAAAAGTCTTTTCAAGAAAAACTTTTCGACTCTGAGAAAGGTCGGGAAAAACCCAGATTTTTCCGAATGCCTAAAAATCGAATTTTTACTTCGATTTTGTGCCCTAAATCAGTAATCCTACCTCCCAAGTCAATTCCTAAGCCTCATTTAGTATTTTTTTTCCCTATCCTATCATGCTACTACCTACGAGCCTGATTACCCCAAATCAATTTTTCTCAAGAACATTCGAAAACTCAGATACCAAAATACCAGAAAACTCAAGAGATAATTATTGCATGTCATATCAAAGACAAAGAAGTTCAGAAAACTTACTTGGATAGAAGATAAAAATGAAATCACAGGCATTGATGCGTGGGCTGGACGGATGCACCTCGGATCGCCAAGTCTTTTCCGGGTTCTTCGTGCTTTGTTCTTCAGCGTTCTTGAGGAAAAGAAGAAGAGTAAAAAGTAAACAGCGAAAAAGATGGATTATTTATTTTGATCAAGGCACGGATAAAAAGGTAATGATGGGAGGTGAGTTTTCGAAGCGTGGGGAAATGTGTTAGCCGTCAAATGCTTTTTGGGAAACTGCAACGACATGATTGGTTACCTTTTTCGAAAAGGCACTGACAGAGCTGACAGGTCACACAGAGGGTCAGTTGGTTAAGTTTATTTTATGCTGGTCGCAGTAAAATAAACTTGAGGGGCAAATGTTTACCCAAAAACGAACTACCTGATGACGTGGCAGGATTGGTCTGCATGTGGGATGCACGTGGCAATTTTAAGTGAGTATAATCTATTCGACCATTGACCAGAAAAGAATTGGCTCATCAGACATCATAGTTATGGGCGGCCAGCCTGGTCGCATATATTCACTTATTTCCTTCAGATATGTGATCTTGTAATTACGTATTGATTGTAATTTCCATTATTATTTAGATATGTCTGCATTAAATGTAATTAAGGCCCATTGGCCCATGTTGAACTCCTTGAGCCTATAAATAAGAATGAAAGGGCTCAAGGGAGGGGACTTTTTGCTTTTTGAACTTTTGATCTTCAGAATTCTAAGAGAAAAAAAGAGTGTTGTTATCCACCACAATTGTATTCGTCTGACACCTGGTGAAACTCGTGAACCCTAGTTCATTGATCACTGTTCTTGGAATTCTACATTAATAAGAATACTAAGTGGACGTAGGTCATTACTATTTGATTGTGGCCGAACTACTATAAATTATTTTTGTCATTTATCTTTTTATCTTGATTTCATCTCATTTTCATTTTATTTTCTATCGTTTTATCTAATTCCGTGTCGTTTAACATTTCGAGGGTCAACACTAATATTAACAATATAGAAAATGTATCCAAATTAATTGACAAATAAATTTGATGGGAGGGAGGATAATATAACACGATATCTTCCGTTAATATACTGAAACATGGCACTGGAAGCTTAAAACAAAAAAAATTGATTTTTACAGAAGACCTTATTATTTACAGAGATGAAATTAAACATTACTACTTTGAAAATGCTTGATATATAGTCAAATATTAAGAATAAATGGTTTTAAATTTTAAAAGGAAATACCCCCAAAAAATTGTTTTGTACTCATCAACGATAAATATAATTTTAAATCATATGTAGAGATAAAAAATCAATAAAACTATGGAGGCAACGAGGATTGTGATGTTATCTTACTTGTTACAACTTTGAACAGATAACTTCAGTTTCGTGAGTTAGACGCTATAGATGACCCAATAGCAGTCAATAGTATATGTGAGAATAAGTCTCAAATAGCCCTCATCTTCTCCCTCCTCTCGAATACTTTAAAATTTTCACAGCTCTAAAAATGTCAAGTGAACCATGAGTGAGTTTAATAAATATTGTTTGAGTCCAAGGCAAAAGGTTATCATTTGGGCCCATGTCCAATGAAGTAAAAGGCAGCCACCTATTTCAGTTAATTGTCAGTTTTCCCATTTGTGTTGACCTTATTCCCTTGTAAGATTATTATTATTTAAATTAATGGCTATCTGTGTTAAGTGATTCCCAATATAGACGGTATTCCCAATAGAAAATAAATAAATTAAGAATATATTTTTGAGGTAAAATTACTAATGCATTAATTAAAAAAAAGTACATATGCAATTAAAATATATACACACCTTCCATACTAACTCGACACTATATGAGCCACATTTTTTGTGTTGTACACGATTAAAAATTAATGGTCAGCAATATTAACAAAAGAATACCATTATTATCTTAAATCTCAGGTACAACTAATCTTATATTCCCATGGATAGACCAAAAAAAAAAAAGAAAAAAGCATTTTCCTTCCGTTATCGGTGTTAATATAGATAACTATCCGTGCATATGTGTGTATATAACACTGCCAACTATGGTCGACGGACATAGAGCATGACTAGCTCTCGAAGGGGTGTCACCATCATCTCCACTCCCCCTAGTAACAGAGACATACCCTGTAATGTTGCTCCATGAATGCGAATGTACGAGTGTCCACAGTCAACTGCCTCCATCACTGCATCCAAAGCAGACAATTGAATCTCCTCTTGGCGCCGAAACTCAATTGGAGTTAGTCTATGGTTGGAACTTGAGGCGCCATTACTGGAAATGTATGTTGGGGAAGTCAACAAACTTCGGAGCTCCGCTTGGAAGGCAGACGGAAGTCCGGAGATGTCAGTTGACATACTAAGACTTTTGTCGTCGGAAGAAATCTCAGAGGGATCTTCAGAATCACTGTCGGTGTTTATGACGATTATCTCGGTCTCACTATCGTCGTTCGGCATTATTATTCTGCAGTACAAGGTGAGCAAATGAACTTCCAGATATAGATAATGTTATCCAAAAAAAAGACACGAACGACGTGTCAGGTGATTTCTGGACACGCGGCTGACACCTGCCAGAGTTCTATGTTCTATTAGAGTATCGACCAGTGAGATATTGCATGCATAACGGTTGAGTTTTTCTTACGACCAGCTTGGTCGTACACTCCGCATATTTCAAGATAATTCTGTGAAGATCTAAGTCAATCCCGAGATTGTCTCCAATAATTCCTGATGATCCGATTAATCAGGAGAGAATATCTGTAACAAATTAATATAATCATCCTTGAGCCTATAAATAGAGAAAGATAGTTCAAGAATGGGACTTTTGGCTTTTTGCTTACTTGAGAGTATAGATTTACAAGAGAATTAGAGCTAGTACGTTACGATATATTGTTTATTCTTCAGAGGTTGGTGAAACTCATAGAATCCTAGTTCTTTGATCACTCATTTGAATCCTATATCAATAATAGCTTAAGTGGATGTAGGTTATTACCAGTTTCTGGGGCCGAACCACTATAAATTCTTGTGTGTTTTATTATTTTTGTCATTATATTTATTCTAACATATCTGTCCACATCAAGTATTTTTAACTCCGTGTTAGTTGACCAAAATCAGAGTCAACAGATAAGTAAACCGAGTTTGGTTTATTCAGGGATTGCTAAAGTGGTTGTAATATTCTATTTAAGCCTAAAGTGAACGTTTAAATAGTGTTCTTTTTAAGCATAAAAGTTAAATAAAATAGTCATTAATATAAATACCTACCCCTGCATCAAAGATGATGATACTGAAAAATATTTATTGGTAGTATCTTCATCTCCTGACCACAGGAGATAGAAGATCAACGTTATTAATTATATATACAGGGGTTTAAATATATTTGTAATTACAGCCCCTATTTGATATGCTCAAGACATGATGGGTATGCTTCATATTTAATATTATTCATGGAGTAAATTATGATGTTATACCATTATTGTATTTAAATTATTACAACGTCGTAAATTTAGTATTGACTAATTTGGAAGGATGACTATGTATCCCCTTAACAATTCATAACCAATTGATTAAATATATTGGGAAAGCCTCGGTCAAATACAAAGATCGAATGACATGTTGGGAAAAAAAATCTGCTGTTACCAGTTTCTTATCCCCTTTATATTCTACCAATTAATTTAACGCACCTCATTTATTTATTTAATATATATTTAAATTATTTATAATTTTTCTTTTTTTTAATTATATTAATACTATAAATAAATAATGTGTCTTAAACTAATTGGTGGGACATAGAGAGGATAGAAAATTGGGTACAGCATATTTTTTTTTCTTCTCAAGTGGATTAAGTAAATACAAAATCACATCGGGTCTGGAAGGACCTCAATCACAGTTATATTTTTGGAAATAACGAATATAGATAATCTTTAAAACTACAATTAAAAGAGTTGTCCTCTATTGGCTATAGAGTAATTGTGAAGAACGGAAAAGAAAGGGTCGGAAATATAGTGGATAATTTAAAGCCATGGGAAGGAAAAAATTCTATGTTGTGTTCGTTGGTCGCACCACTGGTATTTTTGAGTCATGGGTTGATTTCTATGAGTCTGTAAATGGTTTTAAAGGTCAATGTTTTAAGGGATTCAACACCATTAAAGATGCTCTTGAAGAATACGAGAACTATTTTGGGACCATCACAGTGCCTCCCAGTCCGGTTGAGGCAGGTAAAATGGGTCACCAAACTGGATCGACAGCTCAACTTGATATGGGTTCAACAAATGGTTACAAAGACATTTCAGGTTTGGAAAATCATGATGTCAGTGCAGCATTCGCCATGGGCTTTCTTCTGGGTTCCATGTCCAAACTCACAGTGATGGAGGATTGCTCATTCAAGGAAGAATATGGGTCTCAGTAATTTCAGTATAATATGGGTGATATTAATTTGTCCACCTGGTGGGTCATATATGCTTTATATTAGTAGTTGTATTTCGTAGTTGAAGTTGTTGATCCTCGTAGTTTATGTTTTATGTTACTTTCAAAAGTTGCCATTACATTGACGGAATGGTTTTAGTAGTAGTGAGAAAATGGTGTAACATAATCATTATTATATGGTACTTTTCCGATTATAATCGACACAATTGAGTGCTATTCATTTTGAGTACGGTTAAAATGATATATTTTATCAGTTCAACAAAATAGTAGATCAGTTTAAATTAATGTTTGAAAATTAAAAAAAATTGTTGCATAATTAACTAAATTTTACTGAATTGGGTAGATGATTATGTATATAATTTATTTTGATGATCAAAGACATAATTTATTTAGCTGATCACTTTCGATATAATGACCTGCACATGCGCACTTTATCATAGTAAACACGGGAGTTAACAAGTATTTGCATTATAGTTGTAAAAATTGTAATAAAGGTCGAAAGCCACATCATCAGCGATCAACCATGAGTACTATGGTCGAAGGCAGCAATCTTCTCCAAGAGATGAGTTTGACAAATTTTAACTTTTCCTCATCGCCCTTCGCTTGCCAGGGGAGTGACTAATCGGTACGACAAAAATATAGACCTGCTCGGCTGAAAGCAGTTACACTTATGATTAACAGCTCGCAGGAATCACCCAACCATTATTACAGAGCGCCTAACAACCCTAAAACCTTGGTCAAAGGTCCTTAAGATTAGGACAACAACTACCTCTGAGGATATATAAATATTTCCCTATCAGTTATGCTCAGGTACAACCCTTGGAAAATAGAGCATTATTAATACAAACCCTCCACCACAGTGGAGGGGGTTAAGAAAAAATAGCCTGCCGACCAGCACCAGGAAAATACTGAGTGTAGATGTGATTTCCTACAATTGATTAGACGGGCACCAGCAACCTGTCAAGAACAAAGAGAGAGCGAGAGTTCAATTGGGAGCACCGGTGGGGTGTCAGCCAAAGGGACTCTGACGCTCAAGTTAGTCGGGTTGTAACGAAAGCTAATTGAAAGTAATAAAACTATTATGTATATAATGAAATAGTGATGGATAGATGAGTAATGGAATGGTCAGAGTAACGGTGGCGACGTCGGCGGGCTGAACGACTGGGTCAAGTTCGGTCAGATCAGAATGACTGACTCGACTTGCTTGCTTGACTGTATCGCTGAGAAAGAAAGTAGCCTTTGTTTCAATAAGAGAGTAAAAGAGAGTCAAGTGATTATCAGATGTCCCATTCTCAACCCCTGATAGTCTTCTTTATAGTCGTTCTCTTCTTTCCATTCTCCTCTCGTCTATCTCGCCTGTCTAACTCGTTCTTAGTGGTTCCCTCCAATTTTCATGGGAAGAGGGGCGTGTATTTTGACTGCTTCAATGTCATTGACTGACTGAATGCATCCGGACTCGGGCCTGGGTACTAGCTAGCTCGTTTGGATGGCTGAGCCCATTTACATTGGTTTGGGGTCTTACTTGCTTATTGGGCCTGGCGAGATAGTCAGGCTGACTAGTTGGGCTTTAATTGTAGATAAATTTTGTCCACTACACCGAGTAGCTTGGCTTGGTACTCACCAGCAATTCTGTTATACTGTATTGTCTTTTACACATAGAAATCCACTTGTAATCTCTTGTGATCTTGTGTAAACCTTCAAGATTAATACAAATCTAAGAGGACGTAGGTCAGTACCAATCTTTGGGGCGGAACCTCTACAAATCCTGGTGTTCTCTATTATTTATTGCTCATTATTACTAGGTTATTAGAATAAATAACATTTTTGCCCCCGAACTATAACCAGTATATGATCATGCCCGCCGAATGATTCGAGATGTTAAAAATTTCCCTCGAACTATGCACGTTACTGAAATATAGATTTCGTTCTAGGTGGCTAACAGATTGATGATGTGTCATTTTGTCTGTTGATGTGACACTGTCATGTGTAGAATCATTTGCAATTTTGCCCCCCGAACTTTGATCGCTACCAAATAATACCCCTTTTATTTAAATTTTTTTAATTATTTTTCTAAAAATATTAATTAAATACTTAATAAATTAAAATTTTAAATAATAACAAATAATTCTTTTTTACTTTTAATTTATCTTTTTTTTACAATATAAAATAAATTTATTTTAGAATGAAAAATTAAAATAAATACTAAAACAAAGAAAAAATCTTTAATTAAATAGGAGGACGAATGACGAAGGGCTTAAATAATTTTTTTTTTAATTTAAGATGAAGAGGACGAAGGGGAACTAACACTGTTTTATGATTTATGATTTATTTTTAATTTTTATTTTAAGATACATTTATTTTATATTGTAAAAAGAAAAGAAAAAGTAAAAAAAAATTGTTATTAATTAGATTTTTTTGAGTATTTGAAAATCTATTTAATTAATTTGAAACTTTTAGTATTGTTTATTTTATAAATATTTTAAAATGAATTTTTTTTAATGATATAATTATTATATTAAAGAAAAAAAATTAGGCTTTGTTAAAAAAACATTAAATTAGTTTTAGTAAAAAATGGCACATTTTGGTAGTAGTCAAAGTTTCGATGGCAAAATTGCTAATTATTCTACACATGACAGTGTCACATCAGCAGATAAAAAGCCACATCATCAATTTGTTAGCCACCTAGTACGAAATCTAACAGAAATCTCATATTTTAGTAACGTGCATAATTCGGGGGGAATTTTCAACATCGCGAATCATTTGGGGGGCACAATCATATAGTAGTAATAGTTCGGGGGGGGGGGGGGGGGGTGTTATTTATTCAAAATCTTAATTATTAATGAGATTAAATTTTTAATAAGATAAAAAATCCACGAAAATAATATTTACATTTTAATCATTTTCAATGGAGGGTTGTGTGGTTAAAAAAAAAGGTTAAGTGGAGGGTTGGTGCCAAACATTTAGTGCAGGAATTAAAAAATTCAAATGAATAGGCTGCTTCTAAAAAATCATTTTTAAAGGAAAATACCTTTCGACTAAACACCGAACCCTAGTTCCCAGCCAACCCAATATCCCAATATTTCTGAATATCACTTACAGAGATGAAAACTTACAAATCAATCCACATAACCCTTGGTTTCGGCCAGAGTCGACGTTCTTCACGACACACTTGTGTCCAAACTACGAAAATCCAACATGAAAAATCAGGTCAGAGAGGATGGAGATGGAGAAAGCCACCACGAAAAATGACTTCACGACGGAGCAGCTGGATTGGAATGGCCAAATCGGGACTTAGGAAGGGAGAGCCAGTCACTGATTATGGTTCATAAAATCTTTACCATCCGTTTCCTCTTCAACATATAAGCCACCAGGTACATAATTTAGATGCGCTTTTCTACATTTATATTCAAATTAACTGAGGGTGTTCCATTGAATCTTTCCAATAAAAAATTGTCATCATATAATATTTAATTAATTATTTTTCAGTGACTCATGTGTGGACTCGATAATAAAGCTATGCAACTGAGTATTTAGGTTCCAGTAGGAACCAGGTCCATAAGACCCATAAGAAAAAAATTATGTTCATATTGTCATCATTGTTTGGTTTAAATGTATGTGTATGAAATTACTCATATCCTAATAGGCACATATCACTTTCATTAAACTAGGAACACGAACTGTATTTGGGATTGAAATCCAACAGGGAGTTCATGCTAAAAGATTGGTATTTACAAATGGGCGATGCCATGAGAGGAAAAATATTAGTTAGTGGAATGGCACCACTTATAGATACCATACACTACCTATCGATAAACACATACATTGTTAAGGCCCTTGCTGAGAAATGGTGGGATTCCACACACACCTTCCACATAGAGAATGTTGGAGAGATGACTATGACACCTTCAGATTATAGCACTATTACATGTATCCATTGTATAGGGAAACCTTTGAAAGTGGACAACTCGTTATACACTAGGGAAGAAACCTTGATTGCATACTTAGGCTCACCTATACAAGGGAAAGTACATCGATCTGTGGAAATTGAGTGGATAATTTCAAATTACAGAAGTATACATCCTAATCAATTAAAGAGGAAGAGTGTGTTGTGAGAGCTTTCTTACTAGCACTTATTGGGTCCACCATATTAGCAAACCACACCATGAAAGTATCACTTTCTTTGTTACCATCTTTGAAGCGCTTAAGTAAAATATCCAACTACAATTGAGGGGCAGCTGGACTAGCACATTTTTATCAAGATATGGATGAAATTTGCAGGGGAAACATTAGCAACATTGGAAGTTGTATGCATTATTTATAGGTTTGTAAATTTTAACTTTAACAAATCACTTTATCACAGTAAATATTGATTAATACGTTGATTGCGCACAAATTTTGGGTTGTTTCTATTGCAGCCTTCAAATTATATCACTAAATATGTTTATTGGACACAGATTTGGGTTTTTGAATACTTGATGGAAACATGAAATCTGCAAAATCAAAAGCGAAGAAGTAAAGACATTTTCCCAACAAGTGGCATGGCTTAGTTGTCCAGGCACACTTCTTTATAGTCAGTGTTTCACTTTGGAAAATATGCGCCACCATCTATCAACTTTAATATTAAGCCAAGTAAGTACTTAGTGAAATGATACAGACTGTTTCATTAAATAAATTAAAACATTAAATTTAATATTTTAGAAACTGAATTCAAATACTTTCACTTTGTTATTTACTGACTAGGTCAATTGGACACCTTGGGGAGCAGTGGATGAGTATCCCTTTTTCATGAAAAAATGTTTAGCAGCCACGCATAGGCGAATTGTTATGGTCAGTGAAAAGGACGGGTCCTGGTATTTGGGAGAGAGAATTAGTTTCCAAAGCCTTCGTACAAGACACTTTCTTGTGCCAAAGGAATCGATGATAGGTTCAAACAAGAAAACTTATATCAGAGTCAATATGACTATTAATGGACGAGAAACTTATCACTTTATTTAAGACTTTGACCCTGAAGCTTATTCATCCTTCCTCCACAACTCCATAAACTACAAATTAAACCCATGCATCAGGTATTTCATCATACTTTATGATTATTATACAATCTCCTAATTACATCAACACTAATCTTCCATACTGGTTTTACTTAATTGTCACTGGATAACAGTGTCCGCAACGAGTAATGCCTACAAACAAATCAATCTACAATAACCATGAAAGGGGAGAGAAAGTGTTTGATGACAACATTCCCACACCACCTTGGACAATCCTAGTGCCAACAACAGAAGGACGACCAGATGTTATTTGAATTCCGGTTGATGTAGACATGGGAAACATGTCCATACCACACATGAAGCATGTAAGTGATTGATTAGTGCTCAAAAATATCATTTTATTAGTTTTAAAGTTTAAAATTAATTAAGTTTTAAATAATATTTTTATGGATTTATTGTAATATATTTTATATTTGAAAATATTAATTTTGATTTAATTTGTGTTTAATTTTCAAGAAATAAAATGTATTTTTGACACAAACAAAAAGAAAGAAGAAAGAAAGAAATATAATTGAAAAAAATGATGATAAAGTGGTATTTTTGAAGGATAAATACGCCCAAAACTAGGCCCAAAAAGGAGCCCAGCCGCCAGCCGTCCCCTGACACAATTTGACACGTTCTGCCACGCACCTGACGCACCTCTCTAGTCGTCAGCCTCTGTCCCCCACACGCCAACAACTGTCCCCACGCCGCCTGACGCCATCTGACGCGCAGCCTACCGAACAATCAGATTCCGCCACGTCGCCTTCCTGTCTTCCACTCCACCAGCAGCACTTTTCCAAAGCCAATCCAAGGCCGACACGTGTCCCACTTGTCCCATTTTGCATCAAATTTTGAAGCCACTTTCTCCACTTCCTAATGCACGAAAATACCCACTTTGGAGCAAAAATTTCTCTATAAATAGAGAACCAAAACTAGTGTAAAGATATCAGATGGGAGAGTGGGAAAAATACACTTTGTATTGTATTTCTTTTCTTATTTCTAGTTTAATTTTACTTGTTTTAGGTGACAAAAATGAGTGAATTATTTTAGAAATATTGGTGAGGTTAGAGTGTAGTTGTTGTACTTTTCATTCTCAATATTGATATTGATTCTTCTTTTGCTTCATTTCCATATCTCATGAATTATTTTGTTTCTCATATTCTAATTTCTTTTATAAAATTATTTAGCATCTTTTACATAAGTTCAGTCATGCTTTTCTTATGTAACTTAGATTGTTAATTTATTTTAGTATATTTGTTATATTGTATGTCTTTTACTACGTCCTGCAAGTGGTATTTTGTCGCTCTTGGATATATAATATGATATGCTATGAAATAGGGAGTTAGATTCAATTTAATCTAGATTATTTAATTTGTGCTTTTAACATATACATCTTCCAATTGCAATTAATGGTGTAGAATTGCAACTGTGTTTTGAATTAATATAAATATTAGAATATGTTTTACAGCACTGCATCTCTACCTTGCCATGCACTTTATCTGATCATTTTCCCTATTCCATCATTTTAGTTTCATAAAATCCATCTTTTCAATTCTACTTTATTTTTATCTTTTATTTACTAATCTAATCTTTAGTTGTGTTTGCCTCTCTATGGATATGACATAGCCCGATTACTATTGCGACCGCTTAGGGGTTTATTGGGCGATATCAATTTTTGGCGCCGTTGCCGGGGAGGTAATTCTACAATTAAAGGTTTGCATAGTAAATTAATTTTTTTTTCTATTTAAAAAAAAGTAGTATAATTTTTTTAAATTTCTCTTTTATTTTATTTTTCCTTGGTAATTTTTATTTTTAGTTTCTTTTTTTTATTTATTCATTTTTTTATTTTACTTTTACTTTTAGGTTTATTTTTATTTTTAGTTTGTTTATTTATTTATTATTTTTTTGGGTTCATTTTTAGTTATTTATTTATTCTTTTTGTTTTTTTTTGTTATTGTTATTGTTTTATTTAATTATTTATTTTACTTTTAGGTTTAGGTTTAGGATTAGGATTTTATTTTTTTAGATTTAGTTTTTTTTTCCAAAAAAAAAAGAGCAAAAAATTTTGTATCATAAAATTAAAAAAACAAAAAAACAAAAAAGCAAACAAAAAAACAAAGTATTGAGAACATTTGTGTAATTTTGGAAATCAATAAAAACCAAACATGTTCTGTCTTAGAAAAATTGGTTCTTAAATAAAGTCTGTGTTAGCGTTACCCTCCAACCTTTTCTAAGAACCTCGGGGAGTTCTAGAAGAGCTCTTGGGCCCAAAGTGGTACCTTGGCAGCCTTCCCAATTGGTCTGGGAACATTTTTGGTGTATACTTATTACACTATTACACACTTGCGCTTATAATACTTACAAAAAAATATAAAAAAAAAAGAAAATGAATGAAGAAGATCATCGACGTTTTGAGTACTACTATCCAATATATCTCTCTTCACTTCAAAACAATCCAAAATCTAGTGCTACTGAGGGTACTAGCAATTTAAGAGGTGCCCACCAACTTAGCGAAAAAGAGTACCTTAAATCTGAAGTAGAATTCTTGACTAGAGAATTCGAAAACTTGAAAGCTAAGTATGGTCTAGAAAGTAATGAGGTCATGAGGGTAGAGTATGATGAACCATATTTTGACTATGAAAGAGTCGACCATTTTGCTCAAGATTACTCAACTCTTAAAGAAAGGGAGGAAGCTTTTCAATACTATTCTTACTACAATAATAGTAATCTTAACTGGAAAAACCCTGTTGCTTCAAGTTGGAAGTCTAAGTACAACTAGCGTGCACCGATTGGTTGGGAATTGGCACCATCTAGCAGGAATGTTGATCACGATTTTTCTGACTCTTACCATGAACCTCCACATAATGTCTGGACTAATACGAATTCGTTAGAAAAAACATTATACACATTTATGGAGGAACAAATAAACTTTACTGAACACATAAGAAACATTACTAAACACATGATGGAGGAACTTACAGAAATTCAGACTCAATTTTCATAATTGACCGATAAAGTTAATTCACATTATTTCAGTCAATTCCAATCAGAAGAGGAAACAATGGCACCAATCTCTAATCCTATTTCCTACAAATTTGATGAGGATGATGCCATTACAATTCGGAGTGAAAATATTTCTCATGCTGAAATTCTTCCAACAACTCTGAATGAAAACAAGTGTTATCATACTGATGTGATAAACCATATTGTGGACGAAATTGACAAACTTTTCTTAAAGAATCAATCACACTATTTCCTCCACGATACTGAAAACGAACATTTTCTTTATCCTAAGAATGTTACTAATGCTTCCATTTTTGAGACACAGGATAAAAGAAAATTCATTTTTGATACTGGATAGTCAAGAATATTGAGTTGGTGAACCAACCTGAGGAGACTTTTCTCCGGTTTGCCAAGACTAATCAGGTTCTATCTTTCCTTGCTTTCTTTATTTCTGGTCTGTTTTATTTTTCCTTTTTAGTTTATTATGATAGTTTATCTTGTTATTTATTTTTCTTTTTCTAAGAATCAATATCATATTGCATTAACTCACTCTCTATATGTTCTCATTTCACGCTTTTCATGTATATATTTTTAAACAATGAGGACATTGTCTGATTTTGGTTGGGGGTGGTGAGCATATTCATGCACGTTCATGTTGATTTTTGTCATATTAATATTTTCACGGTCAAATTTAAAAAAAAAATTACTTATTTATTTTTGCAAAATGTTACTTTTGAGTCAATTTTTGTTATCTGTATTACTAAGAGTTTCTCTAGAGTTACCTAATGCACATGCCAAACATTGTGGTAAGATGGTTGTTAGCACATAATTGCTTAGAAACTTGCCATGTTTAAGTAATTCATTCTTTTGTGTGAGAAGTCATACTTGAGAAAACAACTTTTAAATTTTTATTGATTCTTAGAAATGGTTATAATTATTTGGACAAGGTATCACTACACCAAATACCCATTTCCATAACACATGAATATAATACTAATAAAAAAAGTGTTATGCTAGAGTATTATATTGGGCATGAAAAAGGGCGGTAATATACACCATCCCGCCACTTAGCCTTTTTTTTCATTCCTGAGACCTGAAAATTTGTGAGACCCGAGAGACCCATTTCCTCTCCTTCAACATTTCCTCAATTCTAGTCGAGAGACCTGAGAGACCTGAAAATTCCTTTCATTCAATTCCTTCAACATTTCTGAGACCCGAGACCTTCAACATATCTCAGGGGCTATCGATTTACTCCTGACCATCTACAAAATGGAATTTGCAACAATGGGTGGTTACCTGCTAATTCCTTTGAGGTGAGTACCTTTAGTTTATGGCGTATTTATAGTTTTTGCTGTCATTGTGATACCTGACTAATTCCCAGCCCCCCCGACCGACCACCCAGTCAGTAGCCACCACCGGTCACCAAGCACCAAGTTTCAAGTCACCTCCCAGTCTCAGCGGCAACCCAAAGTCCGTGCAGCTCTAACCATCTCCAGTTCACTCAACCCAAAACTCTGAGGCGCTGATCTTCTTTCTCCGACAAGCTCCAAAATCTAAGGTTCACACCAGATGTTTTGCATAAAAAATTAAATTCATCATTAATAAATTCTAGATCATTATCTGTTCTAAGATTTTTAACTATTAAACCAGTTTGGTTTTCAATCAAAATTTTCCATTTGTTTAACCATAGTTATGCATTTAGATTTCTCTTTCAATGGATACACCCAAACTTTTCTACAAAGTCATATATTATAGAAAGAAAATATCTCTTTTCACAATGAGTTGAGACTCGGCTTGCTCCCCAAAGGTTAGCATGTACATAGTCCAGAATTCTTTTTGATTTATGCTCACTTTGCTTGAACTTTCGTTTATGTTGTTTTCACTTACACAAGCCTCACAAAATTTCAAGCTTTCTAGTTTATGTTTCTCAAGCATGCCTTGTTTGTACAGCTTTTGCAGCCCTTATTCACTTATGTGGCCTATTTGAGCATGCCATAATTTTGTCACTTCATCAACTTATTTCACTACTGCAGCTTCCCTCATAGAACATTTTTTCCTATCAAAAAAATACAAACCACTTCTTTTAGTTGTTTCATAATAATTAAAGAACCCTTACTCTGAGAATTCAATTCTTAATTGTATTTGTACTCAATGCCTTCATCACCAAATATTGCAAGTGAAATCAAGTTTCTCCTCAAATCTGGAACATGTCTAACATTCTTAAGAATTCTCAATGTTCCATCAAAATGCTCTATTCCTTCAGTTCCTTCAACTGAACAAGATTGATTGTTCCCATTAAAACTCTGTCTCTATTAACTTTGTACTCAAACAACCATTCTTTTTCTGGGAAAATATGGTAAGCACGTCCATAGTCCATTATCTATTTTTCTGATTTTCCTTCATTTGAAATTGAGAAAAGCTCCCCATCTGAATCATCACTTTTCTTCATCTACAGAAGCTGAATCTTGATTAGAAACATCCTTCACTTATTTTTTAAGCTCCCCAAAAAATATATTCATATACCTGATCTTGCCACAATGAAAACATTTTCTTGGTTCACGTTGATCTCTAGACTTTGATCTTGTTGGATATATTCACCTTGATCTGCTATAATCTATTGGCTTGTTGAAATCTTTCTGTCTGTGTTCTTTCTTGAAAAGTCTATTCCTCACGCAAGAAAGCTCAAACACAATATATTGAACTAAATACAAACAATTGGTAATCAAACAAATTTAAAGAAAAGAACACACCAAGATTTTATGTTAGTTCAGCAACAATACATCCAGCGAGCTAGCTCACTATAAAGATGCAAATTACAAGTCCTAATACAAAGATAAGACCACAATCACTCTTAGCATTGGGTAACTGATTAATATTGTCAACTATCTTTCTAGTTTAGTTCTACAATAAAGTTTACATGCTCATAATTTGAACATAGTTTACAAACTATCTTATAATTACATGCTCATAAGCCTTTTCTAAATATAATAATTAATTGTCATCCAAAACATTTCTTATCATATGAATATGGTAGTAACTTTTAAATCTCAAACTAATTAAGGATTGTGTTAATCTTCACTTATTATACAGATGATTGAAAGTTCAAGTTCATATATGAAAGAAGGTGATTGCCCTGTGATGTTAAAAGAAAAGGTGATTACTTGGTTGAGTAAGTCAATTTAAACTTCATATGTTTGTCAATCAACTTTGACAGAAATCTCTTAAAAAAATTAATTCTTTAGCAAATATAAATTAATTTGTTCATATTATTTAACAGGTGTTTCACATATATATAGTTTATTGATAATGTGAATTTAATCTTAATGTACTTTTCTTTCATTTTTGCAACGAGCTTGCAGAATGTTAATATTGTATAAATTTTAGGCTAAATTAAAATTAGCTAGAGAAGTATGCCTTGATTTCGTGATGACTTATAATTTTGTCAAAGTCAAGTAATTCCTCCAACAAAATAATTAACACCATTTGAAATTGTATATGCTTTATAATCTAATGTGTACTTTTTGGTGCAATATCAATTGTAATGTCTTTTAGTTTTGTTATATCATGGATATTAAAGTAATGTTTGTTTGAAGTAAATGTCTAGCTTTTGTTCTTTTGTTTCTTATTTAATAAAATAAAGAAATTTACCTCAGAAGGAAGGATGAAAACTCAATCTCATTGAAGATGGCACTTTACTAGAGAAACTATTATGGATTTAATTTTGTTATATTAAGTCTAAATATGTAATAATACTCAGCAATGATAATAGAATCAGCTTTGGAAAAAATTTCAAGCATCCAAACAACAACACTAGTTTTCTCACGCTCAACAACATTTCTTATCAGGTTTAATAATTAGTTTGAAGAAAGAAAAAAAGACAAGCAAAATATGATTGTGTTATGTGTCTCATTAAAACTTCATTAGGCAAAAATCTGGTGGTAACCTAGAAAACCAAAAATATCTGTATAATGCATCATAAAAATTAGTGATTTTTGGACAGGCACACGGCTTCTGTTGCTGCAGGAAACCATGGGGTTCCAGTTGTGGTATCAGGGCATTGCTTTGAGTATATCAGCAAGGGAGAACACAGAAATTTGAGTATACCTAATTACAAGCTGGAGTGTAATGAGATAGAATTGAGTATGGACTAGTTCTTCTATCTGGACAATTGCCAAAAGTTTTATTGTCATGACTACCCTTAATCATGGGAAATGAAAGTGGATTGTTTGAAAACCAAAATTTGGTACTGCAGTAGTTTTTTTTAATATGACATTGAATGATTTATTTGGGTTGTGTTATATATACATATATATTTCTATATTGTTATTAAATTGAAAGTACTCTTGCTACAAAAAAAATTCAAAAGTGCTCTGATCGAAACATATGTAAAAGCCTTAAGCCTTTGTGTCATGTTGAATTTGATATGGTAGTTAAGGTTATTGATGATAAAAAAGTTACATTATTATTGAACTTTGATATTGTTGTAGTTCAATGAGGAAAGGTGCTAGTTCTTTGCCATGGTGTGAAGGAGAATAGTCAATTGATTAAGATGAAGCACAATTATAATTCTGTTTGTGGCCTTTTATTATTATAAGACCACTGATTTTGAATCTCGGTACTACGACAAAGGTATCTCGGTACCTTCCTTTTTCTCGTCTTTCTCTTGCTCACCCTCTCTTTATCTTCTGCAGGTGGCGACGACGACGGGCTCTCGATGATGAGGCTTGGGATGTTGGCAAAGGGATCTCACTACCCTGCCTTCTGTTTTGATACTGGAAGTCTCTTTTTCAATCTCTAAAGTCTTTTGTCAACTATGTCCCATAGTCTAATTGAAAGGGTAAGTGCTCCATTCTTTTTGTCCTCTGCTATACTTTAATGCCCTAAATGTTGATATTTTTGTATTGTGCAAATGAGGTTCACCATTGTTTTTAGTTTACTTTTGGTAACAGTGCTAGCTAAATTAATTTTATTTTTCTTCTGAAATTCTTTTTTGAGAAAGTGTTTCACAGTACAGATTGAAGATAAAAACTGAAAGCTTTTGTGATAGTTTACCATGTACAGATTTAGGATCTATTAGTTTAAGTTTTCGGGTCTTTGTCTCTTGTGAGTTGTGATTTACTACTAATTGCTTGTTTTATCTCTATTGGGTGTCATATAACTAGCTGCATATCTCTTCATTCATTGAGAAAAATCTCATCTTATTTATCTTATGATAAAACTCTATATGCAGGTTCTTAAAAGCTTGAGAAACTGGTCTACTTGTGTTGTCTTCTTATGGTAATTATAAGATTTACTTCAATTATTTATCTTTTCTTGTTTTTTCTACTCCACATTTGGCCTAATGTTTCTATTATATTTTTATTCTTATATATTGCCAAGGGAGCCTAGACTTAAGATGCTTGCAAGTTGAAAGTGCTTGTCATATATTAGACCCTATTTTTCCTCATTTATTGTGTTTAGTTTTAATATTTGATTATAGATGCTTGCCTTATATTTAGCTCTAATTTCAAAAAATAAGAGAACTTCACTGGTTCTATAGCAGGATTTTACATGACCTTTCTGCATCTTCTTTGCCATGCCACTTAGTCTCAAATTTGGGTTTGTTGAATTGGTTGTAGTGTCTTTTATAGGGTTATGTATATTCTTCCCCATGCCATATATGATATCATGGTTTGTTTGGATTGAGTCATGTTTCTTTCTTGTTCATTTTATTTGGTTGTTAGTTGTATTATTATTTTGCATTAGTGACCCAGATTCACATTTCTTTCAAAAATAGCTTTGAAAATATATGTTATATCAACTCCAAAAATTAATGGGTTATATTTATATATATTTTCTTGTTTATCTATTTATCTTTGACGTATATTAAATAACATATAACAATTGCTCATGGTTGCCATAACTACTATATTGCATTGTACTTTAACTTTCTGTTTTGGCTTATTTATCTAATTGTCTTTGTTTTATGATTATTGTTTTTGTTCTATTATATGTTTTGCTCTTCTTCTTTTTTTAGTTTGAGTTTCTATCAGCATTTTATATATCATCATAAAAGTAACCCCTTGTTGCTACACTCTTAATAAATCTATAGTTTCATCTTACTGAACAAATGTCTCCTTGAAATTACTCCTCATATATTAAGTACAATTAAGGTATCATGAACTTTCTTTATTTATGTTCTTTATTAAAAGCAGGGGTCGTTGTGTTGCAGTTCTACTGCAGGAGGCTAGAGGAGTTTGGCTAGATCTAGTATTAACTTTTACATAAATGGATAAAATGCAAAAGAGTTAGTTACTTTTAAGTGATATTTTCGTGTGATTTGTTAAATATTCTGAGCAGCCACAGTTCATTGCCAGCGCTGGAAATCGAAGCTTTTCATCTAATGCCCCACTGATTGAGAACTCTGATGATCAGATTGTTGTTCCAAATGTGAGTCTTTTTCCTTTTTCTTTTTGCATTGTATAAGTGTAGTTTATTCATTAATTGGGTGCTTATCATGAATGGATACAAAATATTAGATTAAACCCTGAAACTGTTTGTAATAAGTCTTTAAAGAGAATTAGATGAACTAACTTTTTTCCTTATTTCTTCTTTACATTCTTTTATGATAAAGGATTAATTTATCTTTGACTTCTATCACTTTGCTTAGTTTATGATTGGTCTATTTTTCAAAATAAAATAATTTACGAAGTAAACAATAGACTTTATAGCATGTAATTCTTGAGACTAGTATGAATAGAACTGATTTTTTATTAGAGAGCAAGCCTTATTTTTTTAATTTGTAAATATGATTTTGTTTTTCAGCATTTGGGTTAGCATTTATAACTTGAATTTCAAATTTGTGTCCTTTTTCATTTCCCTTTATACCATATTTTTGCTTTCTATCTGTTTTCCATTTTGGTGATTTGCCATAAAAAAAAAAATTAGCTTGGTAGATCTATTAGCAAAAAAATTAACTTGGTAGATCTATTCATATCTGTTCTCTTATTGTGATTACATGGGTTTCAGACCTGAAACAGTAGATAACCTCTCTTTCTTGTTCTGTTGCATCCATACCCACCACTTGAAGATCACACTCTTTCTGATTAAGCACAAAACTCATAACACAATAAATATGGTTACTAAAACAGATATGAAAAACCAAACATGTAGCATCGATATTGCTATAGTAATGTAGAGTCCAAGAACTTTGCTTAGCTAAGATAGATAGTAGTATTATAGTATTAATAGTATTATCTTTGTAACTGTGGATTTTTGGTTCAGACCGGGAATTATTTGGACACTCATAGTAGTACTTATAGATTTTCTAAGTTTAACCTATAGTTTAAGACTATTAATTTTAACCTAAGGTTTGATTAATATGACTGATATTAAGGATAATATTTATTATACTATAAGGTTTAGATAAGAACCAATAGGATTTTAAGCACATGTTATGAATGGGTGATTAAGGATTAAGTATTTTGAGGATTAAATTTAATAAGGGGTAAAGTTTGAATGCTATAAGGTCAGTCAGCAGCTTTGAATACGTTGAGGGCTTAATCAAGGCTGTTTACTCCATTCAAATTTAGCTAAAAATATGTAATTTCATGTTTAAATAATCAGTGTGTGCCGATATATCGCAGCTATAGGGGGCGATATATCGTAGCACGTAGATACGGAAAACACGAGACGATGCACGACAGCCTCGGGCATACTGGCCCAGGCGATATATCGCCTACAGGGAGCGATATATCGCCTCCTTCAGTATATTTTGAAACATTTTGAAATCATTTTCCATTCAGCCCTTCAACCTCTTGATAAGTCCAGCACCTTTTTGAACGAGTCTTCAGCCTCTGCTGAACGATAATTCAAATTATTTTCACCTAAAAAGCTATTATTTTTATTCAAGTAAAATTAAGATCCTTTCATTCCTAAACTCTATAAATAGGACCTAGTACCCAGCCATTATTCATCTTTTGCTCTAAGTTCAGAGGCTGCAAGTGCTAAGTGAATGTGAGAGTGTAAACACCTGGGTTGGGGAATCATAAGCTTGATCATCATAAGCTTATCAAACACTTTGGGAAGTAAGGTTTTATAGTATTTCGGTTTGAGGTGTAGAGTGGTCTTACAAGTCTTCAAGGTAACCCAAAACTCTTGTTCAATTCTGTACTTTTCTTTCAAGTTCTCATAGTCTTCTACTCAGCCTCTAACCTTAATTTTTATTTTGGTTAGGAAATCTAAGTTCTTGAGCAAAAAGGTTTTGGTAAGTATGTTTCTCAAAGGTTTAGTCCTTCCATTCCTTTCATTTCTTTTTCTTCAAATCTACTCACCCTGTTATATATGGTTTTAGGAGTGTTCCAAAAGTCCCAACTTTGTCCTCACATCCCGGTAACTTTGGTAAGGAAAATATGATAGAATTTATATGTTATATGCTTATGTTATCTTATGTTTTATGCTATGAAATATGTATGTTGTAGGCTTGGGCATATGACCCATTTGACTAACAAGCCCCAAATAGATTATGGGCATATGACCTACTTAGCTAGTAGGACCCCACTAATCTAATGGGCATATGACTTGATTAGTCTATGGGACCCCAAGTAATAATGACCATTATAGTATGTGCATGATATAAGTGTTATGTTAAGTTTTTATGTTTCTTATGAAATTTATGTATATGAACTATGTGTTAGATTTTTCCTTGCTGGGCATTAGGCTCATTCCTTTTTGTTTATATGTGCAGGAAAATAGCTTTAGTGGCGGTAAGATTCGTGGATGCTTGGGGAATGTGTATCGGTGGTGAATGGATTCAAGGAGTCGAGAGTTCGATTTTCGAGGATGTGGTCTTGTTTTTATGGTCTTTATATGTATTTTCCGCACTTATTATGTAACTCCTTTTATTTTAAATTATGTTTTGTTTTTAAGACAATGGGATCCCATATCCTTCTTGATATTTTATGTAAGTAACTCTTATTTCTACAAGTTTTTCTAATAAAGTTATGGTATTTTCGCAAATGTAAGTTTTATTAAGGATTTGTATGTATAGTTTCGTTAATGGTCCAAAAGTCTAGAGTAGTGGGTCATTACAGGTAAACCTTAATAGATTACATTTCTTGATTGTAAAAATAAATTTGGTGATTCGTTGATAAACTTCTAGCTAATTTTACAAAAAAATGTATTATTTTATCATTCACAATCATGAGCATAGTTGCCACTTGAGTAGCTCTGGTTTGTGTTTAGAAGCTCTTTCTGTCTAGGGCAATAATAATCATTATTCTAAGAAAAAAAAATTGTGTTAGTTGAACAACAATTTGTTATAAATATGATTAATAGATAGGTGCTACCCTCTATAAAATATGTGCTGAATCCCACTAATAGAAGAACTAGAAGTGCTTATTTTTCATTTGTCAGAGTAGCCAAACATGATGCATACAGTTGGTGGTGGGAATTGTGTAAAGCTGAGCCCAGATTTCCCAGCATGATGCATACAGTTCACTATATAATTAACTTGAATCTTTCTCTCTCCAGTGGTACATATATACACTTTAACACTATTATTTGGTAATTAAACTTTGATCACATGATTCATTATCAACTTGCAAGGTAGGAACTAAATTTTAATATAATAGTACAGCAACACTCCATATTGGTTAATGTATGATTTTAAATTTTGAAAAAGAAAAAGAGAAAAGAATGTGGTATAACCTGTTATTAATCTTTTAGGTATTGATTATATTCTTTAGGTTGGGGATCGAATTGGCAAGGAGCTTTGCAAAGTTAATTTGCAAGAGGTACGGAATTTGTTCTTTTAACTCTTATTATTAATATCTTAAAAATGTTAGAGGAGTTTGAATATCTTAAATATTCATCCATAGAGAAGTAGGTTCTGAGATTAAAATTGCGTGCTGCGGTGATAACGGAAGGTTGAAAACTTGTGTGTATTAGAGAAGTAGGTTCTGGATAATTTGTTTGTGTGCTGCGGTGATATAAGGAAGAAAACTTATTGTGTGTTGTTTGAATTTTTTGACTTGGTATTGATAGATGGTTAGGTAAGCTTTTATATGTGTAGATTATATTTTTCATTATATGTATAGATTAGATTTTTCATTTAGTCATATTGTTTTTATTATTTCCATATGTATAGATTAGATTTAATTGTCATAACCCAAGCTAAAATCTTGTCTTTGATCCAAACCCAATTAGTTAGTGGCTACTATTTTAGAATCTGATTTTTAAATTAAACACAACACTAGAATCTCTTGAAGTAGAGACTATTAAATGGATAGAAAATAAACCAGCAGAATTAACAAAAAATGGTGGTCAAGACTTGTGTTTAGATAAGCCTCCAATAAGATAACTAGATAAGCATTTAGATAAGCCTCCAATAAGAAAGACTTGTGTTAGAAGTTGTCTGGGCTGTTAGGTTGGGAAGATATTGTAGATAGAGAGTGAGATTTACTTAGAGAAGAATTTGGCAATCTTTGGGAAAGGGGAGTCTCTCAATCTAACTCAACCTTGTAATGTTTAGGGTTTTGGTCTATACCAGCACTGTCTATTAATTAATAATGAGGAATTTCAGTAGTTCTCTCTAGTTTTTGGTTCCTCAAAAATTACTATAAGGTTTTCAATCAAAGGAAAATCTATCTAAAATAAGTGAAACTCACTCTGCCTTACTGATTTCAACAGAAATCTCCATAATAAAATGCAAACAAGCTTTTCAAGCCACAAAAACAAAAGTAATTTACACATTCAGAAATTGTACACAATATTTTACTATTTATTATCTTTAATATTGATTTCAAAATGAATCCTTCTCTAATTCTTTAGTGCAGCTGAAGGAGAGCATTAACTAAACTATTTGTATAGTTTTTAGTTAAAAGAAACTGAATACAAAACTAAGACTTAGAGCAGGATTCATTCTGAGATCAATACTACAAAACTTACATAATAAGAAGACCAAAATCATCAGCAATCCCTTACAATCGTGTATAGACAGAGAATATAATATAAAATCTGACTCAAAATTACAAATCTATGAAACAAGTATTAGATAGTGTACCCCACTGAACCCCTTTGCTAGCTTGAAAATCTTACCCTTGTTCGTTGTTGAAACTTCCTTTTACTGCATAATCAAACACACAAGCACTTCCTACAAATTAAAATTAGTCAAAAAGTCTGAAGTTCCTCAAGTAAGAACTTTGAGGCAGTTTCGCAATAGATTGCCAAACCAAACCAAAATGTATTATGATGATCTATATAGCCTATAAGTAGGTCCAAACAAAGTGAGTACAATAGATTGAATTTATAATATATACTAATAGAAAGTGGTCACACTAACAAACAGATGGATATGTACGCTTCTTAAATTGGCCCTGAATTATGAGATATATGACACTTGTTTTGTTAAAAATGATGTTTAAATGCATGCTCATTCCATAAGAAACAGGGGCTGATATGATTAGTATAACAGAAAATAGAAAGCCATAATTTAAAAGAAAACCAAGAAATGAAATATAATAATAAAAATAATAATCTTGAGCAAAAATATAATAACAAAAAAAAACAAAATAGATCAATGTCTTTTCCTTTTCTTTCATTTTGGTTGGTTACCACCATTTGGATCATATAACCAATTGTTTTTACAGATTTAAAAGACTGAATTAATCATATTATACTCTCAAGAGGAACAAGTTCTTAAGAGCACATGATGTAGAGTCTGCTGCCCACTAGACATAATATCCCTTTTTTTCTTAATCAAATTAAAAGGGCCAGTGCCCACTAGGCCTTTTCATTGATATATTTACAACCCACAAAACAATTGAGGTCGAAAATAACAATATGGTCAACTTCTCTATTAAACAACATTGACTTAATGGCCTTTCTTTTCTTCTTCTTCTTGTGCAACTAACCCCAAAACAATAAAGGAATTCTTCCATTTTTAATCATTCATAGGATAAATAGCAAATATAGGATATTTAACTGAAGAAAATGATCTTTTTAACTGGTATGACCTGAAATTCTCTTTTAAGATGACATGAAATTCAACCAAGGCATGTTTTCTTTTAAAAGCATGTGTGTTAATGACCTTGTCATGACCCTGAAATTACCACCGCAAATAATGTGATTGTCTTGTCTAACAGTTGTTAAACCCAGACAAAAAACAAGATTTTATTAAGAGAACAACATCAAATTCAAATTCATTGGAGATGGATAAAAGTTGGATCCATCTTAACAGGTTAGTAACCAAAATCATATAGTTTATTTTGGGTATAAGTTTAAGTGTCAGTGCTTGATTATTGACGTATGCTCTAAAGTTGTAGAGCAACAGTGGAATATGAGCAAAAAGCTAGGGAGTTTGTACCAGAATCTTACTTATTTCGTCCTAATAATGCGATGCTTACAATACAAGAAGCAGTTGGTTCCACAGTTGCATGGCCTTTTAAAAAAGTTATTCCAAGAGGTACATTTTCATACTCAAAAAATAACCAATGTCTTATAATTTAGTGTTTGGTTTCTTTGTTTGCTTTGGTGTAGTTGTGAATTCATTATTTTGTATGTGGTGTCCTTTCTTGGATATAATTTCCATAGCATTTTTCTTGAAGTAATTTGTGATGCTAGATAATAACAATAAAATATTTCTTTGTTTATTTTGCAGATGTGACAAGCGAAGTAGAAAAGGATACTTAAGACTCCTTGAAAGTAGTAACTTTGTTTATTTATTTGTGTTGAAAGTAGTAACTTTTAACTATGTTGAATATTTAAGACTCCTTGAATACTTAAAGAACATTTTGTTGTTGATGACAGTGTTGAATGTTTTAAACTAATTTGTGGATTGTTAATACAATGTTGAATGTTCTTACTTTTTGTTATTTGAAAATCAAGTTCATTTGATGATGCTAGTATATATTAGAAAGCTAATTTTAATTATATAAAAAAAATTAAAATATAATAGAATAAATTAGTGTTATATAAATAAAATATATAATGAGAATTTAAACATATCTAAATATAACAATAATACGAAAATTGTGTTATAATATCTATTACAATAACACTTTTTATGCAAAGAATTGTGTTATGCAAACTTCATTATATAACACAAATAATGTGTTATACTAAAGTGTAGTATAACACAAAAAATGTGTTATGCTAAAGTGTAGTATAACACAAAAAAGTGTTATACTAAAGTGTAGTATAACACAAAAAAGTGTTATACTAAAGTGTAGTATAACACAAAAAAAGTGTTATATAATCGACTATAAATAACATAATTCAACACTTATCTATATATTAAAATAACACATAAATTGTGCTATCGTTGACAGTACAATAACACATCTATATAACACTGATATGGTGTTATGTAAAGTACCCTGACCTACGATAACATAGTCGGTCTTACACATCAGAAAGTGTTATCGTATGTTTTGATAACACATTTTTGGTGTTATTAAAAGCATTTTTTCTTGTAGTGTATTGTGGTATGAATGGATGATGTTTTAGGGATAATATTTTCTATAGAAAAATCTTATTAGAGAGCCTTTTATTATGTTGTTCATGAAAAAGAAAATGAAAAAAAAAAGAAGAAGAAAAAAAAAAGAAAAAAAAAGGAGAAAGACACAAGAGCAATATTTCTATCATTTTCAATTATGTTGTCTCTTGTGTCTAAGAAAAAAAATGTGTGTTTATTAATTTCATGTTTTATTTTATGGCTCTTAGAATAAATGTAAAGATTGTCTATTTAACTTAGAATTCCCGAAAAAACTGGTTTTGTGGTACATTTTATGGTGGTTGTCCAAATAGTTTATTTCCTATCTTCATTTCAATAATTATTTAAGAGTTTGTCCTAAATATATACCTATTTGATGAGTGCTTACTTCTTTTCCAACTCCATGAGTGAAACCCTTAAACTTTAAATATTTTCAATTACATGAGAGGTTAATGGAGTTGAGACTTTTACTTGGCATAATTTCGAAGGCTTTATGCGCTATGGTTTGCGGTAAGAAGGTTCAAGTTTGGTGCACACACTCACAACTCTAGATTTATTCAAAGTAATTTTTTATAACTCTTGTTGACTTATTACTAACATTTTGTGTTAATACTTAAGTTCTTTTATCATTTTTGACCTGAAATATATTATGTTGGCATTTATCATTTCGCTTGAATTGCTAGAGACTAGCAATAAGCTGGGTGAGAGTTGTGATTAGTGCTCAAAAATATTATTTTATTAGTTTTAAAGTTTAAAATTAATTAAGTTTTAAATAATATTTTCATGTATTTATTGTAATATATTTTATATTTGAAAATATTAATTTTGATTTGATTTGTGTTTAATTTTCAGAAAATAAAATGTATTTTTGACACAAACAAAAAGAAAGAAGAAAGAAAGAAATATAATTGAAAAAAATGATGATAAAGTGGTATTTTTGATGGAGAAATAGGCCCAAAACTAGGCCCAAAAAGGAGCCCAGCCGCCAGCCGTCCCCTGACACAATTTGACACGTTCTGCCACGCACCTGACGCACCTCTCTAGTCGTCAGCCTCTGTCCCCCACACGCCAACAGCTGTCCCCACGCCGCCTGACGCCATCTGACGCGCAGCCTGCCGAACAATCAGATTCCGCCACGTCGCCTTCCTGTCTTCCACTCCACCAGCAGCACTTTTCCAAAGCCAATCCAAGGCCGACACGTGTCCCACTTGTCCCATTTTGCATCAAATTTTGAAGCCACTTTCTCCACTTCCTAATGCACGAAAATACCCACTTTGAAGCAAAAATTTCTCTATAAATAGAGAAGCAAAACTAGTGTAAAGATATCAAATGGGAGAGTGGGAAAAATACACTTTGTATTGTGTTTCTTTTCTTATTTCTAGTTTAATTTTACTTGTTTTAGGTGACAAAAATGAGTGAATTATTTTAGAAATATTGGTGAGGTTAGAGTGTAGTTGTTGTACTTTTCATTCTCAATATTGATATTGATTCTTCTTTTGCTTCATTTCCATATCTCATTAATTATTTTGTTTCTCATATTCTAATTTCTTTTCTAAAATTATTTAGCATTTTTACATAAGTTCAGTCATGCTTTCTTATGTAACTTAGATTGTTAATTTATTTTAGTATATTTATTATATTGTATGTCTTTTATTGCATTCTGCCAGTGGTATTTTGTCGCTCTTGGATATATGATATGCTATGAAATTAGGAGTTAGATTCAATTTAATCTAGATTATTTAATTTGTGCTTTTAACATATACATCTTCCAGTTGCAATTACTGGTGTAGAATTGCAACTGTGTTTTGAATTAATATCAATATTAGAATAGCACTGCATCTCTACCTTGCCATGCACTTTATCTGATCATTTTCCCTATTCCATCATTTTAGTTTCATAAAATCCATCTTTTCAATTCTACTTTATTTTTATCTTTTATTTACTAATCTAATCTTTAGTTGTGTTTGCCTCTCTGTGGATACGACATAGCTTGATTACTATTGCGACCGCTTAGGAGTTTATTGGGCGATATCAGTGATAATTTATTGAAAAGTGGTTCTATTGGGTCACACGTTGGGCACTATTACCACAGTGCCTTATATTGAATTCTACTATGCTATTTAATCCCAAATTCAAGTTAACCATTACGTAAAAGGATCTTGTGAAAATTATCACCACACTTTCCGTGTTATTAAATGTAGGTCAGTGTGAACAAAGCTAGTGAGCTCATTTGAATGATCGGGAGAATGCATACTGTATTGATTGAGAGGATCATAAGCGCAAAGGAGAAACTATGAAATTCAGCTTCAACAATTCAAAATCTGAGATATCAGTTGGTGAGTTAAAGTTTTAATGCAAATTTAAAAAAGTGACGTCTATACTTTAACAACTAACTTCGTTTTATTAATTAACCTCTTAGCTTATTAATGGTTGAAATGCAGTTAATGTGAGATCAAGATTTAGAGCATTATGAATCACAAAATGAACAAGAACAAGAGGATCCAGACACACTTCTTCGTCCACCAAATAATAGTACAGTGGAGAGTGCAAATGATGGGGACATAGAAGATGCCTTTGTACTTTAATAACAGGGGCAAGGACCAAGTCACCATCTACTCTTTTATAAATAGTTGACCCCTACCCCAAAACTTGAATGAGTTATAAGACTATTTAATGACTTCACCATCTATGTCCACCCAAACAAGATTTGAAGTGCACAAGTTTTGTTTATTTTTTTTGACATTCCCTACTCTTCTTGTGCTCAGCTTAACAAATTTCCTTTTCGATTGATAGTAACCATGTTGCAAAAAATTTCACCCACACCAACAGTTTGAATTTTTTTGACTTAGATGTTTCGCTAACAAATAACTTAATCAAATGTTCAGAACTATAAATTGGACATAAATCATTGCAATAGTTGAAGTGCAAATACAACTCAATTGTTTCATTCAATGCTCCAAAGAATGGTATAGGTATAACCCAAGTCACCATCATTTCTCCATCTATATATATAGAACTATTAACTAAATCAAGGCCATAAGTCCATAACAAAATAATTGTTAAACTACAGGTTTCATCTCTCACTAACATGAGAACCGATCAAAAGGTATAACCGAAGTCACCATCATTTCCATCTAACCATAATTTAAACTGAACAAGGTGAGAAAGCAATGATGGAGATTCCCCAAAAAAAATTCACACCTAAATAGAGATTCAAAAAATTGGAACAATCAAAAGAAGTCATGCCTAGCTTCATTCTTCTTCTTCAATCACCAATGCACGAACCATGTACTCTTTCTGTAATTATAAACATAATGATGTTAAAAATTACAACTCAGTTAAAAATATATTTATGTATCAAATTGAATATTAACAATTATATCATAAACTCACTATTTTTCTTCTTCTTCGCATTGGTCCTTTTCCTTGCTTTTGAGGGACCATTTGCCATTGGGGTTATATCACAGTGGTTGTTGCTATAAAAAGCATTAGGTATCTTTTCAAAACTGGAGTCTGAGTCCACAGTTACAAGGTCAACCATTTTCCCCTTCTTCAATTTGGAGCCACACTCTCCCATTCCACTATTCGGACAATTTTTGTTGCTCAAACCCAACTTTTCCTTACCTTTTCTTGTAACTATGCTGTCAAAGTCGTCACTTGGAAGCCTGTACTCTTTCTAATTTTCATGCTCAATGGCCTTCTTCAACACTACTCCCTTCATGTCATTGAAGTTAGTCGTGACAATCCTCTTCAGCAGTCGTACCCTCTCAAACAGAGGGTCGTATTGAGGGTAAACAATATTAAACCAAAGTTGTACAAACAAATTAAAATCCCTCACATTTTAATATTTCAAAATGTAACAAAATCCACAACAGTAAGACATAAATACTATATGGTTACCTCAACACTAACATGTCTCCCTCCCATTCGATTTATAACAAATATACTGCTATCAAACAAATTTTTCTGTTGTGGGGTATGCTCCATTACCACAACTTCAAAATCTGTGAAACTAAACTTCCCCTTCTTCTCCACCTTGATATCTTCTTCACAGGAAATATCTAGATTTCGCAACTTTATTTTCCATGTAAACAAGTTCTATTAGTTTCATATACGACATCACATCTCATTTACTAAAAACATGGAACAATAAAGAATACAAACTTTGAAAAACCAAATTGAGACTTAAAAATTTACCACATCATCAACCAAGTGACGCGCACTTGAAGTACCATTTGATTCCAATTTTGAGTCCCATATTTCAACGGTCTTAATACACATATATATATCAAAATCATAACAAAATGATCTTTCACCACTATGGGTATTGAGATCTGCACATTAAATAAAAAAAAAATCCAAATTAGTTTAATTAACATGAGATCTAAATAAGAACAAATAAACATGATCCCAACTTTAATACAATCAAATTTTCCAAAGATCACATCTCTACACATAAAGAGGGGTCCAATGTACAGGTAAATGAAATGCTTTGGCGGGACCCAGAGAATCACTCTGCCAACAAAAATCATAAACTTATTAAAATAAAATTAAAAGATTAAGCCTAAATACATGTCGATTTATGTTGTATTAATACTTCAAGTATAAACTCTAAAACTAACCGTCATTTGAGTCGGCAAAAACTACTTATTCGGAGAGCTTTTATAAGCACCCCTTTCCGTCTCAGTAAGGTACCAGGCAACCATGTTTATTAACTAAAAAAAACTTGATTTAAACATCATACTAAATTATTCTAACATACCAATAAATCATTTCAAAAACCACATACCGAACTAGACAAGCATTGGTCAGGGCCTAATGTTTTTAACTGCCTTCGACTCAAACTATGCTTACTACCACATAAAGCTATAGTTTCCCTGCATTAATAACATCTCATATTAAGGATGGTAAAAAATTATTCAGTTTTGCTACATTAAAAAATTAATGCAAATTCACTTTCTCTTAACATACATGTCATTGTATTTTTCAGGTTTTTTGAAAACGTAGTTCACCATGGCTTCTTCTTGAGGAGAAGGAGAGGCACTCAAGATAAAGGGCCCACACAAGAACTTAACCCCACCATCCTTGTCTTGCTCCTGCCAATCAAGATTAATAACCCAACTATAAAAATAACATCAAATAAAATAAGGACCAGTCGCAAACTACCAAATATATATAATCGCATACTAACAAATTAGAAGTTTAGATGTAAAAATACAAAAAAATTCAACCTTATTGTTCTTCGCAGTCGACTCAAATCTTCTTTTACCCTTCTTACGGTTAGTAATATATACTTCCTCAATGCAATCCTGTAACACAAAACTAATCATAATATTAACCCGGTCCAACAAAATAAGCATGGGGTTAAAAGTTAAATAACAGACATTTCTCCCTTTAATGTCACCACTAACATCCAACGTAACAAAATCACAATCGTCTCCGTCATAAGAACCCACATCAGCAAGCCGACAAAAGTAATCAAGATCTGACATGGTCTCTTGATACTTTGTATTCAATGCCGGGTCCTCATCTGTATATGGCTTCTTAGGCAAATCTTCCCCATATAATTTATCTAACACTTTATTCCCAAAGTTACGTTCATTCATCTCTATGAGATTCAAACAGTGGTTAATACGATTAACATATGATATGATCAGGTCAACATTTGCATTCATCGAATGAATAGAAGACTCCATGCCTCGCATTTGTCTATGATTCGCCAAAGAAACAAATTCTAGTCAGCCTCCTGAACATTCGAAACACCCAAGACAATAAATAATCATCAATTTTAAAAGACAAAATTAAACTAATATAAAACTAAACACATAAAATACAGGAAACAGAACAAGGCTTCTAATAAAAAATCCAAATTAACTAACACACCAAAATCAAATGAAACCATAGCTACAATCAACAACAAACAAACTTACACCCATTGCCAAACAAAACTAATTATGGACAATCTTGACCAAACAACACGCACAAGGGTCCAAACAACGTATGTTTTCTTGCAGAAGAACAAAATAAATTAAATATATCAACCATATTAACACTAAAACTGTTACTAACTCAAAACAAGTACTACAAGTCTATTACGCACAAATGGTAACTTCGGCAGTCATACAAACAAGCAAATAGCAGCAGAAAACAAAACACAATAAACAACAGTATGAATAGAGGCAGCAGAGCAATAAAATAGTAAAAACACAGAAGTTTATCCTGGTTCAGGGACAATGTGTCCCCTACGTCTAGCTTGCTGGCTTTGCCATGATAAATCCACTATAGATCAGAGTATTCAAATACATGGAGTTTTGACAGGAGATGTCATACAAGAAATAAAGCTTACTGTGTTTATTGATCTGTAGCCTTAACATTTGAATCACCAAAATCCTTACACAGTCCTTCATCCTTTATGTGTTTACATTCATTTAAAACTAAACAATACTGTCAAAAGTTCTGGGATAACAACTAAAATTACCTCTGTTAACCTTAACTCTTCTTGTAGTTTAGGATATAATAATATCATATGATAGTAGTAAGCTTATGAAGAGAATTTTTTTTAGTCGAACACAGTTCATTCCAATTTACTCAATTTTTCTCTTTTCATAAAATACTGACCATCACAGTGTAATCTCATTGATTTTGCAAACATAATAGTCCTCCTCTAATCAACTAGAGTACCACCACCGACACCCTTAATAACTTAAACTAGAGTACTCACCAAACAACTTAAACTACCCCTACCACCATAAAAAAACGAACGAGATGAGCTCTCCTGGATCTTCTTCACAGTGCCAGCAATATCCTAGAAGTTACCCAAAGAAACCTTTTGTAATGTCCTGAAATCCCTAATGCGGTTTAATGGCTAGATTAGTAAGCCGGGAGGGCCATAATTGTTTAATTATGCCATTACATGATTATATGCATGCTTATGTGAATTATATTATAATATGATGTTAAATGCATGCATGTGGGTCCACATTTGATTATTTGGGCATTTTGGTAATTTGGCCCGTTGAGGGCATATTTGTGTATTTTGGTGCATATTGTGACTTATGGATGAGATCCCATTATTATGGGGATATATTCAAGCTATTCGGCATGAGACGGTCTTATATTATAAATTAGCGGTTTTGTCATAACGAGGTCATCTATTGGGATATTGGATAATGAGGAAGTTTGTTTAATGATATATTGGGAGTTATTGAGATCATGAGGAAATTCTGGGAGTTTTGACTATTTTGTCCCCAGGGATGTTTTTGGGACCCCGAGCATTAGGTTTTACTTGGGGTTACTTAAGCCTGAAGTAGTCTGACAGATAGAACCGTACATTAAAAACACTTTCTCTCTCTCCCGTTAACCTTTGTGACGTTCGTGGCAATTTCGAAGAAATCTTGAGTTCTAGGAGTTGGAATCAAGCGAGGATCGAGCCATAGCGATCCTAGGAAAGATTAGAAGCTTCTTGACCGAAGGATTTAACGAGAAACAACCCAATCAAAGGTAATCTAAGCTTTAAGTTTTGAGTTTTTAGAATTTCTAAGCTTTGAATTGGATTTTGTGAATCGATGAGTTTTTGATTCGTTTGAGCCTAGGGATTCGATGATTTTTGATCATTGGGATGTTTGGGAACTTTTATTTTTGGATTTGGAGATGTTTAGGTATGTTTTTGGAAGGTTTAAAATGGAGAAAAACGAGGTTATGGCAGGTTCTCGGGTGGGGGCCGCGGCCCTGTTCTTGGGCGCCGCGGCCCAAGCTCGAATAAGAAGGAGGTGAGGTTTTGTGTGTGCTGGGGGCTGCAACACTGAGTAGTGGGCACCGCAGCGCTTACTCCTAGTGTGGCTGGGGGCCGCAGCTCAGGAAGGTTTTTGAGGCCGATTGGGTGTTTTGATCATGGGAACTCAGTTTTAGGCCTTAGGATCGTTCCTACTACCCGGATTAGTGGGATTTGATGTCCCCGAGGCTAGATCTTGGTTTGGGAACCTTTGTTATTCATTTATTGATCGTGTCCCATATTTGGTTATGACTAGGTGATCGCTAAGGAACTTAAAGGTTGATCGTTCTCAAGGGTCGTTCCTATACTGATTCTCGCTCGAATCAGAGGTACTGCACCCCATATGTAACATGCATGGTTATTCATGAGGCATGTTGAATGTTTAAATATGGACATGGATTGATTATTGGATGCTTAGAAAATCTTGCTCACTTGTGCATGGTCCTGACTGAATAGTCAGAATTGGCAAAGGTGTCAGTATCAACTGTGAAGCTGTGACTCATTAGTCAAGTTCGACAGTGGTACTGGGCACTGGTCACACAGTGCTGACTCATAAGTCAGGAATGGCCTTAGCGTGTTCAACGCAAGCCAATAAAGATTAGATCTAATCGACATCTGCATTAAATGACTCAGAAGAGCGTTAATGTCGGACCGACCTCAAGTTCGATGAATACTATAAGCGCTTGTCTAGCCAAAGGCTAGTTACTTAGAGCCACAGTGACTATTTAGTCACATGGCTGTGGGTGTTGAGCTCCATGTGACTTACCCATTAGTCACTCATCTATTTAAGCTAGTGACTTACCCAACAGACACTCATCTGTTTAAGCTAGTGACTTACCCAACAGTCATTCTTCTGTTTAAGCTAGTGACTTACCTAGCAAACACTCATCTGTTTAAGCTAGTGACTTGCTCGTCAGTCACTCATTATGGTTTACCAGAACCTCAAGTGTTAAACCACTCATTTGATTAAGAGCTATAAGATCCTTCATGGTTATTGTAAACACAAAGTGATATTCACTCATCTGTTAAGAGCTATAAGCTCTGTACGATTATCATGATCATCATTTGATATTATATGTTTGCATTATTGTGTTTTCTTGTTGGGCTTTGGCTCATGGGTGCTATGTGGTGTAGGTAAAGGGAAAGAAAAGCCCACCCAGCCTTGAGTGGAGAGCTTAGGTGGTGCTGTGTACATATGCGGCCGCTTGACCACCACGGCCAAGGAGTTCTCAGGGGAACTAGGGGGTTTACCCTATTTTTGTCGCTTAGGTCGGCATGTTTGTAAATTTGAAACTATAATGACCATTTTGAGTTGTAAATAACTTGTAAATGTTTTTGATAGGCCCATGAACAGTTTTATGTTTTAAATAAAATATATCATTTCCTTTTGATTGGTTTTCCACCTTAACCTATTAATAACACTTAGAAGCATGTTTTTAACCAAAGAACTCGGGTAAAGAGTTAAATCCACGGTTCAACGTTCACCGTAACAATCTTGGGTAACAAGGGCATTACACCTTCCCACTAAACCACGTCATCTTCTGGCTACATAATCAAATCAGATTCCATTCAAATTCAAAAACCCACAAATTCAAAAACACCATCAATAACACTACACATTCACATCCACAAAGATTTCTCATAAAAAATGAGGGAAATGAAAGAACGGGATCAAAGCTATCAAATTAAGATGCCACGACGTAGATCAGAATCGTAATGGATCGAATCGAGTACACTTCTTTTTTCTGGCGAATTGAGAAACATACAAGAAGTTAAAAAGAGAAATAACCTGGTGTGGGGTGGTCCGATTGAGTTGAGTTGCCGTGAATGTGAATCAAATCAATGAGTTTTCTGCTCCATTGACCTACTACTAGATTTTCTTGTTCTTCTGTATTCTGATTAGGGAGAAAATATATGAAAATCAGGGAAGGGACACCGTGTGGGCTTCTTTGATGAAATAAACGGAGGATCGATCTGATACTACGAACAAGATGACCCCAGCTTACGATTATGTATTCCACTTATAATTTCTATTATAACAACACACAAAACTAAGCAGAAACCCCAACATATAATACAAAATAGTTGTACATAAAACCCTAAAACAAATAGTTTAGAACTATACTCTATCCTAAAAAATGATTAGATCCCAAAAACCAAAACAATCCATTTATAGAAATATAGTTAGAAATTACCAAAACAAACAACATCACTAACATCTCAAGAACATCAAGAAGAAAATATATGTACATAAAACCACTAGAATAACACAAAAACAACAAGGAGGACCACGGAGAAAATAAATACAAAACAAATATTTTCATTTACCTTTGAAGAAGACGATGAACGGCTACTCTATGGAGTAGCAGAGAAATCACAATCTAAGTACACACCAAATAAAAAGGTTATGAGCTTCTTATTGGATTTATAAGCAGAGAAAAAAATGACAGATTTTTAACTGTGGGCTAAATAAGACAATGAACAGTTTCTCTATGGAGTAGCAGAGAAATCGACTTCAGTACACACCGAATAAAAATGATCGCACATTTTTATATTTTTTTGAGACCACCGTCTAGCTCACCTACGATACCACCATTTGGGGTCAATGCAATCTTGGTTGGGGTCAACTTGGCCTGCTCACAGTTAATGAATTGACACAGAGCAAAAAAAATGATCAGATCTTATTAATGAATTTATAAGAAAATATAAAAATTGAAAGGTTTAGGTGTGGGTTGTTGTATGTTAATCCACGTGAGCCCTATTTTAAGAACACTAGTTTACACCAAAGATGTACACGTGGACGACTGGGATTTGGCAACACGGGTGCAGCTAAAATCCTGGCTGCACTGAAGTCCCACCCTATATATTTATGGTAGTCCAAAGATTTAACCTTTTTTAATGAAAGCTTTCGTTGCTATGAGATTAATTATGGTAACTTAGGAATTGTATATAAAAACTTGTTTAGGAAAAATAGATGAAAAAAAGAAATAGTGTTACTTGTATTGATGGTTTAATATTAGTGAAAATTTTCATAACAAAACTCAAACTGTTGAAATTATTAATGTGTGGATTGATGAGTTCAATATTATTTATAATTTGTATAATTTAGATAATTATTATACTAATTATTATAATTTTTTTTTTGTAGAGTTTGAGATACTATAATATTTTATCAAGTTATTATTCATGATGACATTGATGAGTAAAGATGGTATAAGTTTGAACTTTATAGTCTACAATTTTTTTTTTTTTTTAAATATCATTACTTGATAATTTTGACTTTTAAATCAACCCAATCTGCCCATAAAATCGCATAAATCCGCCACGAAAAAAACCGCCCAAATCGCAGACTTATTGTGCAGTAATGGGTTGCATTTTTCTCAAACTGCCAAATAAAAAAATACCACAAACCACCCAAAACTCGCCCAACCCGCCTGCCGTGCACCGCTAGTGTAAATTGTTTAGAATTTCTTGAAAATTGGCAGGATACCTACTATAACTAGGGCTGTCAATTCGTGTTATCGTGTCAACCCATTTATAACCGTGTTCGTATCGTGTTACCTGTTTATGACCCGTTTAATGAAAATCGTCATTCTGATCGGTATGTCAAAAATTAATTAATCAATATAATGATTAATTTGGTTGAATTTTATGAAATAGTTCTCACAAAAAAGCTAAATTAGCTCGTGAAGTTTATGCTTGTCATTTTATTTATATGAAAATGATTAAACAAAATTTGTACAAATATTTATTTTATATATTTTATTAAATTTTGTAGTTAATCGTGTCAATTCGTGTCAATTAATCGTGCCGTGTTCGTGTCGTGTTATCGTATCGTGACCTGTTTTGTCAGCCCTAACTATAACCATCATGCATATTGTCATACAAAAAAAATTGTTATAATTTTTCCAAGTACCAAAAATAAAAAAAAATGTCTTACGATAAGAGCAAAAATAATACCCCTAACTAAGAAGCTCCATGTATATATATTGAAATACCTTACTAATATTTTAAGAGGACATTTATATCAATATTTTTTTTAAAAGGATACAAAACATATATATATATATACTAGATACAAGCAACGTGCAATATGTACGTTTGCTTAGTTTTATTTATAGAGTTTATTAATTATTTTTATTAAATTTATATTAATGTCACATAAATTTCAAATAAATACCATATTTTAATTAAATAATTTATTTATTTTTGTTTAAGTTTATGTTTGTTCAAGTTTTTGAATTTGGGAATGACAATTATATATTATATGTTTAATGTAACATTAAATATTATATATGTATTTTAAATTTAAGGTTCTTGCTAGTTTTAAAAAAAAAATCAATTTGTTACTAATTGACAGTAGATTATATTATATATTTAATATGATATTATTCTAATAAGTGAGTTTAAGTTTAATTAAATTTTATTTATGTTATAAAATAATTTTATTATTTTTAAATAATTATCATAGTAAAATATCTCAAAAATATCATATTTTAATTTGTTTAATTATTTATTATTTTAAAAAAATGATCATTATAAAATATCTCAAAAATATCATATTTTAATTATTAATTTTATTTTATTTAAGTTTAAGTATTTACAAACTACCGTTAAATATAAGAATATTCTGTTAAATATAAGAATATTCCGTTAAAGTTAATGTTGAGGCTCAAAACTCCACGCCCTCGAAAGATCAAAGGCGCGCACTAAGGTCCCATAAGCACTTAATTACTAGATGGAGCCGCGATGCCCTCGGGCTCCCATTGTCCCGCACCAACCTCCCATTGTTCCGTTAAAGTTAATGTTGAGGCTCAAAACTCCACGGCCTCGCTGGTGGAGCGCCTCGCTGGGCGTAGTGGCCTCGCTGGTGGAGTGCCTCGCTGGGCGTGGTGGCCTCGCTGGTGGGGCGCCTCGCTGGGCGTAGTGGCCTCGCTGGTGGAGCGCCTCGCTGCACATGATGGCCACGCTGATAGAGCGCCTCGCTGGGGGTGGTGGCCTCGCTGGTGGAGCGCCTTGCTGAAGGTGGTGGCCACGTTGGTGGAGCGCCTCGCGGCACCTAATGGCCTCGCCAAGAAGGGCCTCGCCACGCACGGCCTCGCCAAGAAGGGCCTCGCCACGCATGGCCTCACCAAGAGGGGCCTCGCTAAGTCTCTCCACGCATGGCCTCGCCAAGAAGAGCCTCGCCACGCATGGCCTCACCAAGAGGGGCCTCGCCACACATGGCCTCGCCAAGAGGGGCCTCGCCAAGAGGGGCCTCGCCAAGAGGAGCCTCGCCACGCATGGCCTCGCCAAGAGGGGCCTCGCCACGCATGGCCTCGCCAACAGTTTCCCTCACCAAGCATGGCCTCGCCAAGAGGGGCCTCGCCACGCATGGCCTCGCCAAGAAGGGCCTCGCCACACATCTTTAGACGACCACCAAGGCCATATGCCTATCGCCCAGACTCGTGAGTGACCTCGGGAGACTTCAGGCATCTCATGTCAAGGACACAAGATCTCCACCTCACACCAAAGGTCCCGTTCCTTACACCTTGAGACCCCTATGCTTAGGGGCCACAGTACGAGTCGAATGGGACATGCTTGTACGACCTACTACTGAGTATGGATACCAGTGCCAGTGAGACTGCTGGAGTAAGAGTCATGGTCCGTACGTCTACGACCATAGGTCAGAGCCGACACCACTACCTCCTGCGCCACAATGCCTGCCACCACACATCAGACATGGGTACAGACAAGTAATGGAGACATCCTCGTGACACCTGCTCTTGTACGGGATGTACGACCACGACCTCTGAAGCCACTCCCCAGACACAGTACTTATGTACCCTATGGTCTCCTGGACCACTATGTACCTAAGGCCATTAGAGCCTACTATAAAATGAACTGTAAGACCACCTGAAAGGGGGTTGGAAATTTTACTATAGCAGAGGCTTGAGTGTGAATGAAAGACTGAATTCTCCATTATTGTTCTATCATTGTTCTTGAGTTATTGTTCAAGTTTTTACAGCTTTCCGATTAGTGATCTTGATTTGATCATTTTTCCAACTCAACTTAGTTGGCGAGTTCTTACCGTCAACAGTTTGGCGCCGTCTGTGGGAACGTTAGTTTCAAGCTACTGTTCCACCATTGTTTCCGGCAAGAAGAAGATTCCAAGACGCTCGAAGCAACTGAGGGAGCCGCGGGAGGTAGAGGTTCACCTGAACGGAGTCCAGCTGAAGGCCTCCATGAAGGACGCTCCTCCACCCAGAGACGTGGAGCCCCCAAAAGACCCTGAAGTTCACGGAGGTGATAGGGTGGCCTCATCACCAGCTGCTCCACCTGGAGGAAGTCCTCCAAGAGCCCCACCGGTAAACACTGACGAGTTCCCTCCTCCAAAACCGCCGCAGGCACCGAACTCCGGCCGGCAAGACCCGGGCCCTTCTGCCCATAGGCATGATAAGCACCCCCGGGTCCACTCCGTGAGCTCGAGTTCGAAATCCCGGTTTTACGAAGAGGAAATACGTGAGCTCCATCGTAAGAACCAAAGGTTGGAAACCACCTTGGAAAACATGCAAGAGGTCCTTAATGGCCTGCTGCAGGGTAAGTCAAGCGTAACTTTGCCTAAGAGGAAGGAGAAGGGCAAGGATGGGGTGGAGACCACTGTACTGGTAGATGATGGGAGAACCCGACATTCAACCAGTAACACCCCCCTAACGAAACAACGTAATCACCCCGAACCGCCTAAGCAGGCCCAGAAGCCAGCGCCGAGCACCAACGCTGCCCCTCGCAATGAGGATGAGGTCACCTCCAAAAGAGCACCCTCAGACTTGCAGGAGGAGCTCAATAAGAAGAGGGCGGGCAAAGGGACCACGCCCCCTGTGGTGCCTCAAGAAGGCAAGGGAAAGGCGGATCCTAGCCCGTCCGCTTTGAGGGACACTCTCAGCAAGAGGAGGCAGGACCTAGATACGGAGATGAGGAGCTTGCGGAGCAAGATCGTCACCGCGTCAGGTGGCCAGGCCTTTGAGGAGGACTTCGACCATGAGTCACCCTTTGTGAGAGAAATTCAGGCAATCCGGCTCCCTGCCAATTTTAAGGAGCCCAATATGACCCCTTACGAAGGGAACACGGATCCGAAATACCACCTGGATGCGTTTAATGATCTGATGAAACTGAGGGGGATCGGAAGTGGGGCCAGGTGCCATTGCTTCGCTGTTACTCTGAAAGGACCCGCCTACAAATGGTTCAAAAGACTAAGGCCGGGGTCCATCAGGTCCTGGCAGCAGTTTTCTGATGAATTCCTCCAGTAGCACCATGCCGTGCAGGACTACACGATGCCAGGTACCAGCCTGGCAAACGTGAAGCAAGGGGAGAATGAAAGCCTGAAGATCTACATTCACCGGTTCAATATGGAGGCCGCAAAAGTGGGGAGCCTAACGCGCCGAGAGTTAAAAATGGCCATTACCGCTGGAGTGCTCCCAGGAAGCAAGTTGTGGGACAACATGTTGAAGAGGGAAGTCACCGACTTAGATGACTTCTATGAGAGAGCGCAGAAGTACATCCGTGTGGAGGATGGCCACGCAAACCTAAAGGCGGGGAAGGAGGAGCCCCACGCGAAGCCCCTAACTAATGACGGATCGAATGTAGCGAAGAAGAAAAGAACGTACGATGGGCCAAGAGATGACCAACAAAGGAAAACCAAACGAGGGGGTGATCATAGGCAAACGGCTTATACTTACTATACGAACCTCACGGACACCAGGGAGCATATTTACATCACCAACGAAGATCGAGTGCCCTTCAAAAAGCCCCCACCAATGAGAAAGGATCGGTCCAAAAGAGACCCCAGTAGATACTGCCAATACCACAAGGACATCGGACACACCACGGCAAAGTGTATCCATTTGAAGGAGGAAATTGAGGAGCTCATCCGCCGGGGGCACTTGGGCCGCTATGTCAGGAGAGAAAGGCAAAGGCCAGAAGATGAGCCCACAGCACCCCAGGCACAAGAATGAGCCCCATAAATACAGGGGGAGGTCTGAACCATTTTTGGAGGTCCAGGATTTGGGGGAGACTCTAGGAAGGGGCGAGATAGATATGCAAGAGAGGCTCGGCGAAGTCCGCCTCCCTGCGTCATGAGTTTAGAAAAATGACCCCCGAAGAGTTTCAAGGGGGAAAATGACTCGATAACGTTCACTGAGGAGGACGCACGGGGGGGTACACTTTCCGCACAATGATCCGCTGGTGTTGACAGTTCAATTGGCAAATATGCGTGTGCATCGAGTCCTAGTGGATAACGGGAGCTCGATAGACATCCTATATCACCCTGCTTTGGAAAAGATGGGACTGGGCATTCGTCATCTGAAGCCCTGCCAGTCGTCCCTATACGGATTCACAGGGGACTCAGTGCAACCCCTTGGAATGATCGAATTGACACTTACCATGGGGGAGCAACCCCGGCAGACTACAGTCATGTCTAACTTTGTTGTAGTAGATTGTGCATCAGCTTTCAACGCGGTATTGGGGAGACCCTCCCTAAGAGAATTGAAAGCCATAACTTCAATATATCACTTGGTTGTCAAGTTCCCGACTCCAGGAGGGGTCGCTAGTATGAAGGGAGAACAGAAGGAGGCGAGGGAGTGTTACAACACCACACTCCGCGCGCCTACAAAACCGCGTGAGCCAATGGCCATGGTGGTACATGAGGCGCTATGTATGCCCACAGGGGGTCCACAGGAGCTGGACCCTCGGGTCGTGGATGAGTCAAGAGCAGAACCAGTAGAGGAAGTAGAGGAGGTTACGGTGACGGAGGAACCCCTAAGGAAATTGAAGATAGGGAGAAGCCTGCAAGGTGACATGAAGGAGGAGTTGATGAAATTTTTGAAAGATAATCTATACGTGTTTGCATGGAGTCATGAAGACATGGTGGGCATAGACCCCAGTGTGATGTGCCACCACCTGAACATCTCCCCAGAAGCAAGGCCCGTCAGGCAAAAGAGGCGGGAGCTAGACCCAACAAGATACGCAGCATTAAAGGAGGAGGTTGACAAGTTGAAGGCCAACGGGTTCATCCGTGAGTCTTTCTACCCTGTGTGGGTATCGAACCCAGTACTCGTGCCGAAGCCGAATGGGAAATGGAGAACTTGCGTCGATTTCACGAACTTGAATAAAGCTTGTCCTAAGGACAGCTTCCCACTTCCCAGAATAGATCAGCTAGTAGATGCGACGGCAGGACATGAGTTACTAAGTTTCATGGACGCCTACTCAGGATACAACCAAATCCCAATGAACTCGGCAGATGAAGAGCACACGTCATTCATTACAGACAAAGGGCTCTACTGTTACAAGGTGATGCCCTTCGGGCTAAAAAACGCGGGAGCCACCTATCAGAGGCTGGTGAATAAAATGTTCGCCAACCAGATAGGAAGGAATATGGAGGTGTATGAGGATGACATGTTAGTGAAGACCAAAGAATCAGCATAGCTCAACAAAGACCTTGGTGAGATGTTTGACACGTTCAGGAAATACCGGATGAAGTTGAACCCAGTCAAGTGGACCTTCGGGGTATCCTCAGGAAAATTCTTGGGGTTCATGGTCAATTCCAGAGGCATCGAGGCCAATCCTGACAAGATAAAGGCACTAATAGAGATGAGCCCGCCAAAGAATAAGAAGGAGGTGCAGTGCCTAACAGGAAGGGTGGCGGCCCTTAATAGGTTTATCTCAAGGTCCACCGACAAGTGCCTCCCATTCTTTGACATCCTCAAAGGGAGCAAAAAGTTTGCTTGGGATGAAAAATGTGAGGAAGCGTTTGTCAAGCTGAAAGAGCACCTGGGGAAGCCACCCCTGTTGGCAAAGCCAGAGAAGGGCGAAAAGTTGTACCTGTACTTGGCAGTGTCTGAGCATGCCATCAGCGCAGCCTTGGTTAAGGGAGAGAAGAAGCAACAACAACCTGTATACTATATCAGCAAGCATTTGGTGGACGCGGAGAACCGGTATCCAGAGATCGAAAAATTGGCCTATGCACTAGTGGTGGCTTCGAGGAAGTTGAGGCCTTACTTCCATGCACATACAATTGAAGTCCAAACAGATAGTCCTTTGAGACAGGTCTTGCATAAGCCTGAGACTTCGGGGAGACTAATGAAATGGTCGATTGAGCTAAGTCAATTTGATATTGTATACACTCCACGGGCTTCCATCAATGGACAGGTGCTGGCAGATTTTATAGTAGAGCTCACCCATCAGCCGAATGAAGGAAGGAATGAAGAAGGGGAGCAGCCTGTTATGGAGGAAGAGCTAGGAGGTGTAGAGGAGTGGAGTTTGCATGTTGATGGGGCGTCGAATGAAGGAGGATCAGGAGCGGGCATCATGATGACTGGGCCCGAGGGACACAGAATGTATTGCGCAATCCGATTTGGGTTTGAGGCCTCCAATAATGAAGCAGAGTACGAGGCGCTCTTAGCTGGCCTGCGTTTAGCCCAGGAACTGAGAGTGACGCGCCTTCAAATCTTCAGTGACTCTCAATTGGTAGTATGCCAAGTAAAGGGGGAGTACCAGGCGAGGGGACCCAAGATGGCAGCCTACTTGGAGAAGGTGAAGGGCTATCTGGGACGGTTGGTGGCATATACTATAGAGCAAATCCACAGAGAAAAGAACACCCATGCCGATGCACTCGCAAAGCTGGCATTTACCAAAGATGGCGATATCTTGGAATCAATACCAGTGGAGTACTTACCAAAGCCCAGCATCGAAGGTGCGGACGTGCACATGATTAGTGTCCCAAGGGAATCATGGACCGAGCCAATCAAGAGGTACCTGGAAGAAGGAACCTTGCCTGCGGATAAAAACGAATCCCGGAGGTTGGTGTACAAGGCCGCAAGATACACCCTGGTAGATGGGGTCCTTTACAAAAGAGGATTCTCAATGCCACTCCTGCGGTGTTACAGGAGATACATGAGGGAGAGTGCGGCAACCACGAGAGCGGACCCTCCACGGCTAGGAAGGCCATGAGACAAGGATACTACTAGCCCTCCATGGAGAAAGATGCGCATGACTTTGCCACGAAATGCGACAAATGCCAGAGGCACGCCAACTACCCTTGGAAACCCCCAAGCGAACTGACCAGCATGACCAACCCCTGGCCCTTCGCTATCTGGGGGATAGACTTAATCGGCGCTCTTCCTACAGGCAGGGGTGGAGCGAAGTACGCGGTGGTGGCAGTGGATTATTTCACTAAGTGGGTAGAAGCAGAACCCCTTGTGAAGATAACCGCCAAGCACATCACCACTTTCGTCAACAAATTCATTGTGTGTCGATATGGAGTACCCTATAAGATTATTTCCGACAATGGTACCCAGTTCGAGGGAGGAGCTTTCGATAAATATTCTAGGGAAAGGGGCATAAGGAGGAGTTTCTCCGCGGTTGTGCACCCCCAGGCCAATGGGCAAGTGGAGGCCATAAACAGGGTCCTTAAGAAGAACCTGAAGACAACGCTAGAAAAGATGAAGGGAGCCTGGGTAGATGAGCTACCAAATGTGATGTGGGCTTACAGAACCACCCCACGCACGACTACTGGGGAGTCCCCATTCTCCTTGGCCTATGGGTGCGAGGCCGTGCTCCCAGTCGAGATGCAAGTCGAGTCCCACAGGGTACAGGCATATGGAGATGAAGCCAACCACGTAGCCCTGGCCGAAAGCTTAGACATGCTTGAGGAGAAGAGAGAAAAAGCACAAATGAGGGTGGCTTTATACCAGCAGCGCGCCGCAAGGTACTACAATTCGAGGGTGCGAGAGAGAACTTTCAGAGTTGGTGACCTGGTGCTAAGGAAGGTACTCCCCAACACACGGGACCCAGGCGCAGGAGTGCTGGGGGCAAATTGGGAGGGGCCCTACCAGGTTGCTCAGTGCGTACCCCCGAACACTTACAAGCTGGCGCGCATGGACGACACCATCATACCCCGAGCATGGAACACGGAGCACCTGAGGAAGTACTACCAGTAAGGCGCCCATGTCCGAGGGTAAAAGGACAAGTGTCGCATGTTGTCTTAATATGATAGGAAGAAATCAAAGAGGTTACTTAGATAGCCTCCTGAGTAGGTGTGAGTCTTTTTATTTTCGATGAAAACCTTATATGTACCGTTGCAACTATTTGTATGAGACTGTTTATTATGAATGTGATGAATGGAACTGCATGTTATGGGTAAAACTGTTCGCAACCTCATGTATTATTTTCCTTCGCTATGTGGGCATCAGCCAAAGTGCCTGCCGAAATAAATTTCACCAGACACTTAGGGGGCAGGATAAGAGGCGACAGCAGGCGGCTAGCAAAGGGAACCTAAAAAGGGCCCTATAACGAGGCCCCTAAAAGGGACCCTCTACCAAGAGGACCCCTAGCCCTCCTAAAAACAAGGCCCCTAAAAAGGGCCCTCTATCAAGAGGAAGTGACCCAAAACCAAAGGGACCCCCTATACTAGGGCCTTAAACGAAGTCCTTACAAGGCATCCCTTGGGATCATAAGGATTAGCTACCCTTATGAACACCGAGGGAGGCCATAGGGACGTACAAAAAAAAAATGTATGATGACGACAATAATAATAAGTCTAGAGCGGCCACCAAGCCGCCTAGCCAAAAAGGGTCCCAAAGGAGACCCTTGCAAAAATAGTACTATGAATAACGACGAGAAGGACGCTTCTCGAAAAGAAATAATAAGCGCGCGCAAGAAAAACATAAAAGGATAACTAAGACCCAAGGGGTCAAAATATCCTTATAGAAGCAACCAAGAGGCACCAAAAGAGGTCCCAGTGAACCCTCTCGCATGGGCTCCAAAGGACCTCCAGCCTGATGGATAAAAAAAAAAAAAAGGGAACCAACCAAACCCCATCATACAGGCTTAAAAGGGCCTCAAATGCAATAGAACAAGAAATAAACAGCAACATATGTATTTATACATTAAAAAAAAAAAGAAGAGTTCTTGAAATAGTACAAGAGTTACCAAAAGAAAAGTAGCACTGATAATGATATTACAAAGTAAAAAGAAAACAAAAAAGGAGCAAGACTATTTCAAGGCCTCCTACAGTGGGCGCTCCACCAGGCCGCTCGGGCAACGACCTGTTCACCAAAAGAGGAGAAGTCGAAGTTGGGATCCTGCCTCCACACATTGTAAAGAGCACGATCTATAGACCTGCGCTCGGTGGTGATCCTCTCCGCCTCCATAGAAGCCCTCGCCGCCTCCAAGGAAGCCCTCTCCGCCTCCAAGGAAGCGTTCTTCTCCTGAGCCGACTGTAGTTCGGCCCTAAGGGCCTCAACTTCGATCTCCAGTTGAGTAACCCTCTCCTGCGACGCAGCCGCAGCGGCCTTGGCCCCCTGGAGCTCGCGCTCCAAGCGTCTAGCCTTGCCCTTTAGTTCCTTGATCTTGGCCTTCGCCTTCTCCCTCTTCGAGAACAAGTTGGCAGACTTAGTCCGGGCCTTTGACAACTGGACCTTGGTTTCGCTAAGCTCATTTTCGAGCTCCTGGACCCAGGACATGAGGCAGTCCCTCTCAGCAGTAGATGCGGAGAGGACGCCGGACGTGTCAGCATGCCGAAGAGACACGATGTAGATCTGCACAAGAAAGCCAATGGCGTCAGCGATAAGTAACAAAAAGAAAAACACATGTACATCTATACATAATACTAATCGACGCAAGGTGCAAGACCTCACCCAGGCCACAGCACGCCTTAGGGTTTCCCCAAGGTCTGGTTGAGTCACATTCCCTAGACCCCTCCAGTCGGAGACAGGGTGGCCCGAGGCAATTTGAATGAAACGCTGCGCATAAGATGAGGCCATCCTAGTCACCCAAGGCTCCGCCTCCGCGCTAGGAGCATCTTGTTGGACAGGAACGGACGACCCGCTCGCCGAAGCAGGAGGAGGCGCAGGGAAGGAGAAAAACTGAGACCCTGGTACATTAGAAGGGGGCTCCGCGAGGTCGATGAAATCAGCATCCGGTAAGCCAATATCATGAGGGACCTGAGGGAAGGTGTCACAGCCATCAAGGCCAGGGGGAGCGTAACATCCCGCTGCGGCCTGCGGGTCCAGAGATTGAAAGGCCATGTCCTGGTCATGGGAGCCATAGGGAGGGCATCCCCCGGGGGACAGGGGGCGCTGATGAGATCCCCCACATTCGAGGGGGGCATCCTCCATCTCCTCCTCGGCCTCACCTTCATGTAGGGACGGCCCATTCGGCATAGCCATAGCCTTCTTAGACCCAGTAACTAACCACAGGAACTTGGGGTCAGAGACCGGGGACAGCTGGTGGCGGTTGAGGTTCGCCACAGTAAATAGGATCGCCGCCTTCTTCAGGGCGGAGTCTGTAGTAATAAGGTTGTTAATGGCCTCCGCCTCCGGCCCAATGACCGAGGGATCAGCAAATTTCCCTGCAAAATCCACGCCAATGTCAGTACAAGCAAGAGTGCAAAACAGTAAGTTCTAATAAGAAAAAGAGAAAGACTAGGATACTTACTAGGGCCGGCGCGAAAGCCTTCACGAACCGAGAGAGGCCCCTCTACCCAGAAAAAGTCTTGTTTCCAAGGCCCTGTGTTGGACACTGAACCCTCTATTAAGGGGAGCTCATTGTTGGCCTTATGCAGGTAGTAGAAGCCCTTAGACTTGTGCACTCCCATAAGGTTATACAGGGAATGCACCTCCTGCGCCGTCAGGGCGCGTTTGACGTTTCCCTTGAACCAAATGAAAAGGCAGCTTAAAGTCAACCAACTGTTGGGCGACAGTTGAAGAGGGGCCAAATCGAAGTAGTTAAGAACCGCCACGAAAAACGGGTGCAGAGGAATGGTGTTTCCCGCCTTCAAAATATGCTCACTCAAAGCCACAAAGCCCTTCTCAGGGCGGTCGGCCCGGCAGGCCTCCTGAGGAGCATGCAGGGCGTATTCTGGAGCAACGCGGTAGTGCTTCACGATCACCTTCAATTTGTTTGGAGACACGTGTGACACTAGACTGGACGCCAGTAGGGGGGCGTCATCCTCTTCCTGGACGGACACCTGTCTGCGTGCTTTCGACATATCTGCAAAATCAAAAGAAAGATGTGAGGAAGAAGCAGAACACTTAACCCTCCATTTCTTCTTCCTAGCAAGAGTTTTCCATCGAGGGAGCGATGGCGGGAGCACTAAGTTAGGATAAATTGAGACTAGGGGCTGGGGAGAGGAGCTAGCAGCCCCATGACTATCATCAGGCGAAGAGGGAGTGGGAGGTTCTGGCGGAATGTGTCCCTCCATAAATTCTAACTCCCACCGCAATTCAAAAAGGGTCGTCCTAAGACGCGCTATATGGTCACTAAGGCCCAGGGGTGAAGGTCCTCCATCTCCTCTCGACACCGAGTCAATTTCGCTCTCCACCACCCAAATTTTACGCCTAAGTTCGGCCATGCACTCAAGGTGGCGGATGCGGGCTTGCCTTAAGGAGTCATAGTCCTGGTGACAGTTGCCCTCAGGGGACTCTGAGTCTGAGGACAGGTCAATAAACTCAGCCCTCGGGGGTATGTCGGACGGGCCGTCACTGGCCATGAAACCACGTCCCAATAGCAAAAAGGGGCTCACGTATAAACGAGGGGAAGGCTACAAAACACAAAGGAATAGGCTTAATACCTCTAGAAGCAAACCCCCTAAATGGCCTACTACAGGGTATAAAAAAAAAAAAACAAAGAGGAGGGGCGTGCATATGGTCAAACTCACTACAAGGTCAGACTAATGTACCCCATCCCAAGTACTGCTAGTTTGGACCTGATAAAAAATATATATATATATATAAATAAAAGGGAGAAGGAAAGAAAATATACCTCGAGCGATTAAAAGAGCGAGGTTGGGATCCAAAGGAGGTCGGGGAGCGAAAAGCACCAAAGAGTCGAAAGTGCGCGTCTGCAAGAATGAACCAGAAAGATGTGTTAGTCATAAAATAGACACACCAAGAAATTAGCTCATATGTAAAAAAAAAAAAAAAAAAAAAAAAAGAAACTATGGAAAAAATGGGGTGGTGGAGGATTGAACCTCTTACCTCTTGAAAAAAGAAGGATTCTCCAAACCACTAAGCCAAGGGAGTAAGGTGAAAATATTAGGCCAAGCATGAAGGCCTATTTATAGGAATCAAAGTGAATAGTGTACAAGAGCACCTAAAGGTCCTCTCCTAGACTGGGGGGCAAGTGTTGAGGCTCAAAAATCCACGCCCTCGAAAGATCAAAGGCGCGCACTAAGGTCCCATAAGCACTTACTTACTAGATGGAGCCGTGATGCCCTCGGGCTCCCATTGTCCCGCACCAACCACGTACCTAGCGAAACCACGCCTTAGATGCACCTGACGGCCTCGCTGGTGGAGCGCCTCGCTGGGCGTAGTGGCCTCGCTGGTGGAGCGCCTCGCTGGGCGTGGTGGCCTCGCTGGTGGGGCGCCTCGCTGGTGGAGCGCCTCGCTGCACATGATGGCCACACTGATGGAGCGCCTCGCTGGGGGTGGTGGCCTCGTTGGTGGAGCGCCTCGCTGAAGGTGGTGGCCACGCTGGTGGAGCGCCTCGCGGCACCTAATGGCCTCGCCACGCACAGCCTCGCCAAGAAGGGCCTCGCCACGCATGGCCTCGCCAAGAGGGGCCTCGCTAAGTCTCGCCACGCATGGCCTCGCCAAGAAGAGCCTCGCCACGCATGGCCTCGCCAATAGGGGCCTCGCCACGCATGGCCTCGCCAAGAGGAGCCTCGCCACGCATGGCCTCGCCAAGAGGGGCCTCGCCACGCATGGCCTCGCCAACAGTTTCCCTCACCAAGCATGGCCTCGCCAAGAGGGGCCTCGCCAAGAAGGGCCTCGCCACACATCTTTAGACGACCACCAAGGCCATATGCCTATCGCCCAGACTCGTGAGTGACCTCGAGAGACTTCAGGCATCTCATGTCAAGGACACAAGATCTCCACCTCACACCAAAGGTCCCGTTCCTTACACCTTGAGACCCCTATGCTTAGGGGCCACAATACGAGTCGAATGGGACATGCTTGTACGACCTAGTACTGAGTACGGATACCAGTGCCAGTGAGACTGCTGGAGTAAGAGTCATGGTCCGTACGTCTACGGCCATAGGTCAGAGCCGACACCACTACCTCCTGCGCCACAACGCCTGCCACCACACATCAGACATGGGTACAGACAAGTAGTGGAGACATCCTCCTGACACCTGCTCCTGTACGGGATGTACGACCACGACCTCTGAAGCCACTCCCCAGACACAGTACTTATGTACCCTATGGTCTCCTGGACCACTATGTACCTAAGGCCATTAGAGCCTACTATAAAATGAACTGTAAGACCACCTGAAAGGGGGTTGAAAATTTTACTATAGCAGAGGCTTGAGTGTGAATGAAAGACTGAATTCTCCATTATTGTTCTATCATTGTTCTTGAGTTATTGTTCAAGTTTTTACAGCTTTTCGATTAGTGATCTTGATTTGATCATTTTTCCAACTCAACTTAGTTGACGAATTCTTACCGTCAACAGTTAACATTAAAAAAAATAAAAACAGTTAAAACGAAGAATTTCCGTTAATAATAAATAACTAAATAAGAGAAAACTTTTTTTTTTTAAAAAAAAAAAGAAAAGAAGAAGAGAAAAAAGTGAGTCGAGTAAAACATAAAATGAACTTGGAACCACCATACCGATCAAGAATGATTTATTTATCTATCATGGTTTCAAAACTTCGATGACTATGCTGATGTGAGGTCGAAGCTTATTACAACTATCCCTCTTACCAATTTATGAGAGTGAGAGAGAGAGAGAGAGAGAGAGAGAGAGAGAGATGAGTTCGTCTTCTTCGCCAACTCGTTCTCGAAGTGTTAGCAACAACGGCGAGGAGAGACCGAGATTTTTCGACAAAAAGGCGAAGAACATCTGCTGGGCCAACGCCGAGATAATTCCCGGTAGACACCCGGAGAGGTGGCGCAAAGACGCCGCCGGCAACGTTGTATGCAAGCGTTTCTGCAACTGCAGTGGCTGCCTTTGCTTCGAGTACGACCACATCGTTCCCTTCTCCAAAGGTCCTTCAATCACTTCACTTTTTCTTATTTCTTTCTGGGTTCTTAGCTTTTGATGTTTTTTGAGGCTGGCGTTGCTGTTTTTACCTTTTCGTTAAATATTTTGGTTTGATTCAGTTCAATGTTGTTGTGGATTCGTGGGTTTGGCTTTTGATGGGTTGTAAAAATATGAACTTGATTAGGTAGGAGTAAGAAATTGAGCTATCCCTTTTCCAAGTTCATGTGAATGATTCTTCACTACTTATGTACCAAAATGTGCAAGTAAAGTCTTGAACCAATAAGTGAGAAAATGAAACATTTTTCTCATTTAAATTTCCTTTACCATTCATTTAGGATATGTAAAAAACTATTATCTTGGAAAAGAAAATTGGATTGGGCTAATTTGAATCCATATCAGGCCATATTGCATTGTTTGAAAATATTGGGTTTTCTTGTCAAACAAACAGGTCTGAGTTTTGATTTGCTAGTTATATTTGTTTATCATTTTTTATTTTCTTGTAGGTGGTGAGTCAACAGCAGAAAATTGTCAGATTCTTCAGACAAGAGTGAATAGATTTAAGTCAGATAAAGATGATGTGGATGCAACTCGCTTGAAGGGTTTTTCCTGTGATGTCAAGTTTTCTGGTATGTGTTGCCTAGTTATCTTCGCTCTCACTTTCAAATTCATATTTGGACTTAAGAGTCTTGCACATAAGTTATATTTTGTTTTGAACGGTTCTTTAAACATTAAGATCATGAACTTAATTAAAGTATTTAAGCCAATGATTTCATTTGACGCCTCAAGTTCAAATTCTGAGTGTTTCATAATTTTGGTGATGCATTGATTATGTTGGAACGGTTTTCTGTTCCTTGTGCTATGAGCTAGCAAGGAATGAAATACTGCACACCAGTCGTTGTTATACTTGAATGTTTCTTTGTCCTTGGTGCAAACTAAGTCCGAGGACGAACAGTAGCTTCTCCCTTAACATAGTGTGAGACGAGCCATACAAAGATAGTACTTTGGCTATGATCTCAAGGTGAGATTGGATGGAATACTTAGGCCAAGCTATAGAATATTATTGCTGAAAATGAAAGGAAAATGCAGTAACTGATAACCCAGATTCTTGGAGGGGCCTGGAGACCTCCCAAGAACTCAAGGCTCACTCCAATTCACTTACATTTCTTATCCTTTCCCTCATCCCTACTATCATTTATATAATACATTAACCACCTGATTACCCCTACTGGTACAAGCAACCCAATCATTCTATTCATGACAGCTGTCATTCTATAACCCATTCCTTACAAGTTATTGCAGATAAGGAACTTGACATTATTGAAATGGCTGTCTATGGTGATGTGGTCCGTCCTGGAAAGGAATGCCGGTGCAAAACTGTAGCCGAAATGCTAGGACAGTACAAGTCAAAAGACCGTTCACCTCCCTGCAAGTTGCCATATAATGAAGAAGCTTCGTAGCAGCAAAGGATTAAGTAAACTCCAATTAAGGATCCTTCCTATGAGCAGTTGGGGCTTACTGTCACATTTACTTGAATGATTCTTTTGATATATATCTTATCAATTTTTAAAAACAAACCATCTTATTCAATACTTTGTGTGACGATTCAAATACAAATGAAAAGGGATGTGATTTTTTAGGAGGGGAGAACAAATTTTGATCTTACAAACCAAAACCAGGGTTCAAGGACCTTCATTGACAATATAGGTAGAGGTTTCCTGTTTCTGTTTCTGCTATGTACTCTTGTCTCTGTGCTTCGTTCTGTCTCTTGTGCCGGTTGTTATTGAATAATAACTATCTCATGGTTTTGCTGTGATCATTAAAAGCTAGTGTAAATGGTTAGATTTGATATAAATTAAGGGATTGCTTGGGAATATTTATATGTTTTTTGTGTTTGTTTTTTAAAAGGTGAAATGAACTGTTAAAATGTTTTCAAGAAGTTTACTAACTTAAATTTAAATAAATGTGCACCAGCGAAAAAAATAAATATGTTGCTAATTAGTCAAAATTTCAAGTTTTCTTTTCCGACGAAGAATGTGCTTTTCTATATGAATATATATTTTGTAAATATTACACATAGCTCCCTTACCTCTGGCTTAACTCGAATCTAGCAATGAGGTAAAAGACCAAAAGAGGTTAATTCTGGTTCCTTGTGCTGGGCATATGTATAACATTGACCACTAGTTTTATCTAAACAGTGATATCTTATATCCTAAATTTGGAGGTTTGCCCCTTGTATTTGAACATTTTAAAACTGTTAAAAGATAGACATTCTAAAATTGCCAATGGTATCTTTGGCCACTTTGGCAGACGTCAGCTTTAGCTCAGTGCTGTAAATTAGCTGAGAAATATAAAATTATTAAAATAGGCATCATGATAACATTAATTTATTTTAAATTTGTTAATGTTCTATCCACAAAGTTGTCGACTGATTTCATTCCATATTTAACTTGTGTGTTGTATATAGAATGAATCACTTGGATTGAATTGAGGAAATGAACCTCAAGGACGGAATCATCAATGTCTTCAATGGTATTGAAATGAAAGAATCCTCCTAGGTATCTATACAAAGGCACTCCGATATTTAATTCAGTAAGAATTCTTTCGAGATCAACAACAATCAAAGATAAGTGTATAAAGAATGAATTAGTTCAAGGTTTCATTGTGTGTATAATTATAGATTTCTAAAAGTTAACTAGGATAGAAAGTATTTATTGTGATTGGTCCACATCAGTAGACAAAAGACAGTGGAGTTATCACTTTAAGTAAGATCTGGTGAGATTCGAACTTGCCGAGTGTTGAGGGTCTAGCAGGCTTCTTCCCAGCAAGGTTCGAGCAAGGTCACAACCTCCTTCAATCCAAGCCTCTTTTAGTATTAATTAAAATATTCTAAAAGAAAATATAAGGGATTACATGCTCAGTGTGTGTTCATTATAAACAGGCTTGAGCAGGATAATAAATTTGTTTATAATGTGCATGTATAGACAACTCACCAAGTGGAGACAAGAAATGGGGTAGAAGAAGGAGTCGAGTTAGTTAAGTCATTGCTCTTGTTGCTTGAAGTATGGGCAACAACTTGGGGTCAAGTGTTTTTGGTGTTTTTGGCGCACACAAAATGAGTATTCTATGTAGTTCTATGAGCAAGAGCGAAGGGTATGGTGATCCAAATGAGAAAGTCCTCTAGTCGAAATAAAGATATAGTCGGCTCGAAGTGGGTTGGCAATATGGGGCAGCGGGGAGGGGCTCTGTGGTGCCTCACCCTTAATGGGTCAAATTTCCACGTTTGGGCGGGTCAAACCCGACCCACCCCATGACCCAACTCGCACAGTGACCCAACCCATATTTCTTATTTATATTTAAAAAATTTATATCAAAGCCCATAACTGAAACATGGGTTCAATACTTGGATGTTTAAAAAGTTTTAGTAGTTTTTTTATTTAGTGACTTATTTTTTGTTAGTCATGTATAAAACCAACTTTTTTTTTGGGACAATTAAATTATAAAGAGAAGTAAAGGTTGGCATTAGAATATATTTTTGAGAATGTTGACGATTAGATTTTTTTTTATTGGTTTTGTATTTTGTTTTAAGAGCTATTGTTTTAGAGAATGGTGATTGTCTAATAGCTTAAGAAATTTTATTTTGTTTCCACCGCTTGTCCCGTTGCCCTCATTGAGTTTGACCCGCCTTATCCCATTTATTAAATGGGGCAGGTTGCTTCATGGGGCGTGGCAGGTCGACCCACCCAATTGACATCCCTAGCTCGAAGAGTAGAGCTTCGAAGAAGACTTCAAGATGCGGGTCCTTCCAAGAAGAGGTGCTCGACATAATGCGACCATGAGCAGGAACTCGCTTTGAGCGAGCTTACAAGATCTTTAAAAAGAGGCATAACATAATTCATTTTAAAGACAATTTAAAAGAAAATCAACGTTAATGGTGCAATGAAGGATGATTGGTCGACGTGTATAAATTTTGGAAACTTATGATTTTATTATAAATAACTAGTTTTCTATTTTGTATTTTGAATTTATGTTGGTTGTAACAAAATAGGGAAATATCTCATTGATTATAGGATATTAAGCTAAGCTCCATGAATGTAAAAATGGAGGTGGCAACAATGTTAGTGTGAACAAGGGGATTGCATGTAAAAACGATGTAAATTTACATCATAATAATCGATTAATAAAAAGATTCTTGTGGTCTTCTGAATTTAGTTTCTCCTTTTCAATCGGCATTTATTCCTGGGATATGGATAGCGGAAAATACTATGCTGGCCAGTGAGATTATGCACGGGTTTAATAGTTTAGGGGGTAGAAATGGCTATGTGAGTATAAAGCTAGACATGTCAAAGGCCTACGACTGTATGGAATAGAGCTTCATTGATGTGGTACATCAAGTGAATGGTTTCTCGGACATGGTGAGAAAGTTAGTGCAAGCTTGTATATCTAGTGTATATTTCTCGTTGTTGTTGAATGGTAGTTCGTTAAAAGAAATCACCCCAGCTAGGGGCCTTCACCAAGGAGACCCATTGCCCTCATATCTTTTCATCTTAGGAAGTGAGGTCCTTTCTAAACTCATCCTGAAAAGTGAGAGAGATGGAGTCCATCATGGCTTCCCTTTGGCAAGAAACTGTCCAAACATCACTCATATTCTCTATGCATATGACACTATGTTGTTTTACAAAGCGGATCAAGTCCAAGTCCAAGATCTTCAGGAATGCCTCCATAAGTATAGTTATTGGTCAGGACAACTTGCCAATATGAACAAGTCTTCCATGACTATCTCTAACAATGTGTCTCAGGGAAATAGAGACATGTTGAACCACCATTTGGGGTTCAAACTAATGGAAAAGTCAAATAGATTTTTGGGCAATCCCTAGTTTATCTCCAAAAACAAACTTGCCAACTTTAAATTCCTGATTGACAAAGTTAGGAGTCAGTTAGAAGGTTGGTAGTGCAAGTTGTTGTCTCAGAAAGGAAGGACCACGCTAATAAGCTCGATAATGAAAGGAATTCCATCATACTACATGTCTACCTATATGGTGCCGAAATCAATATGTGACGAACTTAAAAATATTACCGCAAAGTTTTTACGGTTGGGGAACTCTGATAAGTCTAGATATCTTGCTTTAGCAAGTTGGGACTCAATTTGCAAACCAAAAGGTTGCGGAGGTTTAGGCCCAAGAAGGTTTGCAGATATAAATTTTGCCTTCATTTCAAAGCTAGGCTGGATAATCGCCTCGAGCCAAGATACTTGTTGGGAAAATGTGCTTCAGAGCAAATATCGTAAGAACCAAGACTTTTGGTCAACTAAGTTATCTTCAAGTGCCTCATTTGTGGTTAAAGGTGTTTGGAGTACAATGAATTTTATTAGAATAAATTCCAGCTATATCATTATGTTAGGGTTGGTGTCCTAAAAACATGTGAAAAGAAAATTTATTGATTTAAATAAAAGTACAATTTTATTACGTTTGATTATTGAAATTATTGTTTGAATAATTTATATATAAATATCAGAAAATTGCATATTCATTAATGAGAATATGATCTTGTATGCGTATGAGAGAATTAAGATCATATATAATGAATAAAATAATCAGCAACATATTAAAGTATGAAATCTTTAATGAATGGTGGCTAGTATGATTTACTAAGCAAATGGGATGCAAGTAATCTAGATTCAGATTACTGATGTGGATCGACATCTTGGTAAATGTACTTTATATAATAGTGATTATATATGACCGGACCGATACGAATTAATTATTTTATAAACTTGTCGTTTACCATAAAGATTTAATTAATATCTTAATAGATGATCATTTTTAGATCAGTCTAAATCATGAGTTATCATGAACTTTTGTTCATGTTTATTGGATCTTTTGATTCATTCGTTGAGGTCTCTTAATATAATAAGGCTAGTGACTTTTATTTTGGAGATTCAATAACTTGAATAGCTGGGAACATGATTTAACAATATTGGAATATGTTAACTAGCTATTTCGCTAACAACTAATTATAAAAATCTTAAAGAAAAGAAAGGTTGAGATGAGAAGTTTTACGTGGTTCATGTTATAAATAAACTCTAGTCCACGAGTCACTTGTATTAAGATTAGAAAGCTTGGAGGTATCAAGCTTTCATGGAGGTTTCAGGCAGTGTTTTAGCAATTCTCTGAATACAAAAAGTATGAGATCCTTTACAATGTGTGCCCTAGCCCTATTTATAGATGGCTGAGGGCAATTAACTTCACTAATGGAAATTTATTATAATCATTCTCCCTTAATGGGGACTTAAATATATAATAAATGATAAATTCCAATAGTTAATGTGCTGGTGGGCCCCTACGTATCTCAGTGGGCCCAATACGAGGTACCACCCCACTACTTTATGGGGCAACGCGCTCTTGACAGTGTCAGGCGGGTATCTGAAAAATTTCCCATGACAGGCGGCGACGTGAGACATCCTACTTGTCGCTTGTACGCCATCGATGCCACTATTTGTGCAACAGTGGGTGTCAGATGGTTGCTTGTGGTCCAGGGTCGCTGTGCTTGATACCTGACAAGTGTCCTCCACACCTGGAGTATGAATCTCGCAGACCTGAAGGACTCGAGGGTATGAGACGGTCGTGTACCAAGACTTGGAACGACATCCTGGAATATGGTCCTCAGGAGGTAGCATTCCCACGAGGACACAGTCCTCTGGCGGTGGTGAACTATGATTCAAGGCTAGGCTTTCCTCCCGCAGAGCTCAAAACAAGCTCCAGGACTTAATCAACTCTTGTGAAGACGCAATTACGCATTAATGTGTGCCACATGTCGCATTACAAAAACACATACAACATTTCCCCCCAATTCTTCACTCGTCCTCGGACAGTGGAGACTTTTCTCGAGCTAAGTAATTGTAGGGGATGTACTTAGGCTGTGACGTTTGGATATCCCGGGGGCCTGACACCTCTAAAAAGGTGGTGCCACATGTCGACACCCTATTGTTGGGTCCACTAATCAATGTCATTTAATGAAGGGTCTTTTCCATGCCCAAGACGTCTATTTCATACCCGAGACGTCCTTTCACATTTTTTTATCATGATTGGTGGCTTAAAATCGTTACCGTTGGATCACACTCAAGTTCCTACTCCCTAGGTAATCAATGGTTAGGGTTAAGTTACTTCCCGTCCACACTCAAGAGTATATATTGAAACCTTACCCCCATATACGTTTCACAACTTTCCTTAAGAATTTTCCACTCTCAGCGCTCTAAAAAACTCTCGTTTAACCAAGAACACCATTGCTCTCAGTGACTTTCCTCGTTCTTTGATCCTAGAACGTTGGAGGACGAAGAGATATTTCTTGGTCAATCGAACTCAATACTTCCACGTTCGCACAAGGCTCAACACCTATCGGCGCTTCATTTCGAGTAAGTATTTCTTGATCACTTCTTTGTGTTCATATGTTTTTATGCATATGTTGGGTTTTTTTGGGTTTTGTTAGGCTAGTGAAATGATTGGGGTTTATATGTTAAATTTACCTCTTTTTACCTTGCTTTGGGATTTATTAGTGGTCATTTGCATTTTTTACATATTTTTTGCATTATTCGATATTCAAGCGATTTTTGGGAAATTTCTAGACTCTGGTGATGTTCTTGAGTTTTCTGGAACGTTCTTGAGTCTTTGGTTGTAATGCCATAAATTACCTAATACGGCTTAGGGCCTAGATTAGGGGGCCATGATGACAAATTATGGAAAATTATGTGATTTAATTATGAAATATGTGTTTATGTGATATATATGTATGTCATTATATGATTATATGAGTTATATTATAATATGACTAGATATGCATGTTTATGTGTATTAAATATGCATGTGGTAATTTGGCATGTTACATGTATATTTGGAATGTATGTGCATATATGTGATATATGTGTGGGACCACATTATTATGTGGATATATTTGGGTACTCGAGACGAGGCGATCCTAGGGAGCAAGTTAGTGGGAAAGTCACATCGGGACCAAATACCCGATTGAGGTGAGTCAAGGGGCATTTTGGGTATTTAGTATATTATCGGGATATCGGGTAACAGGGATAAATATTCGATGATATATTCGGAGTTAGTGAGATTAGGAGGGAATTTTGGGGATTTTGACCATTTTACCCTCGGGGACGTTTTCGATACCCGAGCCTCATGATTTACTTAGAGTTACTTGAACTCTAAGTAACCTCACAAATGCAGAAACACAAAACACGTTCACTCAGCAAACAATCTCTCTCTCTCTCTCTCTCTCTCTCTCTCTCTCTCTCGTGTGCTCTCTCTCTCTCTCTTTCTCTCTCTCAAATCTTCAAATTTTCTTGCGATCCAAGGGGAATCGAAGCTAGTTTAGGCTCAAGATTGCTTGGGGAAAAGCTTAGCATCGTTTTGGGCAGCAGAGGTAATGATTTCTATCCTCAATCCTATGTGTTTTCTCTGGTTTTAGCTAACATCTGGAGTTTGGAAACTCAATTCTGAATTTAGAGATTTGGTGAGGTTTTGGCCAAGTTTAGGCTTAAGTTTTGTGGTATTAAAGTGCTGAGTTGATTGGGAACTTTATTTTTGGGATTTAGCTATGTTTGGATAGGTTTCTTATGAGATTTGGCTTGAAGAAACAAAGGAAAGTTCTGTATTTTCATGTCGAGTTGCAGCCCTGTTCTTGGGGTGCCGCGGCTCTCATGAACGCAGGGAGAGGCATGTGTTGAAATCCCATTTGAGTTGCGACGCTTGTAGGGGCGCGTCACGGCGCGTGTGGTCTAGAGGAGAGCCCTTGGGCTCTCTGACTTGAGGCGGGTTGTGACTCTTTTACCTTGGGTCGCAGCGCTTGTAGGACTTTTGAGCCCCGGGAAGGTTTTGAGTGCGGGAACTCAAACCTAAGGGCTTGGTATCGATTCTACTACCCGGTTTAATAGAATTCGACGTCCTGGAGGCTAGGTATCAATTCAGAAGCCTTTATTCGCTTGTTATTGATGAGATTCTGTATTATGGTTATGACTAGGTTATCGCTAGGGGCTCGAAATCGGATCGTGCTCGAGTGTCGTTCTTATTATACATTACACTCGGACCTGAGGAAAGAAAACTGCACCCACTACATGATATATGCGATTAGGGCTTGGACTAGTTGTTAAATGTAATTATGAATAGGGCTCAGGCCCCTGAGAATGAACGTGATTAAGGCTATGTTTGTGCTCGTTGATTATGTATGCTTGAAGCTCTGTGTCTGGATAATATTTTAATGATTGTTTGCATTGTTTGTGTAATTAGGGCTCGACCCTGTTAAGGAACATGGTTGTTACTATGTCTGTATTTAATTAGCTAAAATATATGATTAATATGCATGCATACTTGTATTGTCTGAAGTATGCTTATCTGTATCTGTATCTGTTTGTCTGGTTGTCTGAATATCTGGTTAAGGCCTTGACTTATTAGTCAAGGGCAGAAATAGCACGTTGTGTGCTGGTCGAGAGGCTTAGGCCTAATCATGGACGTATTATTATGTTGGTTGACCCTATAGTCATTTGGAAAGAACAAAGCGCTTGGCTAGCTCTATGGCTAGTTACTCAAAGCTAGGGCAAAGGGCCCCGGGTGGCTCTATGGTCACATAGCTAGGGCATAGGGCCCCGGATTGACTCCATGGTCATCTATTCAGGGTAGCGGGCCCCAGATTGTTCCCATGATCATTTATTTGTAATTGTATGCATGCATGAGTAGGTTATTACTGTTGGACATACTAAATATGCATATAGAATCTATATTTGCTGTTCATGAACATGTTTAAGTTTTCTTGCTGAGCCTTGGATCACGGGTGCTAAGTGGTGCAGGTAAAGGGAAAAAGAAGTTGGACCAGCCATGAGTTGGAGAGCTTTGATGGCGGCGTGTACATATGCGGTTCCTCGACCACTACGGTCGCGGTTATCTTGGAGAAACTAGGGTTGCATCCCTTATTTTGCCGCCTAGGTCGGCTTGACTTGTATATAACATTTTATACATCTGTTTATATTATTTTGGGATCCCATGTATATACTAAACTTTTAAATAAAAATTCAACGTTTCCTTTTAACCAAATTTTTTAACCCTAACCCTTGTCACCAACCTTATTTACATGTTTATAGCCAAGAGACTTGATTAGCAAGTCTGGCACTATTTAAAGTACACAGTGTAACGGTCTTGGATTAGGAGGATGTTACAACTTGTTATCAGAGCTGCCAAGGTTTAAGGGTACCTGGAGACTGGCCGGGCATGTACATTCGCCACTAAAGAGAAACTCGACTCAGGGTTTGCTAACTAATTATGTGATTAAGTGTTTAAATGTTTAAATAAATGTATACGCCTTATCTGCATGCCTTATTAGGGAGCATGAGATATTTTGATAGGGCATGGCCCTTGACTGTTGCATGAACAATAACGATATGCTTATTAGCATTGTTATTGTTTGTGAATGCAAAGGAATCGCTTATTAGCATTGTTATATGAACATGTAGGCCAGGAACGCTCATTAGCACTGTTAATTGCATATAGGCCAGGAAATGCTTATTAACACTGTTAATATTGGCACAGATTAAAGAACATGCTTATCAGCATTGCTATACATGTATAAATGCTTGAACATGCTTATTTGCAACGTTAATTGCTTATGCATGCCAGAAAATCTTATTAGCATCATTATTTACTGATGAATATCAGGAAGTGCTTATTAGCACCATGATTAAATATATCATGTGTTGGCATGCTTTACCTAATGCATACTTTCATTGACGATTACTCTAGATACTCATGTCTTTACCTAATGCATAGGAAATCAGAAACATTTTCAAAGTTTCTGGAATTCCTAGCAATGGCTCAGAACCAATTAGGAAAAACATTAAAGATCTTGCGATATGATAGGGGTGGAGAATATTTGGATATGCAGTTCCAAGATCATTTAACTGAACTTGAGATTTTATCACAACTTACTGCCCCAGGTACTCCGCAACAAAATAGTGTAGCGGAACGTCGGAACAGAACTTTATTGGAAATGGTTAGATGCATGCTTAGTTACTCAACTCTACCAACTTTGTTCTGGGGGCATGCAATTGAAACCATGAATGACATTCTCAATGTCGGGCCATCTAAATCAATCCCCAAAAATACCTCTAGAACGCTGGAATGGTCGTGAACCTAGTTTATGCCATTATAGAATCTGGGGGTGTCCTGCCCACGTCCTAAGGAAAAAAGAAGGAAAGCTAGAACGCAAACTGAAGTTTGCATGTTTGTTGGCTATCTTAAAGGTACTCGAGGTGGACTTTTCTATAGTCATTCAGAAAAGAAAGTGTTTACTTCTACGAATGCTACTTTTCTGGAAAATGACTATGTCCAAAACTTCAAACCTCGCAGCAAAGTAGTTTTAGAGGAGATGGTTAAAGAATTAAATCCAACCAATGTTCCATCGTCATCAACGGGAGTTGGTGATGAAATTCCCACTCTTCATGTCCAACTGACAAGTCGATTCAAATGAAGAAAGTACCACTGTTCCTGAGCAAACAATCACAGAGCCTTGTCGTAGTGGCAGGGTTTCTAGGAACCCAGTTCGCTATGGTTTGGATATGGTTGTTGGTGACACTAGTGATGATGATTCGTTGTCTTTCAAACAAGCAATGGCTAGCCCTGAAAAGGAACTATGGCTCGAAGCCATGAAACAGGAAATGGAGTCCATGTACTCAAATTCTGTCTGGGATCTTGTGGAAGCACCTAGTGACTTTAGGGCCATTGGGTGCAAGTGGATCTACAAGAAGAAATGAGATGTTGATGGAAATATCGAGACTTATAAAGCTCGATTAGTGGCAAATGGTTATACCCAAAGAGAAGGCGTGGACTATGAGGAAACTTTTAGTCCGGTAGCCATGCTCAAATCCATTCGCATCCTCCTATCCATAGCAGCTGCTCTCAACTATGAGATCTAGCAAATGGACGTCAAGACAACTTTTCTTAATGGAAAGCTTGACGAAGTCATTTATATAGATCAACCAGAAGGATTTAAAATAGTTGGAAAAGAAGGAAAAGTTTGCAAGTTGAATAGGTCCATCTATGGAATTAAGTAAGCTTCTCGTTCCGGGAATCTTAGGTTTGATGAAATAACCAAAGCCTATGGCTTTGAACAAAATATCGATGAGCCCTGTGTTTATCAACTAAAGGCAAATCAAATAGTGGTATTCCTGATTCTTTATGTAGATGATATCTTATTCATTGGAAACAATGTTAAGAAATTATCAGATGTGAAGAATTGGCTAAGCACTCAATTCCAGATGAAGGATTTGGGTGAAGCAAGTTATGTTCTAGGTATCCAGATCATTAGAGATAGAAAGAACAGACTCTTAGCTCTATCTCAAGTAGCTTACATAGATAAAGTGCTTGAACGTTTCTCAATGACAAATTCCAGGAAAGGGCGTCTACCGCCCCCCGTGGAATTCATCTTTCAAAGAAGCAGTCTCCCCAGACTCCTGAAGAGGAAGATGCAATGAGAAAAGTTCCTTACGCATCTACAATTGGAAGTCTGATGTATGCTATGTTGTGTACTAGACCAGATATCTGCTATGCAGTGGGAGTAGTGAGCAGGTATCAGTCTACAAGGGTGGTGTTTTGAACCCTGTAGGCTACACCGATTCAGATTTTCAGACTGATGTCGATGACAAGAAGTCTACTTCTGGAATGGTGTTTACTCTTGGGGGTGGAGCTGTGATTTGGAGAAGCGTAAAGCAGTCTGCAATCTCATATTCCACCATGGAGGCTAAGTACATAGTCGCGTTAGAAGCAACTAAGGAAATAGTCTGGCTAAAGAAGTTCTATTCGGATCTTGGTGTTATTCCAGAAATGGATAAACCGCTTGTGTTGTTTTGTGACAATACAGGAGTGATAGCCAGCTCAAAAGAACCTCGAAGTCACAAGAGGAGTAAGCACATAGAAAGGAAGTATCACATTATTCGAGAATATGTGGTCAGGGGAGATGTGAAGATTATGAAGATTGCAATTGAAGACAATCTTGTGAATCCGTTTACAAAGACACTACCAGAAGCTACATTTGATAAGCATATCAAGGAAATGAGATTAGTAGAATTAAGGCATTATTTTCAATTAGTGCAAGTGGGAGTTTGTTGGGGTTTTATGTCCTAATTAAAACCCAAATTCTTTGTAATCTCATTTATTATCAATAAAAGAATAGAAATCATTTTTTGACTTGGTCAATCACTTTGCTCACATGTTTTATTTTCATGATTATTTGTTTAATATAAACTTCTATTAAATCCCGAGCATATAGCTAATCATATTATAGTGACATAATCATAGTGGAATATAAATATGATTATATGTTCAAAAATAAGTTAGTCCTAAGATCAGTTAGTGAACAGGATTTACACTGACTTGCTAATCTACGATATGATCTACTTACACATCACGATGTTATGTTCTTTCCAGAACATTAGCAAAGTAGATAAGATCGGATGTATTTGTTACATCAGACAGGACCGATATTGACAGTTGATAAGATAAGTAAACATACCGTTATTATCTATTCTATTCATATCATATAGCTGACCATATGTCAATTCAATCTCAATTCTGAGTGGTTAGTATTCTAACAGATTGTATTATTTGAGTTCTTTGACTTGTTCATTACCAACTTACCCTATGGACTAGCCCATACTTACATCTTGGGAACTCGGTAGTATAATTGAGTAGGAGTGTTAATCATAGATATGAACATCTATAGCTTATGATGAAGAAGTGAAATGATGGTTTCCTTTTAGTTTGGTTCAAGGTGTTAAATGATAGAGATCTCATTTCAGTAATTAAATTAGTTTACTGAAATATCATTTACAAGGAACTAAGTGTTTTAAGAATAAAATACAATGAGGGGTAAAACGATATTTTAGTCCTGTCTCATTGTAGACCGTCTATAGAGGATTGAGTGACAATTGTGGTTGTAACAATGGATAACTAATAGCGTATCTATATTTGTTATAGAGTGTTCTATGAATTCAAGAGTGCAATTCCGAGTCTATAGTGGAGTCACGAAGAATTAATAAGTTAGTAAATTTATTTGTTAGATTTATGATAACTTATTGGAGCTTGATTTCATAGGCCCATGGTCCCCATTGTACCTTGAATAAAATTATCTAGATAGTCTCAATTAATTGATTGAATTATCAATTAAAACTATCAAAGTTGACCATCACTACTACAAAATTGACATGAGACGATGGTTTTAAACCGTCGTATGGACTCTCGTACGTCGGTTCTAATACCATTGTCCCATGCAATGTCATGTCATGTAAAGGATGAAACAACGGTTTAAATAAAAGTGTCATGTCTTGTCATACATGAGACGATAGTTCATATACAAACGTTGTCTCTTGTAGTACATGAGACGACAGTTTCTGTGCTAGCGTCATCTACTACAGTAAATGTGACGACAATTCCTACTCAAGCGTCATCCTCCTCCAGTATATGAGATGACAATTTATGTGCAAGCATCGTCCCATGCAATACATAAGACGACGGTTTTGTAGAGACTGACGTCCCATGTTAAATATGAGAATTTTTTCATTTCTCTATTTTCAATTACTATATTCATTCATAATTTCTTGTGTAATTACAACATAGTTCAGACGGAATCAACAAGCAGACAAAATCAATAAAATTCAGTATGTTCCAAATCTAAAAATTACAAGATCAAAATATACATTTGGAATAACTATGTAAGTGCTAAATAGAAACTACAATTAGTATATTTTTTTAATTCTGATTTGAAAAATTACTCTAGCTATGACTCATTCGCTCAAGAAACTCTAGTTATAATTTCCAAAGGAACTCTAACAAGCCTTTTAGACCCCCCCCCCCAAACAGGCTTATGAAAGTAGTCTCTTTGTGTGACACCTCGACTCTGGCCTTGAACTCGACCAAGGTACTCAGCAGTACCTAACACTTGTGTTGGGATGTCATTTGTTCTAATCTCAATCAGTTTGCCCTCTTTTCTTTGCTCAAGCATGTCTTCTTGTACAAAATTTAATCAATTATTTGTTTGTTACTAAAATATAAAACAATAACCAAAAGTCATTTAATGTTTTACAACTTACGATGGCCTCTCCCATGACCTTGTCACGGTCTGTGACAGTTGCCAGAAGAATCTTTTCTGGCCTCCTTCCAGAGTATAGATCGATCTATCTGCTCTGTTGTGCCCCACTTAGCTTACTGCATATAATAGAATTAGGTCAATTTTAACATCAAATGAAAAAAAAACATAAAATTAGGCATAATTCGTTCTATATATGTACTTACTAAATCAGCTTCCAATTTAGTATAGCTATGGCGTGAAGTCATATGAGGGTATTGTAAATGATTACGCCTTTCTTGTTGTAATTTTCTAAAATCTTGAAACTCTCACAAATACCACAAGTAAACACTTCCACCCTCACAAATAAATCACAAGTAATAAAACACCACACTCAAAGAAACACATACTCAACAAAATCATTAATATTCAATCATTATATGGAAATGAAAGAACTCCTCACAGAGTTAGCAATGCGCCACTACCAAAGCTAGAAATTCATATATTTCATACTATACTCGTTTAACATAAGATGATCTATATATGTACTCGAAGCTAGACTTTTGTACATTTGGGGAGGCTTCTTTGTCCTCACTATGTGCAATTAAGTAGACTAAACCAAACCCAAAAACCAAAACAAAACATGAACCGACTCTCATGTTCTTTGGGGAGGCTTCACTTACTATATATAAAATCTCATGCTTTGATGCAATACGTGAAGTTCATACTGAATAAGACAACTGATATATGAGTTTGAAAAAAGCTCACGATTAAAGGCAATACATTGAACTACTATTATGGCTTCTAAACTAGACGAGCCACAACATTTTACTTTTGAAGGCCTTTAAATGACAAGTAAGGTGAACAAGAAAAATACTAATAAATACACGATAAAAATGCTCAAACATGTGACTTTTGAATGCAAATGGCGCATTTTCTCTCTGCCACGTGTATGTACTTATTCTATTAGTTTATTGTATTTAATAATCTGATGGCGCCTAATCTCATTATGTTAGCTCTATATATTTTTATATTCATGAAATTTGTATCTATAGCCTTATTGAATGATTTATGGATATAATAGGATTGGAAGCCTAAAGTTTGTGTTGTATTAAATATTTGAACGAAAACCATTTTGTTTAGAGATTGTAATAGGCCAAACTAGATATATTGTTCACTCATTAACATTGGCTTTGCATCAGCTATTCCAATCCCTTGGGAGTTTCCTCCATTAATCACGTGGTTTTTTTATCACATGACTGAATGCCATCCCTTTAAAGAATCATTTTTGACTGAAAAACCAGTTGATTAAATATTCTTCCAAAGTATAACATAAGACAACTATCACAAAGAATAGAGTAAAACATATCAATATTTGGACCACCGGTCTCATTAACTAACTGAAAGATAAGCATACTTATGGCGAAAAAAATGCCTTCAACAAATATCGTCCTAAAAGCAGATCGCCCTTACCCATACCCACAAATGGTAAAGAAAAAGAGGGTCAAATAAATCAATAATATATGTTTCCTGATTTAATATTTTGAACTTAAAACTCCCTTAATTGTCTTTAATAGTCTAATCATCATTAGATTTTGGTCAAAACATCAGTGGAATAGTTTCTATCTCTCTGTTCTTCATTTCTATCACTAGCTCGCTCTATTTTTAAAAATGGCTTTGAAGAATGAGAAGACACAAAATTACACATACAGACCACGGATACAAGCTTACAAAAAACAATAGGAGATACTCACCACAGGTCAAGGAATCTATTAACGATTTCTGGAGAACCGTCCTTGAAGAGTTCCACCGTTATATGACCTTTTCGCGTCTTTATCATCTATTGAAAAGGCAGAAGGGATGAGAACATAGTCTCAAATGTTAACAGACCACTAACTGGCTGATTCCCAAACCAAATTAAATCACCAAATATAACCAACTACCAACAATGCATTCAAAGAACAAATCGTAATATTTTACATTGAGACCAGCTCCATACCAATTACTAATTACTCAGAAAAAGGGCAGAAAGGTGTCAAAACCAAAGTTTCCAGCAGTAGAGGAAGATCATTTTCATAGAATTGCACCTTAAATTATAATTCCCATTCAACAAAATTAGAGTTATAGTGTACTGATTAAGACTTTTGTGAAATTTTCTTTCATACAGTTTATCCTGTTGTTATGTCAAATTTGTTAAAACAAGCAAGGATATTTCTGTTAACCTAGGCATCACCCAGGAGTTTAGACAACAATCTAACCTGCCGCAAGTCCACGACACATACATAACTATTATGTAGCAACTAGCAAGTATAATTCACACTTTCATGCAACATAACAAAGCAAAAGTAGATATAGATAAAAGCTTAAAACCTTTAAAACTAGATGTTATCCCCAAAAATTGGAGATCGATGACGTGGCAATAGAAGTGACAAGTGGTAGTGCATGGTCTGTAAACGACACATTAATAGTCAATAAATATATTGGCTCCTCAAAGTTGTGATAAAGTGATCTGGCTTAGGAGTGACCCGGTAGACCAATGAAGACTTTTGACTGGCCAGTCAAGTGTCATGACCGACCAGGCATGACCTTGTTCGACCAGTCATATGATTGTCTGCCCAGGCATGACCTTGTCTGCCCAGTCATGACCATGTCCGACCATTCATGACCATGTCTGACCAGTCATGACCATGTCCGACCAGGAATGACCTTGTCTGCCCAGGAATGACCTTGTCTTCCCAGGAATGACCTTGTCTGCCCAGGCATGACCTTGCCTGCCCAGGCATGACTTTGTATGACCAGGCATGAACTTGGCCGATCGGTCATGACCATGTCCGACCAGTCAAGTGCATGTCTGCCCAGCTAAGTGTATGTCTGCCCAGCTAAGTGCATGTCTGCCCAGTCAAGTGCATGACTGCCTAGTCAAGAGCGTGTCTGCCCAGTGAAGGTGTGGTTGACCAGCTTGAGTGAGATATGGATCGATTGGATAGAGAAGGACTACGTCAAGATTCCCAGAAACGGCTTCAACAAGAATCGGTCTTGGCATACACGACAATCTCTCATTTATCCCACGAATATAGTGTACTGTTACATTTTGAATATTGTTGTAATTTAAATATAATGAGAATAATAAAATATCCCGATTATGGGGGATATCATCTGTACGATCCTAAGCCTATAAATACAAGGCTTATGGCATCATAAAGGGGACTTTTGGGCTTTTGAACTTCTGATCCGAATTTTCTAGAGAGAGGTACTTGTATTTGAGAGGATTCTTGTATTCTTGTAATCTGCACTAAAGAAACTCAGTTGACTCAGGTTCATCTGATCTTGAGTGCAAGTCTATAATCACAACTCTAAGTGGATTAGGCTATTACCAACACATTGGGGCTGAACCACTATAAAATCGTGTGTGTCTTTTATTTTCTCTTGAAGGTTTTATCGTTTTTGACGTTCACACGTCGTTGGCCAAAAACGCGGTCAACATTTTGGTGCTTTCATTGAGAGCCTGAAGAGAAAGATAGACGGTCCCTGAAGTATTATGGCGCCTAAGAACACCAATGCGGCTTCCAAGAAGACAGGTTCCTCTAAAGAGCCTGACAGATCAGAAGGTCCTGGCCCTCAAGACCGTGAGACTGAGCCTAGAGTCGTGCTCGAGGACGTGACTCCAGAAGTTGAAGAACTCCAGGAAGCCATGGGGGCCTTCCAGGAGGAGATGGCACAATTCCACGCCAGACAGGAGGCGTTCGCTGAAGAGATGGCCAGGCAGAAAGTCGCGTTAGAGCAGCTAAGGCGTGAAATGGAGGCCAGAAACGAAGAGCTCAGACAACAACAGGAGGAGGTCAACCGGAGACATCGTGAAGCAGCACTTGCTCTAGAAGTGGCTACCCAATTGGCCCAAGCCAATGCTCAAGCCGCAGCACAAGCAGCCACCCAGGGAGCAAAAAATAATAACGCTGGTCGGAGGACCACTGACAGAGCCGATTCTCGAGGACCGGGCAGAAGCAGGAGTAACCCCCTGGTCGGGACGATGATGGGGACCGATCCAGAACTTCCTCGACGCAAAGGGAGCACTCTAGAACCCCCTCCAAGAGCCACCGATTAGAAACTTCGAGGTCAAGAAGTCACCGATCGGGCAGTAAGAAGACCCCACCCAGGCAGGATCAGACCAAGACTCCTCGAGAGAAGAAGACTTCACAATTCAAAGATGGGCATGGTCGTGATGAGGCTGATAGTCATCACACCGACCAGTCAAAGGAAAAGGAGGGCAATGACCAACAAGGAGGAAAAGGCTGCCCAGGGCGCACTAAAAGGCCTCCACTGCACCCCGGCCAGCAGCGTAGCGAGAGAACGCAAGTCCCGCATAGTAAGCACTCTGGGAAATTGAAGAGTACGGTGGTCGATCGAACAGGAGAGCAGGCTTCCCGGAAGGATCTGAGGGACGTTATCACCAACAAGAGGAGGACCGTCCCAGTCGAAGGGCAAAATCTAGACCGCCCTGCCAGTCAAGTAGAAATACTTGACGATGGCGCGCCAGATGGTAATGCCCGACCAGGCGGTCGAGACCTTGGAACCTCATCAGTTGCACAAGCCATCCAAGCCCAGCTTGACATGCTAACAGCTGTAGTACAAGGTTTGTCAAAACGACCTTCCGAGATAGACGCGATAGACCACCGGAGTGGCAGCCCATTTTGTGCCCGGATTAGAGCAGCCCAGCCACCGGCAAAATATAAAGCACCGGTACACTGCCAGTATATACAGAAAAGGCAGATCCCATCAGACATATTGGGAAGTTTGAGGACCAGATGGAGTTGCTCGGAGTAAGTGACGATTATCGGTGTAGAGTTTTCCCGACTACATTGTCAGATATTGCCCAGGAATGGTATTGGAAGTTTAAGCCAAACTCCATTACCTCTTGGGAAGCATTCAGGAAGGAGTTTTGTAGACAATTCAACACTGCCCGAACTCCACCAGTTTATGCCAACCACTTGGCAGATATCAAACAAGGAAAAGATGAGTCTCTAAAGAACTATATACAGAGGTTCATGAGAGAAGCCAATAGAGCAACTGCTGTAGGAGACGAGGGGAAGATGGTTGCCATATCTGCTGTGATAACTTATCGGAGCCCTTTGTGGGACAGTATACATAGAAATCCAATTTCAACACTTCAGCAATTTCTTGACCGGGCGGACAAGTATATGAAATTGGATGATGCAATAGAGAAAGAGGAGAATGGCATAAACAATCCAGGTGGATCAAGTGACTCTGGTGGAAGGAAACGTGGAAATAATGGGTCTGACCACCATGAGGAAAAGAAAGCAAAGTTGAATTCAAATGAAAAGCCAACCAAGTATGAGCCTTAATTCACTAACTACACCACTCTCTCGACCAGCCGAGTAGAAATATATCTTGCTAGTCATGAAGAGGTTCCCTACAAGAAGCCTCCCCCCATCAGGAAAGAGATGAGGAAGAGAGACATGAATAAGTTTTGTCATTTCCATGGAGATTATGGTCACGAAATGAATGAATGCAATCACCTCAAGGACGAGATAGAATTTCTTCTCCAGTCGGGCAAGTTGAGAAAGTACCGGGCAGAGACACCCCAAAGAGAAGGAGGCAGCAGCAATCCTAGTTTCAAGCGGCAAAGATCTCCACCCTTGCAGCCCGGACCTGTGGACTTTACCTTAGACACTATATGTGGAGGTCCACACTTGGCTGAGGAAGGCAACGAAGCAAAGGAGAAGTATGCTGAGCAAGAGTGCTAGGATCAAAGACCACTGGAGTGGCAAGCATCAGAGGATATATTGTTTTTAAATACCGCTTTTAGAGTGGTAGCTTGATTTCGAGTTGTTTGACTTGTTATTTAAGTTTGGTTTATGAGCTGGTTATTTGCTAACCAGTCATTTTATTTTTGAACAATTTTGGTTGTTTAAAGACTCATTATTAGACATGTTTTTTCCATTTTAATTTACGAGTAATAAAAGAGACTATGCACAGCGTGGTCGATTCTTGCTACAAATATGCATGTGTGTTAGTTATCCGAGCAGTGTTCAACTGGTCGGTAAAATCAGACAGTGTTCAACTGGTCGATACGTTCAAGCAGTGTTCAACTGCTCGAATATTTTCAATATATTCTATGTGTTTCACCAGCAATTAACTGCTCGAACATATTCAGTCAAGTAGCAAGTGACTAAGGATCTTTCAACCCTCGATCACCTGGGGGGCACATGGAGTATATTGGTGTATAATTTAACATAGGCAATAAGAGCACGAGTTAATATATCTGTTTTTAGGCTGACTTGTAAATTTTTGAAGTCCAAAAAGGCCATTAAGCTAACTTGTTTGACAAAGCTTAAGTAACTTGGAATTTTTTTAAAATTTCAAATTAGGAGCAGATATTCGTGTGACAATAAACATTATGCTCATAAAATATTAGAGCAATAAGAGTGTGAGAGAGTATACTTAGTATGGACTTATGAAATGTCTAGAATTTCTAAGTTAGAAAACTAAGTACTCATGCGAAAATATAAGGCATACACCAGAGTGACTTTACTATTCACAAAAAACTTATAAACTTTTTAAGTCTAAAAGAGACTTAGAATGTTTTAAGTTAGAAAAGAAAAGTAAAGTATAAATGCCAACAGCTTAGCTATATAAGAATAAAGAGTAAACTACTAGCCAGGTACAAGTTTAGCTGATCAGGTGCAAAGTTTTCCTGCTCGGGAGAGCAGATACAACTTCCCTGGTCGGCTAACATGTATCACCGATCGAGTAGAAAACTCTGTTGTTTAGAATGAATAACATCGATGAGTCTCTGGAGTGAATCAAACAAGAATAAATCGATAAATATTAAGGAAAAATATTTGTTACTACTCAGAAATTATTTTATTGGGTAGCAAAAATATTTTTTATTCCTTAGAAAAAACATGTGTGAAGGAAAAAATGGAAGGCAAAAATTTGGTGCCTAAGGTGCGGCATCCGAGCAGCTGCGCCGAAGTGACTGAGCGGAGTCTGGTGCGCGCCCGAGGATCATGTGCCAAAGCATCTAAGGGGCCAAGACATGAACGTCGAGCGGCTTGGCTGCGTGTCCAGTCGGATAGGGCGTGTTCGAGCAGCAGGCGTGCATTCAGAAGGTGTTGCCTTGGCGTCCGAGTAGAAGGTGGTTGTGTCCGATCGGCTGGCAGCGTGTGTCCGAGTAGTGAGGCTGCGTCCAAGCGGATGGCCAGGGTCTGAGGAGCAGCGTGTGTCCGAGGGGTTGCGTCTGGTCTGAGGAGCGGATGCTGGGTGCCGAACTGTTGTTGTGCCTATCTTGTCGAACGCTGGCTGTCCGAGCGGACCGTGCCTAGCCGAGGCTGTCGCCGTGCGTCCAAGGAGCCAGTTGGTGCGTGGCCGAGGAGTTGGGGTTGGTCCGAGGGGCAGTGGATAGTACCGATCGGATGGGCATAAATTCCAAGGCAATTTAAGCATCCGAGCAGCCCTAGACCCATACCACAAACATAAGCCCTAAATTCCATGAACACAAACACCGTTTCTCATCCAAAACACATACTCCAACAATATCAAAAAAAAAAAAAAATAGAATTTGAAGAAATCAAAAGACAAGTTCAGTCGTGGGTTTACGTGAAAGTTATTAACCAAGTAGGAGCTTTTGAATGACCTCAAGAACATTTTGCTAGAAGAAAAGTTTATCATACGAGAAAATCGTATAATAAACTTGGGGGGCAAATGTTATCCCCAAAAATTGGAGATCAATGACGTGGCAATAAAAGTGACAAGTGGCAGTGCATGGTCCGTAAACGACACATTAATAGTCAATAAATATATTGGCTCCTCAGAGTTGTGATAAAGTGATCTGGCTTAGGAGTGACCCGGTAGACCAATGAAGAGTTTTGACTGGCCAGTCAAGTGTCATGACCGACCAGGCATGACCTTGTCCGACCAGTCATATGATTGTCTGTCCAGGCATGACCTTGTCTGCACAGTCATGACCATGTCCGACCAGTCATGACCATGTCCGACCATTCATGACCATGCCCGACCAGTCATGAACATGTCCGACCAGGCATGACCTTGTCTGCCCAGGAATGACCTTGTCTGCCCAGGCATGACCTTGCCTGCCCAGGCATGACTTTGTCCGACCAGGCATGAACTTGGTCGATCGGTCATGACCATGTCCGACCAGTCAAGTGCATGTCTGCCCAGCTAAGTGTATGTCTACCCAGCTAAGTGCATGTCTGCCCAGTCAAGTGCATGACTGCCCAGTCAAGAGCGTGTCTGCCCAGTGAAGGTGTGGTTGACCAGCTTGAGTGAGATATGGATCGATTGGATAAAGCAGGACTACGTCAAGATTCCCAGAAACGGCTTCAACAAGAATCGGTCTTGGCATACACGGCAATCTCTCATTTATCCCACGAATATAGTGTACTGTTACATTTTGAATATTGTTGTAATTTAAATATAATGAGAATAATAAAATATCCCGATTATGGGGGATATCATCTGTACGATCCTAGGCCTATAAATACAAGGCTTATGGCATCATAAAGGGGACTTTTGAGCTTTTGAACTTCTGATCCGAATTTTCTAGAGAGAGAGTACTTGTATTTGAGAGAATTCTTGTATTCTTGTAATCTGCACTAAAGAAACTCAGTTGACTCAGGTTCATCTGATCTTGAGTGCAAGTCTATAATCACAACTCTAAGTGGATTAGGCTATTACCAACACATTGGGGCTGAACCACTATAAAATCGTCTGTGTCGTTTATTTTCTCTTGAAGGTTTTATCATTTTTGACGTTCACATGTCGTTGGCCAAAAACACGGTCAACACTAGCCAAAGAAAAAAGGTAAAGCCGGTAATCTTTTCTAGCATCAAAAATGGTAAAGCTACTCTGTCACTCAATACAATTCGAAAGTAGGTAAACGGTAAAAAAAAAAAAAAAGCAGATTGAGAGACTTACAACAAAACTAGGTAGATCATACTTCTTTGGCTCTGAAAAGCTATCACTCTCATACTTCTTAGAAGAAGAAAAGGCATCATTGTTCTACACCAAAAAAGGTATCAAGCTCTAAACGCCTCTAAAGGACTAGCTCTTTACCAACTAATATATCCAACTAATGTTTCAAACAAACAAAGAAATAGAAAAGTGAAATTGTAGTTTACAATCATTGACGACATTGTAAAGTCATGTGTAGTTAGTTATTATCGAATGCAATCTTTATTTAGTGCTTACTATTGTTTGAAACAAAACACAATCTGTATTCACAGAGGATAATGAAAAAGTGGAAATCTTACTTCACTGTTGTCAATCACAAATTCACAATTACGATAGGCTCTAGCTGGGTTTCTTTTCCAATTAGTTCTTTCAAGATCAGGGTTGCTAGATGCACTCTTGATCTTTGTAGAGATTTTGTTACTATCTACTAATTATGATGGTCTGCACAAATTACACCAACAAAATTGCAGTCAGAATTATTGTTGTCACAAACAACATACTAAGAACAAAAAATTATTACAGCCTTGCATTAAAAGATGGAGAAAACTTTTATAGTTTAGTTACAAAAATGTGGAACACTTCAAAGAAGCTATCAAAAGAAAGAACTTCATAATTAGCTGTCAAAAGAAATTTAGGAGAAGTTCAATTAATAGCTATGGTGGAAGGTAAGATAACAAGACTTGAGAGCCAAATCAATCAACTTAAACTTGGACTGCAACATGAACAAGAAACAAAAAAAAGAATCAAACCAATAGTAGCTCTTCTACAATACAGGACAGTTTCTATAGTTTTATAAACAAATCAAGGTAAGATTTAACAAAACAAAACTCTACAAAGAGACCCAATTCGACATTCTAAATCTTCAATCCCAGAAATCAAAAGAAAGAAAGTTGAGAAGAATTATTGGGATTTTGAACTGTTAGAGGAAAAAAAATAAAGAAAAGGGAAAGAAAGCAATTGGGATTCCAACGATTGCTCTAATCTGGTGTGAGCTATGAACATATACGAGAGAGGACGGAGGTCCATACCTGGGGAATCCGTAATGCACCTGAGGTGTTGTCGCCTGAGAAGGAAGAAACCAGTCAGAGAAGAGAGGTTGAGTCCAGTCACACGAACTGTTGTGGATGTCGAACAATAGTGGGGTTGTTGTCCTGGGGTCGAACGGCGGCTGGGCTACTGCCTTGGGGTGCTGTCAGGGGTTGTCGAACGGAGGTGGGGGAGCCGTCATGGAGGAGGTGCTGCGCGCGAGCTCAAACGGAGGTGGAGGGGGTCACGATTATTGGGGCAATTTTTTAACCTAGAAATAAGTCATTCTTTAAAAAAAAATAAAGAAGAGAAAAAATAATCTGTTTTTAAAAAAATAGTTTTTATTAGTTTTAAAAGAAAAAAATAAAATTAATACTATAAATTTTTAATAAGTATCAGTTGTGTGTAATTGGTAAAAAAAATTATATTGTTTGGTAACACTTAAAAAATAGTTTTTATTTATTTAATTAAAAATTTAATAATTAAACATAAAATGTGTTTGGTAACTCTATTATTATTTGTTATTTTTTTAAAATTTTAATTAAAATTTATTAAAGTTTGAAAATAGAATTTTTGCCCTTTCAATTTTTTTTAAACTGTTTTCGACTTTTCCTTTCTTTTATTCTTTTATTATTCAAATCAACACATCATATTGTTAAACAAAAAATAAAAATAAAAGTTATCAAACGTGTTTATTATTTTTTGTTTTTAAAAATAATAAACACGTTTGATAACTTTTATTTTTATTTTTCGTTTAACAATATGAAATGAGGTGTTGATTTGAAGAAGAGAAGAAAAAAAAGAAACAAAAAGTCGAAATGGTTTAAAAAAATTATATTTTCAAAATTTAATGAATTTTAATTAAAAATTTTACAAATAATAAATAAAAATATAGTTACCAAACACTATTTTATGTTTAATTGTCAAATTTTTAATTAACTAAATAAAAACCTATTTTTTTAAGTGTTACCAAACAACGCCATCATTAATGAATTTTTAATAAAAGAAATCTTATTTTATTAAATATATAATAAGTAATTCAATTAGAAATTAATATTACAAAAAAGTATTAAAAAATTTAAACAATTATTTGAATAACTCATTTAAAAACAAAACTCATTCTTCAACTAGTAGCTATTGTGTGTTGCAAATTATTAATTAATAATTTTTTATTAATATATTTACATAAAATATATTAAATTATATAAAAAATACAAATTAAATTAGTACTTGATTAGAAAATTTGTATTGCATTAGACAACAATTTAAGTAGAAATGTTGTCTCATGTTAAAAATAGACATGTTACAACAGTCTCATTAGAACTGTCGTTTCATGTGAGTTTTAATTTGCATGGCACAACAGTTTGTGAGCGACTGTTGTGTCATGTATATTTTTAACATGACACGATAGTTCTACTACAAACATCATCTCATGCATGTCGTCTAAGTACAATTTTGTAGTAGTCCATGTCAATTTTGGATAGTTTCACAAAGTTATGTAATTTAGAGAAGAAAAGAGAAATTATGGCAGATTTATTAATTAAAATAAATTAGTATCTAAATTAATAAATAATTTAAATCAATGTTCAAATTATAAATAATTAATTTGATAAATAATTTAAATAATTATTTAATTAATTAAATCAATAGAAAATAATACATGCCTTGATTTTAAGTCCAATGGGCTTATAATCAAATGAGAAATTTCACGGGTCTAAAGCCCATGATAATTTCGACCTAGGGCGTCAAATTGACCATTATTTTATTGATTTTTTCAATTAAATTAAATGGCCTAATTGAGTCTATAAAATGAGTGCTTAGAGAGAAGTCAAGACAACCGACATAGAAGTTTAATCACTGGTTTTCTGATAGTTTTAGATTCTCTCTAAACACATGTCATTTTCTAAGTCTCTTTGTTATTTTCTCTTCTTCTCTCTGTATCTATCTCATGTGTTGAGAATTGCCCACTCTAGTGTAGGTGATTCTAAGGATACATTGGAAGACTGTGAAGAAATTAGAAGAACAGTTCAGTTTCTTGATAATACTCTGCGATAGAAAGGATACAAGAGTTAGAGAAATTGAATGCATGACTCTTTCATTCCACTGCGTATACTGTAAGTATTCTTATCTTTGTTTCTCTTTGAATTCAATTTTAGAAACATGTTCTAGGTTATCTCATATTAATTTGTTTAATATTAGATCTACATGAAAATAAATAAAGATTCTGTATAAGTTTCCTAACAGGTAGGTGGTAATGAGAGAGTGGCCTGTGCCACTTATATGTTTTGGGAGGATTCCCGAATATGGTGGGAGGTGGTATCCTAGACCAGGGATGTAAATACTATGGAATGGAAGAATTCAGAACTCTGTTAAATGAAGTTAACCTTTTCATTTAAAAAGGTTTGAATATCTACAAGGGATCCCCAAAGGTTTTAAAAAAATAAAAATCAAACAAAAATTACAAAAGTAGCCGATCTAAGCGGGAAAATCGAGCTAATATTCTATGTTCCTCAAAAGTATCTCGACCATGGTGGTCAAGCAAGATGATTATGTACATGCCGTCCCTATGGTTCAGCTTTCCTTTGCCCTTACCTACACCACAAAGCACCTGTGAGCCAAGAGTCAGCAAGAAAACACAATAAAGTAAAATAGATATTCAGATAAGCATTTTTATCAAATACATGCTTTAAGAACCATGACCAGATTCACATTGATTTTTCAACATGTATAACGGCTTGTGCCGAATAAATGCATACCACACCCCTGTAATGGTCATGCCATAAAGGTCTACATTACGCATCTATATTGCCGATAACGGCCCCTAGTCGATCAATCACAAACGATAACCGATCGTTACAAACAACTATAGTAATAGATTCATATATAGAACAAACATTTAACTTTAAAGAGATTCAAGGCACGGTCATAACCGTGTTCGATAATTAGGGCTAATTCCCTCCACTCAGTGCATGTGTCAATTTTCTTACCTCGTCTGAACAGATAGTGGGGCGACCTCGAGTATGATCCATTTCCCGAGCCTTGTGGAAACCCTAGTCACAACATAAATGATATGTTTATTAGGAACTGATTCTGATAATGGGCTTCAATACTAAGCCCTAGCTTTCGGGACCTCAGATTCCACTAAACTAGATAGCAGGAATCATCCTTTGAGCCTCCCAAGTTAACTCCCCAAACCCTAGACATGCACACTAGAACTGCATTAGCATCGCGACGTCCCTTGTAGCGTCGCAGCTCCACAATAGACCGAGAAGCCCCCCTCTAAAAATTCCACATTTTGGGTCGCGGCGCTACAACGGCCTGAGGGCAAACCCACCCTCAAAGAAACCCATACGCGTTGTGGTGCTCATCCCAGGCGCCACTGCGACAACCCAAAATTTGTGTTTTTCTCCTACATTTTCAAACACAAAAATCCATTTCTAACTCAAAATCCGGCCAAACTTTCACAACCAAACGACCACAAACTATTTCTCTAATTCCAGCACAACATCAAAATGCACTTAAACATTCAATAACACATAATTACCAAAATTTACCATTTGAGCCTAACCTTTGAAAACTTACCCAAAAATCTGAAAATCCAAGCCCAATTTCAGAAAACAACTATAATCGAACCTCCAGAAAGGTTGCAAATGATTCCCCAATCCTCAAAATGTCAAATTAAACCTTCCAAAATTACTCAAACTCAGAATTCAACACAAAACCTCATAAGCTCAAGAACACTCAAATAAACTTATGCAAAGAAGATATTACCTCACTAAATTTGAATTCGTTGATTGTTTTGAAGCCTCTCACAACTCTAAATCCTTCAAGAATCTCTAAACCTCAACTTGAAACCCTTAGAAATCTTCAAGAATTGATCCTTAGGATCCTTAGGTGCCTTGAGAGAGAACTAGAAGAAAGAGAGAGAAGAGGAAGGCTGAACATGAGAATCAAAGTGCTCAACACTTAGTACCCCTTTTGTCTATACTAGTGGTCATATGACCATTTTTCCCCTAGCTTAAATAACCCTCTAATTAACTCCCAAGGACATTTTGCTCATTTAGCCTAATTTCTCACTAAACCTTAAATAATACCCCGAATCTCCAAATTAATCAACTAATCCACCAAATACCATTACTTCCCATCAAAAACTTCCTTTGTCAATTAATCCTGAAATATGAAAATTACCAAAATATCCTTTGGCTCACCCCAAGCCTGGTATTTATCCCCGTTGTGAATTTTCTGCTAAATTGCTCGAAAGGGTCGACTCCTGCCGAATATCATGAATACCCACATAATAATGTGATCCCAAACACATAACACATAAAATTATAGTTATACCCTCAATGGGTAAAAATTACAAAAATGCCTCCTTTTTAACAAAAGTGGGTCTTTAAGCACATTTAATATAAATAAACATGTACAATCAGTCATATCATAATATAAATCATATAATTCACATAATTACATATATATTTAATTAAAATCACATAATTCCACAATAATTCAACTTATTCCCTCCTGACACACTTATCAACATATTAACCCTTATTAGGAGTTTTGGGACGCTAAACATTATGTTGACGGACTAGCTCGCATTTAGTATAATCAGAGGCTAGTGGAGGAGCGATTTGAGAACACTCAAGCTACCCAAGTAGCTCAAGAAGCTCGTCTAGACCAAGAGCTTGAGGAGGAGCTCCAGGTAGGCATATAATCGTCCTCCCAAGATCAAGGTAAATCTCCCCTTGTTTTCTATCATGCTAAGCATCTAGGAGATGAGGTTAATTCCAAGCACGTGTGAGCTTCTCTGTCGCTTCTCTGGTGTTGTCTCACATAATAAAGTCTCCAGACTCAAAAGGAGTACCAGGATTATCAAGACTTGATCGACCCGTATCTCCACCACCTGAAGAGACAGTTACTTCCTCCGGGCTTTGTGCCATTAGATGACGTGACATCCTTCCACACGAGATGGTTTTGCCAACATGAAATGAACACAACTCAAGAGATTGGGAGGGTAGTGAGGGAGTTTGCGCATTCCATACCCCACCTAGAGGACTAGTCCAGCAATGGGGCTTCCCGAGAAGCTCACGTGCTCTCAACATTCCTTAAGTGTTTTTTACTTAGTTTTTTGTTGATTAGTTTGGTTCTAACACTTCTGTTTCTCCTTGCAGGTCATATGGGTTTGCTTGACACAGTACGTGCCGTCAGGCAAGATGTTGGGGAGGCCAGCAGGTTAGAGCCTAGATCATCCCAGAGGCTTCGTGAAGAGGTGGAACCTTCTCTACCCTCGAAGCAGCAATGGATGTCCTCAGTCAAAGTTGAGGAAACTAGGGTGGAGGACACACCTGTGCTTGAAGTACTATCCTCACTGTCTCCCTCCGGCAGTGCAGGAGATTCAGGGGTGGTCAAGCTCCCCGAGGATGTTGAAACTCTGTTTGTGAAGAGTCTAGTTTTTGCGCGTCCTCGTTTGCTAGTTTATCCAGAGAAGAACGAGGGGGATCTCTTATAGTGGTATTTGTCCATGGTGCAACACTTTGATGCACGCATGGAGGAGGGCAATCAGAACCTCCACGAGACCGTAGAAGCTCTTTGCCAGCTCAAGCCTCTGAGAGCGAGACCTTTGGATCCTTCCATTGGTCTGGCAGAGTTGGAGACTCTATTTTCCGAGAAGCTCGACGACACTGTGGCTACACTGGTGGCTAAATTTTTTCAAGCAATTAGATCCATGATGTGCGAGTTAAATGCTCAGAGCTTTGCCCAATTGGGTGATGACAACGAGGCTTCTCTCATCTCCACTCTCCGATATGCCTTCGTGAGGGTAAGCCTTTTAACTTTTGTTTGAAATTATGTTGTGATTTTTTCATCCACTGATTTTTCCTTTGTTTTTCTTTCAGATGACTGTGGTGGCCAAGCAACTTGGCGATTTCATGATGGAAAAGTCCTACAAGCTTAAGTGGAGCCAGGACAGGTGCGTTGCCCTGAAAACCAAGGTTGGGGCACCCCTAAAGGAGCTGGCCTATCAATGGAAATCCCTAGAGGAGGATAAAGCTCGCTCTTGGGCTCTAGAGGAGTTCACAGCCAAGGCGGCAGTAGAGGCCAAGGCTGTCGTGGCAAAAGCTCAAGAAGAGGCCAAGGATGTAGTATAGAAATCTCAAGAGGAGGCCAAGGCTTCAGTGGAGAAAGCTCAAGAGAAACCTTGGGAGGCTTCATACAAGGCCCTTCGATCGTAGGAGGAGGCCTGAAAATCCAAGGAGAAACTAACTTAGCCCAGCAAGAGGCTACGATGACTGTTAAGAAAGCTTTCACCAGGTGAATGATGCTTCCAAGGCCCGTGAAAAGGATCGAGCCACTGAGGATCGTGGGAAGAAACTTTCTCGGGCTCATCCCTGGTATTCCTCCTCTCAATGAGATGTGGGATCGACCCCGTGAGGGGTGGAGCTTCTTCATGAGAAAGTGGCGATCTCAAAAATGAAGCTCAAACCCTCGTAGAGGATGCCTTCTATGCCGTCTAGCTCAACAACAGGGGCATGGATCTCACTTTCACCTGGGACGTTAAGGGCACTCATTTTCTCTTCAAGGAGCGCCTCCGAGCTACTAAAGCTACACAAGTCAGTATTGTTGCCGCCACGGAAGCCACTAAAGTTCTTAAAGTCGACCTCGTCATTGACCTTATTGCTAAGGTTCCTCTAGGAGCAAAGTATGGCTTCTTTTATTGTGTTTTTGTAATTAGGCCTGTGTGCCACCTTTTCTTGGGGTAAAAACAATTAAATACTCGAGCTCTCGAGTACAGTTGTACATAATTTTTTGGAATGGATTTTTGCTCGCACTATTTACTTGCCTTTTTTGCCTTTCTTCACACATTTTTAACATAGTGTTTAGTAATAATGCAAATTGGACTTAATAACTGTACGAGGTTTTTCTCAAAGTTTTTAACATAATGTGCATCATGAAAAAACTGATTTATTCAACCTTGTTTTATCCACCATATGTGGGCCTAAGTCTTAAGAGACTCAAGTCTTGTCTGCCGTTGTTTAGGCAACTTGGGACTTGATCCCGAGACTTGGCGGCTCGGGTCTTGAAAACCCAAAAAAAAATTTGGTTCTTGGGAACTTAGTCTTGTTTCACGGGCACTTGGTCCTCGGGAAGTACCTTGAGTCCTTAGCTTGAATGCCCAGTCTGGGAGACTTAGGTCTTTTTTGTTACTTGTGCCAAAGTATAGACTACTCGGATCTTGCTTGCTTAAGTTTAGGAAACTTAAGGCTTGTGCCCGAGTATAGGATACTCAGGTGTTGATTGCTTAATTTTAGACAACTTAAGGCTTGTGTCCGAGTACAGGGGACTACAGTCTTAGACCTTTTACCATTTTCGAAGTTGGGAACTCAATGTTGCTTCACCAGCGCTAGTCCTCGGGAAGTAACTTGAATTCTCCACCCTTAGCTGAGTTAGGTTTGATTGCGACACTAGGTTTACTCTCGGGTGCCTGTATATGCTCCTCTAACTGTGTTCCCTAGGTCGTGCTTCTCGTGACTTCTTGCAAGCTTTATGAAACTATGTTTACTCTAAGGTGCCCTTAATAGGCTTCTCAAACTGATTTCCCTAGGTCATGCTCCGCGAGTGGTTACCTTGTAGGGTGAACCACCTATGCCCCTCAAGTGATCGGAAACTAGTATGCGTTCACTTTTCTAGGCTAGCAAACATGTACTCCTCGAGTAGTAAACGTAAATAAATAAAAATTTAAAATTACAAGCGGAATCTCTTAATTTCATCTATCGTGTTTTTCACACACGATTTTCATTAAGGTGCTCGTAGGCTACATATGACATAAAATTTAGAAAATACAAAATGCTTGTATCACTGGTAATACCAACGAAGGTACTTAGCATTCTAGGCATATGGAACCAACTCCCCGTTCAGTCGAGCCAACTTGTATGTTCCAGGATACACGGTGCTCTCGACTTGGTATGGACATTCCCAATTAGGGCCTAACACTCCAACACTTGGGTCTCGGGTTGCCAAGAAAACTCTTCGCAAAACCAAGTCTCCAACCTCAAATTTTTTGCCCTTCACTTTAGAATTGAAGTACTTGGACACTTTTTGTTGGTAGGATGCTGCACGTAGCTGTGAAGCTTCTCAGAGCTCCTCAGCATGCTCCAAGGATTCTTGCAGTAAAGCGTGGTCTGTGGTCGGGTCATAAGTGGTTCGTTGTTACGTGGATATGGCAGCCTTAACTGGGAGCATGAATTCATACCAGTAGGCCATGGAGAATGGTGAATGACTCGTGGAAGTCCTCGTAGTAGTACAATAACTCCATAATACTTTAGGCAGTTCCTCGGGCCAAGCGCCTTTCGCCTGCTCTAGCCTTTTCTTCAAAGTGGCATTAAGCATCTCGTTGAACACTTCCACTTGTCTGTTTGCCTGAGGATGGGCTACGAAGTTGAAACTCTTCATGACTCCATGCCTTTCGTTGAAGTCAGTAAATAACTCACTGTCAAATTGCAAATCGTTGTCAGAGATTATCTTCCTCGGGAGCCCGTAACGACAAACAATAATTTTGATGACAAAGTCCAGTGCCTTCTTGGAGGGGTAGCGAGAGGTTCGACCTCAACCCACTTCGTGAAGTAATCAACTACCACAAGCATGTATTTTACTCCTCCCTTTCCCGTGGGTAAAGACCCGATCAAGTCAATGCCCCAAATGGAAAAAGGCTAAGGACTTTTTATTTAAGTAAGCTCATTTGGAGAAGCTCGGGGGATGTTGGTGTATCACTGGCATTTGTTGTATTTCTTGACATATTCCATTGAATCGCCATTCATCGTAGGCCAAAAGTATCTTTGTCTTAGAATTTTCTTGGCAAGGCTTTGCCCCCCAGCATGGTCACCACAGAACCCTCATGCACTTCTCGATGGATGAACTGGGCTTCCTGATCGGACACACATCAAAGTAGTGGTAGTGAGTATCCTTGCCTGTACAATATTTTATCCATGATCACATACCGAGGAGCCTGGTAAAGTAGCTTCCGAGCCACTTTCTTGTCTTGTGGTAGTTCTCCGGAGACAAGGTATTTGGTTATAGGTTCCATCCAACTGTCCAGGGGTTGGACTACATCCACTTCCTCAAACGTTGTGATGCTTGGAGAAGCAAAATAGTCAATTGGACCACATTGAGCATTTCCACATCCTTGGTGGTGGTTAACTTGGCCAGAGCATCAGCGTTGGAGTTTTGTTCCCGTGGAACTTGTTGGATGGTGAACCTTTTGATGCCGTGTCGCATTTCTTGGGTTTTGGCTAAGTAAGCAGCCATCTTGGTTCCTTGAGCTTGGTACTCTTTGAAGATCTGGTTCATGACTAGTTGACGATCATTGTATATATCGAGTCCCTCAACTTTAAGCTCCAGGGCAACTCGCAATCTGACAATCAGGGTCTCATACTCAGCTTCGTTGTTGGAGGCGTCAAACTCAAACCTCAGGGCATTGTACACTCTCTGTCCCTCGGGGGATACAAAGATCAAACCTGCTCCAGAACCGTTCTCATTGGAGGACCCGTCCACATATAGCAGATTAACACCCAAATGTGACTTCCATTAAGCAGTAGTCGTAGTATAGAGGGGTGGTCGATTCCACAAGGAGGTAAGGAAACAAAGAGACAAATAAAATAGTTAGAAGGTAAGTAATAGAAGAACAATAAAAAGAAACAATATTTTTGTGAATTTGTTTGTTTGAAGGATTAAAATAAAAGATAATAAACAATAAAAAGGCTTGGTGAGGCATCGAGGTTCCACAATATATTTTGGTCACCTATTTACTTTAATAATTTTTAAATGTATTTGAGAAATAAAATTTCATACTTGAAGTACATGCACATGTTATTGTTATGAGAACCCTAGAATCAACATAATATCGTTGGAAATATGCAGTAAAAGACTACTCTCAAAATAACAATTATGATCTCATGCTAATACTATCGTTATGAGAAATCTAGAAGCGACAATATACCATCTCGGCGATAATGCAGTAAAAGACTACCCACAAAATAATAAAATTAATATAAATTATTTTAGTAAAATTACATAGAAAAATCTTGACTGATTCTATATATAATTAATAATAAATATTAATTGCATAAATAAAGATAGAAATAATAAAACTCAAATATTTGAACATTAAAACACTTTTATAAATTTAAAATAAAAAGATTACAAAATACAAAGCTTCACTCCTATCCTCACCAAAAGAAAACTCTAGCCTAAGTTAAAAGTCATTCTCACATTTTTCATCGAAAATGTGAGAAGACTAGGCTTAGTGATAAAATGGAGAAGAGGAAATAAAGAAAAAAAGATGGTAGGGAGAGAAGTGTGTAGAATACAAATAAACTACGGTGGAAATGACATGTGGTAAGCTACCATTGGTTGAGAGGGAAGCACATGGATTGCTAATTTTTGTTGAAAAGAAGACACTTCTATTGGTTGAAAATGAAGCACATGGATTGTTAATGTTTGTTGGAATGAATTGTAATTGACATCTCTTATTGGTGGAGAATAAATTGCATGGATTGGTGACATGGCGTCTTCGTGAATTGGATTGGGCTTGACTTCTTCAAAATGCCAACTTTCTTCATTTTCTTCCACTTTTACTTCTGTTTCTTTTTGCTTTATTTTATTCAACCAAAATTGTACCATTTTCCTACAAAATGAAAACAAAGTAAATCCTAATTAAATATTTTCATTTATAAAATATATCACATTAATTCCATGAATATATTAATTAAAACTTAATTTATTTTGACAATTAAAATCAATAAATATGCATTTTTGACCCTTAATCAATAGCTTCCATACAGATCCAACAGGTTGTACTTCCTCAGGCTTCTCGTGCGTTCTCGTACACTCCGCGATAAAGTCCACTAACACTTGTCCCTTTATGGTAATCCTCGGGTGGTAAGTGACATCGAACTGGCTCAGTTCAACAACCAACTTAAGAAGTCTTCCGGAGGACTCTGGATTTTGGAGGACTTGCCTCAACGGCTGGTTGGTAAGGACTTTGACAAGATACTCCTTGAAGTATGGCCATAGCTTCTGAGAAGCTACCATTAGACAAAAAATTAAATTCTCCATGAGTGGGTACCTAGATTCTGCTTCGAGGAGCCTCTTGCTTACAAAATAGACGGGATGTTGGGCGCGACCTTCCTTGCGCACTAGGGCAGCACTGATGACGCTTTCTGTGACAGCCATGTAGAAGAGAATGGGTTCTCCATCCACAGGTGTAATGACCCAACTTATTCTAGACTTTGGACCATTAATAACTACTATACATAGATACTAATCTTAAGAAAACATATATGTGAAACATTCATAACTTTATAAAAAAAACTGTAAGGCAAAGGTTGAAATACATAAAAATTCAGTTAGGATATGAGATCCCATTGTTTGAAAATAAAACATAACTTAAATCTTAAAATTCGGTACAAAACAAAGTGCAGAAAATACATAGAAACATAATAAAATAACTAAAAGCAACTTCGTCCTCGAATCGTTCACACAGTCCACCGAATCCATTCTCCCTCAATACACAATCTCAAGCTGCCAAGAATCTTACCACCGCCATAACTATTTTCCTGCACATATAAAACAAAGGAATGAGCCTAATGCCCAGCAAGGAAAATCTACTAAAAGCATGCAACATAAACATAAACATATATCATAATTCTAACCCATGTACATGGTAAACATTGGGGTTTGCTAACTAAGCAACTATAAGCCTCAACATACAATGAGGTTTGCTAGCTAAGCAACTATAAGCCCCAAACATAAAAGGGTTGGGGTTTGCTATTTAAGCAACTATAAGCCCCAAAACATACATATATCATAACATATAAAAACATACTGTAACGACCCAAATTCGCTAATAAGGCTTAAGGGCCTTGATTAGCGTGCCAGGAGGGCATGATGGGATTTATGTGTGATTTTAATGATTTAAATGCATGGTTATGATTTAAAGCATGTTATATGACTATTTGTTTATCTGAGATGCATGACTATGTATGTTAGTATGCATGTAGGCCCGGATCGTGTTAGAAGGGCATTATTGTAATTTTGGCCATGTTGGGCATAACTGCATTGATATGTGTTGATTGTTGAGACCACAGTGGTATGTGGATGTATCTGTGCTTTGTGACTCGAGGCGATCCCAGTGGGCAGGCTAGCGGAAAGTGATGACAGGAATTTATACCCGGCTCGGGGCGAGCCTGGGGGTACGAACAGGAATTCAGAGAAATAGATTGAGATTTATTTTGATGATGGGGGGATAATTATTTGGTGATTTATCAGGTATTGGGAAGCAACGGGAAAATATTAGAGACACTTGAGGATTAGCGGGAATTGGGGGAATGACTAAAATGGCCCTACTTGAACAAAAGGATTTAGAATTTATAGGGAGGGCGTTTTGGTCATTTGGCTTTTGGAGATAGGTTTTTATAAGGCTTTATAGAGAGAGGGAATGCTGAAAGAAAAAGAAAAGAAAAAAGAAGGAAAGAAAGAAAAGAGAGAAAACAGGGGGGGTTTTCTCAAGGAACGGTTTGTGCGTTCTTGCACCGTTCCTCTCCGTTTTTCTTGGGGAAAAGCTTAGTGGAGAGCAAGGATAGGCTGAGCATCAAGGATCTTGGGTTAGACTTGAAGATTTGGCAAGAACACATCAATGTTTGAGGTAAGTTTTAGAGATTTTCGGTTTTAAGGGTTTTGATGGTTTGAGCTGTGTTTTGAGCTGGATTGATGGGAATCTCAGGGGATTTCTGGGAAAGCTTTGAGGGAGAGCAAGCTAAGGAGGCCTAGGGTTGAATCAAGGTCGAAATTTGCAGCAATGGTATGATTTCTAAGACTTTAACTTTGTGGTTTGCTTGAATTTCTGGTTTAGGGTTGTTCATGGTAGATTTTGAGATTTGGGATAAATGATCTTGGGATTTGAGGATTTGGGATGCTTGGGATGAATGGAGAGTGTTCATAAGCTTGATTTTGAGTTTGGTAAAGATTTCGGGAAGTTTGGTTTGAGATTGGGTGAAAGAAATCGCAGAAATGCGATTTTGGGATTTCTGGGCTGCAACTAGCGCTACAGCGCTAGTCAGTGGGCGCTGTAGCGCTAGTCCCTGTTTCTGGAGGGGTGTTCTGCTTGTAGCGCTACAGCGCCCTCTTTAGAGCGCTGTAGTGCTGCACTGTTCACAGAGGTGAATTTTTGGGTTTTGATGAGGGATTTTGACCTAGGGTTCGGGGTTCGATTCCGCCACTTTGTTTTGGGGATTTAGGACTTCCCGGGGGGCTCGGGATTGGTCCCGAGGCTAGGTATTCGGACTTGGGGTTCGGTGTTGACTTTGACCTATGTTTGTGCCTAGGTGTGCGCTAAGGCTCGAGTGGGATCGTGCTCAAGGAGTCAGGTGATCTAAACTATCGCATTGTCAGGTAAGAAAACTATAACACTCGTAGGATAGGGCGTGGGCCCATGGTATGATTGCGGGGGCGCGGCCCTATATTGCATCACATGTTAGGGTGCAGACTTAAATGAATTAATATTTGATTGCATGTTGTTGTGTTATATTATATGTGTGATTATGATGAAATGAGCGGCAAGGGCCGAGTACGGCGTAGGCCGGGGCGGCCGTGGGCCGAGTACGGCATAGGCCGGGGCGGCCGTGGGCCGAGTACGGCGTAGGCCGGGGCGGCCGTGGGCCGAAAGTAACACCTAGCACATGGGATGCTATATTCAGGGTGGGACCCAAGGGATACATGAGTTATCCTCGCGGTGAGAACCGATACCCCAGGGCTTTGGTAAGGGTCCTGGGGCGGCATGGCCGTGTTTGCTTAGTCTAATGGTTGACTTGTTTATTTGTGGATTATCTGTTATGATAAACTGTATACATTGCATATGTTATGTTCTGCATGAGTTTTCTTGCTGGGCTTCGGCTCACGGGTGCTCTGTGTTGCAGGTAAGGGCAATGGCTAAGTCAACCAACCATGAGTACGGAGAGCGTGAAGCGACGCGTACATGTTCGGCCTGCCCGACTGCTTTGGTTGGGGGTTTATTCGAAAGTGGCTGTAATAATCTATGATTTTATGATTTCTTAACTGTAACCTTATTTCAAAAATGTAATTAGTTTTCAAACCTTATTTTGGGATCCCAAATGTTTAATAATAGAAGTTTTAATGAAACGACGCATTTTCAAAGATTACAGCCTTAACTCTTAATTAGTCACACTTTTGTTTCAAAACCTCGGTTAGCGAGTTCATTGCACACTGTTTTGTCTTAAAAACTCACTTAGTAACGGCTCTAAGGAAGTAGGGCGTTACACATACTATAGCATAATCATATAAACATATAATAACTATCCTATTTTCCTTACCAAATACCGGGATGTGAGAACAAGGACGGGATTTTGGAACACTCCTAAAAACCATTAATGAGAAGGTGAGTATTTCTAAAAGAAGGAGATGAAAAAATGAATGAACTAAACCACCGAGAAGATACTTACCGACAAGAAACCTCAAGTTCAAAGAACTTAGATGCCTAACCAAGAATGAAAAATACTGAGTTAGGATTTGAGTAGAGAAAAACTATAAAAACTAATGAAATATACATAAATGAACTAAGAATAGGAATACCTTTAAATGCACTATGACTGTACTACACCTCGAAATCGAAATACACACTATGAACCTTACTTCCCAAGTGTTTAATAAGCTTCAAATGATAAAGTTTATAACCCCAACCCAAGTGTTTAACACTCTAAAGTAAACCTAGCAACATGAAGGCTTTGAACTCAGCTTGAAGAATGAAAGAAATGGCTGGGTACTAGGTCCTATTTATAGAGTTCAAGAATGAAAAGATCTTCTTTTAGCTTGAATAAAAATAATGACTTTTTAATTGAAAAGACATTTGAATAATCGTTCAGCAGAGGCTTAAGACTTGGTCAAAAAGATTATGAGCTTATCAAGAGGTTATGGAAAAAATGAGCTCGGTTTCAAAAAAATTCAAAAATAATTCCCTAGAGCCGATATATCGCCCATGGTAGGCAATATATCACCTGGGCTTATGTTCCTGAGGCTCGTCGAAGTGTTCGTGCAAAGTTACGTGTTTTTCGTATTCCCCGAGTGGCGATATATCGCTCCCTAAAGCTGCGATATATCGGCATACGCTAAAATATTATACACGTAATTGCACTTTTTCAACCTAATTTGAATTGAGTAAACAACTTTGACTGAGTCCTATAACAATTTCAAAGCTGCTGGCAGACTCTGGGATTTTCAAATATTACTCTTAATATACTATTCCTTAAAAATACTTAATTTCCCGATAAACATGCACGTGACAAGTGTCATTATCGTATTGGGTCTATCTAAACCTTATAGTATAATAAATATCATCTTCATAATTAGTTATATTAATCAAACCTTATGTTATAATCAATATTCTTAAACTATAGGTTAAACTTATAAAATTTATAAGTGTTGTTACGAGTGTTCAACTAAGTCCCGGCTTAAACCAAAATCCACAATAATAAACATACTATAACTACTACTAGCTATTACTACTACTACTACTATCTAACTAGCTAAGTAAAGTTCTTGGACTCTACAATTCTTCCCTACTAAAATAATTTCGTCCTCGAAATTTACTTACCAAACAATTCCGGATACCGGGCTATCATGTCCTCCTCCAACTCCCACGTCGCCTCCCGTTCAGAACTATTACTCCATAGGACTTTGACTATCGGAATACTCTTGGATCGTAATTGCTTCATCCCTCTATCTAGGATGCTAACCGGTCGTTCCTCGTAACTCAAGTCTTTCTGGAGTGCTATCGTATCATATTTGAGGACGTGAGATGGGTCTGACACATAATTTCGTAGCATTGAGATGTGAAACACGTTGTGGCTATCTGCTAGGGCTGGCGGTAGGGCTAGTCTATACGCAACTGCTCCCACTCTGTCCAATATCTCAAAAGGACCTATAAACCGGGGACTAAGCTTGCCTTTCTTCCCAAACCGCTTTACGCCTTTCATAGGAGATATCTTCAGGAAGACTTGATCTCTGACTTTGAATTCCACATCGCGTCGCTTGGCATCTGCATAGCTTTCCTGACAGCTTTGAGCAGCGAGCATACGCTTTCTAATCAGTGCTACTGCTTCTTGAGCTTTTCTAACAGCTTCGGGACCAAGGAGCTGCCTTTCTCCGACCTCGTCCCAGTGTAGCGGTGATCGACACCTTCTTCCATAAATTAATTCATAAGGTGCCATCATGATCGTTGACTGGTAGCTACCTTTGTAGGAGAACTCTATCAGCGGTAAGTACTTATTCCATGATCCTCCGAAATCAAGTACACAAGCGCGCAACATATCTTCTAAAATCTATATCGTACGCTCGGACTGGCCGTCTGTCTGAGGATGAAAAGTTGTACTTAGACTTAACTTAGTACCCATGGCTTGTTGTAAACTTCCCCAAAATCTCGATGAAACACCGATCCTCTATCAGACACTATTATCTTGGGGATTCCATGCAACCTTACTATCTCTTGGACATAGATATATGCGTATTGATCTGCTGTGTATGAGGTCTTAACAGACAGGAAATGAGTGGACTTGGTTAGTCTATCTATCACCAACCAAGCTGAATCATGCTGCTTACTTGTTCGTGGCAAACCCGTCACAAAATTCATAGCTATATCGTCCCATTTCCATTCTGGTACGCTAAGCGGTTGCAATAAGTCTGTAGGCCGCTGATGTTCTGCTTTCACTTGCTGGCATACTAGACATTTAGACACAAATTCCGCTATGTCCTTCTTCATCCCTGGCCACCAATATATTGCCTTGATGTCATGATTCATCTTGGTCGACCATGGGTGAACTGAGTATGGGGTACTGTGCGCTTCTTCTAGAATCGTCATCTTAATCCTTTGATCATTTGGCACGCATACCCGATCCTTATATCTCAATAACCCTTGACCTGATATTGAGAAATCTGTGGCCTTGCCTTCTCTGACTGCATCCATATGTGCCACTAGTGCAAACGAGAATCATACAGATGCACTTTCTGATTTGGCTCAAAGTATTTTCATAGGATCTGTTTATCATGAGCAATTTTCAACTTCATTTTATAGATCCTGGAATTGTCATATGCATCGTTTCTCAATTCCCCAATTTTAGACAATTGGAGTTTGCGATTGATACATGTTGCATTAAGATCAAAGTTGAGGGCTTTGATTTCCTAATAAGCTTTATGCTCGAGCTCGATAGGTAAATGACAGGCTTTTCAAAAGACAAGTCGATAGGGAGAAATCCCAAGAGGGGATTTGAAAGCAGTGCGGTATGCCCAAAGAGCGTCTAAAAGACATGTAGACTAATCTTTGTGGTCGGGATTTACCGTTGTTTCCAGAATGTCTTTTATCTCCCTATTGGCTAACTCAGCTTGGTCATTACTTTATGGATGATAGGCAGTTGTAACTTTATGAAGTACACTGTACTTACGCATAAGAGTTTCAAAAGATTTGTTACAAAATTGAGTGCCTTGATCACTAATGATAATGCGAGGAGTATCAAATCTTGATAACACATTTTCTTTCAAGAATTTTACAACTGTAGCGTTATCATTGGTTCAACAGGGTATGACCTCGACCCATGTTGAAACATAACCAACAACGAGAAGAATGTAAAGGTGGCCAAAAGAAGGTGGAAATGGTCCCATAAAGTCTATACCCCAACAATCAAATATTTCAATAACAAGAATTGGGTTCAAGGGCATCATGTGCCGACAGGACAAGGAACCTAACTTTTGGCACCATATATAAGAACGACAGAAATCATTGGTGTCTTTAAACAAAGTGGGCCAGTAAAGACTGCATTGTAAGATTTTTGCAGCAGTTTTCTTCACAGAAAAGTGACCACCACAAGCATCATTGTGGAAAAAATTCAGCACACTAGACACCTCATCGTCGTGGATGCATCTTTGCATGATTTGGTCGGGTAAATACTTGAATAAGTATGGGTCATCCCAAAAGAAATTGCACACCTCGACCAAAAATTTGCATTTATCTTGTGAACTCCACTCAGAAGGAAGTTCACCTATTACTAAGTAGTTCACAATGGGAGCATACCACGGTAACTTAGTAATAGAAAGCAATTTTTGATCGGAAAAATCGTCAAGAATAGGTGGACCATCAATGGGATCACCGAATTCAAGTCGAAATAAGTGGTATGCGACGATGTTTTCAACACCTTTCTTGTCTTTGATCATTATATCAAATCTTTGCAAGAGAAGGATCCACTATATTAATCGAGCCTTAGCATCCTTTTTGGAAAGGAGATACTTAAGGGCGGACTGATCTGTGAAGATCATAATAGAGGACCCAATGAGATAAGCTCAAAATTTGTCAAGAGCAAAGACCACTCCAAGCAACTCTTTTTCAGTAGTGGAATAGTTCATTTGAGCACTATTGAGCATTCAACTTATATAATAGACAACAAAGGCTTTCCCCTCCCTTCGTTGTCCTAACACAGCTCCCACAACAAAGTTGTTGACGTCACACATGATTTCAAAAGGAAGACTCCAATCGGGTGATTGAATGAAGGGAGCGGAAGTCAGTGAGGTCACAAGTGCTTGGAATGAATCCTCACACTTTGGTGTCCATTCAAAGATGGCATCCTTGGCTAGGAGATTGCATAATGGACGAGAAATCATTGAAAATTTTTGTATGAACCTCCGATAAAAACCAACATGACCAAGGAATGAACTAATGTCTTTGACAGTCTTAGGGGTAGGCAATTTCGAGAAGAGGTCAATTTTGGATTTATCAACCTAAATCCCTCTTTCTGAAACAATGTGTCATAAGAATATGCTAGAAGATACCATGAAATGACATTTCTCCCAATTAAGGACAAGGGCTTTCTCAATGCATTGTTTTAAAATGACTTCAAGGTTGAGAAGGCAAGTATCAAAAGTGTTGATCACGATTTTGGCCAACTGCGAGTAGACGCAAAAACGACAATAACCTTCAATACAAAGTAATAGCCTAATCCACTTGGAGTTGTGATATATTTGGCCTAATTCCATATTCCATGGAGTCCTCATTCATTGTAAGCCAGAAAAATCGTTGTCGCAAAATATTTTTAGAGAGACTTTGCCCCCCAGTGTGATCTCCGCAAAATCCCTCGTGTACTTCAGCTAATAGGTTCTTTGAATGGTCGGGTGTCACACACCTTAGTAGTGGCATAGAGTACCCTCTTCTATATAACACCCCCTCCATCATGACATACCGAGCAACCTGTCTCATCGTCCTCTTGGCATCATTGCGGTTCTCTGGTAAAGTCCCTTGCTCGAGGTACATGATGATGGGTGTCATCCAAGTGTCAGCCACATTAATTGGCATTGCTTCCGGCTCGGTAATACTTGGACTCGCTAAGTATTCAACTGGCACTCCATTCAGAGTGTCAGCATCCTTCGCACTGGCTAATTTTTCCAAGGCGTCTGCATTGGAGTTTTGCTCTCGTGGCACTAACTTGATCATGTACTCTTCAAATTGTGCTAACAAGTCCTTAGATTTATTTAAGTATGCCACCATACAGAAACCTCTCGCCTGATATTCTCCCAAAATTTGGTAAACCACCAACTGGGAATCACTATTAACTTCGACTGATCGGGCGTGAACATCTTTGGCCAAGCGCAGTCCTGCTAATAGGGTTTCATATTCTGCCTCATTATTGGAGGCATTGAATCCAAATCGTAACGCGCAAAGAATTTTATGTTGCTCTGGTGTGACTAATATAAGTCTGGCCCCTGCATGGTGTTCATTCAAAGATCCTTCCACATAAAGCTGCCAGGAAGGGAAAACCTTTCTCTACTCAGCTACATTTTTTGTTTCGTCGGGAACATCAGGAATTCTGGTGCATTCGGCAATGAAGTCTGCTAGAGTCTGCCCTTTGATGGCTGATTGGGGTTGATACTTGATCTCGAATTGGCCTAATTCAATATCCCATTTAAGTAAATGACCAGAGGTCTCTGGCTTCTGCAATACCTGGCGTAAGGGATGGTCTGTAAGCACCTTTATGGGATGTGTCTGGAAGTAAGGCCGTAATTGCGAGATGCAAGCACCAAATAATACGCTAGCTTCTCGATCATGGGGTACCTTGACTCTACCCCTACTAACCGTTTGCTAACGTAGTAAACCAGATGTTGCACTTTATCTTCCTCTCGTATTAGAGCAGCACTGATAGCATGCCCTGTGATTGCTAATAAACGAAAAGGTCTTCTCCATCAATGGGCTTTGATAAAACTGGAGGCTGAGCCAAATATCTTTTTATGGCTTGGAATGCCTGCTCGCATTCTTCTATCCAATCAAACTTCTTGCTTCCTCTTAGTAGGTTAAAAAATGGTTCCATTGATTTGGAAACAAACCTACTTAGAGCAGCAATCTGCCCAGTCAAGCTCTGTACATCTTTGGTTCTGGTTGGAGACTTCATTTCCATGAATGCCTTAATCTTCTCAGGATTGGCTTCTATCCCTCGTGAGTTAACTATAAATCCTAGAAACTTTCCAGAACTTAATGAAAATGAGCATTTGAGGGGGTTCAACTTCATGAGGTACTTTCTAAGTACTGCAAAGCATTCCTCCAAATCCCGTACATGCCCTTCAGCTTCCTTTGACTTGAGCAGCATATCATATACGTACACCTCCATGTTTTTGTCGATTAAGTCGCGGAACATGCCATTCACTAAACGCTGGTAGGTGGCTCCTACGTTCTTCAATCCGAATGGCATAACCTTATAACAATACAATCCTACATCTGTTCAGAAGTTGGTATGCTCCTCATCGAGAGGGTGCATACTTATCTGATTATAGCCCGAGTAAGCGTCCACAAAGGACAAATTTTCATGACCAGAAGTTGCGTCAACCAACTGGTCTATCCTCGACAGGGGAAAACAGTCCTTGGGACATGCTTTATTCAGATCGGTGAAGTCTAGGCAAGTCCTTCACTTCCCATTGGACTTGGGCACTAATACTGGGTTAGAAACCCAGGTGGGGTAATAAGCCTCCCGATGAACCCGTTTTCCTTCAGTCGCTCGACTTCTTCTTTCAGAGCCTTCGCTTGTTCCTTGTCAAGCAATATTCTCTTCTGATGCACTGCTGGGTAGCATTCATCCACGTTGAGCACGTGGCTGATCACAATTGGTGAGATACCCACCATATCCTTGTGAGACCAGGCGAAGACATCTTGATTCCTTCTTAAAAATTCTACCAGCTGTGCTCTCACTTCCAACTTTAACTTCTTCCCAACTTTGACCACTCCGGTCGGTTTGTTTTCATCTATTAGGACCTCCTCTAAGTCCTCCATTGGTCCTACTTCACTCTCTAAATCCCCAAAGTGAGGATCAATGTCCATTCCCTCACTTTGGGCAACACCCTATTTGGTGACTTCATCACCGAATGGGGCATGTTGCTCATTCAAACTAATAGTACTTTCTTGGTTGGAAACTTTTAAAACTTTCTCCTGGTCGGCTAAATTCACAATGCTATGTTGGTCGATATCCATCTCATCTACTACTTCTTCTCTATCTACACACACAATCATATTATTCTCCTTAGCTCCCTTCTGTGCCTTAACTACCAAAGCATTATAACACTCTCTAGCTTCTCTTTGGTCTCCCCGGACACAACCTAGTCCTGCACTGGTCGGGAACTTCACGGAAAGGTGCCATATAGAAATTTCCGCATGTAAGGCCATGAGTAGTGGCCGACCAATCACCACATTGTAAGCCGATGAACAATCTACTATCAAAAACTCTGTCATGACTGTCTCATGCCTAGAAGCGTCTCCTATTGTGACCGGTAATTTGATTGTTCCGGCCGGTGACAATCCTTCTCCAGTAAATCCGTAAATAACTTGAGAGCATGGCTTCAAGTCATTGATGGATAATTTCATCTTTTCGAAAGACGACTCGTAAATAATATCCACAGAACTTCCTGTGTCAACCAGAAATCTCTTCACCTTCATGTTCGCAATTTGTACTGTAATGACAAGTGGGTCATTATGAGGATACCTTACATGCCAAGCGTCATCTTCAGTAAAAGTGAGAGACTCACTTTCGTACCGTGGATTCTTTGGAGGCCACTCCTCTACAGTCATGACCTCTGATGTTGATGTTACATCCAACTCATATCGAAGTGTCCGAGCATATATTTCCCTTGCTTTATTACTATCCCCAGCCAAATGTGGTCCCCCGCATATAGTGTCTAAAGTGAAGTCCATAGACTCAAGTTGCAAGGGTGGAGACCGCTGTCGCTTGAACCCAGGATCGTTGTTGCTTCCTTCTCCTTGGGTTTTCTCTGCTCGATACTTTTTTAACTTCCCCGACCGGAGAAGAAACTCTATCTCGTCCTTGAGATGATTGCACTCATTTCTGTCATGACCATAGTCTCCATGGAAAAGACAGAACTTATTCATGTCTCTTTTACACATCTCCTTTATGATGAGTGGGGGTTTCTGGTAGGGAACCTCTTGATGACTTGCGAGATATATTTCTGCTCGGCTAGCCAAAAGAGTGGTGTAATTAGTGAATCGAGGCTCATACTTTGTTGGCTTATCATTCGGACACGCCTTAGCCTTCTTTTATTCATGGCAGTCAGACACGTTATCTCCACGTTTCTTTTCACCATTTTGACCATTTCTTCCAGTCTTAGGATGATCAGTTGATCTGCCCGGATTGTTTATGCCTTTCTCCTCTTTTTCAATCGCGTCATCCAATTTCATATACTTGTCCACTTAGTCAAGAAATTGTTGGAGTGTTGAAATCGGATTGCGATGTATACTATCCCACAAAGGGCTCCGATAAGTTATCCCAGAGGATATGGCAACAATTTTTCCCTCGTCTTTGACAACAGTTGCTCGATTGGCCTCTCTCATGAATCTCTGTATATAATTCTTTAGAGATTCATCCCTTCCTTGTTTGATATCAACCAAGTGGTTGGCATAAACTGGAGGAGTCCAAGCAGCACTGAATTGTCTATAAAATTCTTTCCTGAAAGTTTCCCAAGAGATAATGGAATTCGGTTTGAATTTCCAATACCATTCCTGGGCAGTATCGGACAAAGTAGTAGGGAAAACTCTACAACGATAATCGTCACTTACTCTGAGCAGCTCCATTTGGTCTTCAAATTTCCCAACATGTCTTATGGGATCTTCCTTTTCTGTATATACTGGCAGCACTGGTGCTTTATACTTTGCCGGTGGCTGGGCTACTCTAATTCGGGCACAAAAACGGATTGCCACTCCTGTGGTCTACCGCATCCATTCCAGAAGGTCGTTTTGATAAACCTTAAACTGCAGCCGTTAACGAATCAAGCTGGGTCTGGATGGCTGGGGCGACCGTCGGGGTCTCAAGGTCTTGACCACTTGGTTGGGCATTTCTGTTCGGTGCACTGTCGTCAAGTATTTCTACTTGACTGGCAGGGCGGTTCAAACCTCGCCCTTCGACCGGGACGGTCCTTCTCTTGTCACTGATAACATCCCTTAGATCCTTTTGGGAAGTGTGTCCTCCTAACCGATAAAACACTGTGCTCTTAGATTTTTCAGAAGTCTTACTGCGCAGGACTTGCTCTCTCCCACTACGCTGCTGGTCGGGATGTAGTGGAGGCCTTTCGGTACGTCTCGGGCAGTCTTTTCCTCCTTGTGGGTTGTTTCCTTCTTTGTCCTTTAACCGATCAGTGTGATGACTATCTGCCCCATCACGACCATGTCCATCTTTAAATTGTGAAGTCTTCTTATCTCGAGGAGTCATGGTCTAATCATGCATGGGTGGAGTCTTCTTACTGCCCGATCGGTGACTTTCTGATCTAGAGGTTTCTGATCGGTGGCTCCTGGAGGGAGTTCTAGAGTTCTCCCTTTGTGTCGAGGCAGTTCTGGAGTGGACCCCATCATCCTCCCGACCAGAGGGATTACTCCTATCTCTGTCCAGTCCCCAAGAATTGGCTCTGCTAGTGGTCCTTCGACCAACATTATTATTCCTTGCTCCCTGTGTGGCTGCTCCTCGTGCTGGGGTCTGGGCATTGGCCTGGGTTAGCTGAGTGGCCGCTTCTAGAGCAAGTGCAGCCTTACGATGTCACCGGTTAGCCTCCTCCTGTCGTCGCCTAATTTCTTAACTCCTGGCATCCATCTCTTGTTTTTGCTGCTCGAATGCAGCCTTTTGCCTGGCCATTTCCTCGGCAAAAGACTCCTGCCGAGCATTGAATTGCATCATCTCCTCTTGGAAAGCGTCCATTTCTTCCTGGAGTTGTTCCACTTTTGGAGTGTCTCCTCGAGAAAGACCTTAGGCTCAGTCTCAGGGTTCTGAGGTCCAGGACCTTCTGCTCTAGCAGGCTCTTTTGACATACTTGGCTTTTTGGAGGCCATACTGGTATTCTTGGGAGCCATATTGGTAGGGTAGCAGTGTATTTCTTCTATTCAGGCTCTCAATGAAAGCACCAAAAATGTTGACCACGATTTTGGCCAACTGCAAGTAGATGCAAAAACGACAATAACCTTGAATAGAATGTAAATAACACAAGTAATTTTTATAGTGGTTCAACCCTAATTTGTTGGTAATAGCCTAATCCACTTGGAGTTGTGATATATTTGACCTACACTTGAGATCAGATGAACCTGAGTCAACTAAGTTTCTCAAATGCAAGTGAAAAGATACAGAGTGTCTCTCTCTAAACTCTCAGTAAAAAATACTCCCAGAATCAGATCCCCCCAAATGATGCCATGAGCCATTTATTTATAAGCTCGTGGATCGTACATGAGAAATATCCCACTTTGACAAGGTCCTTGATTGTTTCAACAAATTTAATCAATGAATAATAAACAAATTAGATCAATATAACTATTATTCCGAGATGTTTCAAATATTCCTGCGGCAGTTGCGAATGATTCAGGTCGAAGCTGTTACTAAGGCTATACCGAAGAGTCACCTAGAAGATAACTTCTAAGATAACTGGTCGGCTAAGACAACGCCAAACATACCACAGGTCATGACAAAGAACATCACTAATTAGCATGGAACATTGTGGTTGGCATGGGCACAGGGTTGAGCATGGAACACTCTGGCCGGCTAAGGCAAACATACCTCTGGTCGGCCATGTTTCACCCCTGGTCATGCATGACACATTTCTAGTCTCAACCTTTCTCATTTCCTTGGTCAACACATTGATAAAAGTGTGTTATCAACTGACACGTTTCTATCCAATTGCCACGTCACTAAATATAAATATTTGGGGATAACAAAAATATTTTCCAAAGACAGTTAAGTCATCCATGAATACTTCCATAGATTTTTCAATCATGTCACTAAAGTAGTTGGTGCATTACACAACTCAAATGGCATACGCCTGAAAGCATAAGTGCGAAAAGGACAAGTGAAAGTGGTCTTATCTTGATCCTCTAATGCAATCTCGATTTGATAATAGCCTGAATAGCCATCAAGAAAGCAATAGAAAGGATGACTAACTACACACTCAAGGATTTGATCAATGAATGGGAGCGGAAAATGATCTTTGTTGGAGGCGGCATTTAATTTTCTATAATCAATGCACATGCGCCATCCCGTCACAGCTCTTGTGGGGACAAGGGCCCATTTTTCATTTTGAACAATAGTGACAACTGATTTCTTGGGTACAACCTGAGTAGGACTAACTCATTTGCTATCAGTCACTGGATAGATGATACTAGTGTCTAGTAATTTTAGAATTTCATTTTTCACGACTTCTTTCATTGTGGGGTTTAGTCGCCTTTGAGGATCTCTTCGGGGGATAACCTCGTCCTCTAGATTGATTCGATGGGAGAAAATTAAAGGGCTAATACCTTTGATATCAGCAAGCGTCCAACCTATCGCAGATTTATGTGTTCGAAGTAGCTCGAGTAATTGCAATTTTTTATAATTTTGAAGGTTGGACGAGATGATAACTGGAAAGGTTTCAACGTCTCCCAAGAAGACATGTTATAAACCTTCGGGTAGTTGGGTCAATCGAACAATTTGAACCTCTTCTGCTAAAGTTTTTGGATGTGCCATCTCACGAGGTAGCTCCTCAAAGCGAGGCTTACAAAATTGTGTCCCTCTATGTTGTGAGTCTTTATGATCAGAAATTTCTAGAGTGGACTCAACAAGGCTGGGACTTTCATAATCAAACAAAAGGAGGATTTCATCAAGATTATCAAATTGCTTCGCAATTGAATCTCCTCAGGAAGTAGAGTGTCAATCATAAATATTTGATAACACTCGTCACCATCTTGGGGTTGTTTTCCAATGTGGAAAATATTTCCCTCTAGAGTCATATTTCCAAACGATATCTTCATTAGACCATTCCGACAATTGATTAAAGCATTTGCAATAGAAAGGAATGGTCTTCCGAGGATAATAGGAATTTTTGACTCCATGTTTACCACTGATTGGGTATCAAGAGCAAGAAAGTCCACGGGGTAATAGAATTTTTCAATTTGAACTAGAACATCCTCAACAATACCCCCACGCTTTTTGGTGAAGCGGTCAGAAATTTGTAGCACAACAAATGTTGGCTTCATTTCTCTAAGACCGAGTTACGAGTACACAGAGTAAGCCATGAGATTTACACTCGCGCGAAGAATATGTAAAGCTTTGCTAACTTCATGAGTCCGAATTTGGCAAGAAATGGTGGGACAATCGGGATCTTTGTATTTCAGTAATGTCTTTTGTTCAATCACCGCCCTCACTTGCTCAGAAAAGAACGCAGTGTTCTTAACATGGTGCTTTCTTTTTGCTGTGAATAAATCCTTAATGATTTATGCATAAGCTAGCACTTGTTTTATGATATGAAGCAAAGGATGATTAATCTTCACTTGTGTCAAGTGCTCAAGGATTTCAGCTCGGTTATCAGGAATTTTCCCAATAGGATTCAAAGTTTGAGGAAATGGAACTTTTGCAGAAGCATTGATTGGTGCACTCACAGAAATATCATTTTGAGTGCTTGAAGTAGTGGTCTTAATGGATGGATCTTATAAAGTTTTACCATTTCTAGTTGTGATGGCATTGTGCTCTTTAATGTTTTGATAGTTGGAGTTGGAGGATTGGGCCATATGTTGCCACTGTGCATTGAATAAAGGCTAAGAATGAATTTTGCCTTTTTCAGAAATAGCCAAAGAACTAGTCAGTTTTGAGAATTGACTTTTCATTTCCTTGATTTCTTCCATCATTTGGCGATTTAATTTGGTTTGTTCCTCTTTGAATGCATGAAGGGTATTCTTAAGAGAATTCCTTTATGGATGAGCATTGTATTGAGGCGTAGAATACACCTTTGGTGGTTGAGCTTGATGCTCATTTCTCCATTGGTTTTTCAGACGATTAAACTTGGTTGGAATCTCTCTAACTGAAATTTGGGTGGTTTCTCCAACCATTGTTGTACGTATGAGAGAATGACTTGTTATATGCCCCTAAGACATTAAATTGCTTCTCATAAACCCCCCTCATTTCATTTAAAGCTAAGCAGTCCTTAGCTAAATGCTCCATCCCTCTACAATCAAAACAAGGTTCTTGTGGTTCCACTTGAGAAATTATGTGTGGTTTTTGGCCATTTTTAGTCATTAAGACCTCTAACTACTTTTTCAAAGCTTCGAGTTGGGCCTTAGCACTATCTTATTCTTGAAGTTGATAGATCCCAGACGGTTTATTTCGGTTGGTGCTATCACTAGCACTTGGACTAGTCCAGGTGTGAGATTTTTTTACGGTTTCTCCGAGATATTCAAGAGCATCGTCCAACTCTTTTTCAAGGAATTCACCATTGCATAGAATTTCTACAAATTGGCGTTCACGACTTGTGAGGCCTTCGTAGAATTAACTGACCAAATGCCAGTTCTCATAGCCATGGCGAGGGCACTGATTTAACAAATCTTTGAATCTTTCCCAGACTTGATAAGACATTTCATTGTCTTTTTGGGAAAATGTGGAAATCTGTCATTTTAGACTGTTGGTCTTATGGCTAGGGATATGTTTCAAAAATAAAGATTTGGTCATTTCCTCACATGTTCCAATAGAACTAGGTCTCAAAGATTATAACTAGCTTTTGGCTTTGTCCTTCAAGGAGAAGGGGAAGAACTTTATTCGCACAAAATTGACATTTTCAGCTCGGTTATAGAACGTGGATACTTCCTCCTCAAATTCTCTAATATGCACGTATGGGCTTTCATTTTCTATTCCATGAAATGTGGGCAAGAAGTGAATTATGCCAATTTTAAAGTCTAATGCGGGCATATTAGGAGGGAATATAATGCATGAGGGCGTGGAAGTGCAAGTAGGATGGAGGTAGTCATTGAGAGTTCTTAGTTGGATTTTATCATTGTGAGTCATTGCGAATGGATTATTACCAAATAAGGTGTGTGGAGAAGCAGGAATGGTGGAAGGAGTAGTGGATGAATTAGAAGAAGTTTCACTAGAAGTCTTACTAGAAGTTTCGTGATGATTCATCCACTCTCAGAAATGAGAATTAAGTTTATTTTTATGTTTTTATTATTATTATTATTATTTGTTAAACGTGTTCCCAAGTAGATTTGGAGGTTTTGGGGTGATCTCCAATGCCTAACTAGAACTCCCTGAGGTTACTAAGTAAGTATGGAGGATTACAAGTTAAACTTTTTCAACCAAATAACCTTTAAGGAGAGTAAAATTGTTTATTTTGACAAAACAAGCTAGGTTTTCTTATAGTAATAAGTTCAAAAATGTAATGGTGCAAAGATATACGCTCGAAATGTTCCAAGGCCGATTGGGAAGGTTGCCAAGGTACCGCTTTAGACCCACACTTGCCTCCCGAGGTTACCAGGTAAGTGTGGAAGGTAACGCTATCACAAATCTTATTTGACAACCAACCTTTCTAGGCAGAACAATATCGATTTTTACCATTTGTAATAACACACAATTATTCTCAATACTAAGTGTTTTATGATTGAAATTTTATGATCAATTTTATGCTTTTTTTTTCAAGGAAGAACTAAATTTTAAGGAAGACTAAGGCAAAAAGAAAGAAAATTCTAAACTAAGAAACCTAAAGCAACAAAATTATCACAATATATCAACATAAAAATAAAGTAAAGAGAGGAAGCAACCTACTTAACAATATTAATCAAGGAAGATGTAATTTTTTTAAAAAATTTAATGAAGTATAGATAAAATAACAAGCTTAATTTTTTTTACAAATATTTATTAAACTAAGAAAATAAGAAAAAGAAATTAAATTAGGATTAACTAAAAAGAAAATAAATTAGATAACTAAGTTTTTTTTAATATATGTATAAATTTTTTTATGCAACCAAAAAGAAAAAAATATTTTTTTTTTGTTTTTTTACGTTTTTTTTTTCTCTATTTTTTGTTCTACTTATATATATATAACCACTTTTTTTTTAACAATAGTAAAACTAACCAAAGATTAGAAAATGGAAGAAAAAAATACAACACACACAAGAGGAATAACACTATGCTAACACAACATTAATACCAAAAAAAATACAAATAAAGTTACTAACATTTTGGTAAAAATTCCACTAAACTCTTGAAAAACTACCTCCCCAGCAACGGTGTCAAAATTTGATTAACAACCAAAATGCGCATCCACTAAGCGGTGGCGGCAGTGTAGATGGGCAGTCGATTCCACAATGAGGTAACTAAGAACAAAAGTATTAGTAGAAAAATAATCAAAAAAGATTAGTACAAAGTAAGGGAAATGGATTTATGATTTTTGGTTTGAGAATTTGATGGTAAAATAAAGCAAATAGAAATAAGATGTAATCCAAGATTAGGGAATAGAAAGGTATCAAGAATCACCCATATGCATTGTTTAGTTATTTAGAACTTTGATTCATAAAATTTACACAAACAAATAGTTCACATCCCAACTACTTATTTGGATGATTTAACATTAAAGTGCATGCTTGTTTCACAAAAATATATTTGAGCAAGTATGTTCTTACTTGGGAAGCAAAATGTTAATCTTATGAAAAATCTAAGAATGACATTATACCAGTAGACCATAATGCAATAAAAGATTGAACATAAAACTAAGCATCAATATTATTTATACTAACTTTAAACACATAGAAAAAGCATGACTAACTCTATATATAATATTAGCAATAATATGTAAAGATGAAGAAGATAATAGAAGAACATAAATACTCAAATGTATAAACTTTAAAGACCTGTATATTGAATCGAAAATATAAATAACACCACTTTGCATATGAGATCATCCCTAACCTTCCAATAAAGATTAGGTCATTATGCACATCATTCTCACAAAAATTCCAAAAAGAAATATGAGAAGAAAAGTGAAAAAATGTTGCCATAGTTTTTCTACTCCAAAAATTACACACCAAAACTAAGAAAATAAGCTCCTATTTATAGTCTTAGAACAGGTCAAAATACAAATTAACTAAATTTGAGGCTTACAAAATAAAACTAAAATATTAATAATAAAATATGATTTAAAATCAAAATTATTATTATTAGTTTTAGTGTTATGATTATTATTATTAGGTTGTAGACTAATGCATGTAGGTGGCTAGGAAGCTTGGAGTGATGAAAATGGCTCACATAGAGACCAAGGCGCACACAAAAGGGGCTGGCGCATCAGGCGGCTGGCAGGCGAGCTGGCAGGTGGGCTATCAAGTGGGTTGGGTGCGCGCCAGGCACCATGGTTTACAAGGTGGGCACGCAGGTAGGCGGGTCGGGCGCGGCTGCGGATCGGGCTGGGCTGCTGAGGCCATGTGGCGGGCTGCGAGATTGACATGTGGCAGTTGGACCCGCGGGGGAGAGAGAGAAGGCATGGGCTTGGACCAAACGGGCCTAGGCTACTTTATCTCCAAAAATGTCATTTTTTCTTCCTTTCTTCAATTTTATATCTTTCTTTCTTTCTTTTTCCTTGTGCCACAATACAATTTCTCTCTTAAAAAATAACATAAATTAAATCAAAATCAAATATTTTAAATATAAAAATATATTATTTAAAATTCATGAAAATATTAATTTAAAAACTTAATTTATTTTAACATTTAATATCAATAAAATGACATTTTCAATAACTAATCAGTGGTACTTTAACCTAAGGGCCCACTTGTAGCCCTTGAGCCGTTAAAGTGGCCTTCATGGCATTAATCCCTTCCTTTAAGGTGGCGATACTACCCTTCTGAGCTTGTATCTCTTGTTTGTGGGAGGCTACTTGACCCTTAAAGCCCACAACTTCTTGTTCCTCCGCCTGGTACAGCTGTGAGTAGTCACTCTCATAGTAGTCATCTCCGTCTTTTTTCGTCCTAGCCATCATTGTCAGCCACCTCCGGATCGGCTGGTGAAGGTGGTCGACTGGGTTCTCCTCCCACTAAGGTGGCGGTGGGAATTTCTTCAATAACGTTTCTTCTGGTTTTTACCATTGCTGGAACTCAAAGCTTTCCCCAAGCTCTCAATGAAAGAACCAAAATGTTGACTAGCTATTTCACTAACAAACAATTATAAAAAGCTATAAGAAAATAAAGGTTGAGACGATGAGTTTTACATGGTTCAAGTTATAAATAAACTATAATCCACGAGCCACTTGTATTAGGATGAGAAATCTTAGAGGTATTAATCTTTCATGGAGGCTTCAATCAGATTTTTAGCAATGCTCTAAATACAAAAAGTTTGGCATCATTTACAATGTGTGCCCTAGCCCTATTTATAGATGATTGAGGGCAATTAACTTCACTAATGGGAATTTATTACAATCAGTCTCCCTTAATGGGGACTTAAATACATAGTAAATGGTAAAGTCCAATAGTTAATGTGCTGGTGGGCCCTTGCATACCTCAGTGGACCCAATACGAGGTACCAGCACACTACTTTATGGGGCTACGCTCTTCTAACAGTGTCAGTCAAGTAGCTGCACGATTTCCCATGTCAGACGACATCGTGAGACATCCTGTTTGTCGCTTGTACAACATCGATACCACGATTTGTGCAACAATGGGTGTCAGATGGTTGCTTGTGGTCCAAGGTCACTGTTCTTGACACCTGGCAAGTTTCGTCCACACCTGGAGAATGGATCTCACAGACTTGAAGGACTTGAGGGTATGAAACAATCATGTACCAAGACTTGGAACAGCATCCTAGAATATGGTCCTATAGAGGTAGCATTCCCACGAGGACACAGTCCTCCGGCAGTGGTGAACTATGATTCAAGGCTAGGCTTTCCTCATGAGGATCTCGAAACAAGCTCCAGGACTTAATCAACTCTTGTGAAGACACAATTACTCCTCAATGTGTGCCATGTGTCACATTACGAAAACACGTACAACAGAATCCATGCTTTCCTAACAGATCGTATATTGATTCCCTTAAGGGTTAATCACTACTAGAAAACTATACTTAGGCAACACACGAGAGACAACAGTTTTCATAGAACAGTCGTCTCGTGTCAAAAATAGACATGACACAACATTATCTGTTGAACTGTTGTGTCATGCAAATTAAACCTTGCATGAGACAATAGTTTTAGTGAGACTGTCATAACATGTCTACTTTTAACATGAGACAACATTTCTACGAAAACTATCGTCTCATCCAAATACAATTTTTTTTAATCAAGGATTCATAAATTTGTATTTTGTTAATATAATTTAATATATTAAATAAATATATTCATAAAAAATGTTAAATTAATAATTTGAAACATAGAATAGCTATTAGTTATATAAATAAATTATTCAAATAATTTTCTATTTTTTAATAATTTATAATATTAATTGCAAATTCAATTGGTTATTATATTTTTATGTCCAATTTGTCATAAGGTAGGTCACCAAAACGTATATATAGTATTTAGGAATTGTTAGTGATAATAGTATAAGTAAAATTATTTTTTATTTTAATTGAAAATTTATATAAATTAAAATATTTGAAATATTTATCATCACAAAAACAAATTATTTTTAGTCACAATACATTTTGCGACTAAAAAATATAAACATTGTAACTAAAAAAACTTCATCAACATTATGTTATTACTAAAAAAATCTATGACGAAAAGTATTAGTAACACAAAATGTAATTTATTGTGATTAAAAATATATTTAGTCATAATAAATTCTATCATTATATTATAAGTTTTAAGAGAATTTTTAGAGTTGTGATATGTAAAATTATTTTTTATAATAGGAGTGCAAAATTGTAACATCCCACAAATTCTACATTAAGAATTTTACGGAAAAAAATAATATTTTATTGAAAAAATAATTTAATTGGGAAAGTTATGAAAATTAAATCACTTTTGATTTAATTATATATTGGGATGATAAATAGATTTTTATGTCCCAAGTTGTGCATTATTTTTTGGAATAATTAATAAATGATATTAAAATTTAAAAATAAAAAAAAATTAGAATTTAAAGAGTTTTATTTTTTTTAATTCATATTATTTATTGAGAAATAAATAATAAGAACTCTTTTTAATTTTTTTTAAATAGAATTTATTATGATTTGAATATTTTACATTTTAAATTGTGAGATTTAAAATAAAAAAAATGATTGCTCAATTATTATATCATTTATGATATAAAATGTTTTAATTTCAATAAAAATATTATTTTATTAACTAATTGTGATAAATTGGTTTAAAATGTCATCTAATTATTTTTTGGGATTTAAAAATGATTTAGATAAATATTTTTTGTGGCAGATTTAGATAAATATTTGTTTAACTTAAAAAAAACACTCTAGTAATTAAGTGCTAAATTAACAAAATAGAGTAACTAATAAAATAATTGATAAATAAATGAATTAATATATTAAATATCAGATTTTATTTAATTGAATAAGAAAAAGGAGTTAAAAATTATAATACTAGAATCCTAAAATTGTATTAGCCCTTTCTCTCTCCTCTTCTTCCCAGCCCGATACCACCACTCTTTCTTTTCTTCTCTCTCATCTCAGTCGGCCAGACCAAATGAGCCATCTCCAGCAACCACCCAATGACACGCACCCCACCACAAGCTTCCTTGGCCCCCAAAACCCCCAACCCGTGAAGCTTGCCTCCCCACTCGTCGGCATCCGTCGCAACTGGCCCCCCAAAGTTCTATCGCCGATGTGAGTTTGGAGGATTTTTCTGGCCTCCACCGTCTTCGAAACAAGAATTCAAGGGAATGGCTGGGTTTGTGAGCTCAAGATAAGCAAAACCCCTATGGAAATTGGACTGAAATGTCGCTGGAGGTGCTCACCAATGTCAAGAACGACTTTCTTCTTCTTCTTGTAAGTTCTTTCTTTTGTTTCCTTTTCTTCTTTAGTATATATTACTGTCACTAAATCTTGTGGAGCCAGAATTGCATTTATTAACTCTTTTTAAAGCTACAAATCTAGGACCCTATTTATTTTGATATATATATATATATTCAGCTTGAGAAAGAATGTGAGATATTTGGTTTTGGCTTATTATTTTAGACAAATTTATGCTTACTAGCCATTTGGGTATTCTCTTCTTTCTCTGCGTAGTAGCTCTATTTTTTTTTCTCATTCTCTATCTATATTTCTATATGTATACATTTTGAATCCTTCTCAATAATTTGTGAAATAAGGGATATCTGAATGACTTCACCTGTGTTGGCCTCTTCGCTCCTAATAGCTTCTTCTTCAAAACCAGGGCACTTCTGAGAGAATTGCCTCCTTTTATGAGCTTTGATGTGTATATTATTTGGTGTAAAGTATATATAGAAGCATTGGCTTATTCTTAGAGGGCATATCTATTTTTTATATTCATTGATTTCAGATCTATTCCATGGATATACATACACGGTATGCTCTCTCGTCAACCCTTATTGGTGGTGTAATGGGTGCACATGCTCAATTATGGGAGGTATATTTGCTATATTTAATCTTCTATGCTCTTCTCCTTTTGTAGCATTCCCTTTCATAATGTGTTTGAGTAGTTATCTTGATGCTCATAATATTCTTTTTCTGTGTTTTGTCTGTTGCACATAAATTGTTTGTTAAAATGCCTTAGTGAAATGGATTGTAGTGTGCAATCTTATATTTTCATATACTGATGACTTGTATAGCTATAACCAGGTTAATAGAAACAAAATGATACTAGTTTTACATGTACAATTGATTTTTTCATTATCATTGTACTAATTTTTTTTATCTTGTAGTCATTCTTTCATGTATGTGATATGGGATTTGATCTAGTTAGCGCTGCACATTTAATATTAATGAAGCATTTATATTGAAAAGGGAATTTAAATACATGTGCTCCTATTTTGTTTTCTTCTCAATATTGAAGTGTTATTTTAGAACTTTACATTTTTAGGCAGAGACATCAAAACTTAGTTCTATATTTTTATTTGGAAGGAATTGAAATTTGGTAACTGCAGATAAAATTGGCTTGTGGAAGAAGAAAGAATCATATTAAAAATATCTCTACTTTAGTCATGTATCTTTTCAAGATTAAGCAAACCAGATAACAACTTTGCTCAAGTAGTTGTTTGAATCAAAGCTGAGCTACCACTTATTTACTTTGTTGAATTATGACTTGTCAAGTTTATATTAATTACTATTATGGAGGAAAAGAAAATATACATTTCAGTTGCATTTTTGTGTTGTATATTTGTTGAAACTAGGCATTGATTGACATTTGTTAGCAAATGCATACGACAAATTCATGCCCATCAAGAACATTCTAACTTATGATTACTTGTTACATATAAATATACTTGTCTAGCTTGACTAGTCTTGAAGCTCAACTCGTTGGTGTCTCTTATTACTTGTATAAATTCTTGATTGTAACTAAGACTTTTGTTTGCATTATTGAAGACATCATATGCTTCATATTCTGCAAGACTATAACTAATATTGAAATTGAAATAATGCATTTTCATTATTTACCAGCATATGCATAATATTCCTCTAGTAATTATTTTTGAAATCATGACAAGGTGGATCATCAAGCAAGAATTAAAATGTTTTTTTCCCTAGTCATACATCATGTACCTTACTTTTTCTGATCAGACTTCTATAGATGTCTAAATAAGTGACTAACTCAGTAGGTCTCAACTCAAGTATAATTTGGCTCATGTATATCTCATGCCTTTTTTAACACCTCTTGTAAATATCTGTAGTACCTTTGCGCAAACTCTTAAATCGTGATTTTTGAGTATTCACAGAGTTGAATATGAATGGCATGAGTTCTTCCCCAAGGGTATTATTTGTCGCTTCTTCTTGTGACATGAGCATTCACTTAATTAACTTATTTTCTATGCTAATACTCTCTTTCCAATGCAGCTCAAAACAACTATGGAGCGGTCGTGTCACTTTGGGCATCAGTTATCATGGTCCTTTTACTACATCTTTCCTTAAGTTTGACATAATGGTTCATTAATGTGCTCTTGTATAAATGAAACTTCTTGCTGGCATTGATGAGACACCTCATACTGTCCCCCATCATATGCAGGTTTATTTTATGGATACACAAATTTGGTATTCAGTTTATTCAACTTTATATGGTGGTGTCATTGGAGCCTTTGATCGTCTAGGAGAGGTAATCGATTTGATTATTATTTTTTCGCACATCAATTTAATTTAATGCAAGTTTTATGTTATGTTTCCTGTTCACTTCTTGGGATAGCCTGGTAATGAATGAAATCAATACTTTCTTATCTACTCATTCTTATAGTAACAGTTGTCACTGATTAAAGCATGCCCACTTTCTTACAGATACGAACATTGGGGATGCTTAGATCAAGGTTCCAGTCCTTACCTGGTGCATTCAACACATATCTGGTGCCTTCAGATAGGTCGCAGAAAAGAGGATTTTCTTTTGCCAAGCGTTTTGCTGAGGTTGCTTTTAAAAAAAATTGTACTATTTCATGGCATTAGCAATGGTATAGATTCCTTCAATATATCTTTGTTTGCACTTCACCCTGCAGATTACAGCAAGCAGGAGAAGCGAAGCTGCAAAATTTGCACAATTGTGGAATGAAGTTATATGTAGCTTCCGAGAGGAAGATCTCATTAGTGATAGGAAAGGCCTAAAATTCAGTCATTTTTTAACTAACTTGTGTTCATCATTTTATTAAAGATATACTTGGTTCCTTTACTTCAGGGAAATGGATTTGTTGCTAGTTCCTTATTCATCAGATCCAGGGCTGAAGATTATTCAGTGGCCACCTTTATTTGCTTGCTAGCAAGGTAAGTATAAACATTTTGAGATCTTACATATGTTACCGCGGCCTTATTTGACCTTTTCTTTTTACCTCTGCAGATACCAATAGCATTGGACATGGCAGCTTAATTTAAATCCAGGGACTCTGATCTCTGGAAGCGTATATGTGCTGATGAATACATGAAATGTGCAGTGATTGACTGTTATGAATTTTTCAAGCATGTCTTGAGCATTCTTGTGGTTGGAGATAATGAAAAAAGGTTATATTGGTAGCAATTGGTTTCTCTACAAGTAGAATATATAATTCTGTTTGTTTCAGTTTCTAGAAATCGAAGAGTCAGAATAAAACTAATGTCTAGTTTTGTAGTCTATAATGTAAATGAGTTACAGTTCTTACGATTTCTGAAACTTCTTTGTCACACTTAAAATTTTCTCTTACATATCAAGATTTCAAAACAAAATTTAAAAACTGGAAAAGGTACTGGGTAATTACATTGTTTTTAAAATTTTTTTTTTAATTTTTCCATTACTCTTATAGCTGGGAACACTTGATTTTGATCTTTGCATTTTTGGCTATACTGTTTCTAGTTTTTCATGTATGAGCTAAATTTCAACGATTTTTCTTTTTTTTTTACTTTTAACACCACAGATTGATTTCATTTACGCCAAGTCATTTATGCTTGAACCAAATAACATGTACCATAATGTAACCTGTAGAAATTACAAAAAAGTGTTTTATATATTATTGAGCGTGGATATCAATAATTATTATAGTCTCATCCTATATAAAATGTTGCTATACATTCTAATATGATTTTATGGTTTGCAGGATAATTAGCATCATTATTAAAGAAGTTGAAAGTAGCATCTCAAAAAATCTGCTTCTTGCAAACTTCATAATGGGTCCTTTACCTACTCTTTGCAAGAAATTTGTGGAGCTTGTAGAGATCTTGGTAAATTATTAGAAGAGAGCATATATGTAATTATATACACAGTACATGCTTAGCTTGAAAATTCAATAAACTTTATTATTACAACTTCTTTGTTGAAGAAAGACGCTGAACCATCCAATAAAGATACAGTGGTGTTGTTGCTGCAAGATATGTTGGAAGTTGTCACCCGTGACATGATGGTGAATGAGCTCAGGTAGGTTTAACATTATGCCATTCTATCTGAAGCAATTGTTGTGAGTTTTAAAAGTTGAATTGTAATTCATGAACTTTTTTCATGTTATACCTTTCAGGGAATTGCTTGAAGTTGGTCATAGCAGCAAGGATACTGGGAGACAACTTTTTGCAGGTACTGATACAAGACCTGCCATAGCATTCCCCCCAGTTGTCACAGCTCAGTGGGAAGAACAGGTATAAAAATTTAGACTCAGATGCATTTTAACTGCAATCTGTTGTAACTATTTAACTGAAACATGCTTATTGCTTGCCATCATTCTAGATAAGACGCCTATACCTCTTGTTGACAGTGAAGGAATCTACTACTGATGTACCAACTAACCTCGAAGCATGTAGAAGAATCTCATTTTTCACAAATTCACTGTTCATGGATATGCCACGTGCCCCCAAAGTCCGGAAAATGCTTTCTTTCAGGTTCGATAAAAGTTCTTAACTCATAAACATGGAACATATTAATTCCATATGCCTGAACCTTCTTGAAACTAGTCAGGGTACTTGTAATTAGAATAGCAAGGTCTTTTAAGGCCTCATCATATGATCTACCAGTACCTTTCAAAACCCAGAAAGTGGCCTGTAGCTTCTACTGGCATTATTTTATTTTTTATTTTTAACGTTGAATATTTAAAAGCATTTATTATTTCACTTACTTTTTCCTGGGGGTTATATTCATGGAACAAATTGGCTAGGAGTTTAGTGTATGTTTCTATCCTTGTATGTGCAGGATATATTTTATCTGCAATATATTATATTCTTGCAGCCAGCATAGCTTAGGCTCATAAAATGAAATATTGACTGCATGATTTGTATCTTAATTTCCTGCTACTGGTAGTGTCATGACTCCATACTACAGTGAGGAGACAGTTTACTCTAAAACTGACCTTGAGTTAGAAAATGAAGATGGTGTATCAATCTTATATTACTTGCAGAAAATTTTCCCAGGTGTGTGATTCTGTCTTTTAACTTTGTTTCAAAGTAAATTTTCTATTTAATTTAATGACCACATTCTGAATTCGGTATTTAATCATTTTGCAACTTGCAGATGAGTGGAATAACTTCATGGAGCGAATTAATTGTAAAAAAGATAGCGAGATATGGGAAACTGAGGAAAACATTTTACAGCTTCGCCACTGGGTCTCCCTAAGAGGACAAACTCTCTGCAGAACAAGTATTGGATGCATTCCTTTCTCATGTTTCATAGTATTAATCAGCTTGTTGTACTGACTATTTTTTGTGTTTCAGTTCGAGGAATGATGTACTACAGATGAGCTTTGAAGCTTCAGGCTTTCCTTGACATGGCCAATGAAAGTGGTAAGAGTATTTTCACCCAAATCTTTAACCAAGAGACTTCTAAAGATCTTGTTGCAAATTCTAGTGCCTTCATATATTAAGGCCTTTTTGGGATTGTAGCTTTTACAGAAATCATCAACTATTCTGTCTTCTGAAAACAAGATCTCAGTTGCTTCATAAAATTTATAGTGTATCTTTCTGTGTTGTAGTCAATTTTATTTCACTTGAAAAAACAGGATTGTACTAAAAAATCATGCAAAAGTTATTAAAGCTTTAGAAGTTTAGAATCAATCTAACAAACTCTTACTTCCTAGTCCTCTTTTTTTGGGTTTTAGGAATCAATGTCTATCAAGCTCTTAGTTCTTAGTACACTTTAATTGTGCATGTTTATTATATGCCAGTGGTGTTTGCCTATGAACACAATCAATGTTTTTCCTGATCTCTGTCCATATGAGGTAGTGTAAGTAGTTATATTTTCTTTATGTTTGTAATTTCTTGCTGTGAACAGAGATACTTGGAGGCTACAAATCCATAACAGTTCCATCAGAGGAAGATAAAAAAAGCCAAAGATCTCTTTATGCACAATTAGAAGCAGTTGCTGACATGAAATTCACATATATCGCTACCTGTCAAAACTATGGCAACCAGAAGCGAAGTGGAGATCGTCATGCAACAGACATCCTGAACTTGATGGTCAAGTATGTTCTCCGTTTGTTAATTAATGTTACATGTCATTTCTTCATTTCATTCAAGAATTTAATTTTTTTTCCTTTGTACAGTAATCCTTCTCTTAGGGTGGCATATATTGATGAAGTTGAAGAGAATGAAGGAGGAAAAGTACATAAAGTTTATTATTCAGTTTTGGTGAAAGCTGTTGATAATCTTGATCAGGTAAATATTGAAAACAATAATTGTGCTTCTATGCCTTATGATATACAACTGATTGTTTTGGTACCGGTTTAAAGGAAATATATCGGATAAAATTACCGGGTTCAGCCAAGATAGGAGAAGGAAAGCCAGAAAACCAAAACCATGTTATAATTTTCACTAGAGGAGAAGCTCTCCAGACGATTGACATGAATCAGGTAACCATTAGAATTTGAAGTTATCTTATGTTGTCTTTTGAATTAAGGCCAAGTTTGAGGCTGAAAGCTTCCAAATTTCTGTAGGACAATTACTTGGAAGAAGCTTTAAAAATGCGTAACCTTTTGGAAGAATTCAATGGGCAGCCAGGCTTCTTGAGCGGATGAGTCATAGCTAGAGTAACTTTTGAAATCATAATTAAAAAATATACTAATTGTAGTTTTTAGTTATCCCTTACATAGTTATTACAAGTGTATATTTTGTTCTTGTAATTTTTAAATTTGGAACATACTGAGTTCTATTGATTATTTTGTTTGCCTATTGATTCTGTCTGAACCATGTTGTAATTACACAAGAAATTATGAATGAATATAGTAGTTGAAAATAAAGAAATGAAAAAATTCCCATATTCTACATGGGACGTCGGTCTCCACAAAATTGTTGTCTTATGTATTACAGGGGACGATGCTTGCACATAAATTGTCATCTCATGTACTGCAGAAAGATGACGCTTGAGTAGGAACTGTCGTCTCATTTACTGCAGTGGATGATGCTTGCACAGAAACTGTTGTCTCATGTACCACAAGAGACAACGTTTGTATAGGAACTATCGTCTCATGTACGGTAGGAGATGATGCTTTTATTTAAACCGTCGTTTCATGCATTACATGGCATGACATTGCATGGGACGACGGCACTAGAACCGACGTATGAGAGTCCATACGACGGTTTAAAACCATCGTCCCATGTCAATTTTGTAGTAGTGAATTCTAGGACTGAATAATTATTGAGCTCAAATCTATAATTTGATTATTAAGTGGTGAATTCATAGTACTTAAGGAACAAGAGGTAATTAGAATTGTAAAAGGATAATTCTTGACCAGCTTTAATTAGAGAACCAATAAATGGAGGACAAAACTACATATTTTGATTATATCAATGGACTATAAGAAAATACTCTGTAAATATAATTCTATAATTACTAAGAGTGCAATTCCATATTTATAGTGGAGTAATAATGGAATTAATAAATAAGCTTATTTAATTAAAGAGTTTAATTAATAGTCTAGTTTATTGGAACTTAGTATTATAGGTCCATGGTCCCCGAGTCGCCTCTGTCCTACACTGTCAAGGGTAAAGATATCACAAACAAGATTATTGGAGAAAATGACTAAATTGCAAAGGAATTAATTTTTTAAGGCTAAGTGATAATTATGTGCAGCTAATTGATTATGAATTAATTAATTATTTGACCAATTAGTTTTTATTTGAAAAACTTTATACTAGTATAAATTAATATTAATAAGAGTTTGGATTAACATTAAAAAGAGTTACATATTATCTTAGTATAAGATAATTATTCAAACTAATAAAATTTTGAATTAACTGATATTTATTTTTGAAATAATATTAAGATTATTTTTGGGAATAAATATATTGTCTTAAATTTAATTAATTAAACAAACAAATGAGAAAATTTAGGGATACACAATAGTTGCGCCACATAGTGTCATGTGTGCCTAGAATTTATATTTTGAATTTCAAATATTATGTGTATATTTAATTCTTGTTTTAATTTGATTAAAATAAATAATTAAAAAATATAACATATTAGTTTGAATTAATTACATTAAAAGAAAATAAAATTATTTATTATCTTTTGTTTACCCAAAAAATATTTGCTTGCTGACGTGGCACGTTCGGGGTGCACGTGGATAGCACGTGACTGTTTAGTGATGACAGTCTGGTCGACAAACGACCATGATAACAACTTGCTCGATGTATTCAAGAAAGATGTTGAACAGTATGACAGAAGATATGCTGACATATGCGACCAGGTCTGAGATATGCTAACATATGAGACCATGATATCGAAGCCAGAGTTCAAATACAATTATAAGTCCCTCTTTATGTGTAACTATTATGATTTATGTTATTATTCAAATATGCTTGTAACAAAGTTTAAACACGGCCCATCAGCCCATATGTACATCATTGAGCCTATAAATAGGACTCATGGGATTCATTTAAACACACCCAATAATTTGTATTTTGATAGAACAAGTGTTTTTATACACGACTTTTGTATTTCACTTGGGAGCTTGTGAAACACAGTGAACCCTAGTTTGTTAATTGCAGGTTTCAGAGTTTATATCAATGAAAACAATAAGTGGACATAGGTTATTACCAATCTTTGGGGCCAAACCACTATAAATCTTTTTGTCGTTTAGTTCTTGCATTTAGCTTATAAATTCTTATCGTTTTAGTGACTCTGTGTCGTTGGTTAAATCATCAGTCAACATTTTGGTGCTTTTATTAAGAGCTGGACTCAAGAATAGGATAAACAATGGCAAAAACCTCTAGGAAAATGGGTCAGACAGGGTAGACATATGAAAGTATGCCAAATCTACCTCCTCCATAAGATGCAGTGGCGGACGAGCCACAGGTGGAACTGGAAGTAGAGGAGATGGATGTTGAAACCTTGCGAATGAATTTAATCGTATTGCAAGAGGAATTAGCTACTATGAAAGCTAATCAAGAGAATGTGGCTGAAACGATGGTGCTACAGCAAGTGGAGATTGACCGGCAGCACCGAGAACTGAATGAGCGGCAGGCTGACATGGATCACCGGCAGAGAGATGCCACAACAACTTTAGAAGCAACTATTCAGTTGACTAGTGGAGGACAACCTGCACCAACCTCTCAACCAGAACAGCCACCAAGCTCTCACCCTCACCAAAATCTGTAGGCAGAGCATCCCTAGTATCATCACAATCCACCACACCCAAGGAGTCCTCAAAGACCAGAGCAACCTCCTGCTGCTCAGCATGAAAGACCAACCCAAAACCTGACAGAAACAACGAGCAGCAACCACCTTCTCGATTTGGTCGAGATAATGTTCAGCAGCACATGCAGAATAGGGCCGAGCAGTATTCTAGAAGCCCTAGACGCCAGACAGCTGGGGAACAGAACCTTCCTCGCAAGGGACAACGTCCCTAGAGAAGAAGAAGAAGGCAAGTGGACTCAGGCTCTACGGTCCGGGATCCCCCATGACATAGTAATGTCAGAGGACCTAACGACCAATGCAGGCCCCCACCTGTTTATCATGACGAACTAGGTGGAAGAGAGGGGAACAGTGCGTAAAGCAGGTCGCACACTCACAGGTCACATTTCAGAGATGGCCATGATTATAATGAGGCGGACTCTGGCAGGAGGAACAATGGTCGGCATCAGGAGGAAAGAGGCGGACAGCAAAATCCTTCACCAATGGAGAAGCGACCGACGAGCCAAAATTTTGGGGGACAGCCTAAACAACCCAATGTCTTTGATCGACTTGGTGCAAGTGAACATAGATGTAAGGATGAAGATTTAAGGGATGTGCTCAATAACCTAAGGGAAAGACATGACAGGTACTTCCCCCCGGCCCCAGCCACTACAGCAGTACTAGATGTTGTGCAGGCTCAGATAGATGCCTTAAATTAGGTCATACAGCAGCTAATTGGGAATAAAATGTCCCACATAGAGTTTGATCGAAGGAAGGGCACCCCATTCATTTATAGAATTGTTGTGGCAGAAGTTCAGAGCAAATTCAAAATGTCAGTTCTACCCAAATTTACGGGAGGAAAAGATCCAGTATCTCACATGAACAAGTTTGAGATACAAATGGACATCTAGAAGGTGTCAGAAGATGCTCGGTGTAGGATTTTTCCTGCCACTTTGTCTTAATCAGCTCAGGAATTGTATTTCAAGTTCCCTCCAGCCAGTATAGTTTCTTGGGAGATGTTCATGAAAGAGTTTTACAAGCAGTTTTATGTTGGTCGAATACATCCAACAGAGGCTAATCAGCTGGTCGACATTCGACAGAAGGAAGGAGAAACTCTCAAGGAGTATATCCAGTGGTTTATGCGAGTGGCTGCTTGGGCCAAAACTGTTGGAGACGAGGGTAAGATGATGGCACTCACAGCTAGAGTGCGATGCCATTCTCCCCTCTAGAGTAGTCTGCAGAAGAATGGAGTCAAGAGCACTCAAGAATTTATGGATCAAGCAGACAAATATATCAAACTCGAGGAGGCCATTGCCAATGAAGGAAAGTCCCCAAAGGATGACCAGGGTAAGAAAGAAGACCCGACCAAAGCTGACAATGGGTCAGGTAAACCCAACGAAAAAGGTAACGGTAAGAATGGGGGAAAAAAAGGCGAACACTGAACCAGCGACATCTGATAACAAGCGCCCTTAACAAAAAAGATATGAATCAAGGTCCACCAATTACACAGCCCTGGTCGATAGCCGAGTTGAAGTGTATCGGGCCAATTATACCACCATTCCCTTTAGGCGACCAGCCCCGATCAGGAAAGACATATCCATAAGGGATACGACCAAGTTTTGTTGTTTTCACAGCGACCATGGGCATGATACCAACAAGTGTAACCAGCTCAAGGATGAGATCGAGTTCCTTATTCGACAATGACATCTGGGGAGATATGTGCGAGTAGGGGGAAGTTCTCAGTAGGAGGCTTACGGAGGCAACGAGCAGGCACTTGTACGCCAATGCTCGCTTCCTCTACAGCCAGATCCTGTCACAGGTACATTGTTGACCATCTACGGAGGGCCACATATAGCTGGTGATAGTGGTAAGGCGAGGGAGAGATATGATAGAACCCTACGTCACGATCAGGACATTGAAATTTTAAACATCGAGGAGAGAACTCCCAAAAAAGCTCGAACATAGGAAGAATTACTAACTTTCTCTGAGCTGGACGAATAGCATGTCCGATTTCGCCCCTAAGATTCTCTGATCATGGATGTTCAGATCGCCAACATGATGGTAAAACGAGTGTTAGTGGATATAGGAAGCTCGATCAACATTTTGTACAAGTCATCACTGGAAAGAATGAAGTTATCAGTGAAATATTTAGAGTCATGCAACCAAACAATCTATGGTTTTTCTGGCAAAGGGCTAGCACCTACAGGGTTGATCAGACTCCCAGTCACAGCAGGAACTGCACCTGTGAATAGGACATTGCTCACTACTTTTATAGTAGTTGATTGTCCGTCCACATATAATGTTGTGATCAGAAGGCCCATACTCGTCAATCTGTGAGCCATAACTTCGATCTGGCATCTGGCCATGAAGTTTCCAACCGATGCAGGAGTTGGGTGCATGTAGGAAACCAGCGAGAAGCCAAAGAATGCTACAATTCCTCGATCACATAGGCAAGAAGAGGCAGATTTGGAAGCGGAGCCGAAAAAAGTTTGCTGGTGGTAAATGAGACACAAGCCCAATCAGGTGAACAAGTCACCAAATAGGGCGCTGCCCAAAGTGAGGATAGGGACTTAGATCCTTGTCTTAGGGATTTTGAAGAAAACATTGGGCTTGTGGAGGACCTCAAGGAGGTCTAACTAGAAGAGAAAGATCCGACCAGGGTTGTGAAAGTCGGTAAAAACTTAGAGACAATAATAAAAAACAAACTGGTGGAGTATTTTAGGAGACACCAGGAGGTCTTTCCTGGTCGCATAAAGATATGGTTGGGATAAACCCAGTAGGAATTAGCCATGTCTTGAATATAGATAAAAATCATCCACCTGTACAACAAAAAGAAGGTTGCTAGACAAAGATAAATCTAAAGCCCTAAAAGAGGAAGTCGAGAAACTGAAGGAAAATGGATTCATCAGGCTAACGTTTTATCCGTCTTGGGTCTCTAATCCCGTACTAGTTCCGAAGCCAAATGGCAAGTGGAGGACGTGCGTGGATTTCACAGACCTTAATAAAGCCTGCCCGAAGGATTGTTTCCTACTTCCAAGAATCGACCAACTGGTCTATGTTACATCAGGACATGAAGTTTTATCATTCATGGACACATGCTCCAGTTATAATCAAATTAGTATGCATCCACCTGATGAAGAGCACACTAGCTTTCGAATAGATACGGGACTTTATTGCTACAAAGTAATTCCCTTCAATTTAAAGACGCTGGTGCGACTTACCAACGACTAGTCAACCACATGTTCAAAGAGTTGATCAGCAACAACATGGAGGTCTACATTGACGATATGCTGGTCAAGTAAAAAAAGGCCAGTGAACACTTCAAGGACCTATAAGAATGCTTCAACATCCTGAACAAATATCGGATGAAGCTAAATCCTCTAAAGTGTTCATTTGGTGTTGAATCAGGAAAATTTTTGGGATTCATAGTAAACTTGCGAGGAATCGAAGCCAATCCCGAAAAGATTCGAGCACTGATCGAGATGCAGTCACCTGCCAAAATCAAAGATGTGCAAAGCCTGACAGGAAGAATTGTTGCCCTAAGTAGATTCATATCTAACTCTACGGACAAGTGTATCCCATTTTTTAATCTACTCAGAGGAAACAAAAAGTTTGAATGGACAGAGGAATGCGAATAGGCTTTTCAGGCGCTCAAAGCCCACATGTCGTGACCGCCCATTTTTTCCAAGCCGGTCGAAGGAGAGACTTTGTACATCTACTTAGCCATAACAAAGTATGCTACTAGTGCTGCTTTAATCAGAGAGGAAGACAACATTCAAAAAGTAGTATACTATGTAAGCAAAAGGCTAGTGGGAGCAGAATTATGATATCCGTCAATAGAGAAATTGGCTTACTGCTTGATTCTAGCATCTAGAAAACTACGACCCTACTTTCAAGCTCACCCCATAATAGTGCTTACTGAGTAGCCACTACAACAAGTCTTGTAAAAACCAGAAGTCGCTGGTCGATTATTAAAATGGGCAGTTGAGCTGGGGCAGTTTGAAATTTCCTATGCACTATGAGCAGCCTTAAAGGGACAAGCCTTAGCGGATTTTGTTGCAGAATTCACTGGACTCCTTGTAGCCGAAACGATGATAGAGACCAATAATCAAAATCAAACCCCTGCTTGGAAACTATTCGTAGACAGGTCCTCTAACGAGCACAACGTAGGGGCAGGGTTAATCTTAATCATCCCCAAGGGACATCAATGTCATTGTGCGATCAATTCAACTTTATAGCCTCCAACAATGAAGCCGAGTACGAGGCTCTGCTCGGAGGATTAAGAATAGCCAAGGATATGAACATAAAGTCACTAGAAATATATAGTGACTCCCGACTAGTAGTTAATCAGATTATTGGAAAATATCAGGCTAGGGGTCTCAAGATGGTTACTTATTTAAACAAGGCGAAGGATTTACTAGCACAGTTTGAGAAGTATACTCTCCAGCAAGTACCTCATGACCAGAATTCAAACATCGATGCCATAGCCAAATTAGCAAGCGCCAAAGATGTTGACACTTTGACCATTGTACAAGTCGAACGTTTATTGGCACCAAGCATTCAAGCGAAAGAATCCTCACTAATATTACAAGTGTCTGACACATGGATGACTCCCCTCATACAATATCCTCGAACAAGGATTGTTACCAGCAGATAGGTGCTTTGTGGAAGTTTTTCCAAAATAGTGATGCCTATAACCGCACTAACCCAAAAGAACGTCAAATTTGAGTGGACGGACAGGTGCGAGCAGAGTTTTCAAGAGCTAAAGACCATATTAACGACTGCTCCTGTACTCACTATTCCAAAGGGTACCGAGGCATATGCTATTTATAGCGATGCATCAGGTCAAGGACTCAGAGTCGTACTAATGCAACACGGGAAAGTGATCACGCACGCCTCCCAACAACTGAAAAACTATGAGAGAAACTATCCAACACACGACTTGGAGCTAGTAGTGGTAGTGTTCGCATTAAAGATTTGGAGACATTATCTCTATGGGATCCACTGCGACATATACACGGATCAAAAGAGTCAGAAATATTTCTTCAACCAAAAAGAGTTAAACATGAGACAACAGAGGTGGTTAGAATTGTTCAACGATTACGATTGCGGTATACTATACCACCCAAGCAAGGCTAATAAAGTAGCTGGCGCATTGAGTTGGCAGCCAATGGCTTATGTAATTTTGGTGAAGGAAATACCCCAAGAACTACAAACTAATATCTCCAAATTGGATTTGGAGATAATAGTGGGAAGATTGGCAAAGTTATCCATGCAACCCACAATCATGGAAGCAATCCAAGGAGGACACCTTGCAGATCCGTGGATCCAACGACTAGTGCATGAGACTAAGAAATACATGCGACCAGGGTTTCACATCTCGGAGGATGGAGTGTTGGGTTTCAAGGGTAGATTATGCATGCTTGTTGATAAGGAGATCAAGAAACAAATCTTTTATGAGGCTCATAATACTCCTTACGCTATGCACCTGAGAACCACTAAGATGTATCTGGATCTCAAAAGATACTTTTGGTGGGTAGGAATGAAGAGAGATGTAGTGGAGTACATAGCACACTGTTTGACGTGTCAACAAACCAAGGTGGAGCATCAGCGACCCGTAGGGTTATTGCAGCCGCTAGAGATCCCTGAGTAGAAATAGGAAATTGTCACCATGGACCTTGTTACCAAGTTACCACACACTCCTAAGGGGCATGATGCAATATGGGTTATCATGGATAGACTGACAAAATCCGCTCATTTCATACCCATCTAGACAACATATGGTGCAGATAAGTTGGCAGACTTATACATTGCTGAGATAGTGCGATTACATGGGGCTCCCATCTCTATAGTGTCCGATCGTGATGAAAAATTTACATCAGCGTTCTGGAAGAGAATGTAAATGGGATTGGGAACTAAACTCAAGTTTAGTACTACTTTCCACCCACAAATGGATGGCTAGAGCGAACGAACAATTCAGACCTTGGAAGATATGTTGAGAGCTTGTGTGCTAGATTTTCAAGGTTCGTGGAGTGTAAAACTTCAATTAATTGAGTTCGCCTACAGCAATAGCTATCATGACTCGATAAAAATGGCTCAGTATGAGGCACTATATGGAAGAAAGTGTCGAGCTCTAACCCACTGGCATGAGACTGGTGAGAGGAAATTCTTAGGATCAGAAGAGGTGAACCAAGCTACGAAGGACATGAGGTTGATTTGTCAGAGGCTACAGACCTTTATAGATCGCCAACGCAAGTGTGTTGATCATCAACGGAGACCTTTAGAATTTGAAGTTTGGGACAAGGTACTATTAACGATAGCTCCACTAAGAGGAGCTATGAGGTTCAGGAAAAAGGGCAAGTTGAGCCCTAGGTAGTGATGCACACGGGGCAGGGAATTGGTGGGGAGTGTTCCCCCCATTCCCGTCCCCATTTATATTTTTAATCCCCGCCCCCACCCCATCCTCGCTTATTCGCTGCCGGGAGCGGGGTGGGGAATCCCCTATTGGGGCGGGGAATCCCCACAAGGAACCCAATTATTTAAAAAATAAATTTTAAATTAAAATTTTTAAATAAAAATCATAAATTATATGTAAATTAAAATATTTTACAATATTTATTATTTAAAATATTAAACATTATCCTAAGTAAAATTTAAAATATTAAAAAAGTTACAACTATACTACAATAAAACATCAATAAATATAAAAAATACATATAAAATATTACAAAAATACATAAACATTTAAACGGGGCCCCATCGGGGCGGGGAGTGCTATCCCCGTCCCTGCCTCACTTAATATTCGAGATTGAAAATTATCCTGTCCCCGCCCCGTTCCCCATTTAGATAGGGATTCCCCGCCCCATTAGGGGCGGGTCCCCGCGGGGCCCCGTCCTCATGGGGAAAATGTGCATCCCTAGCCTTAGGTACATTGGACCGTTTGAAATTTTGGAACTCATTGGGGAGGTTGCATACCGACTAGCCCTTTCGCCCGCGTTATCTAGAGTTCATGATGTGTTCCATGTGTCAACATTGAGGAAGTATGTGAAAAACCCCACTCATGTGGTAAGGTACAAGAAACTTAGCATAGATCCTCAACTGAGTTATGAGGAAAATCGGTCGCATTTCTGGGTCGGAAAGAAAAGGTATTAAGAAACAAAAAAATACCTTTGCCAAAAATGCAGTGGTGTAACCACGACATTGAAGAGGCGATCTGGGAGACATAAGCCGAGATGCGGAGCAGTATCCCCATCTGTTTTGAGTTTCAAGGACGAAACTTTTATAAATTGTAGGTATTGTAACATCCCAAGTTTTGAACACCCATTAGTAACCGGTTGGATCCAAAGAAGAATTATGTGGAATATTATTTTGATAAATGATATTATATGAATTTTTGATGATTAATGAATTTATAGCCATTGTGATGATCTGGTAAAGGATCTAGCTTTATGCAAAGAAAGATTGGTCTCGAACCATGGGATAAACCCTAATGGGAGAAAAATCTCGGATTAAATAAAATAGGATATACTATGGCATAAAAATATTAATTTTGGTTTGAAAATTGGGAATTCATTATTGAGCCAATAAATTTTAAGGGAATTGATTGAGGTTTTAATTCCAATCAACCAGGCTTAAGAATGAAAATTTCTTGCTCGGGCCTTTAAGGGCATTTTGGTCAATATGTGATAAATTGCCAAAATTATGTGATGCTGTGACAAATTTTATTTTTGGTCACAAATTAATTTAATTAATTATGCTTGGAGATTTAAAAACTATAGGTTAAAAGTTAAGGGAAATTTAGAGCACGAAATTCCCAAAGGGCCCTTGGATTCCTTAAATGTGAGGTAAAATAAGCAAGGGCATACAAGTAATTTCCAAGGGAAGAGAGAGAGAGAGGGGTGGGCATCAAGGCTAGGTCCTAGGGCTCTGAAGAGCTAGGACACATACCCCAAAGAGAATAGGAATAGTCTTACCCATTCACAAGTTAAGGGTTTAATCATTGTTTTCCTCTCAAAACAATTTTCCCTCTACAATTTCCCCCCAAAACCAAGGCACCCTTTCTGCCCCTTCCCTTTTTATTTTTCTAACTCTGAAAAGAAAAATCAGAGGCTCTCTCTCTCCCTCTCAATTCATCCCTCTCCCTTTCTCTCTCAAGGAGTGACTCATTTGAAGCTAGTGTTCCCTCCTAAGAAAAACCAAGCTCAAGGTAAGTGAAATCATTTCTTGTGATTCATTCCTTCTCCTTCTTCTTCAAACCTAAAACCATAGGGTTCCTTGTGCATGCATGTGATCTAAAAGTCATGCATGGCCTTGTTATTGTGTTATAGGGTTCAAGAGAAGTCTTTACTAGTTGGATCTCAAAGTTGAGCACCATTGTGATCAAATAAAGCAAGGTAAGAGGTTTTTGTAAGCTTGCATGTTCTTGTCCCTCATCTAGTTTCTTTCTACCCTAAAATTTTCTTAAGAATATGCATGTGGGGCTTGGGGCTCAGTTTTGAGAGTTTAGAGCACCAAGGGAAGATTTTGAAGACCTAAGGAATACATCTCCAAGCTAGGGCTTCAAAAGGTAGAATATGTGGTTATTTTTTTTTATGTTTTGTGGTGATTCTTGTAGATTTGTTTGTATGTGGTATTTCAATAGATTTGAGATTATTTTATGCTTAAGGTTGAGATTGTGTGGTATGATTATATGCATGCATGCATGTGGCTAGGATTTATGCTAGAAAGCTTGTTGTTGTTCAGTGTGAGCAAAAATGCATGTTGCCAAAATTTTGTGGTCTGGCTTCCAACAGGTTAGATCGCACTCCACTGCCTCCTTTTGTGAAAAATATTTATGTAGTTACATAGTTCTTTGTGAATACTTAATTATAGGCTTTGGAAAATCTTAAAAATGTATTTTCAAACCCAAGTTATGCACTTTTTCGCATTGTGATGCAAATCTGGAAAATTCTAGGCAGCATGCACTGCCTATATTGTTTTGACTTTTGAACAGGTTTTACTAATGAAAAAGCTATGTAATTTGGTAGTGTTGGCGTGGTTCTTCGCCAACAGGTAATTTAAGAAAAGAAGAGAAAGGGATTAGTGCTAATGTTGAACCGTAACAGATATATGATCTTGGAAAAGTGAAATGGAGACTCAAGGCACGGTTTTTAAGTGGTTCGAAGGTTAAAATTCTTCTACTCCACTAGTCAATATTATTGCTATATTCTGGGAATACGATTACAGGATCTTTCTTACAAGAGAGCATCCAACCCTTATTTATTCCCAGGGTCTCCATATTTATAGGAGAAGGCACCTGGGAGTTGGTAAGGAGGTCATCTCGTGACCTTCTTACCTATCGTATCAACTCTGTGACATTCATGATTAATTCCTAAACCTAACACATGAGTGTGGTCAAATCAATAGGTAAGGAGATGATGGGCCGCACGGCCTAACCCAGTCGTGGGTGTTTGAATACGCACGTTCCTGCTGCGTGTCTGAGAAGTCAGGGGCATATCAGACACGTGATGTCTGATATATGCACGTTTACATTGCGTGTGTTGACTTTACAAAGGGCCATAGTCTCCAGGTCCAGCTCGTACCACGGTCTGGACACCTAACTCGACCTTCGGCCTTCAGAGTCCGGACTCAGTTCTTAGGCAAGCTTGGTGAACCCTTGGGTTACCTCGATCTAAGGAGGTACGACCTTATGACGGAAACTCCAGTAATGGGGATGTCCACGAGATAATCATGATTAGGCCGCGGCTCAACTCGCTAATCAGCCCGTGGGAAAACCAGGGCGTACATTTGCCCCCCAAGCCCCTGCTCATGGTATCCCACGTCGTATACAGCCACAATAGGGGCTTTTAGGCTTCCCCATGAACTATTCACATTCCATCTCTTACCCAGGCGCCTGATACGTGGAACATCATGGTTGGTGACGGTACGTCTTACGAGAACCGCATTTAATGGCCTAGCCTATGCCCAGCCGTTGTTTCGTATTTCGAGTGGAGGGTCTCGGATCCTTCATCAGGGCCATCCAACGGCCCTCTATACGTGACCCTTCACGTATATAAAAGGGGTGGCCACCCTACGCATGGGCCACCCTTTCATTTGAAATTTCTCAGAACTTCTTTCCTTCTTCTCTCTTCATCTCAGAAGAAAAAGAAACCCTCTTCTCTGCGACCGCCATTCTCAGTGTTCAAGAAGCTCAAGCGTGAGGATTCCCTCGAATCTTTGGAGACAGCAACTCCTACGAAGCTCCTATCTAGGCGACATCTTTATTCACCTTCCAACCAAACACTGTATGTCTCCTGACCTTGTGTGCTTTGAAAATATTTTTCATTGTAGCTTAGGTAAATATTTACTGTAGCCGCATGCAAGGTTTTACTTGTTTTTGTGGGTACGAAGGGTGAAAGCCTTATGGATTAGAGTATTTTGCTGTAGGAAATCGTTTAGGAGTATGGTCTATAGGATGCATTTTCTGGGGAAAATTTATGGGAAGGAGTTTTGGAATTTTGGGTGCAAAACCGGGTAGCTTAGGGGACATGCTTCACAGGCGGTTTTGCAATTTTTGCCTACTGAAACTTTCCCCCCAAGGAAAATTCTATCCTGACCCTCCTGACACACGAATTCCAAGTAATCGGGAATCTGTTGGGAGCACAGGCGCGTGTTCATTAAACCACGTGGTCCCACTCTCCACGGGCTGGGCTTACCTCAGCTCGTGCAAATAACATTTGATTTTTCCTCACGCTTGGGTCGCCTTTTCGGAAATACTTTCTTTTGTTCGCTAGGCGACCAGATGGCACCGAAAAGGAATGCTCCCAAGAAGACCGTCGGCAGCTCGACCTCTCAGCAAGACAAAGGAAAGGCGGTGATGCTGGACTCCCCAATCCCCAACTTTGGGCCGGCAGTGGAGCAGGAGGTCGAGGTCGCTCCCGATGCCTTCTTTGGGGCGGAGAGGATCGTCTCAAAGATCACCGACCAGACGAATATCAACAAAATCTTTCTCTCCCACAACATCGCCCTGGGGAGAACATCTGTGGTTGCCCAACCCCCCGCGGAAGGCGAGCAGAGCTGCGCGCCACTCGACGAGGTATTCGCGGCCTGGAACGGCAAGCATTTCAAGGCGGGGGCATTCCTCCCGCTGGACCAGTATTTCGCGGACTTCCTCAATTACGTGAGGTTGGCACCATTTCAGCTCCCCCCCAACTCTTATCGGTTGTTGGCGGGGTTGAGATATTTGTTTTTGAAGCACGAGTGGGAGGTCCCCACTCCAGCGGACATTTTGTACTTCTTCTGCCTCAAGGCCAGCCCGGATCAGCGGGGGCGAGGCGACGGGTTTTACTACTTGAGCCGATTTCCCAATACGGCTGCGGTCATCGAGCTGCCCAGTCACCCCAATGACTTCAAGGATCAATTCTTCATGTCGACGGGGTTCAGGAACTGCGAGCTCCACTACTTCAATCGTCCTCGTAAGTGTTTTTCATCCTTAGCTCGTAAGTTAAGTGTCGTTTTAGCTCCTCCCGTACCCCTTTCTGACTTAGACTAATTCTGCAGCCATCTTCGCGAGGACAGAGAAATCTGTGACCCTCGGGGCCCAATACGAGACGCTGGCGGGCTTTCCCCCCAGCGAGAAAGATTACCGTGTGCTCGTAACAGACGAGACAATGATAGCCTGCAAACTGATTTTCCCAAATCAGACTTTGAACCTCAGGAGGCCCTGGGGGCTTCCTCCAGCTCGCGACACCAGACCCATCGTCGTGGAGGAGGTCGCGGGAGATGAAGATGAGGAGGACGAGGGCGACGAAGCTCCCCTCGTGAGGAATAGGAAGTGGGCTTTGGAGGTCGCCCAGAGGACGGGCGAGGAGAGGATCCAATCCGGAGCAGCCGCGGGTCCTTCTGGCCAAGGTAACCCTTACATGTTTAGGAGTATAGATAGGGCCACAGCAGACCCCCGGCTGGCTAGGTTCAATCCTAGGCAGCTCATCCATCATCACTGAAGTGATCCGGACCTGAACACAACCCTGCTCCACTGTGTCGACCGGCTCGTGCTGGACTACCAAGATAGCCGGCCTAGGGGTACCGTAGTAGCAGATAACACCCTAGCCTTTAGGTCGATCCTATTCGAGGAGTACGGGACCAACCTTCGGTCATGGCCATCACTCCGGAGGGGTGCCTAGCTCCGGGGCTTAGGCAATATGTAGAAGAATCTATCCCGGAACCGGAGTCGGATCCAGAACTTTCACCAGCTTGGGAGATAATCAACTTAGATTCTCCTGCGGGAGCTCCGGAGCCGATGGCCGTAACCATAGGTTCTTCTAGCCCGGGGGGGTAGGATCCCTTTTAGTATACATATACTTTAATTTCTCTTTTTCCCCCCTTGTTTTTGTTTGTGTGATCGCTAACTCGTACTAATCATGTCTTTGTCTTGACAGAAGAGATGTCTCAGCCCGAGGAGAGCCTGCGAGGTGCTTTCGTCGGGGCCTCGGGGCCAAAGATGAAGAAGCTCCGGACATTGAAAAAAGCTGCCGGAACACCCACCAAATCTCCTGCAAAGGAGAAGGAGTAGCCCCCCGCCGCCCAGGTCGCGGGAACTAATCCTCCTGCTGCTAGGGGGAGCAACATGCCTCCACCCCTCTGCGAGCTCCGGCCGCCACCCGAGATGCAGGAACGGAGCTCGGGACTTCGGCGATTGTACCTTCCGAGGTACGCATCCCAGTCAATCCCCAGGACTTGGAGAAGATCCCAGAGGCCTTCCGGGGAACGGTGTATGAGTCGGCGAACTACGCCGTCAGCCACATATACAAGTTCAACGAGAAGGAGCTTCGGGCCATCGAGACAATGAGCCCGGTGGGCATGCTGGAGTCTTCACTAGGCATGACCCTAACGGTAAGCTGACTTTACCCCTTTATGGATTTTTATTATTACACCTTGCCCTGTCTTTTCTTTCTTCTCTTTTTTCTAAGGCGATTGTCTTTTCACCCTCGCAGAGCACCATTGCCCTTCACCGGAGCATCACCAGGACCAAAACTCAGCTCGAGGACATGAGGAGTGAGCACCAGACTTCCCTGCAAGCGGCTAAGGATGCCTTGGCGGCCTCGCAGGCCGAGTTGGAAAAAACTCGCTCGAAGGTCCAAGAGCTCGAGACCTCCCTCGCCACTTCGCGGACAAACCTAGATGTCGCGAAGGCTGAGGCTCAGGCCGCCCAGGCCGGCCTAGAGGCCGAGCAGACAACTTCAGAAAAGTCCCTAGAAGACCTGTTCTACCATTGCTGGGCCTACAACCCAGCTGCTGACTACTCCTTCCTGTCAGCGAGTCTTTGGGAGTGCCTGCTGGTGAAGTTCCAAGCTCGCCTTGATAAAGAAGCGCCCTCCGAGGGCGGGGAAGGCTCTGGCGCAGCTGAGCAAGGCGAGACAGCGACCTCCAAGGGGCCACCTGGTGGAGCTTAGGGCTTTTCCTCTCTTGTGCCCTTTACTATTTTTTAGGATTTTTTGTGTAACCTTTGCATGAGGTGCTTCCACCTCGAGACAATTTGATTCAATGTTTTTAATTGATCCTCTTTCTTGTCCTTGCGCGTTTTGATTACAATTTTTTGAAAAACTTAGTTCGCGTTAACTTTTATCCATATCTCGAGCTCTTTAGGAAGAACAACGATCAATAGATTTAAATCAACTTCTAAGTTTTATGGCCCGGTTATGACCAGGAACTTATTTTGAAAACTTAGTTTGCGTTAACTTTTATCCATATCTCGAGCTCTTTAGGAAGAACAACGATCAATAGATTTAAATCAACTTCTAAGTTTTATGACCCGGTTATGACCAGGAACTTATTTTGAAAACTTAGTTCGCATTAACTTTTATCCATATCTCGAGCTCTTTAGGAAGAACACCGATCAATAGATTTAAATTAACTTCTAAGTTTTATGACCCGGTTATGACCAGGAACTTATTTTGAAAACTTAGTTTGCGTTAACTTTTATCCATATCTCGAGCTCTTTAGGAAGAACAACGATCAATAGATTTAAATCAACTTCTAAGTTTTATGACCCGGTTATGACCAAGAACTTATTTTGAAAACTTAGTTCGCGTTAACTTTTATCCATATCTCGAGCTCTTTAGGAAGAACACCGATCAATAGATTTAAATCAACTTCTAAGTTTTATGACCCGGTTATGACTAGGAACTTATTTTGAAAACTTAGTTTGCGTTAACTTTTATCCATATCTCGAGCTCTTTGGGAAGAACAACGATCAATAGATTTAAATCAACTTCTAAGTTTTATGACCCGGTTATGACCAGGAACTTATTTTAAAAACTTAGTTCGCGTTAACTTTTATCCATATCTCGAGCTCTTTAGGAAGAACAGCGATCAATAGATTTAAATCAACTTCTAAGTTTTATGACCCGGTTATATCCAGGATAGGACTTAGTTAGCGTTAATCCTTATCAATATCTCGCGTTTTTTAAGAAAAACAACGGTCAATCGATATGAATCAACTTCTATGTCATTAAGGAGACCTGGTTATATCCAGGTACCATATGCCCCCCAAGTAACTGGGAAAGGGTCTTTCGTGGTTACTTTAGATTACACTTGCAAATATGTACAAAAAGTTGATTCTCATTCATACATAAAAAATGGCCTTCCAGGTCTTACAAGTGAATCATTGATAATATTTCTTTAAATGGATGGCGTTCCAAGTCCGCGGGACTGCCCCTCCATCAAGACGAGCTAACTTATAAGTTCCTTCCTTGATGATTTCGATGACCTGGTACGGTCCTTCCCAGTTTGGTCCCAAGACTCCATCTTTGGGATCTTTCCTGGCCAGGAAAACTCTCCTTAGGACCAAGTCGCCAACGCTAAAGGCGCGCTTTTTGACTTTGGTGTTGAAGTAGCGAGTGATTTTCTGCTGGTAATGGGCGAGCTGGAGTTGCGAATCTTCTCGCCTTTCATCAACTAGGTCAAGGGAATTGCACAGTAGCTCGTGGTTGCGGTCCTGGTCGTAAGACTGGACCCTATGCGAAAGCACTTTAACCTCCACGGGGAGGACTGCCTCACTCCCAAAGGTTAGGGAAAAAGGAGTATGACCCGTAGGAGTCCGATATGAGGTCCGGTATGCCCATAGGACCTGGGGGAGCTGTTCTGGCCAGACTCCATTTGCTTCATCTAATCTCTTCTTGAGGCTCGCCTTTAGAGTCTTGTTGACAGCTTCGACCTGGCCATTCGCCTGAGGATAGGCCACGGAGGAGAAACTTTTAACAATTCCGTACCTTTCACAGAACTTGGTGAACAGGTTACTGTCGAATTGAGTACCATTATCGGAGACAATCTTCTTGGGCAGGCCGAATCGACAGATAATGCTTTTAACCACGAAGTCAAGCACTTTTTTGGATGTTATCGTTGCCAAAGGCTCTGCCTCAGCCCACCTCGTAAAGTAGTCGATGGCTACTACGGCGTAACAGACCCCGCCCTTTCCAGTGGGGAGGGCGCCAACCAAGTCTATCCCCCACACGGCAAACGACCATGGGGACGAGATCATCTTTAGCTCAATTGGAGGAGCTCGGGAAACTGCGGCGAATCGCTGGCACTTGTCGCATTTCTTCACGTATGAGATCGAGTCTTTGGACAGAGTTGGCCAGTAATATCCTTGCCTCAGGACCTTTAAGGCCAAGCTCTGCCCCCCAGCGTGGTCTCCGCAAAAACCCTCGTGCACCTCCTGCAGGATGGCCTTTGCCTCACCTGGAAGAACACATCGTAGGAGAGGCAGGGAGTGCCCACGCCGGTATAACACCCTGTCTACTATCGTATACATGGGAGCTTGATAGAGTACTCGCCGTGCATCATTACGCCCTTCAGGCAGCTTTCACTCGACCAGATACTCAAGGATGGGGGTCATCCAGGTCGGCCTGGCATCGATCATCTCGACCTCCGTCCCGACTTCTTCTATACTTGGTTTCTCCAAGAATTCTACTGGTACTAACCCCAAGGTCTCCGTCTCCCCAGAGGTGGCGAGCTTGGCAAGAGCATCTGCGTTAGCGTTCTGCTCCTGAGGTATCTGCTCGATCGAACCTCGCTCGAACGTGGACAGCTCAACTTTTACCTTTGCCAGATAGGCGGCCATCTTGGGTCCCCGTGCTTGATATTCGCCCAGGACCTGGTTTACCACGAGCTGGGAATCACTGATGCACTGGACGGAGCTCGCCTTCAGCTCCTGGGCTATCCTCAGCCCAGCCAACAAAGCCTCGTATTCGGCCTCGTTGTTGGAGGCCTTGAATTCGAATCTCAGTGCCGAGTGGAATCTATGTCCCTCGGGGGATATCAAAATGATTCCAGCTCCGAAGCCGTTCTCGTTGGATGAACCATCCGCAAAGATCTTCCATGACGCCTGGGGCGAGGTGACTTGGGGTGAGTCCTCTTCTGTAACCTCCTGGAACCCTGTGCACTCGGCCACAAAATCGGCCAGGGCCTGACATTTTATAGCAGTTCGCGGAGTGTACAGAATCTCGAACTGACTGAGTTCGATGGCCCACTTTAACAAGCGTCCCGATGCTTCAGGTTTTTGCAAAACCTGCCTTAAAGGTTGATCGGTCATGACGTGTATCGAGTGGGACTGGAAGTACGGTCTGAGCTTTCGAGAGGCCGTGATGAGGAAAAATGCCAATTTCTCCATCAACGAGTATCAGGATTCTGCTCCGAGAAGTCTCTTGCTAATGTAGTAGACTTGTCTCTGAACTCGGCCTTCTTCTCGTACCAATACGGCACTAGCTGCATCCTCAGTGACAGCCAGGTAGAGAAAAAGAGGCTCTCCTGCTTTAGGTTTGGATAATACGGGTGGCTCGACCAGATGTGCCTTCAGGTCGAGGAATGCGCTTTCGCACTCTTCTGTCCATTCGAACTTCTTGTTTCCTTGGAGCAGGTTGTAGAATGGCAAACATTTATCGGTGGACTTGGAAATAAACTGATTGAGGGCCGCCACTCTTCCTATCAGGCCTTGGGCATCTTTTCGCGACCCGGGCGAGGGAAGCTCGAGTAGTGATTTGATCTTGTCGGGGTTTGCTTCGATTCCTCGGGTATTGATGATGAACCCCAGGAATTTCCCTGACGCGACACCAAAAGTGCACTTCTGTGGATTAAGCCTCATGCCATACTCCCGTAGTATCTTAAAACATTCTTCTAGGTCGGAAACATGGTCGTCGGCAGTCTTTGACTTTACTAGCATGTCATCAACGTACACTTCCATGTTCTTTCCGATCTGGTCCGCGAACATTCTATTGACTAACCTTTGGTAGGTAGCTCCGGCGTTCTTCAGCCCGAATGGCATGACCTTGTAACAATAAACGTTTGTCAGGGTCATGAAGCTGGTGTGATCCTGGTCCACCGGATTCATGGCGATCTGATTGTAGCCTGAGTACGCGTCCATGAAGGACATGAGCTCGTGCCCCGCCGTGGCGTCTACCAGCTGGTCAATCCTTGGCAGTGGAAAACAATCCTTGGGGAAGGCTTTATTCAGGTCGGAGAAGTCTATGCAAGTCCGCCATTTTCCATTGGGCTTCGGGACCAGCACGGGGTTGGCGACCCATGTTGGAAACTTGGCTTCACGGATAAAGCTGCATTTTTTTAGCCGGGCCACCTCTTCCTTCAAGGCCTCAGCCCGAGCTGTTCCTAGACGTCTTTGCTTCTGGGACTTGGCGGGAATGCTTTTATCCAGATGAAGTGTATGCATGATAACACTCGGGCTGATTCCCACCATGTCCTCGTGTGACCATGCAAACACGTCCAGGTTACCCCGCAGAAATTTAATTAGCTCCTCCTTCCTCTTGCTACAGAGGTTCTTCCTGAGTCTGACCATCCGTGACGGGTTCTGCGGATCAATCATCACTTCCTCGAGCTCATCAATCGCCTGGAGCTCGGATCTGTCCTCACCTACTCGGGGGTCAATATCCTCACTTAAGACGACATTTTCCCCTTCGGTGCTTTGAGGTTTTTCAATCTCAGGATTAGCTAAGGGTTCCTGAGAATCCTCTTTACCACCTTGAATGGCCATTTCCTGCTGCCCGGGTTTAGATTTTCCCTTCATAGAAATGTCGTAGCATTCCCTGGCAGCGAGCTGATCGCCATGAACAGTGCATATTCCCGTGGAAGTAGGGAATTTCACCGCGAGGTGGCGAATGGAAGTGACGGCTTCAAACGCCATGAGCGTAGGTCGTCCCAAGATTGCGTTGTATGCAGCGGAGCAGTCGATGACTACGAACTCGAGGAGCTTGGATACTGTCCGAGACCCTTCTCCTAGGGTGATCACCAGCTCGATCGTCCCTATTGCTGCTGATCCCTCTCCCAAAAATCCATACAGCATCATGGACGTAGCCTTCAGCTCAGCGACGGCTAAACCCATCTTTTCTAACGTGGATCGGAACAGGAGGTTCACCGAGCTCCAGTTGTCGATCAGCACCCTCCTCACTCTCCGATTGGCGAGCTGAACTGCCACGACCAAAGGGTCATTGTGACGGAACTGGACGTGGCCCACATCTTCCTCCGTAAAAATGATCGGTTGTCTCTCCAACCTCTGCTGTTTTGACTGGCGCTGCTCCGGGACGAACTCTACTCCGTTATGAGCCTTCAGTTCGTTCACGTATCTCTTCTGGGCACCCCTGATCATGCCGGCCATGTGCGGACCTCCAGAGATGGTGGATATCTCTCCTCCAACCACGGGAGGAGAGACGTCCTGATCTACCCGATGCCCGGGCTGACTGGCCGGGACTTCTGGAGCAGGTTGACTTGCTGGAACCCTGTTCCGTGCGTATTGAGCCAAGGGGACGGCTCGGATGAGAGTCTCGATCTCATCTTTTAGATGTATACAATCGTCGGTATTGTGGCCAACATCGTTATGAAAACAACAAAACTTGGAGGTGTCTCTCTTTCCCTTATGATGCTTTAATGGCTCCGGCCTCTTCCAGGGGACTTGAGTAGAGTTAGCTAGGAAGATATTCTCCCTAGACTGGGTGAGCTCTGTATAAGTCGTGAAGACGGGCTTGGCTTTGTCTACGGACTTATTATTCTTTTGGCCGTGCTGACTATTTTCGCCATTTCCCTTTCTTTTGCCTCCACCGGGCTGGTTGTTCTGTGTGACGTTTCGGGTCGCTGCCACGACCTCCGTCCCCACTCCAGCGGGCTGTTCGGGGACCTGGCTGGTCCCCGCAGCTGAGGCTTCGGCTTCCTCCGAGTTAATCCATTCTTGGGCTCTGTTAAGGAATTCGTTAACCGAGCTGACTCCCTTCCTTTGTATATCCTTCCAGAGATCTCCTCCGACAAGGATTCCAGTTCTCATGGCCATGAGCTTAGAGCTATCATCCGCGTCTCTGGCCCGAGCAGCGACGTTTGCAAATCTGCTCAAGTAGGCCTTCAGAGTCTCACCGAGCTGCTGCCTTACGTTAGCCAGGGAGTCGGCCTGAACACGGGCGGCCTGGGAGGCTCGGAATGCCCTTTTGAAATCTGCTGAGAAAGTTTTCCAGGAGCTGATTGACTGTCTTTTACTTTGCTTGAACCACTGCCTGGCAGGTCCAGTCAGTGTGGAAGGGAAGATCAAACATCTCATCTCGGGGCCAATGTTGTGGGCCATCATTAGGGTGTTGAACATCCCTAGGTGGTCCGATGGGTCTCCGTCCCCATTGAACTTTGACAAGTGCGGCATACTGAAACCAAATGGGTACGTCGTTGCTGCTATGCTGGGGGCGAAGAGTTCCATATCGTCCCCTGAATCATATTCATCTTTTTCTTTTTCTGACAAGAGCTTCCTCATCAGCTCCTCCATCTGAGTCAGGCGCTCGAGGGTTTGGTCCTGATGTCCGTGGTTATTCCGGGGCTGTTCAACAGCTCCGGTTCCATTGTACATATTTGGTGGGTTATTGCCCCTCCTATCTTGAGATAGGTTATTTGGGACATTCCCTCCGTTACGTACTTCGGACAGGCCCCCCCCTGAACGGGCGTGGCTATCTCCTCCTGCTGGTTCCCCCCTATGAGAGTTAAGGCGATCTCGCAGGTCGCCTCCCTGAGTGGTTCGATGACTTTGTGCCGAACTCAAACGCTGACGCAGGTCTCCCCCAGATAGATCACTCCGTCGACTTTCGGTCCAACGGCTCCTGCTAGATAGGCTTGGAGTCCGCCCTTGGTGGTGATGATCTGGGCTTTCCCTTGGCGCCCTGCTACGCCGGGAAGGTCCAGCTGATGGCGGGTTTCTCCTATTACTCCCATAGGCTGGGATATCTCGGACGGGCCGAGGAGGAGACGGATGTCTGATGGGAGATGGAGGATGCCTGACTGGAGAAGCGATCCAAGTTCCGTCGGGACGGATCAAATTTGGTGGGGGTCTTTCGGCCCTGCCAACCTGCTGGTTCCGCGCCTGGCGATCTGGACGAGGCGCAGGTGATAACTCTACAAAATAGAGTTATTTTACCACTTTTTATGTGCTAATTATTGCTTAAATCTTGAGTTTTTAATTGATTTATTAAGTTTTTAATTAATTTTGAATTTATTAGTCTTATTTTGATTTTATATATTTTTGTGTGTTTTTATAGTTATTTTGTTGTAATATATTGTAGTTTAATTATTTGAATTATTGTTGTGTTTAGTGGTAAAAAAATGGTGTATTATTAAACTTAAACGTGAAATATAAATTAAGTTATAATTAATATTTTCAAATAATTAAATTGATTTATTTTATAGTTGAAAATATTGTATTATGATTTATTTTATATTTATTTTGTAGGAAATTTATGCTCTTGAAAAGCAAGGAAAATGATGAAAAAAAGTGGCATTTTTGTGAAAAATAACAAAGGAATGTGGCATTTCTGAAACAGCCAGCTGCAAAGGCCCATCTCCTTGGCCCACGAAGTACTCTCTAGCCATCTCCTGGGCCCGCCCAGCCAGCTCCAATCAGGCCCAACATTCAGCTGAAGCACCCAGCCATCTCCGAATCAACCTTCAGCAATTGCCAGCACCCTTCCACGCCTAGGCTTTTTTTTTTTGGTTAATTGATTCCCAACTAGCTGCCTCCTTCCATCAACACTTCAACATTGCAGAATTCCACCAGCCACCTAGCATTTGCCAAAGCCACCCATTTGCATGCTATGTTGTTCTTGAGTCCAACAAAAAAATACTTTTGTACAATTTGTCCCCTATAACAAAAATACCACATTTTTACCTCACTTTCTACACTTTTTACCCAAAAACATAATTATTACACCCTATAATTTATCCCTATTTGCCATTTTATAATTAATTCAATGAATTTAATCAATTTAATTAATTTGAATTGATTATTTTAATCATCATTTTTTGCTATAAATAAGGGATTTGGTGTCCATTTTGAGGGGGAGGTTACCATACCAAAAACTCTACACATTTCAAAACCTCTCTATTCTCTTCATCTTCTTCTTCTTTTTATTTTTTTCTATGTATTTTTAGAGGAAAAATTTGGGGGTTTCTCCTCCAAATTTTCCTATTTATGTTTGTAATTTTTAGTATGTATTTGTTATTCTAGTTATGTGTTTCTAATCTTTTTAAGATTATTAAGGTGATGATGAAACATTTTGTAACTAGATAGTATTTATTTTGTATGTTGATTTCCCATTTTGTGCAACAAAGTTTATGGAATTTTCTTCTTCAAATATCTTCTTTCATCTTAAATATCATGTATTTTGGATTGTTAGCACATATTTAAACTTTGTTCTTCATTAGTGCAAATACATAATATTCTTTGTGTAAGATGTGTCATTAAATTGTACACATTCATGCTTAGAACAAAAATATTATGTTTTGCCTTATAAATAATGTTCATTGATTTATTTGTTATTTCATTAGATTGATTTACACTAAATGTTTTGAAATTATAACTTTGAAAAGTGAAGAAAAATCTTATATTTTTGGAAGAAATTTGTACTTAAAATTATAAATCTATTTAGAAAATGATAGTTTGATTTATCTTAACTATCACTAAAACTTGGGAATCAATATACTTATAAATATTATTGAACTTATATTTTGTGGATTCTAATCCTTAATAATCTTATTTTACCATCTTCATTTCTATTATTAATTTATATTATATATATTGTCTTTAATTTCTTTATTAGTATCTTATATTTTATTTTTATTATACAAAAATCCCATCAATCTTTGGAACTAGGTTAGAATTTATTAATTTTGGTTTAAAATAGTTTCTTTTTTTCGATTTTAGTCAACTCCTTTGGGTTCGATCTCGTGCTTACACGAACACTATATTCCATATACGATTCGTGCGCTTGCGAATTATAAATATTTAAAACATACCCGTTTTGGGTCCATCAGCAGGACGGTTGTTGGAGACGGGCTGATGCTGCGAGCCCTCCCCGGATCTCCTTCGGGAATTTCCTCGAGCTCCCCTTGGCGCTCTCGAAGATGGCTGGGAGCTAGGAGTTGACGTTCTGACCGAACGGTTGTATTGCTGTTGCCTGGCTCCAGGCACTTCTTCAAAGCTTGCCTCTCGATGGTGTGATGAGGGAGTGGAGTTGGCTGTCGAAAGTCTATCCGAGCGGCTATGCCTGGACCGGTTACCCCGGCGAGACTTAGGAGCCTCGCCTTGCCTCTCTCCGACGTTAGCGTCGGTTGTGAGAGGGGGTAGCCGGGCCAGCACATCCTTGATCTGCTGGCTAGCTATTGCTAGCTGGCTCCTTAGCTGAGCGTTCTCCATCTCCACCGCCGTGTAATAACACAGGTTTGGATTAGGTGGCCGAGGGGCCGAACTTCCGGTGTCATCCTGGCCCACCGACTGCTTTCCTGGCCGCTGTTGGGTCTCAGGAACTTGCTCACCAGGGGTGGTAGTATGATGAGCCTCCTGCCCATCATGCTTCTCTGTCTCGTTACCGTGCCTGGATCGAGTAGTCACCATAGTTGGGTGTTTGCGACAACACTAACCAAACTTGCTCTCAATGAAAGAACCAAACTGTTGACGCGGTTCTTCGCCAATAGGTAATTTAAGAAAAGAAGAGAAATGGATTAGTGCTAATGTTGAACCGTAAGAGATATATGATCTTGGAAAAGTGAAATGGAGACTCAAGACACGGTTTTTAAGTGGTTCGAAGGTTAAAATCCTTCTACTCCATTAGTCAATATTATTGCTATATTATGGGTATACGATTACAGGGTCTTTCTTACAAGAGAGCATCCAACCCTTATTTATTCCCAGAGTCTCCATATTTATAGGAGAAGGCACCTGGGAGTTGGTAAGAAGGTCATCCCGTGACCTTCTTACCTATCGTATCAACTCTGTGGCATTCATGATTAATTCCTAAACCTGACACATGAGTGTGGTCAAATCAATAGGTAAGGAGATGATGGGCCGCACGGCCCAACCTAGTCGTGGGTGTCTGAATACGAGCGTTCCTGTTGCGTGTCCGAGAAGTCAGGGGCATATCAGACACGTGATGTCTGATATATGCACGTTTACATTGTGTGTGTTGACTTTACAAAGGGCCATAGTCTCCAGGTCCAGCTCGTACCACGGTCTGGACACCTAACTCGACCTTCGACCTTCAGAGTCCGGACTCAGTTCTTAGGCAAGCTTGGTGAACCCTTGGGTTACCTCAATCTAAGGAGGTACGACCTTATGACGGAAACTCCGGTAATGGGGATGTCCACGAGATAATCATGATTAGGCCGCGGCTCAGCTCGCTAATCAGCCCGTGGGAAAACCAGGGCGTACAGGTAGGGTGTTACTTTAAACATTTATAAGGGTCGCTGTAAAATTTTAGAGGAAAATGTGGTAAGGTATAAGAGATATGATTTTTCAAAGTTTGCCCTAAAATCTGGAAACAAAACTTCTCGGAAGCAAGCACTGGCCAGATTGCTTTAAATATTTGAATAGGTTTTGCCATCCAAAATATTATGGAATTTTGAGGAGAATTATTTAAGATATGTATAAGGGACCCTGTAAAATTTTATAGAAAATTGTATCACGGTTTAAGAGAAATAATTTTTCTAAATTTGCCCTAAAATCTGAAAGGTAGTAATTTCGAACATTAACGAAAAGTGATTTTTGGGAGGTTAGTTCTCTTAACCTAAAACAAGTTATGATGTGAGACTTTCATCTAGTTCCCATCTTTATGACACAGAATACGTGAACGATAGTTTAAGGGTTTTGGTTAGAAAACTCAATTTAGGGCAAAAGCTTAAAAATGAGACTTTATCACTTTAAAACATATAATGACATTAAAGTTTTGGAAATGAGAAGAAATAATCTTTTGCAAAGATAGATAAGTATTTGGAGATTTAACCAATCCCAATTCAGCTTGAGTTAATTTAAAAGTTGATTTTTACCATTTTATAAGTTAAGGGTCGAATTGCCCTTCCTTTCAAAAATAACATAAAAAGAGATCCTAGGTTATGGATAAAAATGGTAAAAATGGGAGTTTGGGTTTTTTAGAGCCTTTAAGAGAACAAGATAACATTGTCATATATTATTTGTAAATGGTCAAAAAGCAGTATTTTGGTAAATCATAGAAAACGATCAACTTTCGTAAGAGGACGACAAGTTGGTATTTTTCTAAAGTTATGAGTTGAGTAGAACTCATTTTTCCTAAATCCAAAATACGAATTATCCGATAAGAGAGTTCTTTACTTAAAGAATATTAAGATGCACGACACGGAGAGCGCATTGCGGTGAGGCCGATTTTCTCATGATACTCTAAAGACTGAAACGAAATCTAGCCTTATACAATGTAGGGTGCATAAGAGGCTATAGTATAGAGTCTCTAAGAGAACTTTATTGCATGTAGCTATCGTAGATTATTAGCTATAAGAGTATGCCATAGTTTAATCTGAGTACACTTTATTAATTACATTAACCGCAAAAGGGAAAACAAACAACGGTGTTAAAGATACAGATGGGAACTAAGGACTCCATGTAGGTTAGCCTTTCTCTTTCTTGGCTACAACATGAATATACTAGTGTGTGCTTGTAGTAGTAGATTACACTAGTTTTGTTTAGGTCGTTAAGACCAGGGTATGCTTAATGCCTACCTTTGCAATGCTTATGCATTCCTGCGGCTTAATGGTAAGTGAGTTAGGGTAGGAGCCAGAATCTTATTGTAATATTGTCCGGGTTGGATCCAGGATATGGTAAAATATAGTCCGGATCGAGGTCAGGACATGGTGAAATCATAGTCTGGGTTGGAGTCAGGACATGGTGAAATTATAGTCCGGATCAGAGGTAGGACATGGAGAAATTATAGTCTGGGTTGAAGCCAAGACATGGTGAAATTATAGTTCGGGTTGGAGCCAGGACATGGTGAAATTATAGTCCGGGTTGAAGCCAGGACATGGTAAAATTATAGTCCGGGTTGGAGCCAGGACATGGTAAGATGAAGTCCGGGTTGGAGCCAAGACATGGTAAGATAGTCTGGGTTGGAGCCAGGACGTTAAGAGGGAATCTGGATTGGATCTAGGATCCTTTATGTTTGTTGAGTTGATTAAATTGTGTAATTATATATATCCCGAATGTTCTGAGATTTTCAGAGTGCAGGTTATCATGATATGTGTAACGTTGGTTGTTAGGTACAATCAAAGTATTTGATTCTGTTTTGGCTATTGTTTGAGAATTGTATGATAGGGTTGGAACTTATCCAATACCCTAATGACTGGTAGCGATAACTACCTTAGGTCAACCCGTTACTGGGTTTAGTATATTTATATGTAAGGCTATTTTTACTAAGCGTTTTTGCTTACCTAGTTATTTCATGTTGTAGATAAGTGCAAAAGCAAAGTGGAGTAGTGAGCGTTGACGTCTGCTTGTGGATATGTACATGTGGCCTGACCTGTGGAGGTGTTTGAGTGATCACCATTTTGAAAGAAAAAAACCAGGAAGTTTGTTATTTCTTTTGGGATAATTGTTTTGTTATAACTCTATGGAAGAGTAGTTATATTTTTGTTTGCTAAACTAAAAATGTGCCCACACAATCTTTTTAAAAGTTTTTTATATGAATTTTTAGTATAATGAATTAAAAGTAAAAAAAAAATTAATTTCTGCATGATTTTAATCTTGTATGTTTTGAGAGTTATTACATTGATCCCTCTGATCACCAAAATCGTTGCTGAAAATCTTTGCTAGTTTTTAGCTTTTATATAATTGTTGTTTGATATTTTATTTTTGAGGGTAAGATAAAAAAAAATCAGTATATTATTAATATAGTTAAATTTGTTTGGCTCAATGTAAGGCATCATCACTCATTCCTATCATTACAAAAATGACACTTGGCACTAAGCCAAAACCAAAGATGAGACCCTCCTATTTTTGTGCTTGTATGTTTTTCCCCTTTTTCTTCCTCTTATTAATACTGATCAATTTAATTCAGAAAAATTTGCTAAGAATTTCAGTAATCATTTTGTAACATTTATATTTTTTTTCCGTTTCTTTTCTAAATAAAAGACTCTTTACATTTTCGCGTTGATACGGTTATAAACAAATTGATATTTGCATTAAAACTCTTATTATTTTCTTAATGACAAATTTTATTATCTTACACAAACAAAAATACAGTGATAAGTCTATTGACATATTATGATTTGTCATTCCCATACCCTTATCAAATATACAAATTAAAAAAAATAACAATAAAAAACTATAAGAATGATTAATTAAAATTAAACAAAAATAATTAAATTAAATAAAACATGGATTCAGAACTTAATGTTCTCTATATTCATCTTATTCTTCAAGGCTTTAATCACAAATAAATAGAGTTGCAGCTGCACATTTTGTGTGAGATATAAAATTAGGAATTCAAGTACAATAATTGACAAAATAAATAAATAAATAAATAAATATCCATTATCATAAATTAATATCACATTTATTTTGATTTTTTGTCAGAGTCACGTCAACACTTGACAGCACCAATTTAGTAACATTAAAAACAAATATGAATAATGTAAAAATTAGGAAGTTTCTTGGTAAATATTCATTTTATTTATATTTATAACAGAGTACAATATGTTATAATATTTTCTAGCTGTTCACATATATGAATAGGTGCTAAACACTGGTAAAATAGACCAATAATATTGTGGGAAATATGTGTACAGTATACCCCTATTATATAGATGATACAATACTTCTATAAGAACTTGTTCAATGGGGGCACTGACCAATAATTTACCAAACTAATTATTATTCAGAAAACAAGAGACAATTATTAAACTGACTAAAAGGGGCCACATAGATTGACCCATCAACTGCGGTAGAAAAACTCACACAAAGACCCCCAAAAATCTCCACTTGCCTTTATGGTTTAGGGTGAAAAACTTAATGAGTGTTTACAACCAAAAAAAACAAAAGAAAAAAGGGACATTAGAAAGTGGTATAGTGCTTTGGTTTTGTTAGTTTAGGGGTCCTTTTTCTTCAGTGTCAAACTGTCAATTTGATATTATTGTAGTGATTATTACACAAATAGTAAAACCCTAGCTGGCATACACTATATAGTCTATAGTTAGTTCCTTTGAAATTTGATAATGCTCATATAACTACTTATGCACCATATTTTTCATTTAGTGCATTGACCAGAACCATAGAAGCATATTGTGACAAGATTTAAGAATCTACTTCTATAAGAATATGGTTGAAGAATAGGGGACTAATCATTTGTTTAACCACTAAAATATTACCTATAATAAATAATGGGGTTGGAAGAATCTCTATGTAAAGAGACATAAGCTGACAATTAACCCTATGCCTTTGATCCTTTTAGCCTAACTCTACTATTTTCTATGAATTATGATCATTAATCCAACTTCAATACATGCTGATGCTCCTTCTACAATCACCACAACTAATGACACCTATATTGACTAAACTTAGTAATCCTAGTCATTAAAGAACTAAAAAATGTTATGAAACCTACTCCAATACAAGATCCTTCAACAATTAACACAATGTCATCTATATTGACTACACTTAACCCTAATCATTAAGTGACTAAAAAATGTCATTAAACCAACTCCAATACTAGCTTTTTCCACACTCTCCACAATGACTTCTGTAGTTGAGTTGGCTACAATTACCAAAATGTTATTTTAGCAATGTGTGGCTCACAAAACTTTCAATATTGCAAAGTTTGGATCACTTGTACACTTCGATCTCAAACTTGATATTTATTTATTTTTTGGCTGAAATTTCAAACTTGAAATTTAGTGCGAGGAGACAAACAAATTAATAAATTTTATGTTTGAAATGGTTTGTTAGGTCCAATTCATCTACAAATTTGAATATTTCATTTGAATATTGTGCATTGGAGTTAATAAGGAGTGAGAAGAGGAAAACCACGTACTAGTTCTCTCATAAATACTCTCAAATAAATTTATTCCACCGTAACATATGTGGTGTCACAATAATAAATATATATTTATTATTTACTATATATTACAGTGTGTGATATATTGTGATATGCTTTAATTATAGTCATAAGTTTGATGAATATTGAAGTTGTTGGACAATGATTGGATAATGACACCACCAAACCTACTACTACTACCTTTGGACCTCTCCTTACCTTTTGTTGTTTTATATTCAAGTAAAACAAAGCTAATATTGTACAAATAGGACATTAGCCTATGATGTTTTGAATTGGGCATTTGGCGGTATTGATTTATTTTTATACCTTTCTTTCTATAGAATGAAAAGTTTATCATATGTGACCCAAAAACACATCTAATATGAAAAAAAAAAAAAAAAAAGAGAAAGAGACCTTAAGATTGTCTCATTTTCTCTAGTTTTTCATTAATTTTACATTGATTTCTTAGGAGCCATTAATTTAAATTATCACTAATAAAATAGTTGGTTTCTTGCATTTAAGTGTTCATGTTAGTAGGAGCAAACTTATACAATATGACCTTAAGGCTGAAGCTTAGCTTAAAAATAATAATAAAGAAACAAAATGATATGTTCTTTATTAATTTTATATTGTGTTTCTTAGTAGCCATTAAATTTATTTATTATTAAAGAATAGCTGGTTTCTTGCATTGAAGGTTGTGTAAGCAACTGATCATGTTTGTAGAAGCAAACTTATCTAACCCAACCTCATTCTCCTTCTCAAATAAATAAAGTAAAATAAAAAATACCCTTGCTCAATTAGTTTTTTATTTGATTTTTTCCACATTAAAAGGTTACTTTAATACTTTATGCATGTTATTTGGGGAAAAGAACTTTATTCAGGAAATGTGCAAGTGGGGTTTGTTGGTACATTTTCATAGAAGGCATATTTTGCAATTCCATTTTGAAATGTCTTCCTTCTCCTTTAAACAAGACTCACAACAAGCCTCTTTCAATGAAGCTTTTCCGTTTATAGGAAAGAAAACATAGTTTTTTCCTTTTTTTCTTTTCTCTATAATAAATAGAGGATTAGTAGTGATACTCCATATTTTTCCAATTAAACAATGTTATAATTAATTAAGGTTCTTTCATTTAGGTATGGGCATGTGTTAATTATGTTATGCTATGTTGTGGTTGTTAGAATATATATTATTATATTAATTAGAATTACCAAAAACCATTAATTCTAATTGATCCTTAATAAAGTTAATACTGAGATTAATTAATAGATATTCTTAATATAATCAGCATTTAAGGCAGTTACTTGTTACACCCAGATTTCGAGCATGAGGAGTTATGATCTTAAAATCTAGGCTCGTTAGGTGTAAGCTCGAAATATGCACAGTTGTCAGATGGTCCTTCAATCAGACTGTGTTGCTGTAAATAACGATCTTGAAAGCTCAGCGAATGTGTAGCCTCGAATATGCTCTGAGCTCGCAATAGCCATGATTCAACACATATATATTTCCTGATGCTTTTTTTTGGCCTTCAGACAAGATGGTTCGAGCTCGAAAAGTGTAAGCTCGAATGCGATGACTTCGTCAATGATTACTTGTTATAAGCTCAGGTGAAGTAAATGACGAGCTTGCGATTGACAAATAGTCTCAGAGATGTAGTTGACTCCGTATCTGAGCTAATCAGTTACATGTGAATGTATTTATTGTTGTAAAATCCCTATGTTTAAGAGATATTATATAACTTGTTAACCAATCCCACGTTTTATGGGATGTTTTCGTGTATGTAGCAAATAATGCATTAAATGACATTATATTATTTGATTTACAGAATATCTTCCCGAAAAATGTGAGAACGAATTCGAAAACCTTCTCTATTCCATTTGTAGAAAACGGAAATTCTGAGATCTCAAGAGAAAACTCTGGGCAACTATTCTCTGAAAAGTTTTTAGAAAACTCTCAAACGCTAATAACACAGACTCATAGACTAGGCAGATTTAACTGCTGAACTACGTAAAAAAAGATCATGTTTTCATCTGCTTTTATTTCCTCTGATATATTCTTGTTTAATTGCTCTCCTTTTTAAGTTGACGAAAAACGGCGTCAACTGTTTGGTGCTTTCATTGAGAGCCATTAAACAGTGCGTGAATCTGTTTAGTCAGAGAGCCTCTCGAATTAGCAATGGCTGCAAATGATCTCAATATTCCTGATGAGGAAATTCTAGATGAAGATGAGTACCCCCGGCGCCCTGGAAAGCAACCTATGGTGAATTCTGACCCCGATGAGAGGAGTGATTCGTCCGACTCTCGGGGACCACCTGCTCCCAGGGCTGATGAGGATATGTACTACAATCACGAGAGATATGTCCCAATCGTGGAACTCGAGAATTGCCAACTGCGTAAATAGTTGGCAGAAGCTAAAAAACGCAACGAAGAGCTAGCTAGACTAGCTACTGAAGCACAGGCGGCTCAGGCCCCGCCTCTGCGGGACGTTCATGTCCCACCTCGTAGGCCCCAGGGGAGACCGCGTAAGAACGCGGCCACCAGAAGAGCGGAGCAACCTCCGCCACCAGCAGCGCAGACTATCCCACCGAGATCTCGGAGAAGTAATCAGGCTGAAGGTGCTGCCAACCCAATTGTAGAGGCACCAGCAGGAATAGGGAATAATCGAGCCCCCTCAGAGGCTCGGATCTTGGTGCCACACAGAATGTAACAGAACCTGATCGAGCAAATTCAGGGTCATCTAGGCCCCATAATGGACGACAGACACCTTCTCCAATAAGGCACCTACCATTGCCAATAAGGTACCCCTTGCCAGTTTGGAGGGATGTGCAACCGGCCCATCGTGATAGGGAAAGGCGAGCTGGGCGAAGACATGGGAATGAAGAAACTGATAGGGAACGTAGGGGTCCCCATCCCATGAGAAGCCAAATGTCTCGATCTCAAACTATTGAGACAAGGAGACCAGCAGGAAACCCATCTCGTAATAATCATGCAACGAGCCATGTCAGCGAAATCTTGGGTGACACTAGGTCCATGAGTATATATAACCCGGTGTAATGCCCCGAATTCTCCATTGTGTTTAACGGCGTGAACAGTAGGCCGGGAGGGCCATACTTGCTTAATTATGTTATTAATTGATAAAATGCATGTATATGTTGATTATATTATGATATGATGTGAAATGCATGCATGTGAGTCCATATTTCTTATTACAGGGGTGTGATGGTAATTTGGCCGTTGAGGGTTGTTGACTGCGTTTTTAGCCAACGACGTGAGAATGTCAACTACGACAAGCCTTCAAGAGAATATAAACGACAACAGACGGTATAAACAAGAAAAATAAATAACACAGAAGATTTTTATAGTGGTTCAGCCCCGATTGTCGGTAATAGCCTAATCCACTTAGAGTTGTGATTTATAAACCTATACTCAAGATCAAATGGACTGAGCCAACTAAGTTTCTTCAGTACAGATTGTGAAAATACAAGAATTCTCTCTAATTTCAGCACTTTCTCTCTCTAGAAAGAAGAAGCCGAAGAAGCCCCTCTTTCATCCCATAAGCTCTCTATTTATAGGCCTGAGATCCTCAACTGATATCCCCTTATGATAGGGATATTTTATTATATTTATTACATTTAAACATTCAAAATTCGAAATGTAACAAACCCCCCATTTGTGGGAAGAATGAGAGATTCCCGCATATGTTGTTGGAGTTGTGTCTGACTTAGTCTCCTCTAGCTAGTTGGTCCACCTCCTACTCACTACCCATGCAAGTGCTGGTTGAACATGCATGGTGGTAGGACATGTTTTTGGTGGGTTGAACGTGCATGGTGGTAGGACATGCACTTCTCTCCTCTAACATGGCACTCTCCTCTAGCATGCCATGTTCCTCCTTGAACCAATCTCCTTGGCTTCTCCTCGGACCAAGGTGGTCCGAGGCAACCTCCTTGGCACATCACCTTGGACAACATTGAGGCAACCTCCCCTTGGACAACATTGAGGCAACCTCACCTTGGACAACATTGAGGCAACCTCCTTGGCACCTCACCTTGGACAACATTGAGGCAACCTCCTTTAGCATCTCCCAAACATGTCCGATCGAACATTGTATAGACTTTCCTTATCAAAATCTAAGTCTCCATCCTCTTGCATGAGACTCCTCCTCCTTAGCTACTTACCTTGGACACGTTCGAGCCAACACTTAGGAAACCTTAGGAGGCTTGCCTCCTACACACCCTTGGGGTCTCCTAGGACCACATCCTCCTTGGGGTCTCCTAGGACCATTCCCCTTAACTCTCCTAGAATGCACCTTCCTATTTTTTGGGTATAACAAGGGTAAATTGGTTATTTATTCGCATGTTGGTGATATAATTTGAGACCACATTATGATGTGGGTTTGTTCGAGCCATTTGGCATGAGACGATCAAGGAATGTTAAATATCGATTTGGTCATAACGGGCTTAAGCTCGGGGCTCGGGGTGAGTCTCGGGGTGCTTTTAATGATTAGGGTGTTACCGGGCATTAAAGGGTAACGGGAGGTGAATTATTGGTGTTTGGGAATTTTGAGATTAGCGGGAATTGGGAAGCGTTAGTTATGATTAACGGTGTAGGTGGAAAGTGTCAAAATTACCCTTGAGTTGGTTTTAGAAGCTTTATTAGACCTAGGGGTATATTGGTCATTTGGGATTTGGATATACATGGTTTTAGATGGCTGTAAACCATAACCAAAAAACAGAGTTTGCTTCATCCTTCCCGTACGTTCATCTCTCTCTTCTTCCTCTTTGGAGTTTTTGAGCTCAAGGTGTGGAATTAAGCTAGGGAACTTGGAGGTTGAGGTTGTAGGCATAGCTCAGCCATTGAAGAGGGTTTGGTTTCGAATTTGAGGTGAGTTCTATCCATTGTTTTACTGGTTTTGCTCTGTTTTCGCTTTAGGATTTCAGCTCTTGATTTTGGTGTGGAAAGTTGGAATCAAGGGGAGTTCTTGGGATGTTTTACTTGGGTTATGATGAGGGATAGTTATGGGTGATTTTTGGAGGTTTAAATGGGTGTTTGAGAGAGGTTTGGGTGGTGTTTAAATTGGGTTTGAAGGGTTGGTTCCAAGAGAAAACGCAAGGGAAGAAAAACAGGGGTTTTGGCTGAACTGGAGCTTGCGCCGCGACATGGCAGGGGTGAGCCGCGGCCCTTGGGGGCTGCTCGGTTTAGGCGCCTCTGTTTGAGGGGTGGGCCGCAGCCCTTAAGGCATTTTTGGTCAAAGTGAGCTTTTTGGCTTGGGGATTCATACCTAAGGCCTCGGGATTGAACCTACTACCCGGTTGAGTAGTGTTTGAGGTCCCGGAGGTTAAGTTTTGGTTTGGGAACCTTTTATTATTCATTTTATTGATGGAATCCCATAATTTGGTTATGACCAGGTAACCGCTAAAGGACCAAAAAGTCGATCGTTCTCAGGGTCACTCTTTTATTTGTTCTAGCTCGAAACCCGAGGTAAGAAAACTGCACCCAAAGTGTGACATGCATGGATATTTGTGAGGCATGTTGATTGTATAAATATGGACATGGATTGAATACAGAATCGACAAAAGTGTTAGTATCAGCTGTGAAGCTGTGACTTATTTGTCAGGTTCGGTAGTGATACTGGACACAGGTCAGGTAGCGCTGATTTATTTGTCAGAACGGCCTTAGCGTGAGTCACGCAAGCCAACAGAGATTAGATCTAATCGAATTTTAGCATTGAATGGCTCAAGGAGCATTAATGCCTGACCGACCCTGAGGGTCGATGAATAAACAGAGCTTGGAGGCTAGTGGCTTACCTAGCAGCCACTCTCCCGCTAGAAAACAGAGCTTGGAGGCTGGTGGCTTACCTAGCAGCCACTCTCCCGCTAGAAAAGAGAGCTTGGAGGCAAGTGGCTTACTCAACAGCCACTCTCCCGCTAAAATCATGTGTTATTCATTTGTTTGAAAGCTTTATGCTCGGTGTGATTATAATGATAATCATTTGATAATGCTTATGAAAAGTATTATGTTTTCTTGCTGGGCTTTGGCTCATGGGTGCTATGTGGTGCAGGTAAAGGGAAAGAAAAGCTCACCTAGCCTTGAGTGGAGAGTTGATGTGGTGATGTGTACATATGCGGCCGCTTGACCACCACGGCCAAGGCGTTCTCAGAGGAATTAAGGGGTGTACCCTATTTTTGCCGCTTAGGTCGGCGGGACTGTAAATTTAAAACAGTAGTGACCATTTTGTACTGAAAACCACTTGTAAATATTTTGTTTAGCTCTGCAGAGCAGTTTGTGATAAAAATCTCCATTTCCTTTTTATTGGTTTTATGCCTTAACCTGTTAATTACACTTAGAGCACGTTTTTGACCAAATGACTCAGGTAGTGAGTCAAATTTCCGGTCCACCGTTCACCGTAACTGTTCTGGGGTAGCCAGGGCGTTACACCTGGAGCCCAAGAATGTCAGAAATCGAGGAGATCACCCAGATTTACGGGAGCATTTAAACCATAATCGGGGACGTGATAATCCCCCGAATCTAGATCTGAGAGATCATCTCAACGGGCGCAAGCAACCGATTAACAACCCCGCGCCAGGACGGGTAACTGGAGCTGTAATCAACGATAACCAATTCCTCCCGGTTCAGGCCAGGCCTCCCGTAGATCCAGTCCATGAAAGGATTGAGCAGTTGGAGAGAGCATTCAGGCTCTTGCAGAACAAACGAAGCCAGGAATGGGATGAAGAGTTCGATGAGGAACTCGAGCCCTTTGCCCCGCATATCTCTAACACCCCATTTCCTCAAAGATTTAGAATTCCTCATGTCTCGCCATTCGATGGAAATTCATATCCATACATCCACTTAAGCACGTTCAACACAATTATGCGCGCCAGCAATGTGGGCTACGAGCTCGGGTGTATGTTGTTCCCAGCCTCTCTCAAGGGACCAGCAAAAAACTGGTTTGAAAAATACAAGAGGCATTTGATTGCCTCCTGGGATCAACTGTCGAAAGATTTCAAGAAACAATTCAAAGCCATGGTCGGCATCAAGCCCGAGGCTTCAGCCTTGACCAATGTCTGGCAGCAGCCAAATGAGTCACTGAAAGGTTATCTCACAAGGTTTAACTTGGAAGTCACTCGAGCTTGTGATGTTGACGACAGTGGCCATTTAATGGTCGTTCAAGCCGGAGTGATGCCTAATAGTCCTCTCTGGGAAGACTTGCAAAGAAAGCCTGTAAGGTCCTTAATCGAGTTCAATCAAAGAGCTCAGATATTTGTTAATGTAGAGGAGGTGAGGTCAGAATTGAATATGACCTCTCAGCCTACAACTACAACAATGAACACTAACTCTGCCTCAACCTCGGCGGATCCTACAACTTTAAAACCCCCCGGGACAACCCTTCCAGAAGAAAGAAAAATGAAGGGAACAACCCCGAGGCAAATGGGGGAAAGAAGAAGAAAGGAGAAAGATACTGCTCCGTATACAAGGTGTATACCGAGCTCAATGAGTCTCGGGAGAATATCTACCTGGCTAATGAAAACCAGGTTCCTTTTAGGCGACCTGATCCCATGAGAAACCAAAAGGCAAAAAGAGATTCTAGCAAATATTGTAGATTCCACAGAGATATCAGGCATACAATCGATGAGTGTAGACAACTAAACGATGAGATCGAAGGATTGATCTCAAGGGGATATTTCGGACAGTATGTAAGAAATTGAAACCCTAATCAGGCTTCCACCAGCCAAAGGGCAGCAGCTACACCACCTGCCCAAAACAATAACTCTCGACCTCGGGAGGATGAGCGACCCCCTCCGATTGATGGAGAAGATGTGATAACCATCTCGGTGGGACCTCATATCGCAAGATCTGGCAAGAATGCCCAGAAAAGATATGTCAATGAGCTAAAGACTGGTGACAGTTCTCCCTACGAACCCGAACCTAGAGCTCCAAAACAACAAAGGGTTGAAACACAACCCATAACTTTTACTGAAGAGGACCCATCTCATGTCCAGTTCCCCCATAATGACCCCCTGGTCATCACCCTTCAGCTTGCAAACAAGAGGGTACACCGATTCCTAATTGACAACAGGAGCTCGTTAAATATCCTTTACAAAGCCACTTTAGAAAAGATGGGACTCGCGCTTCGCGACCTAAAAGCCTGTGCAACTACGTTGTATGACTTTTCAGGAGAAGGAATTGCCTGTATTGGATCCATCGAACTCCCTGTGACCTTGGGAGACTACCCAGTCTCTGTAACCAAGATGATGGAGTTCGTTGTAGTGGATCTTCCATCGGCCTATAACATATTGCTCGGGAGACCCGCCCTAGTAAGACTGGGGGCAGTTTCGTCTGTTAGGCATTTGGCCATCAAGTTCCCGACCTCTGGGGGCATCAAAACTTTGTAGGGGACCAGATGGCAGGAAAGGAATGCTACAGCATTTCCGTTAGGGGGAAGAAACAAACAAGTGCACAGGCACTTATCATAATTCAGAATAAGGACAGCACGATCTTAGAAATTGATGAAGAAATTGATCCTAGAGTAGAAGAAAGAGCTGACCTCGAACCATTGGAGGAGCTTGAAGAGGTTAAGCTCGAAGAAGTCGATCCCCCAAAAATTGTGAAGGTGGGGAAAAATCTTTCTAAGAAAGCAAAATAATTCATAAAGAAAAACCAGGATGTTTTTCATAGTCACATTGGGACATGGTAGGGATAAGTCCGAATGTAATAAGCCATGCACTTAATATTGACAAGAGCTTCCCCCCGAAGCAGCAGAAGCATAGACTCCTAGATGATGATAGAAAGAAAGCCTTAAAGGAAGAGGTCGATAGATTAAAGGCAAATCGGTTCATACAAGATGCCTTCTATCCTGATTGGATCATCAACCTGGTGTTGGTCCCGAAACCCAACGGGACATGGCCAACTTGCATCGATTACTCCGACCTCAACAAGGCATGCCCAAAAGATTTTTTTCCCCCACCTCGGATCTATCAGCTCGTAGATGCCACATCTGGGCATGGTCTTATGTCATTTATGGATGCATATTCTGGATATAACCAGATCGACATGCACGCACCAGACCAAGAGCATACAAGCTTTGTAACTGATAAAGGGTTAACTGTTACAATGTTATGCCCTTCGGACTTAAAAATGCTGGAGCAACGTACCAAAGGCTGGTGAACAGAATTTTCTCCGAGCAGATAGGTAATAACATGGAAGTTTATGATGATGATATGTTGGTCAAATCTAAACATGACGATAACCATGTAGATGACCTCGAAGAATGCTTTGCCGTATTATGGAAGTACAACATAAAACTCAACCCCCAAAAATGCTCTTTCTAAGTATCTTCGAGGAAGTTTCTGGGCTTTATAGTAAATGCGCGAGGAATAGAGGTTAATCCAGACAAGATCCAGGCGTTAATTGACATGCCCTCACCTCGAAAACATAAAGATGTCCAAAGTTTAACTGGACGGATGACGGCAATAAGTAGGTTTGTTTCTAAATCTACAGACCGATGTCTTCCATTTTTCAACCTTTTGAGAGGAGGCAAAAAGTTTGAATGGACAGAGGAATGCGAGCTCACATTCCAGGACCTAAAGAAACATCTTGCGAAACCTCTGATCTTGTCAAAACCTATCACATGAGAAGTCTTGTACTTATATCTCGCTACAACCGCGCACGCCATCAATGTTGTGCTCGTCCGAGAAGACAAGAAGGTACAAAAACCAGTATACTATGTTAGCAAGAGGTTACTAGGGGCAGAATTGAGATACCCGTTAATGGAAAAACTGGCTCTTAGCCTGATCCATTCATCTCGAAAGCTCTGACCTTACTTCCAAGCACACCCCATCAATGTGATGACTGACCAACCACTACGGCAAGTCTTGTCCAAACCAGAGGCCTCGGGCAGATTGTTAAAATGGGTTGTTGAGCTCGGACAGTTCGAGATTACTTATCATCTGAGAATGACCATAAAGGGGCAAGCCTTGGCAAACTTCATCGTGGAGTGTATAGGAGTGTCTAACAACGAAGTTATAACCCCAGCCCGCGAGCTGTGGAAACTTTATGCCGATGGGTCTTCCAACGAAAATGGATCGGGGGCAGGAATCATATTGATCACTCCAACTGGAAAATGATTTCACTCCGCCTTAAGGTTCAGTTTCAAAGCATCTAACAATGAGGCTGAGTACGAGGCTCTATTGGCAAGACTCCGAATAGCCAAGGAGCTCAAGGCCAAAGCAATAAATTGTTACAGTGACTCGCAGTTGGTGGTCAATCAAATTCTAGAGGAATATCAAGCTCGTGACACAAGGATTGCCGCATATTTAGAAAAAGCTAAAGCAACACTCGAACATTTCGAGTTCTATACCATAGAGCAGGTTCCCTGAGAACAAAACTGAAATGCGGACGCATTAGCCAGACTCGCCACGTCCAACGAAGTCGATACGCTAAATGTAGTACCAATAGAGCACATGTCGACTATCAGTATCAGCGAGCCTGAAAAGGAAGATGTATGCATGATTGACTCCGAACCGACCTGGATGACCCCAATAGTTGATTACCTCGAAAATGGCATCCTCCCAGCAGAACGGAACAAGGCTCGGAAACTGATGTACTAGATTCCAAGATACACTATTGTGGAAGGAAGGTTATATCAGAGAGGAGATTCTATGCCATTAATCTGATGTGTGACTCCACCCGAGGCAAAGAAAATCCTAGAAGAAATTCATGGAAGATTTTGTGGAGACCACACTGGGGGCATAGCCTATCAAAGAAAATTATAAGACAAGGATACTTCTGGCCCACTATCAAAGCAGATGCGTTCGAGTATGTAAAGAAATGTGATAAATGTCAGTGTTTCGCTACAATTTCGCGAGCTCCTCCATCTGAGCTAACCATGATGACCTCCCCATGGCCATTTGCGGTGTGGGGAATCGATCTCATAGGTTCATTGCCAACTGGCAAAGGTGGAGTAAAGTATGTAGTGGTCGCGGTCCATTATTTTACAAAATGGACCGAGGTCGAACCTCTGGCAACGATTACCTCAAAAAAATTCCTAGACTTTGTGGTAAAAAACATCATCTGCTGATATGGAATGCCAAGGAAAATAGTATTAGATAACGGTACTCAATTCGACAGTGAATTATTAACCCATTTTTGTGAAAAAAATGGAATAATAAAAAGCTTCTCCTCCGTTGTTCATCCCCAAGAAAATGGCCAAGTCGAAGCAATAAATAAGACTCTCAAGAGTTCTATGAAAAAGAAATTAGAAGAAGCTAAGGGAAAATGGCCCGAGGAGTTACCCCAAGTTTTGTGGGCGTATCGAACTACAGCTCGCACTTCAACAGGGCAAACCCCTTTTTCCCTAGCATATGGGTGCAAGGCCATGTTACCAATCGATGTAGAAATACCCACTATTTGTAGCCATGCTTATGATCAAGCCTCTAACCAATCCCATCTCAAAGTAAGTCTAGACCTTATTGAAGAAAGGCGAGATGAAGCTCAACTAAGAAATGCAGCATATCAGCAGCGAGCTACCCGATATTTCAATAAAAAGGTTTGGGATAGGAAGTTCGGATTGGGAGACTTGGTGGTAAGGTGTGTGTTCCTAGCTACAAGGGACCCGACTGCTGGCGTACTTGGCCCTAATTGGGAAGGACCTTACCAGATCGAGTCAGTTATCCGACCCGGAGTCTATAAATTGGCAAGATGAAACGGAGAATTGGTACCACGAGCTTGGAATGGCGAACATCTACGACCTTACTATCAATAGTGTAGGAATGATGTCTCATGTAACCATGCTTGTCTATCTTTATAAAAAAATTATTAATAAAGTGTTCGATTTTGATCAAAAGTCATTTTTGTTTCAATATGTTGTATTTTTTGCAAACTCTCTTAATTTAATAACCTATGATCACACTCATAGGATATTAAGGGGGCATCAGTGGTATATATACCATAAGTTTGAAAAAATAAATAACATAAATATAGCATACACAAAAACTAACAAATGTCTGGATCATTAACCCGACATAGAAGTTAAAAATGTATTCTCGAAATAAGTGTCTGGATATAACCAGATGTGCGAGCTAAGATAATTTGAATTATTAAAAATAAAGTATCTGGATACAACTAGATACGCTAACTAGTGTGATCTAGATATAACTAGATCGACAAATATATTTGTATGGATTACGAACCAAACAAGACCTAAATAGGTTTGGAACAAACCAGCTAAAATTGATCGACACAAGTGGGAAAAAGATAAACCTACTTCAAACTAAGTCGATACCGAGGCTAGAGTATTTTGCAACAAAAGTTTCGACCTCATAACCTCAAGGAACTGTCTGAGGAAGAGGAGAAGTGACTATAAAAAGCAACATACAACTAAACTACTTAGCTAACATATCACTTAAGTACTTTCGAGTATGTGGTAAAATTAAGGACCGACCTTGACAAATAACGAGATCGGACATGGATATATCGAGAAAACTGTGCATAAATGCATTGAAACTCGATTTTAAATCCAACATATGTTTGTATGAATAAACTAACATAAAGGCAAATATCTAATGTAAATTGCTTAAAATAGTTCGATCTAAGAAATGTAGAGCAAAAATATTAAAGTAAAGTCGAACATGGTATTAAAAATATCAAATGTAATCTGTTTTACGAGCTGTAAATTGTTTTCGCCCCAAGGGCATAAAAAAGAAAGACCCTAAACTATTACAAAAAAATTTAAATGGGACGAAGCCCATGAGCGAGCTCTAGAAAGCAGAAGCATCCCCCTTAGCCTTCTCAGCCTTCTCAGCTTCCTCCTCAGCTTCCTCCGCCTCCAGTCGAGCTTGCCACTTAGCCAGAAGCTCGTCCTCAAGGGTACCCAAGAATCTCGTGTTGAGATCGGCATTGTTGGCCCAAATCATGGCCATGTCAACTGCTCGATCCTTCCTTTGCTTGAACTCTTCGAGGAGGCGAGCCTTTTCACCCTCCATTATCTTGAAGGTGGCCTTTTTCTCCTCCTCGAGCTTGGCGTTCAGCTTCTCAAGCTCCTCAGCCCTGGAGCTCTTCTCTTTGAGCTCGACATTCAGCTTCTCAAGCTCCTCAACCCTGAAGTTTTTTTCTTTGAGCTCAGCCTCCAGTTTCAACTTTGCAGCTTTGAACTTGTCAGCGAGCTAGAGCTGGAGACCCTTCGACTCCTGAGCATAGGACATGCTAGCATGAACCTCGTTGTTCAGCTTGTAATTTAGTTGAGCAACTGCAGCAAGAGCCTAACACACAAACAAATCAAGTTAGAACAAGTTTCAGGTAAAACTCCAATAAATAACGAAGTAAGAAAAATTACCAAGGAGATGAGCTTGGTACTCTTGTCGTAGAGGACATTGAAGTCCCAAGCGTTGACCAGGAATTGCCATTGGGGAGCCCCGAGATTGCTGAAGGTTTGGCCCACTCGAGACATGACATCCGAGCCAAGAGTGGCTCCGTGAGTCCCGACAGCATTGTCAATGACATACTCATCGGTATGAGTCAAAATCGACAACAAGCACTCATGAGTGGGAGCTGGTTTCTTTGGAGCTGGTGCAGTCGGTCGAAAGGCTTGGGTAGCAAGAGGCAGATAAGGAACAACTTCCACAGGAACCTCGATCTGGGGGTTAGAGGTCGCAACTTGACTCGGGACTGGAAGGGCCGGAGGAGGATAAGTCACATTGGTCCTTTAAGGAACTTTGGCAGGTCGACCAGTTTTTTGTGAGCCTCTCGGGCGCTTGCTTTGCTTGGCCCCCGAGTGGCTGTTGAGCATGGTCTCAAGGTCAGAGTCCATAGTGCCTGCATAATCAAATCACATTAGAAAATGAGATTAAAATGCTAAAGTAAGCGTGAAGCATACAGTTAAAGGAAATAAAGACAAGTGACAAGAAAACTAACTATAACTCTCCCCCGAGCTCGTGCTCGGCGACCAGGTAATCCCCCTATCTTCAGAGGAGGCTGGGGGAGTCCCTTCCCTATACGTGGAAGTCAACCTCGAAAGGTCCCTATAGTCATTTTTCCCGTATTGAACGGCTACCCCATCCCAATCCTCATTCAGACTATACATGGTTTGGTATTTCCCCAGCCAGTTATCGAACCTACGGACCCTATCATCTACCCAAGACCATACATAAAAGTTATCCCTATAATCCAGGAATAAGATCAGGGTGTCGGGTCTATGTTTAAGAATGGAAGGAGACCACAAGACCGAGCTGAGAATGACCTTACCTCTGTCACTCGAGCTCAAGGCCTCGTCATTGGCGTCATTCCCCGAGCATGGACTCCTGTGACGGCAATCTGGGGATCATGCTTTTGAGCTTCGCTTTGGAGGAAGCTTGTCGTTGGGGAGTGATACATGCTCCCACATGGTGTACTTCCAGTAGGCAGTGTCGTCCGTTGACTGGTCCTACTCCAGAAGACTGCAGGCTCGAAGCTTATCTTCATGAAGAAGATATGACAGGGAGCGCCTATCGTATGGCAGCTGGAGCAGAGCTTCCTTGTGCTCCTTCATTGCGTCTGTGGGGGTAGGATGGTGATAATTGGCTTAAGAGTCAAATACATTATACTTAGTTCGAGCCTAAGCGAAAGTCGAGCATGAAAGGAAAGGGGTCATATACTTACGAATTCGTCTGAATGAATAAAACTTTGAGGGAGCTAGGCCATTTGTCCAAAAGAATGTCAGCTTGAAGTTGGGAGGATGGTTGGGCATGTCCTCGAAGATCTTCTTCTCCTTGGGATAGCTCAACAGGTAATAGAAGCCATCCCCTCCCCGAGCTCAGGAGGGGTTACTTTTCAAGCAAAAGAGATACAGGATCTCCTTTGGCGAAGGTCCTTCCCACTTCAGCTTGTGGTATAACGACCTTAGGGCTAACAAGACCCTGTATGAATTGGTCTGGAGTTGGAAGGGCGCGAGCCCAACAAAATCCAAAAAGTCCTTAAAAAAGGACTTCAAGGGCAATAAATCCCATGCCCTCATATGCTCGCGACTCTAGGCCGTAAGCTTTAGTTTATTGTCAGGACGGCCATCTCCCGGGGCATAGCAGCTTCATTCGTTGGAGGTAGGAGCTCGACACCTCAGCGAGCCTGACAATCCTAGGCCGTGACAAGCCAGGATGTTAGTGATTTGTTCTAACGAAGAAACCGAGCTCCAATAATTCTCGGCCTCGAAAAATTCCTCCCTCGAGGTAGGAATGGTAGCTGGTTGTGAGGTGGACGGGTGATTTGATGTCTCCATCAGCGAGAATATGAGATCACCCAGCTTGAAGGCAACCGTTACTTTGAGCTTGGGATCAAGAGGGATCGGTCTAAGCTCGGGATCCGGGTTTGGATAGATCGCGACCTGAAGTTTTTTTCCTTTTCCTCTCTTCAACCTCGTTGATTTGATGCCATAAGTGGGCTCGAATATCTTCTTGCTCACACCTTATTGTGTGCTCACGAATTAGTTGATGATTTCAAGTGAAGGGCGATTCAGGGCTTGGAGTTGTCGGAGAATAGGGAATTGCAAGCACTGACCCCCACCGTTTCTCAAAATTCTACGAAATCTAGCACAAAAGAAAGGGGTGAGGGCCAGGAATACAAGAAATAAGGATAAAATTTAAGATAGTTCGAGCTCGAATACTCAAAACCACGGAATAAGCTCGATTGAAAGAACGGAATCGAACTCGGAAGAAACCCGAGCTATTGAAAGAATCAGACTTCTGAGCGTGTATTTGACGCAAAGGGGGAAAGTGGATTTATTTTAAAGAATCCCAGATTTCCAGGGAAAAAGTTGGCCGTTACTCAAAAAGGTGATAATTTTGGGAAACGTGCAATTTAAAACCCTAATTACGTACCTCATTTCTTGGTCTACATGATATGTTACTTGTAATTTAAATCATAACAAAAGAAAAAGCCATATTTTCATCCTCTACACAAAATCTGGGTTTGAAACCCATGATATCAGAAGAACCTAAAATCTACACAGTATCGGCCAAAAACATCCTAGTGCAAAACTGGTAAACGTGCCTACGGTGCAACAGAATTACAAAAATACATGAAGGAGAGATACGTATAAACATATGGGATCAAGAACAGAGACTTACACACGGTAGCCAGTGGATACAGAGAAATTGACGATTGAAGAAGTGGTTGCGGGAAAGCTTTCACGGAGTCGTAGACGCCAATAGATTTTTGTTTTCTCGGTTTGGAGAACATGCAAGGGCAAGACGATATTTGGGTTCTGGATTTTATTTTTTCTCTCTGAAAGTTTGAAAATGAAAGTGAAGAAAGAGAGGAGATGAGAGGCTATATATATGTAAATCCCAAAAGGAGGCCAAAGGTCGAGCTAATCTGGGCCATTGGCCAGATTTCGTATCTAATCTGACGGTTGGGTACAAATGTGGTAATGGCGGCATAAAGTTGGCAGGCGAATAGACATGGGCATGATACAAAAGCACTCTCAAGTACTCTGGTTGAGCAACCCCTGGCTGACGCGTGTCCACTCTTGAGTACATTTAACGGTACAGTTTCCAAGGAGGGCAGTTCAAAAGTTTCCTTCTCATAGGATTCGAACTGATACTTTTGAGGGGGCAAAATGTTACACCCAGATTTCAAGCATGAGGAGTTATGATCCCGAAATCTAGGCTCATTAGTTGTAAGCTCGAAATATGCACGGTCGTCATATGGTCTTTCAGTCAGACCGTGTTGCTGTAAATAACAATCTTGAAAGCTCGAGGAATGTGTAGCCTCGAATATGCTCTGAGCTCACAATAGCCATGATTCAACACTTATATATATTTCCTAATGCTTTTTTTTGCCTTCAGATAAGATGGTTTGAGCTCGAGAAGTGTAAGCTCGAATGTGATGACTTCTTCAATGATTACTTGTTATAAGCTCAGGCGAAGTAAATGACGAGCTTGCGATTGACAAATAGTCTCGGAGATGTAGTTGACTCCGTATCTGAGCTAATCAGTTACATGTGAATGTATTTATTGTTGTAAAACCCCTATGTTTAAGGGATATTATAAAACTTTTTAACCAATCCCACGTTTTATGGGATGTTTCCGTGTATGTAGCAAATAATGCATTAAATTGCACTATATTATTTGATTTACAGAATATTATCCTGAAATATGTGGGAAAGAATTCGAAAACCTTCTCTATAAATAGAGAAGGAAACTTCATTTGTAGAAAACGAAAACTCTGAGATCTCAATAGAAAACTCTGGGCAACTATTCTCTGAAAAGTTTCCAGAAAACTCTCAAACGCTAATAACACAGACTCGTGGACTATGCAGATTTAACTGCTGAACCACATAAAAAAGATCATGTTTTCATCTTCTTTTATTTCCTCTGATATATATTCTTGTTTAATACTCAATATTAAGTTACCAAATATTTCATATCCCACTGATTGTCAAATATTCTGGCATTAATTGTGGTAAAGGCCTTAATGGAATGTCTCACCTATATAAATATAGGGTTCTGGTCCCCAAGCTCATTGCTCATTCTAATACTCCATCTAAAGAGCTAGTGAGAGCTTGAAAGTCCATTACCCTCGCTAATTCTCTTTTCTTTTCTTTTGCAGATCTAAAGACTTTAGAACAAGGTTATCAAATCAATGGTTGGAGGTGTAATTTATCGATCTCATTTATTTTTGTAACAATCATATATAGTTTATTCCACATATTAGGATTGTTAATGCATCTAGATTATATTAATTTTACATTTGGTATTAGAGTCATGCTTACCTCTGCCTTGGTATTTTGTATGCATATATATATAAACTTTTATTATTTATATATGCGTGTTGTCTTCATATATACACATATATATTCGTGTATGGTTCTATATATTGTCGATGGGTTGGAAAATTGTTTCATTAATATTAGAATTATTTTTTCAATCAATATAACATTATAGGCCATCATTTTATGATTTATAATGTATCTTTGCATGAACAATGATTTTATACAGCCATGAAAGTCACTGAAATTTCTTGAAACATACATTCATGGCCAAATGCCTTAATATTTTGGTTTTTTGATTCAAAACTGTAATGCCCCAAATTTCCTAATAAGGTTTAGGACCTTGATTAGGAGGCCGGGAGGGCCATAATTGATTTATTATGATATTTAATGATTATATGCATGTTTATGTGAATTATATTATTATATGATGGTGAATGCATGCATATGGGCTCATATTTGTAATGCAAGGGCCTTTTGGTAATTTGGCCACAGTGGGCGTAAATATATATTTTGGGTGCATGGTTGAGATTAGTTAATATAGCCACATTATAGGGTGGATTGGTTCGAGCTTTTCGACATGAGACGATCATGAGATGCAAGTGTTCGGTCTAGTCATAACGGGTTTAAGTTCGGGACTCGGGGTGAGTCTCGGGGTGAATTTATTGATTAGAGCATTACCGGGAATTAAAGGGTAATGGGATGTGATTTATTGGTGATTGAAAATATGGAGATTAGTGGGAATTGGGAAGCGTTAATTATGATTAACGGGATAAGCAGAAAGTACCAATTTTACCCTTGAAATGGTTTTAGAGGCTTTTGATGGCTTAAGGGTATTTTGGTCATTTAGGGTTTTGGATATATATGACATGAAGGCTGTAGAAAATACAGAGATAAAACAGAGGTTATCCTCTTCCTTTCCCGTATACTACCTTCCCTTCATCCTTCTTTGGTGTTCTTGAGGCCATCATGAGGTTTTGAGCTAGGAAATCAAAGGTGGCAGCTAGGGGACTTGTTTCAATCATTAAAGGGGATTCAAAACCGTGTTTGAGGTGACCGCTAAAGGACTAAAAGCTGATCATTCTCAAAGGTCATTTTTTTTATTAATTCTCGCTCGAACCCAAGGTAAGAAAATTGCACCCCGTATGTGACATGCATGGCTATGATTGATGCATGTTGGATGTTTAAATGTAAACATTGATAGCATAGTGAATGATTGGCGATCTTGCCCATTTGCATATGATTATTATTGAGGCATGTTGGGTGATTAAGTGTGATGCATGTGATGCACGAGAAACATGTGATTAGGGCATGCCATGAGTGATGAATATGAGATTGGCCAGAGCTTGAGTCTCTGAGTTTGCGCATGATCATGATTATGCTAGCAACTATTTAGTAAGCATGCTGAATGCCCTATTCTTGGATAACTGGCATATGATACATATTGATAGCATTGCTTACTTGTGCAAGGTACTGACTAATTAGTCAGATTTGGCAAAGGGGCTAGTATCAGCTGTGAAGCTGTGACTTATGAGTCAGGTTCGGTAGTGGTACTGGGCACTGGTCACGTTGCGCTGACTCATCAGTCAGAATTGGCAAAGGTGTTGGTATCAGCTGTGAAACTGTGACTTATGAGTCAAGTTCGGCAGTGATATTGGACACTGGTCACATAGCACTGACTCATTAGTCAGAATGGCCTTAGCGTGGATCACACAAGCCAACGGAGATTAGATCTAATCGACCATCAGCATTGAATGACTCAAGAAGCATTAATGCTAGACCGACCTCGAGGGTCGATGATTGAAATAAGTGCTTGGAGGCTAGTGGCTTACCTAGCAGCCACTCTCCCTCTTGAATCATATGATGTTCACCCACTGGTTTGGAAGCTTTATGCTCCGTGTGATTATAATGATAATCATTTGATAATGCTTATGTATAGTGTTATGTTTTCTTGCTGGGCTTCGGCTCACGGGTGCTGTGTGGTGCAGGTAAAGGCAAGAGGAAGCTGGACCATCCTTGAGTTGAAGAGCTTAGGTGATGATGTGTACATATGCAGCTGCTCGACCGCCACGGCCGAGGTTTAAAGTGGAACTAGGGTCGAACCCTGTTTTGCCGCTTAGAACGGCCTGTTGTAAATATTTTCTATAATAAACTCTGAAATTTTATGTTTTTGGGATCCCAATGTATATATTAAACGTTCTAGTGAAACATTACATCTTAACCAAAATGTTTAATCCCTAAATCGCTAATCACACTTAGTTCACGATTTTGGCCAAATGACTCGATTAGCGAGTTTAGCATTGTTTACAAGGCACACCGTAACGGTCCCAGGAGTTAGGGCATTACAAAAACCATTTTTCAATCTAAATACCATTAGAAACTATTTAGTGTATGTTTTCTAATGATTTTATGCATAAAAAAAAAACGAGTTTTCAAACTCATAAATGTCGCTGAAATCTTAAGAACCTAATAATTGCAAAATTTTATTTTTGATATTAATGTTTGAATTTAGTTGTTTTTATGCAAACAAGCATCATGAATCTCTTTGAAAATGATTTTCAGTGTGATTTGGGCAAGAATCTGTGCATTTTGACCTCAAAAATTGGAGTTTTCCAACCGGGTTTTAGTTTCGGGTCACGTGACCCGAGTACAAAAGATCCGGGTCGTTTGACCCGGCTGAAGGAAGAAGACGGGGGAAACAACATCGTTGTTTGACGGGTCATACGATGGCCGTTTTAAAAAAATTAAGAAAATTTTTGAAAAATTAAAGTTTTGTAAAATACTTTTGGAATTATTTTTTTTTTCTTATTTTCTACATTATTTTAGGCAATAAATGTAATTTTTAATTTTTCTTATTGTAATTATGCATATTATTTTGGTAATTTATATGTTATTTGGAAAGTAATTAAAATGTGCAAAATTTTGATTTGGTATATTTTTTGCATGAATTATTTAATTTTCATTGAGCATGCAATAATGATAATTGTGCTAATTTGGGTATGTAATTATATTTAATGTTTTACCATTAAAGTTTTAGTATAATTATTTATTAATTTACCAAAATTTGTGTAATTGATTTATTGCCTTATTAGGTATTAATTTTTTAAAATAATTCTGTCATTTAATTATTTATGGAATTATTGAATTTAATTTTATCATATACATAAATGTAGATTATTGTACTAATTTGTATGTTTATTTATTTTAATTCATGCACTATTTATTATTAGTACAATTAATTTTGAGACATTATATGTATGATTTTATGGTTTTAAATGCATGATATATTCCATATTTATGCTATATATATTAAGCTTATAGTTAACATATAGATTAGTTAAATAATAGTTAGCACATTAAGATTCATAAAATATTCTCTAATTAATTAGATGGAATAATTAAGTTATGAATAATACATAAAAAAAAAATTATGGTTAACATGAGAAAGCATGAAACTGAGACAATACTCAATCTAGGACGATTTTTAATGATCTTCGAACGACCACACTAGGAGCACTCTTAGTGATTGCATATTATGTTGCTGCAAAGTTATTTTTAGGAATTAAGTAGAGCCTAAGACATAATGTTTAGTGAACCATATAATTTTAAATAATTAGGGAGTTGTTGACCCTGATTTTAGTCAACTGACACGGAGTCAAAATGCTTGATGTGGATGAATGTGTTGGAATGAATATAATGACAAAAACAGTAAGGAACACAAGAAATTATAGTGGTTCGGCCCCAGAAACTGGTAATGACCTACGTCCACTTAAGCTATTATTGATATGAGATCTCGAAGGAGTGATCAAAGAACTAGGGTTCTTCGAGTTTCACAGACCTGAGAGAGATAAACAGTACAATCGCTAATCTAATCGCAAAAAAGTCCATTCCTTGAGCTATCTTTTTCTATTTATAGGCTCAAGGAGGATTACATGGATTTGTTACAGATATTCTCTCCTAATTAATCGGATAATCAGGAATCATAGGAGATAATCTCGGGATTGACTTTGATTCACCCAAGATCATTTTGAAATATGTGGAGTGTGCGACCATGCTGGTCGTGAGGAAAACTCAACAGCCGCGCCTATTATGTCTTACTGGTCGATACTCTAACAGAACTCTGCCAAGTGTCAACCATGTGTTTAGAAATTGCCTGCCACGTCATCCGTGCCTGTTTTTTGGATAACATTTTCCCCCCAAGTTTATTTATTACGACCAACACTAAATAAACTTTAAGGAAACGACCCTTCGATTACCCCATCAGATCTGTCAGAGGAGTTCGTGCATTCTTGGGAAAAGTAACCTACCCCTGTCCAATCACGACTTTTCGGTTCCCAAGTAACCTATTGACGGCTATCACCCTTCCCGACGCTTCGAAAAGAGGAAACTGATGATTACTTCCTCTTTCATGCCACGGACAAAAATATATATAGCCTTCTCATAGTCTTCTTTTCCTTTTTACGCAAGTTATTCCTCCTTCAAGAAACCCTAAAACCAGAACCTTCAATCTCTCCGAAGACCATCCTTCAGCATTTCAAGAACTAGCTGTCCGTTCGTCTTTGCTTGAAGCTCTTCCAAATCTCCACAACCTTCGCTTCTAGTAAGCTTTAGAACCTTTATGCTTTTTTTTATTTTTGTCGTGCATGCATCTGTGCTTCTGGGTTAAGATGCATGAAGGTAGGGGATTTATTGGGTGATAATAGATAGGATGATGTTTCTCTGCCATTTAGAAGTTACGAGTTAGTTTGATAGTTGAGATCATAGATTTAGGACGTAAAACCGAAGTAAAGATTCGATTTTTATGCTAGTTGAAAAACTGAGTTTTTCCCACCCTTAAAGGATTTGAAAAAGCTTTTTTTCAAAAACTTTTTACTTTCACTTTTTGATATGTTTTTCAAACTGTTCGTGCGAAAAAATTAGTTTTTTGTTAGAATGTTGTTGTATAAAAGTTTGACTTTTATACTCGACCAGCGTTATTCTAAAAAACTTTCTAGATTCTTCATCCTCACCTCCCCATTCTTCTGTTTGCAGATTTTAATGCCAGATTTGTGGGGAGGTGAGCGGCCCATTGACGATGATCTCCTTGTACAACTGCTTGAAGGCGAAGAACATCCGGCTCATCGCGTTCACGAGATTCCATTTTCCAGAGTTTCTTCTTCTAGACCTTAACCATCACCACCTCAAATGGCCCGCTCTAAATCTCCAGGCAAGAAAAAACCAAACCCTGAAAACAATCCAAGTCCACCTGCCCAGCCTGATTCGTAGGCTAGGGTTCCCTCGACCAGTGGTCGAGAAAACATTGTCCCTGACCCTCGCATTCATGTCAGGGCTCGCCCTCGGCATTCAAACCTTCCTAATGTCGAGTGGTATCTTTCTCCCACCAGCCAGGTGACTCCCCGGATGCTTGCCAATTACCTTAGGAAATATCCTCTTACTGGGGTCAATCTCAAGATCCCTGCTGCTGACCATAGAGCTAACCTGCCTGGGGGCGCCTATAGCGCTTGGTCAAGGTACCACATAGAGGCGAGGGCTACCCTTCCTCTACATCCATTTTATTAGGGGGTGGCAAACTACTTCGGTGTTGCCCCCTTTCAAATTACTCCAAACGAATATATAATGCTGGCTGCACTCTATATCCTCTATAAATTCAAAAAATGGCCAGAGCCCACCCCTCACGAGGTCAACTTCCTTTTTGACCTTAAGTCCAACCCTCAACAATACGAGACGGGATTTTTTCACCTTTGTCACCAGGAAATAAACCGCACGTTCCTGAGTGACACTACTCATATCTCCAACGTGGGGAAATATAATCAAGAGTATTTCCTCACGCCAGACATGACTACGAACAACTTGGCCTTCGCTCGAGGAGGTAAATATCCTTTCCCACTGGTCGCTATTTTTCCTTAGCAAATTATTTTGCACTTCTCTAAAGTATCTTATGCCTTTCAGGACCATGGTTACACCCGAACCCAACACCAGACATGGTGTTGAGGTCCAACGCACTGGCCAGGATGGCTGACGCTGAAAAAAGCGTTAAGTCCCTGGTCACTGATGACAACCTGAGGCTGTCTAGCCTCCTGGCTCCTCGTCAGGAAACGAGGGAACCCGTGGTGGCAGACGCCACTGCCGAGGGGCATCCCAAGCAGCAACCCCCAGCGTCCCTTCAGCAAAGAGGCCTTCTGCGCCCCAAGGGAAGGGGAAACAAAAGGCAACAGAGTCTGTTATAGACTTGGATGAGTCTTCAGATGAAAACGGTACTGTTATTTTGCTTTTAAATAGCTTGCCAATTCCCTGTCACTTGTTTGACGGGGAGGAAAATTTTACGTATACTCCAAATCTAGGGCCAGACTTCTTTGTGCCAGAGAGTGAGTGTATGACTAATAGAGTCAGTAGTGTAGTGACAAGTAGTTGTAGCTCGGGTATTGAACTTTGTGATTTCCTTTACCTCTTTTCTGATATGCCATGATTTTTTTACCTATTTTTGTCTTACTGTCTGCATGCTTATCTTTTTCTGCAGAGATGGCTTCTCCCAATGTTTTTTACTTATACCAGACTCAAGAGGAAGAGGAAAGTCCCCCTGGTCCGACGGAAAAAATCGGCCAGGAAGCACGATGGCGAATCTAGCCAAGCACCCTCGGCCAAGAAGGGTCGAGCAGCTGATCCTCCCAAGGATGGGCCCTCTGGTCAACCTTCTACTCAAACACGTGCCTCTGCTGAGAAGGAGGCCCCACCTGCCACCACCAACCTTCCGCCAGCGGCTCAAAAAGATCAGGCCCAACAAGCCGATCTTCCTGGGACCAAACTCTCGAATTGTTCCCTGCGATCAGCTAAAGATCGCCTTGCTCACATCCTGAAGCATGACCGTTGTAGGGAAGCAATGGCTGAGGCTGAGAACATGGGGGTCGATCAGATCCTTAACAGGGCTCTTAACGAAGTAGCTAGTGTAAGTACTCTTTCTCTTGGTTTTTATCTTTCCTTTTTGTAATATAACCTAACTTTTATTCTTTGACTGCAGGCCATGCTGACAATGACCGCTGCTCGTACTCGCGCTATTGTTAGCATCGAGCAGTCCCAGGCAAAGGTTGTTAAGGAGCTTAAGGCTGCAGAAGCCAGGCATGCTGGGGAGTTGGAGGTGGTTACCCAGTAGTGGGATGCTGCGGTGGCAGAACTGGCAGAGAAGCAAGCTTTTTAAGAAACTCTGAGGAAGCAGAGGGATGAATACCTGGAGTCCAGCCAAATCCACTGGCATGAAGTCAAGAAACTTAGGGAGGAGCATCTCGCTAAGGACACAACCATTGCCGTTCTCAAAAGCCAGGTGGAACAGCTCAAGCTCACTAATGCCAAGGACCTAGAGAGGTACAAGAACGCGACACTTCGGTGTTTCTATGATTTTTGGAAACACAACCAAGGTACCGACTTCAGCTACCTCCCAGAAGATGCCAGGAATGCTGAGCTAGCCCGCTGCACTGCTCGGCTGGCTACCGAAGAGAGAGCTAGAGTTCCTGCTTCCCCAAGCATTCAGCCAGCTGCCGGAGCGGAGGGAGAAGAAGCCGCCGGGGATGTAGTCGACCAGAGTGCTGAACAAGATCCTCCTGCTCCTTGAAGTTTTTATTCTTTTACTTTTCTTTAATTACACGACCCACGGGTCGTGATGTAAAGACTAAATTTTATTTTTAATTTTGCTACTGGGCAGCATATTTTCCTTTTACTTTCAACAATTACATCCAAGCAGTACTGCTTGCAGTGTAAGAGAATTCCTTTTGATATTATAATATTTCTGTTTATTATAACATCTGTTCGCATGACCGAACTTAGCATAGTGCTTTGGCTTGATTTAACAAAATATAAATTTTGAAAAATACTCTAAGTATCGTAGCATGCTTTCACTCATTTTGTTCATGTGTTTACATACCTCTTGGTATGCTTTGCTATCGATGTACCTTATATGCCCCCCAAGTGACTGAGGAACTTTAGGTCCTTGGTCACTTACCTTGACCATGACCTGTGCGAACGTTACTGCTCGGTATAAAATGTAACACTTATAATACAGCAAAACAACACACGTAATGAACAAATACTTGTAAATAAAATTTACAAAGGTTGGCAAGAATGACTGGCTGCGCACAGTCCCTTATAATTCTCGTATTAAAATGGACTAAACATGTTTTTATGAGTGATCTTAAAAAGATCTTACACTTATAAGCGATTAGCCATATGACATGGCTAACCCTTTTTCAAAACTTGTAAAAAGTAAAAATTAATACAAGCCAGTCCTTTAAAAAGGACTGTTTATTGATAATACTTGCGCAGGTTTTCTCTGTTCCAATAGTGTGGAACGAGATCCCCATTCAAGCGTGCAAGTTTGTATGTGCCTGGGTGAAGGACTTCTTCAATCTGGTAAGGTCCTTCCCAGTTTGGCCCGAGTACTCCAGTAGCTGGGTCGCGGGTGTTTAAGAAAACTCGTCGAAGTACTAGGTCTCCGACGCTGAACTTTCTTTCTTTCACTTTTGAGTTAAAATACCGGGCGACTTTTTGCTGGTACGCAGCTACTTGGAGTTGGGCTTTTTCTCGTTTCTCCTCAAGCGAATCTAAAGACTCCATCAACAGTTGGCTATTCTGGCCCTGGTCGTATGTGATTCTTCGATGTGAGGGCGGATCTAACTCGACTGGCAACATAGCTTCATACCCGATGCTAAGGAAAACGGGGTATGACCTGTTGTTGTTCGATGAGAAGTTCTATACGACCAGAGTACTTCGGGCAGCTGTTCCGGCCATGCTCCTTTAGCTGCTTCGAGCCTTTTCTTCAGGGTATCCTTAAGTGTTTTATTCACTACTTCGACTTGCCCATTTGTTTGTGGATGCGCAACCGAAGAAAAGCTTTTAACAATTCCATGTCGTTCGCAGAAGTCTGTGAATAAGTCACTGTCAAACTGGGTGCCGTTGTCTGAGACAACTTTTCGAGGCAAACCATATCGGCAAACAATGTTCTTGATGACAAAGTCAAGAACTTTCTTTGTCGTTATGGTGGCGAGTGGCTCAGCTTCGGCCCATTTGGTGAAGTAGTCGACTGCTACAACTGCGTATTTTACTCCACCCTTTCCCGTTGGCAAGGATCCAATCAAATCTATACTCCACACTGCGAAAGGCCAAGGACTCTGCATCTGCTTTAACTCGTTGGGAGTTGCACGTGGGATCCTGGAAAATCTCTGACACTTATCGCATTTTCGCACAAACTCCATTGAGTCCTCATTCATAGTCGCCCAGAAATAACCCTGCCTTAGAATCTTTTTCGACAAGCTCTGCCCCCCAGCGTGATCCCCACAGAAGCCTTCATGTACTTCCCTCATCAGCTCTTTAGCCTTTTCTGGTGTAATACATCTGAGCAGTGGCATGGAGTATCCTCTTTGGTAAAGAACACCATCGACCAGTATATACCTAGCAGCCTGTCTCTGAAGAGTCCTAGCTTTGTTTCTATCTGCCAGTAGTACACCATTCGTGAGATACTCCAAGTACGGTGCCATCCACGTATCTTCTATCCGAATTTCCATACTTGTTTTATCTGTTCGTATGCTCGGCTCGCGTAGTCATTCCACTGGCACTATATTTAAAGTGTCAGCATCTTTCGCACTCGCGAATTTGGCTAAGGCATTTGCGTTTGAATTCTGATCTCGAGGTATTTGTTGGAGGGTATACTTCTCAAATTGCGCCAACAGATCTTTGGTTTTATTAAGATAGGCCATCATCTTCAGGCCCCGTGCTTGATACTCCCCTAAGACTTGATTCACTACCAGCTGTGAGACAATGTAAATATCAAGCACTTTTATACTCATGTGTTTGGCCAACCTCAGTCCACCGAGTAGTGCTTCATATTCGGCCTCATTGTTTGATGCGGTGAAATCGAACCTAATAGCGCAGTGAAATCGATGCCCTTTTGGCATTATCAATATCACTCCTGCTCCTGCGTGAGATTTGTTGGACGATCCGTCCGTGAATAACCTCCATGAAGGAGCTTCGACTTGGGGCTCAGGCGCACTAGGTTTTTCGCACTGCTCGTCATCTGGGAGCTCAATGAATTTAGCGATAACATCAGCCAAGACTTGTCCTTTTATTGCTGTTCGTAATGAATATGTGATATCGAACTGCCCATTTCAATAAGTGCCTAGCTGCCTCTGGCTTTTGCAGGACTTGCCGAAGGGGCTGTCAATTAAGACTGTGATGGGATGGGCTTGAAAGTAAGGACGTAACTTCCTTGAGGCCAAGGTTAAGCAATAGGCTAATCTTTCGATGGGAGGATACCTTAATTCGGCCCCGATTAACCTCTTGCTTACATAGTAAACCGCCTTTTGCACGCATTCTTCTTCCCGTACTATTACCGCACTAGCAACAAATTCGGTTATCGCCAGGTAAATGAACAAAGTTTCTCCATCTATGGGTTTTGATAAAACAGGAGGCTATGCCATGTGGGCCTTTAAGGCTTGGAAAGCCTGTTCGCAGTCTCCGGTCCATTCAAACTTCTTGTTGCCTCTAAGCAGATTAAAGAAAGGGACGCATTTATCTGTCGACTTGGAAATGAATCTACTTAGTGCGGCAATTCTTCCAGTTAAACTTTGCACATCCTTGATTTTCATCGGCGATTTCATGTCGATCAAGGCTTTGATCTTTTCGGGGTTGGCCTCGATTCCTCTTGAATTAACAATGAACCCCAAAAATTTCCCTGATCCTACTCCGAAGGAACATTTGAGAGGATTTAACTTCATCTGATATTCGTTCAGAACATTGAAACACTCTTGTAAATCCTTTACATGTCCTTCTGCCTTTTTTGACTTTACCAGCATGTCGTCCATGTACACCTCCATGTTTACTCCGATCAACTCCTTAAACATGTGGTTAACCAATCGCTGGTAAGTCGCACCAGCATTTTTCAGTCCGAAGGGCATTACTTTATAACAGTATAACCCTATATCGGTCTGAAAGCTAGTGTGATCCTCATAAGGGGGATGCATACTAATCTGATTGTATCCTGAGTATGCATCCATGAAAGAGAGGATCTCATGTCCTGCAGTTGCATCGACCAGCTGGTCGATCCTTGGGAGTGGGAAGCAATCTTTTGGGCATGCTTTATTAAGGTCTGTGAAATCCACACATGTTCGCCATTTGCCGTTAGGCTTGGGAACCAGTACTGGATTAGAGACCCATGATGGATAAAAAGCCAGCCTGATGAACCCATTCTCCTTCAGTCTTTCAACTTCCTCTTTTAAGCTTTCGATCTAGCCTTATCGAGCAGCCTTCTTTTCTGTTGCACGGGTGGAAAACTCTTGTCAACATTTAGGACATGGCTGATAATTGCAAGATCTATCCCAGCCATGTTTTTGTGTGACCAGGACAAAACTTCCTGGTTCTTTCTCAAAAATTCCACCAGTGCATGCTTCGTTATTGTTTCTAAATTTTTCCTGACCTTTACAACTCTAGTCGGGTCTTTTTCATCAAGTTGTACCTCTTCAAGGTCCTCGACGGGTCCAACATCTTCTTCAAAATCCCCAAAGCGAGGATCTAAATCTCTATCCTCACTTTGGGCAACACCCTATTTGGTGACTCCATCACTGGATTGGGTTGTGTATCAATGGCCATCTGCAACCTTTCTGGGGGAGTGCTCTTCACCGTTCCTTTCTTTGCCTTCGTGATCGAGGCATTGTAGCACTCTCTTACTTCTCTCTGATTTCCCAACACACGTCCTACCCCAGCGTCTGTTGGGAATTTCATGGCTAGATGCCATATTGAGGTGATGGCCTGAAGGTCAACCAGTACGGGCCTTCCAATTACAGCATTGTACGCCGAAGGACAATCGACTACTATGAAAGTAGCGAGTAATGTCCTAGTAGCAGGCGTTGTACCTGCTGTCACCAGAAGTCTGATTGACCTCGTTGGGGTGAGTCCCTCACCAGAGAAGCCGTAAATCGTTTGGTTGCAAGGCTCTAAGTCCTTGACGGAAAACTTCATGCGTTCCAGCGAAGACTTGTACAGGATGTTTACCGAACTTCCTGTATCAACTAGTACTATTTTCACCATCATGTTGGCGATTTGAACGTCCACGACCAGCGGATCAGAATGTGGGAACCGGACATGCTGGGCGTCGCATTCAGAGAAGGTTATTTCACCATCCTCTGATCAAGCCTTCTTTGATGCTCTGTCCTCAATGGTCATCATCTCGATGTTCTGGTCGTGGCGTAAGGTCCGAGCATATCGTTCCCTCGCCTTTCCGCTGTTTCCCGTGAGGTGTGGGCCTCCACAGATGGTGAGTAAAGTGCCAGTTACGGGGTCAGGCTGCAAATTTGGTGAGCGTTGGCGTGCGGGTGCCTGCTCGTTGCCACCTAGAGCCTCTCGTTGGGAATTTCCTGAGGCCCATACGTATCTTCTCAAGTGTCCTTGTTCGATAAGGAACTCGATTTCATCTTTCAGCTGGTTACATTCATTTGTATCATGTCCGTAGTCGTTATGATAACGACAGAACTTCATAGTATCTCTCTTCGAAATATCTTTTCGAATGGGAGCGAGTTTTTATAAGGCACACTAGAACTCGTGGCCTGATACACCTCTCCCCGAGACTCAATAAGGGCAGTGTAGTTAGTGAACCGCGGTTCATAACGATTACCCTTGGCGCGTTTATTCTCAGAGGTGGAAGGCTCATTATGCGGCCACTTCCCCCCATTCTTGCCATTGCCATTGGCGTTCCCGTTGCCTTTGCCGTTGTCGTTGGGTTTTGACCCATTGGCGGCTTTGGCGGGCTTGGCAGTCCCCTTATCCTTGCCTGGGGGTTTTCCTTCGCTGGCGATGGCGTCTTCGAGCTTGATGTACCGATCAGCTCTATCAAAAAATTCATGGGTAGTCCTAACTCCGTGCTTCCTGAGGCTACTCCATAAAGGTGTACAACGCCTAACTCCTGCAGTTAGGGCCATCATCTTGCCCTCATCTCCCACTATTTTGGCTCCAGCGGCTGCTCGCAAGAAGCGCTGGACGTAATCCTTCAGTGGCTCTCCTTCTTGCTGGCGTATCTCCACCAGCTGGTTCGCCTCAGTTGGGTGCACACGACCCGCGTAGAATTATCCGTAGAATTCTTTTACGAACATCTCCCAAGAAACAATACTTGCAGGAGGGAATTTGAAAAACCACTCCTGTGCAGCATCAGAAAGTGTTGCAGGAAAGATCCTGCACCGAGCGTCTTCGGACACTTTCTGAATGTCCATCTGTATCTCAAACTTGTTGACGTGAGATACCGGGTCACCATACCCGTCAAAGTTCGGAAGCGTGGGCATCTTAAACTTGCTGGGAGTTTCTGCCACAGCTATCCTCTGAACGAAAGGAGTGCCCATTCTCCTGTCGTACTCGATGTGAGACGTTCTTCCCCCGACCAGCTATTGTACTGCCTAGTTCAGGGCATCTATTTGGGCTTGCACGGTGTCAGGAATCGCCAGGGCCTCTGCTGCTGGGGGAATGTACTCATCATGTCGTTCCCGGCAATCGTTGAGTACATCTCTTAAATCCTCGTCTCTTCGCCGGTGCTCGCTTGCTCTGAGCCGGTTAAAGACGTTATTTTGCCTGGGCTGCCCCCCAGCATCGCGTCTCTCGGGTTGGTCTTCCCTAGGTGGTGGGCTTCTACCCCCACCTTTCTCTCCATTTCTCCGACCGGCATTTTCTCTGCCTGAGTCGGCCTCATTGTAACCATGGCCGTCTCTAAACCTCGACTGGCTATGGTGGGATCGACTGTCCCCTCGGTTGCCTCCTCGGGCTAGAACTTCCCGAGCGTTAGAGGGTGGCCTGCGTTGGTCGGTAGGTCCCCATGCATTATCATACCATGGGGGGCCCCGGACCGCAGAGCTTATCTCTGAGTTCCTTCTGTTGCTAGAAGGACGCTGCCCTCTGCTCGGGGGGTTTGGTCCTTCACCCCTATGGTGTCTAGGGCTGTGGGGCTGTTGCCCGGCCCTATTCTGCCTTGGCTGTGGGGGAATGTCTCGACCAGCCTGGGATGGAGGCTGCGCTTCAGGATCCCTTGGTGGGACATCCTCTTGAGGCATTGGTGGCTGCTCGGGCCTCTGGGGGCTCGAGGGCTGGATCGGCGGGCTAGGATTGGGACCCCTTTGGGGTGGCCCATTTGAAGGTTGATCAGGCTGTGAGGCAGGTGCAGCCTGATTCCTAGCAAACTGTAGGGCTGCTTCGAGGGCTGCCATGGCCTCCCTCTGACGACGGTCCATCTCCGCCTGCCTCTCACTCAATTCCTGGCGCTGTCGCTCAATCTCTTGTTGCTGCCGCGCCATAACCTCAGAAGCACTTTCTTGACTGGCCCTCAGATTGGCCAGTTCATCCTGCAATACCCCAGGGTATTCCTCAGTGTCTCAGAATCCAGTTCTTCCTCATCAAATTCCAAATGTGGCTCATCTTCTGTCACGTTTGGAGGAGGAGGCGGTTGAGATGGTGCAGCGCCGGTCGCCTGCCCAGTCTTCTTTGTTGTTTTCGCCATTTATGCTTCAACAATATCGTATCAAGCTCTCAATGAAAGCACCAAAATGTTGACCCTGATTTTAGTCAACTGACACGGAGTCAAAATGCTTGATGTGGATGAATGTGTTGGAATGAATATAATGACAAAAACAGTAAAGAACACAAGAAATTATAGTGGTTCGGCCCCAGAAACTGGTAATGACCTACGTCCACTTAAGCTATTATTGATATGAGATCTCGAAGGAGTGGTCAAAGAACTAGGGTTCTCCGAGTTTCACAGACCTGAGAGAGATAAACAGTACAATCGTTAATCTAATCGCAAAAAAGTCCCTTCCTTGAGCTATCTTTTTCTATTTATAGGCTTAAGGAGGATTACATGGATTTGTTACAGATATTCTCTCCTAATTAATCGGATAATCAGGAATCATAGGAGATAATCTCAGGATTGACTTTGATTCACCCAAGATCATTTTGAAATATGCGGAGTGTGCGACCATGCTGGTCGTGAGGAAAACTCAACCACCGCGCCTGTTATGTCTTACTGGTCGATACTCTAACAGAACTCTACCAGGTGTCAGTCACGTGTTCAGAAATCGCCTACCACGTCATCCGTGCCTGTTTTTTGGATAACAGGAGTAGCCACAACATCTTTAATTATATAAAATTATATATTAAGCTGATTAGGATCACATAATAGATATAAATTGTGATTGGTTATATAAATATAATAATTTTACCTCTCAGAGATTTTATTATGTTTATATAACTAATTAGGATATTATATTAAATTAATTTTTCTTAATGTACCCAGAGGAATTATGATAATTAATTTAATAGTTTATTCATAAAGTTTATTTAGATAGAAATATCAAACCTTAAGTTTTTCCATTGTTTGATCAATCTATCATAATGCACATTCAATCTTATTAAATTAAAAATTTAGCCTATATGCAATTTTTAATAATTTTACCCCATAGGGATTTTATTATGTTTATATAACTAATTAGGATATTATATTAAATTAATTTTTCTTAATCTACCCACATGAATTATGATAAATTAATTTAATAGTTCTATCATAAAGTTTATTTGGATAGAAATATCAAACCTTAAGTTTTTTCATTGTTTGATCAATCTATCATAATGTACATTCAATCTTATTAAATTAAAAATTTATCCCACATGCAATTTTTTATTTGATTAGATTTCATATTCAGCATGTTTATACATTTGTAAAAGTATGGTTTCATCAAGCCTCAATTCTTTAGATTCTTAAGTTTGTAATACTATTCATGCAGTTTCTCAATTTGCCTCTAGTTTTGCTACTATCCTAATCAAAGTTCCTGAGCTTAGGGGTGATAATTTCAAAATATGAAAGGAGAGAGTCCTCTTGCATTTAGGATGCGCGGACATGGAATACGCGATCACGAATGATGAACTTGCCGCAATCAAGGAGACCAGCACTGATGATGAGATCGCGCTGCGTAACAAATGGGAGCGGTCCAACCGTCTGAGTATCATGTTCATCATGACGAAGATTCTTGTAGGAATGTGTGGATCAGTGGAGCATCATAAAAAAGTCAAAGAATTGATTAAGGCCATCGACGAGTAGTACGAAAACTTTGACAAGCCTTTTGTAACACTCTCATCATGCAATTCTCATCATCAAGGCTTACTGGAGTTAAAGGCGTACGTGAGCACATCACCAAGATGAGAGACATCGTTGGACAACTGAAGAAGTTCTATGTGGTGATAAGTGACTCATTCCTGGTTCTTTACATTCTTAACAATCTTCCCTCCCCATACAGGACTTTCAAAATTTCCTACAACACACATAAGGACAAGTGAGATCAATGAATTGATAAACATGTGTGTACAAGAAGAAGGAAGGTCGATGATGGAGCAAGGAGAAGGCGCTCACATGGCAACTCAGGGAAAGCCTAAAGGTCCATCCAAGAAGGACAAGGGGAAAAATAAGAAAATACATCCCCAAGCTGACATAAAGAAGGATTCCAACAAGTGTTTTTTCTATAAAAGAAAGGACATGTGAAGAAGGAATGCGTCAAGTTTAAGCAGTGGATGGAGAAGAAAGGTAATCCAAGTTCTTTTGTATGTTATGAATCTAATGTGGATAATGTCAATATTAACACATGGTGGATTGATTCTGGATCAACAATTCACATTTCAAATTCCTTGCAGGGTTTAAAAAACCTAAGGAAGCTAGTGGGAAGTGAGCAAAACATCTTATCTGGAAACAAGATGGGCTCGCATGTGGAGGTTGTATGAACATGCAATTTAGTTTTATGTAGCGATTTTATTTTAAAGTTAGAAAATACCTTTTATGTTCCAAGTTTTTCTAGAAACTTGATTTCAGTTTTAAGGCCTGTACCTTTTGGTTATTCATTTACATTTTCAGACAAATCTTTTAACTTATTATATAAATCTGAATGTGTTTGAAATTGTATTTTTTCTAATGGTCTTTATTGCATTAATTTACAAAATGATACCACTTGTAATGTTGTGCATGTTCATGCTGGCAATAAAAGATGTGTTATTAACGAGGATTCCTCTATGTTCGCCCTGATTTTCCAGCGGGCTATTAGCGAGCTGAGATATGGCCTAATTATATCAGCCACGTGGATACCCCATGACCGGAGCTTCCGTCGTCAGGTCCTACCTCTTTAGCTCAAGGTAGTCAAAAGGTTCGTCAAGATTACTCAAGGGCCGAGTCAGGACTATGAAGGCCGCAGGTCGAGAAGGCATCCAACTCGGGGTACAAACTGGAGTTGGAAGCTATGACCTTTTATAAAGTCAACCACGCAATGTAAATGTGCATATATCAGACATCACGTGTCTGATATATCCCTGAATTCTCGGACACGCAGCATGAACGTGCGTATTCAGACACCCACGACTGGGTTGGGCCGTGCGGCCCATTATCCCCCTTACCTGTTGATTAGACCACACTTCATTTGTCAGGGTTTAGGAATTAATCATGAATGTCACAGAAATGACATGATGGGTAAGAAGGTCACGGGATAACCCCCCTTACCAACTTCCAGGTGCCCTCTCCTATAAATATGGAGACCCAGGGAGTTGCAAGGGGTTGGATCCAATTATGTAAAAAAGTATCCTGTAAGGAATACCAGAAATATAGCAATAATATTGGCTGGTGGAGTAGAAGGATTTTAACCTTTGAACCACCAAAAAACGTAGTTGTGTCATCAGTCCATAAAAAGATCATTCATCTATTTCGGTTCATTATTAAGCACTAATCTCATTCTCTTATTTTCTTAATTACCTGTTGGCGAAGAACCGCGTTAACACTCTACATTATGGCACCGGAGATTGAGACATATCTCCATTGATAGGATTAAGATGTTATTAAAGGATGGGGTACTTAATACCTTAGATTTTACTTATTTTGATACGTGTGTGGATTGCATTATGGGAAAACATACCAATAAGTCAAAGAAAAGTGTTGTGCATAGGAGTTCTGAGTTATTAGAAATCATACATATATATATATATGTAGTCCAGATATGGACGCATATGGTCATAAATACTTCATCTTCTTTATAGATGATTACTCACATTACATGTATCTCTACTTACTTCATAACAAAAACAAAGCATCGGATGTCTTTAAGACATTTAAAGCCAAAGTAGATATACAATGCAATAGGCAAATTAAGACAGTGAGATCAGATAAAGGTGAAGAATATTATGGTAGATACATTGAGGATGGACAAGAACCTGGTCCGTTTGCGAGGTTTCTTGAAGAAAATGGGATCGTTGCCCAATACACCATGCCTGGTACACCCTAGCAAAATGGTGTTGCAGAAAAAAGAAACCGAACATTATTGTGCATGGTGCGAAGTATGCTTAGCAGCAACTCCAAACTTCCTAGATCCTTGTGGACTGAAGCTCCAAAAACGGTTGTGTACATATTAAACCGTGTTCCAACCAAGGCAGTCTCAAAAACGTCCTTTGAATTATGGAAAGATTGGAAACCAAGTTTGCAACATATACGTGTTTGAGGATGCCCGTCTGAAGTTAGAGTGTATAATCCACAAGAAAAGAAACTGGACCCTAGGACCATTAGTGGGTATTTTATTGGATATGCTGAAAGGTCCAAAGGCTACAGATTTTACTGTCCATCTCATAACACTAGGATCGTGGAATCAAGAAATGCCAAATTTCTTGAAAATGGCTTGATTAGTGGGAGTGATCAATCAAATGATTCAAACCCTGAGAAAGATCATTCAGAACCTTCCACCTTAGGATCAAGAATCACTGTGGTTCAAAACATCCCTCGAGTTCAAACGGATGTTGAACAACCACAACAAGTCATTGAAAATCCACAAGTCGATGATGAAGTTCAAATGGATCAAGTTGTTCACGAATTACCTACAGTTGATGAACAACCAGATGAACTACTTGCTCCTCAAGAGCCCGCTAGTGTAGCATTAAGAAGATCCACTAGAACGACAAAACTGACAATTCCTAGTGACTACATTGTGTATTTGCAAGAATTTGACTACAATATTGGAGCCGAAAATGAACCAGAAACGTTTTCACAAGCCATGGATAGTGAAGAATTGAAACTGTGGTACAATGTCATGAATGAATAAATGAATTCTATGAAAAGCAACGAAGTTTGGGATCTTGTTGAGTTGCCTAATGAAGCGAGGACCATTGGGTGTAAATGGGTCTTCAAAACAAAGAAAGACTCATTAGGCAACATTTAGAGACAAAAAGCAAGACTCGCTGCTAAGGGATTCAATCAAAAAGAAGGAATTGATTCACAGAGACCTTTTCTCCTATTTCTTAGAAATATTCCCTCAGCGTAATCTTGTCATTAGTTGTTCATTTCGATTTAGAGCTACAACAAATGGATGTGAAAACTGCTTTCCTGAATGGTGACCTAGAGGAGGAGGTATACAAAAAACAACCAGAAGGATTCTCCTCTAGTGATGGTGAGCACTTGGTATGCAAGCTTAAGAAGTCCATCTATGGATTGAAACAAGCATCCCGCCAATGGTATTTAAAATTCCATGATGTCATCTCTTCCTTTGGATTTGAAGAGAATGGCATGGATCAATGTTGTAACGCCCTACTCCCTTAGATCCGTTACTAAGTGAGTTTTAAACGTGCAGTTAACTCGCTAACCGAGGTTTTTAGGTCAAAAGTGTAATTAAATCATAAACAGTGAAATAAACTTTGAAAATAATTCCATTTACTACAAATCGTTGAGTATTTGACACTTGGGTTCCCAAGATACTGTTTAGAAATATTTACAACATATAATTTACAAGTTTGAGTCGACTATACGACAAAATCTAAGTTTTAATACAACCATCTCCCAAAACCACTGGTCGTGGCAGCCAGGCAGGCCAAACATGTACACGCCGCTTCACGCTCTCCATACTCATGGTTGGTTGACTTTCCTCTCGCCCATACCTGCACCACAGAGAACCCGTGAGCCGAAGCCCAGCAAGAAAACCCTCACAAGCAGATAACATATACACAACAAACACTTAGCATATAATCAGGCCACCAATAGGCTAAACACATACGGCCATGCCGTCCCAGACACTTTACCAAGCCCTGGGTTCGTGGTCCACACCGTGAGGATATCCCAGGTATCCTTTAGGGTCTCACCCTGGCAACTCGCACTCCACGTGCTCAATGCTGCTCCCGGCCCCTTGCCGTACTCGGCCTTGCACTCAACGTGCCGAACGTTGTTCCCGACCCTTGCCGATCACGGCCTACGCCGTTCCCGGCTCTCGCTGAACATTCACATAATCGTATTCATAGCATAACAAACATATACTGAATACTAACAAATTCAATCAAAGGGCTATGCCCTGCAATTCAAACATATTGGGCTCAGCCCTGCATACAAGCTCTGTGGAAACAGTGGTTTTCTTACCTGCATCCCGAGCTTCCGATGCCCCAAAGCCGCGAGCACGGTCCTCTAACCCGAGCCTCTCCAAAGACCTAGTCACAACACATATAAAACATCCTTTATTACTAATCAATCCAAAACCACTTCTCGGGACCAATCCCACACTCTCGGAATCCCCAAATTCCTAAAACAATTCATCGGAAACATCCCCCGAACCCTCGGTGCAAAAGCTCAAAATTGCAAAATTTCTATGCCCTGAAACTGGCCTAGCGCCACGGCGCTGCCCTAGAGGGCCGCGGCGCTCCTTCGCGAACCCAGAATTTTGGGTTTTCTTTTGCATTTTCCCTGAGCCAAGACACTCCCAAATCAACCCCAAAGCATACCTAAGTCCCAAATTCAATTCAAAACCCCACATAGACCCTCTAACAACTCAGAAACACCAACAACAAGCCAACACACAATCAAATCCCCAATTCACAAATTGGCTTAAAACTTCATGAAACTTAAACTAACAAACCAGAAACTTGAATCACAGCAGCTAATACATAACAGAGATGTATAAAACCCTTACCTCAAGTAGAAATTCGCCCCTGAGCCTTCTTCAAGTCCAACTCCAAGCAAATCTCTCTTATTCCCAAACTGAACCTAGGCAAGTTTCATCCCCAAGAATCCACCAAACAGCCACACAATTCAATTCTCAAACCATGATATTCATAGCTGAATTCCACAACATAATCACATAAAAATTCCCTTACCTCAACCCCCTGAGTAATCCTCCAAGTTCCCTTAGCTTAAGTTCTCTTCTTGATCCCAAGAGGTTTGCCCTTAGTTTTCCCCTTTCTCCTGTAGGTTTCCTTTCATTTTCAGCAAGAACAAGATAATGCCTAAGTGTAAAACGTGGATGACTCTTTTCCCTCAGCTGAAGGTTCTTTACCTTGCCAAATTACTATCCTATCCTCCCAAAGTTATCTCCTCCTAACTAAACCTCAAGGGCACTCTTGTCCTTTCACTTATTTTGCAATTCTACCATTTCTTCTACCTAAACTTGTTACTCCCAGCATTTACTAATGGTTACCCAGGTTACTCAATCACCAATAACCATTAACCACAAACTCACAACCCAACTCATGAAATTTCCCCAAAGTACCCCTAGGCTCCTCCCGAGCCGGGTATAAAATCTCGTTGTGACTTTTGAGTTATCTAGCTTTCTAGGACCGTCTCGGCACGTGCATCACATTAATATCACCACACCCATGTGGTACAAACCACATAATACAATTATCATATTTATGCCCTCAACAGGCTAAGATTACCAATTTACCCCTATCATGCAAACGGGGCCCACATGCATATTTATACCACCTAAACATGCATTCTAATCACATATTCATTTAAATTCATATATTATCATATTAATTCACTTATTGCCCTCCAGGCACGCTAATCAAGGTCCTAAACCTTATTAGCAACTTAGGGTGTTACAAATGTATATACCAGAAAGTCAGTGGGAGTAAGAATTATTTTCTTGTTTTATATGTGGACAATATTCTACTTGCAACCAATGATAAATGTATTCTCCATGAGGTGAACTCGAAGAACTTTGAGATGAAGGATATGGGTGATGCATCTTATGTCATTGACATTAAGATCCATCTAGATAGACATCAAAGTATCTTAGGTTTATCTCAAGAAGCCTACATCGACAAAGTTTTAGAGAGATTTTTGATGAAGGATTGTTCACCAAGTGTTGCTCCTATTATTAAGGGTAATAAATTAAATTTGAGCTAGAGTTCGAAGAACGATTTTGAAATGGAAGAAATGAAGAAAATCCTTTATGCTTCTGCCGTTGGAAGCTTAATGTACGCTCAAGTGTGCACAAGACCTGACATTGCATTTGTTGCCAAAATGTTAGGAAGATACCAGAGTAACCTGGGATTAAACCACTAGAGAGCTGCAAAGAAAGTGATGAGGTAACTCCAAGGTATTAAGGATTACAAACTGAGGTTCAGACGAACTGACAATCTAGAAGTAGTTGGCTACTCAGATTCAGACTTTGCTGGTTGTGTTAGCTCACGTAAATCAACCTCTGGTTACGTGTTTATGTTTGTCAGTGGAGCTGTGTCATGGAGAAGTATCAAACAGACATTGGCCGCTACTTCTACTATGGAGGCCGAGTTTGTTTCCTGCTTAGATGTTAGAAAACATGTTAAATAAAATAAAGTGGTCATTCTACGCATAAGCACTGTATTGATGATAGCTGGTCCTTTGAAGAAAGGTTTGCCACCTTATAAATTCAAGGATCATGTAGTGTGCATGTGACTTGATTTTCTTATGTAGTTTTTATTGTAATATCAATGAAACTCTTATTTTGATGATTTATCATATTTATGTGCATTTTAATTTTATTTAAGAAAATTTTATCTTCATATAATCTAGATGCATTAACAATCCTAATATGCGGAATAAACTGTATAGGATTGTTACAAAAATAAAGGAGATCGATAAATTATACCTCTAGTCATTGATTTGATAACCTTGATCTAAAGCCTTTAGATCTGCAAAAGAAAATGAAAGAGAATTAGTGAGAGTAATGGACTTCAAAACACCCACTAGCTCTTTAGATAGAGTATAAGAATGAGCAATAAACTTGGAGAGCAGAACCCTATATTTATATAGGTGAGACCTTCCATCAAGGTCTCTGCCACAATTAATGTTAGAATATTTAATATTTAATAAGATATAAAATATTAGGTAACTTAATATTGAGGAATATTCATAATTAATTAAAATTAATGGTTTTTGATAATTCTAATTAATATAATAATATATATTCTAACCGTGATTTCATTATATTATTATTGTTCTCGATCTCTCTCTATATATCATTTTGTAAATTTTCCTTTCTGCATGAATGCAATTGAGTAGTTATGTACTACAGAAAAAATCCCGATTGGATCATGGGAAGCAGCAATTATGGCTTTTAAGTTGAGAGTGGGAGTATTGGTGGTGGCACAAATCACAATCACATGTCAAGATTAAGAATAACCTAAAAAGAAAGATTATCTTATTTTTTATTGTAGCCCAATATCAAATCATTATTCACTGCCACCGAGATGAAGCACCTTTCAATATGTATATATAAAAGACATAAAGTAGTACTATTGATGTTGCGATACTTTATTGTACAAAAAATGTGCAACTTTTTTGTCCCTTTCTTATTATTATTTAAGAAAATTAAGCAACTTTTATCACATAATAACTTTACTTGTATGCAGGATGCATATACCAAAAGAGAAAAGCTAAGAAAAACTTTTTTTCCCTTATACAGAGAGAGTATGAAATATAATTTCCCATAACTAGCTATATGAATATTATAGATATTCATTAATTGCTGTACAACGACTTCCCAAAGCAAAATTTTGAACAATATTACTTTGTGTGTATATATGGGTACCATCTGAATATTACACATATTCATTAATACATCCCCAAAATATTTCCAAAGGCCATACTCTTATAAATAAATGTTATCCCTTTCTTTTGTGTGTGGAGGAAAGTTGAGTGTTTCTATCCCCTAAATTGATGAAGATAGATATATTTTTTGTCATTAGGTAATATCGACAAACTCATTTAATGCATGGAGCTGTAAATAATTGAAATCATTTGAAGACTACTCCTCACAAAAGGTTTGCAACTTTAAACTGTTAACCAATTTTTATTATTTTTAATAAAATAAGAGATTGATAAAAAAATTTAATGGGTAAAAAGAGTGGGGCACCTTCTTCATTTAGTTCCTTCCATTTAAAGTGAGCTTGACTTGAGCTTAATGTTTTGGTGGGTCTAGACTACTCTACTTCTCCTTACGCCAAAATTTGCATACTGAAAAATGTAGTGTCAGTTAGATTAACATAAGGTATATAATACTTTAAAAAACTGATTAACCAAACTTTATATTTAATTAAAGATAAATAAATATTATAATTATAAATAACACAATATAAATAATTATAATATAAATAGTGATATTATAATTATAAATAACATAATATAAATAACTATAATGTAAATAGCGATATTATAATTACAAATAACACAATATAAATAATTATAATATACATAATAATTATAATTAATTTAGACAATAATTATAATAAACAATTCAAACAAAATAAAATTCAAGGCCTGTGTAGCACACAGTTTTCTTAAAACAGATTCACCGCCTTCTGATGTCTATCTCTCAGGATACAACGAAGAACGACAAGTAACTCAATTACTTTGTCGAACCAAATATGTCCGAACTTTATCATACTGCAAAAGATCTAAGAACTCTAAAGAATAAAAATGAAAAAAATATACTGAATATATATATATATATTAATCTTCAAAGGAAGAAGACATATACATATATTAGTATTAGGTGTAATTATAACTAAGACCACTTAGGTCTTAATTATAGATTTTCCCTAAGGCAAAAATCTATTCACAAGCAATGTGGGACAAACCACAAAAGTAAGATTTCATTGACTTTCCTATAATTGATTAATCAACCTTTTTCTAATAGTGTCAACTTCAACTCTTGAAACCAAATCAACACACAACCCTATCCCTTGTGTAGAAAAATGTTTGAATGTTCCTTGCTCAATAATTAACCCTAAAGATGTGATATCAACTCAACTAAACTAAACTTTATCAAAATTTGCTAATATATTTTTTACTCTTCTTCACACACATTAATCTCATCTACTACTCTTAAATAATCCCATTGGGAGGAGAAAGTGATACTAAGAGGAATATTAAAAAAAAAATAACGCGTTCTCCTTGTTCTTACATGATCAAATGGAACAAAACATAAATTGTAAATTAATACACACTACTACAAAAAAAAGTTTTTTAGGACTTGCTGGGCGCGAGTCCTCTATTTGAGAGCCTAAAAAATTAAGGTTTGCGAGTTCCTGAAAAGTTTTATTTTTTATTTAAAAAAAAATTAATGGGTGGGTTTTGAAGCCCAAAGCACAGTTGTGGTTGGCGGCAGCGAGGCTCAGGCGACGACGGCGGTGCCACTATTCAAAAGTGGTAGTTCGGAAAACAAACTACTGGGTTTTAAAGCCCAAGCCAAGGGAAATGTCGTGGTGGCAGTGGTTTAGTTTGAAATGGCTCAAAAGAGCTCGGATCTACGCTTGAAGGTTTGGAAATCACGATGAATTCCGACGTGCATTGACTTCAAACTTCAGTGACCATTGAGTCTGATTTTTAGTGGGTTTTGAAGCCCAAGAAGCAAGGAGTATGGTGGTGGTGGTGGTTCAACTCGTGGTGGCTCAAGGTGGCCGGAAAGTTTGGGAGAAATCCATGAACGACAGAACTTCGAGTGCCCCTTGAGGGCCTTAGGCCGCACGTGAGGTGTCGATCTTCGAGGGTTGGGGGTTTCGGGGGATGACGCGTCGACTGGTCTGGCGGGTGGCGATGGCCGGTGACGGGAGGGTAGTCGTTCGACCCTGGCAGAGACAACGCAAGGTGAAAGCGAGAGAGAGAGAGAGGGAACTTCGGGGGAGAGAGGGATCCGAGGAGAGAGAGAGAGAGAAAAATAGGCTGAGTGATTTTTTTGTTTTTAATAAATAATAATAAAACTTTTGTTAAAAAAAATTATTCAAACTTTTAGGATATACATAAGTTTTTAGGGCTCGCACTGCGTGTCCTAAAATAATTTTTTTAAGGGCTCTCAATGAGTGTCTTAAAAAATTTAGGAATTTTTGTTAAAAAAAAATCAAACTTTTAAGACACACATAAATTTTTAGGGCTCGCACTGTGTGTTCTAAAATAAATTTTTTTAAGAACTCTCAACAAATGTTCTAAAAAATTAAAGTGAATGCCCTAAAAAATATCATAAAAACATGTTTTTCTAATAACGAAATTTTGTTTTAATAACACCTTAAAACATAGAGATATGCTGCCACATGGAGAGAGAGAGAGAGCCCTTTAAATTAAACACACAATTACACTTATAAAAAACAACTAAACTTATAAGAGCACTCCCATCCGGTGCTCTACTTCAACCTTTAAAATATCTTTCCAAAACACACATTTTTTTATTTTACCTTTAAGTTTTACATTTTACCATACATCAGATTCTCTATTTTTTTCTCTATACCATTTAAATATTATATTTTCAAATATTTTTTATTCATTTCAAATATTTTTTATAACTATTAATAATATCTTTATATATTTTAATATTATAATATTGGGTTAAAGGATGAATAGTGTACATTAGATATAGCTTTGTACTATAGCTTTATCTAAAATTATTTGTAAAATACATCATCTAATGGAGACCCATTTTTCTTAATTTTAGCTATATTTTATATATTTGGGTAATATGACTCACCCTAGTGCTCTAAGATTGAAACAAGTATTCAAATTGTAATATATGCTACGACACTAACTACTACTCTTTAAAAGATGTCAGACATCATTAGGGGTCAAGAGCATATCACAATATTATCACTCCTCCTTAACCCTTAATCAAGTAACATACATATATAAATTATATTATAAGATTAAGAGAAAAAAGTTCCACCCATCTTCAAAAGTTTTCACCTAAGAAAGAGAAACAATTAGTCAATGCCACTGAATTTTCAAAGATATAAACAAAGATTAGATCTCATATCATAGCACAACAAATAAATTAGATATTTATTTCCCATTAGGAGCTGCCAGCTTAGGGGGATGCTTGACTGATTATTAAGTGTGGCCCCCAACCAACTAAAAAAAAAGAAAAAAAAAACTAACATGTGGGACCAAAATAGTAATGAATTTTCCTACAAAAATGTCAGAGGTGGGAGCACTAAAGGAAACAAAAGGTTAGCAGAAAAAGCAAAAGCAGAAGTGAGGCTATTATGATTGCATCCCCATCCCCATCCCCATCCCCATCCCCATCCCCATCCCTTTTTCTTAATTTCCTTATTTAATTAATTCAATTCCCTCCCAAGTCCCAACTCCCAACTATGCTAATTTCTCTCTTCTCATTCCCACTCTACGTTCAAATATAATGAGAAAACAAAACCGGGTTTCAATTTTTTTTTCATATGGAATTTCAAACCCATCGCCAAACGTACAATATACACAAATACATACATTATCATAAAAAAAAAAAAAAATTTCTGTCATCATTCTCATTTGGAATTGTGAAGGCAATGAAAATGGGACCCATACCAATACCATATAATAAGGCCATATGTGGACCTCTCACCCGTTCTGTACAGCACACCACAAAAGACACCTTTCGTAGATTTTGGAACAGGGAAAATTCCAAAAACAGAGAATAAAAATTTTCACATACAAAGAGACTCATATGTATATCCCATTCATTATTATTTATTTATTATGCTCCCGTTGATTTCGCAACTAGTTATTTTAAAAATAAAAAATAAAAAATAAAATGAAATGAAACAATGGGTTGAGAAGAGAAGGACGAGGAGGGAGAAGGAGAAGGGTCTTCTTAATAAAAATCTTTGTCCGCCATCTCCCGCGATTGTCGCAAAACTGAGGTGAAGGAAAGAATGGAAAGTAAGAGAGAGAGAAAGTGACATGGGAAAAGCACCACCCAAACTCAACGCCACCATTACCATCACCATTTCCATTTCCTTCACTGCTATGTTTGGCTTATCTTACTTATGGTGCTATGTATAAAGCCCACATTCAATCTCCCATCTCGCCATTTCTCTCTCATCCTATAATCTTTCTGAGCCACTCACTGAATTCACCCCCCCTTTAGCTCGTTTCCCCGCCTGGATCGGGTCGGGATTGCTCCGTGGCTGTCGGGTTCGGGTCGGGTTTGTGATTGAGTCGGTGGTGGTGGTGGCCCGGAGCAATGGGATGCGTCAGCTCCAAGCAGGCGGTGTCTGTCACGCCTGCCATAGACCACTCGGGCGCTTTCAGGGACAATGCGGGGAATTCGGGTCGGATCCGGGTCGGGGCGGGTGAGCTTGAAAAGAAGACTAGTACTACGACGGCGACGACGGCATCGAAGAAGACTAAGAAAAAGAGTGGGGGAAGTGAGTTGGTGGGTTTCAGTGGAAGCGAGTTGAGTGAGTCCGGGAGGGCGAGTTCGAACGGTGGGGGTGGGTGTGGAAGTGTTGAGTCTTTGAGCTTTAGATTGGGAAACCTTCAGAAGTATGTGGAGGGAGAACAGGTGGCTGCTGGTTGGCCGGCTTGGCTCAGCGCCGTCGCCGGAGAAGCTATTCATGGCTGGGTGCCTCTCCGAGCCGATTCATATGAGAAACTAGAGAAGGTTTTTTTCTTAATTATATCGACTTATTACGTATCTGTGTGTATGTTTATATATTTACACAAGTATATGTATTTGATAAAATGATGTTCCAAAATATTATTACGAGTTCCTCGTTCATTTTATATCTTGGCTCTTCGAAAAATGAAAAGAAATTTTTTAGTCGTTGATGGGTCTTGGAAGTTTTCTTGTTTGGGTTTTAATGGTTATTAGGAGTCTTTATTTCATAGGGCAACTGAAACGGTGTTCTTTCCTTTCAAAACAAAAAGAAAAGTGTTCTTTGGTTGGTACGTCCTGTATTGATAATATATAATTACTATCTAGGGAAAGTTAAAAAAGATAAAAGTTTTACTTGCTTAAAATTTGAAAACTAATCCTTTTGTTTTCAAAGCTTTTGAAATATGCTTCTTTTTGTCAATTCTGTTCTAAACGTGGTCGAGTTAACTAAAATGTTCGGCAGATTATTCTGTGAAAAAGTGCCTATGAGTCTACAAAGTTTCCACATTCTCAACCTTATCATTTAGAGATTGTACTTTAAATGGAGTTACTTTCCGAAAGGAGTGTTTCTTGACTTGATCAGTGTTCTTCTCTTTGTTGCTCATAGGTGATGGCTGCTGCTGTCTCATTGTTCTTTTAGATATGTTTGTTCAGCATCTTATTATTAACCGTTTTGGCTGTCTTTTTCTTATGTGACCTTGTTAATTCTTAACTACTTTTAACAGGTTGGACAGGGTACATACAGTACTGTATTTCGAGCAAGAGACCTTGAAACTGGGAAGATAGTTGCTTTGAAGAAGGTGCGGTTTGACAATTTTGAACCTGAGAGTGTAAGGTTCATGGCACGAGAAATCACGATTCTTCGCAGGCTTGACCATCCAAATATCATTAAATTAGAGGGCTTAATTACTTCTCGACTATCGTGTAGCTTGTACCTTGTGTTCGAGTACATGGAACATGATATTACTGGACTCTTATCTTGCCCTGATATCAAGTTCAACGAGTCACAGGTATACTTAAAACATTTCAAGATCACATTAAAGTGTGAAACATTTGAGTTTTGCACAAAACCAGAGTTGTTTCATCAGTTTATGCCATGGCAACCAACTAGTAGTTTTGTTTTAGTGTGGTGTCCAACTGCATCCTCATTCTGTGATCTTTTATTTCTGCAATCACAGTAAATCTCTGAAGTTGGTTATATTTTCAGATTAAATGCTACATGAAGCAATTATTATCTGGGATTGAACATTGTCACTCGAGGGGTGTAATGCATCGAGACATAAAAGGATCAAATCTTCTAGTGGCTAACGATGGGATTTTAAAGGTGGCAGATTTTGGATTAGCAAACTTCTGCAATTATGGGCACAAACAACCATTAACTAGCCGTGTTGTCACTTTATGGTACCGTCCACCTGAGCTTTTGCTAGGGTCAACAGATTATGGAGCTGCAGTGGATCTCTGGAGTGTTGGGTGTGTTTTTGCAGAACTACTCATGGGAAAACCTATTCTTCAAGGAAGAACAGAGGTAATTGTTTTGCGTCAGATGATATCTCTCTGTTAGTAAGCATAGTATTCTCATTCTCTGGATGTAAACTTTATAAAAGGATAACACAGAAAATACAATGGGGCACATGTTTTTCTTGGTAGAAATAATTTTAAATTTGGTACTTCCTTTTCTACATGCAGCATTAGTTGAATAAGGCTACAAATTAAAAGAAAATGAGTCACATTGGATAGAAATTAAATCTGAGCTTTCAATCCTGAATATCCCAGGTGAGAAACATGGACTGTGAATGCCACAATTAAATGTTTAGCTTTCTTGGTGTTTTCCAACTTTTGTCCTTCACAAGATCTCTTGAACCTTTAGTGAATATAGCCTTATGGCTTATACTATGGATATCTCTTGGCATTCCTCAGTTTGTCTTCTCTGGCTTTTGTCATGGTAGTCACTAGTTATTTACTTTGTCTTCTTACAGGTTGAACAATTACATAAGATCTTCAAGCTTTGTGGTTCCCCACCAGATGAATACTGGAAAAAATCTAAACTCCCCCACGCAACTCTTTTTAAACCACAGCATCCTTATGATAGTTGTCTACGAGAGACTTTTAAAGATTTTCCTATAGAGAATGTGAACCTTCTTGAGACACTTCTTTCAATTGAACCATATAAACGAGGGACAGCCTCCTTAGCTCTTGCATCTGAGGTAATTATGCAGCTACACTGTAATTTTCTTGTCTTATTGATTGCAAAGCACTACTGATAACTACGGAGTATTTGAGGCAATTTGTTTTAAAATACTGTAACAAGTGGATACTTGTTCCCTAATGAAAAGATGCTTCTATTACATCATTTTTTCGTTTAGCATTGATCGTTCACTGTGTATAACATTGAGACTTCTGTGAAATTTCAACTTCAATAAGCATTAATGTATCCCAGTGATTCACAAAATGCTCACTCTTTGTTTCACTTTCAGTATTTCTCAACAAAGCCTTATGCATGTGATCCATCAAGCTTTCCAGTATACCCACCTAGCAAAGAGATTGATGCTAAAAACAGGGAGGAAGCAAACAGGTGATAATTTTTTTTTTAAAGAAAATAATTGTATAGTTTGCAAGCTTTAAGAAAATAAATATTATATAGATAAAGGAAGTCATTCAATTGTGTGATAAAGGAAATCATTCAATCATACTATAGTTAGCACCATGTGCTGCGTTGCATTCAATTGTTTGATGCTGTGAGGAAATTTAAGCATGTAGAACTAGGAAGAATTTGTTGGTATTATGAAGTTATTTTTCAAACAAGTGAACCAAGGGAGAATTTTTCCGTATTGAATAATAACATATGTTAAAATGGCTTTTCATAAGAAAAACATATATTATTCTTGTTTGTACTATGTTGTAAATTGAGAAAGGTTAACATGGCACAAATACACGGTGATCTCGTTAAATTATATAACTGCATAAAAGCAATACCTTTTTCATGGGACATCCAGTTTACGTTGATACCGATACATATACCTTGTAAGGCATGGGATTTGAAATATGCATTCTGAAGATTTTGTACACTTCAAATAAAGAATTCTGGTTCATTGCTTTAATTATTTATTGAGTTCGTTTAAACTTTTTTTACCGAATTCAGAAAGAAGAGCAGTGGGAGAGTTCGTGGGACAGAAACAAGGAAAACGACAAGGAAACCTCTGGGAACCAGTAAATTGGCACCATCAGAGGTCTCTTTTTTCTGCAAAATTATATTCATTTCAAGTATTAGTAGATATGCTTGCTTGGGTTTGTGGGGAATGTTAGTCACTAAATCAGGTTAATCTTATGTTGCAGGACTCCGCACCTCTCTCTAGAGACTCAAGTAAAAGCAATGGTTGTAATCTACATATTCGTAAGGAAGAAACTGGTGTATTAGATGGGGATGCGCCAAAATCATCAGTTGATAAAGAAGAGGAGGTCTTGCATGTGAAAAACGCATCTCAAGGAGACATTCCATTTTCTGGCCCATTACAAGTTTCTACTTCGAGTGGCTTTGCATGGGCAAAAAGAAGGAAAGATGATGCTTCCATAAGATCCCATACTCGATCTATTTCAAGAGGACAAATTTTCAATCCAGTAGAACCTTCAATTTCATTGAATGCAAAGAATAGTTTAGATTTGAAGAAACATGAAAATGGAGATGTTGTACATAGGGGATGCACTGAATCTAGAGGCCATGGCTCATATGAGATTGCTAAGCTTGCCATCCAGAATCACTGGGGCAAGTTTGAACGACCAGATTCGTTTGACGCTTCTGATGTGTACCACTCGCAGGAATTATCTTTGGCACTTTACCAGAGAGAGGAACTTGGACCTACTAAAAGTGATCTGGTAAGTATGTAAATGAAAAATCAAATATAACTGACATTGAGCCTAAATTGTTAAAATATGAAATCTAAATTTTAGTCATAGCTAGAAAATAAATAGATATTTTGGTTGTAACAATAGACCATTTATTCATATTGATTGTCATATTCTTCTTCTTCTGCTCTCTCTCTCTCTCTCTCTCTCTAACCAAATGTGAGAAAATAATTAAAATAAAAGAAAGAAGAGCACTCAGCAAGAAAAAATATAATTAAAATAAACAGAGGCAGAAGAGGAAAAAGAATTACTATCAAATTGTTGGAAACTGTTTCATTTCTTTAGGGTGGTCTGTATTCAGGAAATGGACTGCAGTTCAGTAAAATATTCTTGAAAAAACCATCATAGTCTGGTTTTTTCGTTTTTTTTTTCTCCCAAAAGGAGTCTACACTGTAGTCTCCCAAGAACATGGTGATTGATTTATCATTTTTGTTGTGAACTAGAATTTTGACAAGGGAGTTGGCCTTGTTATCAAAAAACAATGCTACATATCATTGATAGAACTATACTGAACTAACCCATCCCAAATGATAGCTGAAGTTGTGGCACTTGATTCAAGTGGTCAATTATGAATAACAGCTCCTTACATGTGATAGCTGTAGCTTTGATATTGTTGACTGAAAATCATTACACTAATTGAATACCATTGATGATGTAAAATTTATGAGTACATTAAATACACAAATAATCTTAGTGTATTATTAAAATTAATTTTTTTTATAATGAGTAGTTGGTTGTGTTGATTACATAAATATATAAAGGCCAACTTTTGTTTTGTCTATTCTTTTCTTAATTAAATAATCATTTTACTTTACATTCTTTTTGATTTTTTATCTCTCTCTATACTGGTATTGTGTAACAGGGTTTTCAGGATCAAGGAGAGAAAGTTGAATTTTCTGGACCCTTATTATCTCAATCACACAGAATTGATGAACTCTTAGAGAGACATGAACGGCAAATCCGATGGGCAGTCCGGAAATCATGGTTCCATAGAGGTATTATCATTATAGTTCAAACTTTATTTAGGGCAATGTTAGCTCATATTCATAATTGCTTTTTCCTTTTCTTTACCAAACACCATGCTCCCATCTAATAAACCCGCGTGTATTGACATGCCATGGCAAAGATGGGATAAAGAAGTGGGGAAATAGTTAAAATATTTCAAAAATTAACTTGCAGTTTAACACCTGATGGAAAATGCATTGATTTGGTTGACTAAATTTGCCTTTTCAAATGTGCATGTTATGACCATACAGCCAATGCACCTTTTGTTTCTTCTGTATGTGACCTCCATCAAACTAACATAGATTTATTTATCTGTTTCCTCCTGTTGCAATGTATAAAATTTTCAATAATCTCCACTATCTCAGTCACATGGTTGCTTTACGAGTATTAAAGTCTCTTGTGTTTTGTTTACAGTTCCAGGTAAGAAGCTGGTGAAGTAGTTTATTTGACAGGCTTGGTCTCATAAGGAAATTGATCAGGAGGGTACGCAGAGCGCTGTGTATACAAAATGGATCCATAGGGGTCAAGACAATCTGGAAAATGCTATCGCAGGCATAGGCATCCTATCCTATACTAATAGTCGACGCAATGACAAGTTAGAATCTCCAGCTCAAACTCGGTGCTTATAAGAAGTCCTGGGAAGGGAAGAGCAAAATCGAGTCAGATATTTGGGTCATTTCCTTGTCAAATTTTCATGTTGGCTTTCTTTATTTCCCTACGTGTTCAGTATCATCATCATCCGGCATTGTACAGATTAATGATAAAAATATATTTTGACGAGTGAGTAGGAAAAGGCCTTGTATATGTTTCATTTTGTTTTTTGTTTTTTTGTTCATGGGAAGGTGGTTCAAAGGATTTAGTAAATTTTGATGACTATAAGAACACCCTTCCTCCATTAACACCTAATAAAAACCATTAAAGATAAACATATTAGATATATATGTTATATTTTGATTAAATATAAAACTATAAATAAGGTGTTGATGAGATTTAAGATGCAAAAATATTCTGCAACTTAATCATTGTGTAAAAAGGAGTTGCATATGAGAATTTTTTTAATTGAATTTAAAAGATTGTAACTCGTGTGCTAATTAGGTTTAATAAGCTATATTTAGGCTTATTTGTATGACAGGCTCCAAAACTTTACATGTTTGGGCAAGTTGATCTCCAAATTTTTTATTTTAGCAAATTCATTTCTAAACTCTTTTATGTTGGCAGTCGTGACCCTACACTGTGTTAAATAGTCCGACTATCAACAAATATAAAGTTTAGAAACCAATTTGCAAAAAAGAAAAATTTGACCAACATGCCATAATAAAGTTAAGGGACCATTTGTAAAAATAAACATTTTCCCTTTAATATAAATAAACTTTGAAAATATACTATTTTAGTATTAACTTAGGTGTTGTTTGGTAATACTTAAAAAAAATAGTTTTCTATTTAATTAATTAAAAATTTGACAATTAAATAAAAAATGTGTTTGGTAACTCTATTTTTATTTATTATTTTTTTAAATTTTAATTAAAATTTATTAAATTTTGAAAATAGAATTTTTTAACTTAAAAATTTTTTTTAAACAGTTTTTAAATTTTTTTTTTTTTTTTTCCTTATCTTCTTCAAATGAGTATCTCATTTTATATTGTTAAACATAAAATAAAAGTTATCAAACACGTTTATTATTTTTTGTTTTTTAAAAAAAAAAACAAAAATAGTTACTAAACATATTTTTATTTTTAAAAAATAAAGAAATAAAAATAAAATTTTATTTTCATTTTTGTGTTAAAAAATTTAAAAACAAAAATTTTACCAAACGGACCCTTAGTTCCTCATTATTTAATTAATAACATTTTATCACCGTGTTTGTCTTAACATCAACTTAGTACTCTATTGTTTTAATTAATACTATTTTAATACACTATATATGATAAATCAATTTAAGATTGTAATGTTCCACAAATTTTAGTAAGATTATAATTAAAATCACCCTAATTTATTTAATTTAAATTCTTTTTAGTTTTAAAACATATTTATAAAACAATAAAAAAACATAGTATGATACATAAATTAATTTAAGATTGTACTTTTCTACTAATTTTGATAAAATATTTTTTATTATGACAAAATAAATATAATTTATTTATTAAATATTTATCAAAAAATAGACAAGATACTAAATATAAATATATATACTTTGTTATGTTATACATTTTGTAATATTTAAGATTTTATTTGCATTTGAGGAATGTTGATTTCATATTATTAGTAAATGTGGAATTAGTTCTAAAAGAGAATAATATATTATTTACTGAATAATATCATGTTGGATTTTCAGTTCAAAAGTTACATCATATCATAGTAGAACAAATATATATTTAATATCCTATTATAAAATTACTATTATATTTTGTTTCATAATGTATATATTATAATTATAAGAGTAAATTTAATCAAATAAATTAAAGTAATTTTGTTTATAATTAAAAATATTTTTACCAAAATTGGTAGAAAAGTAAAGTCTTGAATTGATTTAACATATGTAAGGTATTACAATAGAATTAATTAAAATGGTGCTAGTTATTTAGAAACAAAAACGAACAACAGAGTGGTAAAATAATATGAATTAAATAAAATGAATGAGGGCTAAAATACATAATATTTCCAAAATATTGTATTTTTATATATCCAATCTTTTATTTTGTGTTAAATATACCCAATATATTTAACATGTTGTACTTTTATACTTAATTTTTTATAAAAGATCAAAAATCAAATTGCTAACGGAAGGTACATTAGATATAAAAGTATAATATTTGGAAAATATTGAATATATTTACCACAAAAAAAAAAATATAAAAATATAATATTTTGAAAATATTAGCTATATTTACCGCAAAAAAAAAAGATAAATAAGTAATAAGAAACTAAGTTGGTTCTCGGATTAACAATAAGGTACTAAAATGATATATTTATTAAAAATGTTTATTTGTATGAATGGTTCCTAAATTTATTTTGGCAAGTAGATCCCCAATTTTTTTTTTTTATAAATTGATCCCTAAATTTTTTATCTATTGGCAACGTGTGTCATTTAACGGTCTAGGGTCACGGCTGCCAACAAATGGAAAGATTAAGAGTTAATTTGCCGAAAAAAAAAACCAAGCAAAACATACAAAATTTAGGGACTTATAGTACAAACAAGCTGTTTTATTTAACATATAGATAGTGTATAACAAATTAGAGGTAATGGTGAATGAATGTTTTGGGAGTTTCAAAGCACCAATAAAAAAGCATGTTACAAGGCAGCAGGTGATATATTGCTAATCAGTATATAAATCAATTATTGTGAGTAGAGCAACACGATTCAATAAGAGAGCAACAGATAAATCAATTGTTGAATAAAGCGCATTTTTACTTTAATAATGTATATATATTATATTTATATTTTAATGTCTAAGATCATGAAATGATATTTATTTGGGAAAATCATGGGGAAGAAGACTAGTAGGTACTTACAAATCAGAAAAGCATGGGTAGTTAAAATCCATATATAATATAAGTAAGATTTCATTTCATCAAAATTCAATAATCAGATTGTAAAGAAGGGAACAATTCCAGTGGTTGATATCACATCATATATTTTAGGTCATGTTTGATTGGAGTTAATGGAATAAATCAATTTTCATTTTATTTATTTATTTATTTGCATTTAAAAGTATTGACATGTTATTCCAATTGAATGATTTTTCTATCATTTTGGTAGAATGGTTATTCCTTCCCCATAAAGAAGGAAATGTCCCTCTAATGAAAGATGAAAAAAAAATCATTATTTTTTTGTTCATATAAAATTTTATTTCATTTTATTTCTATTCTTATTCTTATTGCCATTTATGTTATTATGTTTTTATTACTCCCAACCAAACACACTCTTAGGTAATGTTTGGTTGAAATGAATGAAAATGGAGGAATGAAAATGTGAAAATGAATAGGAACAGAATAAAAACTAATGCGAATAAAAATTATTAAATATTTTTCATTCTTGTATTGGAATGATTTTATCTCCTATTTTCAAATGAAATAGTCATTCTACCAAAATAATGAAAAAACCATTCCATTGGAATGATATCCCAATACTCTAAAATGCAACTAGACAAAGGAATGGAATGACAATTGATTCATGTCCATTCTATTTCATTCTAATACTCCCAACCAAATATTACCTTAGTTTTTGTGTCTTCGTTTGATTGGGTAAGTGACCTTACACAAGGTTTATCCATAGATAAGACCAATTAATATCGCTCAATAAACTCCTAAGCGGTCGCAGTAGTAATCAGGCTATGTCGTATCCACAGAGAGGTAAAATACAAATAAAAAGAAAGATTAGTAAATTAGAAATAATAAACTTTGAAATAATGTAACTTTGAGAAAGAATATATATATATATTTTACATTAAATAAACAAAATTGAGGAATTAGAATCAGAAAGAAAATAAGGAAGGCATAAGTTTCATTCATGCAAACATATATATATATATATATATTTTAATAAAATTGATTCATTATACTCAATTATAATTCTACACCATTAATTATAGTTGGAAAATATATGTAATAAAGTTTACCTTAAAATATGTTATTTAATTAAATTATACTAACTTCTAATTTTAAAAATCTATCATGTTATATACCTTAGAAAGACAAAATACCAATGAGAGAATGCAGTAAAAATCATATAATATAACAAACATCCTAAATTAAATTAAGAGCTTAAATTATATAAGAAGAGCATGACTAGACTTATGTAAAAGACACTAATAAATTTAGAATAAAAATTAGAAGAAAATAAATTTAATTGTAACAAAAATATAGAAATGAATAACAAAACAAAGAATCAATATATTAAAAATATAATATGAAACATGAACTTCACTCTAGCCTTTCCACAAGATAATTTAGCCTAAAATAGGCATTGTTTTCACTCAAAGTAATGTAAAAGAAATGAAAGAAAAATAAGAACGAAAATGCTTTTCTCTCTCACTATACTCTCCACACTTAATTCCACCATGTGATGCTTTTTTACTCCATTTGGTTCTCTATTTATAGTGGAAATAGACCCAAAAGAATGTAAAATCGTGTACAAAATAGTGAGAAAGTGGCATAAAAACGGATGGAAGTGGAGCAAATGGTGTTGAGCCGTGGGAGACATCTGGGCCACGTGGTGGAAATTGATTGGCTCGACAGAATGGTGGCTGTTGCTTTGTTGGGGCGTGGGGAGCAGCCACCAGGCAGTGGGATGCGTGGCGTCCCTTGGTTGGCTCAGCAGGGCGGCGTGAGACCGTGGCGTCAGATGCGTCAGGTGCGTCAGTCCTGGCAGGCGTGCGTCAGGTGTGGCAGCTGATGGGACGGCTCGTAGCTCGGCTTCGTTAGGTGGGTGGCTGGGAGGGGACACGTGTCAAGCAGCTAGTGGAGCTGGTGCAGGCGGCTCGGCTGGTAGCGGCTTGGCTGGACAAATGGCCTGCTGCCACGTGGCAGCGTGTGCACCTGCTGAAAGATTGGGCTAGGCTCGGTTTTGGGCCTAAGTCACCTTCAAAAATACCACTTTATCATCATTTTTTCAATTATATTTCTTTCTTTCTTCTTTCTTTTTCTTTGTGTCAAAATACATTTTATTTCCTGAAAATTAAACACAAATTAAATTAAAATTAATATTTTTAAATATAAAATATATGACAATAAATCCATGAAAATATTAATTAAAACTTAATTAATTTTACACTTTAAGACTAATAAAATGATACTTTTGAACACTAATCACAACCCCCAACCAACTTATTGCTAGTCTCTAGCAATTCAAGCGAAATGATAAATGTCAACATGATATATTTCCGGTCAAAAATTATAAAAGAACTTAAGTATAATCACAGAATGTTAGTAACAGGTCAACAAGAATTATCAAAATTACTTCGAATAAATCTAGAGTTGTGAGTGTGTGCACCAAACTTGAACCTTCTTACCGCAAACCATAGCACATAAAACCTTCGAAATTATGCCAAGTAAAAGTCTCAACTCCATTAACCTCTCATGTAATTGAAAATATTTAAAGTTTAAGGGTTTCGCTCATGGAGTTGGAAAAGAAGTAAGCACTCATCAAATGGGTATATATTTAGGACAAACTCTTAAATAATTATTGAAACGAAGATAGGAAATAAACTATTTGGACAACCACCATAAAGAGTACCACAAAACCAGTTTTTCAGGAATTCTAAGTTAAATAGACAATCTTTACATTTATTCTAAGAGCCATAAAATAAAACATGAAATTAATAAACACACTTTTTTTGAACACAAGAGACAACATAATTGAAAATGATAGAACTATTGATCTTGTGTTTTTATATATATATATATATATTTTTTCATGAAGAACATAATAAAAGGCTCTCTAATAAGATTTGTCTATAGAAAATATTATCCCTAAAACATCATCCATTCATACCACAATACCTTGTCCAAATAATTATAACCATTTCTAAGAATCAATAAAATTTTTAAAGTTGTTCTCTCAAGTCTCACCTCTCACAGAAAATAATGAATTCTTAAACAAGGCAAATTTCTAAGCAAATATGTGCTAATCAACCATCTTACCACAATGTTTGGCATGTGCATTAGGTAACTCTAGAGAAACTCTTAGTAATACAGATAACAAAAATTGACTCAAAAGTAACATTGTGCAAAAATAAATAAGTAATTTTTAAAATTTGACCGTGAAAATATTAATATGACAAAAATCAACATAGACGTGCATAAATAAGCTCACCACCCCCAACCAAAATCTGACAGTGTCCTCAATGTCTCAAAAGATAATAAATGTAAAAGAGCAGAGAAAGAGAACACTTGGATAGCGAGCGTCGAGTGATAGAGCGAATATTGATTCTCTAAAACATGAAAAACTCAAAACACAAAATGATAGCAAATAAAATAAAATGACAAAAGGGAAATAAACAGAAAACAACCCTATGTACAAACAATTTGGAGCACTACTCAGACTTGGTAAACCGGTTCCACGAGAGTGACTTCTTCAGGCTGGGTCACTTTCTCTATGTAGTGTTTCAGTCTTTGGCCATTTACTTTGAATTCTCTCCCATCAGTTGGGTCTATGACCTCAAAGCACCGTTGGGAAAGACAGATTTCACAACATATGGGCCAGTCCACCTTGATCTCAGCGTGCTAGGGTGGATATGCAGACGAGAGTCATAAAGATGCACTCATTGGTTTGGCTCAAATGCTTTTCTTAGGATCTGCTTGTCATGGGCCGCTTTCATTTTAGCCTTGTAGATCCTAGAGTTATCATAAGCATCGTTTCTTAACTCTTCAATTTCTAACAACTGAAGCTTACGATTGAGTCTTGCCGCCTTGAGATAAAAATTTAGGCTTTTAACTGCCCAATAGGCTTTGTGTTCTACCTCAACAGAAAGGTGGCAGGCTTTACCATAGACTAGCCTATAAGGAGACATACCAAGCTGAGTTTTGTAAGTAGTGCGATACACCCAGAGAACATCGAGAAGTCGTGAGGACCAATCTTTGTAGTCAGGATTAACCATCTTTTCTAAGATTTGCTTATTTTCTCGATTGGCTAACTCAGCTTGGCCATTTGTCTGTGGGTGATAAGGCAATGCAACCATATGAATTACACCATATTTTTGCAACTATTCTTTTGGGACACTCTATACTCACTTTAGATTGAGTATCCAAGATGAGAAAATCAACAGGGTAATAGAATTTTTCAATTTGAAGTAGAACGTCTTCTACTATTCCCTGAGGTTTCTAAACTGATCGATCAGCCAGTTGTAGCACCACGAATGTGGGCTTGAGTTCTCCTAGACCTAATTGCAAGTATATTGAATATGGCATGAGATTTACACTTGCTCCTAAGTCTAGAAGGGCTTGACCAAATTCCTGCTCCCCAATTTGGCATGAGATGGTGGGACAACCAGGGTCTTTGTACTTAGGCGGTGTCTTGCAGTCAATTACCGCGCTAGCTTGTTCTGCCAAGAATGTAGTTTTCTTGACATGGTGCTTTCTTTTAATGGTGCACAAATCCTTGATAACCTTGGCATAAGCCGACACTTGTTTGATCACATGCAACAATGGCAAGTTGATCTTCACTTGTGTTAAAAGGTCTTGGATTTCACCATGATTTTCCAGTGGATTTCAAAGCTTGAGGAAAAGGTGCCTTTACTGGAATGCTTATTGGTACATCATCATCTGGAGCGGGTATTGACGTACTCGTTGTCCTAGTTAACGGTGAAACCGTACTTTGATCATTTCGAGTAGAGATGGCATTAACCTCTTTGAAATTTGTATCTGGAGAGGAGGAGGTTCGTGCCATGTGTTGCCCTTTTTGATGGATTAAAGGTTGAGCGGGAAGTCTACCATGCTCTTGAATTGCCAAAGTAGTGTTTAGCTTTGTCATTTGGATATTCATGTCTTTCATTTCCTCTACCATTTGTGTGAAACAAGATTTGAGCTCTTGAGTTGAGGCTATTTGTGTTTGCACAAGCATTTGTAAAGTATTCTCAAGAGAATTACTTGAATGCATGTTATTTTGAGGAGCAATGTATGCTTTTGATGGTTGTTGCTGCTCAGGCCTCCATTGGCTCCCAGATGCTTGGTTTGAATCCTTCCAGCTGAAATTTGGATGGTTGCGCCAACCTGGATTGTAAGTGTTTTAGAAAGGGTTATAAGGCTTCTTGTAATCCCCTAAAGCATTGCATTGTTCCTCATTTCCTCCTCTTAACTCACCAAGAGTTGGGCACTCTTGCGGTTGATGTTCCGTCCCTCCACATATGAAGCATGGATCTCGTGTCTTTACCTTTGCAGCCATATGGATTCCTCTACCTTCTTGAGATTTAAAAGCCTTGAATTGTTGTCTCAATGATTCAATTTGGCTTTTGACATTGTCATCTTCCCTTAATTGGTAGATTCCAGTTGATCGTGGCTTGTCCATAGGACTCGGTCCATTCCATGTGTAGGACTTTTCAGCGAGATCGTCAAGGTACTCGAAAGCTTCATCGGGATCTTTTTGAAGGAATTCTCCATTGCACATCATTTGTACGAATTGTCTTTGTACGGTTGTGAGACCATCATAGAAATAGCTGATTAGACGCCAGCTTTCGTATCCATGATGTGGGCATTGATTTATCAAATCTCTAAACCTCTCCCAGACCTGATGGAAAGTTTCATGGTATTTCTGGATGAAGGTAGAGATTTGCCTCTTAAGGCTGCTAGTCTTATGGGGCAGGAAATATTTGGCAAAGAATGCTTTTGTCATTTCGTCCCATGTTCCGATAGATTTAGGCCTTAAGGAATACAACCAGTTTTTTGCTTTGTCTTTGAGAGAGAAAGGAAAAAATTTCAATCTCACAATGTTAGTGACATCAGCTCGGTTGCTGAATGTAGCTACCACCTCTTCTAATTCCCCTATATGCACGTACGGACTCTCATTTTCCAACCCATGGAAGGTTGGTAAGAGGTTAATCATGCCGGGTTTGAAATCGAAATTTGGCATATTGTTGGGATACATTATGCATGAAGGTGTGGCTGTACGCATAGGATGTAAATAATCCTATAGCGTTCTTGGTTGGACTTCATCTTGATGAGCCATTGTGAGTGGTTCAGGAAGTCTCGGTGAATCGGGAGTGTTTGAACGAATGGAAGAAAACGACGAACTAGGAGAGTTTTCTAAAGTTTCTAATTGTTGTCTCATGAATCTCCCTAGTGCGTCTCTATTTCATGGCATAAATATTTTTTTTATTTTTTAAGTATTATAAGCGCAAGTGTGTAATAGTGTAATAAGTATACACCAAAAATGTTCCCAGGCCAATTGGGAAGGCTGCCAAGGTACCCTTTAGGCCCAAGAGCTTTTCTAGAACTCCTCGAGGTTCTTAGAAAATATTGGAGGGTAACGCTAACACAGACCTTATTTAAGAACCAATTTTTCTAAGACAGAACAAGTTTGGTTTTTACTAATTTCCAAAATTACACAAATGTTCTCAATACTTTGGTTTTTTTTAAAAAAAATTTATGATTTAAAATTTAATGTTTTTTTTTCGGAAAAAAAACCTAAATCTAGAAAATAAATTCTAAACCTAAAAGTAAAATAAATAAAAGAAATGAATAAATAAAAAAAATAAAAATTTACTATGCAAACCTTTAATGTATAATTACCTCCCCGGTAACGGAGCTAAAAATTGATATCGCCCAATAAACTCCTAAGCGGTTGTAGTAGTAATCAGGCTATGTTGTATCCAGAGAGAGGTAAAATACAAATAAAAAGAAAGATTAGTAAATTAGAAATAATAAACTTTAAAATAATGTAACTTTGAGAAAGAATATATATATATTTTTACATTAAAAAAAAAATATGAAAGGCATAAGTTTCTTTCATGCAAACATATATATATTTTAATAAAATTGATTCATTATACTCAACTATAATTCTACACCATTGATTATAGTTGGAAAATATATATAATAAAGCTCACCTTAAAATATGTTCTTTAATTAAATTATACTAACTTCTAATTTTAAAAACCTATTATATTATATACCTTAGAGCGACAAAATACCAATGGCAGAATGCAGTAAAAAGCATATAATATAACAAATATCCTAAATTAAATTAAGAGCCTAAATTACATAAGAAGAGCATGATTAGACTTATGTAAAAGACACTAATAAATTTAGAATAAAAATTAGAAGAAAATAAATTTAATTGTAACAAAGATATAGAAATAAAGAACAAAATAAAGAATCAATATATTAAAAATATAATATGAAACATGAACTTCACTCTAGCCTTTCCACAAGAGAATTTAGGCTAAAATAGACATTGTTTTCACTCAAAGTAATGTAAAAGAAATGAAAGAAAAATAAGAAAAAAAATGTTTTTCTCTCTCACTATACTTTCCACACTTAATTCCACCATCTGATGCTTTTTTACTCCATTTGGTTCTCTATTTATAGTGGAAATAGACCCAAAAGAATGTAAAATCGTGTAGTGGGAAAGTGGCATAAAAACGGATGGAAGTGGAGAAAATGGTGTTGAGCCGTGGGATACATCTGGCCACGTGGCGGAAATTGATTGGCTCGGCAGAATGGTGGCAGCTGCTTTGTTGGGGCGTGGGGAGCAGCCGCCAGGCAGTGGGACGCGTGGCGTCAGATGCGTCAGGTGCATCAGGTGTGTCAGTCCTGGTAGGCGTGCGTCAGGTGTGGCAGCTGATGGGACGGCTCGCGGCTCGGCTTCGTCAGGTGGGTGGCTGGAGGGGACGCGTGTCAAGTAGCTGGTGGAGCTGGTGCAGGCGGTTCGGCTGGTAGCGGCTTGGCTGGACAAATGGCCTGCTGCCACGTGGCAGCGTGTGCACCTGCTGAAAGATTGGGCTGGGCTTGGTTTTGGGCCTAAGTCACCTTCAAAAATACCACTTTATCATCATTTTTTCAATTATATTTCTTTCTTTCTTCTTTCTTCTTTCTTTGTGTCAAAATATATTTTATTTCCTGAAAATTAAACACAAATTAAATTAAAATTAATATTTTTAAATATAAAATATATGACAATAAATCCATGAAAATATTAATTAAAACTTAATTAATTTTAAACTTTAAGACTAATAAAATGATACTTTTGAATACTAATCACCAATATATATATATTTGAATAAATATGATTTTTTCCGCCTGAAATATTACCACATTCAAATCGTGCCACCCGAATTTTCGTGTTGTTAAAAATTCACCCTGAACTATTTCCATTACTAAGTTATGAGATTTCTGTTTGATTTTGTCTTGCGTGGCTATCAGACGCCTGACGTGACATTGCCATATGTATAGTTAAAATTTAACAAATTAATTTAAAATTTAAAAAATCACTTTTCTTATTAAAAATTAGAATAAATAAAAAAAATTTCCCAGAACTATTACCACTACCAAATCATTTTTAAAAGATTAAAAATTAAAAATCCTATTTCTTTTAAAAATTATTAAATTAATTCTAAAATTAAAAAAAAATCATTTTAAAATATTAAAATAAAAAAATACTAAACTTTTAAGAATAAAACAGAACACTAAAACTAAAATAGACTCCATCTCAAATCACTAAGTTCGTTACCCAGGAGAAAAACGCATGTTTTTGTTATCACAATCTCAATTCACCAAGAAATATGGCACCACAAAACTATTTTTATTATTAAATGAACACAATACCATGAGTTCAAAAACCCAGTTCGAATCTTCCATGAACAAATTAGTAGAACAAAAAAGCTAAAATCACAGAATCTCACTTAATGCACAATACCATAAACCAAGAGCATCAAAACATGGAACATACATGAACCCACAATACAACAATTTCAATGAATAAGAACAAAGTATGCCCCCTCTGTCGCACACTACCGAAGCGAGTCTGCCCTTGTTTCTACAAATCTTAGATCTAAGTGGTTTTCTTCCAGCTCCACGTTTGGTGATAAACTTTGTAGTATTTTTTTTAATCTTTTAAAATGATTTTTTTTAATTTTATAATTTATTTAGTAATTTTTAGAATAAATAAGATTTTTATTTTTAATCTTAAAACGATTTGGTAGCAGTAATAGTTTGAAAGACATTCTTAAAAATAAAAAAATTTAGGAAGCATGATTTGGTAATAGATATAGTTCAAGAGGCAAAAATCCAATTTGTTATTATTTTTAATAAAAAAACTGATTTTTTAAATTTTAAATTAATTTTTAATTTATATGCATGACAATGTCACGTCAGTGTCTAATGTGTCATGTAAGACGTTTGTTAGCCACGTATGACGAAAATTAACAGAAGTCCCACAACTTAGTAACGATAATAGTTCATGAAGATTTTTTAATAACACGAAAAATCGGAGGGTACAAATTAAAAATAGCAATAGTTCAGGTAAAAAATATTATTTATTTTTCGTTTTTTGTAAAGATATATTTGTTTTTACACTTTTATTTTACTAATACAATTTGACAATAGACCACTTCGATGTGGAAGCGTTAGAGATAGAGAAGATATCATGATCCTATGAGCTAGACTTTTGAGTTAGGCCTTGGGCTCAAGTAGCTGAATGTTGTGGAAATTAGGTCTAGTAGCCACTTTTAGGTAAGCCTTTTATTTTTTATCTACAATTTTTAAGTTTTAGTATAATACACACTATTTCAATCAATATACCTATTATACCCCTATAGTCATACATTTTTAACTCCTCCTGTTCATCTCCTCAAACAATCTCAACTCAAAGTTTTCAGCCGGCTCCGAGTCTTCGACCATCCTCTACCACTCCGACCATCCTCTACTGTCGCTGCATTCATTTTAGACGGCTCCAACAAACTCAGGCCTGAATTCCTAACTTTCATCTTCTTCCTCCTCTAAATCAGACCCGAATTCCCCGCCACCTTCTACATTCCGACCCTAAGTTCCTTCAAGCTTCCCCACTCTCTGGCGCAGGTAATTCTTCGACAACCTCGCAAGGATTTTGGCGGTGCTCCACCATTCCAGTGCCTCCTTCGAACCACCTAATTTATCTTGTAGTGAGGTAGTAAACTAAGTTTGTTTAATATATTGCACTTCATTTGTTTGATGAAAGTCCTCATTAAACATCAAATGAATAATTTCCTTTCTTATTTAGTGTTTTCGTTGCTTGAGTTTGTTTTGATGAAAATACTCATTGGTGTTCATTTTTTTTCTTTAAAATTGTCTGTTGGTCTTGTATTATGTATATACATATATGTGTATGGGAATGTATAGGAGTAGTACTACTCATTGTGTCTTTGATGAAAAGAAAAATACCAATAGATAAATTGATGATTCTATCCCACTTGTCCAATATTCCCTCTAGATATGAATATGCAATGTAAGCTCCCTTATATATGGTTCATGTGGTTATCTCATACGTTCTTGATATCATGATGATTAATGAGTTTTACCTCTTTTATATTTCCATTTTATTGTTTTGAATGAGAGTTTTATAGAGTTGGGATGGTTCATATGCTATGTGTATATTTTGAATGTTTTTATATGCACTCTGTCTTTGATGGAATTTATCAAATCAACTTTGTGTTTGCAAAATGAGAAACAGAATAGGAAACTTATTGATCATGCTCATGATTTGGTGGTTAATCTCCACAACAAGATAGAAACTGCATATTTTTTTTTTGTTCTTCTTTCTTATGTGTTGCTTTGCTTCGTCTATATGGGGAAATTTAGAGGGGCATAGGATAATAAAAAATCATAATCGCTTTTAAGCTGGGACAAAGATTTTTTCCATGAAAACTTGAGTTTTAATCAAACGCAAAATTTGATGCAAGTGAAAAATTCTTATCATTTTGGATGTTTTGTTATTCCATTATTTTTCTTGGATACACAATTTATTTTGGACACTAAAATTTGCTTTGGGGAATGTAGAGGTTGATGGTTTGTTTCATAAATATGGCTCATACTCTTTATAGTTAACAAACAATGGATGGAATTGAAGGGGAATTTAAAGAGAAGAGTTGGTTTCTTCAGTTTAAATATTTTGAATCAGGGGTTTGTGTTCTTGCTAGCAAGGTGGCTTTATTTTTATAAGTTTTTTTTTTTTTTAATTTTACTTATGTCAAGAGATAAATTTGTATCTGTCTGTCATTTCTTTATTAGAGCTTTAAGTGTTAGATTTAAATTTTAAGGAATTATGGTTTAGATGTTAAACATTATGCTTTGTGGTTTAAATTTATAGTGTAATGAGACGTGATTTAGATTTTAAGCCTAGTGGTTTAAATTTTAAGGCTTGTTTGTAATGACCCAACTATTTCTAAGACCTTGGACCATTAGATCTACTATACATAACTACTATTTTGGAAAAGATACATAAGAAATAATATAACTAACTTTATTAAATCTTGAAATATTGCATCAAATACATAATAATAGAAAATATGGCATGAGTACCCATTATTTAAAACATAAAACATAATTTTAAACTAAAGAAAATTATTTACAAAACTAAATGCGGAAAAAAAACATGATTTAAAAGACTAAAAACAAATAACTTCATCCTCGATCGACACGCAATCCACACATTCCATCCATCCTCAACACACAAGCCAAGCTACCAAGAATCCTTCCGCCTTCCATATTCATTTTCCTGCATCACACTAAAAAAAAGGAATGAACTTAATGCCCAGCAAGGAAAACCTACTAAAAACATACATTATATATCATAAGCATAAAACTACATCATATACTATAAAACATAATACTATCTAAAACATACATAATAAATCATAAGCATACACTAAAAACATATGACTATAAAAACGTATATCATATAGGACTACAATATTAATGGCCATTAACTCATTAACATGGCATGTGATAAACCATCTAGGTCCCCTGTCTAATATCTGAGGTAGGTTAGATCACATGGTAGTATATGATAACCCATCTAGGTCCCCTGTCTAATATCTGAGGTAGGGTAAACCATAACTCTAAACCATGAAATTGATAAAATAATCTTGGGACTTGCTATCTAAGCAAGTCATACGCCCAAGCGACTAAAAACATAATCTTAGGGCTTGTTATCTAAACAAGTCATATGCCCAAGGACTACAAAACATATCATACATATACTTATTATAGCATAAACATAAACTTATAATAACATAAACATATCATACAAACATACAAGATCTATCCTATTTTCCTTACCAAAATACCGGGATGATGAGAACAAAGTCGGGATTTTGGAACACTCCAAAAAAACCATTAATAGAGAGGTGAGTTTTCTAAAAGAAAGAGATGAAGAGGAATGAACTAAACCATCGAGAAGATACTTACCAACAAGAAATCTCAAGTTCGAAGAACTTAGATGCCTAACCAAGAATAGAGAAGATTGGGTTAGGAATTGAGTAGAGAAAAGCTATAAGAACTAACAATATAGAAAAGGAACTAAGAATAGGAATACCTTTGAAATTGCTATGACCGAACTACACCTCGAATCTGAAATACACTCTATGAACGTTACTTCCCAAGTGTCTAATAAGCTTAGAATGACAAAGCTTATAACCCCAACCCAAGTGTTTATCACTCTATAGTCTCACTAGCACCTACAAGGCTAATGAAAATGCTTGGTGCTAGGTCCTATTTATAGAGTTCTAGGAATAAAAATCTTCTAATTATAATCTAAATTTAAAATTCTAAATCCCGTAACTCTAAACTAACCTACAGTAAAATCAACATATCTGGAGCTGTAGAACTCCGATTTAGAATATATTTATACCGTTAGAAAGCTAATTAAATTATCTAAAACCTTTTAGAAATACTATTTTTCTAAATTCATAACATAACTGAGTCAAAATAGGTCAGAACTTACAGTACCCTAAAGTTACTAAAAATCTATTTAATTATCTAAATCACAAATAAATAAAATATCTAAATCACAAATAAATAAAATTGTGAGTCTAAATATCTGAATATCTAAATAAATATCATGCTCCTAATAGATTATGGTGAAGACTAAGTCTTATATTTCCCTTATTTTATCATTAAAATAATAATTCCTTAATAATCATGCATATGACAAGTGTCATAATCCTATTGGCTCTATCTAAACCTTAGGTTATAATAATCATCATATTAATAACCAGCAATATTAATCAAACCTTATGTTATAATTAATATTCTTAAACTATAGGTTAAATTTATAAAATCCATAACTATTGTTAGGAGTTTCCAACTAAATCCCAGCTTGAACCAAAATCCACAGTAATGAACATACTATAACTAATACTAGCTATTACTACTACTACTATTATCTAACTAGCTAAGTAAATTCTGGGACTCTACATTGTTGTTTAATTATTAAGAAGCTTTAGTTTAGATTTTAAATTTTAAGGCTTGATTGAAAATGCATAAGCATAAATTCCATCTTTATTTATTGTAGCATTGTAACTACTTCACCTTGTGCTTCGTACTTCGTAGATTTATTAGTCCTCCTAGTTCTTCCTTGCTCATATATATGGTAGTCATAGTAAGTTTCCAGATGAGTTATATGTTGTGAAGAACCTTTTAGAGTGATGAAAATAGAACCTTTTTAAATGTTTTTCTTTATGTTGTGGAACTTACAGGTTGTAGTTCATGTGCTTTATTTATTCTCTTTTTCAGAGTCTGCATGAGTATCACTGTCTCTTTTCCTTTCTTTTTTGCATATTTCATTTTTTTATTCAATTTAATTTGGTTGGTTTTTATTTTTGGTTTGTTTCGATGATTTCAAGATTATTTATCTACCGAGTTCAGTATTTGATAGGGGATTATTTTGTTTGGTAGGTTTATATTTTGATGTATGTTATTCAGAAATGCCTTTAAAATCTTAGTAGAAAAACAAATTTAGTTTTATGGTCATTTGGCTTTTGGGGATTTTAATAGGCCATTACAAATAGATTCCCAATAATTGAAGCTTTCAACTTAAAGATTGATATAAACAGTTTAAACCATTATGGTTAAAATTTAACTACTAGGATAAAATTTAAATCACTAAGCCTAGATGGCTTTAAATTTAAACCCCTAGGTTTAAATGAATTAAAATTTAAATGACTTAAAATTAAACCACTAGGCTGAAATTTTAAACTCCTGAACTTAAAATAAACTTCTAGTCTTAAATCTTAAACCACTATGTTTATAATTTAAACCACTATGCTTAAAATTTAAACCTGTGTCTTTAAACTATCATTTTAAATTATATAGCATAATTTATAAGATGTAAACCAAAATCTTTACAAATTTAAATCTCAAGGCTTTAGATTTAAATTACTAAACTTAAAATTTAAGCCATGAGCCTTAAATGCTTAAAACTTGATTTTCAAGGCTTAATTAGCATAAAATTTTATCCAAAATCACATTTAAACCCCAAGTTTTAGATAGCTTAAATTGTATTATTTTAGGTTGCAAAACATATATCTATTCATGTAGTGCTGCACCATGCCCCCAGCAGATATGTCATTGTCTCCTAAGTGCCGCAGCGCGCCCAAACCCATATCTTTCTGTCCCCTGAGCGCCGCAGCGCTACATTTGTTGTGCTGCGGCACAATCCCATAGTTTTCCAACTTATACTAACGATTCCAAAATCCTATTTGCAAAATCATTATATAATTTTTGTTTAAAATATGAAAATATTTCATATTTTAGATTGATAACTTGTTTCTTAGTGTTCATTTGTACAAGTAGTTTTATTATGCAAAATAAAGAATAATCGAGTAGTTCAAATCATTGTATGTGCTTCTATGAATACTTGTGCATGTGGTTTAATTTTGATATTTTTCTATTATTATTGTTTATGTTTCAAGGCAGTTGTTTTAATTGAGCATTATTTAATCAGTAATGTTAGATACATTTTTATTATTATTGTTATTTTTTTTTGTGATTAATTATTTATTTTTGTTTATGCCTATTTCAGATATGTCTTCCAAATCTTCCATTAAGAAAGATAAGAAGTCATTATCAATTGTTCATCCAAAAACAAACGATATCTTTCAAGTAAGTAATTTTTATGGTTTTTTATGTATTTAAAAGTTTTATTATCTGTAAATTTAGTTAATTTAATTTTTTGTTGATATTTTATAATACTTCTTTATATAATTAACTTATTTGTTTTTTCATTTTTATTTGTCTGTGCAGTATTTAAGTGAAGATAAATTAGCTTTTGTCCATTCTAATATTCGAGCTCAATGTTATTGGAGTGATATTGGGTACATTCAAAGTTTTCTTAGTAATGAAGAACTACAAATCTTGAAACAATCTTGTGTTGGGTTTATTTTGGATTTGGATGCATCGCTTGAACCATCCCATATGATCATGCATGCTATTTTTCATCATGAGGACGGTAGCTCTAATGGAAATGAGCTGCATCTAAATTTTGGAGGTAACAAAACAAAGTTTGGCATTGAAGAGTTTGGTATTATAACAAGTTTAAATTGTTATGAAATTCATTTTGATATGGGTGTTAGCAATGATAATAGTAGATTACTTGTTAAATACTTCTCTGGAAAATCATCAATTTCAAGAAATGAGTTGAAAGATTTAATTAAATCTAGAAGAATTGATATTGATGCTGAAGATGCCATTAAGTTAGTCAAAGTATACATTGTTGAAAATATTTTAGGAAGTAAAATAGGTGATAGGTTGGTAGACAATTTTGTTCTGAATTTAGTTGATGATGAAAAAAAGTTTGAGGCATATCCTTGGGGTCACCGGTCTTTTAACGAAACAATAAAATACCTCACAAGCGCCTTAGATTCATCAAAGACAGGATATGAGCTATGTGGCTTCCCTATAGCCTTCCAAGTTTGGGGATTTGAGGTTATTCCTTTGTTGGCATCATCGTTTGCCATGTACGTTGGTTCAAAAATCCCCAGAATTTTGAATTGGAAGATAGGGAAGAAGAATTGTCACTTAAAGACAATTTGGAAATTTTTTTTCAAAAGATCAAAGGTAAAAATTTGTTTTTGTTTCTTATTTTTTTTATCTTGCTCTCTTATTTTAGAATTGTTGTATTAATTTTTTTATTTTGTTTTATGTATAGGTTTATGCTCCTTTAACCTTTTCTAATGATGAAAGAAATTTATTTCATCATGCTATGCTTTGTGTCTCTTCAAGTTTTAAAAGAGGGAGAGAAGAAGGTGATCATAATTCAAAAACCAAGAAGAGAAAAAGTTCTACTTCAAGTAGTTCTAATGAAGAAGTTATTTCATTGTTGAAGGTTCATTTTTTATTGTTTCCAACTTATGTCCTGTTGGGGTTTTATGCCCTAATTAAAACCCAAATTCTTTGTAATCTCATTTTATTATCAATAAAAGAATAGAAATCATTTTTTGACTTGGTCAATCACTTTGCTCACATGTTTTATTTTCATGATTATTTGTTTAATATAAACTTCTATTAAATCCCGAGCATATAGCTAATCTTATTTATAGTGACGTAATCACAGTGGAATATAAATATGATTATATGTTCAAAATAAGTTAGTCCTAAGATTAGTCAGTGCACCGGATTTACACTAACTTGCCAATCTACGATATGATCTACTTACACATTACAGTGTTATGTTCTTTCCAGAACATTAGCAAAGTAGATAAGATCGGATGTATATGTTACATCGGACAGGACTGATATTGACAGTTGATAAGATAAGTAAACATGCCGTTATTATCTATTCTAGTCATATCATATAGTTGACCATAGATCAATTCAATCTCAATTATGAGTGGTTAGTATTCTAACTGATTGTATTATTTGAGTTCTTTGACTTGTTCGTTACCAGCTTACCCTACGGACTAGCCCATACTTACATCTTGGGAACTCGGTAGTATAATTGAGTGGGAGTGTTAATCATAGATATGAACATCTATAGCTTCTGATGAAGAAGTGAAATGATGGTTTCCTTTTAGTTTGGTTCAAGGTGTTAAATGATAGAGATCTCATTTCAGTAATTAAATTAGTTTACTGAAATATCATTTACAAGGAACTAAGTGTTTTAAGGATAAAATACAATGAGGGGTAAAACGGTATTTTAGTCCTATCTCATTGTAGACCGTCTATAGAGGATTGAGTGAAAATTATGGTTGTAACAATGGATAATTAATAGCGTATCTATATTTGTTATAGAGCGTTCTATGAATTCAAGAGTGCAATTTCGAGTCTATAGTGGAGTCACGAGGAATTAATAAGTTAGTAAATTTATTTGTTAGATTTATGATAACTTATTGGAGCTTGATTTCATAGGCCCATGGTCCCCATTGTACCTTGGATAAAATCATCTAGATAGTCTCAATTAATTGATTTAATTATCAATTAGAATTATCAAAGTTGACCAGGTCAATTTTGGATAGTTTCACAGAGTTGTGTAATTTTGAGAAGAAAAGAGAAATTATGGCAGATTTATTAATTAAGATAAATTGGTATCTAAATTAATAAATAAATTTAAATCAAGGTTCAAATTATAAATAATTAATTTGATAAAGGATTTAAATAATTATTTAATTAATTAAATCAATAGAAAATAATACAGACCTTGATTTTAAGTCCAATGGGCTTATAATCAAATGGGAAATTTCACGGGCCTATAGCCCATGATAATTTCGACCTAGGGCTTCAAAATGGCTGTTATTTTATTGATTTTTTAATTAAATTAAATGACCTAATTGAGTCTATAAAAGGAGTGCTTAGAGAGAAGATTTCAGGGACGACAGATAAGTCACAAGTCAGATTTTCTGATAGTTTTATATTCTTTCTAAACACAAGTCCTTTTCTAAACCTCTTTGTTATTTTCTCTTCTTCTCTCTATATCTATCTCATGTGTTGAGAATTGCCCACACTAGTCGAGGTGGTTCTAAGGATACATTGGAAGATCGTGAAGAAAATAGAAGATCGGTTCAGTTTCTTGATAATACTCTGCGACAGAGAGGATACAAGAGTTAGAGAAACTGAAGGAAGGACTCTTAATTCCGCTGCGTATACTGTAAGTATTATATTATTTGTTTCTCTTTGAATTCAATTTTAGAAACATGTTTTAGGCTATCTTTTATTAATTTGTTTAATATTATATATACATGAAAATAAATAAAGATCCTGTATAAGCTTTTTCCAACATGTCCTTGTTTTTGTTTTTGTCTAGTTTGCATTTTGAAAATATGTTGTTTACAATTTCTTATATATTTAGTTTTTTATGTGTTGTTCATTATATATTTTTGCCCTTCTAATTTTTTCAAGAAATCAAAGAAGATAATATTGTAATGAAAAAAGATATTACTGATATTAAAACAAAGGCGGAGGATATTGAGGAGGGAATGAAGCGTTTTTTTTTTATTTTATGGAGATTTTTATGAAGAAAAATGATGCAAACAAGGCAGTTCCTGGAGAAGGAGAAGGAGAAGAGGAGAAGGTGAAGAGCAAAGATGGAAAGTGTTCTTCTCAAGAGGGGAACTCCTTATCTGAAGATGATTTGCATCAAAGTATGAATGACTTCAACAATGTAGATTGTGTCGCTCCCTTAGCAATTATTACGGTATGACTTTTAACCTATCTTTGATTTGAAAAACCTATTATTATTTTTTACTTTATCTTTTACAAAATGTTTTTTTTTTATTTTTCTTAATTTGTTTATCTAATTCTGATTTTTAGGTTTCCAATGTGGAACCAATTCAAAATGATCTTAAAGAATTAACAACAAACAAAATTGATAATGACGATGACAAAGATTTTGAGACTACTCCAACTTTCAATATTTTATCCCAATCATCAAATGACAATCATGACGCGCATGAGGTAAAGAAATTATACTCAAGAAAGAAAAGGGGAAGGAAACCAAGCAAATTTGTTTATTCTCCATGCACCCATGATTTGTCAGCAATTGTTTTGGCTTTGTCCAATGAACGAAGAAAAAAAGAAGCTCATTTCATTGGACGATTTCCTTTTGAGAGAAATTTTGATGATATGCCTTCAATGCAGTTGGAAGAAATATTTATGTCATGGTATAAGCTTGGTCTTAAGAAGCATAGGTAAGTCGGTTTACGTATTGAGTATTTATGTTAATTATATTGTTTTATATATTAATACCATTTGTTTTTGTTTTTTTTTGTAGGTCTAAAAAAGAACCATTCTATCCATTTTATGCAACAATGCCTGGGTTTCTATATGGTGATATATGCATTAATTATAAGAAGTGGTTCCACGATCTATATGACAAGAATGACCTCCTTGATGATATGGTAAGATTAAATTTCTTTTTTATTCTGTTGTATACTTTATGAAAATTATTATTCTTTTTATACTTTTTTATGATTTTTCTTGTCCCTCATTTTTCATATTGCAGCATATTTCTGTAGCACTTTATTATTTGAGAAGGAAGACTATTTGTCATAGTTGCTCGCCTTCATTTCAAAATTGTACTACATCAGACTACATTTTTGATGCATTTCTTAGGCAACTAGCAATTAGTGAATCTCAAATAAAAGATTTTAATTGGAGCAAGGAAGCAACTATAATTGATAGGATTCTTGGTAAATCAATCTTATATGGGAAGTCATGGTTGGATGTCAATTTTGTATAGCTGCCATTTTTGATTCTAGGTGGAAAACACCTAAATCATTGGTGCTTAGGAGTTCTCGAGATTGACAAGCAAAAAATATTTATTTATGATTCTTACTACGAAGATGGTGATGAGAATGTAAGAAATCATGTAAAGAAATATTGACAGGTTCTTCCTTATATTTTTGACTACTTGCGTTTCCATGAAAAAAGAGAAGGATATGCTTCATGTTGTCAGGAATTTGAGTATTCATTTGAACCAACTCCATTTCAAGATAATATGTAAGTTTTGAAAATATAAATTAGTTTTATTAATTGAGGTTTTTTTTATTGTTGAAAATCTTATGATATAATTTTTTTTTATGTTGTAGGACTGATTGTGGCATTTATCTCATAAAGTTTGTTGAATTATTGATGGCAGGGAAATCATTTTTTGAAATTGGACCAGATAAAGCTTTTTCTATGCGGAAGAAAATGGCAATAGAATTGTGGGTTCATGGAAACTTCAAGCACATGAATGAAGGATATCAAACTCCGACTGAAGATGGATGTCAAGGTTAATTATAGAAATGCACTCATGGTTTTCATTTCAAAGGTTATAGATTTTGGAGTCTTACATTTTACTAAACCAGTAGTTTTGTAGTTACAAAATGTAAACAAACAAAACAAAATATCGTGATAGTAATTCAATGGAAATTTTTGTCTTTTCTTGTAATATAAAGAGGTACTGTTTCATTCAGTACTGTACCATTATGTCTTCTTCTTCTTCTTCTTCTTATTCACTTGTCTCTTAATCTATTGAGATTCCATTATTGTTCTTTTCATGCAAAAGAAGTAGTAGTTCTTCCAATAGTCCCACTTCCTTGTTCTTCACATATCTTATTCCCTTCCTTGATTTGCCAAAAAATGGCTTCCTAGCGTAGTTCTTATGCGCCGCAGCAGGGTAAATGGCATCAAATTTTGAACCGAATTTAAATTTTTTTATCCATTAAGTTCTATTTATAATCCAAGTCTTTTTAAAGTACAATATTTTAAATTTAAACTAATAAGCTTTAAATTTTAACCACTTGCCTAAAAATTTAAACCACAAACCAAATGACATCAAATTTTGAACCACAAGGCTAAAGACATCAAATTTTGAACCACAAGGCTAATTGGCATCAAATTTAAACGAAAATTTATAAATTTTTATCCATTAAGCTCTATTTATAATCCAAGTCTCTTTAAACCACTAAGCATTAAATTTAAGCCCCTAAGCTTTAAATTTAAACAACTTGCCTAAAAATTTAAACCATAAACCAAATGGCATCAAATTTTGAACCACAAGGCTAAATGGCATCAAATTTAAACCGCAATTTATAAATTTTTATCCATTAAGCTCTATTTATAATCCAAGTCTCTTTAAACCACAATGTTTTAAATTTAAACTACTAAGCTTTAAATTTAAAACCCTAAGCTTTAAATTTAATCCAATTGCTTAAAAGTTTTGAACCACAAGGCTAAATGCATCAAATTTTGAACCACAAGGCTAAATGGCATCAAATTTTGAACCATAATTTATAAATTTTTATCCATTAAGCTCTATTTATAATCCAAGTCTCTTTAAACCACTAACCTTTAAATTTAAATCACTTGCCTAAAAATTTAAACCACAAACCAAATGGCATCAAATTTTGAACCACAAGGCTAAATGGAATCAAATTTTGAACCACAAGGCTAAATGGTATCAAATTTTTATCCATTAATCTCTATTTATAATCCAAGTCTCTTTAACTCAAAATGTTTTAAATTTAAATCACTAAGCTTTAATTTTAAACCCCTAAGCTCTAAATTTAAACCACTTGCCTAAAAATTTAAACCGCAAGCCTTAAATTGCTTAAACTATGAACCACTAAACTTAAATGACATCAAAATTTAATCCACAAGGTTTAAGTTTTAATCCTTTAGGCATAAATCATAAACATATTCTCTTTAACCATTACGTTTAAAATTTAAACTCCTATCCTTTAAATTTAAACAACTAGGCTTAAAATATAATCCTAATTTCTTTAGTGGTCAAAAATTTAGACCGCAAGTTGTGATTGGCAAGAAAAAAAATATTATTAAATGTAAGTTCAGTGCGCTGCGGCCCAAATAAATTAGAGCCGCGGCACGTAGTGACTCAAATTGCCATTATTTTTCTTATCACCTGAGCGCCGCGGCTCTAATTCCCAAAGTTCCTGTGCGCTGCGGCGGGATAAATGGCATCAAATTTTGAACCCAATTTAAAAAAATTTATCCATTAAGCTCTATTTATAATTCAAGTCTCTTTAAGCTACTAATCTTTAAATTTAAACCGTTAAACTTTAAATTTAAACCACTTGCCTAAAAATTTAAACCACAAACCAAATGGCATCAAATTTTGAACCACAAGGCTAAATGGAATCAAATTTTGAACCACAAGGCTAAATGGTATCAAATTTGTATCCATTAAGCTCTATTTATAATCCAAGTCTCTTTAACCCACAATGTTTTAAATTTAAACCACTAAGCTTTAATTTTAAACCCCTAAGCTTTAAATTTAAACCATTTGCCTAAAAATTTAAACCTCAAACCAAATGACATCAAATTTTGAACCACAAGGCTAAATGGTATCAAAATTGTATCCATTAAGCTCTATTTATAATCCAAGTCTCTTTAACCCACAATGTTTTAAATTTAAACCACTAAGCTTTAATTTTAAACCCCTAAGCTTTAAATTTAAACCACTTGCCTAAAAATTTAAACCTCAAACCAAATGGCATCAATTTTTGAACCTACAAGGCTAAATGGTATCAAATTTTTATCCATTAAGCTCTATTTATAATCCAAGTCTCTTTAACCCACAATGTTTTAAATTTAAACCACTAATCTTTAAATTTAAACTCCTACGCTTTAAATTTAAACCACTTGCCTAAAAATTTAAACCACAAACTAAATGACATCAAATTTTGAACCACAAGGCTAAATGGTATCAAATTTGTATCCATTAAGCTCTATTTATAATCCAAGTCTCTTTAACCCACAATGTTTTAAATTTAAACCACTAAGCTTTAATTTTAAACCCCTAAGCTTTAAATTTAAACCATTTGCCTAAAAATTTAAACCTCAAACCAAATGGCATCAAATTTTGAACCACAAGGCTAAATGGCATCAATTTTTGAACCTACAAGGTTAAATGGTATCAAATTTTTATCCATTAAGCTCTACTTATAATCCAAGTCTCTTTAAACCACAATGTTTTAAATTTAAACTACTCAGCTTAAAATTTAATCCAATTGCTTAAAAATTTTGAACCACAAGGCTAAATGCATTAAATTTTGAACCACAAGGCTAAATGGCATCAAATTTTGAACCATAATTTATAAATTTTTATCCATTAAGCTATATTTATAATCCAAGTCTCTTTAAACCACAATGTTTTAAATTTAAACCACTAACCTTTAAATTTAAACAACTTGCCTAAAAATTTAAACCACAAACCAAATGTAATCAAATTTTGAACCACATGGCTAAATGGAATCAAATTTTGAACCACAAGGCTAAATGGTATCAAATTTTTATCCATTAAGCTCTATTTATAATCCAAGTCTCTTTAACCCACAATGTTTTAAATTTAAACCCCTAAGCTTTAATTTTGAACCCCTAAGCTTTAAATTTAAACTACTTGCCTAAAAATTTAAACCGCATGCCTTAAATGGCTTAAACTATGAACCACTAAACTTAAATGGCATCAAAATTTAATCCACAAGGTTTAAGTTTTAATCCTTTAGGCTTAAATCATAAACATACTCTCTTTAACCATTACGTTTAAAATTTAAACCCCTATCCTTTAAATTTAAATAACTAGGCTTAAAATTTAAACCTAATTTCTTTATTGGTCAAAAATTTAGACCACAAGTTGTTCTTGGAAAAAAAAAAAATTATTAAATGTATGTACTATGCGCCGCGGCCCAAATAAATTAGAGCCGTGGCGCGCAGTGACTTCAAATTGCCATTATTTTTCTTACCGCCTGAGCGCCGCGACTCTAATTCCCAAAGTTCCTGTGCTCCGCGACGGGGTAAATGGCATCAAATTTTGAACCCAATTTAAATTTTTTTATCCATTAAGCTCTATTTATAATCCAAGTCTCTTTAAACCACTAAGCTTTAAATTTAAACTGTTAAGCTTTAAATTTAAACCATTTGCCTAAAAATTTAAACCACAAACCAAATGGCATCAAATTTTGAACCACTAGGCTAAATGGCATCAAATTTTGAATCACAAGGATAAATGACATCAAATTTTGAACCACAATTTATAAATTTTTATCCATTAAGCTCTACTTATAATCCAAGTTTCTTTAAACCGCAATGTTTTAAATTTAAACCACTAAGCTTTAAATTTGAACCCCTAAGCGTTAAATTTAAACAACTTGCCAATAAATTTAAACCACAAACCAAATGACATCAAATTTTGAACCACAATTTATAAATTTTTATCCATTAAGCTCTACTTATAATCCAAGTTTCTTTAAACCACTAAGCTAAATTTAAACTCATAAGCTTTAAATTTAAACCACTTGCCTAAAAATTTAAACCACAAGGCTAAATCCATCAAATTTTGAACCACAAGACTAAATGACATTAAGTTTTGAACCAAAATTTATAAATTTTTATCCATTAAGCTCTATTTATAATCCAAGTCTCTTTAAACCACAATGCTTTAAATTTAAACCGCTAAGCTTTAAATTTAAACCACTTGCCTAAAAATAATAATGTTTTATTATTATTATTATTATTTGTAGAGAGGAGTTTCATATTGTTGTATAAAGAAATTAATATATTTTAAATATTTCATTTTTCAATGTTAAATTGTTTAAGAAACATCAATTTAATTTGTATTTCTTTAATAAGTTTGGAGTACTAAAGGAATGGTAAAGATGTTTATTATATTCAAATAGGACAGTTTGGTGTAAATATTAATGCAGACTATGAAAGATTTTGTTCACACATAACATTGATCATAGAAGAATTTCAAAACATAATATACCAACTATAAATGTGGACAATTTTTACAGTGGCCATAAGATTAATCGATAACTTGGTCATAATTCCTAAATGATAATCTATCATCTTTTATAACCTTTTACTGTTAATTTCATCTCACACTGATATCAATTCCTATATTTCATAAATTAAATAAATAATATTATAATAAAAAACAAGATGTACTTAAATAAATGTATAAACATTCATATCCACAAGTCCACAACGCAACAAATGTGTATAACATTGCATCTTTATAGTCTTTAGACTACAACAGATAACAATAGTTCATGCTTTCATGCATAATACACAGTACACAAGATTAAAAGTGGGCAAGGCTTTTCTTCCCCAAAACAACAACAAAATTATTCCATAACTCTCACACTGTTCTATATTCTATTCTATTATTTATATAAAATAATATACCTTTGCAATAACCAAACTTGGAAATAATGGTGATCTTCAAAGAATTCTGTAAAATGATAAAAACATAAGTTTACATACTCAAGGACAATAATCAATCTCAATCTCAATGATCATGATATATATGCAATTCACCTTAATGCTTTCTTCTCTGTAAATCAGAAAAAATTGATCTTAGCTGCCACGTTTCTAGACAGCTCAATGCTATCCTTCTTTTAGAATTGGTTGGCTTTTACAATTCTTTCTATTATGTCCCAATATTCCACAATTTCCACACTTGACTGTTCGAACATGCTTGAAAAATTCTCCTGTTGATGGAATTCTTTTTTTCTTACGACGCCCTCATTTTACTTTGAATTTTGGAGCTTTCATGCTATCTTCTTTAATTTCACCTGGGACACTCCAATCAACTTTATTTGGAAGAGGATTAATTGATCCTGCATATGTCTCTTTCAAAACAGAATTTCTATACCAATTTTAGCAAAATTTATACTTGTCCAAGTACTTGCTTTCAATTGCTGCAATAGCATGTGCACATGGAATTCCCTCTAGTTGAAATTCATTACACGTGCACATATTTTGTTCCAAGTCGACAACAAACACTCGATCACCATACGTGACATGAGATTTCATTGCATCAATTGCATCTACCTGTGAAACAATACAATTATCAAGCAATAGATTTAAAAGCCAAACAAAAAGTAAATAAATGTAACTTTAATAACATACCTTCATTCGAAATGCCACATCAAGTTTGATCTCCATTTCATTGTTTTCCCATTTTGTTACTTCAATAAATTCTGCTTCTTTTCTTGTTGAAAATTATCTTTGAAGCATCTCTCTTACAACTTCTATTAATGACGTTATAGGCAATTCTCTCGCATGCACAATTGCTGCATTTATAGATTCGGCAATGTTACTTGTAAGAATGTTATACCTTTTCGTTGGAAAGAATGGTCGAGCCCATCTTTCTGGTTTTTCTTGCAAAAGATAAGTGGTCATTTTAGGGCTAATTTTTTGTAATTCAGCCATGGTAGAATAATATTCTTGAGCTGAGTAAGCTCTTGAAGCAGTTTCGAATATGGCATGCACATGTAATCCCCTAAACTTAGTCCTTAGATTTTGCTTCAAATGATAAAGACAAACTCCATGATATACACCAGGATACACTTGTTCAATTGCATTTTTGATGCTTTTATGTCTGTCAGATACTATGCACAAGTTTTCTCGATCTCCTATTGCTTCTTTTAGTCTTGTAAAGAACCATATCCATGCATTGTCATTGTTTGAATCCCCAATTCCAAAGGCGAGTGGAAAAATTTGATTGTTTCCATCTTTAACACAAGCTGCATATAGTGTACCTCCACATTTCGTCTTTAAAAATGTTCCATCTACCACTATAACTAGTCTATAGTGTTTCCAGCCATCCAATGAAGCACCAAAAGCAATAAACATATATTTAAACCTATAAAATTTTAAAAAAACAACCAATTCCTAGAAATGTAAGGTACGTATTGTGAACAGTAAAGTTCTGAATATAGGAATGTAAAGCATAAATATTATTCATACCTGTTTTCTTCATCTTTATCTACTCTTGTGATAGTTCCTGGGTTGGCCAACTTTAGCATATACAAGTATGAAGGTAACAATACATAACTTTCCTCATTTGACCCTCTAACATCATCAACTGCAAGTTCTTTTGCTCTCCATGCTTTATTGTACGTTACACCTACCCCATGTTCATCTCTCATGTCTCGTATTATTTGCCTTGGTCGGTAGGTTGATCCCGGGTCACGAAACTTCTCTTTGAAGTAACTACTGATGACTTTTGCACTTGCTTGTCTATTTTCAAAATTTATGTGATTTAAGGAGCATGTGTGCTGTTTATGGTACTTGATAACTCGAAAGTAGTCTGATAGTTTTGTGCTTCTTGCACGTATATACCAGCCACAATTGTCATCTATGCATTTTGCCCAAAATGCCTCTAAAAATGATTTTTCAATTCTATACTGAAAGTGTTTCTTGATGGTGATTTTCGCAAGTGTATATTTTAGATCAGTCTTATTATTGAAAACATAATTGACTCTTATGTCTTCAATCTCCATATTTGGCAATACATGCAGAGGTGATTGAGCTTCTTGCCCATGTTCTGTAATTTTGTGGGATTCTTGTGTTGAGGAGCTCTTTATCTTACTAGTGCTTGCAGTAATCGTATTGGGGTCTGTGATAGTCAAACTGTGATTTGTTACATTGCTTGCTAAAGCAGATGGAATGCTAGCTTCTCTTGGCAAAGAAAGGGTTTGGTTTCTCTGTTCTACTTCAACGATGAGAGGACATTTTTTCAACTCTTCCATAGTCTTGTTTGTAATGACCCACTAATCTAGACTATTTGGACCATTAGCGAAACTATACATAAAACTTACATTTTTACGAAAATACCATAATTTTATTGAGTAACTTGTAAAAATAAGAGTTACTTACAAATAAATAGAATACTAAGAAGGATATGGGATCCCATTGTCTTTAAAAACAAAACATGATTTAAAATAAAAGACATTACATAAATGGTGCGGAAAATACATGTAAAAAGACATAAAACAGAAACTACATCCTCGAATCGAATAACGCTCGGCCCCTTGACTCCATTCACCATCGATACACATCCTCTAAGCGTCACGAATCTTACCGCCTCTAAAGCTTATTTCCTGCACATAAACAGAAAGGAATGAGCCTAATGCCCAGCAAGAAAAATCTAACACATAGTCATACACATCAATTTCATAATAACGTAAAGACATATCATAACACATAATACACTTATTATAATGGCCATTATTACTTGGGGTCCCATAGACTAAACAAGCTTATGCCCATGAGATTAGTGGGGTCCTACCAGCTAAATAGGCATATGCCCACAATCTTTTTGGGGTCTTGTTAGTCAAAAAGGGCATAAGCCCAAGCCTACAAACATACACATTCATAACATATTCATAACATATCATAACATAACACATAAGATAACATAAACATAAACATATAGATTCTAGCCTATTTTCCTTACCAAAGTTACCGGGATATAATGGACTGAGTTGGGACTTTTGGAACACTCCTAAAACCATATGAGGGAGAGTGAGTCTTAAGAAGAAGAAATGAAAATGAATAGGAAGACTAAACCATTAAAAAAAAAAATGCTTACCACAACTTATGTGCTTAAGAACTTGGATTCCCTAACCAAAATAAGAATGAGGTTAGGAAACTGAGTAGAAGACTAAGAGAAGGGAAACATAACATAAAAAAATGAACTAGAGTTTCAGGTTTACCTCAAAGACTTGCAAGATCAATCTAACCACAACCGAAATACTAATGAACCTCACTTCCCAAAGTGTTTGATAAGCTTATGATGTTTAAGCTTATGATTTTCCCAAACCAGGTGTTTACACTCTCACACTCTCTTAGCACTAGCAGCTTCTGAACTTAGAGTAAAAGGTGAAGAAATGGCTGGGTACTAGGTCCTATTTATAGAGTTCGGAAATGAAAGGATCTTGATTTTACTTGAATAAAAATAATAGCTTTTTAGGTGAAAAATATTTGAATAATCGTTCAGCAGAGGCTGAAGACTCGTTCAAAAAGATGCTGGACTTCTCAAGAAGTTGAATGGCTGAAAGGAAAAGAATTCAAAAACAATTGAACATATGCTGAAGGAGGCGATATATCGCCCCCTGTAGGCGATATATCGCCTGGGCCAGTATGCCCGAGGCGACCGTGCATCGTTTCGTGTTTTCCGTATCTACGTGCTGCGACATATCGCCCCCTATAGCTGCGATATATCGGCATACGCTAAATATTTAAACACAAAATTACACAATTTTAGCTAAGTTTGAATGGAGTAAACAACCTTGACTAAGCCCTCAACGTACTCAAAGCTGCTGACTGACCCTATAACATTCAAACTTTACTCCTTATTAAATTTAATCCTAAAAAATACTTAATCCTTAATCACCTATTCATAACATGTGCTTAAAATCCTATTGGTTGATGTCTAAACCTTATAATATAATAAATATAATCCTTAATATCAGTTACATTAATCAAACCTTAGGTTATACTTAATATTCTTAAACTATAGATTAAACTTAGAAAATCTATAAGTACTACTATGAGTGTCCAAATAATTCCCGGTCTGAACCAAAAATCCACAGTAACAATGATAATACTATACATACTATCATACTACTATCTGTCTTAGCTAAGTAAAGTTCTTGGACTCTACAATTCTCCCCTACTAAAAAGAATTTCGTCCTCGAAATTTACTTATCAAATAACTCCGGATACCGGCCTTGCATGTCCTCCTCCAACTCCCACGTTGCCTCGCGTTCAGAACTATTGCTCCATAGGACTTTGACTATAGGAAGGCTCTTAAACCGTAACTACTTCATCCCTCTATCTAGGATGCTAACCGGTCGTTCCTCGTAACTTAAGTCTTTCTGGAGCGCTATCGTATCGTACTTGAGGACGTGAGATGGATCTGACACATATTTGCGTAACATCGAGATGTGGAAGGCGTTGTGACTATCGGCTAGTGCTAGCGGTAGGGCTAGTCTATACGCAACTATTCCCACTTTGTCCAATATCTAAAAGGACCTATGAACCGGGGACTAAGCTTGCCTTTCTTCCCGAACCGCTTGACACCTTTCATAGGAGATATCTTCAGGAAGACTTGATCTCCAACTTGGAACTCCACATCGTGTCGCTTGGTATCCGCATAGCTTTTCTGACGGCTTTGAGCAGCCAGCATACGCTGTCTAATAAGCGTTACTGCTTCTTGAGCTTGTCTAACAGCTTCGGGCATTAGAAGCTGCCTTTCTCCTACCTTGTCCCAGTGCAACGGTGATCGGTACCTTCTTCCATATAGCAACTCATAAGGTGCCATTCCGATCGTCGACTGGTAGCTGTTGTTGTACTAGAACTCGATCAGTGGTAAGTACTTGTTCCATGATCCTCCGAAATCAAGTACACATGCGCGTAGCATATCCTCTAAAATCTGAATCGCACGCTCGGACTGCCCATCTGTCTGAGGATTGAAAGCTGTACTAAGACTTAACTTAGTACCCATGGCTTGCTGTAAGCTTCTCCAAAATCTTGACGTAAACACTGATCCTCTATCTGACACTATCGTCTTGGGGATTCTATGCAATCGTACAATCTCTTGGATGTAGATGTCTGCATATTGGTCTGCCGTATATGAAGTCTTAACAGGCAGGAAATGAGCCGACTTGGTTAGTCTATCTATGACTATCCAAGCGGAATCATGCTGCTTATTCATCTTTGGCAGACCCGTCACGAAGTCCATGGCTATGTCGTCCCACTTCCATTTTGGTACGCTAAGCGGTTGCAATAATCCTGCAGGCCGCTGATGCTCCGCTTTCACTTGCTGGCATACCAGACACTTAGATACATACTCCGCTATGTCCTTCTTCATCCCTGGCCACCAATAGACTGCCCTGATGTCATGAGTCATCTTGGTAGACCCTGGATGAACGGTGTATTGTGTGCTTCTTCTAAGATCGTCTTCTTAATACTTTGATCGTCTGGCACGCATACCCGATCCTTATATCTCAATAAGCCTTGGCTAGATATTGAGAAATCGGTATTCTTGCCTTCTCTGACTGCATCCATGTGTGCTGCTAGTGTGTCGTCATGTCCCTGACCAATTCGTATGTCCTCTAGCAAATTCGATTGGATAGACAAGTTAGCCAGCTTGCCTACAATCACTTCTATTCCGGCACTGATGAGCTCCTGCTGTAGCGGCTTTTCAATTCTGGATAAGGCTGCTAAAGTCCCATAGCTTTTCCGGCTGAGTGCATCGGCAACTACATTTTCCTTTCCCGGGTGGTATAGGATTTCGCAGTCGTAATCCTTTACTAACTCTAACCACCTGCGCTGCCTCATGTTGAGCTCCTTCTGCGTAAAGAAGTATTTTAAACTTTTGTGGTCCGTGTAAATCTCGCACCGTTCTCCGTAATGATAATGGCGCCAGATTTTTAACGCAAAGACCACCGCTGCCAACTCCATATCGTGAGTTGGATAGCGTTGTTCATACTCCTTTAACTGACGTGAGGCGTAGGCTATCACCTTGTCGTTTTGCATCAACACGCATCCCAATCCTAGCTTTGATGCATCGCAGTAGACAACGAACTTATCGTTGGGTGTTGGGACACTAAGTACTGGTGTTGAGCAAAGCTTATCCTTAAGTAACTGGAAGCTTTCCTCACACTTATCATTCCAGTTAAACTTTTGTTGCTTTCGGGTCAGGTTGGTGAGTGGAGTGGCTATCTTAGAAAAGCCCTCTACAAACTTTCTATAGTAACTTGCTAGCCCTAAGAAGCTTCTTACTTCTGACGCGTTCTTTGGTCTAGGCCAATCCTTCACGGCCTCTACCTTCGATGGATCTACTGCAACTCCGTCTTTCGATATGATGTGCATGAGGAACGCCACTTGTGAAAGCCAAAACTCGCATTTCTTGAACTTCGCGTAGAGTTGGTGCTCCTTCAATCGCGTCAAAATCATCCTCAAGTGTTCCTCGTGCTCCACTTCATCCTTGGAGTAAATTAAAATGTCATCGATGAACACAACGACGAATTTATCCAAGTAGTCTTTGAAGACCCTATTCATTAAATCCATAAACGCGGCTGGCGCGTTAGTAAGACCAAAAGACATAACCAAGAACTCGTAGTGTCCATAACGAGTCCTAAAGGCTGTCTTAGGAATATCTTCTCCCTTTACCTTGAGCTGATGATACCCGGACCGTAAATCGATCTTAGAAAATACAGTCGCGCCTCGGAGTTGATCAAACAAATCATCAATCTGAGGTAACGAGTATTTGTTCTTAATTGTTACTTTTTTCAGCTCACGGTAGTCTATGCACATGCGCATACTTCCGTCCTTCTTCTTCACGAATAGTACCGGAGCTCCCCATGGTGAATGGCTTGGCCTAATGAAACCCAAGTCTAGGAGTTCTTGTAGCTGTGTCTTTAACTCCTTGAGTTCCGTAGGTGCCATCCGGTATGGTGCCTTAGAGATAGGCTCGGTGCCTGGTGCTAATTCTATCGTGAAGTCTATTTCTCGTGTTGGCGGCAATCCTGGCAAGTCATCGGGAAAAACTTCTGGAAATTCTTGATAACTCGAACATCTCCATCCTTAAGTGGCGTCTCCCTTTCCACGTTCGTGATGCTGGCTAAGAATGCTTGACATCCTTTCTCTATCCTTTGTTGAGTTTTGAGAGATGACACTAACGGGGTGCGCAATCCTGAAGCTTGTCCCATGAAGCATCATCTCTGGCCGTCAGGAGTCTCGAACATCACCTTCTTGCGTTTGTTGTCGATCGTTGTGCCATGCAGTGCTAGCCGATCCATGCCTAGTATTACGTCAAAGTCCTTGATCACTAGCTCTATCAGGTCTCCTTCTAGTTCTATGTCCTCAATCTTGATCGGTACGCCTCGTACTATTCGTGATGATAGAGCTACTTTGCCCGAAGGCAACTCGGTTACAAACCTAGTTCTAAATCTTTCACTAGGTTTGTCTAGTTTTTCTATCATTCCTAACGAGATATACGAGTATACTGCTACCAATCAGCGATACTAGAACATATACTATCGAGGATAGGATCTGACCTGTAAATGCTTGTTACTAGCATGGGTTCCTCCTTGAGTCAAGGCAAAGACTTTGGTCTGGAACCATCGTTTAAATCCTCTTCTCCTCACTAACATTCCTCTGAATCCTTTTTACTTCTATTGCCGTTTCTAGAATATTGGCATAGGTAGTGGTTCCCAGGTTTGCTAACTTAACCCCTAATTCCATCTTTGGTCTAAGTCCTCTGACAAACTTGGTCAACCTCGTAAAGTCGGTTGGGACCAACTCTGGTGCAAACTTGACTAATCTGTTGAACTGACGAGCATATTCTTCTATCATTAGCGATGACTGCCGAGGTGTAATACTTCTTGTGGAACAGCTCCTTAAATCTTGTCCATATCATGGTGGTGACCTCGTTAGTCCGCTGAACTAAGTCCCACCATATTCTGGCATCCTTCTTGAGTAATGACGAGATGCAGGATATGCAGTCTGCATTACTGAGATTCATGTGCGTAAGAATTGGCTTCACATTCCTTAGCCACTCTTCTGCCTCAAAGGGGTCTATAGTCCCTTCGAAGTTTGGAGCGTGCTGCTTGCGGAACCTCTCATACACTGACTCCATATTCGGTACTGGATGTGGCGCGTAGTTCGTCACTGGCCATCCCCCATATGGACCAACTTGTTGGGGTGCTAGGGCCATTTGTTGTAGCTGCGGCTGCGGTTGCGGCGGAGGCTGAGGCTGAGTCTGCGCCTGTTGACGTTGTTTCTGCAAGAGTTCCTCGACTTGTTGTCGCCATCTAGCGATTTCCGCGATGTTGTCAACTGACGGTGTCGGCGCGTTGCAGCTAGTAGTAGCACGCACTCCTCTTCTGCGAACTGGAGGGCATCATTGGTCGTAGGAACAACGTTGGAGGCGTTTCCGTTGGTGCGTGCAGATCTTCGGAGCGACATCTTCACCAAAAGTTCTAACAGTTGAGAACTTGTTAGAACTTACCCTAATAGGCTCTAAGGCAAAACTTATTCTAAAACAAACATATCTCGGACCTATTTATTATGACTTCTTATGAAAAATTATATAGGTCTTTATTTATTATTAGAGTGGGTTTCTATACTTAGAAAAACAAGTCATCTTTATTTTCTAAGTGTGTTTCTAATCTTCCTATATGACTTAATTCTCAGGCTCGAAACTTATCTTTGTTCCAAAGTTAACCATATTGAGGGAGGGCTGGGATCAGTAAATCGTTCCCACTACTAAGGCCCCCTAACTCTCAATAAGGAAACTTGGTTCATTGATTTGTATCCACCCTCACTGAACTTAGTCATTATTCATTTTATTTATTACTTATTATGATTGCGAAAATAAAATCAAACTCATACATGATGATAAAATAACATGAAATTAATTTGGAAAAATAATTTTCACTTATTACAATCATAAAATAAAGAAATAAACAAAACAAACAATGAAAAACTAGCTATTCTAAAAATCGGGATCTTCTACATCCGATCCTTCATCTAGCATATCATCATTTATCTCCATATAATCATCGTTGTCTTGAGCCTCAAAATTTCCTCGGGGAAGATTCAAGAAGATCCTATGTTGTTGCTCATTAGTGAATTGAAACTCTAAATCATAGGTGAACTTAAGTATGAGAGAATAATATCTTAGGGCTGCTTGTAAGTCATCATCATTATTTATATTCTCCCACATTTCTTCTAAAGTTAAAATTACTGAAGGAAAATCTTTTAAAAGCCTAATTACTAGGACATATTGTTCTGCAGTTCTCATCATAATTTGCCTAGATTCTTGAAGGTGACCTATCTCATTGTGGAACAAGATCAATCTCCGAGTGATCCTTTCTAGTGCTCCTACGGTGTTTCTTGGCTCCCTTATTCTTTTTAAAGCCTTAATGGCTCGGATATCCTCATTGCTTAAAGCTCCGTTCATTCTTAACTGAAAACATAAACACTAAAGTTGTTAGCTATACACATAAGCAAAATAACTAGTAACTTACATACTTACTTGGCGGTCAGATTCGGAGCTTTGAGCGTGTGTATCGAGGAGAACTTCATGCGAAGGAACCGTTTTCTCTGATACCAACTGTAATGACCCACTAATCTAGACTATTTGGACCATTAACGAAACTATACATAAAACTTACATTTTTACGAAAATACCATAATTTTATTGAGTAACTTGTAAAAATAAGAGTTACTTACAAATAAATAGAATACTAAGAAGGATATGGGATCCCATTGTCTTTAAAAACAAAACATGATTTAAAATAAAAGACATTACATAAATGGTGCGGAAAATACATGTAAAAAGACATAAAACAGAAACTACATCCTCGAATCGAATAACGCTCGGCCCCTTGACTCCATTCACCATCGATACACATCCTCTAAGCGTCACGAATCTTACCGCCTCTAAAGCTTATTTCCTGCACATAAACAGAAAGGAATGAGCCTAATGCCCAGCAAGAAAAATCTAACACATAGTCATACACATCAATTTCATAATAACGTAAAGACATATCATAACACATAATACACTTATTATAATGGCCATTATTACTTGGGGTCCCATAGACTAAACAAGCTTATGCCCATGAGATTAGTGGGGTCCTACCAGCTAAATAGGCATATGCCCACAATCTTTTTGGGGTCTTGTTAGTCAAAAAGGGCATAAGCCCAAGCCTACAAACATACACATTCATAACATATTCATAACATATCATAACATAACACATAAGATAACATAAACATAAACATATAGATTCTAGCCTATTTTCCTTACCAAAGTTACCGGGATATAATGGACTGAGTTGGGACTTTTGGAACACTCCTAAAACCATATGAGGGAGAGTGAGTCTTAAGAAGAAGAAATGAAAATGAATAGGAAGACTAAACCATTAAAAAAAAAAATGCTTACCACAACTTATGTGCTTAAGAACTTGGATTCCCTAACCAAAATAAGAATGAGGTTAGGAAACTGAGTAGAAGACTAAGAGAAGGGAAACATAACATAAAAAAATGAACTAGAGTTTCAGGTTTACCTCAAAGACTTGCAAGATCAATCTAACCACAACCGAAATACTAATGAACCTCACTTCCCAAAGTGTTTGATAAGCTTATGATGTTTAAGCTTATGATTTTCCCAAACCAGGTGTTTACACTCTCACACTCTCTTAGCACTAGCAGCTTCTGAACTTAGAGTAAAAGGTGAAGAAATGGCTGGGTACTAGGTCCTATTTATAGAGTTCGGAAATGAAAGGATCTTGATTTTACTTGAATAAAAATAATAGCTTTTTAGGTGAAAAATATTTGAATAATCGTTCAGCAGAGGCTGAAGACTCGTTCAAAAAGATGCTGGACTTCTCAAGAAGTTGAATGGCTGAAAGGAAAAGAATTCAAAAACAATTGAACATATGCTGAAGGAGGCGATATATCGCCCCCTGTAGGCGATATATCGCCTGGGCCAGTATGCCCGAGGCGACCGTGCATCGTTTCGTGTTTTCCGTATCTACGTGCTGCGACATATCGCCCCCTATAGCTGCGATATATCGGCATACGCTAAATATTTAAACACAAAATTACACAATTTTAGCTAAGTTTGAATGGAGTAAACAACCTTGACTAAGCCCTCAACGTACTCAAAGCTGCTGACTGACCCTATAACATTCAAACTTTACTCCTTATTAAATTTAATCCTAAAAAATACTTAATCCTTAATCACCTATTCATAACATGTGCTTAAAATCCTATTGGTTGATGTCTAAACCTTATAATATAATAAATATAATCCTTAATATCAGTTACATTAATCAAACCTTAGGTTATACTTAATATTCTTAAACTATAGATTAAACTTAGAAAATCTATAAGTACTACTATGAGTGTCCAAATAATTCCCGGTCTGAACCAAAAATCCACAGTAACAATGATAATACTATACATACTATCATACTACTATCTGTCTTAGCTAAGTAAAGTTCTTGGACTCTACAATTCTCCCCTACTAAAAAGAATTTCGTCCTCGAAATTTACTTATCAAATAACTCCGGATACCGGCCTTGCATGTCCTCCTCCAACTCCCACGTTGCCTCGCGTTCAGAACTATTGCTCCATAGGACTTTGACTATAGGAAGGCTCTTAAACCGTAACTACTTCATCCCTCTATCTAGGATGCTAACCGGTCGTTCCTCGTAACTTAAGTCTTTCTGGAGCGCTATCGTATCGTACTTGAGGACGTGAGATGGATCTGACACATATTTGCGTAACATCGAGATGTGGAAGGCGTTGTGACTATCGGCTAGTGCTAGCGGTAGGGCTAGTCTATACGCAACTATTCCCACTTTGTCCAATATCTAAAAGGACCTATGAACCGGGGACTAAGCTTGCCTTTCTTCCCGAACCGCTTGACACCTTTCATAGGAGATATCTTCAGGAAGACTTGATCTCCAACTTGGAACTCCACATCGTGTCGCTTGGTATCCGCATAGCTTTTCTGACGGCTTTGAGCAGCCAGCATACGCTGTCTAATAAGCGTTACTGCTTCTTGAGCTTGTCTAACAGCTTCGGGCATTAGAAGTTGCCTTTCTCCTACCTTGTCCCAGTGCAACGGTGATCGGTACCTTCTTCCATATAGCAACTCATAAGGTGCCATTCCGATCGTCGACTGGTAGCTGTTGTTGTACTAGAACTCGATCAGTGGTAAGTACTTGTTCCATGATCCTCCGAAATCAAGTACACATGCGCGTAGCATATCCTCTAAAATCTGAATCGCACGCTCGGACTGCCCATCTGTCTGAGGATTGAAAGCTGTACTAAGACTTAACTTAGTACCCATGGCTTGCTGTAAGCTTCTCCAAAATCTTGACGTAAACACTGATCCTCTATCTGACACTATCGTCTTGGGGATTCTATGCAATCGTACAATCTCTTGGATGTAGATGTCTGCATATTGGTCTGCCGTATATGAAGTCTTAACAGGCAGGAAATGAGCCGACTTGGTTAGTCTATCTATGACTATCCAAGCGGAATCATGCTGCTTATTCATCTTTGGCAGACCCGTCACGAAGTCCATGGCTATGTCGTCCCACTTCCATTTTGGTACGCTAAGCGGTTGCAATAATCCTGCAGGCCGCTGATGCTCCGCTTTCACTTGCTGGCATACCAGACACTTAGATACATACTCCGCTATGTCCTTCTTCATCCCTGGCCACCAATAGACTGCCCTGATGTCATGAGTCATCTTGGTAGACCCTGGATGAACGGTGTATTGTGTGCTTCTTCTAAGATCGTCTTCTTAATAATTTGATCGTCTGGCACGCATACCCGATCCTTATATCTCAATAAGCCTTGGCTAGATATTGAGAAATCGGTATTCTTGCCTTCTCTGACTGCATCCATGTGTGCTGCTAGTGTGTCGTCATGTCCCTGACCAATTCGTATGTCCTCTAGCAAATTCGATTGGATAGACAAGTTAGCCAGCTTGCCTACAATCACTTCTATTCCGGCACTGATGAGCTCCTGCTGTAGCGGCTTTTCAATTCTGGATAAGGCTGCTAAAGTCCCATAGCTTTTCCGGCTGAGTGCATCGGCAACTACATTTTCCTTTCCCGGGTGGTATAGGATTTCGCAGTCGTAATCCTTTACTAACTCTAACCACCTGCGCTGCCTCATGTTGAGCTCCTTCTGCGTAAAGAAGTATTTTAAACTTTTGTGGTCCGTGTAAATCTCGCACCGTTCTCCGTAATGATAATGGCGCCAGATTTTTAACGCAAAGACCACCGCTGCCAACTCCATATCGTGAGTTGGATAGCGTTGTTCATACTCCTTTAACTGACGTGAGGCGTAGGCTATCACCTTGTCGTTTTGCATCAACACGCATCCCAATCCTAGCTTTGATGCATCGCAGTAGACAACGAACTTATCGTTGGGTGTTGGGACACTAAGTACTGGTGTTGAGCAAAGCTTATCCTTAAGTAACTGGAAGCTTTCCTCACACTTATCATTCCAGTTAAACTTTTGTTGCTTTCGGGTCAGGTTGGTGAGTGGAGTGGCTATCTTAGAAAAGCCCTCTACAAACTTTCTATAGTAACTTGCTAGCCCTAAGAAGCTTCTTACTTCTGACGCGTTCTTTGGTCTAGGCCAATCCTTCACGGCCTCTACCTTCGATGGATCTACTGCAACTCCGTCTTTCGATATGATGTGCATGAGGAACGCCACTTGTGAAAGCCAAAACTCGCATTTCTTGAACTTCGCGTAGAGTTGGTGCTCCTTCAATCGCGTCAAAATCATCCTCAAGTGTTCCTCGTGCTCCACTTCATCCTTGGAGTAAATTAAAATGTCATCGATGAACACAACGACGAATTTATCCAAGTAGTCTTTGAAGACCTTATTCATTAAATCCATAAACGCGGCTGGCGCGTTAGTAAGACCAAAAGACATAACCAAGAACTCGTAGTGTCCATAACGAGTCCTAAAGGCTGTCTTAGGAATATCTTCTCCCTTTACCTTGAGCTGATGATACCCGGACCGTAAATCGATCTTAGAAAATACAGTCGCGCCTCGGAGTTGATCAAACAAATCATCAATCTGAGGTAACGAGTATTTGTTCTTAATTGTTACTTTTTTCAGCTCACGGTAGTCTATGCACATGCGCATACTTCCATCCTTCTTCTTCACGAATAGTACCGGAGCTCCCCATGGTGAATGGCTTGGCCTAATGAAACCCAAGTCTAGGAGTTCTTGTAGCTGTGTCTTTAACTCCTTGAGTTCCGTAGGTGCCATCCGGTATGGTGCCTTAGAGATAGGCTCGGTGCCTGGTGCTAATTCTATCGTGAAGTCTATTTCTCGTGTTGGCGGCAATCCTGGCAAGTCATCGGGAAAAACTTCTGGAAATTCTTGATAACTCGAACATCTCCATCCTTAAGTGGCGTCTCCCTTTCCACGTTCGTGATGCTGGCTAAGAATGCTTGACATCCTTTCTCTATCCTTTGTTGAGTTTTGAGAGATGACACTAACGGGGTGCGCAATCCTGAAGCTTGTCCCATGAAGCATCATCTCTGGCCGTCAGGAGTCTCGAACATCACCTTCTTGCGTTTGTTGTCGATCGTTGTGCCATGCAGTGCTAGCCGATCCATGCCTAGTATTACGTCAAAGTCCTTGATCACTAGCTCTATCAGGTCTCCTTCTAGTTCTATGTCCTCAATCTTGATCGGTACGCCTCGTACTATTCGTGATGATAGAGCTACTTTGCCCGAAGGCAACTCGGTTACAAACCTAGTTCTAAATCTTTCACTAGGTTTGTCTAGTTTTTCTATCATTCCTAACGAGATATACGAGTATACTGCTACCAATCAGCGATACTAGAACATATACTATCGAGGATAGGATCTGACCTGTAAATGCTTGTTACTAGCATGGGTTCCTCCTTGAGTCAAGGCAAAGACTTTGGTCTGGAACCATCGTTTAAATCCTCTTCTCCTCACTAACATTCCTCTGAATCCTTTTTACTTCTATTGCCGTTTCTAGAATATTGGCATAGGTAGTGGTTCCCAGGTTTGCTAACTTAACCCCTAATTCCATCTTTGGTCTAAGTCCTCTGACAAACTTGGTCAACCTCGTAAAGTCGGTTGGGACCAACTCTGGTGCAAACTTGACTAATCTGTTGAACTGACGAGCATATTCTTCTATCATTAGCGATGACTGCCGAGGTGTAATACTTCTTGTGGAACAGCTCCTTAAATCTTGTCCATATCATGGTGGTGACCTCGTTAGTCCGCTGAACTAAGTCCCACCATATTCTGGCATCCTTCTTGAGTAATGACGAGATGCAGGATATGCAGTCTGCATTACTGAGATTCATGTGCGTAAGAATTGGCTTCACATTCCTTAGCCACTCTTCTGCCTCAAAGGGGTCTATAGTCCCTTCGAAGTTTGGAGCGTGCTGCTTGCGGAACCTCTCATACACTGACTCCATATTCGGTACTGGATGTGGCGCGTAGTTCGTCACTGGCCATCCCCCATATGGACCAACTTGTTGGGGTGCTAGGGCCATTTGTTGTAGCTGCGGCTGCGGTTGCGGCGGAGGCTGAGGCTGAGTCTGCGCCTGTTGACGTTGTTTCTGCAAGAGTTCCTCGACTTGTTGTCGCCATCTAGCGATTTCCGCGATGTTGTCAACTGACGGTGTCGGCGCGTTGCAGCTAGTAGTAGCACGCACTCCTCTTCTGCGAACTGGAGGGCATCATTGGTCGTAGGAACAACGTTGGAGGCGTTTCCGTTGGTGCGTGCAGATCTTCGGAGCGACATCTTCACCAAAAGTTCTAACAGTTGAGAACTTGTTAGAACTTACCCTAATAGGCTCTAAGGCAAAACTTATTCTAAAACAAACATATCTCGGACCTATTTATTATGACTTCTTATGAAAAATTATATAGGTCTTTATTTATTATTAGAGTGGGTTTCTATACTTAGAAAAACAAGTCATCTTTATTTTCTAAGTGTGTTTCTAATCTTCCTATATGACTTAATTCTCAGGCTCGAAACTTATCTTTGTTCCAAAGTTAACCATATTGAGGGAGGGCTGGGATCAGTAAATCGTTCCCACTACTAAGGCCCCCTAACTCTCAATAAGGAAACTTGGTTCATTGATTTGTATCCACCCTCACTGAACTTAGTCATTATTCATTTTATTTATTACTTATTATGATTGCGAAAATAAAATCAAACTCATACATGATGATAAAATAACATGAAATTAATTTGGAAAAATAATTTTCACTTATTACAATCATAAAATAAAGAAATAAACAAAACAAACAATGAAAAACTAGCTATTCTAAAAATCGGGATCTTCTACATCCGATCCTTCATCTAGCATATCATCATTTATCTCCATATAATCATCGTTGTCTTGAGCCTCAAAATTTCCTCGGGGAAGATTCAAGAAGATCCTATGTTGTTGCTCATTAGTGAATTGAAACTCTAAATCATAGGTGAACTTAAGTATGAGAGAATAATATCTTAGGGCTGCTTGTAAGTCATCATCATTATTTATATTCTCCCACATTTCTTCTAAAGTTAAAATTACTGAAGGAAAATCTTTTAAAAGCCTAATTACTAGGACATATTGTTCTGCAGTTCTCATCATAATTTGCCTAGATTCTTGAAGGTGACCTATCTCATTGTGGAACAAGATCAATCTCCGAGTGATCCTTTCTAGTGCTCCTACGGTGTTTCTTGGCTCCCTTATTCTTTTTAAAGCCTTAATGGCTCGGATATCCTCATTGCTTAAAGCTCCGTTCATTCTTAACTGAAAACATAAACACTAAAGTTGTTAGCTATACACATAAGCAAAATAACTAGTAACTTACATACTTACTTGGCGGTCAGATTCGGAGCTTTGAGCGTGTGTATCGAGGAGAACTTCATGCGAAGGAACCGTTTTCTCTGATACCAACTGTAATGACCCACTAATCTAGACTATTTGGACCATTAACGAAACTATACATAAAACTTACATTTTTACGAAAATACCATAATTTTATTGAGTAACTTGTAAAAATAAGAGTTACTTACAAATAAATAGAATACTAAGAAGGATATGGGATCCCATTGTCTTTAAAAACAAAACATGATTTAAAATAAAAGACATTACATAAATGGTGCGGAAAATACATGTAAAAAGACATAAAACAGAAACTACATCCTCGAATCGAATAACGCTCGGCCCCTTGACTCCATTCACCATCGATACACATCCTCTAAGCGTCACGAATCTTACCGCCTCTAAAGCTTATTTCCTGCACATAAACAGAAAGGAATGAGCCTAATGCCCAGCAAGAAAAATCTAACACATAGTCATACACATCAATTTCATAATAACGTAAAGACATATCATAACACATAATACACTTATTATAATGGCCATTATTACTTGGGGTCCCATAGACTAAACAAGCTTATGCCCATGAGATTAGTGGGGTCCTACCAGCTAAATAGGCATATGCCCACAATCTTTTTGGGGTCTTGTTAGTCAAAAAGGGCATAAGCCCAAGCCTACAAACATACACATTCATAACATATTCATAACATATCATAACATAACACATAAGATAACATAAACATAAACATATAGATTCTAGCCTATTTTCCTTACCAAAGTTACCGGGATATAATGGACTGAGTTGGGACTTTTGGAACACTCCTAAAACCATATGAGGGAGAGTGAGTCTTAAGAAGAAGAAATGAAAATGAATAGGAAGACTAAACCATTAAAAAAAAAAATGCTTACCACAACTTATGTGCTTAAGAACTTGGATTCCCTAACCAAAATAAGAATGAGGTTAGGAAACTGAGTAGAAGACTAAGAGAAGGGAAACATAACATAAAAAAATGAACTAGAGTTTCAGGTTTACCTCAAAGACTTGCAAGATCAATCTAACCACAACCGAAATACTAATGAACCTCACTTCCCAAAGTGTTTGATAAGCTTATGATGTTTAAGCTTATGATTTTCCCAAACCAGGTGTTTACACTCTCACACTCTCTTAGCACTAGCAGCTTCTGAACTTAGAGTAAAAGGTGAAGAAATGGCTGGGTACTAGGTCCTATTTATAGAGTTCGGAAATGAAAGGATCTTGATTTTACTTGAATAAAAATAATAGCTTTTTAGGTGAAAAATATTTGAATAATCGTTCAGCAGAGGCTGAAGACTCGTTCAAAAAGATGCTGGACTTCTCAAGAAGTTGAATGGCTGAAAGGAAAAGAATTCAAAAACAATTGAACATATGCTGAAGGAGGCGATATATCGCCCCCTGTAGGCGATATATCGCCTGGGCCAGTATGCCCGAGGCGACCGTGTATCGTTTCGTGTTTTCCGTATCTACGTGCTGCGACATATCGCCCCCTATAGCTGCGATATATCGGCATACGCTAAATATTTAAACACAAAATTACACAATTTTAGCTAAGTTTGAATGGAGTAAACAGCCTTGACTAAGCCCTCAACGTACTCAAAGCTGCTGACTGACCCTATAACATTCAAACTTTACTCCTTATTAAATTTAATCCTAAAAAATACTTAATCCTTAATCACCTATTCATAACATGTGCTTAAAATCCTATTGGTTGATGTCTAAACCTTATAATATAATAAATATAATCCTTAATATCAGTTACATTAATCAAACCTTAGGTTATACTTAATATTCTTAAACTATAGATTAAACTTAGAAAATCTATAAGTACTACTATGAGTGTCCAAATAATTCCCGGTCTGAACCAAAAATCCACAGTAACAATGATAATACTTTACATACTATCATACTACTATCTATCTTAGCTAAGTAAAGTTCTTGGACTCTACATTGTTCAAGTTTAGATAGACTTGTAAATTGTCATCACTTTCTATCTTCATTCCTTGCTTGTATCCATTTTTGCATCAAAAAGCAAATTTGTTGAAATCAAATTTTCATTCAATCTGAGCTCTTTGTATTTCTATTTTACCAATTCCACGTACTTAATATCCTTTTCCACCATCAATATTTTGACTTCATGATCAACATATTTGTTGTTTGCATTCCATCTTCCGTTAAAAACTACAAATAATATTATTTTGTCCATTTCCTGCAATAAAAAATAACACAACCAAGTGAGCTTATTCCTTAATCTTAGTTAGAATTTTTTTAAAAAAAAATCTATTCAATATACTTTTTGCATTAACTCCACTCCACTTAAGGCAAACACAATTTTGCAAAACTAGGTGTCAATAATATTTGTGACTCAATAAGAAGAATCAAAGTAATGCAAAAGATGTTTATTATGAAGATATTAATGTTATTTTACAACAAAATTTAAACCACAAACATTCAATGGCTAAAAATTTGAACTAATAGTTTTATAATTTAAACCATTGGTCTTAAAATTGAAACTTCTAGACTTAATATTTGAACCACAAATCTTTGATGTCTTCAAATTTAAACCTATAAGTTTTAAAGTTAATTCAGTAGCCTTAATTTTTAAACCACTTCTTGCTTAAAATTTAAGACTATAACCCTTAAACTATAAGGCTTAATTTAAATCATGCCTCTTTAAAACTTAAAATAAATTGTTACAATTTTAAACAAGTTTTAAATTTTAAACCACTAGGCTTAAATATCTTAAAATTTAAACCATAATCCTTGATATTTAATCTACTAGCCTTAAAAATAAAACCAAAACACTTTAATGTGTTAAAAATTAAACCACTAGATTTAAAAGCTAAACCATGCCTAAAGTTTAAACTATAACACTTTCCCCATAACATCTAAAATATAATCTAAAATTCATAAATATTTAAAGCACAAGGCTTAAAATTTAAACCCGTGGGCGTTAATGTCTTAAAATTTAAACCACAAGACATACAATTTAATCTACAAGGCTTAAAATTTAAACCACTTCTATTAAAAATTAATCCATTAGTCTCAAAATTTAAAACCCTATGCTTAAAATTTTAACAACTAGGCTTAAAACTTAAAATGTAATCTTGAATGAGTAAAAGCTAAACCACAAGCAAATCAAGAATTCAATATATTAATAAATATAAAGAAAAAAAATCAAAAGAATTGTAACTCAGTGGATGTCAAGCAATCAATTCAATTTAACCTAGTTTTTACTAGGAGTTCATATAATGCTTTTACTAAAGAAATATATTTTGAAGATTGGTAATAGATTTTATAATATTTCAAGGAGTAAGACAATGAGGTAATACACTTCATTCCTAACGTTAAGATGATTGAAACCCAACTTTATCTCTATGTATTTAGTATGTCTCCAGTTGTCAATTGGCTTTGTGAATTGCAATTTCATCTTTAGTTTCTATGAGTTATTTCAACAAACACTTAGAAGGTTGTTCAATATCATCTGTAGAAAGTTGCACTATGTATAATGAAATTCATATCTTGAAGCCTAGGGAAAAATTCATAAGTGCTATCTAGTGCTATTGAGGAGGGAACACAAGGGATTAGAATCAACTAATTTATGAGGCACAGTGACTATTAGAAACAAGCAACATGAAAAAAGGCAAATATATTTGTTGTGGCCCTTCAATTCTCCATAAGATTTGTGTAATTAAACTATCAAATAAGCATATAAACCTAAAAACAAAGAGAAATATATATATATATATATATATAAGCATTTAGATTTTGATATAAAAGAATTGTAACGACCAAAAATCGCTAATAAGGTTTAAGGGACTTGATTAGTCTGCCAGGAGAGCATAATTGGTATCTATGTGAATGAATGATTAAATGCATGATTATATGACATGCATGATTAAATGAGTATATGGATATGATTAGATGCATGTTTATGAGAATTGAATATGCATGTGGGCCCTATTTTGTTTTTAAGGGCATGTTTGTAATTTTGGACTGTTGAGGGCATAAATGTAATTATTTGCGATAAATTGTTGAGACCACATTATTATGTGGATATATTTGTAGCTTGTGACTCAAGGTAATCCTAGTGAGCAGTTTGGCGGAAAAGTCACGACATGAATTTATACCCGGCTTGGGAGAGCTCAGGGGTATTTCTGGGAAATATATTGGAGATTATTTGATATTAAGGAAAATAATTGATGGCTAGTTAGGTGAAGGGATGTAAACGATAGTTATTAGGGACACTTGAAGAATTAGCTGGAATTGGGAGCTATGACTAAAATACCCTTAGAATGTTTAAAAGCTTGATTTTAATTGAGAGGGCAATATGGTCTTTTGGTATTTAAAATCAGAGTTAAGTGTTATACTGCTTTATGGCTTTAGTGGAAGCTGTAGAAAGTCTTAGAAGTTAAGGGAAAGAAAAGAGAAGGAACGAAAGAAGGAAAAACATGGTATATGGTATATCTCTTTCTCTCTCTCGGTTGGGTCATTTCTTCACCACTTCTAGAGGAATTTGAAGCTGCAGATTCAGAGGGAGTCACAGCTAAGATTTGGAACCTTGGTCCTTGAAGAAGTTGTAGAGAGTTAGCTAGGATTAACCATCAAATTAAGGTAAGGCTAAAAGAGTTTAGTTTGATTTTTTCTGGTTTTGATGAGTTGTGCTTTAATTGAGTTTTGGATGGGAATTCTAGGGAATAACCTTGAAGAATTGAGGAGGTAAAGGCTGGAAGGATACTAAGGGTAACCCAAGGTCGAATTCCCCACTTGAGGTAAGAAATTCTGAGCTTGAGCACTTGAATTTCTGGGCTGTTCTATTTTTCTAGTTGAGCTCTTAAGTCTTGGAGTCAAATCTTGAGTTCTTTGTTTAAAGGTGCATGTGGCTATGATTTGGGTTATTGGGTCATGTGGGGGTGAGATATAGATGATGGTAGGCTCATTTTGGATTATGGTTGAGGTTTGGAGGAATTTTGGTGGGTTTTGGTTTGAGGAAATTCGAAGGAGACAAATTTGGGAAGTTGGTTGCTGTAACTAGTGCTGTAGTGCTAGCCTTTGGGTGCTACATTGCTAGGCCAGGGTTGTTTGGGTGCTTTAGCTCTGTTTGTAGCCCAAGAACGCCCACTTTGTGGTGCTGTAGCACTACCCTGTTTCCAGAAGGGAATTTTTGGGTTATTTCTTAGGGTTTTTGCCCGGGGGATCGGGGTTTGATTCCACCACCCTGTTTGGTGGAATTAGGGCTTCCCAAGGGCTCGGGATTAGTCCCGAGGTTAGGTTTTGGTATTGAAGTTTAGTGTTGGATTCTAATTCTTGGCTGTGACTAGGTGAACGCTAGGGCTCGGACATGATCCTGCTTGAAGGTCAATTTCGCTAGTCAAATCTATCGGAATCTAAGGTAAGAAAACTGCACCCAGTTAGGTGGTTAAGTTGGGACCAAGTGTTTCCTATATTTGTAGACATTACTGTATGATTGTGATATGTGATCGTACTGGGACTAAGAGTTCCTTATATTTGTATATAATTTCATGAGGTGGTATTACGCCACGGGTACATATGATAAACGACCTAAGAGTGCTGGAATCAATATTTGCGCACAGGGCGCGCTCAGCCACTGGTAGCTGAGGACAACTTATTAATCACTGAGCTCAGTTAAGCTGGTCAGAGTCAGTGGGTATAACACTGGGGGTGGCCTAAGTGAGCCAAAGACAGTGGATTAAACAAAGGGTGCGGCCTAAGGGCGCCGACCCTGAGTATCATTTGATGGTTGTGATAAATTGTTGATTATGAATGTGGTTATTGTTGTTAACCTAATGAATATGATATGTTGATTATCTGGATGACAAATTGTTAATTTGTCGTTTGTTATTACTGAATAGGTGAAAGTTATGAATTGTTGATTACTTGGTTATGCTTGTGGAATATTTGATTATTGATGTTGATCATGCTGTGATATTATGTTTTCTTGCTGGGCCTCGGCTCACGGGTGCTACGTGGTGCAGGTAAAGGCAAGGGTTTGGTGGTTCAACCATGGGTTGGAGAGCTCTGGGGGCGAGGTGTACATTGTCAGCTGTTCGGCCGCCATGGTCGAGGGTTTGTACAGGGACGAAAACCTAAAATGTAATTTTGCCATTAGAGTGGCCATGGTTATTTATAACTTTTGGAATTTTTATAAACATGTCTTTTAAACCCTGTTTTGGGATCCCATGTACTAAACATTCATTTTATCTGTTTATAACTAAAATCTTTTAATCTTTACGTAATTACAACTTTAGGACCACGTTTTCAACTTTATGACTTGATTAGCAAGTCTTGCACCTTCATAAACACACAGTGTAACGATCTTGGTTATCCAAGGCGTTACAAGAATGATTAGAAATTGTAGTAATAATGATGTAGGTTGTCAAAGAGTAGCTAACTAACATGAAGAACATGCTCAAGGCCAAGACAAATAATTGAGTTACATTTGAATTTATTTTTATAAATATATGGTGATGATGGTATGTTGACAACTGTATTCATCATGTATCGAGAGAGATATCTATCATAGGCATTTTCACAAACACACGGCATGCATCACATGCATATACAGTAAGATTTTTTTTTCAACCAAGATGTAACCAAATATTCATTAACAACAGCTATGAATCTATTAGATTTTATATCCCAAATGTAAAATTATTTAAGTTTGCTACCATAATGATTTATATATCACTAAAAACTAAACATATATTAAGCTTAGTTCACTTGATGTAAAAAAATAACCAAATGAAAGATTTATAACATTCTACACAAAGAAACACAAGAATTATCAACACAACTTCAAACATGTCTTATGCCAATATCTCAGTAAAAAAAAACCTATATCTATACCCATACCAGTAGTGGAGGCACGGTGGAGGCGTGGTGGCTTTCGTGGTGGGGCTGTGGTGGCAGAGTTTTGGAGGCGTGGTGGAGCTGTGGTGGATGCGTGGTGGAATTGTGGTGGAGGCGTGGTGGCAGAGTGGTGGTCGTAGAAGGTTGGAGGGTGGTTTTGAGTTGATCGTGTTGGTGTAGAAGGTGAGAGAGAATGGTAATCGGTGATATTGTTTTTAGAAGAGATCCATGTGGTCAAGGGTATTTTTGGAATTGTCTATGATAAAATTGGGTAGAACTAAACTAAAAATATTTAGGAGGTAATTTTAGTTAATAACTCATTAAACTGGGTAATTTCCAACTTATCCCCTGAATGTTGAAGTGGAGTGGGCCTCGTTTGTTATTTATCAGAACATAGCATGCTTGCTAGTATTGATATTAGGAAAGGGAATTTTTTTTGTTCATGAAATTATTGCTCCAATCATTTACCATTAGAATAAGTTTTTCATTCCAAAATTATTAAATAAAACTACTTTTACCTTTCTTACATTAATAGTATTATTCTATTATACATAAAGTTTTTTTAAGGATTGATTCTTCTCGGGTCGATGTCCGAGCGGTTAATAGGGACGGACTGCAAATTTGTTAACGTAAATATATTTTTGTTCATATACTACTTATTTTATTCTATTCTTATACCAAACTATATAAAAAATTTACTTTCAGTGTTCATTCTAAAATTAAATCAAACAATAGAATATTATTTTTATTATCATTCTTATATCATTCAATTACAATTCCAAATGCCATTTTAACTCTATTTCATTGAACCAAACATCACCTTGTGGTTAAATATATGAAGAATTAGATTTGGGTTTGCAAAATACATTTTATTTGCAAAAATACTAACCCAAATTTTACTGGCAAAAATACTAAATTTTCAAGTTTTGACACTCAAAATACCAATTTTATTCACTTTTTCTACACATTGTTTATCAGTAAAACTCACATGCTAACTACCACTCACCAGAATAGTGCACGCATCAACCACTGTGGAACCTCATTCTCCAATGAGCTTGCTACCCGAATTTTGTCGAACAACGGTGCACACCCTAGTCAAAGTCGCTAAAGGCATAACTTTGATTGTATTTTTGGACAACTTTGGCCACTCCAAGGCTGGGGATGGTACCATTATTGTAACGTCCCAAAACTCCTAACGAGGTTTAATACCTTGGTTAGTTTGCCAGGATCACATAATTGTGATTTTTGGTGAATTATGTGATTTTAATTATATATATGTGATTATGTGAATTATATGTGCTATATTATGATATGACTGCTTATGCATGTTTATGTGTATTGAATATGCCTAAAGGCCCTCTTTTGTCAAAAATGGGCATTTTTGTAATTTTGACCCGTTGAGGGTATAAGGGTAATTTTGTATGCTATGTGCTTAAGACCACATTATTATGTTGATAAATGTGAGATATTCGGTGTGAGTCAATCATTTTGAGCAATTTAACAGAAAAATCACAATGAGAATTTATACACGGTTTGGGGTTGAGCCAAGGGGTATTTTGGTAATTTTTATGTATTTTGGGAATTAATGGAGTATGGGATATTTTTTGGGGAAAATATTGAGGTTTGGAAGATTAGTTAATTAATTTGGAAACTAGGGGTATAATTTGAAGTTTAGAGAGAAATTAGGCTAAATGACCAAAATGCCCTTAGGAGTCAATTGGAGGGTTAAGTGAGTTAGGGGCAAAAGGGCCATTTGACCCATGTGGTAGTGAATTTTGGCTATGTTTTAAGCAGCCCTCAACTTCACGTTGCTCATCCTTGTTGGGAATTACTTATACAAAGAAAACCTAAAACATGTTTCTATAATTGAATTAAACAGAGATAATGATAAGAACACTTACATTATATGCAGCGGAATGAATAAGTCCTTCCTTCAGTTTCTCTAATCCTTGTATCTTTTTTGTCGCAAGGTATCACCAAGAAACTGAACCGATCTTCTAATTTCTTCATAGTCTTCCACAGTATCCTTAGAATCACCAAGATCAGTGGCAATTCTCAACACATGAGATAGATACAGAGAGAAGAAGAGAAGAGAATATAGAGGCTTAGAAAATGATTTTTGTTGTAGAGAGAGTCTAAAACCCTAGAGTATAAAAAACTAGATGTTCTGTTCTTCTGTTTTTAACTCTCAATTAGCATTCCTTATATAGGCTCAATTATGTCACTTATTTAATTAAAAAATTAATAAAATAATAGGTAAATTCACGCCTTTGGTCTAAATTTCCATGGACTATAGGCCCGTGAAATTTCCCATTTAATTATAAGCCCGTTGGACTTAAATTCAAGACCCGTATTATTTTCTATTGATTGATTAATTAAATAATTATTTAAATCCTTTATAAAATTAATTATTTATAATTTGAACATTGATTTAAACTTATTTATTAATTTAGACACCAATTTTGTCTTAATTAATAAATCTTCCCTAAAATCTTTTTTCTTCTCTAAATTGCATAACTCTGTGAAATTATCCAAAATTGACTTGATCAACTTTAATAATTCTAATTGATGATTAAATCAATCAATTGAGACTATCTAGATGATTTTATCCAAGGTACTGTGGATAACATGGACCTATGAAATCAAGCTCCAATAAGTTATCATAAATTTACTAACTTTTTAATTCCTCATGACTTCACTAAGGACTCAGAATTGCACTCTTGAATTCATAGGAGGCTCTATAAGCAATATAGATACATTATTGGTTATCCATTGTTACAACCATAATTATCACTCAATCCTCTATACACGGTCTACAATGAGATGAGACTAAAATACCATTTTACTCCTCAATGTATTTTATCCTTAAAACACTTAGTTTATTGTAAATGATATTTCAGTAAACTAATATTAATTACTGAAATGAGATCTCTATCATTTAGCTCCTCGAACTAAACTAAAAGGAAATCATCATTTTACTTCTTCATTAGATGCTATAGATCTTCATATGTATGATTAACGCTCCCACTCAATTATACTACCGAGTTCCCAAGATATAAGCATGACCTAGTCCGTAGGGTAAGTTGGTAAAGAACAAGTCAAAGAACTCAAATAATACAATAAGTTAGAATACTGTTTACCCAAAAACGGCTGGTGATGATGTGGCAAGAATTTCTCATATGTGGATGACACGTGGCAGAGTCGAAATGAAGAAGGTGATGTTCGCTTATCGACCAGCTCCCTGATGCTTTATCAAACCTCACGATTAGATGCGACCAGATTGGTAGTATTCTACGGTTTATTTCCTTAAAATATTGTAATCTTATAATAACTACTGTGGACGCTCAAGATTCTGTACTTGTGAAAGGTCCAAGGCACCCATTAAAGTTCCTTAAACGCCTAAATATAGGCCTCGCAAGGGGCGTCTCGCGAGGGCCTCGCACCCATAAGCCACGCCTCACTGGAGGCGCCTCGCGCCTAGCAACCAGGCCTCGCTGGAGGCGTCTCGCGAAGGCAGTGCGCCACCACTCGGCCTGCCCAGATGCACCGCCTCGCGCCCAGCAGCCGCGCCTCGCTGGAAGCGTCTCGCGAAGGCAGTGTGCCACCACTCGGCCTGCCCAGATGCACCGCCTCGCGAGGGCCGTCTCGCGAGGGCGTCGTGCCCAGCAGCCGCACCTCGTTGGAGGCGTCTCGCAAAGGCCGCGTGCCACCACTCGGCCTGCCAAGATGCACCGCCTCGCGAGGGGCGTCTTGCGAGGGCCTCGCGCCTCGCTGGAGGCGTCTCGCGAAGGCCGCGTGCCACAACTTGGCCTGCCCAGATGCACCGCCTCGCGAGGGGCGTCTCGCGAGGGCCTCACATCCAGCAGCCGCGCCTCGATGGAGGCGTCTCGCAAAGGTCGCGTGCCAACACTCGGCGTGCCCAGGTGTTCCGCCTCACGAGAGGCATCTCGCGAGGGCATCGTGCCCAGCAGCCATGCTCGCTGGAGGCATTCCGCGAATCTTTGCATCATGCCTCCTCTTGGTGCACTCGGCCCTACTAGACCTCATCCGCACCACAATGGGTCACCTCCCCAAAATTGGCCTCACTAGAGGGGTCTTATCTCACCCCTTAAGATTAGCTCCAACCACTGGGCACCACTCTTACCATAAGTCCAACAAGAGGTAAAATCATGGATCCCTCTAACACACCAATAAGGGCGAATTGGAAGGGCCTCATAGTGATTCACACCAAGTCAGAAGAAGTACGGACACTATGCTCGTGCCAAATAAGTAGTGGTCGTACGAGTAGAGTACTCATTTTGATCCACACCAGGCAATCTCTCACACTCGTACTCAATAAATAGTGGAGACATCCCCACAAACTCTGACCATGTACTGGAGCCGACACCACTACCCCTGAGGCCATTCTCCTGACGGTGTACTCATATACCATCTAGTCCCCTGGACCACAATGTATCAGGGGCCATTAGAGCCCACTATAAAAGGAACCCCACTTCCACTTGGAGGGGGGTTGGAAAAAACACTATAGCACTACACCATAGAAAATACAAGTTCATTTCACCATTTTCTTTCTGCAACTATTCTTTGAGTTTATGATTAAATCTTTGAAGTTTGTCATTTGATAAGCTCTATATTTCAATTTTTCTAACTTAACTTGGTTGACAAGTTCTCACCGTCAACAACTACGTTGATTATTTCCTCTTTATTGCCTTGATACACGGATATTAAGGAGAGTTAAGGCCCATTGGCCCATGTAACCCCCCTTGAGCCTATAAATATGCATGAGAGATCTCAAGGAGGGGACTTTTTTCTTTTGAACCTTTTTTATGAATACTGAGAGAAATAGCATACAGTGCGATTATCCTCCAAACAATTGTATTTCCCCTAAGGCTTGTGAAACTCAAGAACCCTAGTTCTTTGATCACGACATTGGGATTCAATATCAATAATAGCACTAAGTGGACGTAGGTTATTACCATCTATTGGGACCGAACCACTATAAATTGTCTGTGTCTATTCTTTACCATTAGATTCTATTCTTAATCATCATCTCAGTTCTTCTCATATTTTTGACTTCGTGTCGTTGGCCAAATCGAGGGTCAACATTCTGATGCTTTCATTGAGAGGTTGATAAAAAGCTTTAAGAAAATCAAATGGCAAAGACATCTAAGAAAGCTGGATCGCCTGCTGGCGCTGCATCATTTCAACCTCCTCCTCCAAATGTGGTGGAGAATGAACCACATTTAGAGTTTGAAGAGGAGGAGTTGGATACGGAAACACTGAGGGCAACACTGGGGGTGTTGCAGGATGAGTTGGCCAAACTGAGGGCCAATCAGAAGAACGCAGCGGAGACAATGGCGCTGCAGCAGAGAGAAATTGATCGTCATCGCCAGGAGCTGAGTGAGCAGCAGGCGGACATGGACCGTCAGTAAAAGGATGCCATGGCCACTCTTGAAGCAGCCATTCAATTGGCTCGAGGACAGGCTATGCCAGCCTCTCAGCCGGATCAGCCACCGAGCGCGCCACCGCAGCGGTCTCCCAGTCAAAGTCCTCTGCTCCGGCCAGTAAGCCCCCAAAGGCCGAAGCAGCCACTTGTGGCTCAAGATGATGTACCAATTTGGGATCCTGAGCAGCAGCCTCCATCTCAAGATGGTCGAGGCAATCGCTAGTGCTAGAGGCAGAATAGGGCCAGGCAACCTCCCCGCAGCCCTAGATGCCCAGGGGATGAAGAGCCAAATCCACCGAGCAGGGGGCAGCGCCCTTCTGCCAACAGAAGGAATAACAAATCAGGCTCTGCAGTCAGAGGTCCCCCACAACATAATAATGCACGGGGACCCAACGCCAGCGCAGGCCTCCCCCTGACGTTCGGGAAATTCCAGCCCGAGGAGGAAATAGCGTGAACAGCCGGTCACGTCGAAGTCGACCATAGTTTAGAGATGGCCATGACTATAATGAAGCCGATTCTAGTAGAGGAAATGCTGGTCGGAGGAATGAGGAAAGAGGTGGAGACAGAAGCCCCCTACCTAGAGAAAATAGGCCAACAAGCCATAACACTGGGGGGCAACCCAGACAAAACAACGTCTTTGATCGGTTAGGAGTTAGCGAGGAGAGGCGCATGGATGAATATTTGAGGGACGTGCTCAACGACCGCCGTGAGAGGCATGATGAGTACGCTCCAACGGCACCAGTTTCCCCAATGATCCTAGAAGTAGTTTAGGCACAGATTGATGCTCTAAACCAGGCAGTACAACAGCTGGTTGGGGGTCGAACATCCCACATAGAGTACGATCGAAGGAGGGGCACTCCGTTTTTGCAAAGGATTGCTGTGGCGGAAACCCTTAGCAAATTTAAAATGCCAGTATTGCCAAACTTTGATGGGTACGGAGACCCAATATCTCATGTCAACAAATTTGAGATACAAATGGACATTCAGAAGGTGTCGGACGATGCCCGTTGCAGGATCTTCCCTGCAACACTGTCTGATACTGCCCAGGAGTGGTTCTTTAAGTTCCCTTATGCCAGTATAGTATCCTGGGAGATGTTCGTGAAGGAATTCTACGGAAAATTCTATGTGGGACACGTACACCCCACAGAGGCTAACCAACTGGTCGAGATACGCCAGAAGGAGGGAGAGCCCTTGAAGGAGTATGTACAGCGCTTTATGCGAGCAGCGGCTGGAGCCAAGACAGTGGGTGACAAAGGGAAAATGATGGCCCTAACTGCTGGCATTAGACACTATTCTCCCCTCTGGAGTAGTCTAAGAAAGAATGGGGTAAAGAGTACCTAGGAGTTTTTGGATCGAGCTGATCGATATATCAAGCTCGAGGACGCGATTGCCAACGAAGGGAAATCGCCCATGAAAGACAAGGGGCCAAAGGAAGAACCCTCCAAGGCCGCCAACGGGTTGGAGAAACCCAATGGCAACGGCAATGGCAACGGGAACGGAAATGGCAGAAATGGGGGAAAACGGGCGACCAATGAACCGTCAGCATCTGAGAATAAGTGCCCCAAAGGCAATAGATACTAGCCGAGATTCACCAACTACACGGCCCTTGTCAAAAGTCGAGTAGAGGTCTATCAGGCAACCAACTCTAGTGTTCCTTATAAGTGACCTGCACTTATAAGGAAGGATATCTCCAAGAGAGATACCACAAAATTTTGTCGTTTTCATAACGACTACGGACACGACACTAATGAGTGTAACCAATTGAAGGATTAAATTGAGTTCCTGATCAGGCAGGGACATCTAAGGAGATATGTGCGAGCCACAAGAGGGTCTCAGCGAGATGCTCAAGGTGGCAGCGAGCAGGTGCTTGCACACCAATGCTCACCACCTTTACAGCCAGCTCCTGTGCCAGGCACGTTACTCACCATCTGTGGTGGCCCACACCTTGCAAGGGATAGTGGGAAGGCAAGGGAATGATACGCTCGAACCCTACGCCACGACCAGGACATCGAGATGATGAGTGTTGAGGATCGAGCACCGAAGAAGGCTCGAACAGAGGAGGAATTAATAACCTTCTCTGAGGACGATGCCCAACACGTACGATTCCCACACTCCGATCTGCTGGTCATTGACGTTCAAATTGCCAACATGATGGTTAAGAGGGTGTTGGTTGATACAGGAAGCTCGGTCAACATCCTATACAAGTCCTCATTGGAAAGAATGAAGTTGTCCGTTAAAGATTTGGAGCCATGCAACCAAACCATCAATGATCTTTCTGGTGAAGGGCTCGCCCTAACTGGATCAATTAGGCTTCCAGTTACAGCAGGTACTGCACCTACTAATAGGACATTACTCACTACTTTCATAGTAGTTAATTGTCCTTCAGCATATAATGTTGTGATTGGAAGGCCAATTTTGGTCGACCTACAAGCCGTTACCTCGATATGGCACCTGGCCACCGACGCAGGGATATGATGCATATTGGGAAATCAGTGGGAAGTGAGGGAATGCTACAATGCCTTGATAACTAAGGCAAAGAAAGGCATATCGAGGGAAGTTGCCGAAAAAGAGTTGCAAATGGCTATTGATGTACAAACCCAATCAGGTGATGATGTCACCAAATAGGGCGTTGCCCAAAGTGATGACAGAGATTTAGATCCTCGCTTTGGGGATTTTGATGAAGAGATAGGACCCATTGAGGACCTTGAACAGGTCCAACTCGATGAAGAAATCCGACTAGGGTTGTGAAGGCGGTAAAAACTTAGAGACAACAACAAAACAAGCATTGGTGGAATTTTTGAAGGAAAATCAGGAAGTCTTTTCCTGGTCGCATAGAGACATGGTCGGAATAGACCCTGCAGTCATTAGCCATGTCTTGAACATAGACAAAAGTTTTCCACCGGTACAACAGAAAATGAGGCTTCTCGACAAAGATATATCAAAGGCCTTAAAGGAAGAAGTCGAGAAGCTGAAGGAGAATGGATTCATCAGGGTGGCATTTTATCCATCATGGGTCTCTAATCCCGTGCAAGTTCCCAAGCCGAATGGAAAATGGCGAACATGCATGGATTTCACATACCTTAATAAAGCCTGCCCTAAAGATTGTTTTCCACTCCCTAGGATCGACCAACTGGTCGATGCCACTGCAGGTCATGAGATTCTCTCATTCATGGATGCATACTCCAGGTATAATCAGATTAGTATGCATCCTCCTGATGAGGATCACACTAGCTTTCAGACTGACACGGGGCTTTACTGTTACAAAGTAATGCCCTTTGGTTTGAAAGACGCTGGTGCGACTTACCAGTGACTGGTCAACCATATGTTTAAGGAGCTGATCGGGACAAACATGGAGGTATATGTCGATGACATGCTGGTTAAGTCAAAGAAGACAGAAGGGCATATAGGGGATTTGCAAGAATGCTTCAACGTCTTGAACAAATATCAGATGAAGCTGAATCCCGTCAAGTGCTCCTTGGGAATAGGATCAGGGAAGTTCTTGGGATTTATAGTAAACTCGAGAGGAATTGAGGCCAATCCCGAGAATATCAAAGCCCTGGTCAATATGAAATCGCCAGCAAAGATTAAGGATGTTCAAAGCTTGACCAGAAGAATTGCTGCTCTGAGTAGATTTATTTCCAAATCGACGGACAAATGCATCCCATTTTTTATTCTACTCAGAGGCAACAAGAAATTTGAATGGACGGAGGAGTGCAAGCAGGCTTTTCAAGCATTGAAGACGCACATGTCGCAACCACCAGTCCTATCAAAGCCGGTTGATAAAGAAACTTTGTTCATCTACTTGGCGATCACAGAATACGCTGCTAGTGCTGTCTTAATAAGAGAAGAAGAAGGCATGCAGAAAGTTGTTTATTATGTAAGCAAAAGTCTAAATGGAGCGGAGCTGCGGTATCCACCTATTGAAAAATTAGCCTATTTCTTAATCTTAGCCTCCAGAAAACTGCGGCCATACTTCCAAGCTCACCCAATCACGGTTTTGACTAATCAGCCTCTACGACAAGTTCTGCAGAAGCCAGAAGCCGCAGGCAGATTATTAAAATGGGCGGTCGAACTTGGGCAATTTGATATCTCTTACTTGCCATGAGCAGCAATAAAAGGGCAAGCCCTGGCTGACTTCATTGTAGAGTTCACTGGGCTTCCAGATAGCGAGCAACCAGATGCACCTGAGCCTCAAAACCAAACTCCTTCATGGAGGTTGTTCACAGACAGCTCCTCTAATGAGCATCATGCAGGAGCAGGTGTGATTTTAATAATGCCTCAAGGGCATCGATTTCACTGTGTAATTAGGTTTGACTGCACTGCTTCTAACAACGAGGCTGAGGGTGAAGCACTGCTCGCTGGGTTACGGTTGGCCAGAGACATGGACATAAAGGTTCTTGACATTTACAGTGACTCTCAGCTCGTAATAAATCAGATCATGGGAGAATATCAAGCCCAAGGCATAAAAATGGTTGCTTACTTAAATAAAGCAAATGACCTATTGGCGCAGTTTAACAATTACACCCTCCAGCAAGTACCTCGCGACCAGAATTCGAACGCTGATGCTTTGGCCAAATTAGCAAGTGCGAAGGATGCTGACACTCTGAACATAGTACCAGTTGAGCGACTATCTGTACCAATTGTCCAAGCAGAGAAGACCTCTTTGGTGATCCAAGCAGCCGATACATGGATGGCACCATACATGGAGTATGTTATATTATTTTATAATATAATGTAATATTATATTATATTATAATATAATGTTTTAGATTAAATAAATGTGACAAAGAGTGTCACATATTGTAACATATAATAGAGAGTTACAATATTTAGATATATGAGATATATCCAAATAATGTACCATATTTGGTGTTACAAATTTGTAACTTCCAAATATTACCCTTTATTGTGTAAATTTGTTGTTACACAATATTGAGATGAATTTCATAAATCCATATGTGAAATGGCTGTTAGAGATATGATTTTAACCCCAATAATGTGTTTTGGGAGTTACAAAATCATTTGGGAGGGTTTGGAACCGTTTGGAAAAACATCACATTTTTAAGTGCTGAAATTGGTCGGTGGCTGCGGCTACTGAATGTTGGTGGCCGCGGCCACAAGCCAAAAACTGACCAATTTTTCAGTTTTTTCAATCTTTGTTGAATGGCTCAAAAAACCCAAATAACTCCCAAATCTTCTTTTTAATTCCATATTAATCCAATTAAACATTGGTAACAGCCATGAGGGTTGGTGGAATTTGAAATTCAAAGGGTGTCTCTAAACTCTATAAATAGGAGCCTATAGCTCACTTGTAAGACACAACTTTTCTATCCATTAGAGCACTTGGCTAGAAACACCTTGAGGCTTGATAATTCCAGAACGCTTTTCCAATATCTGAGAGAGATCCCTTAGTGCTTGAGTTAGGGGGAAATAAGCTTTTGGACAAAGGTTTTAAACCTTGTTCAAGTTGGTGATCCCCAACCCTCTTCACTTAGGTTGTGTAAGTGAGAGTTTTCTTGTATTTCAGTTCTCCATTTTATTATATTGTTTTCTTCTTATTCTCTTGTTCTTTTTACTTGTATATTTTGTTTAAGAGTTGTAATCATTTCTTTTGTTTCAACCACCTTTATTTTACTTGTAATCATTTGCTTAGAGTTGTATTCTCACCATTCTCTTCTTCTTCATCATCTTCTTCATTTTCTTTGTTTATTTGTAATTTTTAGTTATAGAGCTGTAACTCCTTTTTAATCAATCATTATTTATTTGTAATATATTGCATAGAGTTGTAATTTTTTACCATTTCCATTGAGGCAAATACATTTTTTCCTAACATTCAAAAGCTTATTCCTTTGTTTGTTTCAATGGAAGGTGAGACCATCAAAATCATGAATCAAGACCTAGTTAGGTTGGATAGGTTTGATGGATCCAATTTCACTAGGTGCCAAGACAAGGCGAGATCCCTTTTGACCACTCTCACAATCGCCTACATTCTAGAATCCACTCTAGAACCTCTCCCAACGCCATCCGACAAGGACACTCCCGAGGAGGTGGAGAAGAGAAGGAAGAGGGAGGAGGACAATCTCCTTTGTAGGGGTCATATCCTCAATGCCCTTTTCGATAGGCTCTATGACCTCTACACCAAAACCAAATCGGCCAAGGAGATATGGGATGCACTTGAGAAAAAGTTTAAGGCGGAAGAGGAAGGTACCAAAAAGTTTTTGATATCTCAATACTTCGATTTCAAATTTTTTGGTGATAAGCCTATTCTTCTCAAATACATGAATTGCAAATAATTGTTAACAAAATGAAAGTGTTAAAGATTGAGCTTTCCGAGGCCTTTCAAGTTGGTGCTATAGTGGCTAAATTACCACCAACTTGGAAGAGCTATAGGAAAAGAATCCTTCATAAAAATGAGGATTATTCTTTGGAGGAAATCCAAAAACATATTCTAATCGAAGAGGAATCGATATGTAGAGATAAACTTGTGGAGGGATCTAATGGAGAGACTTCCAAAGCAAATGCGGTGTCACAACCAAAACATCCCAAAAACAAAGGGAAAAAGGGTAACGAGAAACCTTTGGGTCCAAAAACCAACCCAAAAAAGTTTAAGGGCGAGAAAGGTCCTTGCTTCGTGTGTGGGAAAAAGTGTCACTATGCTAGAGAGTGTAGGCATAGAAAAGACCAACAAGGACCTAAGGTGAACGCAACTCAAGAGGAAAACATAGTTGCTACCCTTAGTGAGGTGAATGCGGTCCAAGGCAAGGTGAGAGGGTGGTGGTATGATCATGTGCCACCGTCCATGTCACCTATGAAAAATCATTGTTCAAGACCTTTGAAGAGTCAAAGGGCAACCATGAGATACAAATGGGCAATGAGGCAAATCCAAGGTACTTGGCAAAGGTACCATTGAAGTCTTTTTCACCTCCGGCAAGAAAGTTACATTAGTGAATGTACTTTATGTTCCCGAAATGAGTAGAAACTTGGTAAGTGGTGATTTTCTTGGCAAGCCCGGCATTAAAGCCGTTTTTGAGTCCGGTAAACTTATACTTACCAAATCAAATGTATTTTTGGGAAAGGGGTACTCTTGTGAAGGTATGGTTAAATTGTGCACCAATGATGTAACTATCAATGTTATCAATAAAAATGCTGATTCTGCCTATATTGTTGAGTATGATTCTTTATTTTTGTGGCATCTTAGACTATCGCATATAGGTTTTTCAACCATGAAAAGAGTAGTAAAATGTGGTATGATTGCATGCAATATTAAAAACTATGGTAAATGTGAAACATGTGTTAAGGCAAAAATGATTAAGAAACCATTTCCTAGTGTAGAAAAGATAATCTAATTTACTAGATTTAATCCATAGTGATCTTTGTGAATTAAATGGTGTTTTAACTAGAGGTGGTAAAATGTATTTTCTTACTTTTATAGATGATTTTAGTAGATATACCTATGTGTTTCTTTTAAAGCATAAAGATGAAACTTTTGATGCTTTTAAATTGTATAAATTAGAAGTTGAAAATCAACTAAATAAAAATATTAAGGTGCTTGCTTACTAGAAACATCCTATGGGTGAAATGGGTGGACTCAATCTATCTAAAGGGTCAGGATTTCTGGGCCTATTCTATTCCTCAGGATGTTAGTTGGTATTGGAGGAGATTAGTGAAATTGAGATATGTTTTCTCTGCTATCAGTTTAGCTGCGGCTGTGAAGGGTGATAAACTTTGTTTGAAATTGCTGTATTACAGATTACTCAACAGGGAAAGAATTGAGTTTGCTAATGTGGTTTGGTGCTCTGTGGCAGTCCCGAAGCATAGATTCATCCTTTGGCAAGCTTCTCTTGGTCATCTCCTTACTCGGGATAAGCTGCAGTATTGTAACTTGGAGCTGCCTTCTTTACTGTGTCCTGTTTGTGAAATGGAGCAGGAATCTCATGCCCATTTTTTTTTTGTCTGTCCCTTTTCTCAACAGCTCAGGGCTCAAATGATGGATTGGTTGGGTAGGGATCTTTGGACGATTACTTATGAACATTGGTGTACATGGATGTGTGGGAAGCCGAAAAGTCTGAACCATCAGATGTTTGCTGCTGCATTGGCAGCTTCTGTGTACATGATCTGGAGAAATAGAAACCTCTTTGTGTTTGAGTTGAGATCTTTGTCTATTGGTCATGTAATCCAGTTGATTAAGTTTAGTATTATGTCTAGATTAGCCAGGTTTCCTAAGCTGAAAGTTAAGGCTAGTGAGGTGGCATTTTTTGAGGCTGTTACTCAGATGTAATTGTTTTTGTTTGGCTCTTTGAGCTTGGTTTGTATTCTTGTTGGTTTGGTGCAATATATTCATTTTTTCATCAAAAAAAAATAATATTAAGGTGCTAAGAAGTGATAGAGGAGGAGAGTACTTCTCTAATGAATTCAACACATTCATGAGTGCACTGCACCTTATACACCACAACACAATGGTGTTGTCAAAAGGAAAAATAGGACTTATCTAGAGATGATAAATTCTATGTTGGTGTTTTCTAAGTTGAACTTCAACTTATGGGGTGAAGCGCTTTTAACCGCTTGTCACATTCTTAATCGAATACCGATGAATAAAAATGAGATATCTCCATATGAGTTATGGAAAGGAAGAAAACCCAACATAGGGTACTTCAAAGTGTGGGGGTGTCTTGCATATTGCAAGAAAAATGAACCTAATAGAACAAAGTTAGGTTCAAGAGCCATAAAGTGTGCTTTTGTTGGTTATGCCAACAATAGTAAAGCTTATAGGCTATTAGACTTAGAGTCTAATATTGTGATTGAATCTAGAGAAGTTGATTTTTTTGAGAATATGTTATGTGACAACAATTCTCAAGCTTCAACATCTCTAAAGGAGAATTTGTTATATGAGAACAATTCTCATGCTTCTACATCCAAAGTTGATTCTCAAGAGGAGAATTCTCAAAAGGATGTAAAGCAACCCTTTGAACCTAGAAGAAGTCAAAGGCTTAAAAATCATAAAAGTCTAGTAGTGGATGAGATAGATTCTCAACGAATTTCATTCTACATGGTAGAAGGAAATAGAGAGGAAGTTATTAGGAAAATTCCTATTGTACTTCTCGTTGAGGATGATCCTAAGGCATATAGAGAAGCTATGCAATCGAGAGATAGTGCATTTTGGAAAGAAGCCGTCAATGATGAGATGGATTCCATTCTTTCCAATAACACTTGGGAATTGGTAGATCTCCCACTAGGGTCTAAACCAATTGGGTGTAAGTGGGTATTTAGGAGAAAATACCACACTAACGGCATTATCCAAACCTTTAAATCTATATTAGTAGCTAAAGGGTTTAGGCAAAAAGAGGGTATTGATTATTTCGATACTTATGCGCCTGTTGCAAGGACAACTCCTATAAGAATTTTGTTCGCTTTAGTTTCTATACACAACTTGTATGTTCATCAAATGGATGTCAAAACGGCATTCCTTAATGGTGACCTCAATGAGGAGGTCTATATGGAACAGCCCGAAGGGTTTGTCCTACAAAAATATGAACATAAAGTTTGTAGACTTGTAAAATCCTTATATGGATTGAAACAAGATCCTAAGCAATGGCATGAGAAATTTGATCAAGCCATCATGTCTAATGGGTTTAGAAATAACAATGGAGACAAGTGTTTGTATTCCAAAACTTGTAAGGGATATGTGATCATTGTTTGCTTATATGTGGATGACATGCTTATTCTAAGTAATAGCATGAAAGGGATAGAAGAAACGAAGAGGTTTCTATCATCAACCTTCAAGATGAAAGATCTTGGAGAAGTTGATACCGTACTTGGTATCAAAGTAAAGAAACATAGTGGGGGTTTTACGTTAGGGCAAGCCCACTATGTTGAGAAAGTATTAAACAAATTTAACCATCTCAAGGTTAAAGATGCCAATACTCCATTCGATCATAGTGTAAAACTAGAGAAGAATGAAGGAAGAACGGTGGCTCAATTGGAGTACGCTAGTGCTATAGGGAGTCTAATGTATGCTGCCCAATGTACTAGACCTGATATAGCATTTGCGGTAAGTAAACTTAGTAGGTTTACAAGTAATCCAAGTGTGGATCACTGGAAGGCAATTGGAAGAGTCCTAGGTTATCTCAAGAAAACCAAAGGACTAAGCCTTCACTACTCCAAATTTCCTTCGATTTTAGAAGGATATACAGATGCAAGTTGGATATCCAATCTGGGGACAACTTGTCCACAACTGGTTGGATATTTACACTTGGTGGAGGTGCAATTTCTTGGGGTTCCAAGAAACAAACCTGTATATCTCATTCCACTATGGAAGCAGAGTTCATAGCTCTAGCTGCCACCGGCAAAGAGGCCGAATGGTTAAGGGATCTGTTGATAGAGATTCCCCTAATCAAAATAATTTATCTACTATATCGATACATTGTGATAGCCAAGCGACATTGGCTAGAGCATACAGCGGAGTGTATAATGGGAAGTCAAGACACATTAGTCTAAGACATGGATATGTAAGAGAATTGATTCAAAGAGGAGTCATCTCAATATCCTATGTGAGAACAAGTGAAAATTAGGCGGATCCTTTCACTAAGCCACTAACGAGGGATTTAGTGGCTGCATCATCTCGAGGGATGGGACTTAAACTCCCTAAAGAGGTTCATGATTGATGGTAACCTATCTTAACACTAGTTATTCAACTAGTGTTAGGTTCAATAGGTAACAACAAGTCAATCAAGTTAATATTAGTTGTACTCAAAACAAGTCCCATCATAGATATTGAGTACCTGTGTGTTACCAAGTGGAGGGTTAAAAGCGAAAGGTTTTTTAATAGAATTTAGTCTTGTAAAGACAAGTATTTTTGGTAACAAAATACTATAAGAATTCTACCTATATGGACCTAGGGGTGGTGCCACTTCTCATGAGAATTGGGAGTATTCTCAAGAACGTCCATGAATGGAAAGTGCACATGGCCATTAACGGTGCAAAGCGAGACATAGAGGTCTCAAGTGAACATCGCAAAGGTGTGTGTGTAATCACCAATTTGTTATCATGAAAAGATGGTTCAATGCCTAGTGCAACCAAATTTTCGACAAATTTTGTGATAATTACACTATAGTAAAGTTCAAGTTGAAAAACACTTTTCTTTATGCACTAATGCAATGACTCCTATAAGAGAGAGTTCTTATTTAATCAAGTGGGGGATATGTTATATTTCAAAATATAATGATTGATTAAATAAGTGTTACAATAGATAACTATTTAATCTAGTGGGGGAATGTTATATTATTTTAGATTAAATAAATGTGATAAAGAGTGTCACATATTGTAACATATAATAGAGAGTTACAATATTTAGATATATGAGATATATCCAAATAATGTAACATATTTGGCGTTACATATTTGTAACTTCCAAATATTACCCTTTATTGTGTAAATTTATTGTTACACAACATTGAGATGAATTTCATAAAGCCATATGTGAAATGACTGTTAGAGATATGATTTTAACCCCAATAATGTGTTTTGGGAGTTACAAAATCATTTGAGAGGGTTTGGAACTGTTTGGAAAAAGAGCACATTTTTAAGTGCTGAAATTGGTCGGTGGCCATGGCCACTGAATGTTGGTGGCCGCGGCCTGTGGGATAGAGACCAGTGGCCGTGGCCACTAATGTCTCTGGCCGCGACCACATGCCAAAAACTGACCAATTTTTCAGTTTTTTCAACCTTTGTTGAACGGCTCAAAAAACCCAAATAACTCCCAAATCTCCTTTTTAATTCCATATTAATCCAATTAAGCATTGGTAACAGCCATGGGGGTTGGTGGAATTTGAAATTCAAAGGGTGTCTCTAAACTCTATAAATAGGAGCCTATAGCTCACTTGTAAGACACAACTTTTCTATCCATTAGAGCACTTGGCTAGAAACACCTTGAGGCTTGATAATTCCAGAAAGCTTTTCCAATATATGAGTGAGATCCCTTAGTGCTTGAGTTAGGGGGAAATAAGCTTTTGGACAAAGGTTTTAAACCTTGTTCAAGTTGGTGATCCCCAACCCTCTTCCCTTTGGTCGTGTAAGTGCGAGTTTTCTTGTATTTATGTTCTCCATTTTATTGTATTGTTTTCTTCTTATTCTCTTGTTCTTTTTACTTGTATATTTTGTTTAAGAGTTGTAATCATTTCTTTTGTTTCAACCACCTTTATTTTACTTGTAATCTTTGTTTATTTCTAATTTTCAATTATAGAGTTGTAACTCCTTTTTAATCAATCATTATTTAATTGTAATATATTGCATAGAGTTGTAATTTCTTACCATTTCCATTGAGGAAAATACATTTTTTCCTAACAGAGTATCTGATGCAAGGCGTATTACCGACGGACAGAAACAATGCTAGGACCTTTCAGCGGCAGGCTGTTAGGTATATCCTGGTCGATGGAATTTTGTACTGAAGGGGATACTCAATGCCACTCCTCAGATGTATTTAAAGGAAAAGGCCAAAGAATTGATGAAAGAGGTCCACTGTAACGCCCCAAACCCCAGGGACCGTTACGGTGTGCCTTGTAAACAGTGCTAAACTCGCTAACCGAGTCATTTGGCCAAAATCGTGAACTAAGTATGATTAGCGGTTTAGGGATTAAAAACTTTGGTTAAGATGTAACGTTTCACTAGAATGTTTAATATATACATTGGGATCCCAAAAATAAAGTTTCAGAGTCTATTACAGAAAACATTTACAACAGGCCGTTCTAAGCGGCAAAACAGGGTTCAACCCTAGTTCCACTTTAAACCTCGGCCGTGGCGGACGAGCAGCTGCATATGTACACGTCATCACCTAAGCTCTCCAACTCAAGGATTGTCCAGCTTCCTCTTGCCTTTACCTGCACCATGTAGCACCCGTGAGCCAAAGCCCAGCAAGAAAACATAATATAACATGACATAATATCAACAATAATCATAACAGCCCTTCAGGGCCAACAGTCCAAAATAGATAGGTGACAATAGCTAAAAGTCACAGAAGTGGGTACAGCTTCCTCTAGCCATGTGACGATAGGGTCACCAGGGCTTAATCGATAAGTGATTCTTTCTTAAGTTTGATTAGGACAGGTGCAAGGTGATTAGTCACCAACATAACCTTCCTCACGACTCTAGAGTCGAAACTATGGACAACGTCCCTTAGCCATGTGACAAACGGTCGCCGGGGTCATATACCTTGGCTATAGTCATCTGGTCGTAGACCAGGCAAGCGCTTATAAGTTCTTCGACCCTAGGGTCGGTCTAGCATTAATTCCATAGAGCCATTCAATGCGTGATTCTCGACTTTAGAGTCGGTCCCTGACTAGTCAGTGTCATTCACAAGTAAGACATGCCACCAATCATATATCACATGTTCAATATCCATAAACAAGGTATTTAGCATGCTTACTAAACAGATACCAGTACAATTAGGACCATGCACAACCACAGAGGCTCAAGCTCTGAACGATATCATACCCAGTATACAAAGCATGTCCTAATCACATGTTTCTCATGCACCATATGCAATATATCCAGCAATCCAACATGCACCAATAACAGCCATGCATGTCACGTTTTATAGTCAACCAACATGCATCAAGAATAGCCATGCATGTCATACATAATAATCAACCGACATGCAGCAATAATAACCATGCATGTCATACTCAGTAATCAACCAACATGCATCATAATAGCCATGCATGTCACATGTACACAGGGTGCAGTTTTCTTACCTCAAAGTCGAGCTAGAGCGATTAAAAGAACGACCCTTGAGAACGATCAACTTCTAGTCCTTTAGCGGTCACCTAGTCATAACCAAATAATCTCCAATTAATGAAAATTACCAAAGATAGGGTCTTAACCTAAACCCCACTCTCGGGACCTCGAAACATGCCCACATAGTGAGTAGATTCGATCCCGAGCCTTAAGGATTGAAACCCCAAGCCAAAAGCCCTTAAAAACACCCAAAACAGGGTTCTGAGGGAACAGGGTAGCGCTACAGCGCTGCCCTTCTAGCGCCCCAGCGCTCAAGACAGAACCTCAAGCTGCCCAACCTCCCTGCAGGTAGCGCTGTAGCGCCCTACACTGGGCGCTGTAGCGCTACCTTCAGCCAGCCAATTCCCAGATTTTCCTTCTTTCGATTCTACCATTTCTAACCCAATCCAAAAGCTTCCAAACATCAAATTAACTCCCAAATGAACCCAAATACCATATCCACATGTCCTAGGGACCACAACCCCAAGAACCCTAGCCAAAACTCCAACCAATTCCCAAGTTTCCAACCCAAAAACCAGCTGAAACTTAACTTAGAAAACAGAGCAAAATCAAGAGTTCTAGTGGCTAGAAACTCACCTTAATCTTGGCAACACACCCTCATCAATGGTGGAGCACAACCCTAGCTTGGCTAAGCTTGGTTCCTTGGCTTAATTCCTTAAACTGAGCTAAAAAATCCAAAGAGAAATGAGGAAGAAAATCTATCGGGAGAGAAGGAGGAGAGGCTCTGTTCTAGTTACTCTTCTATAGCCTTAATGGCTGATATATATCCTTAAGGTCAAAAGACCATAATGCCCTTAAGCCAAATAAACCCCTCTAAAAGCTTCCGAGGGTAAAACCGTCCTTTCCCGCCTATCTCGTTAATTATAATTAACGCTCTCCAATTCCTACTATTCTCAATATTCCCAGATACCAATAAATCATATCCCATTACCCTTTAATTCCCGGTAATGCTCTAATCATTAAATTCACCCCGAGCCCCGAACTTAAACCCGTTATGACTAGACCGAACACTTACATCTCACGATCGTCTCATGTCGATTAGCTCGAACCAACCCACTTTATAATGTGGCTATATTAATTAATCACAACCATGCACCCAAAATATACAATTACGCCCACCGTGGCCAAATTACCAAATTACCCTCATAGTTAACACATGAGCCCATATGCATGCATTCACCATCATATAATAATATAATTCCCGTAACCATGCATATAATCATTAAATACTATAATAAATCAATTATGGCCCTCCCGACCTCCTAATCAAGGTCCTAAACCTTATTAGGAAATTTGGGGCATTACATCCACGAAGGCTTTTGTGGGGACCATGCTGGGGGGCATAGCTTATCGAAAAAGATCCTAAGGCAAGGATACTTCTGGCCAACAGTGAATGAAGACTCGATGGAATTTGTACGGAAGTGAGACAAGTGCCAGAGGTTCTCCAATATTCCACGAGCAGCCCCTAATGAGCTAAAACAGATGCAAAGTCTATGGCCGTTCGCAGTCTGGGGTATAGATTTAATCGGATCTCTGCCCATAGGAAAGGGCGGCGTCAAGTATGTTGTGGTTACCATCGATTACTTCATTAAATGGGCCGAAGCCGAGCCACTCGCAACCATAACGACCAAGAAAGTGCTGGATTTTATGGTAAAAAACATCGTATGTCACTACGGATTGCCAAGGAAAATTGTCTCAGACAACGGCACGTAGTTTGATAGTGATCTGTTCACAGATTTTTGCGAACGACATGGAATTGTCAAGAGCTTTTCTTCAGTCGCTCATCCCCAAGCAAATGGACAAGTCGAAGCAGTCAATAAAACGCTAAAGGATACTCTAAAGAAAAGACTTGAAGAAGCTAACGGGGCATGGCCGGAGCAATTTCCTGAAGTCCTTTATTCGTACAAAACTTCTCACCGAACAGCAACAGGCCATACTCCATTTTCCTTGGCTTATGGAAATGAGGCTATGTTGCCTGTTGATTTATATCCGTCGTCACATCGAAGAATAACGTACGATCAAGGCTCTAATAGCTAATTATTGATGAAATCCCTGGATTTAATCGATGAGAAACGTGAGCAAGCCTAACTCCGAGTAGCTGCTTACCATAAAAAAGTCACCTGGTATTTCAATTCTAAAGTGCGTGAAAGAAAATTCAATGTTAGAGATCTAGTACATCGAAGAGTTTTCCTTAACACCCGCGACCTGGCTGCTGGAGTACTCGGACCTAATTGGGAAGGACCATACCAGATTGAAGAAGTCCTCCATCCAGGCACCTATAAACTTGCTCGCTTAAATGGAGATCTCATTCCTCGCTATTGGAATGGAGTACACCTGCGCAAGTACTATCAATAAACAATTGTTCTTAAAGAATTGGCTTGTATTAATTTTACTTTTTACAAGTTATGAAAAAGGGTTGGTCATTTTACGTGACTGATCGCTTATAAGTGTAAGATCTTGTTGATCACTCATACAGACATGTTTTGTCCATTTATTATGAGAAATATAAGGGACTGTGCGCAGCCAGTCATTCTTGCCAATTATTGTATTTATTACAAGTATTTGCTCATTACGTGTGTTGTTTTGCTATATTATCGTTTTAAATTCTTTGCTCCGAGCAGTAATGTTCGAATAGGTTTTGGTCAAGGCAAGTGACCAAGGACCTAAAGCTCCTCAATCACTTGGGGGCATATAAGGCATCTAGTAAGCAAAGCATATCGAAAGGTATGTGAACACATGAGCAAAATAAGTGAAAGCATGCTAAGGTACTTAGAGTATGTTTCAAAATTTTGTTATTTTGTTAAATCAATCCAAAGTACTATGCTAAGTTCGGTCATGCGAACATATATTATAATAACATAAAAATATTATAATATCAAAATAATTTTTTTTACACCGCTACCAGTGACTGCTCGAATGTAACTGTTTAATAAAAAGGGAAAAGCTGCCCGTGCAGCAATAAAAGTTAAAACATAAATTGTTTTTACATCATGACCCGTTATGATATAATTAAAAAATAAAGATAAAATTATGAAGAAGCCGGGGGGTCATGTGGTGACTGTTGGTTTTTATTGATCAAATCGCAGATTATACGCAGCGGAACAACAATCAAATTGTTAGATTAATCCCATAAGATTTCTAGATCTACTTCTTCACATGCATATATATATATTGAGTCAAGGACATGAACAGAAAAATTACCTTAGGTCCTTCCTTGCTGCTATCTTTTCGTATGGCTAAATTCATTGAGATCTCACACCAAGATCTTCCAAAATGTTCTCAGGCACACAAAGAACGAGTGTGGGCTCGCTATACAAATAATAGGCAATAAACTATTTATCAGATGTTCTCAACACATGAGATCTGATAAAGTTTGGACCTAGGTTTTGTGAAGAACAATGACTTTATTTTTGTCACTGTTCTCTTTCTCTGAGAGAGATTCCTAGATATTTTTCTATCCCTGAAAAGTTACGTTCTGTGAAAAACTGATATCCAATATATTAAAATATTTGTTATTTAAAAAAAATTCAAAATAACTTATCAGTTATCAGATTTTTGTTTAAATAATAATATTTTAATCATAATAAAATATCTCATTATTTATTTAATATTTAAATAACTAAAATTATGGAATCAAGAGACTGAGTAAACTCTCTTATGCATGTAGCACAGTGCCTGTGCACTATGCCACACGTGTACCACATGCATGTGATGGCATGTGATTTTAACCAATTTTTATTATTATTTAAATACCAAAAATCCCAAAAATAAATTAATTTAAAATTAATTATATTTTTGTTAAATCAAATAATTAATTAATTACACATAATTAAACAATAATTATGTTTGATACATAGAAAAATATTTTACTTATCACATAAGTCCTTTTTGCCCATTTTTTGTATTTGCCTTTGACAGTGATTGTTTGAGCCATTTCGGGGACCATGGACCTATAACATTCAGCTCCAATAAATTGAAACTAAATAATTAAACTCTTTAATTATAATTGTTAATTTATTAATTCTGATATTACTCCACTATAAATTCATAATTGTACTCTTTATGTTAAAGATATACTTTTACAGAAATCTTTTTCTTAAGTCGTCCATTGATATAACCATCTTACAATAGTTCAACCCTCTAATTAATTAATTAATAAATTAGAATGGAAGAATTACCATTTAACCTTTCTAATTTACTTCTTATTCCTTAAGTACCATTAATTCACTAGTGAATAATTAATCTATAATCTAATTATTGATTTGAGCTCAAAATCATTCAGTTCCAGAATTAACCCTTAAGGGAACTAATATACGATCCGTTAGGAAAGATTAGATTCTGTATTGTTGATACATGTTCCCAGCCATCCATGATATTAAATCTCCAAAACAAAAGTCATTAGCCTCATTCTTTGAAGAGACCTTAATGAATGAATCAAAAGATTTAATAAACATGAATAGGAGTTCATGAACACTCAGGATTTAGGTTGATCTATAAATGATCATCAGTTATGATATGAATTACAAGTCTTTATTGTTAAATGGTTTTTTGGATAAAGACTTTAATTCAAATCGGTCCATGTCATATATAATTATTTTATATAAAACACCTTTACCGAGATGTCTTTCCACATCAATAATCCAAATCTAGATTATTTATATCATTATGATACTCAGTAAACCGTACTTACAACTCCAATTAAAGAATTCCATAACTTTAATTTGTTGTTGTTGACTATTTTTATTCATTCATGTGATCTTAATTCTCTCGTACTAATACAAGATCACATCCTCAATAATGAATATGGAATTTTTCTGATATTTACAAAATTATTCAAACAATAATTTAACAATCTAAATATGACAATCATAATAAACCATCGTATTTATTTATTCACAGAAAAAAAAAATGTCATTACATGCTTTTAGGACACACTCCTAACAGTGACTTCTGTTGCTGCTGATCGACAGTAACTCCAGCCTCTTCTCGGACGCCCTCGATACCTGTTGCTAAAGAAATCTCTGGAGACCTTGGAATTATTTCTTCTTCCAGGCGAGCAACACACCTAGCTAGCTCCGCCTCCTTGATATGATCTGGAAGATAGGATAAATTAGCGCTAGGGTTGCTTTTCCAGAATAGGTAAAAGCATTCGAACGCCGCCCCTTCATAGTCTTCAAGGTTGCAGACATTATGTTCCTCCAGTGCAGCAACTTCTTTGCGGCTTATCTCCAGCTCAGCTTGAAGCTTGTGGGCTTCCCGGTAATTTATGAGTGAAGTCTCCTTGTACTGCTCCTTAGATGCAGTGATCTTGGCAATGTTCACCTCCTTCTTCTTCAACTCCTCTTCAAGAGAAGCGAGTTTGGCCTCGGTCACTTGTAGCGCCTCGAGGTGCTTCGCCTCAGCTTCCTTAAGAGCCTCAGTATGCTTCACCTCGACTTCCTTGAGAGCCTTAGAATGCTTCGCCTCAACTACCTTCAGCTGCTCGGCATGAGTAGCTTCAGTCGCCTTGAGTTGCTCAGCATATTGAGCCTTAGTAGCACTAAGCCGATCGCTGAGTTTGTTCTCAAATTAGGCGGTTAGCATCCTCGAGCATCGCCAGCCAGAAGTCATGGTAAGAACTCTCTGCGATCATAAAGAGATAAATCTGTTAGTAGGGGCGAATTGGCGAGAAAATTCAAAAAGTACAATAAAGAAAGAAACTTACAGCAAGCACTTCGTTCAGTGCGCGGTTGAAGACTTGATCAACTGCCATGGAGCCAGTCTCCTGAATCGCCTCCCGGTTGCGACAGTGCTTTGTTATTCTGAACAACCTATCTTTGGCTGAATTGAGCACCACACCCGTGAGGTCGTCTTCTGAGGCTTCTTCTCGGCGACCAGACGGCTGCTGGACGGTGGAAGTTGGAGGCGTAAGGTCGGCTGGAGCTGGTGGAGGAGTCTGTCTAACCGGAGATGGGGGATCTGGATTTATTGGAGACAGCGGAGTTGCATCTTTGGCAGGAGCTGGTGGAGGAGTTGTCTCCTTTGTGGGAGTAGGCGTAGGAGGGTCTTCTGTTCGAGACTTCTTCGCGAAGGGATTGCTGCAGCCCTCCCCAGACTGGCGCTTATGGGACTTTTTCTTGTTCGCCGATTTGGCGTACAAGTCAAAAGCTCGTTCAGCAGGCATGTCTGCAAAGAAGAAACAAGCAAACAATTAGGCAATATAATAAAAGGAGCTTGCTAAGTTTAGGAAACAAGGGCAGAGAAATTAAAAGTATAATACCTGAGCTATAATCACTATTTACTTTACTAGTGCTACACTCACTCTCTGGCCTGAAGAAGTGTGAATTTAAAGCAGGTGTGTATTTAAAGTTGCCATCCCCGCCAAAAAGGTGACAGGGAATAGGGAGACTATCTAAAAGTGAAAAATCAGTACCGTTCTTATCCGATGACTCAAGAATGGGCTCTGAGGCCTTCTTCTTTGCCTTCCCTGGAGGAGTCGGTGCAGCAGCAGGTCGCGGGGCGCCGGTTGGTTCATTGATAGTCACCCCTGTTGCCCTCCTCTTTGGAGGTTGTGACACGTCTTGTTGTTGCTCGGGGACTTTAGTACCGGTAGCACTCCCCGCGGTAGATTCCCTCACATCCTGGTGAGGTGCCAGAAGGCCGACCAGCCTCAGATTGGCCTCTGTGACCAGCTGTTTGATTCTTTTCTCTACGTCGATCATGCTGGCCAAGAGGGCTGATCGGACTTCCATGTCTGGAGTAGGAACTGGTCGCAGCCATGGACCTGAAATGCACTAAATCTCTAAGGGGAATGCAGGAAGAATCAAAGGAGAATAAACGACCAAGGGTGCAAAAATATTACCTCCTTGTGTGAAGGCTAGGTTGTTGGCGACCATATTGGTAGTCAGAAAGTACTCTAGATGGTACTTCCCCACGTTAGATATAAAAGTGGTATCACTCAGGAAAGTGCGGGTCATTTCCTGGTGGCAGAAATGGAAGAACCCCGTGTTTTCTTGGTTGGGGTTGGATTTTAGGTCGAACAGGTAGTTGACCTCATGTGGCGTGGGGACCGAAAACTTCTTATAACTATAAAGGATATAGAGTGCAGAGAGAATTATATACCCATTTGGGGTTATTTGGAAAGGAGCAACCCCAAAATAATTGGCCGATGGAGAGGCAGGATCACTCCTGCCTCGATGTGATACCTCTACCAGGCGCTAAAGGCGCCTCCAAGCAGATTCGCCCGTTGGTCTCTGGTTGGTTGGACTAGGGTCACCCCAGGAAGCCCGGACTTCTTGATATAATTGGCAATCATCCTAATAGTTACTCGACTAGGAGGGGCAACATACCATTCAACATCCGGTCAAAAGACGTTTCAGAGTTGGGCTTGAGTTTGGATTCCTGGCTCGGGAGTACTCTCAGCTCTACCGCTAGTCGAGGGAATTTCCACATGAGGAGCAGGCTAGTTTTCAGAAGGTTTTGATGGTTTCTTTTTCTGGGCAGTGGATTTTACTCTACCCATGTCTGAAGGGTTTAAGTGAGGTCTGTTAGGTGGAATTCAAGAAAAAGGGATGTCTGGAATAAGTAATGACGGCTGTTCTTCATCCACGAGTAATTGAGCGAGCAAGACATCATCAATTGGTCTCTCACCTCCCCACGGAGCTTGCATGAAAATCTGCGAACAGAAAAGGGGAGATGAGAACTTAAAGCCTAAAAACTTGTGTTGAGAGTTGGAATAACGTTGCTCGCGTATAGAAGTTAAGCTTTTATACGGCCAGCAGCATTCTAGCAAAAACACTAAGTTTTATACGAGCAGTTTGAGAAACAGATTCAAAAGCGGAAGTAAAAAGTTTTTCAGAGAAAACTTTTTCGACTCTGAGAGGGCGGGAAAAACCCAGTTTTTCAACTAGTTTAAAAATCAAATTTTTACTTCGATTTTACGCCCTAAATCTACAATCTCGACTACCAAACTGACTCCTAACTCCTATGAAACATTATTTCACTACCTATCGAACATCGATCAATATGCCCATTTACCCTAGGATAGTTTCGGTCAAGAACATTCAAGAGCTCATATACGAAATAGATAAAAAATGGTTTTGCATGGCATCTCAAACGACTGTAAGGTTCATAAAACTTACTTGGATGAAAATTAGAGTACGAACACGAACGTTTTGAGCATCTGAGCGAAAGTTCCTTAGATCAACAATGAAAGCTTCTGGGTTGTTTGGCTCGGTTCTTCAGAGTTCTTGAAGAAAAGAAGATAAGTGAAAACTAAAAAGTAAAAATTGAGCTTGGGGGGATTATTTATATTAGTCACGACACTGTAAGAGAGGTAATCATGGAATTACATTTTTCGAAGCATGGGGAAGTGTAATAGCCATTAGAAAAGTTTTTGGGAAATCGAAAAGACTTGATTAGACATGATTAGTTACCTTTTTTGAGAAGGCATGGGCGGCTCTGACAGATTTGGTGGGGTATGTGAAGGGTCAGTTTCCTAAGTTTACTTTATGCTGGTCGCAGTAAAATAAACTTGGGGGGAAAATGTTTACCCAAAAACAACTGCTGATGACATGGCAAGAATTTCTCACATGTGGTTGACACGTGGCAGAGTCGAATTGAAGAAGGTGCTGTTCGCTTATCGACCAGCTCCCTGATGCTTTATCAAACCTCACGATTAGATGCGACCAGATTGGTCATATGCTTCAGTTTATTTCCTTAAAAGATTGTAATCTTATAATAACTACGTTGATTATTTCTTCTTTATTTCCTGGATACACAGATATTAAGGAGAGTTAAGGTCCATTGGCCCATGTAACCCCCCTTGAGCCTATAAATATGCATGAGAGAGCCCAAGGAAGGGACTTTTTTCTTTTAAACCTTTTTTCTGAATACTGAGAGAAAGAGCATACAGTGCGATTATCCTCCAAACAGTTGTATTTCCCCTAAGGTTTGTGAAACTCAAGAACCCTAGTTCTTTGATCACGGCATTGGGATTCAATATCAATAATAACACTAAGTAGAAATAGGTTATTACCATCTATTGGGGTCAAACCACTATAAATCGTCTATGTCTATTCTTTACCATTAGATTCTATTCTTAATCATCATCTCAGTTCTTGTCGTATTTTTGACTCCGTGTCGTTGGCCAAATCGAGGGTCAACAAATACTAACCACTCAGAATTAAGATTGAACTGACATATGTTCAACTATATAATATGAATAGAATAGATAATAACAATATGTTTACTTATCTATCTAAAGTCAATATCAGTCCAGTCCGATGTAGCAAATACATCTGAACTTATCTACTTTGCTAATGTTCTGGAAATAACATAACACTACAATGTGTAAGTAGATCATATCGTAGATTAGCAGGTCAGCGTAAATCCTATGCACTGACTAATCTTAAGACTAACTTATTTTTTAACATATAATCATATTTATATTCCACTGTGATTACGTCACTATAAATATGATTAGCTATATGCTCGGGATTTAATAGAAGTTTATATTAAACAAATAATCATGAAAAGTGATTGTCTATGCATCATGTTGGTTAAAGGTTCTGACTAGGACTAGGGTAGAGTTTCTGGTGGGCCAGGTGGCCAGCTTTATACTTGAGATTGTTATTTCAGAAAAGATCAAAGGAAAGACGATTATGTGAACCACAGTTGGGAAGAATTAAGAGGAATGTCTTAGTTGTATTAGCTAAGGATTATATAGTGTCAGATATGAATTTATTGTGATATAAGGATCGGTTTTGGAATCCGATGGACACTGGGATTAAATGGGAGATTCTGAATGAATATCATATTATCCTTTTATTCATTTCATCCAGGCATCATGGAAATGTAACAAGATATGAAAGCTATATATGGATGGCCTGGGATGGAGAGGGACATAATGGAATACGTGGCAAAGCTCTTAACCTGTTAGCAGGTCAAGATAGAGTATCAGAAACCAGTAAGGTCCTTATAGACTTTGAGTATTCCGTAGTGGACATAAGGAAATATCGTGATGGGTTTCGCGGTGGGGCTGCCAAAGTTAGTGGGTCAGCGTGATTTGGATTGGGCCATTATGGACTAGTACTTAAAGTGAGCCACTTCTATTAGTAAGGATGAGTAACACAGCTGATCAGTATTCAGATCTTTGTGTGAGAAAGGTAGTACGTCTTCATAGAATTTGAGGTCCATCTTATCAAATGAAGGCTCTATTATCACTTCCAAGTTTTGGAAGGGTTGCAGAAGGTGATGAATACACATTTTATTACTCTCAGATTGATGGTAAATTAGAGAGAGAGAGAGAGAGAGAGTTATCCAATTATTATTGGAAGAACATCTTATAAGATGAATGAGATATTATATCTGGATCCTGAGGTAGTTCAGAATTTCATTAAGGTTATTGAAAAGGTTAGAGCCTGGATGCTCACTTCTCAGAGTAAATGGAAAAGTTATATTGATTTGAGATGCAGGATCATGGAGTTCCAAGTAGAAGATTGTAACTCCCTTAAAGTATCACCATGGAAAGGGGTGAAGAGGTAAGAGCAAGTTGAGCCCTAGATTGATATGACCGTTTGAGTCCTGGATAGGACTGGTCAGGTTGACTTTGGATTGGCCTTATCATTGGCACTGTCATTTGTATACAGTGTATTTTATATTTCCATGTTGAGGACATGGGTTTAAAGAAACTCATGAGTTGAGTTATGAGAATCTAGGAATTTAGGCTAAGTAGCCAGTTCAGATTTTGACAGAAGGAACAGAGTTCTAAGGAACAAAATTACACCTTGAGTTAAGGTATGATACAGAAACAGTGAGGTCGAGGGAACGACTTAGGAAACTGGAATCAGTTGTGCATAATTTATATTTCGGGCGATTCAGATAAATTTCGATGACGAAATTTCTGTAAGGATGGGATAGTTGTAATGACCCAAATTTCCTAATAAGGTTTAGGACCTTGATTAGGAGGCCGGGAGGGCCATAATTGATTTATTATGCAATTAAATGATTATATGCATATTTAGGTGTATTAAATATGCATGTGAACCCATTTCTGATTAATTGGGTGATTTTCATATTTTGGCCATCTTGGGCATATTTGGCATATATGTGGCATGTGTGTGGTGCTTCATTATTATTTGGTTATGCTAGGGTTACTCAGCACGAGACGATCCTAGGAGGTATGCTAGTGGAAAATTCACAAGGGGATTTATACTTGATTTGGAGTGAGTCAAGGGGTATTTTGCACATTACCGGGTTATTGGGTAATGGGAATAAATATTTGATGATAAATTGGGAGTTAGTAAGATCAGGGGGAAATTCTGGAAGTTTTGACTATTTTACCCCTGTGGGCGTTTTTGGGACCTCGAGCATTAGGATTTGCTTGAGGCTACTTAAGCTTGAAGTAACCTGTTAAGAAATAAAAAGAACGTTCAAAGTTCCATTTTCGACCTCACTGTTCCATTTTCGAAGTTCCATTTTCGACACCCGATCACATTTTCGAAGGAAACTTAAGTTCTAGGACTCGGATTCAAGCGAGGATCGAAGCATAGCGATTCTAGGGAAGATTAGAAGCTTATTAGCCGGAGGATTTAGTTGGGAAACAACTCAATCAGAGGTAATCCAAGTTTTAAGTTCTAAGTTTTTAAAGTTTTTAAGCTTGAATTGGATTTTTGTGTTTTGATGAGTTTTTGATTGAATTGAAGCTTGGGTTTTGTTGGTTTTGGATCATGGGGATGTTTGGGAACTTTGATTTTGGAATTTGGAGATGTTTGGGTAGGGTTTTTGGAAGGCTTTAAAATGGTAAAAATGAGGTTTTGGCTGGGTTTCCAGGTGGGGCCGCGGCCCTGTTCTTGGGTGCCGCAGCCCGAGCTTAGTGCAGGTGAGCAGCGGTGCTGAAGGGCCCTGAGGGTCATGGCTCAGTGAGGTGGGGCCGCGGTGCTTGAGGGCATGTGTGGCCAAAGTGGTGTTTTGATCGTGGGAACTCAAACCTTAGGCCTCGGGATCATTCCTACTACCTGGTTTAGTAGGATTCGATGTCCCAGATGCTAGGTCTTGGTCCGGGAACCTTTTATTACTCATTTTGATGAGGTTTTATATTATGGTTGTGACTAGGTTATCACTAGGGGATTGGAAACAGGATTGTGCTTGTGGCCTGTTTATTGGTAACCTGTGCTTGGACCAAAGGTAAGAAAATTGCACCCCATATGTGACATGCATGGTTATTATTGAGGCATGTTGAATGTTAAATGTGGACATTGATTGCATATAAAATGCTTAGCAAATCTTGCTCACTTGTGAATGGTACTGACTTATCAGTCAGAATCGGCAATGGTGTCAGTATTAACTGTGAAGCTATGACTCATTAGTCAAGTTCGGCAGTAGTACTGAACACTGGTCGTATGGCATTGACTTATGAGTCAAGGACGGTTTTAGCATGTTTAATGCAAGCCGATAAATATTAGATCTAATCGACATCTGCATTGAATAACTCATCATGAGCATTAATGCTAGACCGACCTCAAGTTCGATGAAAACTAAAAGCGTTTGTCTAGTCTAAAGGCTAGTTATTTAGAGCCAGAGCCAAAAGGCTAAGGTGACCTACACGTCACATGGATAAGAGGGTATGGGACTTCTGAGATGGACTTATCAGTTATCTGACCGAGATGGACTTATCAGTCATCTGACTGGGATAGACTTGTCAGTCATCTGACCGAGATTGACTTATTAGTCATCTGATCGAGATAGACTTATCAGTTATCTGACCGCGATGGACTTATCAGTCATCTGACCGGGATGGACTTATCAGTCATCTAATCGGGATGGACTATCAGTCATCTGATTAGGATGGACTATCAGTCCTCTGACCGGAATGGACTTATTAGTCATCTGACTGAGATAGACTTATCAGTCATCTGACCGAGATGGACTTATTAGTCATCTATTTAGAGAGTGCCTTATTAGTTAACTGATCAAGGAATGACTTATTAGTCATCGACCTCAGAGCGAGAGACTTATTAGTCATCTACTCAGAGCGCAGGACTTCACAAACATGTATTTGTACCTGCTTGCATGCATGAGTAGGGTTATTACTTCTAGGTATGCCTATTATGACTTAGTAACATGTTATTACTTGTTCATGAGCATATTAAGTTTTCTTGTTGGGCTTCGGCTCACGGGTGCTATGTGGTGCAGGTAAAGGCAAAAGAAAGCTGGACCATGACGATGTGTACATATGCAGCTGCTCAACCGCCACGGCCAAGGGTTAAAAGAGGAACTAGGGTTAAACCCTATTTTGCCCCTTAAGTCGGCTGGTTGTAAATATTTTGTTGTAGTTAACCTTTAAATTATATTTGTGGGATCCCAATGTATACAGTAAATGTTTTAGTGAAGCGTTGTATCTTAACCAAAAATTTTAACCATAAACTGCTAATTATACTTAGTTACACGATTATGGCCAAATGACTCGATTAGCGAGTTTAGCACTGTTTAAAATGCACACCGTAATGGTCCTTGGAGTTTAGGGTGTTACACTAATAATATAGACTCGTGGACTAGGAAGATTTTTAATTGCTGAACCACGTAAAAAGATCTGATTTTCATTCTTTTTATTCATTTCCTCTAGTATATTCTTGTTTAATTGCTCTCATTTTTTAAGTTGATGAAAAACGACGTCAACAGTTTGGTGCTTTCATTGAGAGCTATTAAACGGAGACGTGAGCCTGTTTAGTTAGAGAGCCTCTCGGATCGGCAATGGCCGTGGCAAACAACCTCAATGTACTTGAGGAGGAACTTCCTCATAATTAAGAGTACCCCCGGCGGCCTGGGAAGCAGCCTATGGTGGATCCTGATCCCAATGAAAGGAATGACTCATCCAACTCTTGGGGACCTCCTGCTCCCAGGGCCGACGAGGACATGTATTATAATCCAGAGAGATACGTTCCAATTGTGGAACTTGAGAATCACCAACTGCGCCAACAGTTGGCAGAAGCTACAAAACGCAATGAAGAGCTAGCCAGACTAGCTGCTGAAGCACAAGCGCCTCCTCGAAACACTCAGGCCCCACCTCGTAGGCCTAGGGGACACCCTCGTAAGAATGCAACCGCCAGAAGGGCAGAACAAGCACTGCCACCAACATCCCATCCTATTCAGCAGAGACCCTGGAGGGGCAACCAGGCTGAAACTACTGCCAACCCGGCTGTAGAAGCACAAATGGAAATGGGGAATAACCGAGCCCCTTAGTGGCTCGGACCCCAAATCTCGGTGCAACGCAGAACGTTTCGGAACTTGACTGGGAAAATTCGGGGCCATCAAGGCCACACAATGGGAGGCAGCCACCATCTCTTATAAGGCACCAACCATCGCAAATAAGGCATCCCTCGCCAATCCAGAGGGTTCTGCGACCTGCCCACCAAGATAGGGATCGGCGGGCTGGGCACGGACAGGGAAATGGAGGAGAAGCTCCCTGAGATCACAGGGCGCCTCAACCTGCGAGAAGCCAAATGTAACGATCACAAACTGTTGAGACAAGGAGGCCAGCAGGAAACCCATCTCGTAATAACCAAACAATGAGCTATATCAGTGAAAGCTCGGATTACACTAGGTCCGTGAGCATGTGCAACGCAAAACCAAGAAATGTCAGGAATCGAGGAGATCACCCTGATCTACGGGAACACTTAAACCATAATTCAGGGCATGATAATCCTCCGAACCTAGATCTGTGAGATCATCTAAACGGCCGCAAGTAGTCGATTTACAATCCTACACCGAGACAGGGAGCTGGAGTTGTTATCAATGATAACCAGCCCCCTCAAGTCCAGGCCAGGCCTCCCGTAGATCCAGTTCAAGAAAGAATTGAACAGTTGGAGAGAGCATTCTTGCTCTTGCAGAATGAGCGTTGCCAGGAAAGGGATGAAGAGTTCGATGAAGAACTCGAGCCGTTTGCCCCGCATATCTCCAACACCCATTTTCCTCAAGGGTTTAGAATTACCCATGTCCCACCATTTGATGGGAATTCAGATCCCTACAACCACCTGAGCATGTTCAACACAATTATGCGAGCCAGCAATGTGGGTTACAAGCTCAGATGTATGCTGTTTCCAGCCACTCTCACTGGACCAGCAAAAAACTGGTTTGAAAAATTCAAAAGACATTCGATCGCATCCTGGGATCAATAGTCAAAGGATTTCAAATAACAATTTAAAGTTATGGTCGACATTAGGCCCGAGGCTTCAGCCTTAACCAATGTCCGACAACAACCGAACGAGTCAGTAAAAGGTTACCTCACAAGGTTTAACTTAGAAGTGGCTCAAGCTCGAGATGTCGACGATAGTGGTCATTTAATGGAAGTTCTAGCCGGTGTAATGCTAGGAAGTCCTTTCTGGGAAGACTTACAAAGGAAGCTGGTCAGGTCTTTAACCGAGTTTAATCGAAGAGCCCAGAGGTTTGTTAATGTAGAGGAGGCGAGGTCAGCACTAGATTTGACCTCTCAGCCTGTAACTACAACAACAAACGGAAACTCTGCTTCGACCTCGGTGGACCCCATGACTTCAAAACCTCCCAGGGACAACCCTTCCAAGAGAAAGAAAAATGAAGGGAATAACCCCGAGGCGGATGGAGGAAAGAAGAAGAAAGGGGAAAGATACTTCTCTGTATACAAAGTGTATACCGAGCTCAATGAGTCTCGGGAGAATATCTACCTGGCTAATGAAAACCAGGTCCCATTCAGACGACCTGAACCCATGAGGAACCAAAAGGCAAAAAAGACTCTAGTAAGTACTGTAGATTCCATCGGGATATCGGACATACAACCGATGAGTGTCGACAGTTAAAAGATGAGATCAAAGGATTGATCTCGAGGGGATATTTCAGGAAATGCGTAAGAAACTGAAATCCCAACCAGGCTTCCACCAGCCAAAGGGCAGTAGCTGCACCACCTACCCAAAATAGCAACTCCCGAGCACGGGGAGATGAGCGAACCCCTCCGATTGATGGAGAAGATGTCATAACCATATTTGGGGGACCCCATATCGCAGGATCGGGAAATAATGCCCAAAAGAGATATGTAAATGAGCTAAAAATTGGTGACGGTTCTCCCTACGAACCAAGAGCTCCAAAACAACAAAGGGTTGAAACTCAACCCATAACTTTCACTGAAGAGGACGCGTCTCATGTCTAGTTTCCCCATAATGACCCGCTAGTCATAACCCTCCAGCTCGCGAACAAGTGGGTACTCCGAGTCCTGATTGACAACGGGAGCTTGGTAAATATTCTCTATAAATCCACTCTAGAAAAGATGGGACTCACGCTTTGCGACCTAAAATCCTGTGCAACCACGCTGTACAGCTTTTCAGGAGAAGGGATTGCCTGTGTGGGATCCATTGAACTCCCTGCGACCTTGGGAGACTATCCAGTCTCTGTAACCAAGATGATGGAGTTTGTTGTGGTGGATCTTCCATCTGCCTACAATGTACTGCTCAGGAGACCAGGCCTAGTAGGGCTGGGGGGCAGTTTCATCTGTTAGGCATTTGGCCATCAAGTTCCCGACTTCTGGTGGCATCGGGACTCTAAAAGGGGACCAACTTGCGGGAAGGGAATGCTATAGCATTTCCATTAGAGGGAAGAAACAAACAAGTGCACAGACACTTGTCATAATTCAGAGCAAGGACGGGATGATCTTCGAGATAGACGAAGAAATCGATCCCAGAATAGAGGACAAGACAGACCCTCGAACCACTAGAAGAGCTCGAAGAGGTCAATCTCGAAGAAGTTAATCCCACAAGGATTGTGAAGGTGGGTAAAATCCTTACTGAAAAGGCAAAATAACAACTAATTTGCTTCTTAAAAGAGAACCAGGATGTCTGTAGAGTCCAAGAACTTTACTTAGCTAATTGTTAGTAGTATTATAGTATGTTTAGTGTTATCTTTGTTACTATGGATTTTTGGTTCAGACCGGGAGTTATTTGGACACTCATAGTAGTACTTATAGATTTTCTAAGTTTAACCTATAGTTTAAGAATATTAAGTATAACCTAAGGTTTGATTATATGACTGATATTAAGGATAGTATTTGTTATATTATAAGGTTTAGATATCAACCAATAGGATTTTAAGCACATGTTATGAATGGTAATTAAGGATTAAGTATTTTTGAGGATTAAATTAAATAAGGGTAAAGTTTGAATGTTATAGGGTCAGTCAGCAGCCTTGAGTACGTTGAGGGCTTAGTCAAGGTTGTTTACTCCATTCAAACTTAGCTAAAAATGTGTAAATTTGTGTTTAAATATTCAGCGTATGCCGATATATCGCAGCTATAGGGGGCGATATATCGCAGCACGTAGATACGGAAAACACGAATCGATGCACGGTCGCCTCGGGAACAAAGGTCCAGGCGATATATCGCCTATAGGGGGCGATATATCGCCTCCTCCAGTATGTTTTCAAATGTTTTTGAATTCATTTCCTTTCAGCCATTCAAACTCCTTCAACAGTCCAGCATCTTTTGAACGAGTCTTCAGCCTCTGCTGAACGATTATTCAAATGATTTTCACCTAAAAAGCCATTATTTTTATTCAAGTATAATCAAGATATTTTCATTCCCAAACTCTATAAATAGGACCTAGTACCCAGCCATTATTCACCATTTGCTCTAAGTTCAGAAGCTGCTAGTGTTAAGTGAGTGTGAGAGTGTAAACACCTGGTTTGGGGAGAAACTATAAGCTTAAACATCATAAGCTTATCAAACACTTTGGGAAGTGAGTTCTATAGTAGTTCGGTGGAGGTTAGATTGATCTTGCAAATCTTTGAGGTAACCAAAACTCTAGTTCCTTTCTGTATTTTATGTTATTTCCTTTCTCAAAACCTTCTACTCAGTCCCCTAACCTTATTCTTATTTTGGTTAGGGAATCCAAGCTCTTAAGCATATAAGTCGGTAAGTATGTTTTTTTATGGTTTAGTCTTTCCATCTCTTTCATTTCATCTCCTTTCTTTAGACTCACTCTTTCTTATGGTTTTAGGAGTGTTCCAAAAGTCCCAACTCAGTCCATAATCCCGGTAACTTTGGTAAGGAAAATAGGCTAGAATCAATATGTTATGTGCTTATGTTATCTATATGTTTTATGTTATTAAAAGTGTTATGATATGTATATATGTGTTTGTAGGCTTGGGCATATGACCCATATGACTAACAAGACCCCAAATGGGTTATGGGCATATGACTTACTTAGCTAGTAGGACCCCACTAATCCCATGGGCATATGCTTGTTTAGTCTATGGGACCCCAAGTAATAATGGCCATTATAATAAGTGTATGTTATATGTATTATGTTAAGTCTTTATGTTTTCTTATGAAATTGTGTATATGACTATGTGTTAGATTTTCCTTGCTGGGCATTAGGCTCATTCCTTTTTGTTTTATGTGCAGGAAAATAAGCTTTAGAGGCGGTAAGATTCGTGACGCTTGGAGGATGTGTATCGATGATGAATGGAGTCAAGGGGCCGAGCGTTATTCGATTCGAGGATGTAGTTTCGGTTTTATGTCTTTTTACATGTATTTTCCGCACTAATTATGTAATGTCTTATTATTTTAAATTATGTTTTTGTTTTATAGACAATGGGATCCCATATCCGTTTTGGTATTTACTTTGTAAATAACTCTTATTTTGCAAGTTATTCAATAAATTATGGTATTTTCGTAAAAATGTAAGTTTTATGTATAGTTTCGTTAATGGTCCAAATAGTCTAGATTAGTGGGTCATTACAGTTGGTATCAGAGAAAACGGTTCTTTTGCATGAAGTTCTCCTCGATACCCACGCTCAAAGCTCCGAATCGGACTGCCAAGTAAGTGTTTAAGTTACTAGTTATGTTACTTATGTGTATAGCTAACACCTTTAGTGTTTATGTTTTCAGTTAAGAATGAATGGAGCTTTAAGCAATGAGGATATCCGAGCCATTAAGGCTTTAAAAAGAATAAGGGAGCCAAGGAACACCGTAGGAGCACTAGAAAAGATCACTCGAAGATTGATCTTGTTCCACAAAGAGATAGGTCACCTTCAAGAGTCTAAGCAAATCATGATGAGAGCTGCAGAACAATATGTCCTAGTAATTAGGCTTTTAAAAGATTTTCCTTCAGCAATTTTAACTTTAGAAGAAATATGGGAGAATATAAATAATGATGATGACTTACAAGCAGCCCTAAGATATTATTCTCTCATACTTAAGTTCACCTATGATTTAGAGTTTCAATTCACTAATGAGCAACAACATAGGATCTTCTTGAATCTTCCCCGAGGAAATTTTGAGGGTCAAGACAACGATGATTATAAGGAGATAGATGATGATATGCTAGATGAAGGATCGGATGTAGAAGATCCCGATTTTTAGAATAGCTAGTTTTTCATTGTTTGTTTTGTTTATTTCTTTATTTTATGATTGTAATAAGTGAAAATTATTTTTCCAAATTAATTTCATGTTATTTTATCATCATGTATGAGTTTGATTTTATTTTCGCAATCATAATAAGTAATAAATAAAATGAATAATGACTAAGTTCAGTGAGGGTGGATACAAATCAATGAACCAAGTTTCCTTATTGAGAGTTAGGGGGCCTTAGTAGTGGGAACGATTTTACTGATCCCAGCCCTCCCTCAATATGGTTAACTTTGGAACAAAGATAAGTTTCGAGCCTGAGAATTAAGTCATATAGGATGATTAGAAACACACTTAGAAAATAAAGATGACTTGTTTTTCTAAGTATAGAAACCCACTCTAATAATAAATAAAAACCTATATAATTTTTCATAAGAAGTCATAATGAGTAGGTCTGAGATATGTTTGTTTTAGAATAAGTTTTTGCCTTAGAGCCTATTAGGGTAAGTTCTAACAAGTTCTCGACTGTTAGAACTTTTGGTGAAGATATCGCTCCGAAGATCTGTACGCACCAACGGAAACGACTCCAACGTTGTTCCAACGAGCAATGATGCCCTCCAGTTCGCAGAAGAAGAGTGCGTGCTACTACTAGCCGCAACGCGCCGACACCGTCAGCTGACAACACTGTGGAAATCGCTAGACGGCGACAACAAGTCGAGGAACTCTTGCAGCAACAACGTCAACAGGCGCAGACTCAGCCTCAGCCTCCGCCGCAACCGCAGCTACAACAAATGGCCCTAGCACCCCAACAAGTTGGTCCATATGGGGGATGGCCAGTGACGAACTACGCGCCACATCCAGTACCGAATATGGAGTCAGTGTATGAAAGGTTCCGCAAGTAGCACGCTCCAAACTTCGAAGGGACTATAGACCCCTTTGAGGCAGAAGAATGGCTAAGGAATGTGGAGCCAATTCTTACGCACATGAACCTCAGTAATACAGACTGCATATCCTGCGTCTCGTCATTACTCAAGAAGGATGCCAAAATATGGTGGGACTTAGTTCACCAGACTAACGATGTCACCACCATGATATGGACAAGATTTGTGGAGCCGTTCCACAAGAAGTATTACACCTCGGCAGTCGTCGCTAATGATAGAAGAATATGCTCGTCAGTTCAACAGATTAGTCAAGTTTGCACCAGAGTTGGTCCTAACCGACTTTACGAGGTTGACCAAGTTCGTCAGAGGACTTAGACCAAAGATGGAATTAGGGGTTAAGTTAGCAGACCTGGGAACCACTACCTATGCCAATATTCTAGAAACGGCAATAGAAGTAGAAAGGATTCAGATTAATGTTAGTAAGGAGAAGAAGGATTAAACGATGGTTCCAGACCAAAGTCTTTTCCTTGACCCAAGGAGGAACCCATGCTAGTAACAAGCATTTACAGGTCAGATCCTATCCTCGATAGTATATGTTCTAGTATCGCTTGATTGGTAGCAGTATACTCGTATATCTCGTTAGGCATGATAGAAAAACTAGACAAACCTAGTGAAAGATTTAGAACTAGGTTTGTAACCGAGTTGCCTTCAGGCAAGGTAGTTCTATCATCACGAATAGTACGAGGCGTACCAATCAAGATTGAGGACAAGGAACTAGAAGGAGACCTGATAGAGCTGGTGATCAAAGACTTCGACGCCATACTAGGCATGGATTGGCTAGCACGGCATGGCGCAACGATCGACAGCAAACGCAAGAAGGTGATGTTCGAGACTCCTGACGGCCAGCGACGATGCTTCATAGGACAAGCTTCAGGATTACGCACCCCGTTAGTGTCATCTCTCAAAGCTCAACAAAGGATAGAGAAAGGATGTCAAGCGTCCTTAGCCAGCATCACGAACGTGGAAAGGGAGACGCCACTTAAGGATGGAGATGTTCGAGTTATACAAGAATTTCCAGAGGTATTTCCCGATGACTTGCCAGGGTTGCCGCCAACTCGAGAAATAGACTTCACGATAGAATTAGTACCAGGCACCGAGCCTATCTCTAAGGCACCATACCAGATGGCACCTACGAAACTCAAGGAGTTAAAGACGCAGCTACAAGAACTCCTAGACTTGGGTTTCATTAGGCGAAGCCATTCACCATGGGGAGCTCCGGTACTATTCGTGAAGAAGAAGGACGAAATTATGCGAATGTGCATAGACTACCGTGAGCTGAACAAAGTAACAATTAAGAACAAGTACCCGCTACCTCGGATTGAAGATTTATTCGATCAACTCCGAGGCGCGACGGTATTATCAAAAATTGATCTACGGTCCGGGTATCATCAGCTCAAGGTAAAGGGAGAAGATATTCCTAAGACAGCCTTTAGGACTCGTTATGGACATTACGAGTTCTTGGTTATGTCTTTTGGTCTTACTAACGCACCCGCCGCGTTTATGGACTTAATGAATAGGGTCTTCAAGGACTACTTGGATAAATTCGTCGTTGTGTTCATCGATGACATTTTAATTTACTCCAAGGATGAAGTGGAGCACGAGGAACACTTGAGGATGATTTTGACGCGATTGAAGGAGCATCAACTCTACACCAAGTTCAAGAAATGCGAATTTTGGCTTTCGCAAGTGGCGTTCCTCGGGCACATCATATCGAAAGACGGAGTTGCAGTAGACCCATCAAAGGTAGAGGCCGTGAAGGATTGGCCCAGACCAAAGAACGCATTTGAAGTAAGAAGCTTCTTTGGGCTAGCAGGTTATTATAGGAAGTTTGTAGAGGGCTTTTCTAAGATAGCCACTCCACTTACCAACCTGACCCGGAAGCAACAAAAGTTTAATTGGAATGATAAGTGTGAGGAAAGCTTCCAATTGCTTAAGGATAAGCTTTGCTCAACACCAGTACTTAGTGTCCCAACACCCAACGACAAGTTCGTTGTCTTCTGTGATGCATCAAAGCTAGGATTGGGATGCGTGTTGATGCAAAACGATAAGGTGATAGCCTATGCCTCACGTCAGTTAAAGGAGTATGAGCAACGCTATCCAACTCACGATATGGAGTTGGCAGCGGTGGTCTTTGCGTTAAAAATCTGGCGCCATTATCTTTACGGAGAACGGTGCGAGATTTATACAGACCACAAAAGTTTAAAATACTTCTTTACTCAGAAGGAGCTCAACATGAGGCAGCGCAGGTGGTTAGAGTTAGTCAAGGATTATGACTGTGAAATCCTATACCACCCAGGGAAGGAAAATGTAGTTGCCGATGCACTCAACCGGAAAAGCTATGTGAATTTAGCAGCCTTATCTGGAATAGAAAAGCCGCTACAGCAGGAGCTTATCAGTGCCGGAATAGAAGTGGTTATAGACAAGCTGGCTAACTTGTCTATCCAATCCAATCTGCTAGAGGACATACGAAATTATCAGAGACGTGATGAATCGCTAGCAGCACACATGGATGCAGTCAGAGAAGGCAAGACTACAAATTTCTCAATATCCAGTCAAGGTTTATTGAGATTTAAGGATCGGGTATGCGTGCCAGACGATCAAAGTATTAAGAAGACGATCCTAGAAGAAGCGCACAATACCCCGTACTCAGTTCATCCAGGGTCTACCAAGATGACTCAAGACATCAAGGCAGTCTATTGGTGGCCAGGGATCAAGAAGGACATAGCGGAGTATGTAGCTAAGTGTCTGGTATGTCAGCAAGTGAAGGCGGAGCATCAGCGGCCTGCAGGATTATTGCAACCGCTTAGCATACCGGAGTGGAAGTGGGACGATATAGCCATGGACTTCGTGACGGGTCTGCCAAAGACGAATAAGCAGCATGATTCAGCTTGGATAGTCATAGATAGACTAACCAAGTCGACTCATTTTCTACCTGTTAAGACTTCTTATACGGCAGACCAATATGCATACATCTATATCCAAGAGATCGTACGATTGCATGGAATCCCCAAGACGATAGTATCAGATAGAGGATCAGTGTTTACGTCAAGATTTTGGAGAAGCTTACAGCAAGCCATGGGTACTAAGTAAAGTCTTAGTACAGCTTTCCATCCTCAGACAGATGGGCAGTCCGAGCGTACGATTCATATTTTAGAGGATATGCTACGCGCATGTGTACTTGACTTCGGAGGATCGTGGAACAAGTACCTACCGCTGATCGAGTTCTCGTACAACAACAGCTACCAGTCGACGATCGAGATGGCACCTTATGAGTTGCTATATGGAAGAAGGTGCCGATCACCGTTACACTGGGACGAGGTAGGAGAAAGGCAGTTTCTAGGGCCCGAAGCTGTTAGGCAAGCTCAAGAAGCAGTAACGCTCATTAGACAGCGTATGCTTGCTGCTCAAAGCCGTCAGAAAAGCTATGCGGATACCAAGCGACGCGATGTGGAGCTCCAAGTTGGAGATCAAGTCTTCCTGAAGATATCTCCTATGAAGGGTGTCAAGCGGTTCGGGAAGAAAGGCAAGCTCAGTCCCCGATTCATAGGTCCTTTTGAGATATTGGACAAAGTGGGACCAGTTGCGTATAGACTAGCCCTACCGCCAGCACTAGCCGATAGTCACAACGTCTTCCACATTTTGATGCTACGCAAATATGTGTCAGACCCATCTCACGTCCTCAAGTACGATACCATAGCGCTCCAGAAAGACTTAAGTTACGAGGAACGACCGGTTAGCATCCTAGATAGGGGGATGAAGCAGTTACGGTCCAAGAGCTTTCCTATAGTCAAAGTCTTATGGAGTAATAGTTCTGAACGCGAGGCCACGTGGGAGTTGGAAGAAGACATGCAGAGCCGGTATCCGGAGTTATTTGGTAAGTAAATTTCGAGGACGAAATTCTTTTTAGTAGGGGAGAATTGTAGAGTCCAAGAACTTTACTTAGCTAATTGTTAGTAGTATTATAGTATGTTTAGTGTTATCTTTGTTACTATGGATTTTTGGTTCAGACCGGGAGTTATTTGGACACTCATAGTAGTACTTATAGATTTTCTAAGTTTAACCTATAGTTTAAGAATATTAAGTATAACCTAAGGTTTGATTATATGACTGATATTAAGGATAGTATTTGTTATATTATAAGGTTTAGATATCAACCAATAGGATTTTAAGCACATGTTATGAATGGTAATTAAGGATTAAGTATTTTTGAGGATTAAATTAAATAAGGGTAAAGTTTGAATGTTATAGGGTCAGTCAGCAGCCTTGAGTACGTTGAGGGCTTAGTCAAGGTTGTTTACTCCATTCAAACTTAGCTAAAAATGTGTAAATTTGTGTTTAAATATTCAGCGTATGCCGATATATCGCAGCTATAGGGGGCGATATATCGCAGCACGTAGATACGGAAAACACGAATCGATGCACGGTCGCCTCGGGAACAAAGGTCCAGGCGATATATCGCCTATAGGGGGCGATATATCGCCTCCTCCAGTATGTTTTCAAATGTTTTTGAATTCATTTCCTTTCAGCCATTCAAACTCCTTCAACAGTCCAGCATCTTTTGAACGAGTCTTCAGCCTCTGCTGAACGATTATTCAAATGATTTTCACCTAAAAAGCCATTATTTTTATTCAAGTAAAATCAAGATATTTTCATTCCCAAACTCTATAAATAGGACCTAGTACCCAGCCATTATTCACCATTTGCTCTAAGTTCAGAAGCTACTAGTGTTAAGTGAGTGTGAGAGTGTAAACACCTGGTTTGGGGAGAAACTATAAGCTTAAACATCATAAGCTTATCAAACACTTTGGGAAGTGAGTTCTATAGTAGTTCGGTGGAGGTTAGATTGATCTTGCAAATCTTTGAGGTAACCAAAACTCTAGTTCCTTTCTGTATTTTATGTTATTTCCTTTCTCAAAACCTTCTACTCAGTCCCCTAACCTTATTCTTATTTTGGTTAGGGAATCCAAGCTCTTAAGCATATAAGTCGGTAAGTATGTTTTTTTATGGTTTAGTCTTTCCATCTCTTTCATTTCATCTCCTTTCTTTAGACTCACTCTTTCTTATGGTTTTAGGAGTGTTCCAAAAGTCCCAACTCAGTCCATAATCCCGGTAACTTTGGTAAGGAAAATAGGCTAGAATCAATATGTTATGTGCTTATGTTATCTATATGTTTTATGTTATTAAAAGTGTTATGATATGTATATATGTGTTTGTAGGCTTGGGCATATGACCCATATGACTAACAAGACCCCAAATGGGTTATGGGCATATGACTTACTTAGCTAGTAGGACCCCACTAATCCCATGGGCATATGCTTGTTTAGTCTATGGGACCCCAAGTAATAATGGCCATTATAATAAGTGTATGTTATATGTATTATGTTAAGTCTTTATGTTTTCTTATGAAATTGTGTATATGACTATGTGTTAGATTTTCCTTGCTGGGCATTAGGCTCATTCCTTTTTGTTTTATGTGCAGGAAAATAAGCTTTAGAGGCGGTAAGATTCGTGACGCTTGGAGGATGTGTATCGATGATGAATGGAGTCAAGGGGCCGAGCGTTATTCGATTCGAGGATGTAGTTTCGGTTTTATGTCTTTTTACATGTATTTTCCGCACTAATTATGTAATGTCTTATTATTTTAAATTATGTTTTTGTTTTAAAGACAATGGGATCCCATATCCGTTTTGGTATTTAATTTGTAAATAACTCTTATTTTGCAAGTTATTCAATAAATTATGGTATTTTCGTAAAAATGTAAGTTTTATGTATAGTTTCGTTAATGGTCCAAATAGTCTAGATTAGTGGGTCATTACAATGTCTTCGCATGGTCACATTTAGACATGGTAGGGATAAGTCCAAATGTGATAAGCCATGCACTTAAAATTGACAAGAGCTTCCTCCCGAAGTAGCAAAAATGTAGACTCCTGGACAATGATTGGAGGAAAGCCCTAAAGGAAGAATTCGATAGGTTAAACGAAAATCGATTCATACGAGATGCCTTCTATCCTGATTGGATCGCCAATCTAGTGCTAGTTCCGAAACCCAACGGAACGTGGCAGACTTGCATCGACTACTCCGACCTCAATAAGGCATGCCCCAAGGATTGTTTTCCCTTATCGCGAATCGATCAGCTCGTAGATGCCACGACAGGTCACGATGTCATGTCATTCATGGACGCCTATTCTGGATATAACCAGATCGCCATGCACGTGCCGGACCAAGAACATGCAAGCTTTTGTAACCGACAAAGGACTATACTGCTACAATGTCATGCCTTTCGGACTTAAAAATGTTGGAGTAGCATACCAAAGACTTGTGAATAGAATGTTCTCCAAGCAGATAGGTAATAACATAGAAGTTTATGACATGCTAGTTAAGTCTTGTTGACGCGGTTCTTCACCAACAGGTAATTAAGAGAAGAAGAGAAAGGGATTAGTGCTAAAGGTGAACCGAAATAGATATATGATCTTGGAGGATGAAAGAGGTGACTCAAGACACGTTTTTTAAGTGGTTTGAAGGTTAAAATCCTTCTACTCCACTAGTCAATATTATCGATCTATACTGAGTATTTGATTACAGAGTATTTCTTACAAGAGATTATTTTTCCAACCCCTATCAACTCCCAGGGTCTCCATATTTATAGGAGAAGGCACCTGGAAGTTGGTGAGAAGGTCATCCCGTGACCTTCTTAGTTGTCGTATCAATTCTGTGACATTCATGATTAATTCCTAAACCTGACACATAAGTGTGGTCAAATCAATAGGTAAGGAGGTAATGGGCCGCACGGCCCAACCCAGTCGTGGGTGTTTGAACACGCACGTTCCTGCTGCATGTCCGAGAAGTCAGGGGGATATCAGACACGTGATGCCTGATATATGCACGTTTACCTTGTGTGTGTTGACTTCACAAAGGGTCACAGCCTCCATATCCAGCTCGTACCACGAGCTTCATACTTAGCTCGGTCTTCGACCTTCGGAATTCCTGCCCCGGTCTTGGACGGTGAAGGCGAGCTCTTGGGGCTTCCTCGAGCTAAGAAGGCACGACATTACGACAGAAGCTCCGGCCCTGGGGATGATCATGAGGTAATCATGGTTAGGCCGAAGCTCGGCTTGCTAATCAGCCCGTGGGAAAATCAGGGCGTAGAAGTCTAAACATAACGATAACCATGTGGATGACCTCAAACAATGCTTTGCCGTATTACGAAAATACAACATGAAACTCAACCCACAAAAATGCTCTTTCGGAGTATCTTCGGGAATGTTTCTCGGTTTTATAGAAACCTGCGAGGGATAGAGGTCAATGATGACAAGATCCAGGCATCAATCAATATGCCTTCACCTCGAAAGCATAAAGATGTATAAAGTCTAACTAGATAGATGGCGGCATTAAGTAGGTTTGTTTTGAAATCTACAGATCGTTGTCTTCCATTCTTCAACCTTTTGAGAGGAGGCAAAAAGTTCGAGTGGACAGATGAATGCGAGCTCGCATTCCAAGATTTAAAGAAGCACCTCGCGGAACCTCCGATCTTGTCAAAACCTATCACAGGAGAAGTCTTATACTTTTATCCCGCTACTACTGAGCACGCCATTAGTGCTGTGCTCGTCCGAGAAGACAAAAAGGTACAAAAACCAGTATACTATGTCAGCAAAAGGTTACTGGAGGCAGAATCGAGATACCCTTTAATGGAAAAACTGGCACTCAGCCTGATCCACTCATCTCGAAAGCTTCGATCTTATTTCCAAGCACACCCTATCCATGTGTTGACTGACCAACCACTGCGACAAGTCTTGTCCAAACTAGAAGCCTTGGGTAGATTGTTAAAATGGGCAGTCAAACTCAGACAGTTCATAATCACTTATCACCCGAGAACGACCATAAAGGGACAAGCCCTGGCAGATTTCATCGTAGAATGTACTGGTGTGTCTGACGACGAGGTTATAACCCCAGCCCGTGACCTTTGGAAACTTTATGTCGACGGGTCTTCCAAAAAAAATGGATCGGGGGCAGGAATCGTACTAATCACTCCAGCAGGAAATCAATTTCATTCCGCCTTGAGGTTCAGCTTCGAAGTATCTAATAATGAGGCTGAGTACGAAGAATTATTGGCAGGACTTTGAATAGCCATGGAACTCAAGTCAAAGGCAATACACTACTACAGTGATTCGCAGTTGGTGGTTAAACCAATTTTAGGGGAATATCAAGCTTGCGGCATAAGGATGGATGCTTATTTAGAAAAAGTCAAGGCTGCACTCGAACAATTCGAGTTCTATGCCATAGAGCAGGTTCCCCTTGAACAAAACTCAAATGCGAACGCCTTAGCCAGGCTCGCTACGTCCAACAAGTCTGACATGCTGAACATAGTCCTAATAGAGTTCCTATCAACCCCCAGTATCAATGAGCCTGAGGAGGAAGACGTACAAATGATTGACTCCGAACCAACCTGGATGACCCCAATAGTTGATTACCTCGAAATCGGCATTCTCTCAGTAGAACGGAACAAGGCTCAGAAATTGATGTATCAGATTATGAGGTACACTATTGTGGAAGGAAGGTTATATCGGAGAGGATATTCTATGACACTACTTCGATGTGTGACCCCACCCGATGCAAAGAAAATCCTAGAAGAAATTCATGGAGGATTTTTTGGAGACCATATTGGGGGGCATATTTTGTCGAAGAAAATTATAAGACAAGGATACTTCTGGCCTACTGTCAAAGCAGATGCATTCGAATATGTCAAGAAATGTGATAAATGCTAGTGATTTGCTACAATTCTGCGATCTCCACCATTCGAGCTAACCATGATGACCTCCCAATGGAAATTTGCAGTATGGGGAATCGATCTTATAGGCTCGTTACAAACCAGCAAAGGTGGAGTAAAGTATACTGTGGTCGCGGTTGATTATTTTAGAGACTGAACCCCTGCCAATGATTACCTCAAAAAAAGTTCTGGACTTTGTGGTAAAAAACATCATTTGCCGATACGGAATGCCCAGAAAAATAGTATCAGATAACGGTACTCAATTCGACAGTGAATTATTTACCCATTTTTTGTGAAAAAAATGGAATAATAAAAAGCTTTTCCTCCGTTGCCCATCCCCAAGCAAATGGCTAGGTTGAAGCAGTCAACAAAACCCTCAAAAGCTCAATGAAGAAGAGGTTGGAGGAGGCTAAAGGAAAATGGCCCGAGGAGTTACCTCAAGTTTTATGGGCGTATCGAACCACAACTCGCACTTCAACAAGGCACACCCCTTTCTCCCTAGCATATGGATGGAAGGCCATGTTACCAATTGAGGTTGAAATACCTACAATTTGAAGCCATGCTTACGATCAAGCCTCGAACCAATCCCAGCTCGAAGTAAGTCAGGACCTAATTGAAGAAAGGCGAGATGAAGCTCAGTTGAAGAATGCGACATATCAACAACGAGCTACTTGATACTTCAATAAAAAGGTTCGAGATAGAAAGTTTGGATTGGGAGACTTAGTACTAAGACTTGTATTCCTAGCTACAAAGGACCCGTCTGCTGGCGTACTCGGACCTAATTGGGAAGGATGTTACAAAATCGAGTCCATTATTAGACCTGGAGTATATAAATTGGCCAGATTAAACGAAGAATTGGTACCGTGAGCTTGGAATGGCAAGCATCTACGACCTTACTATCAATAGTGTAGGAATGATGTCTCATTGTAACCAAGCATGTTTTTTTTACATAATTTTTCTTAATAAAATGTTCAATTTTGATCAAAGGTCATTTTCTTTATTTAATGTTGTATTTTTTGCAAACTCTCTTAATACAATAACCTATGATCACACTCATAGGATATTAAGGGGGCATCGGTGGTTTACAATGATACCATGAGTTTTAAAAAATAAATAACATAAAATAAAAATGTTTGGATGGTTAACCCGACACGAAAATGTTGTATACACGAAAACTAGCAAATGTCTGGATCATTAACCCGACATAAAGGTTATAAGTGTATGCGCGAACTAAGATGATCTGGGCCATAATTGGATTATTAAAGTTATAAGTATCTGGATATAACCAGATACGCGAGCTAAGATGATCTGGACACAACTAGATTATTTAAAATATATATAAATAAATAAATACAAGTGTATGGATTACAAACTAAACACAACCTAAATAGGTTTGGAACAAACTAGCTAAAACTAATCGACGAAAGTTGGAGCATAAATAAACCTACTTCGAGCTAAGTCGAGATCGAGGTTGGAATATTTTGCAAAAAAATAGTTTCGACCTCATAACCTTAAGGAGCTATTCGAGGAAGAGGAAAAGTGACTAGAAAAAGCAAGATATAACTAAACTACCTGTCTTACATGCCACATAAGTACTTTCGAGTGTGTGGTAAAAGTAAGGTCCGACCTTGACAAATAACGAGATCGGACATGGATATATCGAGCAAACTGTGTATAAATGCATTGAAACTTGAGCTTAAATTCAACAGATGTTTGTATGAATAAGCAAACATAAAAGAAAAAATATCAAAGTAAAAGCTGAACATAAAATTAAAGATATCAAATGTAAAAGTTTGAAAAAAAAAAAAACTCTTATACGAGCTATAAATTGTTTTTTCCCCAGGGGCATAAAAAAGAAAAAGAAATTTTTTTAATGGGACGCAGCCCATGATCTCGCTTCTAGGAAGCAGGAGCATCCCCCCCGGCGACATCTGGCATCTCCTTAGCCTTTTCAGCCTCCTCCTTAGCTTCATTTGCCTCCAATCGAGCTTGCCACTTCGCCAAGAACTCGTCCTCGAGGGTATCCAGGAAGTTAGTATCGAGGTCAACATTGTTGGCCCAGATCCTATACATGGCCGTGTCTACTGTGCAATCCTTATTTCGCTTGAATTCCTCGAGGAGGCGAGCCTTTTCACCCTCCATTATGTCGAAGGTGGCCTTTTTCTCCTCCTCGAGCTTAGCGTTTAACTTTTCAAGCTCCTTGACTCTTGAGTTCTCCTCAAGCTCTTTGATTCTCGAGTTCTTCTCTTTGAGCTCGGCCTCCAGATTCGACTTGGCAGCTTTGAACTCGTTAGCGAGCTTGAGCTGGAGATTCTTTGACTCTTGAGCATAGGACATGCTTGAATGAACCTCATTGTTCAGCTTGTAATTCAGCTGAGCAAATGCAGCAAGGGCCTATACACAAACAACTTGGGTTAGAGCATATGCCAAGAAAAACCCAAGCAAATAACAACAAAGTAAGAGAAAATCACCGAGGAGATGAGCTTGGTACCCTTGTCATAAAGGGCACTGGAGTCTCTCGCATTGGTCAGAAATTGCCACTGAGGAGCCCCGAGATTGTTGAAGCTTTGACCCACTCGAGACCAAATGTCCAAGCCTAGAGTGGCTATGTGGGTCCCTGCAGCATTTTCGATAACATACTCATCAGAATGAGTCAAAATCGATAACAAGCGCTCTCGAGTGGGAACTGGCTTCTTCAGAGCTGGTGCAGTCGCCTGAAGGATTTGGGTGGCGGGAGGCAGAGAAGTAGCAGCTTCGGCAGGTACCCCCGACCTAGGGGTCTGTGGTCACAACTTGCCTCGGGCCTTGGGGACCCGGAGGAGGAGGAGTCACCTCAGCCTTTTTTGGGACCTTAGCTGGCCATCTCGTTTTTTGTGACGCTCTCGGGTGTTTGCTTTGTTTGGCCCCCGAACGGAAATTGAGCACGTTATCGAGGCCAGAATCCATATCGCCTGCATAAATGAGTCACACATTAGTATACGAGCTCAAAATACTAAAGTAAATGTGAAGCAAACATTTAATGGAAACAAAGATTCAAGTGACGAGAAACCTAATGGGAACTCTCCCCCGACCTCGTGCTCGGCAACCAAGTAATCCCCCTATCTTCAGAGGAGGCTGGGGGAGTCCCTTTCCTATATGTGGAAGTTAACCTCGAAAGGTGTTTATAATTGTTTGTTCCGTATTGAACGACTACCCCATCCCAAACTTCATTTAAACTATACATAGTTTGGTATTTTCCTATCCAACTATCGAATCTATGAACCCTATCGTCTACCCAAGACCATACATGGAAATTATCCCTGGAATCTGGGAATAGGATCAGGGTGTCGGGTTTATATTGTAGTAGGGAAGGAAACCACAAGGCCGAGCTGAGAATGACTTTACCTCTGTCACTCGAGCTCGAAGCCTCGTCGTTCGCATCATTTCCTGAGCACGGACTCTTGTGGCGACATACTGGGGATCGGGCCCTCGAGCTCATTGACTTCTGCCTCGGAGGAAGCTTGTCAGTAAGGAGTGGTACGTGCTCCCACATAGTGTATTATCAGTAGGTGGCGTTGTCCATCGATTGATCCTGCTCCAGAAGGCCGCAGGCTCGAAGCTTATCTTCATGAAGAAGATAAGATAGAGAACGCCTACCGTACGGCAGTTGGAGCAAAGCTTCCTTGTGCTTCATCGTTGAGTCTGTAGGAGTAGTGCGATGATAGTTGGCTGAAGAAACAGAGCATATCAATTAGATCGAGCCTAAAAATTAATCGAGCATGAAAAGAAGGGAGGATATGTACTTACGAATTCGTTGGAACGAATAGAACTTCGAAGGAGCCAGGCCATCTGTCCATAAGAAGGCCAGTTTGAAGTTGGGGGGATGGTTGCACTACTACAAAAAATGATTTTTAGGACTAGCATTGCGAGTCCTAAAAAAGTTTTTAGGACTCGCGAGGCGCGAGTCCTCTATTTGAGAGCCTTAAAAACTAAGGTTTTTTAGGACTCGCATTGCGAGTCCTAAAAAATCTGGTTGAATGCCTTTAATTAAGTTTTTAGGACTCGCAATGCGAGTCCTAAAAGAACATTTTTAGGACTCGCAACGCGAGTCCTAAAAAATCTAGTGCGAGTCCTAAAAAATCTAGTCGAGTGTCTTTAATTAAGTTTTTAGGACTCCCATTGCGAGTCCTAAAAGAATGTTTTTAGGACTCGCAACGCGAGTCCTAAAAAATCTGGTGCAAGTCCTAAAAAATCTGGTTGAATGTCTTTACTTATGTTTTTAGGACTCTCATTGCGAGTCCTAAAAAATCTAGTTTAGTTCTTTAAGTAATTTTTTAGGACTCACTTTGCATGCCCTTAAAAGTAATTTTTTTTAAAAAAAAAATGCAGCTACAATTTTCATTTTGATTTAGAAAAAATATATCCCTTTGAGTGTCCAAAATGTATTATATATGTTAGATTTCTAAAATTTCAAAAGAAAATACAACAAAATAATTTATTAATTACTCAAAAATATCATTCCAGTATTTAGTCTTCTCGACTTACAAAATCATATTACATGATAGTTTATACTATAGTAAAATTCTATCATCACCAAATATAAAACAAGAAATGTATACAAAGTTAGTGAAATATAATTTTGATTCTAAAAGCTTCAACATTGTTGTCTAGTATTGCGCTAAAGAAATGCATCTCAATATAAACCTGCACATTGTAAAAAAGTTCTTTAATTATTAGCTTCATCAAACTTTTCAAAAAAAAAATGTATAATCTGACTAAGCAAAGCTCAACATCAATTAACAGAAATATACTACATGAAAATTTAACAAATAAATAGGTTACAAAAAAAAACATATTACATGAAAATTAAAACATAATTCACCAGTACATGTTTTTATTTATTGTAAATCACTGAAAAAAATGTGTTTTGAGTTGTCCCAATACTTTAGCCCCAATAGAACTTACCTATACAATAAAATAATTAAAGATAACATGCCAGTGAAAAATGAGGTAACTGAGAATAAAAGATCAATAAATATATACTAGGAGGCTGCACAGACGGTAAAAAAAAAACACTTTAGTTCACTAGTTAACCAAATGACCAAAACTAAGATAACTGCTTAATTTTTTGCACAAAAGCACAACACACCCAAAGATGAATAAAACTTCACCATAAAGCTATATAACCACACTACCTCAACAAGACTGCCATTTAATTTAATATTATTATTTGAATGAAGAGCTAAGTTCTTACAGAAGATCATCAAGCTCAACACAGTACAGATTCTAAAGACAGAACTAGTCTTGTATAGTAAAGTTGTTACCTCCTCAAGTTTAATTGTTCCAGCAACAGTGACCAAACTCTCATGTCCTTGCCTCTGGTCTATTACTGTATGGCCCAATGCGTCACTCTCCATAATAAAATCCAAATTATCTACGGATGACACATTATCAATCATAGCTGCCAGATGTTCACTATCTTTCAAAAGTGCATCCAAATAGCGAGTCAATTCTCCCTTGGTAACCCCAAATTCTTTCAAGCGACGAACCTGAAACAGCGCAAGCATGATTAGCCTCACTACAAAAAACTTTAACCAAGTAAATGGCACCACAAGTGTTAACTCCGTCTATTAATATGTTCTTATTAAAACTTCGATAAATAAATGCACATAAATAAGAGACTATAGAGGTCACCATGTATCTATTCACACGTAAGCTTATGAACTTGACTAGTCATAAACTTCCTTTCAATATGGTATGATTTCTTTCACCATAATTTGATTGGTGAAAGAAAACTTGTCACCATTGCATAAGCTTATATATAATATGTATATTTATAGATAACAACTTCACAGTAGATTTCAAATATATACTGAACGTGGCAAACTATCATTTGGTCTGAGATAAATAGCATATATATACATATAAAAAATTTCATGTGCAAATTTTCATGTAATTTTTCAGCCCCACTAATTTCAAAAGAAAACAAATACTTGCTGTTAAAAAAGAGATAGTTTTATTTCTTCCTTTCTATATATATATAAATCAAATCTGGCCTACAAACAAGAGTCAAATAGTTTTAAAAAGTATTGCTTTGCACCCATATATCATCTCAGCAATTAGCAAGATATAAAATTCATTAATAAGTAAATGTTGGTTTAGGTAAAAATAATGATATATTCATTATTATGATCAAAACACTTCAACTCAACAAAAAACAGAGTTAAAGTCAAAGGCATAACAAAAACAGAGAACAAATCTATAATAAATGTTCATTCACATAAATACAATGATAAATCATTACTAAAAAAGTTGTCCTTAAGACAATATCAACCAAATGAAACTAAAAAAATTATTTTAGTCCAGCAAGTTTAGACCAGATAATCTTTTCAACAATTAAATAGTCTAGTCTTGAACTGCAAGTATAAATTTGTTGATAAATGAATTGTAATTAGAACAAGGCATTTACCAAATAGCATAAATTGCATTAGGACATGATGAAAATTAATAATACATATAGACCAAAATAAGTTGAGAATGATCAACCTGCATAATGCACAACCACAGGCATATAAGCTCATAAATACATCGAAGAATAAATTCAACACTAACACAACTGATAACTAATTTAAGTTTTATGTGACAGCAATAGCTGCTAAATAAAATGAAAGCAATGGCAAGACCAACCATTTTAACTTATTCCATCCAAAATAGAACTAATACAAATAACAATAACAGAGTTTCGAGAGGCCATTTAACAAACGGTTGGTGTGCACCTCATTTGTTTGAATTAGATTATATTATATGTATAGGTTCATGCTCCACCACAATCTGTGTTTTTCTATTTTGTCTTAATGGTATAACTATGAATTACTATTCCAATTACTATATATATATAACCAAGCTCTTTCAAGTTTCAATACTATTAAATAAAGTGTGGAAACAAAAGGAAATTCATTTGAAATATAAACTCAGTACCTGATCATTTAGTGCAATTTCTGACAATATTTGCTAGCTTGTAGAACTTGATCTTTAGTAGAAGCCATCATTTAATTTCTACTAATTTGGGGCTGCAACAGCTTTGAGATTAAAAGACATGAATCAGACTTACTTGGATACCTCTATCTATATATATATATATATATAGTCTCAAGAAATACTAGAATACTCTTCAATCTTTTAGGCTTTCGTATAGGAAACATCTATAATTCTAAACTACATTACATAAACAGAGCCAAGCTTTTAAAGTTATCATAAGTGGCAATTTGTAAACATGACATTCAAGAAGTCCACAAGAAACACATCAAACATGGTCCTACAAATTTTTAAATAACTATTATTATTAAAGTTCTATTGTAGGAAATATCATCTTTCTATTACAAATTAAAATATAAAAAAACAGAAGATTAAAAATTTAACAACATCATATATAATTAATTGAAGAGACATCACCTATAAATGATTTATATATATATATAATATCTCCCCGTGAGCATAGTAAACTAACTACTTCTTCAAAGTGCTCTTTTCTTATATTTTATTCTTACGTTTTGAACATTCAAGTGATTCCAGAAATCACAATGGGTAGTATACCAAAATCATGATGGGTATAAAATTAAAATGAAAAGGAGACAGGGGAGAAAAAATATTACCAACGTTGCTACTACTTTCTTAAAAAATATACAGGAGCAAGACTCACCTAAAGATATCCCCAAATCAACATGAATAGAAATTAACATGAAAAAAAAAATTGAGAAGAACAAAGAACCTTAAGGAATTATTTTAAAGATCAAATATATTCAGTCTTTAAACACTTCCATATGTCTTATGCTCATGGGATGCTCACAAAGTCATTCTTAACCATTTACCAAAAGTCTTTCCATAAAGAAATATATAAATCTATTAACAAAAGATAGATTTTACAGTCAGAGGAAACAAAAAACAAATAAGGTCACCAAATATAAGAATCGAAACTTACCACACTTGGTTGTAAATGAAATGAAACCTAGACAGCTCCGTAGAGAAAGAAGGGGGAAGACGATGCACATAGAAACAGTGAGATGATATGATGAGGATTCATTTGGGCTTTGGTCCCTTTGTATTGAAATGAGGGATTTCAAAGGCAGTGAGAGCTAGATGTGTAGAGGAATTCTAGGGATTTTGAGAGAGATGAGGTCTGGAAGAGAGAGACAAAATAAGAAATAAAATTTTAAACATAATGGTGGATAGATTAAATAAAAGGTGCAAAAGATAACCTGCTGGAATCGTGAACCAGCAACCAGCAACCAGCAGAGACCCACGCTGAGAAGCACGCCGCCGCCGAGAGTGATGGAGCCGAGAACCCGCACCGCCGCCGAGAGTGCTGGAGCCGAGAACCCACGCTTGCTGGAGGCGTTCACCACCATCACCGTCGCCGTTCACCCAGCCGCCGCCGAGCAGCTGTTCGCCCAGCAGCCGCCGTTCACCACCCAGCAGCCCTAGATCGTGTGATGAATAAATCCCCAAATGGCTGATGAGTTTTCTTATAATTTCGAAAAAGCCATAGTTTTTTTATGCTTTTTACTTCAAAATAATTAAGGACTCGTTTGGAGAGTCTTAATACTAAAAATGAGGGTTCTTAATACTTTTTTAGGACTTGCTTCTAAAAAAAATAGTAAGACTCCTGAAGCAAGTCCTTAAATTTTTTAAGTGAAATATTTATTTTTTAGCTCAGATTTTTTAGGACTCGCAGATTCTTTTAGGACATTCATTGCGAGTCCTAAAAGAGTATTAAAGACTCTCAAAGCAAGTCCTTAAAAATATTAAGTAAAACACTTATTTTTATAGCCCAGATTTTTTTAGGACTCGCATTTTCTTTTAGGACACTCATTGCGAGTCTTAAATTACGTTTTTTCAGGACTCTCAATGAGTGTCCTAAAAACTTCATAAATATTTTTAAGGACTTGCATTTATGTGCGTGTCCTAAAAAAGTGTCCCGTAAAAGGTATTTTGTAGTAGTGTTGGGCATGTCTTCAAAAAATTTCTTCTCCTTGGGATAGCTCGACAGGTAGTAGAAGTCGTCTCCTCCCCGAGCCCGAGAGGGGTTGCTTTTCAGGCAAAGAGATACATGATCTCTCTTGGTGAAGGTCCTTCCCACTTTAATTCATGGTACAGTGACCTCAGGGCTGACAAGACCCTGTATGAATTAGTCTAGAGTTGGAAGGGCGTGAGCCCAAAAAAATCCATAAAATCCTTAAAAAAGGATTTCAAGGGCAGTAGCGCCCCCGCCTTCATATGCTCGCGACTCCTAGCTGCGAGCTTAGTTTATTGTCAGGACGACCATCACCCAGGTAGCAGCTTCGTTTGTTGGAGGTAGGAGCTCGACACCTCAGTGAGCCTGAAAATCCTAGGTCGTGGCAAGCCAGGATGTCGAAGATTTGTCCTAATGAAATAACCAAGCTTCAGTAATGCTCGGCCTCGAAAAATTCCTCCCTAGAGGTAGGAATAGCAACAGGTTGCAAGGTGGACGTACGGTTTGATGAATCCTCCATCAGCGAGATAGTAAACTCACCAGGCTTGTAGGCAACGGTTACTTTGAGCATGGGGTCGAGAGGGACCGGTCTAAGCTTGGGGTCTGGGTCTGGATAGATTGCGACCCAAAGTTTCCTCCTTTTCCTCTCCTCAACCTCGTTAATTTGACTACGGAAGTGAGTTCGAATATCTTCTTGCTTTCACCTCACTTTATGTTCGCGAATTAGCTGCTAGTTTCGAGTGAATGGAGATTCTTGACTTGGAGTTGTCGGGGAATAAGGAACTGCGAGCACTGACCCCCACCATTTTTCATAATTTTGCGACATCTAGCAAGAAAGAAAAGGGTGAGGGCCAGGTACACAAGAAATCAGAGTAAAATTTTAAGTGATTCGAGCTCGAATTCCCGAAATCACGAAATAAGCTCGATCGAGACCAAAATCTCAAAAGAATGAGTCGAACTCGAGGAAAAACCCCAAGCCATTGTAAGGTTCGGGCTTCGAGTGTGTATTTGACACGAAGGAGGGAAAGTGGATTCATTTTAAGAATCTCATATTTCCAGGGAAAAAGTTGACAGTTACTCAAAAAGGTGATAATTTTGGGAAACGTGCAATTTAAAACCCTAATTCAGTACCCCATTTCTTGGTCTACATGATACCTTACCCGTAGTCTAAAAAAATAAAAATAAGAACCTACATTTACGTCTTTTGAACTAAATCTGGGTTTGAAACCCATGATATCAAAAATTTTGAACTCAAAATTTACGCAGTATCAGCTAAACAATGTGTTTGAGATTACTAATTACTATGAATATTCTTATAAAACTAGTGAGAAACTAGTAAATATGTTCTCAGTGCAGCAGAAACATAAAAATGCACGAAAAAAAAATGTATGGGGTCAAGAACATGAAACTTACACACTGAAGCTTGTAGATACAATGAATCGACGACTGAAGGAGTGGTTGCAAAAGTGATCTCACGGAGTCGAACATGCCAAGATTGTTTTGTTTTCTCGGTTTAGAATACATGCAAAGAGGAAAAGGGATTTTTTGGCTCTGGTTTTTCTTTCTGAAACTTAAAATGTTAAAATGAAGAAGAAGGGGACGACACAGTTATATATATGTGTCCCAAGAGGAGATTAAGGGTCGAGCTAATCTGGGCCTTTGGCTAGATTTGGTATTTGATCCAATGGTCAGGTGCAAATGTAACAATGGCGGCAAAAAGCTGGAATGTGAAAGGCCGTGGGTGTGCTGAAAAGGTACTCAAGTACTCTGATTGAGCAACCTGTGGCTGCCGTGTGTCCACACTCGAGTGTGGTAGGTAGTTCAGTTTTCAAAAAAGGGACAGTTCAAAAGTTTCCTTCTCATGGGATTCGAACTGATACTTTTGAGGGGAAAAAATGTTACACCTAGATTTCGAGAATGGGAACTTTCACCTCGAAATTCAGGTTCGTAAGGTGTAAGCTCGAAATAAGCAAGGTCATTATGAGGTCCACCAGTCAGAGATCTTGTGAGCTCGAATAGTATGTAGCCTCGAAGGTGTTTTGAGCCTATAAAGTGAACTCGCAACTCACAATAAGTAAGGGTTCGACACTTGTATAAGTTTCTTGATGCATCTCCTGCCCTCAGACAAGATGGTTCAAGCTCGAGAGGAGTAAGCTAGAAGGTGACGGCTTTGTCAATGATTACTTGTTGGGAGCATAGGCGAAGTGAGATGACGAGCTCGTAATAGACAAACGATCTCGAAGACACATGGATCCAGCATCCGAACACGTTAGCTGAGTGTGAATGAATTTATTATTATAAATTCCCAATATTTAAGGGATCTAATGTAATATTGGTATTAAATCCCTCATTTTATGGGATATTACTGCGTGCATAGCAAATAATGCATTTATTGGCATTATTTTATTTAATTTATAGAATATCTTCCCGAAATATGTGGGAACGAATTCTGAAACCTTCTCTATAAATAGAGATGTAAACTTCATTTGTAAAGGACTGAAATATTAAGATTTGGAGAATAAACTCTTGGCAACTATTCTCTGAGAGTTTCCAGAAGACTCCAAAGAGCTAATAATATAGACTCGTGGACTAGGAAGATTTTTAACTGCTGAACCACGTAAAAAGATCTGATTTTCATTCTTTTTATTCATTTCCTCTAGTATATTCTTGTTTAATTGCTCTCCTTTTTTTAAGTTGACGAAAAACGACGTCAACACTCTTCCTTTAGCATGGACTGCAACGAGCGCTCCATTCCCAACTCTAAGCTTTAAGCTGCCTTCGTCCACTTCCTCCCACGATTCAAGAAGCTGTAAAGAATTACAAGCATGGTTAGTAGGTCCAGAATCAATAAACCAACCAAATTTATCATTCTCTAAAACACATGTTTCTAAGATAAATGAACTATAATCATTACCTTTGTTTTTCACTGCTAGAAACTTGGGGAATTCCTGTTTCCAGTGCCCATTCTCTTTGCAGTGAAAACACTTACCTTTACCTTTCTTGTTTTTCTTGTTCTTCCCCTTAGGCGTCTGTGCATTTGGTTGTGCACTCATCTTTGCAGCCTTTGTAGGTTTGGGATTGTTGTCTTCTCCACCTTTCCTCTTTTTTCCAACTATTGAAGACGAATCTTGGTTAGCTTCAGCCTTAGCTGGATCAGCAGCAGTAGCAGTAGTCTTCTTTTCTCCTCCCTTACTTGGTCCACCCATGATAGACTCAAAATTTTGAAGCTCGTTCATGAGCTGTGTCAGACCATAGTTGATTTTGTTCATCACATAGTTGGTGGTGAACGCCAGGAATGCTGGAAAGAGAATGTTGAGGATTAAGCTGACTTGAGTTTCCTCATCTATTATTACTCCGTGTAGTTCAAATTCCTGGAAGTAGTTGGTCATTTTGATCAGATGATCGCGAACGTGTTGCCATTCGAGCATTGGCATACTTCTTGGTGGCCTCAAAACGAGTTCGCCCTGATTTTGCCCCGAACATGTCTTGGAGCTGATCCATGATTTCGTAGGCCGTCTCAACATTCTCCATCTTTTTTCTTGAGAGTGTCAACCATACTAGTCAACATGTAGTATCGTGCCTTATTGTTAGCCGCCTGCCAACGCTCGTATTTGTCTCTAACAATCTTGATAGCTCCTTCAGCTGGAATTTCTGGGGATTCTTTAGTCATGACGAACTTGGAGTTATCACTAATCAATACTATGTTGATGTTCTGCTTCCACTTAAGGAAGTTTTCTCCAGCGAGTTTCTCCATTGAAAGTTGAGAAATGATGGGAGTAGACACAACCATAATAATACTACATATTATAAATAAAATAGAAATCAATCACATTTGCAAAATAAAACTTCTATTCACTCAAATTTCAAGAAATAACACAACATATACCACAAAATATGTAAGATATGGAAAAAATATCAAAATAACCATATCTCTATTTCTTTAGGTGTTTAACTAATCTATGATATTGTTGTCTTTGTTGGCGAGAGTCAAAAATAATATCGTTAGTTAAATAGAGTTGTAAACTCATTTAATAATGGACATCATTATTACAACCTACTATTCGATCAAAATAAGAAAACAAAATTTGTTATTTTATGAGCTAGACCCACAGTTTCAATAATCACAGATTTAGTCCTAGCAGTTACCGTTGGGGTGAGTCTAGTAGAATTTGACCTATAATTATCTATCTTTCGAAATCTAACATTGTCAAAATAATTAATAAACACCTTCTGTAGGGGGATGAATCGAAGCGTCTCAAGGCCCCATTAAGCTATCGACCTTGTTAAATTAACGGTGGAGATCGAATATAATTCGTAAAATAAGCTCATTAAAAAAATAGTATTTTTATTATTAATTTTCCAAAATTAATGACTATAGTTCTCCAAAAAATTGTAAAATTAAATTTTCAAAACCAAAGTCCTCTAATTTTCTATTAATTCTAAAGTGTCACATTGCAAAAATTTCAATTAAATTAGAATTAATTTGTTGCTAATCAATATTAGGTTTAACTATTATAATGAACTTATACAATTAAGTCCAACTCAGGCAAATGGGCCATAACAATTGGGCTTGTATGAACGAGGGCTGGGTCCAGTATGTCGTTCCCACTACTAGGGCGCCCAAACTTCCATACAAGGTCCAAAAGACAGGAATTTAAACATTCGTTTTATTAATTGTTATTAATTTATTAGGCTCACTATAGTCATGCAAAGCAAATGAGCATTCACAAGTGGAATCACCCACAAGAGGAGAATTTAAACTTTATATTTTCTAATGGGCCCAAATAAAACATATAATTTTATGAATGATATGAATGTTTTATTTAGCAAAATACCATATATTATGCAAACATATGTGTGCCACTATATGCATCTAAGCCTAATTGCAAAAATAGCACATATAGTGAAAACAGACATGTTCTAATTGGATGGTCCTAATCATGTTACTATATGACCAAGTTTATGAATTTATGCAAAAATACCACAATTAATTTTCTAGAATTTATCCAAAATTTGAAATAATTAAATTTTTGTAAAAAATAAATAAGTCAATTTAAATGAAATTTATCAACAATTAACGAAAGTTAATTTAAATTTCATTTATCAACAATCAACTTAGTTTATGTCATTTTGAAAAATATTAATTTAATTTAAATATGTTTTATCAACAATTAACCTAAAGTTAATTTAAATTCCATTTATTAACAAAAAAATATTTTATTAATTGGTTTGCAAAACGTGATATTTTTAAAATCTAACCAATTTTAAATTTTAAAACAAATATCATTAACTGTTTTTCAAAAAAATATCTTGTGTTGTTACAACTATGAACAAATATCTTAACCATTTATAAAAAAAAATATTAATAGTTATAACAAACCTAAAATATCTTAAACAGTTAAACAAATTCAAATATCTATAAAAATATCTAGTAAACAAATTTTTAAATTTAAAATAATTTAAATATTAAAATGCATAGAATAATCAAATATTAATATTTTCAAATAAAGGTATAAAATATAACGATTATTTTAAAAAATATTTAATATCTGATAACTTAATTATCATATTTTAATATATTAAAAGATTTAAAATTAATTAATTAGTTAACCTATTTTAATATATTAAAATATTTGAATTTGAAACTTTGTAGAAAATATCTAATTTTTAAATAATAAACAACAAAATTATCTTATTTTAAAAAAAATTAAATGATAAAATAAATTTGATATTTTTGGGTTTGTTCAAAAAATTAATTTCATATTTTATTATCTTTAATTTTTTTTACAAAATTTAAAAGAAAAATCTCATGAATAGTACCTGTATCGAGTACTGTTCACCGTGGTTGACTGGGGACATGCGCGCGCAAGGGTGCTGCACCGAGGTACGTGGGGTGGCTGCTGAGTCCTGCGTGCACGAGGAAAGGAAACACACGCAGATGTGCACGTAGGTGGCCCTTGCAGCCCAAAAAAAATTCTGAATTTTTTGTGTGTAATTTTTCAACCCAAAAACATTTTTTAAATAATTTTTACAATGTTTTACACCAAATAAAGCATTTATAAAAATTAATTGCATAGAAAATACAACAAAATAACCCGAATTTTCTAAGAATCACATAAAATTCAATATGCTTCGTAAAAACATGAAATCCATCAAATTACTCAACAGATCAAATATTTCAATTTTACCATGTTCATATATGAAAATAAAAATTATCAAAGGCTCTGAGACCAATTGTTGGGAATTACTTATACAAAATCTTATTTATTTTCATGTAAATCATATATTAAACAAAGTAATATAAGAAAACCTAGAGCATGTTTCTATAGTTGAATTAAACAGAGATAATGAAAAAAACACTTACATTATGTGCAGCGGAATGAATAAGTCATTCCTTCAATTTCTCTAACCCTTGTATCCTTTCTGTCGAATGATATTACCAAGAAACTGAACCGATCTTCAAACTTCTTCACAGTCTCCCACAGTATCCTTAGAATCACCTAGACTAGAGTGAGAAATTCTCAACACATGAGATAGATACAGAGAGAAGAAGAGAAGAGAATATAGAGGCTTAGAAAAGAACTTTTGTTGTAAAGAGAGTCTAAAACCCTAGAGTATCAAAAACTAGAAGCTCTGTTCTTCTGTTTTCAACTCTCTTAGCATTCCTTTTTTAGGCTCAATTAGGTCACTTATTTAATTAAAAAATCAATAAAATAATAGGTAAATTCACCTCTTTGGTCGAAATTCTCATGGGCTATAGGCCCGTGAAATTTCCTATTTAATTATAAGTTTGTCAGGCTTAAATTCAAGGCCGTATTATTTTCTATTGATTAATTAATTATATAAATATTTAAATCATTTATAAAATTAATTATTTATAGTTTGAACCTTGATTTAAACTTATTTATTATTTTAGACACCAATTTTGCCTTAATTAATAAATCTGCCTTAAAATATATTTTCTTCTCTAAATTGCATAACTTTGTAAAATTATCAAAAATTGACCTGTTTAACTTTAATAATTCTAATTGATGATTAAATCAATTAATTGACACTATCTAGATGATTTTATCCAAGGTAGTGTGGGGACTATGGGCCTATGAAATCAAGCTCCAATAAGTTATCATAAACTTAACAAATAAATTTACTAACTTATTAATTCCTTGTGACTCCAATAAAAACTCAGAATTGCACTCTTGAATTCATAGAATGCTCTATAAGAAATATAAATACGTTATTAGTTATTCATTGTTACAACCATAATTATCACTCAATTATCTATAGGCAGTCTACAATGAGATGGGACTAAACTACCGTTTTACCCCTCAATGTATTTTATCCTTAAAACACTTAGTTCTTTGTAATTGATATTTCAGTAAACTAATATTAATTACTGAAATGAGATCTCTATCATTTAGCTCCTCGAACTAAACTAAAAGGAAACCATCGTTTTACTTCTTCATTAGATGTTATAGATGTTCATATCTATGATTAACACTCCCACACAATTATACTACCGAGTTCCCAAAATGTAAGTATGGGCTAGTCCGTAGGGTAAACTAGTAACGAACAAGTCAAAGAACTCAAATAATATAATCAATTAGAATACTAACCACTCAGAATTAAGATTGAATTGACATATGGTAAACTATATAATATGACTAGAATAGATAATAACGGTATGTTTACTTATCTATCTAAAGTCAATATCGGTCCAGCCCGATGTAACAAATACATCCGATCTTATCTACTTTGCTAATGTTCTGGAAATAACATAACACTATAATGTGTAAGTAGATCATATTGTAGATTGACATGTCAGTGTAAATGTTGTGCACTGACTAATCTTAGGACTAACTGATTTTTGAACATATAATCATATTTATATTCCACTGTGAATACGTCACTACACATATGATTAGCTATATGCTCGGGATTTAATAGAATTTTATATTAAACAAATAATCATTAAAAATAAAACATGTGAGCAAAGTGATTAACCAAGTTAAAAATGATTTCTATTATTTTATTGATAATAAAATGAGATTACAAAGAAATTTAGTTTTAATTAGGGCATAAAACTCCAACAATCGTTCCCTCTCCCTTACTTAGCTTTTCTTTAACCAACCATGATCTCTACACATAGTTGGCAACTTGGGATTGTTCTTGAATTTTTGGGAAGTTTGCAAGGGGCTAGGAGCTGTTAGGACTTGACATTGACGGAGGAAAACTCGGAATTATCTCAGAGGTAACTTACTTGTTCTAGTTTTCTTGAAGTTTTTTCAAAGTTCTTGATAGTTTCGGGGTTAAGGTCATTTCTAAGAATTTGGAGGTTTCTAGGGAATTTCGTGTGGTTGTTGATGGTGGAATGCAAAGAACTTGGGATTTGGCTTGGGAATCTCGGATTTGAGGTAAATTTTGTCTCAAAACTCAAAAGATGCAAACTTTGGTTTTAATGTGTTTTGATGTCTTGGATGAGTTATGTTGTTGTTTTATGGTCGATTGGGAGTGTTAAATCTCTTAGAAAACTTGTTTGGGGTCGATTTTGGGTCATTTGGTTTTGTTTGAAATTTCTAAAAAAGTGCAATTCTAGGTTTTACCGCAGTAGTGCTGTACCGCTTGGGGCAAGCGCCGCAGCCCGCTTGAGTTTCTTTGAGGGTGGGTTTGCCTCGGAATGTTGTGGCACCGCAACCCTTTAGAGGGGGCGTCACAGCCCTAAATGGGGAAAAATGATAGGGAACCTCTTTGTACATTGGAGTGCCGCGGGCCTTTAGGGAAGCATCGCGGCTCAAAATGCACGAGCTTTACATAGGGGCTTCTCGGTTTGTTTTAGAGTCGCGGAGCTGCAGGGGTACGCCACAGTGCTAATGCAGTGCATTTTATTTATGGTTTTAAGGAGTTATCTTGGGAGGCTCAGGGGATGATCCCGCTATCCTGTTTAGTGTAATCCAAGGTCCCGAAAGCTAGGGCTTGGTCTTGGAGCCCATTATCTGAATTAGCCCTGATTAATGTACCCATCGTGTTGTGACTAGGGTTTTCTGCAAGGCTCTGGTGAAAGGGATCGTACCCAGGGTCGCTTCGCTAAGTTGCTCAGGACTTAAGGTAAGAGAATTGACACTTGCACCATGTGTTGAGCACTTGCCCTATTATTTGGAAAAAATTATTATTGTATTTAAATTGTGAATAATGGTTGTGTGATTCTATCTGGTTTTATTTGTTGCATCTGATTGTTGAATAATTATACGTGAGTGATCGGCACTGGCCGTATTCAGCAAATTGCATGTGTAATGTAGGTCGAGATGGCGGGGATACTTACAAGGTTATGAACCCATTGGTTCGGCAGAAGTCGAATGAATGAATATTGGATTGTCATGAATTTTGTTATCTGTTGTCATGCTTATTATGAGTTTTAAATGTCGTGATAGTTCTCTTGCCGGGCTTCGACTCACGGGTGCTTTATGGTGCAGGTAAGGGTAAAGAAAATCTGGATTAGCCATGAGTTGGAGAACTGTAGAGGCGGCGTGTACATACTCAGCCTGCTCGACCGCCACTGTCGAGATATTTTGAGGAACATGGGTTATTGGCTCGATTTTGCCGCTTAGGTCAGCTAGTTTTGTAATTTTGTTGTAACTGCATTTTTTATTTAAAACCTTTGGGATCCCTTGTGTTATCCCCAAAAATTGGAGTTCGATGACGTGGCAATAAAAATGACAAATGGCAAGGAATGGTTGGGTGATCTGGCTTAGAAATGACCCGGTAGACCAGTGAAGAATTTTTGACTGGCCAGTCACATGTTTGTCTACCCAGGCATGACCATGTCCGACCAGTCACATGTTTGTCTGCCCAGGCATGACCATGTACAACCAGTCATGTGTTTTTCTGCCCAGGCATGACCATGTCTTACCAGTCATGACCATGTCCGACCAGTCATGACCATGTCTGCCTAGCCAAGTGCATGTCTGCCTAGTCAAGTGCATGTCTGCCCAGTCAGGTGCGTGTCTGCCCAGTGAAGGTGTGATCGACCAGCCTGAATGAGATATGGATCGACTAGACAGAGCAGAGCTACGTAAGAGATCCCAGAAACGGCTTCAACAAGAATTGGTCTTGGCTTGTGCGGGAATCTCTCAGTTTATGCCACGAATATAGTATACTGTTATATTTTGAGTATTATTGTAAATTAAATATAATGAGAATGGCAAAATATCCCGATTATGGGGATATCATCTGTACGATCCTGAGCTTGTAAATACAAGGCTTATGGCATCATAAAGAGGACTTTTGAACTTTTGATTCGAATTCTAATTTTCTAGAGAGAGAGAGTACTTGTATTTGAGAGAATTCTTGTATTCTTGTAATCTGCACTGAAGAAACTCAGTTGACTCAGGTTCATCTGATCTTGTGTGCAGATCTATAATCACAACTCTAAGTGGATTAGGCTATTACCAACACATTGGGGCTGAACCACTATAAAAATCGTCTGTGTCGTTTATTTCTCTTGAAGGTTTTTATCGTTTTTGACATCTACACGTCGTTGGCCAAAAACGCGGTCAACACCTTGTATTTAGTCAAACCTTTTTAATGGAAAGTTTAACTTCGTTGACCAAAATTTTTAATACCGAAATTGTTGTTTAATCTTTATTACACTTTTAAGTCCAAATGACTCGTTTAACGAGTTAAGCACTATTTTTAGCACATGATGTAATGGTCTTGGATTAGTAAGACATTACAATTGGAATGAGCAATTCAAGAGGAACAAAATCCAACCGCCCATTCCCTCTATTTCATTGTTATTTTCTAGAAAGTTCATAGGTGTATCTGCCTTTAAAAGCAACTTTTTAGTTGGTTATTTTCCATTGCCAAAGAAGATGATTTGAAGGAGGTTGGTTTCGTGCTATGATTCAAAATTAATTTTTTAGTTACTTTTCTGTTTGATTAACAAAAAAATTAACTATAATTTAAACGCAAACTCCGTAAGTTATCAAAAAGTGTATTTATGTTTTACATGTAAAAGTTAGCATACAATATCTTAAACAACCTTAAAAGCTATTTTAGAAACCTATCGGATTAACTTTTTTAAAAATGGTTTCTTCAAGTACTATTTGGTAATTTTTAAATAGAACATAACAAGATACTTTTTGGTAACTTGTTAGGTTGTTTGGTTGCTTTGAAATTGTGTAATAACTTAAAAATAAAATCATGTTTTAAAAAGTAATCCTATCGTAAATTGTTTCGAAGGGAACCAAAATGTAGTTTTTAAAACCCAGAATAATGAAGAAGAAAAAATCTACCTTCTCATCTTTTTGTGGGTTGAGTTGGCAAATGCCCACGTTTTGTGAAATTCAACTCCAAATTTTGCGGGATGTGTTATAGGAAGAGAAACTTAACTTAAAAAGTTAAGTTTTTTTCCTAAAAAATCGATATAGACTAGGGAAATTTTTTTTTATAAAGTATGTATAAATAAAACTTGTTTCAGGTATAGTGATGAAAAATTATGGGATCAAGCTTAGGCTTAAGGCCTCCAAATAAATAAATAATAATCTTGGTGGTCCTATTGAAAATACGAGTGTAAATGAAGATCAAATTTGAAATGATATGGATAAAGACATCCCTAGTAGGAGTGATAGTGACAATTCTAATTATAGTAACGTTGATCATTTAATCGACGTTAGGTACATTCGGAATTTCATACCTAATGACACTTGTTTAGTTAGGGATAGTTACTCTATATATTTTGATATTGAAAATCAAATTTTTGAGATTGACAACAACCCATCTTTTCTAAGTGAACCAGAAAATTCTTTTTATAGTTATCTGAATAATGTATCGAAGACTAATGATCCTCGCTATGATCATTACGTATATGATACAAAATATAGTTGGAACAATCACATTACTAGTTGCATTGACAATCATCTTCCTCATCAACTATGTGTTGATAGTTACAATTTAACTAGGAGTGATAATTACAATGACAATTACATTTATAGTTGTATTTGTGGCGAAAGAGGAAATAATAATGAAAGTGGGAGTTCCTCTATAAGTACTAGTACGGATAATAGAGATTTAACTATAAGAGAAAGTTCTAATGATTCAGATGTAACTAAAAATATAGACTTTTGCGGGTTCAATGTGAAAATTGTTATGGATTAAATTATAAGAAATCTTTGTAATCAAAAATGAATATTTGTGAACATTGTGGATGTCATTTGAAAATGAATAGTTCAGATAGAATCGAACTTTTGATTGATCCAGGTACTTGGGATCCTATGGATGAAGACGTGGTCTCTCTGGATCCTATTGAATTTCATTCGGAGGAGGAACCTTAGAAAGAGCGTGTTGATTCTTATCAAATAAAGACAAGATTAACTGAGGATGTTCAAATAGGTACAGGTCAACTAAAGGATATTCTTGTAGCAATTCGGGTTATGGATTTTCAATTTATAAGAGGTAGTAAAGGATCTGAAGTGGGCGAGAAAATAACACGTTTGATCGAGTATGCTACCAATCAAAATTTACCGCTCATTCTAGTGTGTGCTTCCGGAAGAGCGCGCATGCAAGAAGGAAGTTTGAGCTTAACGCAAATGGCTAAAATATCTTCTGCTTTATATGATTATCAATCAAATAAATTATTTGATTGTGATAGTAATATGGTAAAGCCATATTTTTATAAAAGGTTCGTTTCTAATTACACCCATTATAAAATTTAAAAGTATCTTTTCACACCCCTTACGAATTTTTATTTGGTACAAAATTATCCTTTTATAAAAAAATTTAATAGAAAAAAAATAAAATTAATCTACACCCATGCACTATTAAACTAATAAAGAAAATTTATATCTCCATATTTTAAAAGAAAAATCAATTGCAAAATTTAATTTTTATTCTATTAAACATAAAATAAGAACAAATCATATTAATTTTTTTTTTTAAAAAAAACTACCTCATAAAGAATTAATAAATTGCAACATGTTTGACTTTAATATTTGTAAAATAAAATTAAAAAATATATAAAATTTTTAATATTTATAATTTCTTTCATACTTGTTATTTAGTTTATTATTAAAAGTATGTGTGATGAAAATATAATTTTATTGTTCAATAATTAGTAAGGATATATGTAAAAATTTATAAGAAAGATATAATTATAAACAATTAATCAATAAAGAAATGGTGTGTAGAGAAAAATAAAGTCTATGCCAATAGAATCATCCTCTATAAATTAATTTTTAATAAATCATATTTATAAAATTTTCCATAAAAAAACAAATTTTATTAGTACAAAAATCAGTCAACTATAGTATAAAATCACAAAGTAATGATTAGCATTAATGAAAATTAAAAACCAATCCTTACCATAAATAAAATATCATATCATTAACATTTTTTTATTCAAATTAAATAACACATTAATAATAATAATATCTTTATAAATTATAAATACGAATTTAATAAAAATTGTTGTTTTTATTAGATTTAACACTTTTTTTTTATTGTTTTCTAACCTAATTAGTTTTAAAGACATCTAAATAAAGTAAATAAATTTAAAAAAAATAATAAAGTCATCTAAATAAAATAAATAAATTAGAAAAAAATAAAAAGTAATAAATGAGCCATAAAAATTTTGCATCACATATTTTAAAATTTCATATTTAAGTATTTAAATTATTCTAACAATTATGTTTTCAAAATTATAACCGAAAAATATTCATGTGCTTAAATTTATTCTTTTCTTTCTTTTATTAATTATTTATTTTGTCATTTAATGTATTTTCTTTACCCAAACATATACATAATAGTGAAATAAGACATAAATATATATATATATATTTTCTTAGTTTGTTGTTTAACTTTTTTTTAATGAGAAATTACTTATTTTAATTGTTTTAGCCAATAATTAAAGGAAAATTATTGGATAGTGATTGTTTTTAATCACTATCTATAGGTATATTTAGTATTTTTGGTACATTGATAAGTTGTAATTCTATTTTTTTCCATGATGATGTATATAGTTACAAAGGGCATTCCAAAAAATTTCAAGAAATTTCAGATAATTTAAGATACCAAAATTATTATTCAAATAGTTTGTTGCACGCGAGTATAAATATTGAAATAAGTACTCATGTGACAAGCTATTTGAATCTGGATTTTGACATCCTAAATTATTCGAAATTTCGTGAAAATTTGTAGGATGTCTCATGTAACTACATTATACACTGTCATGTAAACAAAAATTAAAGTTGCAGCTTATTCATGTACCGAAAATATTAAAAATACTTATATGCAGTGATTAAAAACATTCACTACTATAATGGTACCCTTAATTAAATAATATATATTTATATAAAACTTTTGGTTGGTTCTAAAAAAAATTAAATTAAATAATTAAAATTTTATCAAATAAACTTTTTCAATTCATGTTTTAATTTAGAATTTTTTAATATTTTATTATATTGAAATTCATGCGTAATTTTCTAAAATAAAAAAAGTATTTAATTTTAAAACTAGAATATTCTATATCTTTATTTATAAAAAGCGTGTATCTAATGGATTTTTAGTTTAACGGTTTTTTTTTAAAAGTAAAAATTATCTTATTTTTTATTTTTTTTAAATTATAGACTATGTTTTAGTTTAATTTTGTTTTAAATATATGTTTATATCATTATTTTATAATATATGACATTGTTTATGTATTTAAAATTGAGATTTTTTCTATAATGACCAAAAAGTAATAAAATATAACATAATTATTGTAGCACGGATTATTTTACTTTCGTACAAAAGAAAAATTGAAACTTACAAAAATACTACTCCATCTCTCTCTCGGTCTCTCTCTCTCACGCCAGAAACTTTATGTCAAGGATTACCCATAGCGACCTCCATCTGCAACAACATATCCACCGCAAACAACAACGAAAACACAGCCAAAAGCTCTATCAAGAAATGGACGACGATTTCGAAGATAAACAACGGTGATGGTCGACCTAAAACAACAACAAAGCTACAGATGATTACGATCTGAAACAACACTCATCTACATACAATTCAGATCTTAAAAACAACACCGCAGCAACGACAAATCTCATCTAAAAAATAAACCCACATCTACAACCCCATCCCAATCGGAGAAACCAGCAACAACAATGGCCGAAAGGTTCACAACAAAAAGACAACAATAGCTATGTTGAAAATTGCAAGACACATTCAATTTCTGGAAAAAACAAGTCAACTATAAGATAAGCAGCAAAAAAACCCCCAACAAAAACTAAAAAATTAATTCATCAAGACTGGCTGAATAATCTCATAATCTTTGCTTCAATTTTGTAGAAAAATTCAGATCAAGAAAGAAATTGTTGGAAAATAATTGCTATAACAATTAACTCATTAAAACATCACAACCAGGTATGTAATTTTCATATAGATTCTCTTCATTATTCATCTAATTATGCTGAAAAAATATATTTGATATTTATGCTAACAAATTGACTGAAGAATTCCGACTATATATATTATGTGTTGCTCTTATGTTGTTTTACAGTTGTTTGTAAGTTATTGTATATAATAACCCTGCTATTTAACATTTCAGCAAATGGAAACAATACCAATACCAATACTGATACAGAGCAACGGAAAATGGGTTGACAACAAGAATTACGTTGATTTTGAACCTAGTGTGGAATTGATACCTAGAAATTGCAAATATGAAGAACTTGTGCATACATTGTTGTTGCACTTACGTTGCAACCCTTCAACAACACAAATGCAACTACAGTATCAAGTGAAGGACGGCTACCCACCCCTCAAAATAGTGGATGATGCAAGTCTCCTTTTCTACTTGCATCTAAAAATGAACGAGTCTGACTTCACAAGATATCCACTATGTGTGAACACAGTAGACAACATTGCAACAACATTAAATCAAATTCCATTCTACACATATAAAGAGCCAACAATAACAGCGGAACTGACGATGATTGAGAATGGACCACGAACAGCAGAATCAACAATAGAGCAACAAGAATGTGAAATCACCTAAGAAATCAGTGAAACATTTGACTTCATTGACTATGCAAAGTTAGTCACTGCAGAAATGTTGGAACAACTACAGAACAAGAAGAATAAGGACCTGTCGCTTGACAATATAGATTCACTTGTAATCACAAACCCCCGCCATCCTAAAATCGAAATTGGTCAGATCTACAAAGACAAGGCAACACTAAAAAGTGTTCTTAGCTATTTTGCAATAAAAAACCACTTCCAATACAAGGTGTTCAAATCATGCTCTAGAGAATACAACATTATTTGTTTGGACAAAAACTGCAAGTGGTCCATAAGAGCATCAATGAATGGAACAACACAAGCATTCATCATTAGAAAATATTATAAAATACACACATGCTCTTTGGAAATCAAATTCGGTGATCAACGACAAGCAACGTCAAAATTAATAGGAAACTACATAAAGCCAAAGTTCATCAACCTGAAAACAACATGCACTCCACTAGACATCAGAGGCGACTTGAATGATAGATACGGTATAAAGATGAACTATATGAAAGCATGGAGAAGTAAGGAGCATGCACTCAACGAATTACGAGGAAATGCAAGGGAATCTTACAACCTAATACCAAGTTACATGTACATGCTACAAAAAAACCAACCCTGGAACTATAGTTGACATTGAAAAAGGAGAAGATGACAGTTTGTTGTTTCTATTCATGGCCTTGAATTCATCTTTGAGAGGCTGGGCAAAATGCAAACATATAATAGTTGTTGATGGCACTTTCTTGAAGTCTGCATATGGAGGAACGTTGCTCTCTCCTAGTGCACAGGATGCAGGAGGTAAAATATTTCCACTTTCTTTTTGTGTAGCAGATTCTGAGAACAACAAGTCATGGGAATGGTTTTTCACAAAATTAAGAGAAGCATATGGAGTTAAAGAAGACCAGTGTATAATATCAGATCGACATGAAAGCATAATCAAAGCAACAAACAAAGTTTTCCCAGAAATAACACATGGCTACTGCATGTTCCACCTATTAAGCAACTTGAAAACAACCTACAAGAAACATGCCAAGGAATACAGTGTACCTTTCTTTGCTGCAGCAACCGCGTACACAGAAAAGAAATTCGAATATCATATGAAGGAGCTTGACAAATTGGATAAGCGAATAAGGCCTTATTTGCAAAAAAAATTGGATATCATAAATGGTCAAGATTCTACTCCAAAAACAAAAGGTACTCGGTAATGACTTCCAACATTGCTGAGTCACTTAATGCAGCCACCGTGGCAGCTAGAGAAGTACCTGTCACAAAACTTTTGGAGTGTTTGCATGGATTAATCCAAGATTGGACATACACTAATAGGAAACTAGTTCAAAAAACAATGACAAGATTGACACCAGTTGCAGAACAAGCACTCACCAAAAACTTCGTATACTCTTTGAGATTACTGTAAGATTGATCAATTTTTTAGTTTTTTTTTCAATTATTTGTGTCAATCATTGTTATTGTTATTGAGTTGCTCTGATGTTTCCACTGTACCTATACAACATATAATACAGGTGAAGCCAGCAGATGAATATTTGTTTGAGGTATTTAAAGAAGATAAGCCATGGATTGTAAATCTTAAAGAATGAACTTGCACTTGCAATAGATTTCAGAAGGATGAAATGCCAAGTGGTCATGCCCTTGCTGTGATGAAGGAGATGAACATAGACCCCTACGATTATTGTTCACATTACTACACAACAAATGTATGGCTAGAAACATACGATGCAACTATGTATCCAGTAGGGAAACAACAACATTGGGAATTACCAAACTTTTTCAAAGACATCATAGTGTTGCCTCCATTTGAAAGAGTGAAGGCTGGAAGACCAAAAAAAAGAAGAATTATAGCTGCTTGGGAAACTAAAAAGAAGAACAAGTGCAGCAAGTGTGGACAAAGAGATCATAATAGGAAAATATGTCGAACCCAACCACCAAGAACTTGAGAATAATAACACAGCAACACAAAAAAAAAGATGCTAGTTTATCAAATCACCTAAATAAATAACATTGATTTCATTTTTTTTATTTTAAACACTTAAACATTGGAAGGAAATTGATTAATTCCTGTTTCTCCCTTGTGTTTAAAATGAAATGTTTTTTTTATTGTCTTTACAGATTTTGAGACATATGCATCAGACTGATATTAATTCATAATCAATGATTACTAGTTCTTCTTTTTAAAACATAATTGCTTATATTATGAGGATGTCGTTGTCTTGTTGTTATATAGTTGTAATAGTCAAACAAACAAAAATGACAAGGAATAGAAGGATGAAAGTCTAGAAATTTTTTGTAAAGGAAATAGGACCAACAAGATAACTGTTACCAAAATAAACCAAGAAAGTATACTATTATCTAGAAAACTAAAATTACATAAAAAAAAAAAACAATAAAACATAATGTTTGAAGTTGTTCTATTGTTGCTAAAGAGTTGTTACAAAGCTACCGGAAAAAGGAAAAAAAAAACACAATCATCAATCCTTCAAACACATCTTTTTGCATTTTCTTCCAACTTTTTACTAACTTTTTTAGGAGACTTATTTCGAAGTTCAGGTTGACTAGCAACATTCTCTATTTGCGTCATTTTTCCATAAGAATAAAGAAGAACAGCCAATCTAGAATGGTGATTTTCAGCTGAAAAGTCACTTGAGGAAATTTCTTTGAAATCAGCAAAATACTCAGCAAATGATGCAATAAAAATACCACAATCATTGCAAAATAGACACCATTTAATGGATTGGTAAAATGTGAACAAGCATTAAAAATATTAAATAGAACAAATAAAAAACATAGGACATTACTTGCTTGTCCTCTTGTTGAGGCAATCTATCAACACTAACAACAGCAAAAGGAGCCTTGGAATCAACAGAAATTGCACTAGGGTCCTTTCTAATGTTGTAAAAATTCAGCAACTCAAAAAACATTGGCAACAATACAGAATATGGCTCCATAGCTGCCATAAATGCAGCTTCATACTGCCCAGAATTCAACGAGTTATACATGTAAAAATCCTTTCCCTTATATTCAAACGCCCAAGAATCCAATGGCTCTCCTTCCTCATATTTATTGGAAACAAAACATGGTCACACTCAATCCATGGTTTACCACACATAAGCTTTTTACCTTTCATAAACTGAGCAACTGAATGCCTAAGGTTAAGAACTGATGCATCCCGATTATTTTGAAAAAAATTCTCATAAAGAGAAGATATGCTATCACAAAAAAACAATCTGTTGTAGTGAAGTTCACCTTAGGAGAAGCTGAATATTTCCCCTTCTTTCTTAAATAATAGAATATGACATCAATATGCTGAAAACAACATGAAATAATAACAAAATAAATTCTTATAAACCACATCATGACAACATAAGTGCAACATTATACCAACATTAGAAAAAATACAAAAATTATATATAAGAACAAAAAAAAAAACTCACCGAGTCTGTTAGACATTCTCCACAATGAGAAAGTGTGTGGAACCACAGCTTATCATTCACTGTATCAACTCCAAAGTCAAAGGCAGGCTTAAATGTATTCTTACCCTTCAAATAAACATTATTTTTCCTAAAATAAAGGAAAAACATATTAAAAATAAAAACAACAATATCAAATAAAAAAAAATACTAATAATACTAATAAACACACTTCACTCTTTTATTTCGACCATCAAGAAGCCAAAGATCAAATTCCTTCTCATGCTCCTCATTAGGGACCTCTCCAATGTTGTCATCCAGGGGACACAACCCTTCTACATAAGTCACCATCTGAAATGTTTCACCTTCTTCACCAGAACCAGAACCAGAAGATACAAAATCTTGTTGGAATGGAGATTTCAAAGTCACTCCAGGCTTCATAATTATCTTCTCTAAAATATTACTATCCTTAACCTCAAAAACACTACTAGAAATAACAGCATTAGACTCTTGCGTTGGTACAAGACCAAGTCCCTCCTGACCTAATTGATCACCAATGACTATGCTTTCAACAACTGCAGAGGAACTGGCAGGAATCTGTACAACAACATTTGATTGAAAAATGTATGGAATACTAGCAAACATATATAACAACATGTCAACAATAAAATAACAACAAATAAACAACAACTCAAACCTTCATTTTTGAAACAGCCTCTAGTCCAAACAACATTTATTCAATTTGAAACTGACTTAACCCATTGAAAAACGCATCAAAATCTTTTTCACTGGCAACCTTCAAAAATTAAAATAAAAAGTGAACAATGGAATAAAATAAATATTTTTAAAAAAATAAAATAAAAATAAACAATCTACCTTGCCCGAAACAATATCTTTTTCATCAATAACATCCTTAGACACAACGACATCATTTTCAGTTATGTCCTCCTTAGACAAAACAACTGCATCATCTCCAAAATCCAAAGATTTATTATAAGCATCAAGTTCACGCTCATTCATAGGTTTCACAACATCAGATACAGTTGCTACAACATCAACCACCTGTAAAAATAACAATAGAAAAACACATTCACTGAAATTGGCCATTTTATTAACAAGATTGCAACACTACAACATTAATAAACCAACAATAATGAAAAAATAAAAAGAAAACTCTACATACTTAAAAAAATATAATAACAATAACAATGAATATATAACTTTATGGAAGAAAAAAAGTCGACAATAACAATGATCAAAACAGAAAATATCCATTGAAAATATAAAATAATTACAATCATACAATGATAATTATCCAAGAAATGGATATGCATCAACCAACATAAATACATTAAAGCAATAACATGACAATAACAAAATCTGTTTTTAGCCCCAAAAAAAGAAAAAACAATGGTAAAAAAATACATTTAACAAAATAACAAAAACTAAAGTTTCAAACATAATAACAAAAACAATAAATAAATCTTCATTTTGATGCCATGAGTGGACTGAAGTCGACTATGTAGATACCTTCTGATCCGGGTCACTCTTAGTGTCTTCATTGTCAACCTCATCATCATCTTCTCCACTAATCTCATTTTGCTTTCTTTTAATATCTACAACAGAATTTCCTTCTTCTCCCTTTTCCTCGCTTTCATCTTTTCCAGCATCCTCTTCTTCTTCCTCGTTAACCTCTTCTTTATTTTCATTACTCTTCTCACGATCGTTGTCACTCCCTTTATCATCATCATCAGAATCATTCTCTTCAACCTACATTTAAAAAGTAGAACATTAACAACAAACATATATCCTGAAACCAGGGTTGTAACATAACTAGAACAATAACATAACAACATCTAAACAATACTACCTTATCAAATGCACCCACAAAAATAGTATCAAACTTCTCCTGCATAGTAGACAACAGAGCAGTAACACCAATAAATTTAGACTTCACATACTCCGTCAAATCCAATAACTCTGCAACCATTCCTTCATGCTTAGACAATAGCGAATCCATCTTAACATTTAAATAATCAAATTGAGTGGACCCATTAGGGAGGGTTGTTGGGATTTCACTACCAACAAGACCCACATTAGACACAGAATCTACTTTTGCTTCCCCAACTTCATCAACATCTGCATTGAAAGCAAATCCACCCAACTTGAAGACAGCAACCTCATTATCATTTGGCTTCAGATTTCTCAACATCAACTACAAAAGAACCACCAAAAAACATAAAAACATTAAAATGTAATAGGCTACAATGCTATAACAATAGTAAACTAACATATAAACAACATTAAACTATACCTTTTTAGCTGGAATATCAAAAACAGTAACCTTCAACAATCTCAGATCAGGAGTACTAGAACAACTCCACCTAGCAATCCTCGGAATAGTTTCATAAACCAATTTGCAGTACTTCCCAACCATATAGCGATAACACTCATAAAACCAAACTTGAAACACATGTGGGCAACCAACCAATGTATAATAAGGTTTAACTTTCTTCTCCTCATTTAAATTTTGTACAACATTGTACCAACTATCTAATTTACCCTTCAAAGAAATAATGGTTTCATCAAAAGATTTCTTACCCCATGCGTACTCACTATAACGACCACTATCAACAACATCCAAATCTTCACGCATAACTTGTTTTTCCTTCCTAAAACTAAGTAGAAACCACTGCACAAAATACAGAACAACCAACTTTATAGTAGCTTCATCATCATCACCCCACCTATTAGCCCTAAAACACTCACGAATAGATTGCTTAGAAATCTTATCACAACCTGGCCAATATTTATCCAAAAAGCTATTTAACTCTGTTGATGCTCAAAATCCCATGCTTGTAAAAGATCCAAAGCGCGTGCTTAGGCCCCCATGCGTCAATGCCTTCATTAGATCCTTAGACTGTCACCTTCTCACGAGGCCATTGGGCGGTCCCAGGAGGTGAGCCACGCGAGGCCCTCATGTGTCTACGCCTCCGCGAGGCCCTCAGGCTGTCACCCTCTCGTGAGGCCATTGGGCGTGCCCAGGAGGTGAGCCACACGAGGCCCTCATGCGCGTGCGGCCACGCGAGGCCCTCGGGCCATCACTCTCTCGCGAGGCCATCGTACGCGCCTAAGAGCTGCGCCACGCGAGGCCCTCATGCGTGCCCAGGAGGCGAGCCACGCGATACCCTCATGCGTGTGCGCCCCCGCGAGGCCCTCGGGCCATCACTCTCTCGCGAGGCCATCGTACGTGCCCAGGAGCTACGCCACGCGAGGCCCTCATGCGTGCCCAGGAGGCGAGCCACGCGAGACCCTCATGTGCTTGCGCCCCCGCGAGGCCCTCGGGCCATCATTGTCTCGCGAGGCCATCGTGCGTGCCCAGGAGCTGCGCCACGCGAGGCCCTCATGCGTGCCTAGGAGGCGAGCCGCACAAGGCCCTCATGTGCTTGCGACACGCGATGCCTTCATCCGTGCCTAGGAGATGCGCCGCGTGAGGCCCTCATGTGCTTGCGCCTCCGCGAGGCCCTCGGGCCAGAATCTTCTCGGGAGGCCATCGCACCATCGCCTCACACGCCTAGATCCGTGCCACAAGGAGGCAAGCATAGCAAGGCCCCTCGGCCCTAGGAGCCTCGCAAGGCACGGCTAGTACATGGGTCATTACCGCCTCGCACCTATACCTCGCAAATGGGGGCCACATGGCATTGATCTCATGAAGTGAGATCAACGATTCACACATGGGTGCCAAGTCTTATCATATACGTAGCAGGCTTCGTTGAAGAGGCCTCGTCTATCTCCCTAAGATTAGTGCCACCAACGGGGCACCATTTTTCCTATGGGTACGGAGCGCACTGACAAACTAAAAGGAGTTAGAGTACGGACATAGTACCCACACCAGATAAGTAGTGGTGGTACGAGCAAGGTACATGTTGTTGTCCTCACCAGCCACTCCTCTGACACCCGTACCGAGCGAGTAGTGGAGGCACAATCAAGTACTAAAGTGGAGGTGCTGCCACCAACCCTGATCATGTACTGGAGCAGACACCACTACTTCTGAGACCACTCACCTGACAGTGTGCTTGCGTACTGCCTGGTCCCCTGGACCACATTGTATCAGGGGCCATTAGAGCCCACTATAAAAGAAACTCCACTTCCACTTGGAAGGGGGTTGGAAAAATCACTGTAGCAGTGCACCATAATCAATACAAATTGAGTTTACCATTTTCCTTCTGCAATTATTTTTGGAGTTTCTACTTAGATTTCTAAAGCTTTCCTTTTGATAATCTCTACATCTCTGTTTTGCTAATTTAACTTGGTTGACGAGTTCTCACTGTCAACAGTTTGGCGCCGTCTGTGGGAAGGATAGATTGCAAGTCACTATTCTTCCGTCAATTCCGATAAGAAAAAAATGCCGCGATGTTCGAAACGGTTGAGAGAGCCGTGCGAGGTGGAGGTCCACCTTGATGGAGATCAGCTAAAAGCCTCCATGAGGGATCCTCCTCACCCTGCAAACATGGAGGCCCCAAGGGAGCCCGAGGTGCCCAGAGACGAATGGGAGGCCTCGTCCCTGGCAGTCCCACCTGAGGAGGATCGCCCAAGGTCGGTGGCTGCCCCAGCAAGGGGCGCCAATGAGTTCCTGCCTCCAAGGCCGCCGCACGTGCCAAACCCCAGTCGGCAGGATCTAGGCCCGTCGAAACACCGGGCTGACAAGCACCCTCGGGTCCACTCCGTGAGCTCTAGTTCTAAGTCTCAATTCTACGAAGATGAGATACGAGAACTTCACCGCAAGAATCAGAGGCTAGAAACCACCTTGGAGAACATGCAAGAGGTGCTAAATGGAATGTTGCAAGGGAGATCACACATGACACTCCCTAAGCAGAAAGAGAAAGGCCAGGGGGAGTAGAAACCACCGTCCCAGTAGATGATGGACGGAACTGACTCCCCACTAGTAACACCCCTCGGACGAAGTACCATGAACGCCCTGGACCACCGAAGCAGCCCCAGGGGCCAGGGCCGAAGACCAATGCTACCCCTCGCAACGATGACGAGGTAACCTCATAGAGAGCACCCTCAGATTTACGGGAGGAGCTCAACAAGAAGAGGGCGAGTAAAAGGATCACGCCCCCTATGGCGCCTCGAGAAGGAAAAGGAAAGGGGGATCTTAACCCGTTTGCTTTGAGAGACTCCCTAAGCAAGAGGAGGCAGCACCTGGACACAGAAATGAGGAGCCTGCGAAGCAAGATCGTTACCGCCTCCGGAGGTTAAGCTTTTAAGGAAGAATTCGATCATGAGTCACCCTTCATCAGGGAGATCCAAGCCATCCAGCTCCCAACCAACTTTAAGGAGCCCCATATGACCCCGTACGAAGGAAGCACAGATCCAAAATACCATCTAGATACATTTAACGACCTGATGAAGCTGAGGGGGATTGGTAGCGGGGAGAGATGTCATTGCTTCGCTGTCACAATAAAAGGACCTGCGTACAAAAGGTTCAAAAGACTTAGACCGGGGTCCATCAGATCTTGGCAACAGTTTTTTGATGAATTCCTCCAGCAGCACCACGCGGTGCGAGACTACACGATGCCAGGCACCAGCCTTGCAAATGTGAAGCAAGGAGAAAATGAGAGTCTGAAGAGCTACATTCACAGGTTCAATATGGAGGCAGTTAAAGTAGGGAGCCTGACCCACCGAGAGCTGAAAATGGCCATCACAGCTAGAGTGCGCCCAGGAAGCAAGTTATGGGATACACATGCTCAAGAGGGAGGCCACAGACTTCGATGATTTCTACGAGCGGGCACAAAAATACATTTGCGTGGAGGATGGTCACGAGAACCTCAAAGCCGGAAAAGGCCCGTCGCCCCCGAAACCTTTGATCCGAGAAAACCAAAATGGTGCAAAGAAGAAGGTGGTTTATGAGGGAACGAGAGATGATTGACCCCGGAAGCATCAACGCTCTGATGAGCGCCTACAGGGCCCATACACCTTTTACACTGACCTCACCCATGCGAGAGAGCATATTTTCGTTACGAACGAAAACCATGTCCCTTTCAAAAGGCCTCCGCCAATGAAAAAAGACCGGTCTAAAAGAGACCCCAGCAAGTATTGCCAGTATCACAAGGATATCGGCCACACCACCGCGGAATGCAACCATTTGAAGGTGGAAATCGAGGAGCTCATCCGCAGGGGACATTTGGGCAAATATGTACGCAAGGAGAACCAGAGGCCAGAAGGAGCGTCCCCGCCGCAGGCACGAGAGGTGGCCCCAGAAGTACAGGGAGAGGTCAGGACCATCATTGGAGGTCCAGGATTCGGAGGCGATTCAAGGAAAGGATGAGACAAATATGCCAAGGAGGCCAGACGAAGTCCACCACCGTGCGTCTTAAGTTTGGAGCAATGCCCCCCGAAGAGTTTCAAGGGCGAGAATGACTCAATAACTTTCACTGAAGAAGACACGCAAGGGGTACATTTCCCTCATAATGACTCCCTGGTGCTAACTATCCAGCTTGCGAACATGAGAGTACATCGGGTCCTAGTGGATAATGGAAGCTCTGTAGACATCCTGCATCGCCCCACTTTGGAGAAGATGGGGCTGAGCATCCGACACCTGAAACCCTGCAATTCCTCCCGTTACGGGTTCACGGGGGACTCGATACAGCCCCTAGGTGCAATTGAATTAGCCCTCACCATGGGGGAACAACCCAGGAAAACCACCATAATGGCAAACTTTGTCGTGGTGGATTGTGCCTCAGCCTTCAATGCGGTATTAGGGAGACCGTCTCTGAGAGAATTGAAGGCGATAACTTTTGTGTATCACCTAGCTATGAAATTCCCAACCCCTGGGGGAGTAGCATGCATGAAAGAGGAGCAGAAGGAAGCGAGGGAATGCTATAACATGTCCCTCCGGACAGCCATAAAACCATCGGTGCCGATGGCAATGGTTGTGTATGAAGGCGAGACCCACACGAGTTGGACCCACGAGTTACGGAACACCTCGAGAAATGCTACCAGTGAGGCTTCGGCACCCGGTGCAAAGAGGACCTATGTTTAGTTTGTTCCTTGTTATGTTAGCTTAGTGAGTAAGAATCAAAGAGGCTACCTAGGTAACCTCCCAATTAGATGTAACCCTTTTCTATATATGTCGTTGTAAACCACATGCTATGAATGAAACTGTTCGCAACTTCACGTGTTATTTTTCTTCTCTATGCGAGCATCAGCCAAAGTGTTTGCCGAAATAAATTTCACCAAACACTTGGGGGGCAGGACAGGAGGCAAAAGCATACAGCAAGCAATAGGATCCTAAAAAGGACCCTCTAACAGGAGAATCCTAAAAAGGACCCTCTATCAGAAGGATCCTAAAAATGACCCTCTAACAGGAGAATCCTAAAAAGGACCCACTATCAGAAGGATCCTAAAAAGGACCCCCTAACAGGAGGAACCTAAAAAGGGCTCCTAAAAAGGAGGATCCTTAAAAGGACCCTCTATCAGGAGGATCCCAGAAAGGGCTCCTAAAAAGGAGGATCCTACAAAGGACCCTCTATCAAGAGGATCCTAAAAAGGGCTCCTAAAAAGGAGGATCCTAAAAAGGACCCCTTGTATCGGGTCATGGTGAACCCTAACAAACAGGGAGGAGACCTTGTAAGGCATCTCCCGAAGTTCATAAGGATTAGCTACCCTTACTAACACCAAGGAGGCCAAAAGGTCTTATATATATATATATAAAAAAAAAAACAGAGAGAGAGAAAACAACAACAACAATGAGCTCCCAAATAAGGGCAGATACTCTCTCAAAGGGAGAAGCCCCAGAAAGAGCACCCGCCGATAAGCCTAGAGCGGCCACCAAGCCGTCTAGCAAAAAAGGGTCCTAAAAGAGACCCTTGCAAAAATAGTACTATGAATAATGACGAGAAGGATGCTTCTCGCAAAAAAATAATAAGCGCGCGCAAAAATATATAAAAGGATAGCTAGAACCCAAGGGGTCAAAATATCCTTATAAAAATAATCAAGAGGCACCAAAAAAGGACCCATTGAACCCTTTCACATGGGCTCCAAAGGACCTCTAGCCTGATAAATAAAAGAGGGGAACCTACCAAACCCCATCATACAGGCTCAAAAAGATCTCAAACACAGAGGAATAAGAGATGAATAACCACACATGTATATATTAAAAAAGGAGTCTTGGTAACATGGCAAGATTTACAAAAAGAAATAATAATCATAATAATATTACAAAGGCTCAAATGAGCATACACCCACAGCGGGCTAGCTAACAGAAGTTATGAAATAACAACCTCAGGCCCTCCTGCCCCGGGCGTTCCACACAGCCGCCCGGGCAATGACATGCTCGCCAAAGGAGGAGAAATCAAAGTTGGGATCCTGCCTCCATACGCCATAGAGGGCGCGCTCTATAGACCTATACTTAGTGGTTGCCCTGTCCGCTTCTAAACAGGCAACCCTCTCCTGCGACGCAGCTACATCAGCTTTGGCAACTTCAAGTTCGACCTCTAGGGAAGCGACCCTCTCCTACGTCGCAGCCGCGGTAGCCTGGGCACCCTAGAGTTCGCCTTCTAGGCTGGTAACCCTTTCCTGCAGCATCATGGCCTTGACAATCGCCTTCTTCTTCCTTTTTGACGAGGCAGAAAATTTCGCCCGAGCCCTTTTTAGCTTAGACTTGGTTTCTTCAAGCTCTCTCTCTAGCTCCTGGACCCAGGCTGTGAGACGGGCCCTCTCGGTACTCGACGCAGAAAGATTGTGAGACGAGTCGGCGAATCGCTGAGCCACAGTATAGGCCTGCACAAGAAAGTTAACAACAGCAATGATAAGTAACAAAAAAAAATGTGTATATATATCTATATATAATAAGGCCGACACAAGATGCATGAACTCACCCAAGCAGTGGTGCGCGTTAGAGTCTCCCCAAGGTCCGACAGGGCGAAACTCCCAAGACCATTCCGATCAGATTCGGGGAGGTCTGAGGTGATTTGGACGTACCGCCGCCCGTAAGAGGTCGCCATGCGACTCACCTAAGGCGCCCCTTCCGAGTTAAGGGCACCTGGCTGGGTAAGGACAGACGACCCGCTCGCCGAAACGGGAGGGGGCGCAGGAAAATTGGAAAAGTGAGGCCTCGGTAGATCAGAAGGGGGTGCAGGAAGATTGGAAAAGTAGGCCCCCGATGGACTAGGGTCGAGGGGAGCTTGAGGGAAAGCGTCAAAGTCCTCGGGGTCGGGGCAAACAAAATGCCCTGCAATGGCATGTTGGCCTTGGGATTGGGAGGCTATGTCCGGGTCAAAAGAGACAAAGGGAGGACATCCCCCAGGAGACGAGGACAGCTGGTGAGGTCCCCCGTGTCCAAGGGAGACTTCCTCCGGCACATCCTCAGCCTCACCTTCATCCGGGCAAGGTTCAGCCGATGCAGCCTTCATCCTCTTTGACCCAGGGATGGTCCACAGCAACCTGGGATCTAAAACCGGGGACAGCTTGTGGAGGTTCAGATTTTCCACAGTGAATAGGTACGCAGCCTTTTTCATAGCGAGGTCAGCGTTGGTAAGCTTATTCACAACGTCCACTTCCGACCCAACAACTTCGGGTACGGCGAATTGCTCTGCATAATCCACACCATAGTCTTGGTAAGGGTTTTCCTCAGGGGACTCTGAGTCTGAAGACAAGTCAACAAACTCAACCCCCGGAGGTATGCCGAACGGACCGTCACTAGCCATGAGACCTCGTCTCGAAAGCAGAAGGGGTTCACATATAAATGAGAGGATTGCTACAAAACACAAAGGAATGGGCTCAAAACTTCTAGGCACAAACACTCTAAATGACCCGCCACGGGGTGTGAATAAGGGATCATGCCTCAAGACTAACTCACGACGGGCTCAGGCCAAAGTACCCCATCCTGAGTGGTGCTAATGTGAACCCAATGAAAACAAGGGAAAAATATAATATACCTCAAGCAAGAAAAATGAGACGCTGTCATGGTCGAAAGGAGGTTGGGGGCCAAAAGTACCGTCACGGTCAAAAAGAGCCAATTGGTCGAAAGTGTGCGTCTGCAAAAAGAAACGGAAAAGATGTGTTAGCCTCCAAATATATGAAGGGTTATAGACATACCAAAAATTAGCCCAAATATATATATAATAAAAAAAGAGGAAACTATAATAAAAGTGAGGTTGTGGGGGATTGAACCCCTTACCTCTTGAAAGGAGTCAAAGTCTAAATACCACTAAGCTAAGAACATTGAGTGTAACTAATAGACTTGGCATGGGGGCCTATTTATAAGAATTAAAGAGAAGAGTCTACCAAAGCACCTAAAGGTCCTCTCCTAGACTGGGGGGCAAGTGTTGATGCTCAAAATCCCATGCTTGTAAAAGATCCAAAGCACGTGCTTAGGCCCCCATGCACCAACGCCTTCGTTAGATCCTCGGGCCGTCACCCTATCGTGAGGCCATTGGGCGTGCCCAGGAGGTGAGCCACGCGAGGCCCTCATGTGCCTGCGCCTCCGCGAGGTCCTCAGGCTGTCACCCTCTCGCGAGGCCATTGGGCATGCCCAAGAGGTGAGCCACGCGAGGCCCTCATGCGCATGCGCCCCCGCGAGGCCCTCGGGCCATCACTCTCTCGCGAGGCCATCATGCGCGCCCAAAAGCTACGCCATGCGAGGCCCTCATGCATGCCCAGGAGGCGAGCCATGCGAGACCCTCATGCGCGTGTGCCCCCGCGAGGCCCTCGGGCCATCACTCTATCGCGAGGCCATCGTGCGCGCCCAGGAGCTGCGCCACGTGAGGCCTTCATGCGTGCCCAGGAGGCGAGCCACGTGAGACCCTCATGTGGTTGCGCCCCCGCGAGGCCCTCGGGCCATCACTCTCTCGCGAGGCCATCATGCACGCCCAAGAGCTGCGCCACGCGAGGCCCTCATGCGTGCTCAGGAGGCGAGCCGCACAAGGCCCTCATGTGCTTGCGACACGCGATGCCTTCATGCGTGCCCAGGAGATGCGCCGCGTGAGGCCCTCATGTGCTTGCGCCTCTGTGAGGCCCTCGGGCCAGCATCTTCTCTGGAGGCCATCGCACCATCGCCTCACACGCCTGGATCCGTGCCGCAAGGAGGCAAGCATAGCAAGGCCCCTGGGCCCTAGGAGACTCGCAAGGCGCGGCTAGTGCATGGGTCATTACCGCCTCGCACCTATGCCTCGCAAATGGGGGCCACATGGCATTGATCTCATGAAGTGAGATCAACGATTCACACATGGGTGCCAAGTCTTATCATATACGTAGCAGGCTTCGTTGAAGAGGCCTCATCTCTCTCCCTAAGATTAGTGCCACCAACGAGGCACCATTTTTCCTATGGGTACGGAGCGCACTGACAAACTAAAAGGAGTTAGAGTATAGACATAGTACCCACACTAGATAAGTTGTGGTGGTACGAGCAAGGTACCTGTTGTTGTCCTCACCAGCCACTCCTCTGACACCCGTTCCAGGCGAGTAGTGGAGGCACAATCAAGTACTAAAGTGGAGGTGCTCCCACCAACCCTGATCATGTACTGGAGCAGACAGCACTACTTCTGAGACCACTCACCTGACAGTGTACTTGCGTACTGCCTGGTCCCCTGGACCACATTGTATCAGGGGCCATTAGAGCCCACTATAAAAGAAACTCCACTTCCACTTGGAAGGGGGTTGGAAAAATCACTTTAGTAGTGCACCATTATCAATACAAATTAAGTTCACCATTTTCCTTCTGCAATTATTTTTGGAGTTTCTACTTAGATTTCTAAAGCTTACCTTTTGATAATCTCTACATCTCTGTTTTGCTAATTTAACTTGGTTGACGAGTTCTCACCGTCAACAAACTCTTGTTTGAAATTCAAATTATTGCACTCCCCTTCACAATCTAAACCAGAAATCAAAGAAAACTCGTCAATACTAAACCTCAACCTAATACAACTAACCATAACCCACAGCTCATACTCATTTGGCTACTTAAGTTCCCTCAATAACAACCCATGCATTAATTGTGGCTGTGGATTAAATGCAGGAAGATTCAAGAAACTACCAAAGCAAGTTTCAGAAAACATTTATTTTTGTTTATCAGACAAATAGTTATTATGGTCCTTAATAACATGATAAGTACAACAAGATACAACCTGGGCGATAAAATATTGCTTCGGATTGATTAAATAATGCCAATCCTATAAAAAAAAAATTAACTAATTAAAATAACGAAAATAGTAATGAAACAACCATAAAACAACAAAACAAACATAACATAAACAACAATGGACATAAAAAAACAATAATAATAATAAACACCAAAACAACAACACTATTGGTTTTAATAGATCAATCAGAGATTATACACAACGGAATAACAATCAAAATTGTTAATTTAACCCCACAATATTTCTAGATCTACTTCTTCACATATATATATATTGAATCAAAGATATGAATAGAAAATTACCTCAAATCCTTCCTTGCCGCTATCTTTTTGTACGGCAAAAATCCTTGAGATCTCACACTAAGATCTTCCAAAATGTTCTCAACACACAAAGAACGAGTGTGGGCTCGCTATACAAAACAATAGGCAAGATCTATTTATCTGATGTTCTCAACACATGAGATCTGATAAAGTTTGGACCTATGTTTGTGAAGAATAGTGACCTGTGCTTGTATCACTGTTCTATTTCTCTCAGGGAGATTTCACGATCTGTTTTCTATCACTGAAAAGTATCACTCTAAAAAACTGATCTCCTATATTTAATATATCCAATATATTAAAAATAAAATATTAGTTATTTAAAATAATTTAAAATAACTAATCAGTTATCAGATTTTGTTTAAATAATAATATTTTAATCATATTACAATATTTCATTATTTATTTAATATTTAAATAACTAAAATTGTGAAACATAGAAACTTCTAGAAGCTTCTTGTTCATGTAGCACAGTGACTGTGCACTGTGCTACACGTCCACCACATGCCAAGGAAGGCATGTGATTTTTCTCAATTTTCATCATTATTTAAATATCGAAAATCCCAAAAATTAATTAATTCAAAATTAATTATATTTTTGTTAAATCAAATAATTAATTAATTACACATAATTATACAATAATTGTGTTTAGTGCATAGAGAAATATTTTACTTATCAAATAAGTCATTTTGCCCATTTTTGTATTTATCTTTGTCAGTGTTTATCTAAGTCATTCCGGGGACCGTGGACCTATGACATTAAGCTCCAATAAATTAAAACTAAATAATTAAACTCTTTAATCATAATAGTTAATTTATTAATTCTGATATTTATCCACTATAAATTCAGACTTGAATTCTTTATGTTATAGATATACTTTTACAGAAATCTTATTTTAAGGTGTCCATTGATATAACCATCTTACAATAGTTCAACCCTCTAATTAATTAGTTCATAAATTAGAATGAAAGAATTACCATTTTACCTTTCTAATTTACTTCTTATTCCTTAAGTACCATTAATTCACTAGTGAATAATTAATCTATAATCTAATTATAGATTTGAGCTCAAAATCATTCAGTTCCAGAATTAACCCTTAAGGGAACCAATATACGACCCGTTAGGAAATATTAGATTCTGTATTGTTGATACATGTGTCCCAGCCATCCATGATATTAAATCTCCAAAACAAAAGTCATTAGCCTCATTCTATGAAGAGACCTTAACGAATGAATCAAAAGATTTAATAAACATGAACATGAGTTCATGAACACTCAGGATTTAGGTTGATCTATAAATGATCATCAGTTATGATATTAATTACAAGTATTTATTATTAAATGGTTTTTGGATAAAGACTTTTATTCATATCGGTCCATGTCATATATAATCATATTATATAAAACACATTTACTGAGATGTCTTACCACATCAATAATCTGAATCTAGATTATTTGTATCAACATGATACTCAGTAAACCGTACTTACAACCCCAATTAAAGAATTCAATAACTTCAATTTGTTGTATACTATTTTTATTCATTCATGTGATCTTAATTCTCTCGCACTAATACAAGATCACATCCTCAATAATGAATATGGAATTTTTCTGATATTTACAAAAATTATTCAAACAATAATTTAATAATCTAAATATAACAATAATAGACCATTGTATTTATTTATTCATCGAAATAAAAAATGTATTTTACATGCTTTTATGACATACTCCTAACAAACACAACAACAACAACAACAAATAGAAAACTTATAAACAACAACAATAAAACAGAATAAACAATAAAAATAAGCTCCGAAAAGAAATTACTAAAACTATAAATTAAACTAATAACTTATAATGCAATTTCAAACAAACATTACAACAAACACATTATCTGCATTCAACTGAAAATCACGATGCAACACACAATAAAATTCGATAAAATGTAAACAGAGCAACAACAATAACACAACAAAACAATATGATGATATAAGAAACTTTAAAATGGGAAAATTACTAAAACTTACAATATATATTCAAACAAACATTACAAGTGTTGACGCCGTTTTTCGTCAAACAGTAAAAGAAGAGCACATAAACAATGAATGACAATGGCCAAATGAAATAAAACAAATCAAACACACGATTTTTACGTGGTTCAGCAGTTAAATCTGCCTAGTCCACGAGTCTCTGTTATTAATCTCAAGATTATCTCTGAAAACTCTTAAGCATGAATTCTTCAGAGTTTTCTCTCAAGGATCAGAATTTCGATCCCTTACAATGGTGCATGGCCTCTCTATTTATAGAGAAGGATGCAGAATACTATCCCACATATTTTGGGTAGTTACTCTTTTTGTGTAAATAAAATAAATGGCTTTAAATGCCTATAATCAGATATAAAAGGAAACGCCCCTGAAGACCAAGAAACGCATAACTGACCAAATAATATCCCACGATTCTAGGGGATTTACATTAATAAATGAAGATTACATCTCATATTTATAATACTTGTAGATATTCAAGGTGGTTATCGCGTATCTCTAAGGCTTTAGCTTCCCAGGTTTCCCGTCATCGTCCGAGCTAATGACATCTCCCGAGTTCACGTGGCTTTCGAGATCGTACGTACATCGAGCTCGAGACCCCTGATCCGAAGTCGTCCCTGAAGATGAATGTGTTCTCGGAGCTACCTTTCGAGATCGCGATCGTTTTGAGGTCACCATATTTGAGGTCATATATCGTACTTTGTAGGCTCGATATACAATCCTGGAACATACTCTAATCCTTACGAGATCATTTGTTGCAAATCCAACTTTCGAGGTCACATTTATCATGGCTCGAAATCTGGGTATAACAACAAGAAACAAAATCGGTACATTCGACAGTCAAAAAGGAACAAAAAATGCAAAACCCTAAAAACCAACATCAAAACAATACAATACAAACAACACGCAAACCTTAACAACAAATTTCTTCAGATCATCTCCCACAACTTTGCTTGATTTCACATTTTTCGCCTTCCTCCTTTCAACAGCATCAGAAACCAACTTTCGTTTTTGAGATTGGGATTTCGATGACTCGGCTTTGGGCGAGTTATGAGAGCTTGGTTTCTCTTCAATCTACTTCACAGAAGTTTTCTTCCCCATCAGCAAAGCTTGTTTAGAAATCTTTGGAGAATTTGGAGTTTTTTTAATAGAAGGAGAAGGAGTAGAAGATCTCGATCGTAATATAGCCATAGATGATAGATAATGCTATATATAACAACAAAGAATGTGTGCTTAAATGCTTCAATAACCGTGAAGAACACAATTTTTAGGGAAAAAATTAAGATACTAATGTGATCGTGGAGCAGAAATGTGTGATTGTGGAGCATTAAAAAAATTGAGAGAAGAGTGGAAGAGAGTATATCGTGAAAGAGGAAAGAGTGGGAAGTTGCTAGAAAAAATTAAAAACAAATAAATAAATAAACTTCATCAATACAAATAACAAGGAAGAGACAAAAGTAGTATTTTTGTAATAAAGAAAAACATATAACGTAAACATAAAAAATGTGATTAGTAGAAAAGTAATTATTGCCATGTGACAGTAAAAAAATTTATATTGTGATATATTTGGCACTTTATGTAAAATTTCCTTTAAAATTTAGGGTACGTTTAGGGTGCACTACCTAAAAATGGGCATACCAGTGCACCCCCTCCTGTTTTTTTATACTGGGATGATTTTCGACGATTTGTTTTATGATCATGTATATTATAATTATTTAGAGCATCCTGTAAATTTTCAAGAAATTCCGAATAGTTTATAGTGTCGAAAACAATGTTCAAATAGTTTGTTGCAAGCGTGACTGTTTTTTCTTATGCTCGTGGAAGATAACTTGTTTTAACCATATTTTCGATATTGTAAATTATTCAGAATTTCTTGAAAATTTGCAGGATGTTCTAAATAACTACAATGTACACAATCATAAAAAAAATTTATGCCGAAAATCATTCCAGTACCAAAAACAGAAAATGGGTGCACTGGTACACCCCAACCGGTGCTCCCAAAAACATGAGGTGCGCCCTAGAATTTTCCTAAAATTTATATGTCAATTAAAAAAATATAATAAAAATTTATATGTCAATAAAGTGGGTGAACACTGTCTATCTCAAGGGGGTATCCTTTTGGTCTTATGAGTTAAAGTTAGACACAAGCTGGTATTGGCGCAAACTTTGTCGACTGAGACAAAAATTTTCCTTAGCTGAGATATTGAAGGCAGGCTGTTCGGGTAAATTCTGTTCATCTGTTCTGTATAACAGCTCTCTGCCTTCTTCCCAAATTAGCTATCACAGAGCCATTTGGAGTAGCCTCAATCTTCCTAAGCATCGATTTGTGCTATGGCAGATTGTGAATTCTCATTTATTAACTAAGGACAACTTGAGTAAATTTCAATTAGTCCTAGATTCCTTGCTCTGTCTTGTTTGTGGTGATCAACCTGAATCTCATCAGCATTTATTTTTTAAATGCATCCTTTCTAGGCGAGTGGTGGAGTTAGTGTTCCATTGGCTGGGTTTCAGAGGGTGGTCGATAGAGTATACCAGTTGGTTATCTTGGCTCTCGCTGAAAGCTTCTGGCATAGTTAGGCTCATCAGCATAGCAGTTTGTGCAGCAACTTGCTATTGTCTTTGGCTGAACAGAAATAGATGTGTCTTTGAAGGCTTCTCCAAATCTGAAACTTTAATTGCTTTTGATATAAAGAGTATAGTGATCTACAGATTATTTGTTGTTAAAAACATAAAAATGTCTAGACTAGAAAGAAACTTTATACATAGATTAACATGTAATTAGTGTTTTTCTTTTTTTGGTTTTGGAGGTTCAGTTTGTTGTTCCTCTTGGTTCGTCTCTTTTTGAGGTGTAATTTGTTGGTTGATTAATGAAGTTTCTTCTTCTTGATCAAAATAATATATATATATATAATAAAAATAAATTAATACGTTTTTTTAAATAAAACTAAATAAACTTTTACATAGTTATTAATAAAAATATAATCACTATAAACAACATATAACATTGAAACTTGCATTTGAATTTGCAAAAGAAACAAAAAGAGTGGCTAGCCATAATCCATACGTACTAGAGACTAAAAAGGGCGTGCAGTCCAGTTCTTTTATAAATTCAAAGGTTTATAAACAGTATCATTGTTGCTAATCAAGAAGTTGAACTAATATCAACATCAAATTCACGATATCATCATCCTCACAAAATTTGTTTTACTCCTTGAGAATCCCATTGTTGGCAAACAAACAACATCATCTATAACCCAATAGCCACCGTATTCATTGAAAGTTGAGTACAAGTATATTTTTTTATTCATATCATGATTATGTGTTTCTAACCTTATCATGATTTTAATGTTAAATGAAATTCTAAATGATCAATATGAGATTTGTTGTTGTCATGAAACCCAAAAATTGAGATATAAAAAATATATGCAAAAAATATGTCTTTTTTAATCAACGTTCCTATCATAATATATATATATATATACTAGGTAGAAGTAATATACACTATATATTTGTTTAATTTTAAAATTATAAATATTATCTATAACTTTAATTAAAAAAAAAATATATATATATATATATAATAGAATGAATTATAGTCTATAGTATATATAAATATTTATATCAATAATTTTTACATATATGATATCTAAACACAATGTTGACATAAATATATATTTACATGATTACATAATATATATATAAAATATAATAATATTTAAAAAGAAATTAATAATAGAAATAAAATAATAATAGAAAAAGGCATAATGTACACAATAGTATGTATGCATCAATTATTTTTAGTTTCTAATATATCTTGTAATGTCATTTGATGAATTTTATGAAGAAAAAGAGCTTCAATTACTTGATAAAAACAAACTATTACACAAATTTATAAGATAAAAAAATGATATGTATGCATTTATTATTTTTAAATAAATATGATTTAATTATTTTAATTATCATAAAATATCTTTAAAATATCCTATTTAATTAATTAATTTTTGTTTAAGTTTATGTTTGTTCTAGATTTTGAATTTGGTAGTAACAACAAAAAATTATATATTATATGTTTAATATGATATTAAGTTTAATTAAATTTTATTTAAGTTATAAAATGTATATTTTTATTATTTTTAAATAATTATTATTGTAAAATATCTCAAAAATATCATATTTTTAATTTGTTCAATTATTTATTTATTTAAGTTTAAATCATATTTACGATCTACTGTAACATAAAAATATTATGATAAATACAAAAATATTCATTAAAGTTAACGGAAAAAAAAATAAAAAACCGTTAAAACTAAAAAAAATTATTATCTACACATTTTTTATATATAGAAGAGATATATATAAAAAAAAAAACTTATGGGTTTATAGAATGCCTAAGATGAAATGGCATATATGAAATGACAATTAGTTTAGATCCATAAGAAAAATAAATTACGTGTTAAAAATACATAACCGAAAAATATTTATTTTCATTTCAACCAAACCATAATTTATTTGTGAAGTATTGAAACCAATGATATGGTAAAATAAATAAATATTTTAATATTTATAAAATATTAAAATATGTACTGCCCTTTCTATTATTGAAAATTGCATTTACATTAAATAGTTTTTTATTAAATTTACATGACATAAAAAAATATTTTGGTATACTATTTGAAATCAGGTATACAAACATGACAAAATTGATGATCTATTACAAAAACGTTTTGGTATATTATTTGAAATCAGGTATATAAGGTGCACAACACAAGTTTTTCTATACATATCTAACTGAATGGGGTGAGACCTCTCTTTATATTGTCAATGAAGGTTGAGGCAATAAAAGATAACTTTCCAATTTGAAGTATAACTTCCAAACCTCAGTATTTACATGAATTACTATTTCTTAAGGAAAAATTACAATCGTACGGTTAGGTGGAATTTCTTTCACTTTTACGGTCCTGAGTTCTTTTTTACATTTATGCAGTTTCTTCTGCAACTTCTGACATCAACTTCGACTGATAGCATCACGACAACTTCGGACTCCATCGATGTCCTCGTATGTTGTTACTCTGAGTGTTGTTTTGCCGGTGGATTCAGAGTATCCAACATAAACCTCCTCAGGAACATGGTCTGAGAAATTGAAAGGCCATGTTAGGACTGGACTTTTTATGCTCTTACTCACTTCATTAGTGAGTATTGCGTTGTAGGAGAGGTTTGCGATTCCACCTCACACTCTATTGAATGTTGCTTGGGAGATGAATATACTATAGCTTTGAAGTCGCGTGAATCCAAATTTTTGTTGAAATTTATATATAATATGGATGACCTTTAGAATTTTTTTTTCTTTGATGAGATATTATTATTATTAATTTGTATATCACATTGTAGAATAGATTTTAGTAAGACAGTGTATGATATTTATCATAAGAGGTATTTTTAATTTATGGTAATATGTATTTCATTACGTATATTGTTTTATAAATGAACTAAATATGTACCCAAAAAAATATTAATTTTTAATTTATGTTGGGTTGATGCAATGTACAACTCACACAGATTTATATATATATATATATATCTTCTATATAAAAAGTGTGTAGATAACGAAAATTATTGGTTTAACGGAATTATTATAAAACTCAGTTAAGTTTGACAGTTTTTAAGAATCTGACGTTAACTTTATCAGATTTATTTTAAATAATTAAAAAAATTGAAATAACATGAGGAATCTAACGATATTCTTTTTAATAACGTGATAAACTTATTTTAATTATGTTGCTTTGGAGAACATGAAAAAACATTTGTTAATTCAAATTCTTTTAGTTAGCGTGAAAAAAATATGTTAACGTCATTGGAAAAAATCCCGCAATTGATATTTTTATTTGAATTTTTAAACCTTTATTTAAAATAGTAAAAATATTTCTAGGGCTTGATTTTTTTATTTTATTTATTTTTTAATTTAAAAAAAACGTAAGTTAACATTACCAGTGTGTATAATCCGTTTCGTCTAGATCTTTTAAAACAAAATCAAGTTTAATTTTTTTTTAAAATAATATTTTTAATTTAACCGTACTCCTACTCCTATATAAGAGTTATCCTATCAAATATAATTTCTCTATCTCCAAACTCTATCAATTGTGAGAGTACATTAACTACATTGTTAGCCAGGAGTTCAACAAGAAAACACGGTAAATCATTTTTGTCACACAAAATTACATCTCAAATTCTTTATAATCAAACATTATTAATTTACTATACAATTTTCGCTGAAATAATTACATCTCAAATTCTTTATAATCATAAATCATTGATTTTCTATCCAATTTTTTCTCAAATAATTGCATCTCAAATTCTTTATAATCATAAATCATTGATTTAGTAACCATTTTTTTCACAAATTAGGTGGTCAATCTACGCAGCAAAGTACCAAGGTAAGTTGACACACAAAAATAATGCAAATTCAAATTTTTTAAACAAATTACTGTATTTACTTATCAATTACTCTATTCATCTTATTGAAAATAAATTTTTATTTCAAATCAGGCAGTGAAGGTAGTAGTGAGTGGAAAATTCAAGGTACCATCTTATCCAAAATCAATTATAAATTACCATATTAATCTTATATAGAAATAGTTTTTTTTTTCTAAAATCAAGTAGTTCTTCACATATAAGTGCAGCCAACAAAAACACAAAGGTAGCATCTTATACAAGTTCAGTTATGATTTACTCTATTCATCTTATAGACACAAAACTTAGTCTCAAATTCTTTATAATCATACTTCATTGATTTAATAACCATTTTTTTCTCAAATAATTAAATCTCCAATTCTTTATAATCATACATCATTGATTTACTAACCATTTTTTTTCTTCAGAAATTAGGTGGTCATTCTAAGCAAAGTTACAAGGTAAATCGACAGTAAAAAATAATGTAAATTGAAAATGTTTAAACAAATTACTCTATTCAGTTATGAATTACTTTATTCATCTTATTCAAAATAATTGTTTATCTCAAATGAGGCAGTGAAATGCCATCTTATACAAATTCAATTTTAAATTACCATATTCATCTTATAGAAATTTGGTTTTTTTCTCTAATCAGGTAATTATTCACAAATCAGTGCAGTCAGTTCATATAAGATAAAGTTCAACAAATCACAAAGTATCTTCTTATACAAATTCAATTATGATTTACTCTATTAATCTTATACAAATTCAGTTATGATATATTATGCTATATGAGTAAAAATATTTTAAATGTTTTTAGTTTATAAATTTAGTGAGTCAAATAGTAATACAATCAAATAGTAAATGGACAAATAAAACCTACAAGCATTAATAAGAATTTAGGATAATGGATTAGATTAACTATCAAGATTAAATAATACTCAAACAAATAATGTTAATGCAAAAATAAAATACTTAGATCTAGAATTAACTCATTAATACTTGGATTGTTAAAATCTAATTTAATTTTATTGAAAATCCATGTAGCCATTAAAAAAGAAAAAAAAAAACTTTTAAAACTTATACTTGCCTCTGAAAAGTAACACATTAAAACTTAATATAACATGTACACACAAAAAATATAGTAGCATATATGTAACGCCCTGGTTACCCCAGGACAGTTACGGTAATCGGTGAACCGGAAATTTGACCTGCTACCCGAGTCCTTTGGTTAAAAGCATGCTCTAAGTGTTATTAACAGGCTAGGTGGAAAACCAATAAAAAATAAATGATATATTTTATTAAATACATAAACTGCTCATGAGCTCATCAAAATATTTACAAGTTGTTTACAATATAAAATGGTCATTACTATTTTCAAATTTACAACCCCGCCGACCTAAGCGACAAAAATAGGGTAAACCCCCTAGTTCCTCTGAGAACTCCTTGGCCGTGGTGGTCAAGCGGCCGCATATGTACACATCACCATATAAGCTCTCCACTCAAGGCTGGGTGAGCTTTTCTTTCCCTTTACCTGTACCACATAGCACCCATGAGCCAATGCCCAGCAAGAAAACACAATATAGCATGATTTAATATCAACAATGATGATAATAATCACCCAGAACTATCAGTCCAAAACAGATAGGTGACAGTCGCAAAAGTCACTAATGTGGGTACAGCTCCCTTAAGCCATGTGATGATAGGGTTACCGGGCTTTACAGATAAGTGAATCTTTCACTAGCTTAAACAGGATAGGTGCATGGTGACTGGTCACCAACATAACCTTCCTCATGACCATAGAGTCATAACCCTGGAACATTGTCCCCTAGCCATGTGACAAACAGTCACCTAGGCCTTTGGCCCTGGCTCTCAGTAACTAGTCTTAGACTAGCCAAGCGCTTATAAGTTTCATTGTCCTTAGGGTCGGTCCAGCATTAACGCTTTAGAGCCATTCAATGCTGATATCGATTAGATCTAATCTTCATTCGGCCCTGCGTTCAGGACGCTTATGCCATTTCTGACTCTTAGGTTAGTGTCCCTGGCTAGTCAGTGCCATATACAAGTAAACAATATTCGCTAGCATTTATTATGCAATCCATGTCCACATTTATCAACCAACATGCCTCAATAACAGTCATGCATGTCACATACACAGGGTGCAATTTTCTTACCTCAGGTTCGAGCGAGAAATATTATAAGAACAATCGATCTTTTGGTTCCTTAGCGGTTACCTAATCACAACCAAGTATAACCTCCATTAATGAGAATCCAAAATAATAGGGTCTTAACCTAAGTACCACTCTCGGGACCTCGAAACATGCCCACACGGTGAGTAGATTCGATCCCGGGCCTTAAGGATTGAAACCCCAAGTCAAAAACCCTTAAAAACACTCAAAACGGGACTTTGAAGGAATAGAGTAGCGCTACAGCGCTGACCCCTAGCGCCCCAGCGCTATTCTCAGAACCCCCAACACGCCCAAATGCCCCCTGAGTAGCGATGTAGCGCCCTAGGGTGGGCGCTATAGCGCTACCTCCAGACCTGATGCCCCCTGAAACCTCCTTCTTCATCTCCTTTGATTCTAACCTAATTCCAATGCTTCCAAATCCCATTTTTGATACCAAAAGAACCCAAAAACCATCCTAACACACCCCAAACATCACAACCATAAGAACCCTAGCCAAAACTCCCAACAAAACCAAGTATTCAACCTAGAAATCTCAGCTGTAAAACAAAACTAAAACAAGGCAAACCAGGGAATTCAATGGTTAGAAACTTACCCAAAGCTCAGCTTATGATGCTCTTCAATGGAGGAACACACTCCCAAACTCCCAAGGCTTACTTCCCAAGCTTGAATCCTCAAGAATGGTTCAAAAATCACAAAGAAAGCTGAAGAGGAGATAGGTACGGGAGAAGCTTCAAGTATACTCTGCTTTCTACCTCTTTCTCAGCTCAAAAATGGTTATATCTATCCTAGGGGTAAAAAGACCAAAATACCCCTAGGTCTAATAAAGGTTTCTATAGGCTCCCAAAGGAAAAATTGGTATTTTCCACCTATCTCGTTAATCATAATTAACGCTCTCCAATTCCCGCTATTCTCGATAATCTCAAACACCAACAATTTATATCCCGTTACCCTTTAATTCCCGGTAACGCTCTAATCATTAAAATCACCCCGAGATTCATCCCGAACCCCGAACTTAAACCTATTATGACTAGACCGCTAATCAATAATCCAAGATCGTCTCATGCCGAATAGCTCGAACATACCCACATTATAATGTGGTCTCAACAATTTATCACCGACATGCATACACATTAGGGCTGTGCAAAAAAATTTACAACCCGCCCAACCCGAATAAACCGCCCAAACCAACCCGAAAAAACCGCCAAAAAACGCAACCCGAATAAACCGACCAATTGTTACATTGGGCGGGTTGAAAATAATTATCAACCCGCCCAATATAACCCAACCCGCCCAATTAAGAATTTATTATTTTTAATATATTCAAATAAATATATAAATTAATTAAGTTTTGTTTTAATTTTTTTACTATAAATTTAAAATATTGTTTTAAGCTTAAAAATATAAACTTCACACTATTAGTACTAGTATTTAAAAGAAAAAAATTACAAAAATGTTAAAAAAAAATATACTACTTTTGTTTGGGCGGGTTGACCCGACCAACCCGCCAAAAAAATACAATTTCGGTTTGGGCAGGTTAACCCGACCAACCCGCCCAAATTATTGGACGGGTTAAAAAAAAATTTATCTTAATTGGGCAAGTTACGGGTCACTTTTGCTAACCCGATTATAACATTGGACGGGTAAAAATGCCTTGTAACCCGACCAACCCGCCCAATGCTTAGCCCTAATACACATATACAATTATACCCTCAACGGGCCAAATTACCATCACACCCCTGTAATTATAATGTGGACCCACATGCATGCATTTAATATCATATTATAATATAATTCACATTTACATGCATTTATCAACTAATGGCATAATTACACAAGTATGGCCCTCCCGGCCTACTAATCCCGCCATTAAACCACATTAGAGAATTCATGGCATTACAATATAAATCCACCTATGCCAAACCATTTTTCAGATCTTCCTATGCCAAAGATTTCACAAGCATGAATCCCCAAAAATGCTTACATTAGAGGAAAAATAGAATTAAATTATAAAAATATTTCAACAATACTCAAACAAAAAATTAATCACACAAATAAAAGGATTTGAATAAGTAGTAATCAATTTAGTGAGTTTAAAATAGTAACACAATCAAATAGTAAATAGAGAAATAAAACCTACAAGTATTAATAAGATTTTAGGATTGATTAGATCAATTATCAAGATTAAATAATACTCAAACAAATCATGCTAACAATGCATAAATAAAATTCTTAGATCTAGAGCTAACCCATTAATACTTGGCATTGTTAAAATCTTACATAATTTTATTAAAAAAAACCATGCAACCATTATAAAAGAAAAACAAAAAATTTTAAAACTTATACTTGCCTCTAAAAAGTAACACATTAATACTTAATATAACATGTACATACAAAAAATATAGTAACACATAAATCCCCCTATGCCAAACCATTCTCAGATCTTCCTATGACAGTAGTTAGCAAGAGTTGAAAAGAAAAAAATAGAATCATATAAACAAAGATCAATCTCCTCAATTTGTTGGATTCTAATATAAACAAAGATCAATAAGAAATCAAGAGATCAAAAACAAAAAAAAGGACTTAACAGATTGAAAACATACTCACTACAAACAACATAATCAGATTTAAAAAAAAAAAACCCACTACAAACAAAGTAATAAAAACTAAAAAAAAAACATCTAAAATTCTCAACCCAAAACCTAAATCCAATCCTAACACAATTTTCCTTCAATAAAACAAAAAACCCATGAATAATTTCAAAACCCCATGTCAAAAATCCAACCAAGCCCAACCAATTCCAAGGTCACCCTAACAATTGGTCAAAAAGTCATCCAAATAAACATTTAAGAAATTAGAAACCGAGAAGAGCAACCAACAATCCAAGGAAAAGCATATAACCGAGAAATAACATACAGCGCAGAGCTTCTTAGTAAGCTTGACAGAAGCCTTTAAGTTCTCCAGAGTCTCTTGATGGTATTCAGGGTCGCCCCACGAGAAATTGAATCGAACCACTGTCATGCAATACATCCAAATACGTCAATATACAAACAGCCAAATATAATCCACCACCAAAAAAATTCTCGAATCATTTAACCAAAACAGACTGAAAAGCTTCACAAAAACAATTATTCATTCTTTAATTAGTAAAAAAAGAAAAAATATATGAAATCGAATAGGTTGAAAATCTCATACCGGACATTCCAGCTTTAAGGCAGCCAGAAATAACATCCACCGATCGAGATTTAGGACCAAGTGTACCCACAATTTTCGTCATTGCAGGGAAAAAGCTCTACGATCACAAAAAATAATCCTTAATCAATAAAATTTTCCATAAAAGATTAATAAACCAAAAAAATTAATCTCATATCCAAAAAATACTTACAGCCTTAGATGGTTCAAGGATCGATGCCATCCTAATAGGCTCCTTGAGAAGCAAGTGACTGGAAGACATTCACAGTAGTAGCATAAACAACTTATAGAATAAGATTAATACCAAAGAAAGACATTCATCTAAAGCTTGTTACTCAGCCAAAAGAGCAGAGATTGAAAATGAAACCCAGATGTTGTACTAAAATAAAGGAGATGGTAGGAAGAACTCAACTTTGATTTTGGTTAGATGTTTCGCAGAAGCTTTAAGACAGAAGAGTGAACATAGGAGAGATTTTTTTTTTATCTAAAGAGAAGAGGTGGCACACTCCTTAGGGTTAGGGGAAGATATATCATATATATATATATATATATATATGTTCTAGGGTTAATAAGGGTTATGTTTGAGTATCGGGTTGGGCTTTATTTTGAATTTGGGTCATATGTATTTGCTATTTGGGGTATGGAGCAAAATGACTCTTAATGTTGTGTGAAAATAAATAAATGTCTATGTTTTTAATTTTGTAGTAAAATAGTCTAATCATCTATTTAATATCACATATTACCAAATATACCATTTAACAAATTACTATTTTATTCTAAATATTTTAATATTATGGTATATGTATATTAGTTTTGTTTAATTAGTTTTTTTATTTTAAAGTTATTTTGATTTTTTTTTCGTTTTTTATGAGTTGTTGAATAATATACCATACCACAAAATATATATACTGAGTTGAAAAATAATATACCATCAAAACTTACAAAATTATTATTAAAAAATGTATATACTATGCTAACAAAATTATATACTACCATTAAAATGTATATACCATGATACAAAATTATATACTACCACTATGTATAATAAAATAGAAATTAAATATCACAAAAAAAAAATTATATACTATACCACAAAAAACATATACACTAATTAGAAAATAATATACCAACAACCTATAAAAAACTTAAAAAATCAATATAACTTTAAAATAAAAACTAATTAAACAAAACTAATATACATATACCACTATATTAAAGTCATACAGTCATAAATAAATAAATAAATTATAAAAAATGATAATTTAGGTAATCAACAATGTAAAATGATCATTTATCTACAATTTTAAAAATGAGGACATTAACGTCTTGATCGCTTTATTTTGGGTCATTTCCTATAATTTCTCTTTGCTATTTGTCTAAACTTGACTAAGTAAAATACCCACACAAGGGAGCCAAGCCCATTACAACAAAATAGATGCAGCAAAAGAATAAAATGAGTATATAGTTTAGTTATATATGTAATTATTTTTTAGTGAAAAGTAAAATAAAATATTTTGGGAGAATGGAAAAATATATACAAATAAAAAAGAATGATGAGATTAAATATGAAAGTTATATGTGAAATTTTATAATGATATATCGTTCATTTAATGATACAAAATCCTTCTTTATTAAACTATAGACAATTTTATTTATATTTTTTTATTTACTAAAGACTAGCATTTAAAATCCTTCATTAGCAAAATCACCCGTTCGAAAAAAAAAAAAAAAACTACTAAATACTTATCAACAATGTTATTGACATTAGTTTTAGTATATTTGAATTTCATCAATATTTTTAGTAATATCTTTATGTCATACATTATATTAAACTTTTTCTTTTAAAATATATGACATACATTAGTTTTAGTATGCTTGAATTTCATCAATATTTTTTAGTAATATCTTTATATTATACATTATATTAAACTTTTTCCTTTAAAATATATGATATTGATTATATAATAAAATTTAATATGAAAGTTATAAAATTAAATTAAATTCACATATTTTTCTCAATACAATTAAGCAAATGTGCATTGCATTTTACTTCAATTAAGCAATTATTGCATATATCTAGCAATTATTGTTATTAATTTCCATATATAGATATATATATATATAACATAGTTTTGTGGATTAACATATTATTATATAAAAAAATATAATTACATTAAAAATTTAACTTTATTATTATTATAATTTTACTTTCAGGATTACACTCATCTCTATTTACCTTCAACACTTTTAGTACTACCAGGTTAGCATTAAAATATTAATTATTTATTATTACATAAATAATTGGAAGTTGCTTGGAATATAAGGTAGCAAAACGATACTTCCAAAAATATATTGTACCAAATGCTTACCTATCATTAATTAAATAATAAAATTTAATACGAAAGTTAAAAAATAAAACTAAGTTCACACATTTTCTTAATACAACTAAGAAAACGTGCATTGCACGTTGCTTTATGCTAGTGTATATATATATATATATATATCAAGATGATTGAATTTGACATATAAAAACTTTATTTCAATTAGTCATGCATGGGCATGGAGTTACTCTCTTTAACCAACTCCATAAAATTTAAGCATGAACACTTCTAATACACTTGACAACACACCATCTTGAAATGTGGGGAAGTCATGACCGAGAGCTAAACTCTTGCACGTGTTTGATCTATGTAATATTAGTAGACACTAGTCCACACAACACAGGAAAGCACACAAAGTAAACTAAAAATAGACTAATATATTATTGCATGTTAAAGAGCACAATTATGAAAATTTATATTCGAAACAATTGTCAGTTCTAAGTAGTAGATTTATGTATAGTTGTTTTCATGTTGTTTTTAGTTGTTTAAGCTTATATATAGTTGTCATGTTGCTGTGTTGATGTCTAATTATTGTTTACTTGTTTTAGATATATTTTGATTTTTTTTTAAAAAAAACATGTTAGTATGATTGTCCAATTGTTGTTGTTTAGTCGTTTTTTAATGTGTTAGTATGTAGTAGGTTAATGTTTAGTTGTTTTCCAATTGTTGTTTTTTTTAAGTTTATTTTGGATATATATTTAGTTGTTTTGAGAAATATTTTGAGTTTATTTTTGACACATTTAAAAATGCAGGGAAAATTGTTTTGAGGTTTTTTTTTTTTTTTTAGTTTATTTTGAGTTAATGCAATGAATTGATGTCTAATTACTTTTTCAATACTGTATTGTTGTGAGGTTGTTGTCGTGTTGTATTTAAGTTGCTTTTTTAATATCGTATTGCAGTATGTTGTTTTTTTTTAAATGTAAGAAAGAATTTTTTTATGTTGTTTTTTGGTTTTTTTTTTTTTTTTGTAGCTACAATGGATTGCATTGTGTTGTTATGAGGTTGTTGTCATGTTGCTTTCTTGTTGTTTTTTTAACATTATATTTTATATGTTGATGTTTAGTGTAAATTGTATTTTTGTAATTTTGAAACATTAAAATCGTATTTTTTAAAACTTAAATTAGTATAAATGTGAAGAAAAAAAATGAGGGACCGTAAAAATATAAAAAAAATCATAAAAAAAAACGTATTTATGAAAAAATCGCTAAAAAACCCAATAGTATATAATGAGACATTACATTTGATTGAATCTAAACAATATATAAATACAATGAAGTTAAAAATAAGCAGCCATAAAATAAACCAACAAGAATATAAAATAGGAAATCCAAACAAACTTGTTACAAAAAATTGTTTGTTAAATAAATATATGAGCTTTTTTTTTTTAAGAAATAAATATACATAAAACATAAAAAACTTATCAACCTATCATAAAATTTTCCAAAAAAATTGTTTGAAAAATAAGCCAATTAGTTTAATTTAACAACTAAAACGTAATATATAATCACATTGGTATACCAGTCAATAAAATATTATAAAAAATACATATCAGGCACAAATTACAACAATAAACTAAACTAATGAGTTTATAAAATAAAATTCAAAATTATAAACGATAAATATAAAATAGGGTAAATATGTATTTGGTACTTTGTGTTTTATCGAAAAACAAACTTTGTGCCCTCTATTTCTGATAATTATTTATCGACACCCTCTATTTATAAAGACTAAATAGTTTGGTACTCTCCGTGTGTTTAAATTTTTGATATTCTCATAATACCCTTCATTTTCTGATTTATTTGATTTTTAATTGTTTTATTATTTTTAAATTATTTAAATATATTTTTTTAGAATTCATAAAATAAAATAAATATTTAATTAAAACTTTGAAAATAAATTTAATTAATTTAGAAAATGGAATTAAAAAATAAAAAAATAATTAAAATCTTATTAATTAACTTTAAATAAACCAAAATTTTAATTTAATTAACAAATCAATCTAACTTTGAAACAAAAAAATATGAGTGATATTTAGATGGTGGGAAACTAAGATGGTGAGGGTGAGATTTGGTGAAATATGAGTTTTTTTTTCATTAATTAAATTAAAATTTAGGTTTATTTAAAGTTAATTAATAAGATTTTAATTAATTTTTAATATTTAAATTCTAATTTTTTTGTTTTTAATTAATTAAATTTGTTTTAAGTTTGTGTATTAAAATTATTTTAAAGTTTTAATTAAACATTTATTTTATTTTATGAATTCTGGAAATATATTTAAATCATTTAAAAATAATAAAATAAATCACTAAAATGAGAGGTAATATGAGAATATTAAAAATTTAAACGCACATAAAGTACAAAACTATGTAGTTTTTACAAACAGATGATATTAAATGATAATTATCAGAAACAAAGAGTACCAAGTTTGTATTTCGATAAAACACAAAGTATCGAATAAATATTTACCCATATAAAAACAACCCAAGACAATATTGATCGAGGAAGCCTTATCTCTAAAACACATAATAATTAAACAAAATAAACTAATTTGTTGCCTTTATCAAACATCCAACATCCAACATCCATCATCCATATCCAAACAATAAAAAAAAAATAAACCATTCAGTAAATCTATTCAACAAATCAACACCCCAAAACGTACAATGCATACACAATTGGGAGCCAATTGAAGATTATGACATCTATCCAAGAATCAAAATTGGAGTAATATTTGGTATTAGCTAGCTTAACAAGACATGTAACCCTAAAATCACCATGTTAAAACAAAAATCGCAAGCCCCCAAAAGTAAATGTTAATATATAAAACTCAATAAACATGATAACTCAAAAACCCGATCTTCATCATTCGACTCACAGCTCGAATGTACTGTTGATTTCTCCTCTAACTTCATCTTCTTCATTGAGCGATTTTCTCCTTTTTGTTTCTTCTTCAAATGGACTTGATTGGTGTTGAGTTTTATGCTTGGGAGAGAATAAATTGGCTCATCAATCAAAACCTATTTTTTTGTCGGCGTCAGGGGTGATGGTGTTTCACAGCTCCAAGTTTGAACCGTTTTCTAGTTTTGAGAGAGGGATCATGATATTGCTTTTGGTTTTGAGAGGATACCATGAAAATAAGAGAGGGAAGATGAAGGATAATTGTTACATCCAGATTTTGAGATAAGAAGTTATGACCCCGAAAACTGGGCTCGTCATGTGTGAGCTTGAAATATATGCAGACATCATATGGTTCAACCGTTAAACCTCTCTGAAGTAAAACAACGACCTTAAGGATGTGTAACCTCGAATATTCTCCGAGCTCGCGATGGGTAAAGGCACGACACTTGAATATATTTTTTACTGATTGTCTACAGACGAGATAGCTCGAGCTCGGGAAGTGCAAGCTCGGATGTGACAGCCTCGTCAGCACCTACCTAGCCCGAGCATAGTGTGAAGTTGAGTGGCAAGCTCATGACTGACTCATAGTCTTGACAGACTCAATTCCAATTGCTGATCTTGAAGACCTAATGAATCATCTGGGATAGCCCATTACGTGTGAACATGCTACTGTTGTGTAATCCCAATATTTAAGGGATATCATTTAATCTGTTATCTGTTCCCGATCTTCATGGGACGTTTCCGTGTAAATAGGAGATAATGCATTTAATATCATTATTTCAATTGATTTACAGAATATCTTCCCAAAATATGTGGGAATGAATTATGCAACCTTCTATATAAACAGAGAAGGAATCACCACTTGTAAAAGGACCGATTTCTAATTTCTGGAGATAAAAAGTCTGGGTAATTCATCTCTGAAGAATTTCCAGAAAACTCCTAAGTCTTAATAACATAGACTCGTGGACTAGGCAGAATTAACTGCTGAACCACGTAAAAATCCTCTTGTTTTTCTTCACTATTCATTCGCTTTATTGTTTTATTGTTTAATTGCTCTACAATTTAAGTTGACGAAAAACGACATCAAAAGTTTGGTGCTTCGTTGAGAGCATTAAGCGGTACATGCATAAGTCTGTACAGTAAACAAAAAGCCTCCCTGAACCAACAATGGTAGCGAATGATCCCCATGTTCCTGAGGAGGAAATTTTAGATGAAGCTGACTACCCCTGACGCCTTGGAAAACAGCCTATGGTGAATTCGGACCCTGATGAGAGGAGTGGTTCATCCGACTCTCGGGGACCACCAGCCCCCAGGAACAACGAGGACATGTACTACAATCCTAAATGATATGTCCTGGTAGTGGAGCTCGAAAATCATCAACTGCGAAAGCAATTGGCAGAGGCCAAGAAACGTAACGAGGAGCTAGCCAGATTAGCTGCCAAGGCACATGCAGCTCAGGCCCCACCTCCGCCAGAGGCCCAGGCTCTGCCTTCGCGGGACATTCGTGTTCCACCACATAGGCCTCGAGGGCGGCCACGCAAAAATATTGCCACCCGAAGAACAGAGCAACCTTTGCTGCCAATAGAACATCCAGCTTCGCCAAGGTCTCAGAGAAGTAACCGGGCTGGAGCTCCTGTCGACCCAGCTGTGGAGGTACCGGCCGAGGTAGGGAATAACCAAGCCCCCACGGTGGCTCGGACCCAAAATCCTGGTAACGCGCAGAACGTTCCTGAACCAGTTCGAGAAAACTCGGGGCCTTCTAGGCCCCGTAATAGATGGCATCCACCATCACCCATAAGGCACCCACCATCGCCAATAAGGTATCCCTCACCAACTCAGAGAAACACCCAACCGACTCAGGGTGATAGGAAAAGGCGATTTGGGCAAAGGCGTGGAAATGGGGAGACTGCTAGGGAGCATAGAGGTACCCAACCCATGAGAAGCCAAATGTCTCGGTCTCACACTATTGAGACTAGGTAACCGGCAAGGAACCCATCTCGAAACAACTGCGCAACGAGCCATGTCAATGAAGGCTCAGGAGACACTAGATCGGTCAGTATGTATGACCAGGGACGTAGAAATACTGGGAATCGAAGGGATCACCCAGATTTACGAGAACACTTGAACCATAATCGGGGGAATGATAATCCGTCGAATCCAGATCTGAGGGATCATCTCAATGGACGCAAGAACCCCGTACCGAGGCGTGAAACTGGGGTTGTGATCAACGATAACCAGTTCTCAATGTTTCAAGTCAGACCCCCCATGGATCCAGTCCAAAAGGATTGAACAGCTGGAAAGAGCATTCAGGCTCTTACAAAATGAACGAGGTCGGGACCAAGACGAAGAGTTCGACGAATAACTCGAACCCTTTTCCCTTCATATTTCCAACACCCCGTTTCCCCAGGGATTCCGAATTCCTCATGTCCCACCATTTGATGGGAATTCAGATCCATACAGTCATTTAAGTACGTTCAACACAATCATGCAAGCCAGTAATGTGGGCTACGAGCTCAGATGCATGTTGTTTCTAGCCTCGCTCACGGGACCAGTAAAAAACTGGTTTGATAAGTATAAGAGGCATTCAATTGCTTCTTGGGATCAATTATCTAGGGATTTCAAGAAGCAATTCAAAGCCATTGTCAGAATTAGGCCCTAGGCGTCTGCCTTGACCAATGTTTGACAGCAGTCGAATGAAACATTGAAAAGATACCTCACAAGGTTTAATTTGGAAGTCGCCCAAGCTCGTGACGTGGACGATAGTGGCCATTTAATGGCTGTCCATGCCAAAGTAATTCCTGGAAGTCCTCTTTGGGAGGATATGCAGAGGATGCCCGTAAGGTCCTTAACCAAGTTCAATCGATGAGCTAAGAGGTTTTTTTAATGTAGAAGAGGCGAGGTCAGCATTAAATATGACCTCTCAGCCCATAACTACAACAACAAACACAAACTCTGCCTCGACCTCGATGGATCCTATAACCTCAAAACCCCCCGGGGACAACCCTTCTAAAAGGAAGAATAATGAAGGGAATAACCTCGAGGCGGAAGGGGGAAAGAAGAAGAAAGGGGAAAGATATTTCTCCGTATACAAAGTGTATGCCGAGCTCAATGAGTCTCGGGAGAATATCTACCTGGCTAATGAAAACCAGGTCCCTTTCAGACGACCGGACCCCATGAGGAACCAAAAAGCGAAAAGAGACTCCAGCAAGTACTTCAAATTCCATAAAGATATCGGACATACAACCGAAGAGTGCCGGCAATTAAAAGATGAGATCGAAGGCCTGATCTCGAGAGGATATTTCAGAAAGTATGTTAGGAATCAAAACCTCAATCAGGCTTCCACCAGCCAGAGGGCAATAGCAGCTCCACCTGCCCAGAATAACAACTCTCGAGCAAGGGAGGACGAACAACCCCCTCCGATTGATGGAGAAGATGTCATAACCATTTCGGGGGGGACCACATATTGCAGGATCGGGCAGGAATGCCCAGAAACGATATGTGAATGATCTAAAAACTAGTGACGGGTCTCCTTACGAACTCGGACCCAGAGCTCCAAAACAGCAAAGGTTTGAATCTCAACCCATCACTTTTACTGAGGACGACGCGTCTCATGTGCAGTTTCCTCACAACAACCCGCTGGTCATCACCCTTCAACTCGCGAACAAGAGGGTACACCGAGTCCTGGTTGATAACGGGAGCTCAGTAAATATCCTCTACAAGGCCACCTTAGAAAATATGGGACTCACGCTTTGCGACCTAAATGTTAGGAAAAATAGATTGCCTCGATGGAAAAGGTAAGATAATACAACTATATACAATATATTACAAATAAATAATGATTGATTAAAATGAGTGTTACAACTCTATAACTGAAAATACAAACAAACAAAGGCAGGAAGAGGAAGAAAGAGAAGAAGAGAATGGTGAAAGATACAACTCTAAACAAAAGATTACAAGTAAAGGAAAGGTGTTTGAAACAAAAGAAAAGAAGATTACAACTCTAAACAAAAGTTAAAAGTAAATAGAAAATGAAAATAAGAAGAAAAGCAATAGCGAAAAAATGCAAGAACAAAACAATAGTAAACTCTCACTTACACAACCTAAGTGAAGAGGGTTGGGGATCACCAACTTGAACAAGGTTTAAAACCTTTGTCCAAAAGCTTATTTCCCCCTAACTCAAGCACTAATGGATCTCTCACAGATTTTTGAAAATGCTTTCTGGAATAATCAAGCCTCAAGGTGTATTTTCCAGCCAAGTGCTTTGTGGATGGAAAATGTTGTGTCTTACAAGTGAGCATTAGGCTCCTATTTATAGAGTTTGAGATAACCCTTTGAATTTCAAATTCTACCAACCCCCATGGCTGTTACCAATGTTTAATTGGATGTTTATGGAATTAAAATGGAGATTTGGGAGTTATTTGGGATGTTAGAACCGTTCAATTTGGAAAAAAATTGAAAATTCACATAGGCTGTCAGCCTCATTGGCCGCGGCCACTGGCCTCTGTCCCCCAGGCCGCGGCCAGGGAAAGACAGTGGCCGCAGCCACAGCCACAGCCTAGTTTCAGCACAAAAATTGTCATTTTCCAAATCGTTCCAAAACGTCCCAAATCATTTCCCACATGATTTTGTAACCTCCAAACACCTATTGGGAGTTAAAAACATGTATCCAACAGCCATATTTCATTATGGCTTTATGAAATCCAATCTCAAATATGTAACATATAATATACACATTATTGGGTAATATTTGGGAGTTACAAATTTGTAACTAATTTTGTAACTCCAAAATATGTCACATTTGGGCACACACATGTGTCTAATTTTGTGACTCTCAATAATATGCTACAAGGTGTGACAAATCACATTTTGTCACATTATTTAATCTAATATTATATTATATGAAATAATATAACATTCCCCCACTAGATTAAATAATCACTTTTTGTAACAATTATTTAATCAATCAAACATTATATTAAAATATAATATTCCCCCACTTGATTAAATAATCACTCTCTATAGAAACCTTTGCATTGGTGCATAAAGTAAAATGTCTTTCGACTTAAATTTTACCTTAGTGTAATTATCACAAAGTTTGTTGAAATTTTGGTTGCCGAAGCATTGAACCACTATCCCTTGATAACAAACCGGTGATAACACACACATTTGCTATGTTCACTTGAGACCTCAATTTCTCGTTTTTGCACCGTTAATGGCCATGTGCACATTCCATTCATAGACTTCTCTTGAGAATGACTCCCAATTCTCATGAGGGGCGGCACCACCCCTAGATCTATATAGGTAGAACTCTTACAATATTTTGTTACCCTAAAATACCTGTCTTTTCAAGACCGAGTTCTATTAAAAAACCTTTCGGTTTTATCCCTCATTTTGGTAACACACTAGTACTCATATCTCAGATGGGACAAAATTTGAGTACTACTACTATTCACTTGATTGACTTGTTATTACCTATTGAACCTAATACTAGTTTGGTGACTAGTATTAAGATAGGTTACCATCAACCATGAATCTCTTTAGGGAGTCTAAGTCCCACCCCTCCATTTGAATCTTTTGTTTTCTCATGTATGCATACTTAGACACTCTCATTACTTTATTCAAACTTTGTTGCTAGCCATAGTTTGATTAAAATAGTTACTCCTTTAAAATAGTGATTTTGACCATAGTCAACACCCCCACTATTTTATAGTTTTATATCCAAGATAAACATTTTCCTTGAATATTAATTCTAGAAACTTCTTTGTTTCTAAAATTCTCCTTTATGTTTTAAATTGATGCCTTCTTGAATCAAAATATTACAAACAATGACTTTAGACACCAAACATGTCTAGATTTGTTCATTCTATACATATATAGCCAATGTGATTTAGAATGTTGAATTCCAAATCACCTATTTGATAGAATGACCAAATTAATCAATTAATTAACAACAAAATAAATTGATTAACTTTGGAGCATCACCCCCACATTTCTCACATAGTGACAATAAAATATCACTTTAAAATAGAAATCTCTTCATTTCTAATAAGTCATTTATCCTCCAAGATAAATCTAGACCTATGATTCTCAAAGTTCATCATGAGTCCTTAAGCTACATGATAAACACTCAATAGATCAAGATAAAAAAAACCTCAATGTTTATCTTGATTCATTTACTTGCTAAAGTAAGGCACACTTATTTGAAAGTACTTTTCACTTGGTTGCTTTCTTTTATATATTTCACAAAATAAAATGTGAACCTTTCACTTGCTTTCTTTTATGTAATGTGAGAATTTCTCAAACAAATAATCACATTATGAAATAATAGGTCTACACACTTACCTATTATTATAACAAGTTCATTTTGAAACTTTGTTAATGTCTCACACAAATGTCTCATAGCAAAATAAAGAATTATCATAGAATAATACTTTAATTTTATTGATAGCTTTCAAGAGTACAAGCTTTATTACAATAAAAATTTTCTCAACAAGGCACATAAACATGGTAATCATGCTAGGATCTCTTCTTCCTTTTCTATAGCATTTACCTCATTCTCATGTGGGTCCTTTTGATACCTACATACTCTAGCATAGTGCCCGGGTTTTCCACAAACAAAACAATGACCTCTCACATCTTTGAATTGTCCATGATCTTTCTTTGGACCTAAAGGGTTCCCACTACCCTTTTTGTTGTTGTTGTTGCCCTTTAGATGCTTGTGTGAAACCGCATTGGCCTTGGAAGTCTCATCTTTAGACTCATTCACACCCTTGTCTCTTATTCTCGATTCCTATTCAATTCTAATGTGTGTTTGGATCTCTTCCAAAGTGTAATCCTCATTCTTATGGAGGATTCTTTTCCTATAGCTCCTCCAAGTTGGTGGTAATTTTGCCACTATTGCACCAACTTGGAAGGCCTCGGGAAGCTCAATCTTGAGAACTTTCAACTTGTTCACAATCACTTGTAACTCATGAATTTAAGGTAAAAGATTTTTTCCATCAATGAAAGAAAATTCAAAAAATTGAGAAATTAAGAACTTTCTTATAGCTTCTTCCTCAGCCTTGTACTTACTCTCCAAGGCATCCCAAATCTCCTTTGCGGATTTGGTATTGGTATAGAGGTCATATAGCCTATCAGATAGGGTATTAAGGATATGACCCCTACAAAGAAGGTTGTCCTCTTCTCTCTTCCTTCTTTTCTCCACCTCCTTGGGAGTGTCTTTGTCGGATGGCTTGGCTAGAGGTGCCAAGGATGACTCAAGGATGTAGGCTGTCTTGAGTGTTGTCAAAAGAAATTTCACCTTGTCTTGCCACCTTGTGAAATTGGATCCATCAAACCTATCCAACCTCACTAGGTCTTGGTTTGTGATCTTGATGGTCTCCCCTTCCATTGAAACAAAGAGGGGTAAGCTTTTGATTGTTAGGAAAAATAGATTGCCTCAATGGAAAAGGTAAGATAATACAACTCTATGCAATATATTACAAATAAATAATGATTGATTAAAAGGAGTGTTACAACTCTATAACTGAAAATACAAACAAACAAAGAAAGGAAGAGGAAGAAAGAGAAGAAGAGAATGGTGAAAGATACAACTCTAAACAAAAGATTACAAGTAAAGGAAAGATGTTTGAAACAAAATAAAAGAAGATTACAACTCTAAACAAAAGTTAAAAGTAAATAGAAAATGAAAATAAGAAGAAAAGCAATAGCGAAAAAATGCAAGAACAAAACAATAGTAAACTCTCACTTACACAACCTAAGTGAAGAGGGTTGGGGATCACCAACTTGAACAAGGTTTAAAACCTTTTTCCAAAAGCTTATTTCCCCCTAACTCAAGCACTAAGGGATCTCTCACAGATTTTTCGAAATGCTTTATGGAATAATCAAGCCTCAAGGTGTATTTTCCAGCCAAGTGCTTTGTGGATGGAAAATGTTGTGTCTTACAAGTGAGCATTAGGCTCCTATTTATAGAGTTTGAGATACCCCTTTGAATTTCAAATTCCACCAACCCCCATGGCTGTTACCAATGTTTAATTGTATGTTTATGGAATTAAAATGGAGATTTGGGAGTTATTTGGGATGTTAGAACCATTCAATTTGGAAAAAAACTGAAAATTTACATAGGTTGTCAGCCTCACTGGCTGCAGCCAGGATCATCAGTGGCCGCGGCCACTGGCCTCTGTCCCCCAGGCCGCGACCAGGGAATGACAGTGGCCACGGCCATAGCCTAGTTTCAGCACAAAAATTGTCATTTTCCAAATCGTTCCAAAACGTCCCAAATCCTTTCCCACATGATTTTGTATCCTCCAAACACCTATTGGGAGATAAAAACATGTGTCCAACAGCCATATTTCATTATGGATTTATGAAATCCATTCTCAAATATGTAACATATAATATACACATTATTGGGTAATATTTGGGAGTTACAATTTTGTAACTGATTTTGTAACTCCAAAATATGTCACATTTGGGCACACACATGTGTCCAATTTTGTGACTCTCAATAATATGTTACAAGGTGTGACAAATCACATTTTGTCACATTATTTAATCTAATATTATATTATATGAAATAATATAACACTAAAGGCCTGTGCAACAACGTTGTACGGCTTTTCAGGAGAAGGGATTGCCTGTATGGGATCCATCTAACTCCCCGTTACCTTGGGAGACTTCTCGGTCTCAACAACCAAGATGATGGAATTCGTAGTAGTGGATCTGCCATTGGCCTACAACGTACTGCTCAGGAGACCCGCCCTAGTAGGGCTGGGGGCAGTTTCGTCTGTAAGGCATTTGGCCATCAAGTTCCCGACTTCTAGTGGCATTGGAACTCTGAAAGGAGACCAGCTCGCAGGGAGGGAGTGCGATAACATTTCCGTTAGAGGAAAGAAACAGAAAAACTTGTCATAATTCAGAATAAGGATGGGACAATCTTCAAGATAGATGAAGAAATTGATCCTAGAATAGAAGAAAGAACTGATCTCAAGCCGTTAGAAGAGCTCGAAGAGGTCAAGCTCGAAGAAGTTGACCCCCCGAAAACTGTGAAGGCGGGGAAAAATCTTCCAAAAGAAACGAAATAACAATTAATTTGCTTTTTTGAAAAAGAACCAGGATGTTTTTGCGTGGTCACATTCGGACATGGTAGGGATAAGTCTGAATGTGATAAGCCACAGTCTTAATATTGACAAGAGCTTCCCCCCGAATCAGCAAAAACGAAGACTCCTGGGCGATGACAGGAAGAAGGCCCTAAAGGAAGAGGTCGACAGGTTAAAGGCAAATCAATTCATACGAGATGCCTTCTACCCGGATTGGGTCGCTAACCCGGTGCTAGTTCTGAAACCTAACAGAACATGGCAAACCTATATTGATTACTCAGACCTCAATAAATCATGTCCTAAGGATTGCTTCCCCCTACCTCGGATCGACCATCTCGTAGATGCTACAGTTGGGCATGGACTTATGTCGTTTATGGACGCTTATTCTGGATATAACCAGGTTGCCATGCATGCCCTGGACCAAGAGCATAGGATTTTTTTACAGATAAAGGACTATATTGTTACAATGTCATGTCGTTCGGGCTCAAGAATGCTTGAGCCACATACCAACGGCTCGTAAACATGATGTTCTCCGAACAGATAGGTAATAACATGGAAGTTTATGTTGATGATATGTTAGTTAAATCTAAACATAACAATAACCATGTGGACGACCTTGAAGAGAGATTTGTCGTGCTACGGAAGTACAACATGAAGCTCAACCCCCAGAAATGCTCTTTTGGAGTATCGTCGGGGAAGTTCCTAGGTTTCATTGTTAATGCTCGGGGAATAGAGGCTAATCCTAACAAGATCCAAGCGTTAATTGACATGCCCTCACCTCGAAAGCATAAGGATGTCCAGAGTTTGACTGGACGGATGGCGGCATTAAGTAGGTTTATCTCAAAATCCACAGACCGTTATCTTCCATTTTTCAACCTTTTGAGAGGGGGCAAAAAATTCGAATGGATAGAGGACTGCGAGCTAGCATTTCAGGAGCTCAAAAAGCACCTCGGAGAACCTCCTATCTTGTCGAAACCTCTCACAAGAGAAATTTTGTACCTATATCTCGCTACAATCGAGCCGCCATTAGCGTCGTGCTTGTCTGAGAAGAACAGAAGGTGCAAAAGCCAGTATACTATGTCAACAAAAGATTACTGGGGTAGAATCGAGATACCCCTTAATGGAGAAGTTGACTCTCAGCTTAATCCACTCATCTCGAAAGCTCCGACCTTACTTCCATGTGTTGACCGACCAACCACTACGACAAGTCTTATCCAAGTCAGAAGCCTCGAGTCGATTACTAAAATGGGTTGTTGAGCTTGGGTAATTCGAGATCAGTTATCACCTGAGGACAACCATAAAAGGACAGGCCTTGGCAGACTTCATAGTGGAATGCACTAGAATGACTGACGACAAAGTTATAACCCCAGCCCGCTAGCTGTGGAAACTTTATGTCGATGGGTCTTCCAACGAAAATGGATCGGGGGCAGGAATAATACTGATCACCCCAACTGGGAGTCGATTTCACTCCGCTTTGAGACTTGACTTCGAAGCGTCAAACAACGAGGCTGAATACGAAGCTCTACTGGCGGGACTTCGAATAGCCAAGGAACTCAAGGCTAAGGCGATACATTGCTATAGTGACTCCCAATTGGTGGTCAACCAAATTTTAGGGGAATACCAGGCTCGTGGGACAAGAATGGCTGCATATTTAGAAAAAGCAAAAGCAGCTCTCGAACATTTCAAATTCTACACAATAAAGCAGGTTCCCCGAGAACAAAATTCGAATGCAGACGCCCTAGCCAGGCTCGCCACATCCACCGAGGTCGATGAGCTGAATGTTGTGCCAATCGAGCATCTATCGACACCCAGTATAACTGAGCCTGAACAGGAAAATGTTTGCATGATTAACTCCGAGCCAACCTGGATGACCCCAATAGTTGAGTACCTTGAAACCGGCATTCTCCCAGCTGAACGGAACAAGGCTCGAAAACTGATGTATCAGATTCCCAGATACACTATTGTGGAAGGAAGGCTATATCGAAGAGGATACTCTATGCCACTACTCCGATGTGTGATGTAATGCCCCGAATTCTCCGATGTGGTTTAGTGGCGGTTTAGTTGGCCGGAGGGCCGTAATTGTTTAATTATGCCATTAAATAAATATATGCATGTTTATGTGAATTATATTATAATATGATGATATATGCATGCATGTGGGTCCACATTTGAAATATGATGTTGTTTTGATAATTTGGCCCATTGAGGGTAAATTTGTGTATTTGGGTGCATGATGTGATTTGTGAATGAGATTCCATCATTATGGAGATATGTTCGAGCTATTCGGCATGAGACGGTCATTTTTAGTGGATTAGCGGTTTTGTCATAACGGGGTCAATTTTGGGGTAATAGGAATGTTTATTTGATGATAAATTGGGAATATTTGAGATTAGGGTGAAATTCTAGAAGTTTTGACTATAATGTCCCCGGGGGTGTTTTCGGGACCCCGAGCATTAGGTTTTATTTGAGGTTACTTAAGCTTGAAGTAGCTGTTAGATAGAACGTACGATTAGAAAACCTCTCGTTCTCCTTCGTTAGTTCATTTTTGCCACCCGAAGCATATTTGAAGAAATCTTGAGTTCTAGGAGTCAGAATCGAGCGAGGATCGAGGCATAGCGATCCTAGGAAAGACGAGAAGCTTCTTGACCGAAGGATTGGACAGAAAACAACCTAATCGAAGGTAATCTAAGTTCAAAGTTTTGAGTTTTTAGAGTTTCTAAGTTTTGAATTGGACTTTGTGAACTGTTGAGTTTTTGATTCGTTTGAACCTTGGGTTTTGAGGGTTTTGATGCATTGGGAAGCTTGGGAACTTTGATTTGATGATTAGGGAATGTTTAGGTATGATTTTGGAGGCTTTGGAGTGTTAGAAACGTGTTTTGGAATGGCCCAGAGTTGAGGGTCGCGGCCCTGTTCTTGGGTGCCGCGGCCCTGCTTTGAAGAAGCAGGTGGGGATTTTTGTGCTTGCTGGGCGCCGCGGCCCTTGATTCAGGGAACTCTGGGGGCCGCGGCCCATGGTGCCAGGGCCGCAGCCCTTGCCCTGTTTTCACCCCGTTTGCATGTTTTGACCCCGGGAACATGGTTTTAGGCCTCAAGATCACTCCTACTACTCGGATTAGTGGGGATTGATGTCTTAGAGGCTAGATATTGGTTTGGGAACCTTTGATTATCATGTTATTGATGGTATCCTATAATGTGTTATGATTAGGTAACCGCTAAAGGACTAAAAGCTAAACCGTTCTCAAGGGTCGTTCTTTTGTTCATTCTAGCTCGAATCAGAGGTAAGAAAACTGCACCCCAAATGTGACATGCATGGTTATTCATGAGGCATGTTGGTTGTATAAATGTGGACATGAATTGATTGTGGAATACTTAGCAAATGTTGCTTACTTGTGCATGGTACTGACTCATTAGTCAGATTTGGCAAAGGTGCTAGTATCAACTGTGAAGCTGTGACTCATTAGTCAGGTTCGGCAGTGGTATTGGGCACTGGTCACATTGCGCTGACTCATTAGTCAGGACGGCCTTAGCGTGTTCAACGCAAGCCAATAAAGATTAGATCCAATCGAATTTCTGCATTGAATGACTCAAAGAGCACTAATGCCGGACCGACCTCAAGTTCGATGAATATTATAAGCGCTTGAAGGCTAGTGGCTTACCCATCAGCCACTCTTCCATTTGTGTTAGAGACTTACCTGTCAATCTCTCATTTGTTGAAGGCTAGTGGCTTACCCAGCAGCCACTCTTCCATTTGAATTAGTGACCTGCTTGTCAGTCACTCAGTATGGTTTACCAAAACCTCAAGTGATATTCACTCATCTGTTTGAAAGCTATGAGCTCTGTGTGATTATAATGATAATCATTTGATGATGTTTACATATAATGCTATGTTTTCTTGCTGGGCTTTGGCTCATGGGTGCTATGTGGTGCAGGTAAAGGAAAAGAAAAGCTCACTCAGTCTTGAGTGGAGAACTTAGGTGGTGATGTGTACATATGCGGCCGCTTGACCACCACGGCCAAGGAGTTCTCAGAGGAACTAGGGGGTTTACCCTATTTTTGCCGCTTAGGTCGGCGGGGTTTGAACTTTTGGAACAGTAATGACCTTTTTGAGTTGTAAATAACTTGTAAATGTTCTTGTGGGCCCATGAACAGTTTTATGTATCAATAAAACATATCCTTTCCTTTTTATTGGTTTTCACCTTAACCTATTAATAACACTTTGAACACGTTTTTAACCAAAGGACTCAGGCAATGGGTCAAATTTCCGGTTCATCATTCACCGTAACTGTTCTGGGGTAACCAGGGCGTTACATGTGACTCCACCCGAAGCTAAGAAGATCCTAGAAGAGATACATGAAGGATTCTGTGTGGACCACACTTGGGGGCATAGCCTTTCTAAAAAAATTATACGCCAAGGATACTTCTGGCCCACTATCAAAGCAGACTCATTTGATTACATCAAGATATGCAATAAGTGTCAACGATTTGCCACAATCCCACGAGCTCCACCTTCCAAGCTAACTATGATGACCTCCCCGTGGCCATTTGCGGTCTGGGGAATTTACCTCATAGGCTCGTTGCCAACTGGCAAAGGCGAAGTTAAGTACGTAGCAGTCGTGGTAGATTACTTTACGAAGTGGACCGAGGTTGAACCTCTGGCAATAATTACCTCAAATAAAGTCCTGAACTTTGTGGTGAAAAATATAATCTGCCGATATGGAATGCCAAGGAAGATAGTATCGGATAATGGTACTCAGTTCGATAGCGAACTGTTTACCAACTTTTGTGAGTAAAATGGGATAATAAAGAGCTTCTCCTCTGTGGCCCATCCCCAAGCGAATGGTCAAGTCGAGGTTGTGAATAAAACCCTGAAGAGTTTTATGAAGAAGAAATTGGAAGAAGCTAAGGGAAAATAGCCCGAAGAATTGCCCCAGGTCTTGTGGGCATATCGGACCACAGCTCGTACTTCAATAGGACATAGCCTTTTTCCCTGGCATATGGATGCGAGGCTATGCTACCAATTGAGGTCGAAATACCCACCATTCGTAGCCACGCTTATGATCAAGCCTCGAACCAATCCCAGCTCGAAGTAAGTCTAGACCTGATTGAAGAAAGACGGGACGAGGCTCAACTAAAAAATGTAGCATATTAGCAGCGAGCTACCCGGTATTTCAATAAAAAGGTTCAAGACAGAAAATTCGGTTTGGGAGACTTGGTTCTAAGGCGCGTGTTCTTAGCTACGTGGGACCCGGCTGCTGGCGTGCCTGGGCATAATTGGGAAGGACCTTATCAGATCGAATCGGTTATCTGACCTGGCGTCTACAAATTGGCAAGATTGAACGGGGATTTGGTACCACGAGCATGGAATGGCGAACATCTACGACCTTACTATCAATAGTGTAGGAATGATGTCACTTGTAACCATGCTTGTTTTTCTTTACTATGCTTCTGTTAATAAATTGTTCAATTCTGAATAAAGTCCATTTTCATCTCAATATGCTGTATTTTTTTCAAACTCTCTTTATTTAATAACCTATGGTCACACTCATAGGATATTAAGGGGGCATTAGTGGTACATATATCGCAAGCTTGAAAAAATAAAAAATAGCATACACGAAAAAAAATAAAAGTGTTTGGATATAACCAAATACGTGAGCTAAGATAGTTTGGACATAACCAAATTATTAAAAGAATAAAAGTGTTTGGATATAACCAAATACGCGAGCTAAGATAGTTTGGACATAACCAAATTATTAAAAAATAAAAGTGTTTGGATATAACCAAATACGCGAGCTAAGATAGTTTGGACATAACCAAATTATTAAAAAATAAATGTGTTTGGATATAACCAAATGCACGAGGCAAGGAAATTTGGATAAAACCAAATGTGCGATCTAGACATAACTAGATCAAAAATATTTGTGTATGGATTACGAACCAAAAACACGACCTAAATAGGTTTGGAACAAACCAGCTAAAACTAATCGACAAAAAGTTGGAATATATATAAATAAACCTACTTCAAGCTAAGTTGAGATCGAGGCTGGAATATCTTGCAAAAAGATAGTTTCGACCTCATAGCTTTGGGGAGCTACCCGAGGACGAGGAAAAGTAACTAGAAAAGCAGGATATAACTAAACCACCTACATTACACGCCATATAAGTACTTTTGAGTGCATGGTAAAAGTAAGTTTCGACCTTGATAAGTAACGAGATCGGATACGGATACATCGAGTAAACTGTGCATGAATGCATTGAAGCTCGAGCTTAAATCCACCACGTGTTTGTATGAATTAACAGACATAAGGACACTTTTAATATAAAAATTGCTTGAAATATTTCGACTTAAGAAATGTAAATAAAAAATATTAAAGTCAAATACAGTATTATAAATATCATAAGAAAATAGCTCTTTTACGAGCTATAAATTGTCTTAGCCCCAAGGGCATAGAAAACAGAAGATAAAAACTATTACAAGGGGTTCAAAGGGACGCAGCCCCGGGTCGAGATTTAGGAGGAAGGAGCGCCCTCCTTAGCCTTCTTAGCATCCTCCTTGGCCTTCTCTGCCTCCTCCCGAGCAGCCTCCTCCGCATCAAGCCAAGCCTACCATTTGGCCACGAGCTCTTCCTCAAAAGAGCCTAGGAAGCTGGTATTGAGATCGGCATTAACAAGTGTAGCTCCATGAGTCCCGGCAGCATTTTCGACGACATACTCGTCAACATGAGTAGAAATCGACAACAGGCGCCCTTTGGATGCTGGTTTCTTCGGAGGAGGGCCGAGTGTGGGGAGGATCTTGATGGAAGGAGGCAAGGGTGGAGCATATGTGGTGGAAGCTTTGACCTAGGAGACAGGATCCATGGCCTGGCTTGTAGCAGTGGGAGTTGGGGGAGGAGGAGTCTTCTCGATCCTCTTAAGAACCTTGGCAGGCCGATCTGACTTTTGCGAGGCTCTCGGGCGCCTACTCCTCTTGGCCCCCTCGCCACTGGCAAGCACGGTGTCGAGATCGAAGTCCATGGTACCTGCACAACCAAATCACATTAGAAGACGATCTAAATAAACGTAATACAGATAGTCAAGGAATAAAAGGACAAGTAATGAGGAACCTAACTGGAACTCTCCCCCGAGCTCGTTCTTGGTGACCACATAATTCCCCCATCTTCGGAAGAGGCAGGGGGAGTCCCTTCCCTAAATGTGGAGGTCAACCTCGAAAGGTCCCTATAATCATTTGTCCCATACTGGAAGGCTATTCCATCCCAAACTTTGTTTAAACTATACATTGTGACATACTTCCCTAGCCAGCTATCAAACCTATGGACCCTATTGTCTACCCAAGACCATACATAAAAATTATCCCTATCATCTGGGCATGAGATCAAGGTATCGGGCTTATGCTTAAGCAGCGAAGGAGACCATAAAGCCGAGCTAAGGATGATCGTACCTCTGTCACTCGAGCTCGAAGCCTCGTCATTGGCCTCGTTCCCCAAGCATGGACTCCTAGGACGGCGAGTTGGGGATCGTGCCTTAGAGCTCCGCCTCGGAGGAAGGCTACCGGTTGGAAGAGGCACGAACTCCCAATTGGTGTACTTCTTGTTTGACCAGTCATTTATGGATTGATCCTTCTCCAGGAGACCACAAGCTCGAAGCCTATCTTCATGAAGAAGATAGGAAAGGGGGTGCCTACCATAAGGGAGTTGGAGCAAGGCTTCCTTGTGCTCCTTCATCTCATCGGTGGGAGTAGGTCGATGATAGTTGGCTGAAGAATTGAAGGTGTTATGAGTGGTTTGAGCTTAAACAAAAATTCGAGCATGAAAAGAAAAGGGTAGTACACTTACGAATTCGCCTGAACGAATAATATCTGGAGGGAGCCAGGCCGTCCGTCCAGAAGAACGCGAGTTTGAAGTTGGGGGGATGGTTCGACAGGTCTTCAAAGATTTTCTTCTCCCGGGGATAGCTCGAGAGGTAATAGAAGCCATCTCCTCCCCGATCTCGGGCTGGGTTGCTTTTCAAACAAAAGAGATACAAAATCTCTTTTGGTGAAGGTCCTTCCCACTTTAGCTCGTGGTAAAGCGACCTCAGGGCTGACAAAACCCTGTAGGAGTTGGTGTTGAGTTGGAAGGGAGCGAGCTCAAAAAAATCTAAAAAATCCTTGAAAAAGGACTTCAAGGGCAATAAGGCCCCTGTCCTCATGTGCTCATGGCTCCAAGCCGCATATTTCAACTTACTGTCAGGATTACCATCTCCCGGGGCGCGACAGCTTCGCTCGTGGGAGGTTGGAGCTCGACACCTCAGCGAGCCTGATAGTCCAATTCCATGGAGGGCCAAGATGTCATAGATCTGCCCTAGTGAAGAAATCGAGCTCCAATAATGCTCGGCCTCGAAAAATCCCTCCCTCGAGGTGGGAATAGTGGTTGGATGCGAAGTAGGCAGGGGATTTGATGGTTCTCCCATCAATGAAAATTGGAGATCACCCGGTTTGAACGCGATCGTTACTTTAAGAGTGGGATCAATGGGGATTGGTCTAGGCTCGAGGTCTGGATCTGGGTAGATAGCGACCCTAAGTCTCTTTCTTTTCCTCTCTTCGACCTCGTGGATTTGACGTCGAAAGTGAGCTCGGGTATCTTCTTGCCGCCTTAGTTCGTGCTCCCGAAGCAAGCGCTGATTCCGGGTAAAAGGTGACTCCGGGCTCAAAGTTACCGGTGAGTAAGGAATCATGAGTTTTGACCCCCACTGCTTTTCCAAATTCTGCGACATCTAGCAAGAAAGAAAAAGGGTGAGGGCCAGACGAACAAGAAGATTAATAATAAAAATCAAGATAGTCTGAGCTTGAATGCTCGAGACTACGGAGCGAACTCGGTCAAAAGAGTGAGATTAGGCTCGGAGCGTGTACTCCACATAAAGGGGGAAATTGGATTTACTTTTTAAGAATCCCGGATTTTCAGGGAAAAAGTTTGCGGTTACCCAAAAAGTGAAATTTTTGGGAAACGTGCAATTTGAAAACCCTAATCTTGTAGCCAATTTCTTGGTCTACACAATACGATATCTAAAATCTAAATAACATAGCAAAAGAGTCACACTTTCAAATTTTATGCAAAATCTGGGTTTGATAATCCATAACATCAAATGAGATCACAAACTACGCGATGTTGACTAAAGCAGCTTAATACTAAACTAGTGCCCAAAGTGTAACGATAACATAAACGTGCATGGAAAAACAAAATATATACACGGAAATACAAGGCCAAGAACAGATATTTACACAATGTAGTTGTTGGGTACAGAGAAATTGATGACAAAAGGAGTGGTTGCAAAGACGATCTCACGGAGTCGAACAAGCCAACGTTTTTTTGTTTTCTTGGTTTGGAGAACATGCAAGAACTGGGCAAATTCAAATTCTGGTTTTTCTTCTATTTCCTCTGAAAACACAAGGCGAGAAAGTGAAATGAGGAAGACGATGGGGATGTATTTATAGGCCCCAGGGAATGTGAAAGGTCGGGCTGATCTAAGCCATTAGCCAGATTTCATATTCGATCCGACGGTCAGGGACAAATGAGATGATGGCACCATAAAGTTGGCAGGCGAACGAATGTGGGCATGGTACCAAGGCACTCGAGTGCTCTGATTAGTCAATACCTGGCTGATGCGTGTCCACACTCGAGTGCAATTGATGGTACGGTTTCCAAGAAGGGCAGTTCAAAAGTTTCCTTCTCATGGAATTCGAACTGATACTTTTGAGGGGGGCAAAATATTACACCCAGATTTCGAGATAAGAAGTTATGACCCCAAAAACTGGGCTCATCATGTGTGAGCTCGAAATATATGTAGACATCATATGGTTCAACCATTAAACCTCTCTGAAGTAAAACAACGACCTCGAGGATGTGTAACCTCGAATATTCTCCGAGCTCGTGGTGGGTAAAGGCACGACACTTGAATATATTTTTTACCGATTATCTTCAGACGAGATAGCTCGAGCTCGGGAAGTGTAAGCTCGAATGTGACAGCCTCGTCAACAATTACCTATCTCGAGCATAGCGTGAAGTTGAGTGGCAAGCTCGTGACTGACTCATAGTCTTGACAGACTCAATGCCAATTGATGATCTCGAAGACCTGATGAATCATCTGGGATAGCCCATTACGTGTGAACATGCTATTGTTGTGTAATCCCAATATTTAAGGGATATCATTTAATCTGTTCCCGATCTTCATGGGACATTTCCGTGTATATAGGAGATAATGCATTTAATATCATTATTTCAATTGATTTACAGAATATCTCCTCGAAATATGTGGAAATAAATTCTGCAACTTTCTCTATAAATAGAGAAGGAATCACCACTTGTAAAAGGATCGATTTCTAATTTCTGGAGAGAAAAACTCTGGGTAATTCATCTCTGAAGAATTTCCAGAAAATTTCTAAGTCTTAATAACATAGACTCGTGGACTAGGCAGAATTCACTACTGAACCACGTAAAAATCCTCTTGTTTTTCTTCACCATTCATTCGCTTCATTGTTTTATTGTTTAATTGCTCTACAATTTAAGTTGACAAAAAACGACGTCAACAATAATAATGATTAATTATAAAAAGAAAATAAATGACTATCGAGAAAAAAGTGGGATATAGATAATATACATCCTTATTAATTACAGCTAAAAATAAATTTTATTTTGAATAAAATTTAAATTTGTAATTAATATATTTTATAAATGTTAATAATTTCACAAAATCTTAATAAAATCTTTTGAAATATAAATATAAATGTACTTTAAAATGTAAAAAGTTAAAAATGCTATAAAAGTGGGATAAGAATATATTTTGTAGTAAAAAGTGTGATTTCCCTTTATCTTGCACCAAGTTGGTGGTAAATTTGAACTTTCCTTTTTTTTTGTTTTTTTTGAGAAGTTTACATTAATATGGATAAATTGAAGTTAGTTTCTATATTTAGGGACAAAAAATATATGCCACAAAATATGGGAAGCTGGCTAAAAAAAAGTTTAAAATATGGCATTTCAATCAAATATAACACAAAGATTACCATAAACAAAATTACAAAATATCCTTTTCACTCTCAGTCTCTCCTCTCTCTCTCCCGCTCCCCTCAAACCCTCTTTGTCACTCTTCCTTTGTTAGAGAATATATTATATTGCTCAATGGAAATCGTAAAACTAAAATAAAACTCTATGCAAAAAAATACAGTAGACAATGTAATATTTAAACAAGTGTTACAACTCTATTGCTCAAAATACAAATAAATAGAAAGATTTAGAAGAGGAAGTTCACAAACTCAAAACAATAATAATACAAGTAAATAAAAACAACAAGATCAAAAGAATGAAAAGAACAATAAAAAGAACGCAATCTCTCACACAACCAAAGTGTAGAGTAGTGGAGATCACCAACTTGAGCAAGATTCAAGACCTTTGTCCAAAAACTTATTTCCCCTATTCTCTAAGCACTAAGGGATCTCTCAAGGAAATAACTCTCTAGAATTATCAAGCATCTATGGTGTATTTTCCAGCCAAGTGCTTTGTGGATAGAAAATGGTGTGTCATACAAGTGAGCATTAGGCTCCTATTCATAGAGTTTTGAGACACCCTTTGAATTTCAAATTCCACAAACCCTCATGGTTGTTACCAATGATTAATTGGATGTTTATGGAATTAAAATAGAGATTTTGGAGTTACTTGGCTGTTGGAAACGTTCAAAATTGGATAAAATCGAAATTTGGAAAATGTTGTCAGCCACTCTAGTCGCGCCCTGAAAAACACTGGCCGCGACCCACAACGTTTTTTCAGCTACCAATTTTCCAAAATTTTCAAAACGTTCCAAATTCATTCCTACTTGATTTTGTAACTTCCATACATATTATAATAGTTAAAATCACATCTCTAACAGTCATATCTCTTATGGCTTTGAGAAATTCAAATCAAAATGTGTAATATCAAATCTACACATTATTGGGTAATATTTGGGAGTTACAAATTTGTAACTGATTTTGTAACTTCAAAATATGTCACATTTGGGCACATACATATGTCAAATTTTGGGACTCTCAATAATATGTTACAAGTTGAGACAAACCACATTATGTCACATTATTTAATCTAACATTATATTATTTAAAATAATATAACATTCCCCCACTTATATTAAATAATCACTTTTTGTAACACTTATTTAATCAATCAAAACATTATATTAAAATATTGTTATCCCAAAAATCAGAAGTGAATGACGTGGCAGGAATTAATTGCACGTGGCTGACACCTGGAAAAACCTGTGTTCGACTATCGACTAGGAAGATGTTCGGAGGTATGCGGTCGATCTCTTCATACGACCAGTCTGGTCGTATGCACGTAACACGCGGAGGAAATCTTAGGCAGTTATGATGGAATCTGAAATTCTCTCCCATGATTTCCTGAGTATCCGATTATTTAGGAAATAATATCTGTAAAAAATCAATGTAAATCTTCCCTGAGCTTATAAATAGAAGAAGAGGGCTTAGGGAAGGGGATCCGACCTTTTTTTTTCTCTTTTCCTGACTTCTAAATCGCTAGAGTTTAGAGTAATCATATCAATCATATTGTATTGTGCTTCAGAGGTCAGTGAAACTCATTGAACCCTAGTTCTTTTATCACTCCTTTGACTCTTACATCAATAACAATCTAAGTGGACGTAGGTTATTACCAGATTCTGGGGCCGAACCACTATAAAATATCGTGTTCTTATTATTTTCGCTATCACGTTCTTTTCAACGCATTCATCCACGTCAAGCGTATTTTGACTCCGTGTCAGTTTCCCAAAATCAGGGTCAACATTCTGGTGCTTTCATTGAGAGCTTGATATATCACCGTTGAAAAAACCAATGGCGAAAACTGCAAGGAAAACTGGACAGGCGGCCGCCGCTGCACCATCAAACCCGCCTCCTCCTCCTCCTGCAAGCGTGGCTGAGGATGAGCCACACTTGGACTTTGAGGAAGAAGAAATGGATGACGCGATGCTAAAGAGTACCCTGGGGGCGTTGCATGAAGAACTGGCCAATTTGAGGGCCGGCCAAGAAAGTGCTGCCGAAATCATGGCGCGGCAGCAGCAAGAAATCGAACGGCAGTGCCTGGAGTTAAGCGAGAGGCAGGCGGAGATGGACCGCCGCCAGAGCGAGGCCATGGCAGCCCTAGAGGGAGCCTTGCAATTGGCTAGGAATCAGGCCGCACATGTCTCACAGCCTGATCAACCTGCGAATGGGCCACCCCACAGGGGTCCCAATCCTAGCCCGCCTATCCAACCCTCGAGCCCGCAAAGGCCCGAGCAGCCTCAGGTGCCTCATGATGATGTCCCACAGGACCCTGAGGCACAGCCTCCATCCCAAGCTGGTCGCGGCAATCCCCCGCATCAGAGGCAGAATAGGACCAAGCATCAGCCTCGTAGTCCTAGACGCCATAGGGGCAATGAGCCGAACCTACCGAACAGAGGTCAGAATCCTCCTGGTAACAGGAGGAACTCAGAGTTAGGCTCTGCGGTCCGGGGTCCCCCACAGCATGATAATGCACGGGGACACAACGACCAGCGTAAGCCACCCTCTGGTCGGAGGAATGACGAAAGAGGTGGAAACAGGAATCAGCCACCTCAGGATGACCAACCCGGCAGGCGGGACGCTGGGGGGCAATCCAGACAGAATAACGTCTTCAACCAGCTCGGAGCTAGCGAGCAGCGGAGAATTGACGAGGACTTGAGAGATGTACTCAACGATCGCCGCGAGCGGCATGGCGAGAACGTCCTCCCAGCAACAAAGGCCACAGCGATTCCTGTCGCTGTGCAGGCCCAGATAGATGCCCTCAACCAGGCTGTGCAACAGCTGGTCGGGGGAAGAACATCTTACATCGACCATGATAGGAGGAAAGGCACTCCTTTCGTCCATAGGATAGCTATCGCAGAGACTCCTAGCAAGTTTAAAATGCCTACGCTTCCGAACTTCGATGGCTACGGTGACCCGGTATCTCACGTTAATAAGTTTGAGATACAAATGGACATTCAGAAAGTGTCCGAAGATGCTCGGTGCAGGATCTTCCCTGCAACACTTTCTGATGCCGCACAGGAGTGGTTTTTTAAGTTCCCTCCTACAAGCATAGTTTCCTGGGAGATGTTCGTAAGGGAGTTCTACGGACAATTCTATGCCGGTCGCGTGCATCCGACCGAGGCAAACCAGCTGGTTGAGATTCGCCAGCAGGATGGAGAATCGCTGAAGGACTACATCCATCGCTTTATGCGAGCAGCAGATGGAGCGAAAAAAGTGGGGGACGAGGGGCAAAATGATGGCCATAACCGCAGGGGTTAGGCGTCGCTCCCCCCTCTGGAAGAGCCTTCGCAAAGATGGGGTTAGAACTACCCAGGAATTCTTGGACCGAGCTGATTGTTACATCAAGCTCGAAGATGCCATTGCCGATGATGGAAAGCCTTCAGGCAAGGATAAGAAGGTTGCCGAGCCTGCCAAAGCCGTCAATGGGTCTAAGCCTAACGGCAAAGGCAACGGGAACGGTAACGGCAATGGCAAGAATGGTGGAAAACGGCCGCACAATGAGCCTTCCACCTCCGACAATAAACGAGCCAAGGGTAACCGTTATGAACCTCGGTTCACTAACTACACTGCCCTTGTTGAGTCTCGGGGAGAGGTTTATCAGGCCACGAGTTCCAGTGTGCCTTATAAGAAGCCTGCTCCCATTCGAAAGGATATTTCGGAAAGAGACACTACCAAGTTCTGTCGTTATCATAACGACTACGGACATGACACCAACGAATGCAACCAGTTGAAAGACGAAATCAAGTTCCTTATTAGACAAGGACACTTGAGAAGATACGTACGGGCCTCGAGAAATTCCCAACGTGAAGCTCCGGGTGGCAACGAGCAAGCGCCAACACGCCAGCGCTCACCACCTTTGCAGCCTGCACCCGTGACTGGCACACTGTTAACCATTTGTGGAGGCCCGCACCTCACGGGAAATAGCGGAAAGGCCAGGGAACGATACGCTCGGACTCTGCGCCACGACCAGGACATCGAGATGATGACTGTGGAGGACCGCGCACCAAAAAAGGCTTGGTCAGAAGAGGGCGAAATAACCTTCTCTGATAGAGATGCCCAGCATGTACGGTTCCCACATTCTGATCCGCTGGTCGTGGATATCCAAATGGCCAACATGATGGTGAAGAGAGTGTTGGTCGATACAGGAAGTTCGGTGAATATCCTGTATAAGTCTTCGCTGGAACGCATGAAATTGTTCGTTAAGGACCTGGAGCCTTGCAACCAAACAATATACGGCTTCTCTGGCGAGGGACTCACCCCCACCGGATCAATCAAACTACCAGTGACGACAGGTACAACGCCTGCTACCAGGACATTACTTGCTACTTTTGTGGTAGTCGATTGTCCTTCGGCGTACAATGCCGTCATTGGGAGGCCTATACTGGTTGATCTATGGGCCGTCATCTCTATGTGGCACTTAGCCATGAAGTTCCCGACAGACGCAGGGGTAGGACGCGTGTTGGGGGACCAGAGGGAAGCCAGAGAGTGCTACAACGCCTCAATCACGAAGGCGAAAAAGGGAACATTAAAGAGCACTACCTCAGATAGGTTGCAAATGGAAATTGATACACAAGCCCAATCCGGTGATGAGGTCACCAAATAGGGTGTTGTCCAAAGTTAGGATAGAGATCTAGATCCTCGCTTTGGGGATTTTGAAGAGAACGTTGGACCCGTCGAGGACCTGGAAGAGGTCCAACTCGACGAAAAAGACCCAACCAGAGTCGTGAAGGTCGGGAAAAACCTAGAGCCAACCACGAAGCATACACTGGTGGAATTTTTGCGGAGGAACCAGGAAGTCTTTGCCTGGTCGCACGAAGACATGGCTGGGATAGACCCTGCAGTTATCAGCCATGTCCTAAACATAGACAAGACTTTTCCACCCGTGCAACAAAAAAGAAGGTTGCTCGATAAAGATCGGTCGAGAGCCTTAAAAGAAGAAGTTGAAAGATTAAAGGAGAATGGGTTCATCAGGGTGGCATTTTATCCATCGTGGGTCTCCAATCCAGTGCTGGTTCCCAAGCCCAACGGCAAATGGCGAACCTGTGTGGATTTTACAGACCTCAATAAAGCCTGCCCAAAGGATTGCTTCCCATTCCCAAGAATCGACCAACTGGTCGATGCCACCGCAGGACACGAGATCCTCTCGTTCATGGATGCATATTCGGGCTACAATTAGATTAGCATGCATCCCCCTGATGAGTATCACACCATCTTTCGGACCGATACGGGCTTATACTGTTATAAAGTAATGCCCTTCGGACTGAAAAACGCAGGTGCGACTTACCAGCGGCTAGTCAACCACATGTTTAAAGAGCTGATCGGAGTAAACATGGAGGTGTACGTAGATGACATGCTGGTAAAGTCTAAAAAGGCAGAAGGACATGTGAAGGATTTACAAGAATGTTTTGATGTATTGAACAAATACAGATGAAGTTAAATCCCCTCAAATGTTCCTTCGGAGTTGGATTAGGGAAGTTTTTGGGGTTCATTGTAAATTCAAGAGGAATCGAGGCCAACCCCGACAAAATAAAAGCCCTAATCGACATGAAATCGCCAGAGAGAATCAAAGATGTACAAAGTCTAACCGGGAGAATCGCAGCCCTGAGTGGATTTATCTCGAAGTCAACGGACAAATGTGTCCCTTTTTTCAATCTACTTAGAGGCAATAAGAAGTTTGAATGGACAGGAGACTACGAGCAAGCTTTTCAATCCTTGAAAGCGCATATGGCACAGCCTCCCGTTTTATCCAAGCCAATCGAAGGAGAAGCTTTGTTCATTTACCTGGCGATCACAGAAGTTGCTACGAGTGCGGTACTAGTACGCGAGGAAGAAGGCGTACAAAAAGCGGTCTACTATGTTAGCAAGAGGCTGATTGGGGCAGAAATGAGATATCCGCCCATTGAAAGGTTAGCATATTTCTTAATCCTGGCCTCAAGGAAGCTACGTCCTTACTTTCAGGCCCATCCTATCACAGTGCTAACCGACCAGCCCCTTCGGCAAGTCCTCCAAAAGCCAGAGGCGGCCAGGCGCTTATTAAAATGGGCAGTCGAACTAGGGCAGTTCGATATCACATATTCACCGTGAGCAGCAGTAAAAGGACAAGTCTTGGCTGATCTTATTGCAGAGTTCACTGAAGTCCCAGACAGTGAACAGTGCGAACAGCCTAGTGCGCCTGAGCCTCAAGAGAAGGCTCCTTCGTGGAAATTATTCACGGATGGATCGTCCAATGAATCCCACGCAGGAGCGGAAGTGATATTGATAACGCCGGAAGGGCATCGATTTCACTGCGCCATTAGGTTCGACTTCACCGTGTCAAATAATGAAGCCGAATACGAAGCCCTCCTCGCTGGACTGAGAATGGCCAAAGACATGGGCATAAAGACGCTTGATATTTACAGCGATTCACAGCTGGTGGTAAATCAAGTTCTAGGGGAATATCAAGCGCAGGGCTTAAAAATGGTGGCCTACTTGAATAAAACCAAAAACCTGCTAGCCCAGCTCACGAAGTATACCCTCCAGCAAATACCGCGGGATCAGAATTCAAATGCAGATGCCTTAGTTAAACTCACAAGCGCGAAAGATGCTGACACTTTGAACATTGTGCCAGTAGAAAGATTGAGTGAGCCGAGCATACGGGCAATAGAGGCCAGTATGGAAATTCGAATGGAGGATACATGGATGGAGCCTTACTTGGAGTATCTGACAAAAGGTGTATTACCAACAGGTAGAAACAAAGCCAGAATTCTGCAAAGGCAGGCCGCAAGGTCCATACTGGTCGATGGTGTCATGTACAGAAGAGGATATTCCATGCCACTACTCAGGTGTATTACACCAGAAAAAGCTAAGGAGCTAATGAGAGAGGTACATGAAGGCTTCTGCGGGGATCACGCTGGGGGGCAGAGTTTGGCAAAAAAGATTCTAAGGCAAGGATACTTCTGGCCAACTATGAACGAGGATTCGATGGAATTTGTACGAAGATGTGATAAATGTCAAAGGTTCTCCAAAATTCCACGAGCAGCTCCAAACAAGTTGAAACAGATGCAGAGCCTGTGGCCTTTTGCGTTATGGGGGATAGATTTGATTGGATCCCTACCAACGGGAAAAGGCGGAGTAAAGTACGCAGTCGTGGCAGTTGATTACTTCACCAAATGGGCCGAAGCTGAACCACTCGCTACCATAACGACCAAGAAAGTTCTTGACTTTGTCATCAAGAACATTGTTTGCCGGTATGGTTTGCCCCGAAAGATAGTTTCAGACAACGGAACCCAATTTGACAGCGACTTGTTTACCGACTTCTACGAAAGGCACGGAGTTATCAAAAGCTTTTCTTCAATTGCGCATCCCCAAGAAAACGGGCAGGTCGAAGCCGTGAATAAGACTCTTAAGGACACCCTGAAAAAAAGGCTTGAATACGCTAAAGGAGCATGGCCAGAGCAGCTGCCTGAAGTCCTCTGGTCGTATAGAACGTCTCACCGAACAGCGACAGGTCATACCCCATTTTCCTTAGCCTACGGATACGAGGCTATGTTACCTGTCGAGTTAGATCCCCCCTCACATCGACGCTTAACATACGATCAGGACCAGAATAGCCAATTGATGATGGAGTCCCTAGACTCAATTAACGAGATAAGGGAGAAAGCCCAATTCCGAGTTGCTGCGTACCAGCAAAAGGTCGCCCGGCACTTTAACTCAAAAGTAAAAGAAAGATAATTCAACATCGGTGACTTGGTGCTACGACGAATTTTCTTAAATACCCGCGACCCCACTGGTGGAGTACTCGGACCTAATTGGGAAGGACCTTACCAGATTGAAGAAGTCCTTCATCCGGGCACCTACAAACTTGCACGCCTAAACGAAGATCTCGTTCCACGCTATTGGAATGGAGAACACCTGCGCAAGTATTATCAGTGAACAATCCTTTTTAAAGGACTGGCTTGTATTAAAATTCTACTTTTTACAAGTTTTGCAAAAAGGGTTAGCCACGTTGTATGGAAAATCGCTTATAAATGTAAGATTTTTTTTTAAGATCACTCGTAAAGACATGTTTAGTCCATTTTTAATACGAGATTATAAGGGACTGTGCGCAGCCAGTCATTCTTGCCAACTATTGTAAATTTAGTTTTACAAGTATTTGTTCATTACGTGTGTTGTTTTGCTGTATTACAAGTGTTAAATTTTGCAACGAGCAGTAATGTTCGCACAGGTCATGGTCAAGGCAAGTGACCCAGGACCTAAAGCTCCTCGATCACTTGGGGGGCATATAAGGTACATCGATAGCAAAGCATACCATGAGGTATGTAAACACATGAGCAAAAAAAAGTGAAAGCATGCTACGGCACTTAGAGTATTTTTCAAAATTTATGATTTTGTTAAATCAAACCAAAGTACTATGCTAAGTTCGGTCATGCGAACAGGTATTATAATAAAAGATTATAATATCAAAGGCAAACGTTTACACCGTGAGCATTAGCGCTCGGATGTAAAAATAGAATTAAAAGGAATAAAAACCTTTACACCGCGAGCAGTATTGCTCGGATGTAATTGTTCAAGCATAAGCAAAAGAGCTGCCCTCGCAGCAATAAAATTAAAAAAGGATTGTCTTTACAAAAAGACCCGTGGGCCATAAAGCGAAAAAAGAAAAAAATAAATATTAATTTTGCTGGGGGGCAGGAGGGTCTTCTGGATTAGGAGCGTTTGGACCAGCCAGAGGTTTAGCCACAACAGCAGCAGCAGGAGTTTGGGCCTTGGCTTTCTCTTCTGCTTCTAGCCGAGCAACACATTGCGTCATCAGCGTCTCTTGCAACTGCTCGGAGAGATAGCTGATGTCTGCCTCCCGATTGTGCTTCCAGAAGTCGTAGAAGCTGAGGAAGGTGGCTTCCTTATACTTCTTCAGAGTTTTAACTCCGTCCTCCTCGAGCTCGCGCACCCGTTCCTCAAGCTTCTTTACCTCATCCCTGTTGGCGGTCAGGTCGAGTGTGAGCTGCTTGCACTCTTGGGTGTTGAGTTTGCAGTTCTCCTTCCATTTATGCCACTCGTCGATGGCTTTGTTCCGGGCCGCTTCGCTCTCCTGAAGCTCTCGGGTAAGAGTGGATTGATCCTCGCATAACTGCTCGTTCAGCTTCACCAGCTCCTTGTTCTCCTCGAGCAGCTTAGCCTTCTCATCCTCAAGCACTTGCGTGGCCTGGGCAAGCCTGGAGTCAAAGTTCCTCTCTCGAGAAACCATCGCCCCGGCTCAATGCCAGCTGGCAGTCAAGGAAAAAAACCCCTGAAGAAAAAAGTGAGTTAAGAAAGGAAGTTTAGCATAAATGACAAAGTAGCGAAAGACGACTTACACTGGCTATCTCGTTCAGCCCCCTGTTGATGATTTCGTTGATGTCCATCGTGGCAGTGTCAGTGATGGCGACCTGGGCTTGCTTGTGCTTGGAGAGCCGATATAATCTCTCCCTAGCCATGCCAACTATGTGGCTGGGCAGGGAGCCTTCGGACAATTGGTCCGTGGTCTCTTTTTCTGCAGCCTTTGAGGAAGGCCGAGGGTCGACAGGCGTGGGAGTTTGCTGCTCAGGAGTAGGCGGATGTGTTAAGTTCTCTTTGGAGGGGGCGTCGGTGGGAGCGTCTTCTGTTCGGGCTTTCTTTGAAGGGGTCTTGCTACTTTCCCCACGAGCACTTTTGATGTCCTTCTTCGGGACAGAAGCTTCAGCAGCAGCTTGGTAATTAGCAAAGAAGTCCCCGGGGTCCATGCCTGCAAAAAGAATGACATTTCAAACGATGAGATTAAAGTGTCCCAGAGAAACAAAGGATAGAATATAAGAGATGCAAAAGTATGGTACCCGAGCTACACCTACTGGTCGTAACATTATCTACTGAACTACCTAGTTCCTGGAAGAAATCTGAATTTAAAGAAGGAGCGTTCCTAAAGTTGTCGTCCCCATCAAACAGGTGGATGGGAATGGGCAAGTTATTTAAAAACGAGAATGGTGTACTATATACACCAGACGAGTCGTCAGACTGTTTGGCAGGCTCAGCAGCCTTTTGTTTCCCCTTGCCCTTGGGGACCGACGGTTCTGCTGCTCGGTGGGGAGCAGCGGGTTCCCTGATTGTAACCCCAGTTGGCCTCCTCCTAGGAAGGGGTGACTGAGGCTGCTGCTTGGGACCCTGCTCGCGTCCCACGCCAGCATGGACACCACCCGCCGCAGGTTCGCTGGTCGCAGGAGGGGAGCCCTTAAGGCCAGCCAACCTAAGGTTAGCCTCAGTGATCAAGTTTTTCACACTCTTAGCAGCATTGGACATGCTGGCTAAGAGTGCTGCCCTCGACTTCATTCCTGGAGTGGGGGTCGGGCGCAACCATGGACCTGGAGTATAGTGGAACAGTAAAGTATTATGACAAGAAAAAATTTAAAGGGAAAGAACTACTGGTTTAAGGTTCGTTATTCCCCTTACCTCCTCGGGTGAATGCCAGGTTGTTCGCAGCAATGTCAGGTGTGAGAAAGTATTCTAGGTGATACTTCCCCACATTGGAGATATGGGTGGTCTCGGACAGAAACGTGCGTCCTGTCTCCTGATGGCAAAAATGGAAGAACCCCATATTGTCCTGGTTGGGGTTGGACTTAAGGTCAAAAAGATAATTGACCTCATAAGGAGAGGGGGCTGGCCATTTCTTGAGTTTGTAAAGGATATAGAGCGTGGTTAGCATCCTATATCCGTTCGGGGTAATCTGAAAAGGGGCCACCCCGAAGTAATTAGCCACCCCTTGGGAAAATGAATGTCGAGGCAGGGTGGCACCCGCCTCGATAAGGTATCTCGACCAGGCGCTATAAGCCCCCCCTGGCGGGTTGGCTCGCTGGTCGATGGAAGGTCTGACTAGGGTCACCCCCGTCAGATTGTACTTAGTTAAATAATTAGAGACCATGTGAATGGTCACCGTGCTCGGAGATACCACGTGCCATTCGACAGCCGGCTGGTCGGCATGACGAGGACAGGAACGCGCCTGAACTTCGGTCTCAGGAGGAAATTCTCGTCGACCACTGGTCGAGGGGGCATCAGCAGGAGGCTGACTTGGAGAAGGGTTGCGTCTTTTTCTGGCCTTGGTTTTTGTTATGGCCATTTTCTGGGTAGGAGCTGGTGGAGGATTTGGGTTAGAGCGTGAGAATGGAATTTATGGAATTAACGTGGATGGATTCTCTTCGCCTTCGAGCAGTTGGGCTAGGAGATCGTCTTCAATAGGTCTTTCTCCTCCCCAAGGGTCTTGCATATGAACTGCAAACAGACAATGGAGGAGATAAGACAATCCGCGAAGTAGTGTGGAGAAGCTGGGATAACGTTGCTCGTGCCTAAATAGCCAGCAGCATCCTAATCCTACGCTAACTTCAACGTGGGTAAATAAAAAAAAAAAAGAGCAGGGAAAGAAGAACGTTTTCTGAAAAGAACCTTGTTTCAACTCCCAAAGGGCAGGAAAAAATTTCAGTTTTTTCATCTAGCTTAAAGGTTGAATCTTTCGACAACCTAATGTCCCAAATCAGAAACTCTATCTATCAAAGTACTGACCTAACCCATACAAGGCATGACGATGCACTTCTACAGAATATTAGGCGATTTATACCAAAAACCCTAAAAACCCTATTCAAGAACGCAGACATATCAGAGCAAGAAAATAGCATGCATGGCGTAGTACAGAGCTTAAAAGATGGAATCCTTACCTGAGAGGAAGAGGGGATTCGCAAGAAAATGAAAACTTGAGGCGGAAGACCTGCGGCACAACGTCGGACTGGTTTTCGGAGCTCTGAACACTGGTGCAAGTTCTTGAAAATTTTGGCGAAAATGACGGGTAAAGGTTTCTTGAAAAAGAAGAAAGGCTACTTATTAAAGATCAAAGGGGTAGCCAAAAGGCGGTAATCATCACTTCCCACTTTCAAAACGTGGGGAAGTGGACAAGCCGTCAGATTGCCTTTTTGGAAACCGAAAAGACTTGATTAGACATAATTATGTCACAGTTTTCGAAAATGCACGGGGATTCTGACAGACGTGGGAAGACGAACGGTTGTTCCCTTAAGTTTCTTTATTATTGGTCGCACTAAACAAACTTGGGGGGCAAATGTTATCCCAAAAATCAGAAGTGAATGACGTGGCAGGAATTAATTGCACGTGGCTGACACCTGGAAAAACCTGTGTTCGACTATCGACTAGGAAGATGTACGGAGTTATGCGGTCGATCTCTTCATACGACCAGTCTGGTCGTATGCACGTAATACGCGGAGGAAATCTTAGGCAGTTATGATGGAATTCGAAATTCTCTCCCATGATTTCCTGAGTATCCGATTATTTAGGAAATAATATCTGTAACAAATCAATGTAAATCTTCCCTGAGCTTATAAATAGAAGAAGAGGGCTCAGGGAAGGGGATCCGACCTTTTTTTTTTTTTCTCTTTTCCTGACTTCTAAATCGCTAGAGTTTAGAGTAATCATATCAATCATATTGTATTGTTCTTCAGAGGTCAGTGAAACTCATTGAACCCTAGTCCTTTTATCACTCCTTTGACTCTTACATCAATAACAATCTAAGTGGACGTAGGTTATTACCAGATTCTGGGGCCGAACCACTATAAAATATCATGTTCTTATTATTTTCGCTATCACGTTCTTTTCAACGCATTCATCCACGTCAAGCGTATTTTGACTCCGTGTCAGTTGCCCAAAATCAAGGTCAACAAATATAATATTCCCCCACTTGATTAAATAATCACTCTCTATAGAAACATTTGTATTTGTGCATAAAGTAAAATATCTTTCAACTTAATTTTACCTTAGTGTAATTACTACAAAGTTTGTTGAAATTTTGGCTGTCGAATCATTAAACCACTATCCCTTGATAACAAACTAGTGCTAACACACACACACCTTTGCTTATGTTCACTTGAGACCTGAATGTCTCACTTTTGCACCGTTAATGGCCATGTGCACATTCCATTCATAGATTTTTCTTGAGAATGACTCCCAATTCTCGTGAGGGGTGGCACCACCCCTAGGTTCATATAGGTAGAACTCTTATAACATTTTGTTACCCTAAAATACTTGTCTTTTCAAGACTGAGTTATATTAAAAAAACATTTTGGTTTTAACCCTCATTTTGGTAACACACTAGTACTCATATCTCAGATAGGACAAAATTTGAGTACTACTATTATTCACTTGATTGACTTGTTATTACCTGTTGAACCTAATACTAGTTTGGTTACTAGTATTAAGATAGGTTGCCATCAACCGTGAATGTCATTAGGGAGTCTAAGTCCCATCCCTTGAGATGTAGAAATGATTCCATTTGAATCATTTCTTTTCTCATGTATGCATACTTAAACACTCTCTTTATTTTAGTCAAACTTTGTTGCTAGCTATAATTTTATTAAAATAGTAACCACTTTAAAATAGTGAGTTTGACCATAGTAAAACCCCAATATTTTATACTTCAATATCCAAGATAAACATTTTTCTTGAATATTAATTCTAGAAAACTCTTTGTTTCTAAAATTCTCCTTTATGTTTTAAATTGATTCATTCTTGAATCAAAATATTAAAAAACAATAACTTTAGATACCAAACATGTCTAGAATTATTCATTTTATACACATATAGCCAAATTAATTTAGAATGTGGAATTCCAAATCACCCATTTGATAGGATGCTTAATCAACCATTATGAAAATAAATTGATTAACTTTGGAGCATCACCCCCACATTTCTCACATAAAGTGAAAATGTCACTTTTAAAATAGAAATCTCTTCATTTCTATTAAGTCTTTTATCCTCCGAGATAAATCTAAACTTATAATTCTCAGAGTTCATCATGAGTCCTCAAGCCACATGATAAGATCACAATAGATCAAATTAAACAAAACATCAATGTTAGTTTATTTTGAGTCATTTACTTGCAAAAGCAAGACACACTTCTTTGAAAGTAACTTTCACTTGGTTGCTTTCTTTTATATATTTCACAAAATAAAATATGTGAATACACATGTCGTGTGAAAATTTCTCAAACAAATAATCACTAATTTTCACTTTTAGTTGTCTAAATAATCTCAAAATCACTTAAACAATTTTTGTGTATTTCTTAAGAGTCTCTTTGAGATTCTTTTGAAAACACCAATTTTACATCCATTGATTTTCTCATCAAAATCAATTTGAAGATGTCAATTTTTTAAACACTTTAAATCAAAGAAAATAAACCATCATTGATTTATTTAAACACTTTAATTTCTTATGTTTTAGTTTAAAATTATCTCCTCATTGAGATTAATTTAAATATATCACCATCTTTAACCAAAATAAATAAAGTTCTCTTTAATCTATTCACTATTGGTGTAAATATTCACAATTGTTTCTCCAATTTTGAAATGTCTCCTCATTGAGACATTGAATATTTAAGAATTATTGTCACCAAATAATTCTAAAATATATTTCATTTGACCACACTTTAGACTTTAAGTCTATTGGATAATATGTTATCTCAAGTTTTGGATCCACCTTGATCTATTTTTCTTACAATAGCAAGACACAACCATTAAAAGATGTAACCCCCTTAGGTTCATCTTTTCTTATCTCATAAAATGAGATGCTCATCTTTCAAATGAGAAAATTTAAATTCTCAAGTATTTTTTATTTACCAAATATTTGCATGATTATATTTTAATATAATTTCACATAATTGTCAACATATATGACTTATATCATACTAACATGACTCCTTATTAATATGTAAACATAAATTATAAATATCATACACATATGATTTCATATTTCTATTGATTCACAAAATCAATATATTTATATATGTCATATAAAACTCATAAAATTGTAATTCTAATAATTTCTCATTATCACAAAATAATACAATTATATAACATGCTAGCATATTACCCCTGTAACAACCTAAATATTGACTATAATTATAGAAAATAAAGATGTTGAAAAATTAACGTAATAAATTGTAAAAAATGTTGATTCTTTATTGATAATTTAAAATAAATATAACACGGGTTTAGGAAAAATAAATAATAGTCTTTACAATAAAATAAAATTAAAATTTGGCAACATTAATGTTATATTATTTCATATAATATAATATTAGATTAAATAATGTGAAAAAATGTGATTTGTCACACCTTGTAACATATTATTGAGAGTCACAAAATTGGACACATGTGTGTGTCCAAATGTGACATATTTTGGAGTTACAAAATCAGTTACAAATTTGTAACTCCCAAATATTACCCAATAATGTGTATATTATATGTTACACATTTGAGATTGGATTTCATAAAGCCATATGAGAAATGGCTGATAGAGATGTGACTTTAACTCCCATATTGTGTATGAAAGTTACAAAATCAAGTGGGAATAAATTGGAACGTTTTGGAAAAAACTCAAAAAAATTGGTTGCTGAAACTGACCAAGGGCGGCGGCACTAGTGGCTGACAGATTCATACTAAGTCAGTTTTTATCCAATTTTGAACGTTTCCAACAGCCAAGTAACTCCCAAATCTCTATTTTAATTCCATAAAACACCCAATTTATCATTGGTAACAGCCATGGGGGTTGGTGGAATTTGAAATTCAAAGGGGTATCTCAAACTCTATAAATAGGAGCCTAATGCTCACTTGTAAGACACACCATTTTTTCATCCACAAAGCACTTGGCTGAAAAATACAACAAAAGGCTTGATAATTCCAGAGAGCTATTCCTAGAGAGATCCCTTAGTGCTTAGAGAATAGGGGGAAATAAGCTTTTGGACAAAGGTCTTGAACCTTGTTCAAGTTGGTGATCCCCACTACTCTACACTTTGGTTGTGTGAGAGTTTGTTTGTGTTTTTCATTCTTGTGTTCTTCTTATTTACTTGTATTGTTATAGTATTGAGTTTGTAATCTTCTTCTTCTACATCTTTATATTTACTTGTATTTTGAGCAATTGAGTTGTAATACTTATTTAATCAATATTATCTTGTCCATTGTATTTTTGCATAGAGTTGTATTTGGTTTTTCCATAATTCCATTGAGCAATAATTATATATTCTCTAACAATCAAAAGCTTAGTTTCCTTTTCAATGGAAGGAGAAACCATGGAGATCATATGAGGATCCAACTTTGAAAAGATGGTAAGATAAGGTAATGCTCTTCTTTAGTTTTCTTAGAAGATCTAATGGTTTTCTTATAGTGATAAAATGAGAAGAAGAAAAGTTTATAAATGAGATTCATTGTTTTCTAATCTCCTTTGTTTTTTAGTGGTTAGATTAGAAGATAATATAATATCTTGAGTTTTTGTTATATGTGATCAATGTGTAAACAATCTAGTAGATTATTGGGTAATATGCTAGCATGTTATAGAATTGTCTTATTATGAGATAATGATAAATTATTAAGATGACAATTTTATGAGTTTTATATGATATGCCTATATATTGATTTTGTGAATCAATAGAATATATCAATATGTGGATATGTGAATTATTGTATAATATTTGTGATGTATTTACAATATTATTATGAGATTAACAATGCATGCTAATATGATGGATATATGTTGACAAATTGTGTGAAATTTCTTTGAGACATAATTATGTTAATATATAAATGTATATTGATTTATACACGAGAATTATCATGATTATTATGGTGTGCCATATAATATGATTATTAAGGTGATAATAATATTAATATGTTTTATCCTCTATTATTGCAATATGATGAGTTACCATTTATTTGGTAAATAAAGAGAATTATTTGTAAATTAAAATTCTCATTTAAAGTGTTGAGCATCTCAATTATGTGATAAGAAAAGATGAACTTAAGGGGGTTACATCTTTTGATATGTGTCTTTCCATTGCAAGAAAAATGAATCAAAGTGGATTAAAAAATTGTGGGATGACATATTGACTCAATAGACTAATAGTCTAGAGTGTGGTCAAATACAATATATTTGAGAATTATTTAGTGACAATAATTCTTAAATATTCAATGAGGAGACATTTTCAAAATTGGAGAAGCAATTTTGAATCTTTACACCAATGGTGAATAAAAGAGAACTTTATTCATTTTGGTTAAAGATGGTGATATGTTTAAATTAATCTCAATGAGGAGATAATTTTAAACAAAAAAAAAAACATAAGAAATTAAAGTGTTTAAATAAATCAATGAGGGTTTATTTTCTTTGATTTAAAGTGTTTAAAAAAAAAAAATTCACACTTTCATTTTGATTTTGATGAGGAAATCAATGGATGTCAAATTGTTGTTTTCAAAAGAGACTCTTAAGAAATACACAAAAGTTGTTTAAGTGATTTTGAGATTATTTAGACAACTAAAAGTAAAAGTTGCTTTGAAAGAAATGTGTCTTGCTTTAGCAAGTAAATGAATCATGATAAACATTGAGGTTTTTATCTTGATCTATTGAGAGTTTATTATGTGGCATAGAGGACTCATGATGAACTTTGAGAATCATAGGTCTAGATTTATCTTGGAGGATAAATGACTTATTAGAAATGAAGAGATTTCTATTTTAAAGTGATATTTTACTGTCACTATATGAGAAATGTGGTGGTGATGCTCCAAAGTTAATCAATTTATTTTGTTATTAATTAATTGATTAATTTGGTCATTCTATCAAATAGGTGATTTAGAATTCCACATTCTAAATCACATTGGCTATATATGTATAGAATGGATAAATCTAGACATGCTTGGTGTCTAAAGACATTGTTTGTAATATTTTGATTCAAGAAGGAATCAATTTAAACATAAAGGAGAATTTTAGAAACAAAGATGTTTCTAGAATTAATATTCAAGGAAATTGTTTATCTTGGATATAAAACTATAAAATAGTGGGGGTGTTGATTATGGTCAAAATCACTATTTTAAAAAGGGTAACTATTTTAAACAAACTATGGCTAGCAACAAAGTTTGAATAAAATAATGAGAGTGTCTAAGTATGCATACATGAGAAAAGAAATGATTCAAATGGAATCATTTCTACATCTCAAAGGGTGGGACTTAGACTCGCTAAAGAGATTCACGGTTGATGGTAACCTATCTTAAAACTAGTAACCAAACTAGTATTAGGTTCAATAGGTAATAACAAGTCAATCAAGTGAATAGATAGTAGTACTCAAATTTTGTCCCATCTGAGCTATGAGTACTAGTGTGTTACCAAAAAGAGGGTTAAAACCGAAAGGTTTTTTAATAGAACTCAGTCTTGAAAAGACAAGTATTTTAGGGTAACAAAATACTGTAAGAGATCTACCTATATAGACCTAGGTGTGGTGCCGCCCCTCATGAGAATTGGGAGTCATTCTCAAGAAAAGTCTATGAATGGAATGTGCACATGGCCATTAACGGTGCAAAAGCGAGACATTGAGGTCTCAAGTGAACACAGCAAAGGTGTGTGTGTTATCACCGGTTTGTTATCAAGGGATAGTGGTTCAATGCTTCGGCAACCAAAATTTCAACAAACTTTGTGATAATTTCACTAAGGTAAAATTCAAGTCGAAAGACATTTTACTTTATGCACCAATGCAAAAGTTTCTATAGAGAGTGATTATTTAATCAAGTGGGGGAATATTATATTTTAATATAATGTTTGATTGATTAAATAAGTGTTACAAAAGGTGATTATTTAATCTAGTGGGGGAATGTTATATTATTTCATATAATATAATATTAGATTAAATAATGTGACAAAATGTGATTTGTCACACCTTGTAACATATTATTGAGAGTCACAAAATTGGACACATGTGTGTGTCCAAATGTGACATATTTTGGAGTTACAAAATCAGTTACAAATTTGTAACTCCCAAATATTACCCAATAATGTGTATATTATATGTTACACATTTGAGATTGGATTTCATAAAGCCATATGAGAAATGGCTGATAGAGATGTGATTTTAACTCCCATATTGTGTATGAAAGTTACAAAATCAAGTGGGAATAAATTGGAACGTTTTGGAAAAAACTCAAAAAAATTGGTTGCTGAAACTGACCAAGGGCCGCGGCGCTAGTGGCTGACAGATTCATACTAAGTCGGTTTTTATCCAATTTTGAACGTTTCCAACAGCCAAGTAACTCCCAAATCTCTATTTTAATTCCATAAAACACTCAATTTATCATTGGTAACAGCCATGGGGTTGGTGGAATTTGAAATTCAAAGGGGTATCTCAAACTCTATAAATAGGAGCCTAATGCTCACTTGTAAGACACACCATTTTTTCATCCACAAAGCACTTGGCTGAAAAATACACCAAAAGGCTTGATAATTCCAGAGAGCTATTCCTAGAGAGATCCCTTAGTGCTTAGAGAATAGGGGGAAATAAGCTTTTGGACAAAGGTCTTGAACCTTGTTCAAGTTGGTGATCCCCACTACTCTACACTTTGGTTGTGTGAGAGTTTGTTTGTGTTTTTCATTCTTGTGTTCTTCTTATTTACTTGTATTGTTATAGTATTTAGTTTGTAATCTTCTTCTTCTACATCTTTATATTTACTTGTATTTTGAGCAATTGAGTTGTAATACTTATTTAATCAATATTATCTTGTCCATTGTATTTTTGCATAGAGTTGTATTTGGTTTTTCCATAATTCCATTGAGCAATAATTATATATTCTCTAACAATTAAATCATAAAGTTCATAATTTCCCAAGAAAATAACACACGGCTATACGGCCCCCACATATTCACACCAGTTTTGCTATTGGGAATCCGCTCGCCACCGGTCATCTAAGGTTAACTTATTCTCCAAAAATAAAATAAAGGAATGAGCTTCTAAGCCCAGTAAGGAAAATACACAGAAATTCATACAGAAATCAATCATAAAATCACAACAAATAATTTCACATGCAATACTATATTCATAACAGAAACTAAGGTCGTAATTTATCCTATATCACTATCATACTAAAAATCACACATAGATCTAGATCATAAATTATATCCTGTAATCATAACATTATTCATAAACACATCATAAATAACAAATCATATAATCACATAGTCATAACAATCATGCCATCAGTTCATACAAGAGTTCATAACAACGCTAATTTATACTAATCACACAAGATCAAAATATATTCTAGGTCATAGGTCATAGTCATAGGTTATAATAACAAGACAGGTTTAAGAAAAAGATAAGTGCTTATACAGAGGTGGCAATTAAGCCCCGGACATAAGTCTATCATACAATTTTGGCAACCGAGCCTACCGGACATCACCTAAGTTCGTCATACATTTCTGAACACCTTAGGTCCAGCCACACTTTATCTTTTTTTCTAGTACCTGAAATGTTAGGGTCATACATATCATAAACTAGGTCATAAACTAAACTACCTAATTTTCCTTACCTTAAGTGTGGTGCACAGAAACTATACTTGAGTCCATTATACGCTAATCCCGCTTAAAACCCTATTTCATAAACATAATACCATTATTAAAACATAAACTAATAGATCTAAAACTCAAACACAATCGAAACTTAACTATACCTCAACCTTGATCTTGAAGAAAAACTATAGATCCTTAAATGCTTGCTTGTATGGTTTTGACAATAAGAGAGATAACTTTGGTCGTGTGGCCTCTTTGGGTACTAGGGTTTCAAAGATATGAAGAGGTGATAGTGATGATGATTTTGGACTTAGGGTTTGTGTTTTGATGGTGGTGCACGACAACAATATGGAGAGAGAAAGTGTGTGTGTGAGGGTCTCAAGAAGAGCAAGAATGAATGAAAAAAAAATGAGAAGGAATAAGCTCTATTTATAGGCTCTCAAAAATCTTAATTTCATTTTAACTATAATCCAAATTTAAATTTAAATAAAATAGAATCCTAACTTCTATAGAAAATATCTCTAAATTATCTTATTAATATTTTTATGAAATAATTGAGGAATAATCTAACATCAAACTACTTAGGAAAAATATCTCAACATCAAACTACCTAAATCTCGTAACTCTGGACTCACCTGCAGTAAAATCAACATAACTGAAACTGTAGGAGTCCAATTTAAACAATCTATATGTCGTTAGAAAGCTAATTCAATTATCTACAACTTTTATAGAAATATTATTTTTCCAAAATCATAATATAAATGTGTCAAAAATGGATCCGAAGTTACAGTACCCTAAAGTTACGAAAATTTCATTTAATTATTAAAATAACAACATAATCCACAAATATCCTAACTAACTATAAAATAACAAACTCTAATTCTCTAGCTTGATTTTGAATTTACTAAGCCCAAAATCTTATTGGGCTTTAAGGCTTTATGTAGACTAGATCTATAACAATTCTTAATAATATCATAATTAATTTATTCTTACACAATCACCCATTTCCCCACAAACAAGGCTACTAATACCATGAATCTATACTATGCTATAATAATTATAACCACTAAATATTTAAAAAAAAAACTAAACCTTATTCTATCACCACAACTCAAGTTAAATCTATTCTATAAAATAAATACAACCTATAATCACATAAATAAAGAGGTATAAGAGAAAGGTAACATCGGTTACTACAACCCAATAATCTACTAGCTTATTGACACAATATGTTAATTAATCACATATAACAAAAGCTGAAGATATTAAATTATCTTCTAATCTAACCACTATATTTGCAAAAGCAAAGGATATTAGAAAACAATGAATCTCATTTATAAAAAAAAAAAATTTCTCATTTCTATCACTATATGAAAGTCATTAAATCTTCTAAGAAAACCAAAGAAGAACATTATCTTTTCAAAGTTGGATCCTCACAAGATCTCTATAGTTTCTTCTTCCATTGAAAAGGAAAGTAAGCTTTTGATTGTTAGAGAATATATTATATTGCTCAATGGACATGGTAAAGCCAAAATACAACTCTATGCAAAAAATACAATAGACAAGGTAATATTTAAACAAGTGTTACTCTATTGCTCAAAATACAAATAAATAGAAAGATTTACAAGAGGAAGATCACAAACTCAAAACAATAATAATACAAGTAAATAAGAATAACAAGATCAAAAGAATGAAAAGAACAATAAAAAGAGTACAAACTCTCACACAATCAAAGTGTAGAGTAGTGGGAATCATCAACTTAAATAAGGTTCAAGACCTTTGTCCAAGAGCTTATTTCCCCATATTCTTTAAGCATTAAGGGATCACTCAAGGAAATAGTTCTCTGGAATTATCAAGCATCTATGGTGTATTTTCCAGCCAAGTGCTTTGTAGATAGAAAATAGTGTCATACAAGTGAGCATTAGACTCCTATTTATAGAGTTTTGAGACACCCTTTGAATTTCAAATTCCACCAACCCCATGGTTGTTACCAACGATTAATTGAATGTTTATGTAATTAAAATAGAGATTTGGGAGTTACTTGACTGTTGGAAAGGTTCAAAATTGGATAAAACCGAAATTTGGAAAATGATGTCAGCCACTCTGGTCGTGGCCTGAAAAACACTGGCCGCGGCCCACAACGTTTTTTCAGCTACCAATTTTTCAAAATTTTCAAAACGTTCCAAATTCATTCACACTTGATTTTGTAACTTCCATACACATTATGAGAGTTAAAATCACATCTCTAACAACCATATCTCTTATGGCTTTGAGAAATTCAAATCAAAATGTGTAATATTAAATCTACACATTATTGGGTAATATTTGGGAGTTACAAATTTGTAACTAATTTTGTAACTCCAAAATATGTCACATTTTGGCACATACATGTGTCCAATTTTATGACTCTCAATAATATGTTACAAGGTGTGACAAATCATATTATGTCACATTATTTAATCTAACATTATATTATTTAAAATAATATACACATCTTTCTCAGCAATGGCAAGCCCTTTGACGCTGGCCACCAAATCCCCTCTGATATAACTTAGCTCCTGACGGTGCTGACATCACATGCAGCAACATGAGCTTTTCCCTGTCTTCGGTTCTTCTTCTTCTCCTTCTCTTTTGTTGTTTTCAGATATGATTTTGTTTTTCAAATTTGATTTTTTTTTTTCAGATCTGGCTAAGTAACCAGTTACCATTCAGAAAGATCAGTTTAGGTCAACTAACCTATTTTTCAATTCAAGTTTCAAATCTAATTGTTATTAGTGTAACATGTTATTTTGATAGTGGTAACCGGTTACCATCACATTACTAAAAAAATAAAAAGTATTTTGATAGTGGTAACCGATTATCTCCACATCACATAAAAACTAATTTCATAGTGGAAACTAGTTAACACCACAATACTAAAATCAAAAAAGAAAAAAAAAATACTGGTAACTTCCAACTTAAAAAATAAAACATAATACTATTTTGCTAGTGGTAGCCAATTGCTATCACATCAATTTTTAAAATAACTAAATTGACACTAGTTTCCAGTAATCATCACATAAGTAAAAAAAATATAGTAAAACAAAAGTAATATTACGAAAGTATTGAGAAAAATAACATAAAAATGTAAAAATAAAATAAAATAAAGTAAGCCATAAAAATTGCACAAAGTTGAAATACTCATATTTATCAAATTTATAGAAAAAAAATATTTCATGTAATGTCCACTATCTTTTTTCTTGGAGGGGATTCAATCATTTGCTCTTCTCCCCTAAGAAAATATATAATGGGCACCACACAATAAGATATTTTTTATTGGGGCTACTTGTTAATTATATAAAAGAAATATAAAATTTGAGAGATTATTTATTTCATTTAAAAAAATATATGTGTGATGTTTTTTATAAGAAAATAAAATTGAAAACAGTAGTAAGGATTATGTGTCAAAATTTTCAAAATGTAAAGTTTTTCTCGTTAAATTCACGGTACTACATCAAGCGATGATTAACTCCATTACTAATTAGTTAAATGATTGAAGTAAGTCATATCTATTGGAGATGGCAATGAAGCTTTCCATGTTATCCACAAACTACAAACAAAACATGAGATTTAATATCTTCGTTGATTTGGAGTTTTTTTCTTCTATCTTCGTAGAAAAATATGATATGAGTTTCATCTAAAAATCAATTGGTAATTATTGGAGTTACTCATGTTATGATTAATGACTCAATATTCTTACACTTATTCCATGTGGGACACTTTTTTGGATCTCAAGTGTCTTTTTGCACTATACAAATCTCGTGCGGCTTATCTCACTATTTAGATTTCAAGTATTTTTTTGCACTATGCGAATCTCAAACGTTTTTTTTAAGTTGGCTCACTCTTTGGATCAATGTCCAAAAACCTAACAAAACAGTCGATGTGGTATGTTGATGAATTGACATTTAAGATTTCCGCCATCTTGAAGTATTGTCATTGTAAAGTTGTATTCCCGAATTATTGTAGAGTTGTACCTCTCAAAATATTTATTTTTAGTTCGGGAAAATTTCTAACAAGTAAAAAAATTCGAGGGCAAGATAAGTAATTTCAAAAGTTGGGGGTAAAAAAAAATCATGGTTGTCCTTTTATTTTAATTATAAAACTCTAACCATTAAGTGTTCACTATTTAGAAAAGTATTTTTGTATTAACTTTAGTTCTTAAAATTACCACAATAATTGATGCATGATCTTTTTCTCTTCTATTTTATAATTTGGTACATATATTTTGTTTTAAAACAAATGCATTGTAAAAAAAAAGTGAAAAATATAGAGGGTGTTGGCACCTTAACTAAAAAACTGTTTTTTGTTTTTAAAAGCTAAAAATTGTTTTTTGAAAACAAGTTGAACTGTTTGGTGTTGTTTTCATAAAACAATTTTTAAAAACAAAGTTACAAAAAACAGAAAATTTTGAGAACAACAAAAAATTGTTTTCTGTTGTTCTTAAAAAAAATTTGTCTATTTTTTTTCTCATGTCATTTATTTATTTATTATTATTTAACATCATTTATTGTCACACAATTTTCTCTCTCATTAGTTTCTCTCTCTTCAGTTTCTCTCACATCACTTTCTCTCTCATCACTTAATATATCTTCATTTTCTCTCTCATCATTTTTTCTCTCTTGTCATTTCCTCTCTCATTACTTTCTCTCTACTCACTTATCTTTCTTAACTTTCTTTCTCATCACATTCTCTCTTATTTTTTCTTGGATCAATTTCTCTTTTTTCAATTTCTATTTATTCAAATTTTCTCTCCTTACTTTCTCACTTCTTATTTTTCATCATTTTTTTCAAATTATTTTATTTTATTATTTATTACAAACTTTTAAAATATTTTTCTCTTTGTAAATATATTTCTTAATATTTTATTTAAGATTAAAAAAAAAAAACTAAAAAATCATTTTTAGAAAACATTAACCAAACACCTCTTATTTTTTGAAAACTACAAAAATAGTTTTTTGTTCTCATTTCTGATAACATAACTTTGAAAACAAAAAACAGAAAATAATGCCAAACAGGTCCATAATTTCTATAGCACTATTCTTAATGCATAATACTTGTATAAATGTGAATGAGATAGAAGATGAAAACGGTTCAAGTTCGTTTACTTGTGGTAAAGTTGTACACTTACAAGTGTGATACTTTGAGAAGCTTAGAACACTATCAATTTTAGAAAAATTAAGTTGAAAGAGTCATGCATTTTCAATGGACAAAGACCCATGACCAAACCTCTTTTGCATTCATTACATCCCAAACCTTGTTATGAGTGTCTATATGTATGCTTTCTGCCATTGATGGAGACCAATACCTTAGGCTCAACACTAGAAGACATGGCAAGTTGAAAGACTTCTTAGTCACTTTTTCTTCTGTTATAGAATCATTGCATTTACATGCATTGTGGAACAAAATGTCAAGGCAGAAGCAGCACAAAATTGCATTATTAATGTTATTATTACTATCTTATGAGCGTTAAACAACAAATAAATCACAATCTTAGCTCAACATTAGTAGATGGTAAGTGCTAAAATAAAAAAGACACACAAGAAAACCCATTTTGTTTGGTGAAATAATATCAAAATATGTGGCAATCAAATGAAGGCATTTTGGAAGTTATATATAGATATATATGTATAAATATAGCTGGAAACCATATAGATAATGATTTTGTAAATGGAAGGTTCCCATAGTTGTAATGATAAAGTGGGAAAAGGAACACAATGGGACCAACGCATGTCAATGTTTCCTTTCTTAATTCTTTGACAATTCAAGCACTAGTTATAACTTATATTTATAATATCTCTTCCATCTTTTTCTTTCTTATCCAAGTGTAGGCTAATAAAACAATAGTGATGAACTTCCAAATTTTAAGGGCCCAAAAGAAAATGTTATTTTTTTTTTATGCACGGTGAACTAACTACATCCAAAGTGTAACTTCTTAAACATATACTTATATATATATATATATGTATAAATCTATATATTATATTTATATTTTTTCTAAAGGAGACTAGACTTTTAATGGCATATATGATGTATATAGCATAATAATTGGCCAATAATTTGTCCAATCACTTGTATACATACATAATACAAGGGGAAAGAAAATTGCATTTTGAGGGTCTAAAAAGATACATATGAATATATCATAACTATAAAAATACATTTATAACAAGAATACTCTAGTTTCTTCTTGGAGTCTCCTTATCAAAACCATGGTAAACCTTTTTCTATTTGGAATTAATTTCTTACCACTAAATGAGCAATTTATTAGTGATTGGTTGTCAAAGATAATTGTTGAGTTGAGTTGCATGATTCTTTGACCTGGGTTTATCTGTCTCATAAAATTGGTCAATTTGCATATATGTCCAAGACAGCTTCTTTCACCAACATTTTTTGATATTTTATGTGAATTATTGTTCAAACTAGACAAGAGAAATGTAATTAATACAATATAAGTAAAATTATAGCATTGCAGTACTTTATAATGGCAATAACAAAAGGTTTGAACCAAATCGAAATTACAATGAAAGTGATCCAAGCCAAGCCCAACAATTAATTTCCATCATTGTCACAAAAATTCATTTTGCCTTCGTTTTTTATTTAATTAATGAGAAAAATTCAAGAAATCATTTGGAAAGTAACATTCAACTTCTTTTCAATGACATTTTCCTACCCAACAGTGATATAATATATATATATATATCTTCTATATAAAAATGTGTATATAAAAAAAATTCTTAATTTTAATAGTTTTTTTATTAATTTTAATAAAATATTTTTATATTTAAGTGAATATTTTTATATTTGTTGACGCGGTTCTTCGCCAACAGGAAATTAAGAAAAGAAGAGAAAGGGATTAGTGCTAAAGTTGAACCGAAACAGATATATGATCTTAGGAAAATGAAATGGCTACTCGAGACATGTTTTTTAAGTGGTTCGAAGGTTAAAATCCTTCTACTCCACTAGTCGATATTATTGCTATATTCAGAGGATACAATTACAGGGTATTTCTTACAAGAGAGAATCCAACACTTATTAGCTCCCAAGGTCTCCATATTTATAGGAGAAGGCACCTGGGAGTTGGTAAGAAGGCCATCTCGTGACCTTCTTACCTATCATGTCAACTCTGTGACATTCATGATTAATTCCTAAACCTGACACATAAGTGTGGTCAAATCAGTAGGTAAGGGGATAATGGGCCGCACGGCCCAACCTAGTTAAGGATGTCTGAATACGCACGTTCCTGCTGCGTGTCCGAGAAGTCAGGGATATATCAGACATGTGATGTCTGATACATGCACGTTTACCTTGCGTGGCTGACTTTATAAAGGGCCACAGCCTTCAACCCCAGCTCGTACTACGGGCTGGATGCTTGACACGACCTTCGGTCGTCGAAGCCCGGACTCCGTCTTTAAGTTACCAGAGGCGAACCCCAACCATCCTCGAGGTAAGGAGGTGTGAGCTTACGACGCAGCTCCGGTTGCGGGGGATGTCCACGAGATAACCATGGTTAGGCCGCAGCTCAGTTTGCTAATCAGTCCGTGGGAAAATCAGAGCGTACAATATTTAATAATAAATTGTAAACATAAGTTAAACTTAAATAAAATAAAATAAATAATTAAAATAAAATATTTCAAATAATAATTATTTAAAAATAATAAATTAATTCGTACAACTTAAATAAAATTTAATTAAACATAAACTTAAACTTTAAGTATTAAAATAATATTATATTAAATATATATTATAATATAATCTATTATCAACAAGCAACAGAATCTATTTAAAAAAGCAAAAAACTAATACCAAACTTAAATTTAAAATACATATTATATTCAACATTCAATATATAATTGTGCACGGTGAATCCATATTAGGCAGGCAATGGATTAAAGTGTTCTATTATTGATTTTTGTTAAATTGTTGTTCTGTATAAAATTATTTAAGAGATTGAAATTAAATATAAAGAGAAAACGACAAAGTTAGGCATGATGTGTCTAGGTCTAGCTATAGTCGAGAGACATCTTCTAACTCTCACTTTTATGTTTCAAATTAATCCATATGAAATGGGGTCTACAACCTTTATAACGTAAATGACTCGAATAAATTTCCATGCCATTATTACTCAAGTTAACTCACTATTTTGCATTAGTGTTATTACACATTTTATGAGTAGTGCTAAGAAAATCATTTTCGCACTTTCTTAGCTTAATACATGATATCAAATTTATCATCAATTACTAGTGTAATACATTTAGATGAAAAACTGCAACAAAAATAAAAAATAAAATGTAAAAGAGGGTATATTTACAAAAAAAATTTTGTACAATATAGCACCTAATATCAGAAGTGAGCAAAAATTCCAGAAAAACTGTGGAAATTGAATGCCCCAATTGCCTGTTATTGAACACACTGAGTACACAAAATATATTGTAAAAAATAAATAAATAAACCTACTCGATCGATTATAGTCAACTAGTTTTCGGTTCGACAAGATGAAACCAAAAATTAAAATTAAGAAAGATCACAAAAACCATGACTTAATTATCATAAAAAAAAAAGCGCTAATTGAAATATAAAAATCACTTAATTAGAATTAATAGTACTTCTTAAAAAAAACCATACATTAATTAAATGCATCTGATTTTTTTATATAAGTAAAATTATATGTATAGAAATCATGACTCAAAATTCTAAAAATTTAGAATTGGATATTAAAATAATAGAACAATTATATCAAATAATAATAATATTGGTATTAAAAATTTAGAAGCCATAAATATTATTAATTATAATATGTTTTGTTATTTTAAATAAAATTTAAATATATGTTTTTTGGGGGGACAAAGTAAGAAATTGAAGAATTACTCTAAACAATAAATAAAGAAAAATAAGGAAAAATATATTTCTATAAACCTCCAAAAAATACCGAAAGACTATAAGATAATTTTTTTAAAATTCATTTTAAGTAATGTAAAATCTTTAAAAAAAGAAAAAAGAGTTTATGTTAATTTTTACAATAGAAAACTTTAATTTGTTTTTAATTTTCTTGATTTAATTTTTTTTTATATTTTTATCATTACTAGGTAATTTTAGAATTTGATGGATTTGAAAGAAATGAAGCTTCTAGAGTTGTTTGCAATTATTTGTTGAAAATGAGATTGTTGGAGCCACATGCCCCTTGTCCTCATTTTTTTTTTATATTTTTTAATTAATATAAATATAGTGAGAATTCATATAAAAAATTAATAATAACGTCCCCGGCCAGAAAATTACAAAAACAAATTTGACTTTCTTTTTAAAACGAAATAAAATTCAATTTTCGATTGCACAACAATTAAATATAAATTCACACATTATTAAAAAAATATATATATCTCTTCTATATAATAAGTGTGTAGATAACGAAAATTCTTAGTTTTAACGATTTTTTATTTTTTTTAATGTTAACTTTAACAGAATATTCTTATATTTAACAAAATATTTTTATATTTAATGATAGTTTGTAAACACTTAAACTTAAACAAAATAAATTAAATAATTTAAAAATTAAAATAAGAAAAAATCAAACAAATTAAAATATAATATTTTTTAGATATTTTACAATAATAATTATTTAAAAATAATAAAATCATACGTTTTATAACTTAAATAAAATTTAATTAAACTTAAACTCACTTACTAGAATAATATCATATTCAATATATAATATAATATATTATCAATTAACAACAAATTGTTTTTTTTTTAAATTAGTAAGAAACTTGAATTTAAAATCTACGTATAATATTTAATATTACATTAAACATATAATATATAATTTCTTGTTGTCCCTCCCAAATTTAAAAACTAGAACAATCATAAACTTAAACAAATATAAATAAATTATTTAATTAAAATAAGATATTTATTTGAAATTTATATGGCATTAATATAAATTTAATAAAAATAATTAATAAATTCTATAAATAAAACTAAGAAAACGTGCATATTGCACGTTGGTTGTATATAGTATATATATAGGGGAATTATCTTATATGGGACCTCATTTTAAGCCCTACTGGTGAGGCTCTCAGTGTTCTCGACCCGTGAACAGTCTCCGGCGCAATTTTTTTTATGATCGTGTATATTGTATCTATTTAGAGCATCCTGCAAATTTTTAGAAAATTTCAAATAGTTTACAATACCGAAAACTAAGTTCAAACATGTTGTTGCACGTGTGACTAATTTTTTTTATGCGTGTGGAAAACAACATGTTTAAACCTAGTTCTCGGTACTGTAAACTATTCGGAATTTTCTGAAAATTCGCAGGATGCTCTAAATAGCTACAATATACACGGTCATAAAAAAAAAATCGCGTCGAAAACTGTTCACGGGTCGAGAAACACTGAGAGCCCCACCAATAGAGCTTAAAGTGAAGCCCCTGTAGAAAAATTGTCTCATATATATATATATAAATATCCATACATATATAAAAGAGAAAAAAAAATAAAGTGTTGCCCCACCATGTCAACTTTGCTCTTACCACACGCTAATATACCAATATAAGTAATTATAAGTATTTTGTGCATTTGGTAATTTATATTTTTACAAAATTAAACTTTGGTACTCTTATTTTTAGATATCAATTTAAAATGGTACTTCTTACTTGAATTTGGTAAACAATTTTTTCATAATTATCATATTACCCTCAAATTTAATAAATTAATTTGTTTTGATATTTTTAAAAGAATAAAAATTATTTAAAAAACACAATAACATATTTCTTATTCTAATTAGTCCAAATTATATATCTTAATAAAAAAAAATCATAATTTATTTTCCTATCTTGTTCTTCCCTGAAGAAATCAACCAAGAACATAAACAAAACAAATTTATAGTCAAGAAGATCAATCTTAAATTATGCACAAAATCATAATCAAACTTGTTGACCACGATTTTGGCTAACGACGAATAGACGTCAAAACTACAATAACCTTCAAAAGAAAAATACGACACTGATACTTTTATAGTGGTTCAGTCCCAATTTATTGGTAATAGCCTAATCCATTTGGAGTTGTGATATATAGATCATGCATTTAAGATCAGATGAACTTGAGCCAACTGAGTTTCTTAAGTGTAAGTAGAAAAATACAAAGTTTCTCTCTCTAAACTCTCTCGGATAATGCCCCAAGAATACCCCAAGTAACAGTCCCAAAGTCTCCAAACTAGAGAGTTTTTCTCAGTCTCAAAAGATTAGATCCCCAAAATGATGCCATGAGCCATTTATTTATAGGCTCATGGATCGTACATCAGATATTCCCTTTGACCGGGTCATTTTTGTTACTCTCACAATATTTAATTAATAATAACATTTAAAATACAACAATATGCGACTTCTTTGGGATAAACTGGGAGATTCCCGTGTAGGTACGACTAATTCTAGTCGAAGCTGTTACTGGAACTTCGCTTGCATAACGATGATCTGTCTAGTCGGCCAACTTCACTCCTTGAAGAAAGACTGGTCGGGCAAAACAGCTGATTGGTCGGCCATGCACTCCACCGGTTGGCCAAATACTTCGCTGGTCGGCCATGCACTCCACCGGTCGGCCAAATACTTCACTGGTCGGCCAAACACCTCACTGGTCGACCATGCACTCCACCGGTCGGCCAAATACTTCATTGGTCGGCCGGCCATGCACTCCACCGGTCGGCTAAACACCTCGCTGGTCGGCCATGCACTCCACCGGTCGGCCAAATACTTCATCGGTCGGCCATGCACTCCACCGGTCGGCCAAACACCTAACTGGTCAGTCAAAAATCTTCACCGGTCGGACATAAATTCTATCAGATCGGTCAGATCACTTTATCACAACTTCGAAGAGCCAACACATTTATTGACTATTAATGTGCCATTTTACTGACCATGCATTGCCATTTGTCACTTCTGATTGCCACGTCATCGAACTGAAATTATGGGGATAACATTTGCCCCCCAAGTTTATTATATGATTTACTCGTATGATAAACTTTTTCTCTAGCAAAATGTTTTTGAGGTCATCCAAAAGCTTCCATCCGGTCAGTAACTTTCACTTTTGTAGTAAACCCACGATTGAACTTTCCTTTTGAATTCATTTGTTCGTGTTTGTTTGATTCACTCCAAGGACTCATCGCTGTTGGTCATGCTCAACAACAGAGTTTCCTACTCGACCAATGATATATGCTCAGCCGACCAAGGAAGTTGTATCTGCTCTCCCGACCAAGAAAACTTTGCACCTGATCAGCTAAACTTTGCACCTGGCCAGTAGTTTACTCTTTTTTCTTGTGAAGACAATGTTGATTAGCAGCTTTGATATTTTTCTCATACAATTGAGCTGTTGGCATTAATACTTTACTTTTATTTGTTAACTTAAAACATTCTAAGTCTTTTAAGACTTAAAAAGTTATAAGTTTTTTGTGAATAGTAAAGTCACTCTGATGTATGCCTTATATTTTCGCATGAGTACTTAGTTTTCTAACTTTGAAATTCTAGACATTTCATAAGTCCATACTAAGTATACTTTCTCACACTCTTATTGCTCTAACATTTTATGAGCATAATATTTATTATCACACGAATATCTGCTTCTAACTTGAAATTTTAAAAAATTCCAAGTTACTTAAGCTTTGTCAAACAAGTCAGCTTAATGGCCTTTTTGGACTTCGAAAACTTACAAGTCAGCCTAAAAACAGACATCTTAACTCGCGCTCTTATTGCCTGTGTTAAGTTATATACCAGTATACCCCATGTGCCCCCCAAGTGATCGAGGGTTGAAAGACTCTTAGCCACTTGCTACTTGACTGAATCTGTTCGAGCAGTTAATTACTTGTGAAACACATAGAATATATGGAAAATATTCGAGCAATTGAACACTGCTCGAACGTATCGACTAGTTGAACACTATCCGATTTTACTGACTAGTTGAACACTGTTCGGATAATTAACACACATGCACGTTTGTAGCAAGAATCGACCACGCTGCGCGTAATCTCTTTTATTACTCGTAAATTAAAAAAGGACAAAACGTGTCTAATAACGAGTCTTAAACAACAAAAATTGTTCAAAAATAGCTGACTGGTCAGCAAATAACTAGCTCATAAACCAAATTTAAATAACAAGTTAAAAAACTTGAAATTAAACTACCACTCTGAAAGCGGTATTTAGTGATAATATATCATCCGATGCTCGCCGCTCCAGTGGTTTCTTATCCTAGCACTCCCGCTCAGCATACCTGTCCCTTGCTTCGTTGCTATCCTCAGCCAAGTGTGGACCTCCACATATAGTGTTTGAGGTAAAGTCCACAGGTCCGGGCTGCAAGGGTGGAGATCTTTGTCGTTTGAACCCAGGATTGCTGTTGCCTCCTTCTCCTTGGGGTGTCTCTACCCGGTACTTTCTCAACTTGCCCGATTGGAGAAGAAACTCTATCTCGTCCTTGAGGTGATTGCATTCATTTGTGTCGTGACCATAATCTCCATGGAAACGACAAAACTTATTCATATCTCTCTTCCTCATCTCTTTCCTGATGGGTGGAGGTTTCTTGTAGGGAACCTCTTCATTACTAGCAAGATATATTTCCGCTCGGCTAGTCGAGAGAGTGGTGTAATTAGTGAACTGAGGCTCAAACTTGATTGGATTTTCGTTTGAAATCAACTTTGCTTTCTTTTCCTCATGGTGGTCAGACCCGTTATTTCCACGTTTCTTTCCACCATTCTTAGGAGGGTCAATTTATCCGCCCGGATTGTTTATGCCATTCTCCTCTTTCTCGATTGCATGATCCAATTTTATAAACTTGTCTGCTCGGTCAAAAAATTGTTGAAGTGTTGAAATTGGATTTCTATGTATACTATCCCACAAAGGGCTCCGATAAGTTATCCCAGCAGATATGACAACCATCTTCCCCTCGTCTCCTACAGTAGTTTCTCTATTGGCTTCTCTCATGAATCTCTGTATATAATTCTTTTAAGACTCATCTTTTCCTTGTTTGATATCTGCCAAGTGGTTGGCATAAACTTGTGGAGTCCGGACAGTGTTGAATTGTCTACAAAACTCCTTCTTGAATGCTTCCCAAGAAGTAATGGAATCTGCCTTTTCTGTATATACTGGCAGAACCAGTGCTTTATATTTTGTCGGCGGCTGGGCTGCACTAATCCGGGCACAAAATGGGCTGCCACTCCGGTGGTCTATCGCATCCATCCCGGAAGGTCGTTTTGACAAACCTTGCACTGCAGCCGTTAGCACGTCAAGCTGGGCTTGGATGGTTGGTGCAACTGATGAAGTTCCAAGGTCTTGACCGCCTGGTCGGGCATTACCATCTGGTACACTGTTGTCAAGTATTTCTACTTGACTGGCAGGGCGGTTCAGATTTTGCCTTTCGACCGAGATGGTCCTCCTCTTGTTGGTGATAACGTCCCTTAGATCCTTCCGGGAAGCATGCTCTCCTGTCCAATCGAACACCGTACTTTTTTATTTTTTAGAGGGCTTACTACGCGGGACTTGCTCTCTCCCACTACGTTGTTGGCCGGGGTGCAGTGGAGGCTTTTCGGTACGTCCCAGGCAGTCTTTTCCTCCTTGTTGGTCGCTGCCCTCTTTTTCCTTTGACTGGTCGGTGTGATGACTATCAGCCTCATCACGACCATGCCCATCTTTGAATTGTGAAGTCCTCTTATCTCGAGGAGTCCTGGTCTGATCCTGCCTGGGTGGAGTCTTTTTACTGCCCGATCGGTGACTCCCTGATCTAGAAGTTTCTGATCGGTGGCTCCTGGAGGGGGTTCTAGAGTGCTCCCTTTGCGTCGAGGCAGTTCTAGATCGGTCCCCATCATCTTCCCGACTAGGGGGGGGGGGGGTACTCTTACTTCTGTCCGGTCCTCGAGAATTGGCTCTGTCAGTGGTCCTCTGACCAGCATTATTATTTCTTGTTCCCTGGGCGACTACTTGTGCCGCAGCTTGAGCATTGGCTTGGGCCAATTGGGTAGCCGCTTCTAGAGCAAGTGCTGCTTCACGATGTCTCTGGTCGACTTCCTCCTGTTGCTGTCTGAGCTCTTCGCTTCTGGCCTCCATATCACGCCTTTGCTGCTCTAACGCAACTCTCTGCCTGGCCATCTCTTCAGCGAAAGACTCCTGCCGAGCATTGAATTGCACCATCTCCTCTTGGAAAGCACCTATTGCTTCCTGGAGTTGTTCAACTTCTGGAGTGGTCTCCTCGAGAAAAACTCTGGGCTCAGTCTCTGGGTTCTGCGGTCCAGGACCTTCTAATCTAGCAGGCTCTTTTGACGTGCCTGACTTTTTAGATGCCACACTGGTATTCTTGGGCGCCATCTTGATACGATAGTTGTGTGTTTCTTCTCTTTAGGCTCTCAATGAAAGCACCAAAATGTTGACCACGATTTTGGCCAACGACGAGTAGACGTCAAAACTACAATAAACCTTCAAGAGAAAAATACGAAACTGATACTTTTATAGTGGTTCAGTCCCAATTTATTGGTAATAGCCTAATCCACTTGGAGTTGTGATATATAGATCCTACGCTTAAGATCATATGAACTTGAGCCAACTGAGTTTCTTAAGTGTAAGTAGAAAAATACAAAGTTTCTCTCTCTAAACTCTCTCGGATAATGCCCCAAGAATACCCCAAGTAACAGTCACAAAGTCTCCAAACTAGAGAGTTTTTCTCAGTCTCAAAAGATCAGATCCCCAAAATGATGCTGTTAACCGAGATTTTCGGCAACTATCTTAAAGAAGGATATTGACTGATAATAATAATGAGAATGGAAGATCGACACAAGATTTTTACGTGGTTGGGGCATTAACTAGCCTTAGTCCACGAGTCTGTATATAAGTCTGTATTAGAGCTAGGATAAGCTTTTACAATGGAGTTGTTTAACTGTCTTTGAGCAGAGTTTCTGCCTTCTCTCTCTTTTCTACGTTGCATTACAACTTACATTTAAAGGACGAGGGGGACCTCAGGTTTGGGCCGGGCCTGACCCGGACCCATTTGGGAAATGTGCACAAGGGGCCTTCCTAGTGGAGGCCCGAGCTAAAAAGATATACAGAACACCAAACCCGAACCAGCTCAGGCCCAATTAGTTGCCCTGAGACGCAAGCATTCCCCCAACAAAACGGCACTTTGGCTCTGACCACTTTGAATCACGAGGCGGATTCAGGGGACAAGACCGGTCAGAGTACTTGGCTGCGCAGTCCTGACACGCCAGCAGATAATCCCAAGGAGACCCTTTCTGCAGGTGAAAAGTGGGGGGACAAGACCCACGCGAAATGAGGCGGCTTCAGTGTCCTGGACGCCTGACCCATAGCCTGGGGATGAAGCGGTCCAGGTTCGTTTACCTTTGGCCCGCTGCATTTACTTCGGCCCCGGACCATTCTAGGCCCAGGACCGGGACGCGATGGTCCGGGGCACTCCGGATAGTGCCGGGACCGTTCAAGCTGAACATGAACCCGGAGGGACGTCCTGGACCCTTCTACACAGGCCCAGTCCGTAGCCCGCGGACCAGGCCCAAATACCGAACCGGTCCCTCTGACCGTGGGCCGGGGCGAGGGCCCAAAACCTCGACAGGAAATGGGAATAACATTTACCCCCCAAGCCTTCACCCCGGTTAGCCGGGGGGAGGGTTGCACCACCCCCGCGGTTCTTGCCAAGTTGCCTCCCCAATTCCTGCTAGGGCCAGGAGGCTCGCGGGAAGGCAGTGGCTGGGGCAGGTTACCCAGCCCGGACCATTTGATGTACCCCGGGGACGTTTACCCTTGGCCTGCTTCAAAAATAGCGACACGTGTCGCCATGTGACTGTTGCAAGGGCCTCGAAGAGTCGCCTAGGCCTCCCAAAGTCTGCTAGGCCTGGGCTAGGGTGTCAGCGCACGTCACGAGGCATCCCATCCGCACGGGGAGAGTCATCATTGATTTCCTTGGAAAGGGGCAGACCGTAGGATGGGGCGTCCTTTGACATCCACCACTCCTGGACCGTCGGATTGGAGGTGCTGAGGATCCAGACCAAAAAAAGAGCTCATCAATGTCCTCTGCGCGATCCTCGGCCGTCGAATGAAGAGGCATCTGACCGTTGGATCGGGGGCCAGTCTTTGGGGGCTGATATAAAGACTCAGACTACAAACATTCGACATTTTTCCACTTTCGACCCAGCTTAAGAAAAATAAAAACCAGAACGCTCGGCAGAGCTTTGCATGTCCAACCTCGCCGACGAAATACTTCGTCGTTTACTAGTTCTGCGCCACCGCCTGTTTCCCAGGGCCTCAACTTTCATTCTGCAACCTGACGGCGCTTCTCGGACTTGCCCCGCCGACGAACTGCTGCACCGGCTGTGCCACTTCAAGAACGAGGTCCAGCCGTCCTTACGATCGGACAACCGCCAGCTTCAGCCGTCGACACCACACAGTAAGTATCTTCTGATTCTATTGTCAACTTTGTGAACCTAGGCTTTCTAGACGCATGCACCTAGGCTCCGTGCTTTAGAATTTGCTAGGAAGGCTGTCCGGTTTGGGTGGCACCGTTTCGGATGATCCCTGAACAAGGGATGGACCGTAGTAGCCTTTCCTCCCGATCAGGGTCCCGGGGCTTTTTGGGGTCCCGGGCCTGATCTGTCGGGACTCCGAGCAGTCCTTAGGAGACTCCCTGTACCTCGACCGACTCTATTGGGTTCAGGTACTGACTGCTTAGCCTTTCTTTCTTTGTTCCCAGATCGTCAATCATGGCCACGGGCATCACACTTCACTCCGAAGAGGAGGTTAATAGGGCCCCTGTAGTCACTCCCGGCTCCAAGGTGCCCAAAGGCAACAGGTGGGAGATGGACGTAACGCCCAACCTGTTCCGGAACTACCGGATGATGCAGCTCCTGGAGACGGGGCTAGGCATCGAATCGACTCCGGGCCTATTTCATAATCGTATGGCCAGGTTAGAGGAGCGGGCGCATACGTCCGTGGATGGATTCGGGGCCTGGAGTGCCGGCCACATCAGCGCGGGAGCTACGCTCCCGCTTCATGACTACTTCGTGCGGTTCCTGACGTATGTGGGGATCGCACCATTCCAACTACTGCCACAAGCATACCGCCTGCTTGCTGGGTGGAAGGTGTTCTGTGTCGCGAAAGAGATCGCGGATCCTACCCCGGCGGAAGTCCTGTACTTCTACAAGCTGGTGCCGCAGGTCAGCGCCAAAGACAAGAGCCTGGACGGCTTTTACAGGCTGCAGCCGTGGAGTGGCTATCCGGCTCCTACCAGCACCTGGAAGCACCCCCCGGATGTCAGGCACTACTGGTTTATGACATCCGGGTTCCTGATTGACAAGAATCCCACGCTGCTGCTAGACTTCCAGCGAGTGGGTAAGTATTTCCCCGGACCCTCTATTTCACTCCTCTTTCGCTTTCCATCTCTCATCGTATCTTCCGGGTCGCAGGTCCCTTCATACAAACCCCCCTCACCGCCTTTCTCCTGGAAAGGAGGAGGTTCTACGCCAAGCTGACCGCGGAGGAGCTGGACGTAGGGGGCTATGTCAACGACAAAAACCTCCGGCTAGTAGGGTTACTCGCGGCCACCAAGACCATTGTTGCCCCTAGCCTCCGGGGCATCCCGTTTGAGAAGAACGTCGAGGCCCGGGAGCAGCTAGCCCTTGACCACATCGCCGAGGTGGTGAGAGCGGCGCGGGCCACCGCAGCCCAGCGTAAGAAGAATCAGCTCCCGGTGGAAGAGGCCACCTCGGAAGAGCTGGAAGAGCTTTTCGAAGATTCCCTACCAAATGTTGGGACTCCCGGGGCTAGCGTATCGGGGCGAGGTAACTCCCCTTTAGTCTTAATTTATGCCCCTCAAGTTGGGGGCTTAGCTAGGGATAGGCTAGAGCCGCCGGGCCCCGCGTTTGGGGCTGATGGGGAGATGAGGCCTTCATCTCCCATCCCTGTAGGATCAGAAACCTTAATGTTCCTGTCCGGGTTCCTCCAGTATGGGGGGTTTCTAATCCCGGACGACGTAGGAGACCGGATACACTCATTTGCTTTAAGGGAATTGAGTCTCGCCCGGGGCCTAGACGAGGGTTTGTCCCGGGCTATACTTTCTTCTTACTGTTGTGCTTTCCCGTTCGGCTTATCATACTAACTTCGTTTTCCCGTATTTTTGCAGAGGATTCCAACATGTCTGACCCGGTCAGCGAGATGAGGAGGCTCATCAAGGAAAGATCAGTCTTGAAGGCGGCTAGGAGGTCAAATGTCGTGGCCGGCGCGGAGCTCCCCCCAACCAGTGAAAGATCCGGAACAACGCCCGGCCCAGGTGAGGCATTGGCCGTGGTACCATTCCGGGCCGTGGAGCCGGCCGCAGACGGCGTCCCGGACCAGCCCCTGGTAATTAATTTGGAAACGGGCGAAGCCGCAAGCCGGAGCTCTAGGAAGAGAGGCCCCGGAGATGATGCCCAGGTGGGCAAACTCGGGAAGAGGCCTCAGACGATGTTGTCAGAGACAGCCGAGGAGTCACACGGGGAGAGTAGGCTAACCGTGAAGGAGATCCCTGCTCCGCCTGTCCTTCCTCTCCGCCCAACCCTTCTCGAGGAGGGGGAGTCCGCTCTGCGGGACGAGCAGTTCCGGCTGGTCAACCGGACCTGAGAGAGCGACCGGTGCTGGAGAGACGACGCTTACAAGGCCCTGATGATCCGTCGCCAGGTCGAGTTTTCGGATCGTCCCGCCGAGTTCAGCGCTCCTCAGCCGATCGTGGATCGGCTAGCTGCTGAGATGGGCTTCCGCCCCAAGCTGGGCCAGGACATTGCCCCCATGGCCGCTGATCTGCTCGATCAGGTCGGGAGTACTATGTCTAACCTCCAGCTGAAGAGGTACGCCACGATAGCCAATCCGGACGGGCTGTTCATCTCTCAGGCTCTCCGCCACCAGGCTACCGCGGTAATTTTCATCTCATGTCCTTTAGTCATTCGTTGGTGGTGACTTCTTTTTCTAACTTTCGTTTGCTCCAGGTTGCCTTGTTATCTCAAAGGAGTGCCGATTTGATGGCCGAGCTTGCCCTCAAGATGGAGACGGCCAAGCTGGAAATAGAGGCGGCCGTGAACCAGAGGGAGACCGTCAAGGAAAATCTCAGCAAGGAGACAGCCCGCCTCCAAGAAGAGCTGGCCCGCGCGAAGGCGGAGCGCAAGGAAATTAGCCGTGCCAAGACCGGGGTGGAAGAGGAGTTGTCCCGGACGACGAAGGTTGCTGTCGAAAGGGCGACTCTCTTGGAGACGGCTGCGGCACAGCCCGTCCTGGACAAGGAGGAGATCCGGAGCCTGAAAGCCCGTGTTCTTGAGCTGGGTGACTCCCTTCTTCAGGAGAAGGCGGCACACGACACCACCCGTCGGGAGAAGGAAGAGGCCGACAACTTAGTGGATGTCACCTTTAACGAGGCCATTTATATGGCCTAGTGCAAGGAAAAGAACATGAACCTCCTTATCTTCCCCGATCCCGACTCGAAGCGGGTCGAGTACGAGGCCAAGGAGAGGGAGGATGCGGACCTCCGGGCGGACGCGCTGTAGGCCCTTGTCTCGGCCTCGTTCTTTTTGTTAATTAGTTTAGCTTGTAATTTAATTTCAAACACTGCTTCTTCCTTTGGTTTTTAAAATATTTCTCCTTTCACCATTCAGTAAGAAGTTGATGTCGCGACTAACTGATTGCAGGGGGTTTTGTCCCGGTTCCAACGGCCGGGACTGGACCCAACGACTAGTCTTTGCTCTGTTCGGGGCCCTTGGGACTTTGTTTAACCCGGAGTATGCTTTCCCTGGAATTTTAGGTCCTGGGTTAGTTCCGGGGCTGACCTGATGCTTCTGTGCTCCGAGGATCAACACGTCTGGGTCGGACAGACTTTATACTCCCGGACATCGTTCGTCCGGGGTGGGACCGGCCTTGGGCTCGGTTCCCTTTTATTTATACCCCCGGACGTCGTTCGTCCGGGGTGGGACCGGCCTTGGGCTCGGTTCCCTTTTATTTATACCCCCGGACGTCGTTCGTCCGGGGTGGAACCGGCCTTGGGCACGGTCCTCTTATTTTTATACTCCCGGACATCGTTCGTCCGGGGTGGGACCGGCCTTGGGCTCGGTTCCCTTTTATTTATACCCCCGGACATCGTTCGTCCGGGGTGGAACCGGCCTTGGGCTCGGTTCCCTTTTATTTATACCCCCGGACGTCGTTCGTCCGGGGTGGGACCGGCCTTGGGCTCGGTTCCCTTTTATTTATACCCCCGGACGTCGTTCGTTCGGGGTGGAACCGGCCTTGGGCACGGTCCTCTTATTTTTATACTCCCGGACATCGTTCGTCCGGGGTGGGACCGGCCTTGGGCTCGGTTCCCTTTTATTTATACCCCCAGAAGTCGTTCGTCCGGGGTGGAACCGGGCTCGAGCACGGTCCTCTTATTTTTATACTCCCGGACATCGTTCGTCCGGGGTGGGACCGGCCTTGGGCTCGGTTCCCTTTTATTTATACCCCCGGACGTCGTTCGTCCGGGGTGGAACCGGCCTCGGGCACGGTCCTCTTATTTTTATACTCCAGGACATCGTTCGTCCGGGGTGGGACCGGCCTTGGGCTCGGTTCCCTTTTATTTATACCCCCGGACGTCGTTCGTCCGGGGTGGAACCGGCCTTGGGCACGGTCCTCTTATTTTTATACTCCCGGACATCGTTCGTCCGGGGTGGGACCAGCCTTGGGCTCGGTTCCCTTTTTTATCTTTGCGCCTGGGATGATACCCCCCGTAAGTGAGCAGAGACTGGTCTGGGGTCACTTGAGATAATAGCCCTGAGGCACACATTTTCATGGAAATAATAGCCCTTTATGACGTTTTGCACACATCATTTTCATTGTTCTAAAAAAGGGAATTAGCCCTGAGGCGTACATGTTATAGCGTAAACATTAAACTCGGACGAGCCCTTAGGCTACTGGTAGTATTTACGGAGGTGTTCTGCGTTCCAGGCTCGCGGAACCTCGGAACCATCGAGCTGCTTCAAGCGGTATGTTCCGGGGCAGATCTCTTGCTGGATCTCATACGGCCCTTCCCAATTGGGGCCCAGAACCCCTACCCCCGGATCCTGGGTGGCAGGGAAGACCCTCCGCAGGACCAGATCGCCGGTTTCGAACTTACGGCTCTTGACTCTGGAGTTGAAGTGCCGAGCGATCTTGCCCTGGTACATCTTTAACTGCACCTGCGACTCTTCCCGAATTTCCTCGATAAGGTCCAGAGATTCTTGGAGTAAGGCATGGTTCTGGGTGGGATCATACGTGTCGCGACGATGGGACGGGATGGTCGTTTCAATTGGGATGACGGCTTCGCATCCGTACGTCATTGAGTATGGGATGTGCCCGGTTGATGTCCGTTCGGTTTTCCGGTAGGCCCACAACACGCGGGGGAGCTCTTCGGGCCACTTGCTCTTACAGGCCTGAAGCTTTTTCTTCAGTGTCCCTTTTAGGATTTTGTTCACGGCTTCGGCCTGTCCGTTCGCCTGGGGCCTGGCCACGACGGAGAAACTCTTCACTATACCGTGCCTCTCGCAGAAATCCGTGAAGTGGAGGCTGTCAAATTGTTTCCCGTTGTCAGACACAATTTTGTAGGGGAGGCCATACCGACACACTATGTTGTTAACGATGAAATCTAAGGCCTTCTTGGACGTGATCGTGTTCATAGGCTCCGCCTCAACCCATTTCGTGAAATAGTCTACCGCCACAATGGCATACTTCACCCCTCCTCTCCCGGTTGGGAGGGATCCCACAAGATTGATCCCCCACACTGCAAAGGGCCAGGGACTGTTCATCAAGGTTATCTCTGTTGGGGGGGCCCGAGGGATCTTCGCGTACCTCTGGCATTGTTCGCACCTGCGGACGTAGTCTATGCAGTCCCTTTTCATGGTGGGCCAGAAGTATCCTTGGCGCAGAATCTTCTTGGACAAACTGGGTCCGGCTGTGTGATCTCCGCAAAAGCCTTCGTGGACCTCATGCATGATGGCGCCCAGCTCAGTCCTGGACACGCACCGGAGGTAAGGCATAGACAGTCCCCGGCGATAAAGTTTCCCGTCCATCATGACGTATCGGTGGGCCTGGTACAGGAGCTTCCTGGCCGCGGCTCGCTCGTTCGGAACCTCCCCGGTGGACAGGTAGCGGATCAGCGGCCCCATCCATGAATTGGAGTGATCGACGGCATGGACGGTCGGAGTCCCTATGCTTGGGACGGGGAGATGGTTGACGGGGACCAGCCCGGCCAACTCGGCCTCTGCGTCGGTTGCTAGCTTTGCTAATGTGTCCGCAAAGACGTTCTTCTCCCGGGGTATCTGGCGGATGGAATGCGCCGCGAACGCTTGGAGCATCTCCCTCGCTTGGGTTACGTGTGCCGCCATTCGCTCTCCCTTGGTCTGATACTCCCCCGAAATCTGTCTGACTACCAGCTGAGAATCGCTGTATATTTCAAGGTTCGCCGCCCCTACTTCTCGGGCCAGACGCAAGCCGGCTATGACGGCCTCATGCTCCGCCTCGTTGTTCGACGCTTTGAACTGGAAACGGAGGGCATTTTGTAGCTGATGCCCATGCGGGGATACCAGGATGATCCCGGCGCCGGCCCCGTTCTCGTTCGATGCTCCGTCCACGAAGACTTTCCAAATGGGAGAAGTGCGGGCCGCGGGGGCACTCTCTTCTGGGGTGACCCCGGAACATTCGACGATGAATTCGGCCAGGGCCTGTCCCTTAATGGCCACCCGGGGCACGTAAGATATATCAAATTGGCTCAGCTCCATGGCCCATTTCAGGAGTCTCCCCGACGCCTCCGGTTTCTGCAACACCTGCCGCAGGGGGTGGTTGGTTAAGACCTTTATCGTGTGGGCCTGGAAGTAAGGTCGAAGCTTCCGGGATGCCGTCAGCAGACAGAAAGTCATTTTTTCGATTAGTGGGTATCTAGATTCGGCGTCTAGTAATCGCTTGCTCACGTAGTACACCGGGAGTTGAGTCCTCTCCTCTTCGCGCACCAACGCGGCGCTGATGGCGTGCTCGGTTACGGCCAGGTATAAGTACAAAGGCTCTCCTTCGACTGGCTTCGCCAGGATGGGGGCCTTGGCCAAGTGCTTTTTTAGCTTCTGGAAGGCTTCTTCGCACTCGGGTGACCATTCGAACCGCTGGCTTCCCCGGAGGACGTTGAAAAAAGGGACGCACTTGTCCGTGGCCTTGGAGACAAAACGGCTTAGGGAGGCCACTCGCCCCGTCAGGCTTTGAACGTCCTTGTGCTTCCGGGGAGAGGCCATGTTGATCAGGGCCTTGATCTTCTCGGGGTTGGCTTCAATTCCTCGGGAACTCACGATAAAGCCCAGGTGCTTCCCGGATGCGACGCCGAAGGTGCACTTCTTAGGGTTCAGCTTCATCCCGTACTTCCGGATAACCGCGAAAGCCTCCGCCAAATCGCTCGAATGTTCCCGCGACGTCTTGGATTTGACCAGCATATCGTCGATGTATACTTCTATGTTTCGCCCCAGCTGGGCCCTAAACATTCGATTGACGAGCCTCTGGTAGGTTGCTCCGGCATTCTTGAGTCCGAGAGGCATGACGACATAGCAGTAGATGCCCTTGTCAGTTTGGAAACTGGTGTGCTCCTGATCTGCCACATGCATGGAGATCTGGTTGTAGCCTGAGTAGGCGTCCATGAAACTCAAGATCTCGTAACCGGACGTAGCATCCACCATTTGGTCTATCCGGGGGAGTGGGAAACAGTCCTTCGGACATGCTTTGTTGAGGTCTGTGAAGTCGATGCAGGTCCTCCACGTCCCGTTAGGCTTCGGCACCAAGACCGGGTTGGCCAGCCATACGAGGTACACGGCTTCGCGGATGAAGTTAATGGAAGAAACTTCTCTACCTCCAGCTTGAGGGCCTCGGCCCTTTCCGTCCCCAAAAGTCTGCGCTTCTGGCGGACCGGGGTCGCGTTTGGGTCAATACTAAACGCGTGGCATATGATATTGTGATCGATCCCGGTCATATCGGAGTGGGACCATGCCAGAAGATCCTGGTTTTCCTTGACTTGGGCGATAATGGCGGCTCGAATGTCTTCCGACAGGCTCTTTCCCACTTGGATGACCCTGGCAGGGTCGGACTCGCTGATGCATACCTCTTCTATTTCTTCCATTGGCTCAAGGGTGCGTTCCTCTCCCAACCGTGGGTCCAGATCATCTTCATCCTGGATAGCTTGCTCGGGCGGGCGGAGTGCCGGCCCGACGGGCTCATCCCGGACCATACAAACGGGACGGTCAGAGATATGGTAACACTTCCGCGCGCTTTTCTGGTCTCCGCGGACCGTCCCAATCCCTCCGTTGCTGCACGGGAACTTCATGCATAGATGGCGGATGGAGGTGATGGCCCCGAACTCGACCAGGGCGGGTCGGCCAAAGATGGCGTTGTAAGCGGTCGGGCAATCCACCACCACAAAGGTGCAGAACTTGAACGATTGCTGCAATGCGTCCCCCAGAGTAATAGGCAGCTGGACCTTTCCCATGGGGAGGAGTGCGTCTCCGTTGAAGCCGTAGATTTGGGTCGGGCACGACGCCAGATCAGCCTCCGTCAGGCCAATGGCGGCAAAGGCGGATTTGAACAACAAGTTGACGGAGCTTCCGTCATCCACCAACACTCGGGACACCATCTTGTTGGCAATTTGAGCATCTATGACCAGTGGGTCGTGGTGCGGGAAATGGACGTTACGGGCGTCATCTTCCGTGAACGTGATGGGGAGGTTCATCAGTTTGGGGCGCTGAGCAGGGGCCTGGACGAGGGCGCAAACTTCTTGGTCATGGTCCAGCTCGCTCAGATAGCGCTTTTGATCATTCTTCGAAGGGCCTCCTAGGTGGGGTCCGCCTGATATGGTCGACACGTGCCCGTCCACTCGAGGGGGCGCTGCCCTGGAAGGATAGGGCATCCCAGGACCGGGGGCCTGCGTGGCGACGGCCCCCTGAGGGGTCTGTGCCGGGAGCCCTTGCGCATACCCTCCCTGGGGCGGGTATGCATGAGTCGTTGCCGGCGCCGCAGACTGCCCGGGATTTGCTGTCATGCCCGGGACGCCTATGGGCATCCTTACCCACTGATGGAGGTGTCCCAGCTTGATGAGGTTTTCAATTTCATCTTTGAGCTGCCGACATTCGTCGGTGGTGTGGCCCACATCTTTGTGATAGGCGCACCGTTTACTGGTGTCTCTGGGGTTCCTCCCCCCCTAAACATGGGGCTAGGTTTCCGGTAATGGACCGCTCTTTCTGTAGCCAGGTAGATGTTTTCCCGGGTATCCACCAAGTTAGTGTATTTCGAGTATTGGGGCTCATAGCCCCTCTTCCCTTTTTTGGCCGACTCCGGCTGGTTCTGGCCTTTGCCGGCCCGCTTACTCCGGGAGGGATTCACGCTTGCCTCGGTTACCCCGGTCTGCGATTGCTGGGCCACGACGGGGGCCAGGCTGTGCCCTGCTGGCGCGACACCATACCCGGAGAAGGGCGTTGACTGGGCCGGGGCGTATCCCGAAGCGGCAGGACCGTACACCGTAGGCGTGTAACTAATGCCGGGCGTGACAACCGCCCCCGGGACGATGGGGGGCGATGCGTAGGACTGCGCGGGGAAATGTCCCGCACCTCCTGGAATCGTCTGAGGGACTGGATGAGGAGCCGAGGGCCACCCGAAGGCCTGGATCTGGGCCTCCTCCCAGTTGATGAATCCTTGGGCCCTCCTAATAAATTATTTTAGGGTGGCGGCTTTATTGCGCTGCATGTCGTCCCAGAGCGGGGACCCGGCCCGGATTCCAGACTGTAGTGCCACCAGGCGCTGTCCGTCGTCGACCTTTGTCTTGGAGGCTTCTTCAGTGAAGCGCTGGATGTAGGCCCTCAGTATTTCTGCGGGCATTTTCTTAATATTGGCGAGGGCACTGATTTGCATGTCCATCCTCATGGCGGCCACGAATTGCTTCCGAAAAGCCGACTGTAGCCCGGACCATGTTTGGATGGACCCCGGTTTAAGCCTTTTCCACCACTCTTCGGCGGGGCCGCCCAACGTGATGGAGAAGCAGAGGCATTTGCCGTTGTCGCTGACGTGAGCCACGGTCATGAGTCGGTTGTACCAGGACATATGATCCCTAGGGTCCGTGCTTCCAGTGTAGGCGGTGAGACTTGGCATCTTGAACCCCATGGGCAACACGGCGTCTAGGATATGTCTCGCGCACGGCTCCTTGTCCTCTTCGTCAGAGTCAGTGTCCGCGCCCTCTTGCTTGCGGACCAAGCGGTCGGTGACCTTTTTTAATGCTGCCAGTTGCTCCATGAGCTGCCTGGCCGCGCCGTCCTCCAGGGGGATTCTCTCGTTCCGCCTGTCGTTTATGTCGTTCCTGAGGTCGCCGTTTCGAGGAAGGATTTTTTGCTTGCGGGCTCGCTCTTTTCGGGCATTTAGTTTGTCACGTAAATCTACCCGGGAAGTGTCGTCCCCGGAGCTGAGAGCGTCACGATCCTCGCGGCGGGATCATTCCTGACGGTTCTTGTTGACCGAGGCACTCGGGTGCAAAGACTTTTCCCTCCCGTTCGCCCTTGGGGCGGGCCGGGGCTGACCGTCCTGCGGCCGTACCCCCTACGGATCGATTGGGTGGCCTCGTCCTGGGTTGGGGCACACCTTCTCTTTCCTAGGTAACGGCCGTGAACGTGCCCCGGCTTTACTGACGGGGGTGGTCTTTTTCCGAGTTATCCGTCGCTCCCTGTCCGGGACTTTCGGAGCCGTGTCGGGGGGAGGCTCTGGGAAACGGATCGGGCTGGCCCCCCTGGGGCCCCCGGTTTGCGCTTGGGGAGCGGGTTGTTGCGTTTCTGGGTGCAGGCCAACTGCGGGGTTGGCCGCCGGGCCCTGTGCGGCCATCAGTGCTTGCAGGGCATGGAGAGACTCTTGCACCCGGCGGTGTGCCTCCGCCTGCTCAGCCATCCTGGCTTCCTGATCCCGGATCTGCTGCCTCAGTTTAGTCACCTCCGGGTCTTGCTGATCGTCGCGAGGGACCTCGGGATCCGCGGCTTCATCATGATACTCCCCCTCGTTCTCCTCCTCATAGTACTCTTCTTCGTCTCCTACTTCGTGCTCTGTCTCACCCTCGTAGTCTTGCGACTCGTCTTGGTGAGACGTCTGAGGAGGCACGTCTTCAGGCAGGTTTTGAGGGATGCGCTGAGAAGGCAGTGGGTCTCCGTTGCCCTGCTCCGGGTTGGCAGGGTCGAAGGTGGTGTTACGAGTGTTCACCATCGTAGTAAAGGCCTGACGTTGGCGCTAGCTTCCTTCAGCTCTCAATGAAAGCACCAAACTGTTAACCGAGATTTTCGGCAACTATCTTAAAGAAGGATATTGACTGATAATAATAATGAGAATGGAAGATCGACACAAGATTTTTACGTGGTTGGGGCGTTAACTAGCCTTAGTCCACGAGTCTGTATATAAGTCTGTATTAGAGCTAGGATAAGATTTTACAATGGAGTTGTTTAATTGTCTTTGAGCAGAGTTTCTGCCTTCTCTCTCTTTTCTACGTTGCATTACAACTTACATTTATAGGACGAGGGGGACCTCAGGTTTGGGCCGGGCCTGACCCGGACCCATTTGGGAAATGTGCACAAGGGGCCTTCCTAGTGGAGGCCCGAGCTAAAAAGATATACAGAACACCAAACCCGAACCAGCTCAGGCCCAATTAGTTGCCCTGAGATGCAAGCATTCCCCCGACAAAACGGCACTTTGGCTCTGACCACTTCGAATCACGAGGCCGATTCAGGGGACAAGACCGGTCAGAGTTCTTGGCTGCGCAGTCCTGACACGCCAGCAGATAATCCCAAGGAGACCCTTTCTGCAGGTGAAAAGTGGGGGGACAAGACCCACGCGAAATGAGGCGGCTTCAGTGTCCTGGACGCCTGACCCATAGCCTGGGGATGAAGCGGTCCAGGTTCGTTTACCTTTGGCCCGCTGCGTTTACTTCGGGCCCGGACCATTCTGGGCCCGGGACCGGGACGCGATGGCCGCGATGGTCCGGGGCACTCCAGAGAGTGCCGGGACCGTTCAAGCTGAACATGAACCCGGAGGGACGTCCCGGACCCTTCTACACAGGCCCAGTCCGTAGCCCGCGGACCAGGCCCAAATACCGAACCGGTCCCTCTGACCGTGGGCCGGGGCGAGGGCCCAAAACCCCGACAGGAAATGGGGATAACAGATGCCATGAGCCATTTATGTATAGGCTCATGTATCGTACATCAGATATTCCCTTTGACCGGGTCATTTCTGTTACTCTCACAATATTTAATTAATAATAACATTTAAAATACAACAATATGCGACTTCTTTGGGATAAACTGAGAGATTCCCGCGTAGGTACGACTAATTCTAGCCGAAGCCGTTACTGGAACTTCACTTGCATAACGATGATCTTTCTAGTCGGCCAACTTCACTCCTTGAAGAAAGACCAAAACACTCGACTGGTCGGCCAAAACAGCTGACTGGTCAGCCATGCACTCCACCGGTCGACCAAACACCTAACTGGTCGGCCATGCACTCCACCGGTCGGCCAAACACCTCACTGGTCGGCCATGCACTCCACCGGTCGGCCAAATACTTCACCGGTCGGCCATGCACTCCACCGATCGGGCAAACACCTAACTGGTCGGCCAAACACTTAACTGGTCGCCCAAGACAGGTGACTGGTCAGTAAAAAATCTTCACCAGTCGGACATAAATTCTATAAAATCGGTCAGATCACTTTATCACAACTCCGAAGAGCCAACACATTTATTGACTATTAATGTGCCATTTTACTAACCATGCATTGCCACTTGTCACTTCTGATTGCCACGTCATCAAACTAAAATTATGGGGATAACAAAAATTAATTCAAAATCACCAAATTACAAAAGAAGAAATAAAACCTAAAATACAATATTAACAGCAAAAAAACAAGAAGTTATCCTCACAAACAACACACTTCTATCTTAAATCTCAAAGCAAAAAAAATTACATATCCTGCAAAGAAAATGACTAGGGTCTCTAAAATCAAATCACAAACTTTGTAGTGGGTGCTGGTGGTGAGATTCAATACCAGACACTTGCCTCCGACTAGGATTACAAGCCCAAATTTGGGCTTCAAGCACGCCATAACAAACACATCGCCTGTAATTCCCCGAAATCCCTAATGCGGTTTAATGGCTGGATTAGTAGGTCGGGAGGGCCATAATTGTTTAATTATGCCATTAATTGATAATATGCATGTTTATGAGAATTATATTATAATATGATGTTAGATGCATGCATGTGGGTCCACATTTAATTACAGCGGCTTTTTGGTAATTTGGCCCGTTGAGGGTATAATTGTATATTTCTATGCATGTCGGTGACCTATTGTTGAGACCGCATTATAATGTGGGTTTGTTCGAGCTATTCGGCATGAGACGATCTTGGAATATTGATTAGCGGTCTAGTCATAACAGGTTTAAGTTCGGGGCTTGGGATGAGTCTCGGGGTGATTTTAATGATTAGAGCATTGCCGGGAATTAAAGGGTAACGGAATATGAATTATTGGTGTTTGAGATTATCGAGAATAGAGGGAATTGGAGAGCGTTAATTATGATTAACGAGATAAGTGGGAAATACCATTTTTTCCCTTGGGAGCCTTTAGAAACCCTTAATTGACCTAGGGGTATTTTGGTCTTTTCACCCCTAGGATAGATACAAGCCATTAAAGGCTGTAGAAAGGTAGTGAAAACAGAGCATAAGTTCAAGCTTCTCCCGTACCTTTTCTCCTTCTGTTTTCTTTGTGATTTTTGAGCCATTCTTGAGGATTCAAGCTTGGGAAGTAAGTCTTGAGAGTTTGGGAGTGTGTTCCACCATTGAAGAGCATCATAATCTGAGCTTGAGGTAAGTTTCTAGCCATTAAAATCCCTGGTTTGCTCTGTTTTAGTTATGGTTTTCAGTTGGGATTTCTAGGTTGGATGATTGGTTTTGTTGGGAGTTTTGGCTAGGGTTCTTGTGGTTGTGATGCTTGGGGTATGTGAGGATGGTTTTTGGGTTCATTTGGCACCAAAAATGAGGTTTGGAAGCATTGGAATCGAGTTGGAATTGAAGGAGTCGAAGAAGGAGGTTTCAGGGGAGAATTTGTCTGGGGGTAGCGCTATAGCGCCCATCAGATGGCGCTATAGCACTACACAGGATGTTTGTTGGGCGGTTGGGGGTTCTGAGTATAGCGCTGGGGCGCTATTGAGCAGCGCTGTAGCGCTACTCTGTTCCTCCAAAATCTTGTTTTGAGTGTTTTTAAGGGTTTCTGGCTCGGGGTTTCAATCCTTAAGGCCCGGGATCAAATCTACTCACCGTGTGGGCATGTTTCGAGGTCCCGAGAGTGGGGTTTAGGTTAAGACCCTTTTATTGTGGAATTTCATTAATGGAGCTTATAATTGGTTATGATTAGGTAACCGCTAAGGAATCAAAAGGTTGATTGTTCTCAGCAGTCGTTCTTATTATATTTCTCGCTCGAACCGGAGGTAAGAAAACTGCACCCTATGTATATGGCATGCATGATTGTTGTTAAGGCATGTTGGTTGATAAATGTGGACATTGATTGCACATTGAATGCTAGCGGATGTTGTTTACTTGTGTATGGCACTGATTATTCAAGGACGGCACTGGTCGCGTATCATTAACCTAAGAGTAAGAAACGACATAAGTGTCCTGACCGCAGGGCCGAATGAAGATTAAATCTAATCGATATCAGCGTTGAATGACTCTAAGGCATTAATGCTGGACCGAGCCTAAGGTCGATGAAACTTATAAGCGCTTGACTAGTCTAGGGCTAGTTACTCAGAATCAGGGCCTAAGGCCTAGGTGACTGCTTGTCACATGGCTAGGGAACAATGTTCCATGGTTATGACTCTATGGTCATGAGGTAGGTTATGTTGGTGACTAGTCATCATGCACTAACCTGTTTAAGCTAGTGAAATGATCACTTATCTCTAAAATCCCCGATGACCCTATTGTCACATGGCTATTGGGAACTGAACCCACCTTAGTGACTTTTCCATTTGTCACTTCTCTACTTTGGACTGAAGGTCCTGAATGATTATTACGATCGGTGTTGATATTATATCCATGTTATATTGTGTTTTCTTGCTGGGCCTTGGCTCATGGGTGCTATGTGGTGTAGGTAAAGGGAAAAAAAAGTTCACCCAGCCTTGAGTGGAGAGCTTAAGTGGTGATGTGTACACATGCGGCCGCTGGACCACCACGACCAAGGAGTTCTCAGAGGAAATAGGGGGTTTACCCTATTTTTGCCGCTTAGGTCGGCGGGTTTGTAAATTTGAAATAGTAATGACCATTTTGAGTTGTAAATAACTTGTAAATGTTTTTATGGGCCCATGAACAATTTTATGTATTAAATAAAATATATCCTTTCCTATTTATTGGTTTTTCACCTTAGCCTGTTAATAACACTTAGAATCACGTTTTTAACCAAAGGACTCGGGTAGCGAGTCAAATTTCCGGTTCACCGTAACTGTTTTGGGGTAACCATGGCGTTACATCGCCTCACTGTGTTGTATCTTAGAAGAATGTCCATTACAACAACTATTTCCATACACATAGTTCCCCCCACTCATTGCCCCTAGGCACAAAAATCTCACCCACACTCCTCGCTAAGGTGCGAAGCCGAGAATCGTCGAAGAAGTTGTGCAACTATGCCAAAGTTGGAAGCTAGGAGGTACCCATATCCAACCAAATACCCGTACCCACTCAATGTCGAATCTTTAAACACGAGAGAGAGAGAGAGAGAGAGAGAGAGAGAGAGAGAGAGAGAGAGAGAGAGAGAGAGAGAGAGAGAGAGAGAGATGGTAGGGTAGTAGATCTTGTGGTCAATTCTGGGACACGTTGAGAACAAACTCTAGGGTGGGCGGCAATGGTGAATGGAGGTGGGTGGCAAACCTGAGCCATTTTTGCAGTAAGAAGAATAAGAGGGAGAGAGAGGAGAAGAAGAAGAAGATGAAATATTTTAGGGTTAGGGTTTTAAATTATATTTGAATTTATTTTAGTTTTAATTTTATTATCATTTTAACTTTAAATCAATTTTGAAAAAAATCAATTAATTCATAATAAAAAAGGGTAATCTGGTCATTTTTAAAGTTTGTTGACCAAATTGTTGAAAAATGTATTATTTTATCCCTATTTTGTAATTACAAGGTACCATGTGAGTATTATTTGTAATAAAATGTACCAAAACTCAACTTTGCAAAAACACAAGGTATCAAATAGTTACCTACCATTAATCATATAATTCATTTACTGAGGGTGTATTTTAAATTTTAATTAGTATGAGATGTCAAATTAATACATGTTTTTTTTTAATATTAGTTCTTAGTTTTATTTGTGGCAATGTAAACACTAATTTTTAAGGTCTCACACAATAACAAAACTAGAGTATTAAGAGTGGCCATAAACTCCTTAACTTTTAAAAAAGAAAACAAAAAAAAATTAGTGTTAAGAATTTGAAAGAATATATATATATATATTATGTTTTGGGTGATGCTACAGTGAATCCCAAAAAAGATGTATTGGTGTATTCTTATCGTGTTTTCAGTACTTGAATGATTTTTAGTGCAATTTTTTTATGACCATGTATATTGTAGTTATTTAGAGTATCCTGCAAATTTTTGATAAATTTTGAATAATTTACCATGCTGAAAATAATGTTCAAATAGTTTGTTGTACTTATTACCGTTTTTTTTTTCTATGCGCATGAAAAGTAACTTATTTGAACCCTATTTTCGACAATGTAAACCATTCGGAATTTCTTGAAAATTTACAGAATGATTTAAATATCTACAATATACATAGTTATAAAGATAAATTGCACTAAAAAATCATGCTCGTACTGAAAATACAAAGGGGGTGCATCCTAGAATTTCCCTAAAAATTAAGGGACATTCTAGGGTGCACCCCCCCAAAAAGGGGCACATTGGTGCACCCCTTCGTGTTTTCAGCATGTGAATAATTTTCAGCGCAACTTTTGATTTTTTTTTTCTGAATAACTTTTTCCTTGTGAATATTTTGAGCATCCTATAAATTTTGGAAAATTTCGAATAATTTACAATGTCAAAAATAAAGTTTAAAAAATTTATTGCATATGTGACTGTTTTTTATGTGCGTGGAAAACAATTTGTTTTAACCTTATTTTTGACACTATAAATTATTCAAAAAAATTTAAAAATTTACAGAAACATCTAAATAACTAAAATGTACACGATAAAAAAAAAACCTGAAAACACAATAGGTTGCACAAGTATGTCTTTTTGGGATGCACCACAAAATGTCCCTAATTTTTATTAAAAAAAAGTTTGGCCTTCATATTGGTCTCACATCATTCATTGGTTGCATATAGTGAAGCATGATTGTTTGTTCCTTCCCACTCAAACTCATGTTTTGTAAGGCACGGTTCAGAACAATACTGGGTACTATCAATATTTTCCAAACTCAAGTTCCAGATTGAAATGTGAAAGGCCTTTATATAAGTATACATAAATTGATATGTAATCTTAATTAGATTAATATACCATAACCAAACACTACTTATATAAATATAAGTTGTTAGAATCTGATTCACTATATACATACACACACATGACTAATTTTTTATACATAAAAAAAAAAAATCTACAAGCAAACTCCATTTAGTTGGTATTGATAATTGGAGATATACTTTCTATCAAAGAAGGACATGCAGTCCGCTTATATATTTCCTAATAAAACAGGAGCCACATAACACATTTCACAATACATCCATCTCACGTTGTTATTAGTACTAGTAGTACACTAATTAATATCAAAATTCAAAGTGGTCACTGTCATGAGATAAAGTGGATAAGTGATGAGTTTAATTTGAAACGTCAATTGTAATATTAGAATTGGTTTTTCTCTTTAATAAAAATTATGATATTTTGTCAACTTTTTAACTACTAGTCATCCTAATTTCTAAAAAGTAGACTAAAATTATTATTTGAATAATGAGACAGAACATAGTTACATCCAAACATAAACTTGTCAAAATAACAATGTATAACATATTATATAAATATATGGGTACATATACATATACATATCCATTTGTATGATAATTTTATCACATTTGGATTGGAAGGGAGAAAATATCCCCTAAAATCCTACTTTCTCATCACCAGGTCCATAATCATACCCCCCCAATAGCCCATATTTGCAAATGGATAAGTGTATCTATTATCAGTTTATGTGACCAAGGATTTTGTTGATTCATCAGAACTGAAGAGCTTAGACTAGATAGATAGCACATGGCATACATAAAGTGGTGGCAATCATGTCTTTTGGACCCCACTTTGTACAGATGATAGCACCATCATAATCATCACACCGTTCATTACATTGACTTTTCTTTAGTTTTTATTTTGCTCACGTGTTGACCAGACCACGCATGCAAGCCACGTGCTTCCAGATGGCCCTCAACTCAAGTTTTGCTCCAACAACATGTTACATGTGCAGTGCTGCTTCTTCTTCTTATGTATCCTTAAATTAAACTCTCTTATTATTATTATTATATTAATAATTATTAGTTAATTAAAATTTTATGGGCATAATACTAAAGTTTATTCTCAAATAAGGATTAGGGAGGGACAATAATTTGCTAAAACTTTGCGTGTGTGTGATGCTTCTCATTTTCATCACCCGAATATTGCTTGATTTGCGGACTTTCTTGTCCCCTCTTGTAACACACGTGCCATTCACGTGTTACTACTTGTTACTTTTTTTGTTTTTGTTTTTCTATTAATGCAAAAAAGATCGGCCCCACTTCATTTCTGCCGTTCAAATAATACTGGGTAAAGAGGATTGCCATTATTTACTCTTTTTGCCATAAAATTATAAATGAACATTACTCAATTTTTTTTTAAAAGTTAATGCATTTCGTATTCATTTACATTATTCATACATATAACATACGTATACATAACTCATCATAATTTTGCAAAGAATTTACGTAATATCATTTTATAATATTAAAAATATCAACAATGGCATCAATAAATTTTTTACATCGTTCTTAATAGGGTCCACTTAAATAGATATCTTATTCAAATAATTTAATGTTACTATCTTTACTTTAACAAAAAAAAAAAAAAAAAAAGAAAAAAAATATTACTTTACATGTAAACGAATTATGATGTTTCTGATACTTGCTAGTTTTTTTTATTTTGATCAAATATAGATAGTTAAAATATTGAATCCTTTCCAATTGGAGTAAATCATATACACACTTGTGCCTTTTTAATTTAATAAATGATAATTAATTTTGCAATTCATTGGTTCCTGATTATTGCCGTTATGATAGTATGTTATAGCCATGTAACACTTTTTCTTTCTTTTGGACAAAGTATGTTATAGACATTATTAATTTTCTGGTACCGACTAATTAATTAAACATTTTTTTAAATGTATTCCAATTTTTAAAAATAGAGTAATGTCAAAGACATACAACTTTGTAATCAAAATGTGCACTAACTTATTAACCTATTTTTAAACCATTGGACATAATACAACACTTGGTAATAAACAAAGCCCTGTGAATAAATTTGATATATTAATTAAAAGCATTACTCTTAAGTTAAGAAAGAATTTGCGAACAACTTTTTTTTGTACTTATTTTAAAATTCAGTAAAAAAATGTCCAAAAAATTAAGCAACCGTGAATCCTTGATCCAGTGAATTATGATAAATCTTTTTTCTTCTTTAACATTTTCTTTTTTACTTGCTTGTAAAGTTGTAATGTTGTATGAACCGCACTCTTTGAGTCAGTGCTAAACTCCCACAGCCAATTCAGCTTTTCATTCCAGATAAAATATGCCATTACAAGAAGAGTCTATTTATACTCAGCAACAATAAAAAGGAAATAACAGAAATTAGTTGCAATCTTCACTCTCCTTCAGCGTCCCAAATGCCCAACGAAATCCTGAAACCATCTAGGCCTCACGCGCGCTCTGCTGTTACGCGCGGTAGACTTCTCCCCTGCGGAACTGCTTCCCTCTTCTTCTTCCTTGCTGCAACTGCTTTCTTCCCGAGCCACTATGTTTTCAGCTTCTTGGGCCGAGTGGTCCAACCACTTCCTTATGCTCTCTAGGGTCAGCCGTGGGTCTAATTCAATTGGACTTATGGTCTGGCCTCACTAACACTTCTCCCTTCCACGAAATTAACATTGTCCTCAAGGTTAGGCAATTCGTACATCTGAATAAATGTCTCAAAGTCTTCCCATGTGGCATCCTCAGGTGAACTAAGGGACCATTGTACCAATACCTGGCGCCGAGCTTTGTTATCCCTGGTCTGAATTCGAGTTGCTAATATAGCCAGAGGTGTCATGACCGGCTTATTGGCGATACTTACTTCCGGAAGTTGGTAGCAACTAGGCGGCAGAGTACCATGATATGGTTTCAGCAACGAAACGTGGAATGTTGGATGAATTCGGCTCTCTTGCGGCAGTTTAAGCATATACGCTACTGGTCCCACCCGAGCAAGGATTTCAAAAGGGCCAAAGAACCTCCTGCATAGTTTTGTATTAAGACGGTGTGCCACAGTCGATTGTCGGTATGGTTGCAACTTTACTAACACTAAATCCCCGATCTGAAACTGGATGTCACGCCGCTTCTTATTAGCCTGTTGTTGCATTCTATTCCGGGCGTGTATCCGATTTTCCTTCAGTTTGTGCAGTATAGCATCTCGAGATAGAAGATCTTCTTCTACAGCTTGAATGGTAGTGGTACCTCGCGTATAAGCCGGTATGGAAGGCGGTAAACGACCATAAACCGCTTGGAAGGGAGTCATCCCGATGGCAGAATGAAAGCTGGTGTTGTAATGGTACTCTGCCCACGTGAGAAATTTACTCCACTATCTCGGATTCTCAGCAGTGAAAGCGCGAAGATATTGCTCTAAGTATCGGTTTGTGACTTCCGTTTGCCCATCCGTTTGTGGGTGATAGGCTGAACTCATTTTCAATGTGGTGCCCATGAGTTCAAATAGCTTCTTCCAAAAAGCACTGGTAAAAATCGGGTCCCTATCTGAGACAATAGTTCTCGGCATGCCATGTAAGCGAATGACCATATTTGAGAAAAGCTCGGCCACTTTGGAAGCTGTATAACTGTTCGGGAGTGCACCAAAATGGGCATACTTCGTGAAACGGTCAATTACTACTAAAATATTAGTCACTCCGTGTGACTTTGGTAAGCCGACAATGAAATCCATAGCCAAATCCTCCCATACTCTTTCAGGCATTTCAAGTGGCTGTAGTAACCCATAGGGTGCTGTTGGGGAATATTTCACAGTTTGACAGATAAGGCAGGCTTGGACATAATGGCGCACTTCTTGTCGCATCCCGTGCCAAAAAAAATTGGCCCCTAAACGCAAGAAGGTGCGTTCCGACCCAGCGTGGCCCCCCAACGGCGAGGCATGAAACTCCCGCATCAATCTCTGTTTCAAAGCAGAATGTTTGCTTACCATAAGACGCTGCCTAAAATACAACAACCCATCACGAACCGAATACTGAGTGGTGTCCACGGTACCTTGCTGCCACTGTACGTGAAGGGTCCTCAAATCTGGGCAGGTAATGTTTTCTTGTCTTAATTCCTCCAAAAATTCGAAACTAGCGGTGCTGAGAGCTAGCTGAAGTGTTGAACCGGTCGTGTCCTCTAATCTGGAAAGTGCGTCTGCTGCCAAATTCATTCTGCCCACCTTGTACTCAATAGAGAAATGGAAACCCAGTAACTTCTTGAGGAAATGTTGTTGCTCCGGCGTTTGAATAACTTGAGTTAACAGCTCACGGAGACTCTTGTGATCTGTGCGAATTATGAAATGGGGTCCCAGCAAGTATTGTCGCCACTTGGTGACTGCCTCCACTATTGCCCGCATCTCTCGAATGTAAGCCGAAGCCCCTATGAACCGAGGTCCCAATTTCTTGCTGAAAAAAGCGAGAGGATGCCCATCTTGCATCAAGACACCTTCTATACCAACGTTGGATGCATCAGTCTCAATGATAAATTCCTTGGAAAAGTCTGGTAACCGTAACACTGGAGTTGCTGTCATGGCGCTCTTAAGTCGCTCAAAAGCTTCTGTGGCCGCTGAACTCCATTGAAAACTGTCCTTCTTGAGTAATTCGGTTAAAGGGGATGTAATGGCAGCGTATTGGGCGACAAATCTCCTGTAATACCCGATCAGGCCGAGGAAGCCTCGTAATTGTTTGAGAGTCCGAGGAGTCGGCCAATCCACCATGACCCGAACCTTAGCAGGATCAGCCTGTACGCCGTTTGCCGAAACCAAGTGACCGAGGTATTCAATGGTGTGCTGAAAGAATTGACACTTGCTTGCCTTGGCATAAAATTGATGATCTCTTAGAAGCTGTAAAATCATTGTCAAATGGTTGACGTGCTCTTCCTCAGTTTGACTGTATACCAATATATCATAAAAAAAAACTGTCACAAATCTGCGTAAGAAAGGTCTGAACAGCTGATTCATGGTCGCTTGAAATGTCGAAGGGGCATTGGTGAGTCCAAAGGGAATGACTATAAATTCATAGTGGCCTTCCTGAGTTCGGAATGCCATTTTATGCACGTCTCGGTTATCCATTCGAAGTTGATGGTAACCCGCCCTCAAGTCCAGTTTGGAGAAAACCTTGGCATTACCCAATTTGTCTAACAATTCGTCGATTGTGGGAATAGGAAAACGATCTTTGACAGTGATTCCGTTAAGTGCTCTATAATCAACACAAAAGCGCCATGTCCCGTCTTTCTTTTTAACTAACAAAACGGGTGAGGAATACGGACTAGTACTCAGCCGAATGAATCCCAAGGTGAGCATTTCTTTCACTAATTGCTCGATGATATCCTTTTGGAAGTAGGGGTATCGGTAGGGACGTACATTGACGGGTGCTGACCCTGGCTGTAAGAAAATTCTGTGATCGGTACCTCGTTGTGGCGGTAACTGATGTGGTGCTGTAAAGACATTGGCAAAGGTCGTAAACAGGGGCTTCGCTTGCAGTGGGCCCTGAGCATCTATCGTAGCTAACTCCGAACTAACTGTATGAGCATCTTCCGAGACAGCGGCTAATTTGTATACCCCTCTGACTTCCCCGTCCCTTAACAATGCATGGAATTGTGTAAATGAAAGTTGATGAGCAGCTACCTCAGTCGACCCCGCTAGTTTAATGGTGCTGCCCTCCCATGTAAACTCCATTGTGAGGGCCTTATGATCGTGAACACACGGTCCCAATGTTTGCAACCACTGCATCCCTAAAACCACATCCAACCCACAAATTGGCAGCACATACAAATCGACCTCAAAACGATGACCTTGTAAACTCAGTTCCACCCCTTTACAGATTTTAGAACACAGCAAGAAGTTGCCATTACCCATATACACCTTGAATCGTTTTGTATCCTCACATTTCAATTTCAACTGATTTACCAAAGCCTCTTGAATAAAATTGTTGTGGCTGCCCGTATCAATGAGAACTTCCAATGACTCGGTCCCATGCTTTGCCATGATTCGAAATATCCTTGGATTCATGGAGTTGGACAGCGAGTTCAAGCTAACTTCCTCCTCGTCTCCTTCCTCCAATTCCTGGGATTCACTGTCCTTGTAAAACTCACATTCTTCATCATCCTGACCGCACAAAATAAGCATTCTGTTTTTACACTTATGGCCAAAGTTAAACTTCTCATCACAGGTGAAACAAAGACCCTTATCTCGTCGATCCTTTAGTTTAGCTGGAGACAATTTCTTAATCGGCAAGGGGTGCGTAGGCAGAGAGGGAACATGGTTACCTGTAGACGACACGAGTCGCTGAGTTCCAGACGTTGGTGAGAAAGACCCCACCCCTGTAGAGGATTGTGGTGTACGAGTCAACCAGCTTGGACAAGTGTCGCCAAACCGACTCCGAGACAGCAAATCGTCGTGGCGATCTTCAAACAATTGGGCTTTAGCCATAGCATCAGCAAGATCGGCAGGTTTGAGCATAAGAAGTTCTCGACGAATCTCCAACTTAAGTCCCCAAACGAAAAAATTGAGGAACATGGCCTCGGAAACCCCTGTTATACGAGGCATTAGCGCTTCAAATTTCGCTCGGTAATCAGAAACCTTACCCCGTTGAACGAGCTTAGAGATACGTCCCAGTGGGTCGTCATATATTGAGGTGCCAAAACGCAGCTGCAAGGCCCGTAGAAACGAGTCCCAATCTGAGAATGAGCCACCCTTCTCCATCCATTGATACAAGGTTGAAGGTGCTCCATCCAAATGAAAAGGAATCACAGAGAGACGCAATGTTGGATCGATATTGTGAAGATCAAAAAATTTGTTAATCTTGTATACCTAATCGTCAACATTCGAGCCATCAAACTGAGGGAGCTTCACTCGCAGAGATTTCATCAACAAATTCAGCTCTCTGCTATCGGTTTCGGCATCCGATCTTCGACCTCCAGAATGCCCGGACTCGCGCCCCGTACTGCCATCCCGTCCAGTCGCTGGTGACGGAAGTTGAGACACCTGAGCAATACGTTCTTCTGTCTTGGTCGTGTGCTGTTCCAAGAGCAACTTGAAGTTCTCCATCTGCGATTCAGATCGTTGTTCCCATTTGAGGTCTAATGCCTGTAACAGAGCGGCAATTTCGTCGTTCTTCATGGTGAAGAAGAATCAATGAAAGCACCAGTGTTGTATGAACCGCACTCTTTGAGTCAGTTCCAAACTCCCACAACCAATTCAGCTTTTCATTCCAGATAAAATATGCCATTACAAGAAGAGTCTATTTATACTCAGCAACAATAAAAAGGAAATAACAGAAATTAGTTGCAATCTTCACTCTCCTTCAGCGTCCCAAATGCCCAACGAAAATCCTGAAGCCACCTAGGCCTCACGCGCGCTCTGTTGTTACGTGCGGTAGACTTCTCCCCTGCGGAATTGCTTCCCTCTTCTTCTTCCTTGCTGCAACTGCTTTCTTCCCGAGCCACTACGTTTTCAGCTTCGTGGGCCGAGTGGTCCAACCTCTCCCTAATGCTCTCTTGGGTCAGCCGTGGGTCTAATTCAATTGGACTTATGGTCTGGGCCTCACTAACATGTAATACTTAACTTCTTATGCAGTTATACCTAAAACTTACAGTACTATTCCTTTTTATTTATTTACGAATTTGGATAGATACGCATAATTAATATGCTTCATTCTTACCCTATATATCATTAGAGTTGTTCTACGTCTTTTCGTGACCGTCGATTTTGTTGACTTTGTCAAAGTGAATAAATTTGAACGATGATGATCGCTCCGAAGCTTTACGAAATTATAAACAAAATAGCTAAGCTGACCTAGTAAAGCAAAGTGGGGAGAGCACAGACTTTGAAGGACCGACATTGTTGGGATAAGTTCATGTGTTCCTTGGACCACTAAATACAGTGGTCCCTATCACTAATGACTCTAGGAGTAATATTCATCGATTACCTATGTACACGCGTCAACCTCTTACTGGTACAATTCCACGTAATCAACGACGTAGTTTTTTATTTGTCTTTCGATTTCAAAAGGTAATGGTTTGGCACTTCATAACGTCTCATCAAATAGACCAAGAAGAAAAATGAATAGCTATTGAAACGTTTCGAAACGAAAACAAGTGGGTTTCAAAGAAAAGAAAAACGTTTGGGCGAGTGTAATAATTTTTGGTGATATGTGAAGATGGGAGATAAAGTACGAAGCCAAATAGAGCCTTAATATGTATAGTTTGATAGGCAACAAGATTGGAGTTTGGGAGAGCCACCGAGTGTGGGGATTCCTACGCTAGGCGACGACCGATAATAGTTAAGAGTAAGGGTAAGACCTTTTTTTTATTCTTATGAATATCACGAGGGAAATATGAGTTTATATACTTAATATGTGTCCTAATTAAAAAACAATACTAGGGATTTTCAACATTTCAAAATAATGTCAATTGTTGCTACTATACCCAAAGTATCATTAACATAATTTCTATCATTTCTCTCTCCATCAACTCATTTTTCTCAACTCTTTCTCTTTCTTTTTAGAAAAAATCCATAGGTAAGGAAAAATATAAGAAAAGTCAATGTAATGATAAATATTACTCACTTAAGACACTAAAATACTGCATTTCGAACAGATCTGGACATTTTTTTTACAGATTTGAAACTTTGAAATCTGCAGAAAATCAACATTGCTCGATAGTCTTTGATGGGGCCTTCAAAATCCAGATTTTTATGAAAAAACCGATGTTGCTCGATGAAATTCTTGCAAGAGACGTAATTTTTCACTCAGGTATCCGTTTGGGGTGATTTTTTTTTAATTTTTGGTATATTTTCAAGATGTACACGTTTGAAATATGTATATATACATTTGGAAAGTGTAAATCTTGAAGAAAAAAATACAAAATGCAAAACATATCACATGTTAAAGACATGTTTTGGTATGTTTTCAAGTCCTAAACTTTGAAAATGTACATATACACATCTGAAATGTGTAGATCTCGAAAAAATATAAAAAAAAAATCACCACAAACAGACACCTGAGTGAAAAATTATGTCTCTTACAAGAATCTCATCGAGCACCATTGAGCAACGTCGGTTTTTTCATGAAAACCTTGATTTTGAAGGCCCCATCGAGCTGGTATCGAGCACAATCGAGCAACAATCAAGCAAAGTCAACTTTCTACAAAATTTAGAGTTTTAGATATGAAAAATAACTTAAAAATCATGCCCAACTCGATGGTGCTCGATGAGACCTTAAAAATCAATATTTTCATGAAAAAACGACTTTGCTCGATGGTGCTCGATGCGATTCTTGCAAGAAACATAATTTTCACTCTGGTGTCTGTTTGCGGTGATTTTTTTTTTATTTTAGGTATTTTTTTTTCGAGATCTACACATTTGAGATGTGCATGTACACATTTTCAAAGTTTAGAACTTGAAAACATACCAAAACATATCATGTTTGTGTTTTGAATTTTTTCAAGATTTACACTTCCAAAATATGTATATAAACATTTCAAATGTGTAGATCTTGAAAAATACCCAAAATAAAAAAAAATCACCCTAAACGGACACCCGAGTGAAAAATTATGTCTCTTGCAAGAATCGCATCGAACCACCATCAAGCAACGTTGATTTTTTTCATGAAAATCTTGATTTTGAAGGCCTCATCGAGCACCATCGAGCAAGGTCGGTTTTCTGCAGATTTTAGAATTTCATATCTAAAAAAAATCAGAAAAAAAAAACCCAAAAATCATGCCCAGATCTGTTCAAAATGCAATATTTAGTGTCTTAAGTGAAAGAAACATCACTATATTTGAGAAATAATTACTTACCCATAAATTTATACACCAAGATTCCTCAAAATGTATGTTGCTTTGGGTATTGTGTTTATCTCTACTCCAAGACCACCACCCACAACCGAAGTTGGAGGTTTTTTTGGTGTTGGTGATGCTGTGAGGTGAGAGAGAGTGAACCGAGAGAGAGAGAGAGAGAGAGAGAGAGAGATAGATAGAGAGAGAGAAGAGAGAAGAGAGAAGTGGGGGGGGGGGGGGGGAAATGATAAGGATATTTTGGGTAGAGTATCAAAAAATGGCATCATTTTGAAATGATTAAAACGCCTAGCATTTTTTTTAATTAAGACCCCTCATTAAGCATAGAAACTCAAATTTCCCTATCACGATGATATTCCCAATCCCACCAAGCCTTCCAAAAAGGTGTCCCCTTGGCTTTTTCACATTCGATTAAAAAGAAAAAAAAACTACAAAATACTATTTAAGGAGTGTTCATCAAACCGCTCACATTGCACTATACTACACCAAAATATGTGATTTAGAATCTTCCACAATGCGGTTGTGGATTAACTTTTTTTTTCAAATCGCGCGATACGACCAGTGCAATTTGGAATTTCATGAATGTAGTTCAAATCGTACCAAATCACACTATTGTATTTTTATTATTTTGCTGAAAATTTATTAGTTTGTTGTATTTTTTTTTGCTAAAAGTTTTATTAGTTTGTTGTTATTTTTATTGTTTTGTTGATCAATCTTTAATTATGATTTTTGTGTATGAACTTTATTGTGAAATTTTATTATAATGTTTAATTATTAAATTATTTGACGATAGGTGTAAACCACCTACACCACATTGCACCGCATTTTTGTAGTGCAATTTTGAAGTCTATGCAGTGCAAGTGCGGTTTGGAAAATTGTTCAAAATGCATGTGTGTGTGGTCCAATAAATTGGCCAAAATATAGATTTTCATTTACTTCAAAAATTTAGAAAAAAATTATTCTACAATTTTAGAGATTATTGTTGTACCCAAAATTTCACGATAAGGATTTATCTAGCTCGAGCTATGCATGTTTAGATCTAGTATTAAATGGTTCATGTTGAGTTTCGCTCATTTGTATACATGATATCAAGGACATGAATTGAAGATGTCCCGGGCATATCCAGTTTTGATCGAATGAGGTTATGCTCGGCTATATGATCTGATGTCAGTTGTGTAGGTTTGTTCATTCAAGTAAGGCGTGACTTAATGTTAGCTTTGTCGGAAATACATATAACAAGAACTTTATTTATTTTCATGTAATTTACATATTATCAAACAAACATGTAAATTCTTAAAACATGCTCCTATGAAATTGATATAAAAGAGAGTAAAGTAAAGAAACTTACATTATGCAACGGAACTAGAACAACTATTTCCTTCAATCTCTCTAACTCTTGATTCATTTCTATAGCAGAGTATTATCAAGAGATTGAACTAGATCAGCAACACAATCTTCATCACTAAGCCTTTGATTAACCTAGAACTAGTGTGGGCTAGTTCTCAAACCATGAGATATAAATCTAGAAGAGAAGAAGAAGAGAGTGAAAGGCCAAGAAAGGATTAGACTGCCTAGGTTTTCACTTACCCAATGAATCAACTAAGACTCACTTCTTGAAAACCCCAGATATCATATTCCTCATATAGGCAACTTAAATGACTTTATTTAAATTAATTAAAAATAATAAATAAAAAAAATTCTTGAGCTCCCACAAATGGACTTGGGTCCAATCTCTTTGTTTTGAATTTAAATCTTATTTGGGTCTAATTTCATAACCTTTTTATTTTACCATTACAGTCAGCCAAATCCTCTATTGACGACTTACTAACGAGCTGGGTGCAAATTACCGTTTTACCCCTCATTAGTATTTTATCCTTAACTCCCACTAAGTTCCTTATAAATGACATTTCTGTGAACTTAATCACATAAATAAGATCATTTAACCTTTTGAATAAAGCAATTAAGGAAATCATCTTTTCACTTCTCATTCAGAAGTTATAGATTTCATATCTATGAATAATACTCTCACTCAACTATACTACTAAATCTCAAAGATGTAAGTATGGACTAGACCATAGGGTAAGTTGATAACGAACAAGTCAAAAGATTTAAATAATATAATTAGCAGAATATTATTACTCAGAATTAAGATCGACTTGATCTATAGTCAACGTTGTGACATTGATTAGATTCGATAACAACGATACTTATTTATCTATCAATAATCAATATCGTTCTTAGTACGATGTAACCAAATACATCCGATCTTATCTAATTGGTCAATGCCTTGGACAAGACATCACACACCGAATGTGTAAGTAGATCATGTTGGGAATTGTGTCCTGAAAGCATATGTAGTAGACATTGTTTTAAGAAATAAATAAATAAATTGAATTTGTTATGCATATATTTTATAGACTATATTATTCTGTGATAATATTATGTAAATATCATAAAAATTCCTAAGTTCATATATGTGATCTCAAACACGTATTGGTACGGGAGGATTATGTTTGAGATAAATGAACTTGAATAGTTCGCTAGAAATAAAGTTATGGAATCTTTAGATTAATTACTGCAAGTACGATCCACTAGTATTATGAATATATGTGATCTAGATCCAAATCACTAGTGTAGTAGGACACTTTAGTGGAGGTACTTTATATATTAGAGAATATATAGAACTGGACCAGATATGTTTATTAATACTTAGTTAAATACCGTTTTGAAGTATTAATTAAATATATCAACTGATGATCATATACAAATAGATCTTAATCCTGAAGTTACTATGAACTCCTGTTTATGTTATACGAGTTCTTTGATTCACTTGTTAGGGTCTGTCAGAATGATCAGGCTAGAAACTTTTGTTTTGGGAACTCATTAATGTAAATGGCTGGGGACATAGTATACAGATATAGATTCTATACCTTCTCGTAAGAGATTAAATAATGGTTCTCTTAAGGGTTGATTTTTGGGACTGAAAGGTTATTGAGCTCAAATTCAAAATTTAGTTATGAATTAACATTCACTAGTAAAGTCAATTGTACTTAAGGAAACAAGATATAATTAAAATGGTAAAACGGTAATTTTATTCCCGATTAATTATGAACCATTATTAGAGGGTTAATTTGTAAGTAATGATTATATCAATAGACGCTTTATTTTTATAAAGTGCTAAGTAAATGAAATGTCTATAATTACAAGAGTGCAGTCTTATATTTATAGTGGAGTAATTATGAGATTAATAAATTAAGATTATTTAATTAAAGAGTTTAATTAATAATCTCAAATTTATTGGAACTTGGAATTATAGGTCCATAGGTCTCCACAACAGCTCTATCAACACTATTCAAGACAAGAGTTGATATAAAGAGAAAAATGGTTGAAAGACATATTTAAGAAGAAATTTGTTCTTCGGGCAAAATATGCAATTATGTAATAATAGTGATTAATTAATTAATTACAAATTAATTGTAATTAACAAAATTAATTAATATTTAATTATTTTGTAATTTTTGAAATTATGTTAAATGATTAAATTAATTTTTGAAATTATATTAAATAATTAATTGATTATAATTTTTGAAATTATAATAAATTAAATATTTAATTTTTAGAAATTATTATTGGTTTTAATTAATTGGTAGAATTAATTAAATATCTTTATTTGAGTGAGAGATAATAATCTGATAAGTTCAAATTAGATTTGAATTTAAAAGATTGATATTTATTCAAATAATTAATTATATTTGATAATTAGTTAAAGAGATATTTAATTCAAATTTGAATTAGTTATCAGGTTGTTAGATTATTATCTGATAAAGTAGTTTGAATAACTAATTAAATAAAGATAGATTTTTCAATTTTATTTAATTAATTAATGGAAAATTCAAAAATTAGTTTTTGGATATTTTCATTAATGAGATAATTAATTAATTAAAAGATATTTTTATAAATTGGTTACATATTTTTTTTAAATTTAAATATTTTCTATTTAAATTAGACTTATCAGAAAATATCAAGACAGTCATTCACTCTGTGAAAAAGAACGATAATTTTCTTTCTCTCCCTAAAAAGAAACAAAACCGATTTCAGGCCTTATTCTCTTAAACTCATGTGTTGAGTACATCAAGTATAATCATAAATTAACCATCCTTTATTCTCTGAGTGCTCACACACTTCTTGAGGTGTAGAGAACGTTGTGGAAGATCTTGGTGTGAGTACTTGGGAGCAGCTTGGATAGTAAGTTCGTTCAAATTACGAAAATATAGCAAGGATACTTGATAGGCATCAAGATGTATGCTTTCTATTCTTTTCTTGCTTATGATTAATATATGTATATTAATGGATCCACATATTTAAAAGTAGTTTAAATATGTTACAAAATTTTTGTTTCACACTGGGCCAACCCACAACCATTCCTCTGCATATTAGGAAACACGTTCTTAACAATTGGTATCGGAGCGGTCTTTAATCTCTACATATATTAATTATTGTGTAGGCATAATATGCATTCTTTATGTTATTGTAATATGTGTGAATGGCTAGATGTATGTATGATTAAAGTTTATTCTTAAGGGTCGTTAATTATATGGTGTTTTGGGTTTAGGAATTGTTCTTAATTTCTAGATGAAAAATATAAGTCATTTTGGGGCATAGGAATTTTTTGTAATTTTAGTTTGTGCATTAAATTATTTGAAAAAATTCTGTAAGGCCTGAGCCTCGGGTTCCGTGCCCGAAGCACGAGCCTATACCCATCCGTGCCCAGCCCCTACATTGCTGCTAGCCGAGCGCACCCATGCGCACCTCACCCAGCCATGCGCCCCACGCCTGTCGCGCGCACCTAGTGCGCGTGCGCCCCTACGCCTGCTACTCCTGCACGCACAACGCACCCGTGCACACCTCGCCCAACCTCGCACCCCTGCACCTGCGCTTGTCACACGCACACTGTGCGCCCCAACCGCACCCTCCAACAGTTGTCGTTGTAACGACCCAAATTCAGTGTTAAGGCTTAGGGCCTGGAGTAGTATGCCTGAATGGCATAATGGGATTTGGTGTGTGTCTTTATTGAGCCTAATTCATGATTATGATTTATTGCACGTTATATGACTATTTGATTATTTGAGAAGCATGACTATGTTAATTAGTATGCATGTAGAACTGATTGTCTTAGAATGAGCATGATTGTAACTTGGCCATGTTAGGGCATAACTGCGATAATTGTACTATGTGAATTGTGCCATGTGAGTGTGGTGTTATTATCAGGATGCACGCACCGAGACGGTCCTAGTGAGCCAATTAGCCTAAAAGTCACAACGGGATGTTGTACCCGGCTCGGGAGGAGCCTAGGGGTACTTCGGGAATCTTATAAAGTTGAGTTGGGAATGAGTGGTTAGTTATTGGTAATTGAGTAACCTGGGTAACTGCTTGTAACTGCTTTGGGTAACAAGTTTTAGATAGAAAATGGTAGAAATGAAATAGAAGTGAAAGGACTTAGGTGCCCTTGAAAGTTTAGTTAGGAAGGGTTATGAAAAAGGGGTAAAATGGTCTTTTGGCTAGGGTAATAGACATTTTGCAGCTGGGATTTAGGGGGGATACGGTTTGGGCATTTGGGTTCACTTGTGGTTTGATAAAATTAGAAGAGAAGGAAAAGAAGAGGAGAGAAAGGCTAGGGCAAGAAGAAGAAAGAAGAAGAGGTGTAGAAGGGGCTGAAGTGGGAAGCTTAGGAGGAGATCAAGGAACTTTTAGGGTGGATTCTACTCTTGAGGTAAGGATCTTATGCTTATTTAAGTTTGTTTTCTGTGTTGGTTGAGGAATTTAATGCTTGAGTTAAGATTTTCATGGGTTTTGGTTTGGGTTGCTGAATTTGAGGTCAATGGTGTGGATCTTGGGTGTGTTGATGTTTTGACCTTCATCCTAGTGTTTGTAGGGTGTTAGATTGTTCATATGAGGTTTGGATTTGAGTTTTGAGACTTAGGTATTGGTTTGGGGTGATTTGGAGAGGTTAAAGCTCGAGAAAAATTGCAGGAAAAACCCAGAATTCTGGGTCTGCGAAGGTGTGACGCGGCAGGGTTTTTGTGTGCCGCGGGGGGGGGGGGGGGGGGGGGGGGGAGCTTCTGTCTGTTGGGTGCCGCGACACAAGGCAATTTTCAGGATATCTTTTTTTGGCAATTTTAGGTCTTAGCTCCGGGGGTTCGGGGGATGCCTCCGGGGTGTTGTTTTAAGGTTTTAGAGGTCCCGGGAGTACGGGATTGGTCCTGGGAAGTGGTTTTGGCTTGGTTAGTATTTAAAGTGTTTGATGTGTGTGTTGTGACTAGGATTTGGGAGAGGCTCGTGCTAGTGGACCGTGCTCGTGACCGTGGTACTTTGGAAAGCTCGGGATACAGGTAAGAAAACCGTAACACCCGAGATTAGGGCATGGCCCCACTGTGTGATTGTAGGGCATGGCCCCAGATTGTACTATGTGCAAATGTTTAACCTTAAATGAGTCATGATGTGTGTGAATGATTATTTCGAATGTACTATATGCGTGATTATGATGAAATGAACGGCAAGGGCCGAGTGCGGCGTAGGCCGGGGCGGCCGTGGGGCCGAAAGTAACACACAGCACATGGAATGCTTATATTCAGGGTGGGACCCAAGGGATACATGAGTTATCCTCGCGGTGAGAACCGAAACTCCAGGCTTTGGTAAGGCCTTGGGGGCGGCATGGCCGTACTTGTTTATTATGATGGTTTTTCCTATGTGTCAGTGAATTATGCCAGCTATTTGATTTGCATATGTTATGTGCTATTTGGGTTTTCTTGCTGGGCTTTGGCTCACGGGTGCTCCTGTGGCAGGTAAAAGCAAGGAGTCAGTCAACCGGCCATGAGTATGGAGAGCGTGGGGGCGGCGCGTACATGTTCGGCCTATCCGACTGCTTTGGTTGGGGGCATTTTGTATATGGCTGTATTTAACCATTCTTTTGATAGCTGATCAAGTGTAAATCTATTTTTGTGTTGTAAACATTTTGTAAACCTTATTTTGGGATCCCAGATGTTTTATATTTAACGTTTTCAATGAAGTTGACCATTTTAAAAGAATACAGCCTTAAACTCTGGTTTAATCACACTTTTGGTTTTAGAAACCACTTTGAGTCAATTAAATGCACAATTTCTGTTTTAAACTCACTTAGTAACGGCTCTAAGGTAGTAGGGCGTTACAACTTGGTATCAGAGCGAGCCAAGGTTTATTGGTTCTGGAGATTGACCGAACATGTACGCACGCTGCCATTGAAAAGCTCGACTCAGGGTGGTTTGGTATGGTCGATTGATATATTCATGAATATGTGTTTAATGCTTTGTGTGCCTGCCTAAATTATTATGAGCATGATGATTGAAATAACATATGCATGATGCCAGGGCAAGGCCCGTTGTATGCTGCATGATATTTGTATGTCATTTTGGTCGATTGATCTTGGTTGTTGTTGAGATCGAGAGGTGGAAATTGGACCTTGTTATCATGCCTAATGAGCGGTGTCATTGATTGCAGGCATTTAGTTGCAATGCCTCGCCAATCATCGAGACTCCGCGGCATTCAGGCCGAGGATGATAACCAGGGGCAGGACCCTCCACCTGCTCCTCAGAACTGGCAACAGATTTTAGCAGAGATGGAGGCTAGGTTGAAGAAAACAGAGGATGAGCTTAGTCAGTTTAGGCAACCAGCTCCTCCACCGGCCACTGTGATACCACCGCCTAGTGTGGTACCAGCTCCGGTTCAACCTGTGACTGGGAATAGGTTGGAACCTCTATATGAAAGATTCAGAAAACAACAACCTCCTACCTTTGAGGGGGGAGCAGACCCGCTGCAGGCTGAACAGTGGATGAGTACAATGTCAGTAATCCTGGACTTCATGAGGGTTGAAGGAAGGGATAGGGTTGATTGTGCCAGTTATATGCTTAGACATGATGCACGTATTTGGTGGGAGGTAGTAGGGCAGCGAAGGGATACTGCAATTATGACCTGGGAGGAATTCAAGAGCATTTTCAACGAGAAATACTACAGCGTAGCCGTTCGAGCGGCGAATGCGGATGAGTTCAACAGTCTGACTCAGGGCAGGTTATCTGTCACCGAGTACGCCCTGGTATTTGATAGATTGGCGAAGTTTTCGCCAGAGCTAGTGCCGACTGATACGACCAGAAGGGACAGGTTTGTACGGGGATTAGGTGTAATGATCGCCCGTGACGTGAGTATTACAATGGCTCCAGAGACTACCTATGCGCAAGTGGTAGACAAGGCCCTCACTGCTGAGAGGGCTGAGGATCAGATCTGGAAGGATAACGCTGCTAGGCGTGATACCAGGAGGGTAGTGCCTTCTTCTTCTGGGCCTAGTCGGGGCAGCGGCCCCAGTGAGCAGAAGAGGAGAGTACCAGACTCATTTACTCCCTATGGTTCTGACAGGAGGGTTCGCGGTTCTGTGGGTGGCCGCCAGGGCGGTAATGACAACTGGAGGGGTTATCCATGGTGTCCTCGATGCAGGCGACGACATCAGGGCGAGTGCCGGTCCGTCTCTGGAGCGGGTGCCGGCATCAGGGCATGTTTTGTTTGTGGAAGCACCAGTCACTTGAAGAAAGATTGCCCACAGGCCAGGAAGGAGGAACCAAGGCAGGGTGACAGCCTCGCCCCTGCTAGGGTTTTCACCTTGACACAGACTGAGGCAGAGGCCAGTCCATCAGTGGTCACAGGTCAGATTTTTAGCACTGGATCCTTGTTTACTGCATTGATTGATTCTGGTGCTACGCACTCATTTGTTTCTGCTAGGGTGATTGATCAGCTGTGTAGACCTAGTATTTTGTATGCTAGGGGTTTTCAGACTATATTGCCTACAGGAGAGCGGGTAGTCTCTAGGAGGTGGGTTAGAGCCTTACCAGTAGTGGTAGACGGTAGAGAATTGTTTGCTGACCTGATTGAACTAGATATGGACGATTTTGACATAATACTAGGGATGGATTGGTTGACGCGGTATGGAGCAACCATTGATTGTAGGCGACGAATGGTGACCTTTGAACCGGAGGGCGAGACACCCTTTGTGTTCGTGGGAACGGTGGATGGACCGTGGGTGCCTATGATCTCGGCACTAAAGGCTAGAGACCTGATGCAAGAGGGTTGCATAGGATTCCTAGCAAGTTTAGTGGATTCCTCTAAGGTGGCGGCAGTGGGGCCGAATGAAACCAGAGTCGTCTGCGAGTTTCCAGACTTGTTTCCAGCGGATCTACCGGGGTTGCCGCCACAGCGGGAGATTGAGTTCGTCATAGAGTTGGCTCCGGGAGCAGAGCCAGTTTCCAAGGCACCTTACAGAATGGCTCCAGCAGAATTAAAGGAATTGAAGATTCAGCTGCAGGAACTACTTGATTTGGGGTTTGTCAGACCAAGTTTCTCGCCGTGGGGTGCTCCAGTTTTATTTGTTAAGAAAAAGGATGGATCGCTCAGGATGTGTATCGATTACAGAGAGTTGAATAAGTTGACCATCAAGAACAAGTATCCATTGCCTAGGATCGACGATTTATTTGATCAGCTCCAAGGGAGTATAGTGTTTTCGAAGATTGATCTCCGATCAGGCTACTATCAGTTGAGGATCAGGGATGAGGACATACCAAAGACTGCATTTCGGACACGGTATGGGCATTATGAATTTTTGGTTATGTCCTTTGGGTTAACCAATGCCCCGGCAGCATTTATGGATTTGATGAACAGAATTTTTAAGGATTACCTGGATAAGTTCGTGATTGTATTTATTGATGATATCCTAGTATACTCCCAGTCAGAGTCAGAGCATGAGCATCATCTACGCCTGGTGTTGCAGCGGTTAAGAGAGCATAAGCTTTATGCTAAGTTTAGCAAATGCGAGTTCTGGTTATCGCAAGTTTCATTTCTAGGCCATATTATCAGTAAGGATGGGTTACTGGTCGACCCAAGCAAGACGGAAGCAGTAAGAGACTGGCCTAGACCCAGCAATGTTCCTGAAGTTAGAAGTTTCCTTGGACTAGCAGGTTACTACAGGCGATTTGTAGAGGGGTTCTCCAGGATTGCTACTCCATTGACGGAATTGACAAGGAAGAAGACCAAGTATGTGTGGACAGATCGATGTGAGAACAGCTTTAAAGAGTTGAAGCGGCGGTTGATTACTGCACCAGTGCTGAGCCTGCCAACAGATGATGAGAAGTTTGTGGTCTACTGTGACGCTTCTAGACAGGGTCTGGGATGCGTGTTGATGCAGGCTGGGAAAGTGATAGCGTACGCATCAAGGCAATTAAAGGAGTACGAGCAGAGGTATCCCACGCATGACCTGGAATTAGCTGCAGTGGTATTCGCCCTTAAGGTTTGGAGACACTATCTGTATGGAGAGAGGTGCGAGATATACACTGATCACAAAAGTCTAAAGTATTTCTTTACCTAGAAGGACTTGAACATGCGCCAGAGACGGTGGCTAGAGCTGGTAAAGGATTACGATTGTGATATCCTGTACCATCCTGGGAAGGCTAATGTAGTGGCTGATGCATTGAGCCGGAGGAGCCCAGGATAGCTGTATAGCTCGAGGCAGATATCTGACAGATTAGCTGGAGAGATGACCAGAGCAGGTATAGAGTTAGTGGTTGGTAGGTTAGCCAACATTACTCTTCAGTCAACACTCCTTGAGAGGATTAAGGAAGCATAGGAAAAGGACCCCCAGTTAGTTGAACGTAGAGAGAATGTCCTAACTGGAGCAGCTAAGGACTTCTCTATTTCTGAGATGGGTTTGTTGAAGTACAAAGGACGGATTTGTGTTCCGATTGATCCAGACATTCGGCGAGAGATTCTGGACAAGTCTCATACCACTCCCTACTCTTTACACCCAGGTTCTACGAAGATGTACCATGACCTGAAGGTTTTGTATTGGTGGTCAGGCATGAAGAGGGACGTGATGGATTATGTGGCTAGATGCCTAACCTGTCAGCAGATTAAGGCAGAACACCAGAGGCCAGCAGGATTATTACAGCCTCTTGGGATTCCCGAGTGGAAATGGGAAGATATTGCCATGGACTTTGTAGTTGGATTGCCAAAGACCGTGGGTCAGCATGACTCGGTATGGGTGATTGTGGACAGGTATACGAAGTCCGCCCACTTCTTACCTGTGAAGACAACTTATATTGTGGAACAATATGTAGAGCTTTATGTAAAAGAGATTGTTCGACTTCATGGGGCTCCGAGGTCGATAGTATCCGACAGAGACCCCACTTTCACTTCCAAGTTTTGGAAGAGCCTGCAGAAGGCTATGGGCACGCAGCTCCGGTTTAGTACCGCTTATCATCCTCAGACGGATGGGCAGTCTGAGAGGACAATTCAAATACCGGAGGACATGTTACGAGCTTGTGTGTTGGATTTTGAGGGATCTTGGAGTAGGTATCTCCCTCTGATTGAGTTCTCGTACAATAACAGTTATCAGGCGACGATCGGAGTGGCTCCGTATGAGATGCTGTATGGAAGAAAGTGCAGATCGCCGATTCACTGGGATGAGGTAGGTGAGAGAAGGTATTTAGGTCCTGAGATGGTTCAGAGGACCAATGAGGCACTTGAGAAGATTAGGGCTCGTATGCTCGCCTCCCAGAGTCGCCAGAAGAGTTATTCAGATCAGAAACGCAGAAGCGTGGAATTTCAGGTTGGGGATCATGTATTCCTCAGGGTTTCACCCCTGAGAGGAGTAAAACGATTCAGCGTTCGGGGCAAGCTGAGTCCCAGGTTTGTTGGGCCCTTTGATGTTCTGGAACGAGTTGGGGAGGTGGCTTACAGGTTAGCAATGCCTCCAGCTCTATCAGGGGTTCATGACGTGTTTCATGTATCCATGCTCCGGAAGTATGTTTCGGACACTACTCATGTGTTGAGCTATGAGAACTTGGAGTTGGATCGGGACTTATCATATGAAGAAAAGCCTGTTCAGATCCTTGATAGGAAGGACAAGGTCTTGAGGAGAAAGACCATCGCCTTGGTCAAAGTATTGTGGAGGAACAGCAAGGTCGAAGAGGCGACATGGGAACTGGAATCAGATATGCGGGAGCGGTATCCCGAGTTGTTCAGGTAAATTTCGAGGACGAAATTCTCATGAGGAGGGGATAGTTGTAACGACCCAAATTCAGTGTTAAGGCTTAGGGCCTGGAGTAGTATGCCTGAAGGGCATAATGGGATTTGGTGTGTGTCTTTATTGAGCCTAATTCATGATTATGATTTATTGCACGTTATATGACTATTTGATTATTTGAGAAGCATGACTATGTGAATTAGTATGCATGTAGAATTGATTGTCTTAGAATGAGCATGATTGTAACTTGGCCATGTTAGGGCATAACTGTGATAATTGTACTATGTGAATTGTGCCATGTGAGTGTGGTGTTATTATCAGGATGCGCGCACCGAGACGGTCCTAGTGAGCCAATTAGCCTAAAAGTCACAACGGGATGTTGTACCCGGCTCGGGAGGAGCCTAGGGGTACTTCGGGAATCTTATAAAGTTGAGTTGGGAATGAGTGGTTAGTTATTGGTAATTGAGTAACCTGGGTAACTGTTTGTAACTGCTTTGGGTAACAAGTTTTAGATAGAAAATGGTAGAAATGAAATAGAAGTGAAAGGACTTAGGTGCCCTTGAAAGTTTAGTTAGGAAGGGTTATGAAAAAGGGGTAAAATGGTCTTTTGGCTAGGGTAATAGACATTTTGCAGCTGGGATTTAGGGGGGATACGGTTTGGGCATTTGGGTTCACTTGTGGTTTGATAAAATTAGAAGAGAAGGAAAAGAAGAGGAGAGAAAGGCTAGGGCAAGAAGAAGAAAGAAGAAGAGGTGTAGAAGGGGCCGAAGTGGGAAGCTTAGGAGGAGATCAAGGAACTTTTAGGGTGGATTCTACTCTTGAGGTAAGGATCTTATGCTTATTTAAGTTTGTTTTCTGTGTTGGTTGAGGAATTTAATGCTTGAGTTAAGATTTTCATGGGTTTTGGTTTGGGTTGCTGAATTTGAGGTCAATGGTGTGGATCTTGGGTGTGTTGATGTTTTGACCTTGATCCTAGTGTTTGTAGGGTGTTAGATTGTTCATATGAGGTTTGGATTTGAGTTTTGAGACTTAGGTATTGGTTTGGGGTGATTTGGAGAGGTTAAAGCTCGAGAAAAATTGCAGGAAAAACCCAGAATTCTGGGTCTGCGAAGGTGTCCCGCGGCAGGGTTTTTGTATGCCGCGGCGGGGGAGCTTCTGTCTGTTGGGTGCCGCGGCACAAGGAAGTTGTGTCGCGGCACAAGGCAATTTTCAGGATAGCTTTTTTTGGCAATTTTAGGTCTTAGCTCCGGGGGTTCGGGGGATGCCTCCGGGGTGTTGTTTTAAGGTTTTAGAGGTCCCGGGAGTACGGGATTGGTCCCGGGAAGTGGTTTTGGCTTGGTTAGTATTTAAAGTGTTTGATGTGTGTGTTGTGACTAGGATTTGGGAGAGGCTCGTGCTAGTGGACCGTGCTCGTGACCGTGGTACTTTGGAAAGCTCGGGATACAGGTAAGAAAACCGTAACACCCGAGATTAGGGCATGGCCCCACTGTGTGATTGTAGGGCATGGCCCCAGATTGTACTATGTGCAAATGTTTAACCTTAAATGAGTCATGATGTGTGTGAATGATTATTTCGAATGTACTATATGTGTGATTATGATGAAATGAACGGCAAGGGCCGAGTGCGGCGTAGGCCGGGGCGGCCGTGGGGCCGAAAGTAACACACAGCACATGGGATGCTTATATTCAGGGTGGGACCCAAGGGATACATGAGTTATCCTCGCGGTGAGAACCGAAACTCCTTGCTTTGGTAAGGCCTTGGGGGCGGCATGGTCGTACTTGTTTATTATGATGGTTTTTCCTATGTGTCAGTGAATTATGCCAGCTATTTGATTTGCATATGTTATGTGCTATTTGGGTTTTCTTGCTGGGCTTTGGCTCACGGGTGCTCCTGTGGCAGGTAAAAGCAAGGAGTCAGTCAACCGGCCATGAGTATGGAGAGCGTGGGGGCGGCGCGTACATGTTCGGCCTGCCCGACTGCTTTGGTTGGGGGCATTTTGTATATGGCTGTATTTAACCATTCTTTTGATAGCTGATCAAGTGTAAATCTATTTTTGTGTTGTAAACATTTTGTAAACCTTATTTTGGGATCCCAGATGTTTTATATTTAACATTTTCAATGAAGTTGACCATTTTAAAAGAATACAGCCTTAAACTCTAGTTTAATCACACTTTTGGTTTTAGAAACCACTTTGAGTCAATTAAATGCACAATTTCTGTTTTAAACTCACTTAGTAACGACTCTAAGGTAGTAGGGCGTTACAGTCGTGCCCCGCCGAGCCTACTTGTGCCGCCAGCCCTAGGGTTTTTACTCCTAGGGTTTGCACATTGTTATTCATTTAAATTATGGGCCTAATTAATTTTAGCCCATAATTAAAAATTGTTTTATTTTGAATTAATTGTATGAGCCCAAATTAAAAAATGGACTTAATAACTTATTGGGCATTAAAGCCCAAGTTAATTATTCTTAAAATTTATTTAAGATAATTAAAAGTTATTTTAATTAAAAAATAAATGGATAAGTGACTTAATGGATTAAGACTACTTGTGAAGGCCCAAAGTTGAAGATAGATATCTCTTTAGGTTTTATTTAGTCTCTTACAGTTTTGTGTATAATTTTGCAAGTGTTGTAATTTTTCTAAAAATACCCAAGATACCTGGCCCGCATTTATTTATTTAGTATTTATTTATTTAAATGTTTGAATGTGATTAAATTGTTTAATACTTTATCATGCATTTTTGACATGCCATACATATAACCCACACAATATTTAAAATTATGCATGCATCTCATATGAGCAGAAACATGCCTTAGGATTGTTCTTTGTGATTATATGCTTTATGTGATGGACTATATAATAATAAATATAGTTTTAATTAGTTCAAGAGCGGAAATAGATTTTAAAAGTTGTTTAATTTCTAGTATTTAATAAAAAAAATTATTAGATAATAAATTATATTTCTAGTAATTATAGCAAATTAAAATTGAATTAAAAATGGCATAGTTCTATAAGTTTGATTTTGCTTAATTGGATTAGTAATTATTAGAATATCATTTGGTAAAAATATATCACTTTATTTTTACAAACTAATTAAAAAGCGTAGGATGTTTTGAGAAAACACATATTTCAAAATAGTGAATGGGAGAGGGAGTTATGACAATAAGTCCCATGGTCTCCATTATTAGTTGGCACCGAGGTAGCATGGAGAGGGGCTCGCGGTACCATTGCTTGTGTCCTCCCAAGGAAGGTTTCCGACTGTGTTATTCTCAAGATAAATTTTTTTTTTCAAGAATATGATTTGATGATGTATTTCAAGTTTGACTGACCATAAGACACACTCTTGAGATAAGTCATTGATCTAAAATAATAGGTTACAGTCACAAGGTACATTAGACTTTCGAGCGGACTAGTGTATTCTTGACCAAACAAGCGTTTGTTTATAAGTCAAAAGAGAAATATTGATTTGAGTTTTCATTTATAAATTTGAGAACTTGTCTCAAAATTAATTTGGAATTAGTCTGACCTACCCTAAGGCTGGTCCATTATTATTCAAATTAATTAATCGTGGAATTAGTAATTATTTTTTATGTGTTCTTTAAATGTTGCATTCATGCACCATGTTTACTATTTCAAAAATAACTGATATTTATTATATGCATAAATTCATTTTTGTTTATTTATTTATTTTCAGCAATCATGTCTAGCTACAATCCTGTATCTTCTTTACTTGCAAATGAAAAGTTGACTGGTAAAAACTACATGAAATAGAAATCAAACTTGAACATTGTATTAATATGTGAGAACCACAAAATTTTCTTCACTGAGGAATGTCCTGAAGTCCCTCCCGTTACTGCTGCCAAAACTACAAGAGAAAAGTTTGATAATTGGATCTTATCAAACAACAAAGCGAAGTGTTATATGCTTGCGAGTATGAGCGATGTGCTCAGAAAGAAGTTTGAGAACACTGAGAATGCTTATGAGATCTGGGATACCCTTCAAGATATGTTTGGGCAGCAGTCAGATCAGTTCATGCATGAGGCCACCAGATCCTACATGACCAAGAAAATGAAGAAAGGAGTTTCTGTCAGAGAACATGTATTAGACATGATCAATATAATGCACAATTTCATTATCCATGGGGCAATCATTGATGAAAGGACTCAAGTAAGCATTATACTTGAATTTCTTTCTCCAGCTTTTAAAGGTTTCACAACCAACTATGTCATGAACAAATTATCATATAACATGACACAGCTATTGAATGAGTTGCAAACTTATGAATCTCTTAACAAAGGTTCTGAGAAAGAAAGAGAAGCAAATGTTGCTGATTCTAATCCATCATCTTCAAAGGCTAAAACCAAAAAGAGGAAAAATGGAGATGGAAAGGATAAGGAGAAAGAAAAAGATAAGAATTCAAAGAAGCCTAAAAAGTCATCAAAAGGCAAAGAGAACAAGAACACCAAAAGCTCCAAAAAGAAGACTCCTAAAGGGACTTGTTTTCACTGTGGAGTAGATGGTTACTGGAAGAGAAACTGTCCAAAGTATCTCATTGACCTAAAAGAGAAAAAGAAAGGTAAATTTGATTTACTTGTGTTAGAAATTTGTTTAGTGGAAGACAATTCCTCATCCTGGATAGTAGATTCAGGAGCCACTAATCATGTTTGTTTTTCTCTACAGATTCTCAGTTCGACGAGGAAGCTTGCTGATGGAGAGGTGACTATAAGGGTAGGCAGTGGTCAGATTGTCTCTGCAGCAGCAGTTGGAACAGCCCGTCTTGAATTTAAGAAGAATAAATTTCTTATTTCAAAGAACGTTTATTATATTCCTGGATTTTCTAGAAACTTAATTTCTGTTTCTATGTTGCATGAATAAGGTTTTAAAATTTCTTTTAATAATAATTCGATTGTTATTTCAAGATATGGTTTTAAGATGTGTTCTGCAAAATCTATTGATGGGCTTTATAAACTGCAAGCTAAAGATAAATCTACTTATAATTCTGAATTATTTAAAACAGCTAATCCTAGATCTATTAAACGACAAAAAACTGATTCCGATAGTGAAACATATCTGTGGCACTTAAGATTGGGCCATATTGGTCTAGACAGAATTAATAGGCTTGTAAAGGATGGTCCTTTAAGAGAACTATCTATTGGATCTCTCCATGTTTGTGAATCCTGTCTAGAAGGCAAAATGACCAAGAGACCTTTCTCTACTAAAGGTTCAAGAGTTACAGAACCACTTCAGGTGGTACATACGGATGTTTGCGGTCCACTTAATGTACAAGCAAGAGGAGGTTATGTATACTTCATCACTTTTATTGACGATTATTCAAGATATGGTTACCCATACTTAATGCAAAGAAAATCTGAAACTTTTGGAAAGTTCAAAGAATTTCAAGCAGAGTCTGAAAAGCAATTAGGTAAATCACTAAAAGTTCTTCGATCTGATCGAGGAGAAGAGTACTTGGATTTTGAATTCGAGGACTATTTGCGTGAGCATGACATTCAATCCCAACTCACAGCACTAATCGTGAAAATTTGTACGCAAGTATACGTGATCGATTAAAGTAATATAGATGATAAATAGAGTATTGTAACGCCCCAACTCCAGGGACCGCTACAGTGCACGTTGCAAACAGTGCTAAACTCGCTAATCGAGTCGTTTGGCCATAAACGTGTAACTAAGTATGATTAGCGGTTTAGGGATTAAACATTTTGGTTAAGATATAACGTTTCACTAGAACGTTTACTGTATACATTGGGATCCCAAAAATATAATTTCAGAGTCTATTACAAGAAAATATTTACAACAGGCCGTTCTAAGCGGCAAAACAGGGTTTAACCCTAGTTCCTCTTTCAAACCTCGCCCAAGTATTGGTCGAGCAGCTGCATATGTACATGTCATCACCTAAGCTCTCCAACTCAAGGATGGTCCAGCTTCCTTTTGCCTTTACCTGCACCACAGAGCACCCGTGAGCCGAAGCTCAGCAAGAAAACTCATATGCTCATGAACAGTCATATCATGACATCAAATCATATCTGGCATGCCTAGCAAACATAGCTTTATTCAAGCATGCAAATGAATTCAAACCAATGCTGGGGTATCCAGGATAAGAAATCCTGCCCTTATGATTGGAGGACTATCAAGTCAATCCTAATCAGATGAGGGTCTCAACACTTGAGGTTCTGGTAAACCATGCTGAGTGACCAACAAGCAAGTCACTACGGGGCTCAGCACCCAAAGCCATGCATATGATGATCAAAATGATCATATAGAGCTCATAGCTCTGATCAGATGAGTGAATATCACTTGAGGTTTTGGTAAACCCTACTGAGTGACTGAAAAACAAGTCACTAGGGCCTCAGTGCCCATAGCCGGGTAACGACACCGTTACCTAGGCTCTCCTGCAATGGCTCTTATCAGATGAGTGACTGACAAGCATGTCACTGTGGGGCCGGTGCCCATAGCCATGTGACATACAGTCACGGGGCTCACTGGCCCTAGCTCTAAATGGCTAACCCTTGGCTAGACAAGTGCTTTTTAGTATTCATCGACTTGAGGTCGGTCCGGCATTAATGCTCATTTGAGTCATTCAATGCAGAAAGTCGATTAGATCTAATCTTTGTTGGCTTGCGTTGAACACGCTAAGGCCGTCCTGACTAATGATTCAGCGCAATGTGACCAGTGCCCAATACCACTGCCGAACCTGACTAATGAGTCACAGCTTCACAGTTGATACTAACACCTTTGCCAATTTTGACTAATGAGTCAGTACCATGCACAAGTAAGCATTGCTACCAAACATATATCATATGTCACACATCCAAAGATGAGGGATTCAACATGCTAACTTAACAATTGCGAGCATAATAATGATCATGCACAAACACAGAGACTCAAGCTCTGACCAATCTCATATTCATCATTCATGGCATGCCCTAATCTCATGTTTCTCGTGCTTCACATGCATCACACTTAATCATCCAGCATGTCTCAATAATAATCATATGCAAATGGGCAAAATTGCCAAGTATCCATTATGATATCAATGTTTACATTTAAACATCCAACATGCATCAATAATAGCCATGCATGTCACACATGGGGTGCAGTTTTCTTACCTTCGGTCCAAGCACAGGTTACCAACACATGAGCCACAAGCACGATCCCAATTCCAATTCCCTAGTGATAACCTAGTCACAACCATAATATAAAAACCTCATCAAAATGAGTAAATAAATACTTCCAACCCCAACCCAAGCCTCAGAGACAACAAATCCCACTCAACTTGGTGGTGGGATCGATCGCAGGCCCTTAGAGTTAAGTTCCCATGCTCAAAAAATTAATTTGCCCAAAAATGTCAATAAGTGTCGCGGCCCTCCCGGCAAGCGCCGCGGCCCTTAGGCAAAACAGAACCTCCACCGGTTTCTTCAAGCCTGGGCCGCGGCGCCCAAGAACAGAGCCGCGACCCTACCTTGAACCAGCCATTTTTCCTCGTTTTCAACCTTTTAAAACCTCCCAAAAGCATATCCAAACATCTCCAAACTAAAAAATCAAAGTTCCCAAACATCCTCATCATCCAAAACCAACAAAACCCAAGTCTCAAATCACCCAAAAACTCATCAAAACACAAAGTCTAATTCAAGCTTAAAAACTTTAAAAACTTGAATTACCTCTGATTGAGTTGTTTCCAACTAAATCCTCCAGCTAATAAGCTTATAATTTTCCTTAGGATTGCTATGCCTCGATCCTCGCTTGAATCCGAGTCCTAGAACTCAAGTTATCTTTGAAAACGCGATCGGGAGACGAAAAGGGAACTTTTAGGGAGAGATAACGTACATAACGTTCTTTTTTATTTTCTTAAAAGGTTACTTCAAGCTTAAGTAGCTTCCAATACAACCTAATGCTCGAGGTCCCGAAAACACCCCCGGGGACATTATAGTCAAAACTTCCAGAATTTCCCCCTGATCTTACTAACTCCCAATTTATCACCAAATATTAATTCCCATTACCCAATAACCCGGTAATGCTCTAAATATCCCTTGAATTACTCCAAGTCAAGCTTAAATCTCGTTGTGACTTTCCCACTAGCTTACCTCCTAGGATCGTCTTGTGCTGGGTAACCCTGGCATAACCAAATAATAACAAAGCACTACACCCATTTCACATATATGCCAAAAATGCCCGAAATGGCCAAAATATGAAAATCACCCAATTAATCAGAAATGGGTTCACATGCATATTTAATACACCTAAACATGCATATTATCATTAAATAGAATAATAAAGCAATTATGGCCCTCCCGGCCTCCTAATCAAGGTCCTAAACCTTATTAGGAAATTTGGGGCTTTACAAGTATCGTTCCCACGAAGACTATTTTCCAATTACCAACAATTGTTCTTTTAATTTCTATTTGGCAAACAAAGTTTAGATGAATGAATTTTAATTTTAAAATTGTAAATAATTATGAACAAAATTAACTAAAGATGGAAATCAATATTAAAATGCCCTAGGGTGTTAATTTCATCAACTTTTCATTCTACTAATTTTATTAATAAATTCTAGATTTATTTCTTCCTATTCTAATAGCAGGTTAACATAAATCGATTCCTATTCTTTTTCAAGATATAAGATCTCAGCCTATATGCAGGTTTTCTACATCTCTGTGATAAACTTAAACATATAGAAGACATTAAGCATAGAAACCTAATTACCACACAAGTCATACAGGTACTTTCATCCAATATGCAACCTATGTCTATATAATGATAGCATATTCAATTCTCATCTTTCAAATTTTGAATCAAAATCATAAATCAAGCAAATATTGATCAAGTATTTACTAGCATTAAACATACATCATATAGATTAGAATAGAGAAGAAGAATCGATAGAACATCATAATAACATTAAATAGAAATCCAAGTGACTACATTAAACCCTAGATAACAAAATTAGTTCATGGAAAAGAATAGAAAAAGAAGTAAGAGAAGAAAGAGAGGAAATATAGAGAGGTCAAGAAGAAAGAGTGAGATATATGATGATCTAAAATAGTCTAAAGCATTCTTTTTATAGTGATAAGGTTGTTAAAAGAGTTTTCTAGATGTTTCCATTTGTTGCTTGATAATGCTCCAAAATATCTTTATTTGAATTTCAAATCCTGTAACTCTAGCTTGTGTAATTTTTTAGGTCAAATATCACCATGTAAATGTCCGAATTTGAATTTTCTTGTAAAACAAGCTTTCATAGGTCTTTGAATAAGCTTTCCAACGCCACCAAGAACATGTAAATCGAATAAGTGAGTCAGATGATATGGTTAAAATACCGAAACTGTCTCAGATTCAAAATATCTCATATTTTTCCAACAATTTAAGTTTGAATTCTCCTTTATTTCTCCAATCAATTCAAATAAATATCTTTTTTATTATTTTTCTCTTGATTGAAGATAATATTTTAAATAAATTTTGAAATATTTCTTAAATATCCATTTAACAAATGACAACCTGAAAAATACAACAACCACACATAAAAAGAACTAAAGATATAAAATAATAATAATAAAACTAAGGCTAAAAAGTATTAAAAATCTATCCTATCAAGCACTTGGAATGCCACAGCAAAATGGTGTTTCAGAAAGACCGAACAGAATGTTATTAAATATGGTTAGAACAATGATGAGTTTCTCATCATTACAACTGTCATTGTGGGGCTATGTGATTCAATGTGCTCTATACATATTGAATGTTGTTCCATCTAAGTATATCCAGAAGACACCCATGGAATTATGGAATGGTTGTAAACCTAGTTTACACCATTTTTGAATTTGGGGGTGTCTTGCACATGTGCTTAAAGGAAAGACCAGGAAGTCGGAATCACGCTCTGAAGTGTGCATGTTTGTGGGATATTCCAAAGAGACTAGAGGTGGAATTTTCTATAGTCTAAAAGAAAATAAAACATTTGTATCGACAAATGCAACTTTTCTTGAACATGACTATGTTAATAGCCACAAACCTCGCAGTAAGGTTGTACTGGAGGAGATGGTCTCGAATGAAGTTGCAAAGTCACCAGCAACAACAAATAAAAAATGGCAAGAGGAAATTGCTAGTTCTAGTTAGAATAGTAGAGAACCTCGTCGTAGTGGGAGGGTTAGTAAGCAACCCACATGCTATGAACACGAAGTTCAAATGCTTGTGTCTGACACAAACAAAGACGATCCATTGACATTTAAAGATGCAATGAATGATTCTGACAAGAAAAATGGAAAGAAGCCATGAACCAAGAAATGGAATCGATGTATTCCAATTATGTCTGGGTTCTTGAAGTTCCACCTGAGAATATCAAACCCATTGGTTGCAAGTGGATATTCAAGAAGAAAAGAGGAGCAGATGGGAAAGTAGAGACTTTCAAAGCAAGGCTTGTAGCCAACGGCTACACACATAAATAAGGGGTTGACTATGAAGAAACCTTTTCTCCTGTAGCCATGCTAAAATCCATTCGTATACTCTTGTCCATTGCTGCGTGCATGGATTATGAGATTTGGCAAATGGATGTCAAAACAACTTTTCTGAATCGCTACCTTGATGAAACCATTTACATGTCTCCATCAGAAGGGTTCGAAGTAAAAGGTCAAGAGAAAAAAGTTTGCAAGCTTCTTAGGTCCATCTATGGACTTAAACAAGCTTCTAGATTTTGGAATCTTATATTTGATGACACAATTAAAACGTTTGGTTTTGAACAAAATGTTGAAGAACCTTGTGTCTATAAAAAAATCAAAGATGGTGTAGTAGTATTCCTCGTTCTTTACGTTGATGATATATTACTGATTGGCAATGACGTAACATCATTATCAAAGGTAAAGAACTGGTTCGCTGAACAATTCCAAATGAAAGATTTGAGAGAAGCCAAGTATGTTCTGGGCATTAAAATTCTTAGAGATAGACAGAACAATACTTTGGCATTGTCTCAAGCAACTTATATTGATAAGGTGCTAGAATGCTTTAATATGAAAAACTCCAAAAAGGGTGATATGCCAACCCATTCTGGAGTATTCCTTTCCAAGGAGCAGTGTCCCAAAACACCTCAGGAAGAGGAAGATATGAGACAGTATCTGTAATGCCCTGGTTACCCCAGAACAGTTACGATGAACGGTGAACTTGAAATTTGACTCGCTACCCGAGTCCTTTGGTTAAAAACGTGCATCTAAGTGTTATTAACAGGCTAAGGTGGAAAACCAATAAAAAAAAAAGGATTTATTTTATTAAGTACATAAAACTGTTCATGGGCCCATAAAAAACATTTACAAGTTATTTACAACTCAAAATGGTCATTACTGTTTCAAATTTACAAACCTGCTGACCTAAGCGGCAAAAATAGGGTAAACCTAGTTCCTCTGAGAACTCCTTGGCCGTGGTGGTCAAGCGGCCGCATATGTACATAGCACCACCTAAGCTCTCCACTCAAGGCTGGGTGAGCTTTTCTTTCCCTTTACCTGCACCACATAACACCCATGAGCCAAGGCCCAGCAAGAAAACACAATATATCATGATATAATATCAACAAGGATCATAATAATCATTCAGGACTTTCAGTCCAAAAAAGATGAGTGACAGTCGCAAAAGTCACTAAGTTGGGTATAGCTCCCTTTAGCCTTGTGACGATAGGGTCACCGGGGCTTAACAGATAAGTGAACCTTTCACTAGCTTAAACAGGATAGGTGCATGATGACTAGTCACCAACATAACCTTCCTCATGACTCTAGAGTCATAACTATGGAACTCTGTTCCCTAGCCATGTGACAAGCAGTCACCTAGGCCTTTGGCCCTGGCTCTGAGTAACTAGTCTTAGACTAGCCAAGCGCTTATAGGTTTCATCGACCTTAGGGTCGGTCCAGCATTAATGCCTCAGAGCCATTCAATGCTGATATTGATTAGATCTAATCTTCATTCGGCCCTGCGTTCAGGACGTTTATGCCGTTTCTGACTCTTAGGTTAGTGTCCCTGACTAGTCAATGCCATATACAAGTAAACAATATTTGCTAGCATTTAATATGAATCAACGTTTACATTTATCAACCAACATGCCTCAATAACAATCATGCATGTCACATACATAGGGTGCAGTTTTCTTACCTTTGATTCGAGCGAGAATGAACAAAAGAACGACCCTTGAGAATGATCGGACTTTTAGTCCTTTAATGGTCACCTAGTGTAATGCCCCAAATTTCCTAATAAGGTTTAGGACCTTGATTAGGTGGCCGGGAGGGCCATAATTGATTTATTATGATATTTAATGATTATATGCATGTTTATGTGAATTATATTATTATATGATGGTAAATGCATGCATATGGGTTCATTTTAATTATAAGGGCATTTTGGTAATTTGGCCCGTTGAGGGCGTGATTGTGTATTTTCATGCATGTGGGTGAATTATAAATAATACCACATTATATGTGGATCGATTCGAGCCATTCGGCATGAGACGGTCATGGAATGTAAGTTTTCGGTCTATTCATAACGGGATTAAGTTTGGGGCTCGGAGTGAGTCTCGGGGTAATTTGGTGATTAGAACGTTGCCGGGAATTAGAGGGTAACGGGATGTGAATTATTGGTGTTTAAGAATATTGAGAATAATGGGAATTGGAGGGTGTTAATTATAATTAACGAGATAGGCGGGAAAGGACGGTTTGACCCTTGGGAGTCTTTAGAAGCCTTTGTTTGACCTAGGGGAAAAATGGTCTTTTCACCCCTAAGATATATATCAGCCCTTTGAGTTTAGAAGGCCGTGGAATTGTTGAAAACAGAGCATCCTCATCCTCATCTCTTTCTCTCCCGTACCTCTCTTTCTCTTCTTTTCCTTTTCTGATTTTTGACCTCAAATTGAAGAACCAAGCTAGGAGAGCAAGGCTTGAGGGCTTAGGACTTTGGTTCAATCATTGACGGGGATCTAAGTCAAGCTTGAGGTAAGGAAATTCATCTATGAAAACCTTGTTATACCCTGTTTTTCTAATAAGTTTTCAGTTGAGGATTTTGATGTGTTAGTTGGGAATTAATGGAAGTTCTTGAGTTTGGTTGCTTGGGTTTTGATGAGGGTGTGATGTAGATGAGGTTTGGGGGTTGAATTTGATGTTTTGATGATGTTTGGGATTGGTTTGGAGGTTTGGTTTTCAAGGGAAATCGCAGGGGAGAAGACCAGAATTTTCTCTGGTCTGCTGATGGCGCCCCAGCGCTAGGCAGGGCAGGAATTGGGCTTCTCTGACTTTGGGGCAGCGCCCCAGCTCCACTAGGCAGCGCAAACATATTTTTGGGGTTTTGGATGGTTTTAGGGGCTCGAGGGATGGTTCCACTACCCCGTTTGGGTGATTGAGAGTCCCGAGAGTGTGGGATGGATCCCGGGAGTGAGGTTTTAGATTATAAACCTTTTTATGATTTATTTTATTGATGGGATTCCATATTTGGTTATGACTAGGTGACCGCTAAAGGATCAAAGGATTGATCGTTCTCAAGGGTCGTTCTTTTATTAATTCTTGCTCGAACCTGAGGTAAGAAAACTGCACCCTGTGTATATGTGACATGCATGGTTATTCTTGATGCATGTTGGATGTTTAAATGTGATGCATGTAATGCACGAGAAACATGTGATTAGGGCATGCTATGAATATTGAGTATGAGATTGTTCAGAGCTTGAGCCTCTGTGTTTATGCATGATCCTAATTGTGCTGATAATTATTGAGTAAGCATGCTGAATGCCCTGTATTTGGATATTTGACTTATGATATATGTTTGGTGGCATGGCTTACTTGTTTATGGTACTGACTAGTCAGGGATACTGACCTAAGAGTCAGAAATGGCATAGCGTCATGAACGCAGGGCCAAATGAAGATTAGATCTAATCGATATTAGTGTTGTAATGCCCCGAATTTTCTAATAAGGGTTAGGACCTTGATTAGGAGGTCGGGAGGGCCATAATTGAGTTATAATGCTATTTAATGATCATATGCATGTTTATGTGAATTATATTATCATATGATGGTAAATGCGTGCATATGGGTGTATTTATGATTATAAGGGTATTTTGGTAATTTGGTCGCTGTGGGCGTAATTGTGTATTTTTGGTGCATGGTTGTGATTAATTAATATAGCCACACTATAAGGTGGATTGGTTCGAGCTATTCGACATGAGACGATCATGAAATGTAAGTGTTCGGTCTAGTCATAATGGGTTTAAGTTTGGGGCTCGGGGTGAGTCTCAGGGTCATTTCGATGATTAGAATATTACCAGGAATTAAAGGGTAATGGGATATGATTTATTGGCATTTGAGAATAGCGAGACTTTGAGGGTGTTAATTATAATTAACGAGTTAAGCGGGGAAGGATGGTTTTGCCCTCGGGAAGGCTTTAGAAACTTTTAATGACCTAGGGGCATTTAGGTCATTTGGTTTGGATTTATATTGACTTTCAAGGCTGTAGAAATTCAGAACAAAAACAGAGCATCATCCTCATCTCCTTCTTTCTCTCCCGTACATGTTATTCTCTTCATCTTCCTTTGAATTTTGAGAACCCAAACCGAGGTAACAAGCTAGGAGATTAAAGGTGGGAGCTTAGAAACTTAGTTCAACCATTGAAGAGGGTTTAATCCCAAGTTTGAGGTAAGTTTCAGCCATGGAATTTATGGTTTTACTCTGTTTTTGGGTTTAAGTTTTAGTTTGGGATTTCTTGATGGAAAGTTTGGATTAATGGAAGTTTTGATTAATGTTTACCTTGGGTTTTGATGAGGGTGAGTTGTAGATGATGTTTAGTGGTTGAATTGGGTGTTAGGTTGAGGTTTGGGACTAGTTTGAGGGTTTGGTTTCGAGGAAAAACGCAGGGGAAGCAAGCTGGTGGCTTGCTGGTTTGCGTAAAGGGCCGCGACCTGGCTATGGTGAGTCACGGCCTGAGTGGATTTCTGGGGAGGCTTTGCCTCTGTCTGAGGGGCGAGCCGCGACGCAGCTAGGGAGGGCCGCGGCCCATAAGGGCATTTTTGGCAAGAAATGGGTTTTTGACTTAGGGATGCTAGCCATAGGTCACGGGGTCGATCCTACTACCCGGTTAAGTGTGGATTGATGTCCCGGAGGCTAGATATTGGTTTGGGAACCTATGTTGATCATTTTTATTGATGGTATCGTATATTTGGTTATGACTAGGTGACCGCTAAAGGACTAAACGTTGATCGTTCTCAAGGGTCGTTCTTTTAATCGTTCTAGCTCGAATCTGACGTAAGAAAACTGCACCCTGTGTGTATGTGACATGCATGGCTATACTTGGTGCATGTTGGTTGACTATTAAACGTGACATGCATGGCTATTATTGCTACATGTTGGATTGTTGAATATAATTCATATGATGCACGAGAAACATGTGATTAGGACATGCTTTACATATTGAGTATGGTATCGTTCAGAGCTTGAGCCTCTGTATTCGTGCATAGTCCTAATTGTACTAGTACTTGTTAGGTAAGCATGTTGAATACCTTGTTATGGATATTGGATATGTGATATACGTTTGGTGGCATGGCTCACTTGTGTGTGTGGCACTGACTTACTAGTCAGAATCGACAATGGTGTTAGATCCATCTGTGAAGCTGTGATTTACTAGTCAAGTTCACAATGGGTTTAACACTGGTCGTGTTTTACTGACCTAAGAGTCAGAAATGGCATAGCGTTGTGAACGCCGAGCCAAATGAAGATTAGATCTAATCGATACCAACAAGAATGACTCATATGAGGTATTAACGCTGGACCGACCATAAGGTCGATGAAATTATAAGCGCTTGGCTAGTCTGAGACTAGTTATTCAGAGCAAGGGCATATGGCCCGGTGACTGTTGGTCACATGGCTAGGGAACGCTGTTCCATAGTTATGACTCTAGAGTCAGGAGGAAGGTTATGTTGGTGATTAATCACCATGCACCTATCCTGCTAAATCTAGTGAGATGCTCACTTATTTGTTAAGCCCTGGTGATCCTATTGTCACATGGCTAAAGGGTGTTGTTCCCATATTAGTGACTTTTAATATCTGTTAAGCCCTGGTGATCCTATCATCACATGGCTAAAAGGGTGCTATCCTCATATTTGTGACTTTTGTGATAGTCACCTATTTGTTTGGACTGTTGGTCCTGAATAAGTAATACAATCACTGTTGATATTATATCATGTTATACTGTGTTTTCTTGCTGGGCTTCGGCTCACGGGTGCTATGTGGTGCAGGTAAAGGCAAAAGAAAGCTAGACCATCCTTGAGTTGGAGAGCTTAGGTGATGACGTGTACATATGCAGCTGCTCGTCCGCCATGGCTGAGGTTTAAAGAGGAACTAGGGTTAAACCCTGTTTTGCCGCATAGAACGGTCTGTTGTAAATATTTTCTTGTAGCAGACTCTGAAATTATAATTTTGGGATCCCAACATATATATTAAACGTTCTAATGAAACGTTACATCTTATCCAAAAATTTTAATCCCTAAACTGTTAATCACACTTAGTTACACGATTTTGGCCAAATGACTCGATTAGCGAGTTTAGCACTGTTTACAAGGCACACCGTAACGGTCCCTGGAGTTGGGGCGTTACAAGCGTTGAATGACTCTTGGAGCATTAACGCTGGACCGACCCTAAGGTCGATGAATCCTATAAGCGCTTGCCTAGTCTAAGACTAGTTACTAGAGCCAGGGCCTAAGGCCTAGGTGACTGCTTGTCACATGGCTAGGGAACAGAGTTCCATAGTTATGACTCTAGAGTTAGGAGGAAGGTTATGTTGATGACTAATCATCATGCACCTATCCTGTTGAAACTAGTGAAAGGATCACTTATTTATATTGGGAACAGAACCCACTTTAGTGACTTGTACCATTGTCACTCTTTTATTCAGGGCTATCAGCCCGGTATGGTTACCAGAATCACCAGCGTTAAATCACTTATCTGATTGAGACTGACTTGGTAGTCGTCCACTCAGGTGGGCAGGATTCTTTATCCTGGATACCCATTGTTACATGAATTTGTTTGCCTGCATGAGTAGGGCTATATCTGCTAGGCGTGTGCCTTATGATTTGATGACATGTTATTACTGTTCATGAGCATATTAAGTTTTCTTGCTGGGCTTCGGCTCACGGGTGCTATGTGGTGCAGGTAAAGGCAAAAGAAAGTTGGACCATCCTTGAGTTGGAGAGCTGAGATGATGATGTGTACATATGCGGCTGCTCGACCACCACGACCGAGGTTTGAAGAGGAACTAGGGTTAAACCCTGTTTTGTCGCTTAGATCGGCTGGTTGTAAATATTTTCTTGTAATAGACCTTTAAATTATATATTTTTGGGATCCCAATGTATATAATAAACATTCTAATGAAACGTTACATCTTAACCAAAATTTTTAATCCCTAAACTGCTAATCATACTTAGTTACACGTTTTTGGCCAAATGACTCGATTAGCGAGTTTAGCACTGTTTACAAGGCATACTATAACGGTCCCTGGAGTTGGGGCGTTACAACTTTGGTATCAGAGTGAGCCAAGGTTTATGGTTTCTGAAGACAAGCTGGGCATGTACACTCGTCACTGAAGATAGCTTTACTCAGGAAATGGTAACTATTTCTGTAGTTATGTGCTTAACTGCTTATATAGAATGTGAATGCTTTACCTGCACATTGTCTTAGGGAGCATGAGATTCTGATAGAGCCTGGCTCTTGACTATATGATTATATGCTCCGTGAATATATATATATATATGATCATATGATTACCTGCTCTGTGAATATATAATTGTGATATTTGCATGCTGGAGTTGGAGGCATGGTTTGAATATTGGAAGAGCAGAGATTATAGTTGATGTTAGGAGTGTGTCCTAAAAGCATGTAAAGACATTTGTTTTTTTAATGAATAAATAAATACAATAATTTATTATTATTATATTTAGATTGTTAAATTATTGTTTGAATAATTTTGAACATATCAGAAAAATTACATATTCATTATTGAGGATGTGATCTTGTATTAGTACGAGAGAATTAAGATCACATGAATGAATAAAAATAGTCAACAACAACAAATTAAAGTTATGGAATTCTTTAATTGGAGTTGTAAGTACGGTTTACTGAGTATCATAATGATACAAATAATCTAGATTCGGATTATTGATGTGGAAAGACATCTCGGTAAATGTGCTTTATATAATATGATTACATATGACATGGACCGATATGAATTAGAGTCTTTATCCAAAAACCATTTAACAATAAAGACTTGTAATTCATATCATAACTTATGATCATTATAGATCAACCTAAATTCTGAGTGTTCATGAACTCCTGTTCATGTTTATTAAATCTTTTGATTCATTCGTTAAGGCCTCTTAATATCATGGATGGCTGGGAACATGTATCAACAATACGGAATCTAATCTTTCCTAACGGATCGTATATTAGTTCCCTTAAGGGTTAATTCTGGAACTGAATGATTTTGAGCTCAAATCTATAATTTGATTATAGATTAATTATTCACTAGTGAATTAATGGTACTTAAGGAATAAGAAGTAAAGTAGAAAGGTTAAATGGTAATTCTTCAATTCTAATTTATGAACTAATTAATTAGATGGTTGAACTATTGTAAGATGGTTATATCAATGGAAGACTTTAGAAAAAGATTTCTGTAAAAGTATATCTATAACATAAAGAGTACAATTATGAATTTATAGTGGAGTAATATCAGAATTAATAAATTAACTATTATAATTAAAGAGTTTAATTATTTAGTTTCAATTTATTGGAGCTTAATGTTATAGGTCCATGGTCCCCGAAATGGCTCAAACAATCACTGTCAAAGGCAAATACAAAAAATGGGCAAAAAGGACTTATGTGATAAGTAAAATATTTTTCTATGTATCAAACATAATTATTGTTTAATTATGTGTAATTAATTAATTATTTGATTTAGCAAAAATATAATTAATTTTGAATTAATTTATTTTTGGGATTTTTGGTATTTAAATAATAATAAAAATTGGGAAAAATCACATGCCATCACAGGCATGTGGTACACGTGTGGCACAGTGCACAGGCACTGTGCTACATGCATAAGAGAGTTTACTCAGTCTCTTGATTCCACAATTTTAGTTATTTAAATATTAAATAAATAATGATATATTTTAATATGATTAAAATATTATTATTTAAACAAAAATCTGATAATTGATAAGTTATTTTGAATTTGTTTAAAATAACAAATATTTTAATATATTGGATATTATTAAATATTGGATATCAGTTTTTCACAGAACGTAACTTTTCAGGGATAGAAAAATATCTAGGATTCTCTCTCAGAGAAAGAGAACAGTGACATAAACAAATGTCATTGTTCTTCACAAAACCTAGGTCCAAACTTTATCAGATCTCATGTGTTGAGAACATCTGATAAATAGTTTATTGCCTATTATTTGTATAGCGAGCCCACACTCGTTCTTTGTGTGCCTGAGACCATTTTGGAAGATCTTGGTGTGAGATCTCGAGGATTTAGCCATACAAAAAGATAGCAGCAAGGAAGGACCTGAGGTAATTTTTCTATTCATGTCCTTGATTCAATATATATATGCATGTGAAGAAGTAGATCTAGAAATATTATGGGATTAATCTAACAATTTGATTGTTGTTCCATTGCGTATAATCTCTGATTTGATCAATAAAAACCAACAGTTGAGGTATGAGTGCCATGGGCATGTTTTTAGCACTGCAGTGATTTGTGGATGTGGTGTGGTAAGATTGATCCCGTGGGGAAAGCTCTTGATATGCTCATCATGTTTAATGGGTCAAGTTATTCACTGCAGATTCAATCAGCAGGTTTATATCCAAGGCAGATAATGAGGCCTGGTGGTGGTTATACAGAGGTTGGGAGTTACAGCCAGGGTGTTTGTTCTTCATCTGCTCCTCTGAATTTTCAACAGATAATCGCAGATTTGCAATCAAGATTGCAGAGGCATGAGGAAGAGATTAGGTGTCTGAAGTAACAGCGGAATCTATTGGAGAGCACCTCTTCCTTGGTTATGCCAGGAGTGGCATCAGCTCTGGCTCAACCTAGGGTTGAGAGCAGATGGGAATTTCTCTGTGGAAGATTCCAGGAGTATTACCCTCCAGTCTTTGAGGGAGGCCTAGATCCATTCAGAGCTGAGCAATGGATGGGCATGATCAGTTCCATTCTTGATAGTATGGGGCTGGTAGGTCACGATAGGGTGGCTTGTGCGACATTTGTTTTGCGGGATGATGCCCGGACGTGGTGGGAAGTAGTTTCCCAAACACGAGATACAACTGTGATGGATTGGAAAGAATTCAGGCAGCTGTTCAATGAAAAATATTACTGTGATGCAGCTAAGACCGCTAAGATGAACGATTTTCTGAATCTCGTTCAGGGAAAAGCAACAATAGCCGAGTATGTTAGCAGATTTGATGGGTTGGCCAAGTTCGCTTTTGACATGATATCCACAGATGTAGCTTGGAAGGAAAGATTTGTTCAGGGATTGAATCCTGGAATAGCTCAGGGCATTAGAGTTGCCCCAATGCATAAAGTCTCTACCTATGCTCAGGTGGTAGGGAAGGCTCTTGCTGTTGAGAGAGTAGGACATCAAATTGGGCAGCAGAGTGCTGGAGAGCACGGAGCTCAGATAGTGGTACCTCCACTTATTGGAGCAAGTAAAAAGGAAAGCCAGAAGACATATCTAGTATGTGCTCGGTGTAAAAGACATCATCTAGGAGAATGCCAAGCAAAGGCATGTTTCTCATGTAAACTGTTTGGACATCGTAAGAAGGATTGCCCAATGCGAAGGAAGGATGAGCAAAAGGGGATGGACAACTTGACCCCAGCCCGAATGTTCATTCCGATGCAATCAGAATTTGAGACTGAGACTAGTTCCTCAGGGGTGGCAGGTCAGTTTTCTAGTCCTGATTTCTAAGTTATGCTGAATGGTTTTGGTGCCATTCTGTTCTTTATTTGTTGCATATAGAGAGGCATAAAGTTTCCATATAAGTCATGTGGTTATGTTATGAAGAAAAGTGATACTGTATTGGTAATTGAAGAGATCAGGTGAATTATTGTGGAAAGGATTCGTCAGTGGTTTTAATGAGTTGGTTATGACTGAATGGTTTTAGTATGATCTAGGGTATGGATTGGTAACCCCAGAACAGTTACGGTGAACTGGAAATTTGACTAGCTACCCGAGTCCTTTGGTTAAAAACGTGCATCTAAGTGTTATTAACAGGCTAAGGTGGAAAACCAATAAAAAGGAAAGGATATATTTTATTAAGTACATAAAACTGTTCATGGGCCCATAAAAAAAATTTACAAGTTATTTTCAACTCAAAATGGTCATTACTGTTTCAAATTTACAAACCCGTTGACCTAAGCGGCAAAAATAGGATAAACCTAGTTCCTCTGAGAACTCCTTGGTCGTGGTGGTCAAGCGGCCGCATATGTACACAACACCACCTAAGCTCTCCACTCAAGGCTGGGTGAGCTTTTCTTTCCCTTTACCTGCACCACATAGCACCCATGAGCCAAGGTCCAGCAAGAAAACACAATATAGCATGATATAATATCAACAATGATCATAATAATCATTCAGGACTTTCAGTCCAAAACAGATGAATGACAGTCGCAAAAGTCACTAAGTTGGGTATAGCTCCCTTTAGCCTTGTGACGATAGGGTCACCGAGGCTTAACGGATAAGTGAACCTTTCACTAGCTTAAATAAGATAGGTGCATGATGACTAGTCACCAGCATAACCTTCCTCATGACTCTAGAGTCATAACTATGGAACTCTGTTCCCTAGCCATGTGACAAGCAGTCACCTAGGCCTTTGGCCTTGGCTCTAAGTAACTAGTCTTAGACTAGCCAAGCGCTTATAAGTTTCATCGACCTTAGGTTCGGTCCAGCATTAATGCCTCAGAGCCATTCAATGCTAATATTGATTAGATCTAATCTTCATTCGGCCCTGCGTTCAGGATGCTTATGCCGTTTCTGACTCGAATAGCTCGAATATATCTCCATAATAATGGGATCTCATTCACAAATCACAATATGCACCAAAATATACAAATATGCCCTCAACAGGCCAAATTACCAAAATATCATAATAGTCAAATGTGGACCCACATGCATGCATATAACATCATATTATAATATAATTCACATAAACATGCATATAATCATTTAATGGCATAATTAAACAGTTATGGCCCTCCCGGTCTACTAATCCAGCCATTAAACCGCATTAGGAAATTCGGGGCATTATAGTATCCCTATGCCTCATCGATAGGCAATCTAATGTACGCCATGTTGTGCACAAGACCTGACATTTGTTATGCAGTAGGGATAGTCAGCCGTTATCAATCCAATCCTGGATTGAGTCATTGGATTGCAGTGAAGAATATTATCAAGTATCTTAGAAATATTAGAGATTATATGCTTGTATATTCAGGTGGAGACCTGAACCCCATTGGTTACACTGATTCTGATTTTCAATCAGACAGAGATAGTCGGAAATCGACTTCTGGATCAGTGTTTACTCTTGGAGGAGGAGCAGTATTCTGGTGAAGTATCAACAAACCAGCATTGCAGACTCCACCATGGAAGTCGAGTATATAGCAGCTTTTGAAGCAACTAAGGAGGCTGTGTGGCTCAAGAAGTTCTAATCTGATCTGGAAGTAGTGCCAGATGTGGATAAGCCACTAGTCCTATACTGTGATAACAGTTGGGCAGTAGCTAACTCAAAGGAACCACAAAGTCACAAGAGGGGAAAGCACATCGAGAGGAAGTATCACTTGGTAAGAGAGATAGTTCATTGAGGAGATGTTTGCAGTTATGAAGATAGCTTCAGAGCATAATCTTGCAGATCCTTTCACAAAGACTTTATCCAAAAAATCTTTTAAGGAGCATGTAAGAAACATGGGAATGAGAGAAATGCCTCATTTGCTTTAGGGCAAATGGGAGATTATAGCTTTAGAGCATGTTATATGAGTTCTTTGATTCACTCGTTGGGGTCTGTTAGAAAGACCAGGCTATAAACTTTTGTTTTGGGAACTCATTAATGTAAATGGCTGGGGACATAGTATACAGATATAGAATCTATACCTTCTTGTAAGGGATTGAATAATGGTTCTCTTAAGGGTTAATTTTTGGGACTGAAAGGTTATTGAGCTCAAATTCATAATTTATTTATGAATTAACCTTCACAGGTAAAGTCAAAGGAACTTAAGGAAACAAGATATAATTAAAATGGTAAAACGGTAATTTTATTCCCGGTTAATTATGAACCATTATTAGAGGGTTAATTTGTAAGTAATGATTATATCAATGGGCGCTTTATTTTTATAAAGTACACAGTAAATGAAATGTCTATAATTACAAGAGTGCAATCTCATATTTATAGTGGAGTAATCACGAGATTAATAAATTAAGATTATTTAATTAACGAGTTTAATTAATAATCTCAAATTTATTGGAGCTTGAAATTATAGGTCCATAGGTCCCCACAGCAACTCTATCAACATTATTTAAGGCAAGAGTTGATATAAAGGGAAAAATGGTTGAAAGACATTTTTAAGAAGAAATTTGTTCTTCAGGCCAAATATGCAATTATGTGATAATAGTGATTAATTAATTAATTACAAATTAATTGTAACTAATAAAATTAATTAATATTTAATTATTTTGTAATTTTTGAAATTATGTTAAATAATTAAATTAATTTTCGAAATTATATTAAACAATTAATTAATTATAATTTTTGAAATTATAATAAATTAAATATTTAATTTTTGAAATTATTATTGGTTTTAATTAATTGGTAGAATTAATTAAATATCTTTATTTGAGTGGGAGATAATAATCTGATAAGTTCAAATTAGATTGAATTTAAAAGATTCATATTTATTCAAATAATTAATTATATTTGATAATTAGTTAAAAATATATTTAATTCAAATTTGAATTAGTTATCTGGTTGTTAGATTTTTATCTGACAAAGTAGATTGAATAAATAATTAAATAAAGATAGATTTTTCAATTTTATTTATTTAATTAATTAATTAATGGAAAATTCAAAAATTAATTTTTGGATATTTTCATTAATGAGCTAATTAATTAATTAAAAGATAAATTATAAATTGGTTACAATTTTTTTTTTTAAAATTTAAATATTTTCTATTTAAGTTAGACTTATCATAAAATATCAAGACAGTCATTCCCTCTGTGAAAAAGAACTATACTTTTCTATCTCTTCCTGAAATGATATAGAACCAATTTTAGGTTTTATTCTCTTGATCTCATGTGTTGAGTACATCAAGTAGAATAAGAAATTAACCATCATTTATTCTGTAAGTGCCCACACACTTCTTGAGGTGTAGAGAACGTTGTGGAAGATATTGGTGTGAGTACTTGGGAGTAGCTTGGATATGAAGTTCGTTCAAATTACGAAAAGATAGCAAGGACACTTGATAGACATCAAGAGGTATGTTTTCTATTCTTTTCTTGCTTATGATTAATGTATGTAAATGAATGGATCTGCATATTTAAAGGTAGTGTAAATATGTTACAAAATTTTTGTTGTACACTGGGCCAACCCTCCACCATTCTGCTGCGTATTAAGAAACTCGTTCCTAACAGATCATTTCATAGAATGCCTAATCAGTGAAAATCCAATGTACTGATCTAATCTTAGAATTCGTTCTTTTGAACATATAACTTCAACTATAATCCACCATGACCTAGTCACTATAATTGTAACTATTCATATGTTCTGGATTTTATAAATGTTTGCATAATTTCAATAATCATGTAATAAAACATACAAGCAACACAGTTGTCAAACTAAATGATTACTACTTTTATAGACAATATAAAATCCTTTTACATATCCGGCATGGTTTTGTAAGGGCATAAAACCCAACAAGCTCAGGGTCACCGAGCTAGTTGCGAAGTGCCTCTCGAAGCAACTACAACTATGTGCTACAAACATGGAGTTTGTTCCTATTATTTCAAAATAGTTTGACATTTTGGATATTTTATAAATATCTTGTAACAAGTTTTTAATTCAAATATGCAACTTCTCCTCCAAAAAAATATATATGTAACTTCTCTCGATTTTTCATGGGAGAATAATTAGAACAAGCCCTCTATATATTAGATTGTGTTCAGTCATTATTTTTCATATTTTATTTAATATGTACAAAAACTTTGAAAAATAGCATCTGTTGGAGGAGAGTGATATAACACCACCTCAAAATATATAATCTACCCAAAAATTGGGATTGACAGAGACTAAATCAAACATTGAGAAATATTATGCAAACCCAAGTTGATAAATGATCTTCTTCAACTTTGATGAGCCTCCAAAACCCTTGTAGAACCATCACTTTGAGAAAATCCTTAGAACATAGCAATGTTAGGATTAATGCCCTAAAAGCATGTAAAGACATTTTATTGATTTAAATAAAAATACAATTTTATTATGCTTGAATGATATAACTAATGTTTGAATTAATTATATAATAATATCAAGAAAATTCTTTATTCATTCATGAGAATATGATCTTGTATTAGTACGAGAGAATTAAGATCATACATAATGAATAAAATAGTTAGTAACATATATTAAAGTAAAGAATCTTTAATGAATGGTTACTTGTGCGGTTTACTAAGCATATGGGATGCAAGTGATCTAGAATCAAATTACTGATATGGATATACATCTTAGTAAAGGTGTTGTACATAATAGATATTATATATGACAGGACCGATGATAATTAATTATCTTTATAAACTTGTCATTTGACATAAAGATTTAACTCTTATCATAATTGTAATGCCCCAACTTCCCTAATATGGCTTAGTGCCTTGATTAGGGGTTGAGAGGCAATAATTGAGTTAATTGTGTGCTTATGTGTTATGAGCATGTTATTACGTGAATTCTATTATGATATGATTATGATTGCATGTTTAAGTGTATTGAATATGCATGTGGGCTCATTTCATATTAAAATGTCATTTTTATAATCTTGACTTGCTAAGGGTATAACCGTAAATATGTGTGATTTATAATCGTGACCACATTATAATGTGGATATTAGGGGTGCACAAAAAAACTGCTAATCCGCCCCACCCGCCCAACCCATCAAAATCCGCCCCCTTTGAACCCGCCTATTAAAAACCCGCTGAAATTGGGTTGGTTGAACCCAACCCGCCACTAGATGGGTTAGGTACGGGTTGCAATAATATAAGGTGGGTCTAACCCGCACCCCCAACTTATGATATTAGTCCAAATATTTAACTTTTTTTTATAAAGTTTTTGTTTCTACAAGATTAATGGTAATAGCTTAGGAATTGTATATAAAACTTGTTTAGGAAAAATAGAGGAAAAAAATAAATAGTATTACTTGTATTGATGGTTTAACTATTAGTGAAACTTTTCATAATAAAACTCAAATTATTGAAATTATCAATGTGTGGATTGATAAGTTTAATATTATTTATAATATGTATAATTTAGATAATTATTATACTAATTTTTAGATTTTTTAATGAAGTTTTAAATTCAAGTTTAAGATATGATAATATTCATGATGATATTGATGAGTAAAGAATGTATAAGTTTGAACTTTATAGTCTACAATTTTTTGTTTTTTTTTAAATATCATAAGTCGATATTTTGAACTTTAAATCAACCCAATTTGTTGTTAGGAAACTTTATACAGGATCTTTATTTATTTTCATGTAGATCTAATATTAAACAAATTAATATGAGATAACCTAAAACATGTTTCTAAAATTGAATTCAAAGATAAACAAATATAAGAATACTTACAGTATACGCAGCGGAATGAAAGAATCCTCCCTTCAGTTTCTCTAACTTTTGTATCCATTCTGTCGTAGAGTATTATCAAGAAACTGAACCGTTATTCTAATTTCTTCACAGTCTTCCAATGTATCCTTAGAATCACCTAGACTAGAGTGAGAAATTCTCAACACATGAGATAGATACAGAGAGAAGAAGAGAAAAGAATAATAAGAGGCTTAGAAAATGACTTGTGTTTAGAGAGAATCTAAAACTATCAGAAACCAGTGATTAAACTTATGTTTAGACTTCTCTCTAAGCACTCATTTTATAGACTCAATTATGCCATTTAATTTAATTAAAAAATCATTAAACTAATACCCAATTTGAAGCCTTAGGTCGAAATTATCATGGGCTTTAGACCCGTGAAATTTCCCATTTGATTATAAGCCCATTGGACTTAAAATCAAGGAATGTATTATTTTCTATTAATTTAATTAATTAAATAATTACTTAAATCCTTTATCAAATTAATTATTTATAATTTGAACCTTGATTTAAACTTATTTATTAATTTAGATACCAATTTATCTTAATTAATAAATCTGCTATAATTTCTCTTTTCTTCTCTAAATTACATGAAACTATCCAAAATTGACCTGGTCAACTTTAATAATTCTAATTGATAATTAAATCAATTAATTGAGACTATCTAGATGATTTTATCCAAGGTACAATAGGGACCATGGGCCTATGAAATCAAGCTCCAATAAGTTATCATAAATCTAACAAAGAAATTCACTAACTTATTAATTCCTCGTGACTCCACTATAGACTTGGAATTGCACTCTTGAATTCATAGAACACTCTATAACAAATATAGATACGATATTAATTTTCCATTGTTACAACCATAATTATCACTCAATCCTCTATAGACGGTCTACAATGAGATGAGACTAAAATACCGTTTTACCCCTCATTGTACTTTAGCTTTAAAACACTTAGTTCCTTGTAAATGATATTTCAGTAAACTAATTTAATTATTGAAATGAGATCTCTATCATTTAACACCTTGAACCAAACTAAAAGGAAACCATCGTTTCACTTCTTCATTAGAAGCTATAGATGTTCATATCTATGATTAACACTCCCACTCAATTATACTACCGAGTTCCCAAGATGTAAGTATGGGCTAGTCCGTAGGGTAAGCTGGTAACGAACAAGTCAAAGAACTCAAATAATACAATAAGTTAGAATACTAACCACTCAGAATTGAGATTGAATTGACCTATGGTCAACTATATGATATGACTAGAATAGATAATAACGGTATGCTTACTTATCTTATCAACTTTCAATATCGGTCCAGTCCGATGTAACAAATACATCCGATCTTATCTACTTGGCTAATGTTCTAGAAAGAACATAACACTGTGATGTGTAAGTAGATCATATCGTAGATTCATAAGTTAGTGTAAATCATGTGCACTGACTAATCTTATGACTAACTTATTTTCAACATATAATCATATTTATATTCCACTATGATTACATCACTATAAATACAAGTAGCTATATGCTCGGGATTTAATAGAAGTTTATATTAAACAAATAATTATGAAAATAAAACATGTGAGCAAAGTGATTGACCAAGTCAAAAAATGATTTATATGATTTATTTGATAATAAAATGAGATTACAAAGAAATTGAGTCTTAATTAGGTCATAAAACCCCAACATTTGCCCACAAAACCGCACAAATCCGCCCATAAAAAACCACCCAATCCGCACATTGGTTGGGCAGCTATGGGTTGCATTTTTCTAAAACCGCCAAATAAAAATACAGCGCAAACTGCCCAAAAACCCCCCAACCCGTCCGCCGTGCACCCCTAGTGGATATATTTGAGTTACCCAACATGAGGCGATAGTAGGGAGTAGGTTAGCGAAAAAGTCACAACAAGGTAAAATACCTGGCTCAGGGTGAGCTTACAGGTATTTTTTTAATTTGGTAAACTATTGGGAGTTATTGAGTAGTAGGAATTAATTGATGAATATTTGGTTTGATAGATTATTTGGGATTATGTGAGGTAATTTGGGATTAACGGGAATCCCCTGGGAAAAAGACTAAAGTTCCATTGGGTATGCTTTGGGGCTAAGTTAAGGTCTAGGGGTAGATTGGTCTTTTGGACACCTAGCTAGTGTGAAGGGGGCTAAGGCTACTAAGCTTAGGCTCATTAAAATTTTAGACTTTTCTTTTGAGCTTGGAAGCATTTTCTTTGAAGAACACACAAGGTACTCCAAACTTAGGCCAAGTATTGGTTTTTGGTGGCGATTGAAGGGAAGTCTTGTGGAGTAGCAGCTTTGGATTGGGCTTAGTGGTTGCTAGGGTCATCATCAACCCCAGGGAGTTCGAAATTCAGAGGTGAGACCCCCTGTTTTGGAATTCTAATGTTGTTCTTAAGTTTGTATGATTTTGATTCCTAGTTTGATACTTTAGGGTTGTTTTGTGATGAACTGAGTACTGGGTTTTGTTCGCCTAGGCCTAGTGTTAGGTTTTGGAGATTGGAATTCTTTTAGAAACTCTGGTATTGGTCAAATTCTGGGTCTAAATTTGTAGGAATTGCAGGTTTAGAGAATTGGGTAAGAACACCATATTCTGGGCTTGATTTGCATTTCTGGAGACTTAGCGCAACCATGCTAGTGTCGCAGAAAGAGGAAAATTGAGCTTTGATTTGGGTCTTGAGTTAAGGGGTGTGACTGCGGCAATGCCCTGGAAACCCCAAACTTTCTGGGAGCGCGATCGTGCCAAGGGCAGGCGCGACTGCGCCAGGGGCCCCAAAATGCCACTTTGCTGAATTTTAAGGGCTAGGACCGGGGGCTCGGGAATTCGATTTTGGAGCCCACTTGGGGGCTCGGGGGACATTTTTAGTGCCCCGTTAACCGAGAACAATGGTTTTAAGAATTAGAGTTCAGTTTGGAACTCGAGTTCTGGGGTTAATTCCTGATGAACATATATTTGCGTTCTGACTAGGGTTTCCGCAAGGCTCGGGTCAGGGATAGTGCTCATGGTCGTTTCATTATTCGCACGAGGTTCGAGGTAAGAAAACTACACCCGATGCATGAGATACATGATTAGGGCTTAGCCAGTTGTTAAATATAAATAGGATTAGGGCTTGGCCCAATTGTTAAATGTAAATAGGATTGGGGCTTGGCCCGGCTATCAAATGTAAATATGATTTAAGGGCTTGGCCCAATTGTTAAATGTGAGCGTGGTTAGGGCTCGGGCCCCTGTGAATAAGCATACTTATCATTATACCTGTGAATATCTATTTAAGCATATTGGAATGCGTTGCATTTGTTTATATGATGATTTCACTATATATATGACTATTCTGAATTGGATGCTCGACTTTGTTGGGTTTTATGCCCTTATAAAACCACATTTCTTATGAATTCATTCATTATCAATAAAGTAGTAGAAATCATTTTGTTCAATCAAATTGTGTTGTCTATATGTTTTATTACATAATTGATTATTATTATTATTACAAACATTTATAAAATCCCGAACATATGTATAGTTACAATTATAGTGGCTCGGTCACAGTGGATTATAATTGTAATTATATGTTCAAATGCATTTTGTCCTAAGATTAAATTAATACACTGGATTTTAACTGATTGGGTAATCTACGATAAGATCTACTTACACATCTGGTATGATGTAATATCCAGGACATTGACACGGTAGATAAGATCAGATGTAGATCTACTTACACATCTGGTATGATGTAATATCCAGGACATTTACATGTTAGATAAGATTAGATGTATTTTGTTACATTGGACTGGAGTGATATTGATTATTAACAAGATAAATAAGTATCGTTACTGTCTAATCTAATCATATCACAACGTTGACCATAGGTCAATTCAATCTTAATTCTGAGTGATTAATATTCTGCTAATTGTATTATTCAAGTCTTTTGATTTGTTCGTTACCAGCTTACCCTACAGACTAGCTCATACTTACATATTGGAGATTTGGTAGTATAATTGAGTGGGAGTATTTATCATAGATATTAAATCTATAACTTCTGTTTAAGAAGTGAAACGATGATTTCCTTTTAGCTTGGTTCAAGTGTTAAATGATATAGTACTCATTTATGTAATTAAATTTACGAAAATATCATTTACAAGGAACTTAGTGGGGGTTAAGGATAAAATACCAATGAGGGATAAAACGATAATTTTCACCCGTCTCATTAGTAGATTATCTATAGAGGATTGAATGATGGTTATGATTATAATAATGGATAATGTATTTACATTTGATGTAAAACGTTCTATGAATTCAAGAGTGCAATTATGAGTCTATAGTGGAGTCACGAGGAATTAATAAGGTAGTGATATTAATTGTTATAAATAAACTCACGGTAACTTATTGGAGCTTGAGTTTATGGATCTATGGTCCCTATGTCATCTCTTATCAAAATGAAGCTAGTAGTCTTGAATAATTAATTATAAAAATATCAAATTGACTAGGTCAATGAAAATAAATAACGTTAAAGTATTTATTGATATTTTGTGAGAAAAGAAATAGAAGAAACTTTGAGGTTTTTGTTGCAAAGTCTCAAAAAGAGAGTATTATAGTCAATTGGGACAATTGTGTTAATATTGATAAATTGGTATTAATATTAAAAAAATGAATTAAATAAAGGTCAAAATTATAATTGGTTGATTTTGACAAGTATTTAATTAATTAAACAAAATGGGTAACTAAAACCTATTTTATGTCCTAGCTAATTGCCTATATATACTAGTGTTATAGAATGCATTCGGAAAGTTGAATTTGACAAGGTAAAAATTCACTACTAATATTCTATACCTAGCCGCCCACTCTCTCTAGGAATTCTCTTCTAATGTGTTGAGACTTGCCCACACAAACACTAGGTTGTTTTAGAGAAAGACTTGGAAAACTGTGGTCTTGTTTCAAAGCAGTTTGGATTCCTTGCAATACCTAGCATTCAACAAGGAAAAAAGGTTAGGGAATCCAAAGGGTGTTGTCATTGTTCCGCTACGTATTTCGTAAGTACTCTAATGGTTTTTTTGTACTTACGAATCTCTGTATGAAAATCACTTCTATGCATGCATTTATGTTTTTTATTGTATGTTATTTTGTGCAACAGGGAGCATGCGTATAGACTTATATAAATGAGATCCTACAGGCTTATAAGACATGATCGACACTATGCGTGCTGAACGTAGGCCGTTATGGCTAGGCCACCCTGGGAGTGTATTATGCACTTGACTAGCTCGAATGCCACTTCAATAAATAGAAGAGCGATACACACTTGTGTGACCCTGTGGTTGTTTACTTGTACAATGTGGCTGCTTGGTTTCAGTTATTACTGTTATGCATGTTGTTATATTTTATTAATTATCTGAATATGTTAAATATGTTTTCTTACTGAGCCTTGGCTCACGGGTGCTATGTGGTGCAGGTAAGGGTAAGGAAAAGCTTGGCCAGCCATGATTTGGAGAACATTAGAGGCGATGTGGACATATGCAGTCCGCTCGACCGCCACAGTCGAGATATTGAAGGGGAACTAGGGTTGGACCCTATTTTACCGCTTAGGTCAGCTTATTTTGTAATCTTTGTGTTGTAAACAATTTTCAAACATTTATTTTGGGATCCCATGTTAAGACTAAATTTTCTTTAATGGAAATGTTTATTCCTTGACCAAGATTTTTAATACCTGAACCATTAGTTTCTTAATCACATGTTTTAGTCCAAATGACTTGTTTAGCGATTCCAACACTAATTTAAACACACATTGTAACTGTCCTTGATTAGTAGGGAATTACAACTTGGTATCAGAGCTGCCAAGGTTTAAGGGTTCCTGATGATGGACTGGGCATGTACACTCGCCGCTAAAGACAAGCTCGACTGAAGGTTTGGTAACTATTAATATAGTTATGTGTGCAATTGCTTAAATAAAATATATATGCCTTACATGCCTGTCTAATTAGGAAGCATGAGCTATACTGATAGGGCCTGGCCCTTGACTGTTGTATGCATGTTAAAGATGTGCTTATTGGCACAATTGTGGCTTGTAAATGCTATAGAAATGCTTATTAGCATCATTAATGCTCTTGAAAGTTAGAAATGCTTAACAACATTATGTTATGCACATGAATGCCAAGAACGTGCTTATCAGCATTGTTGATGCTTGTGAATGTTAAGAACGTGCTTATTAGCACCTTGATTGAGCATGAATATGAATCGCCATGCTTATTAGCATGAATGTATATGTGTTAAATTATTGGGATGCTTGTTAGCATTGTCGATGCATGTGGCTGCTTATTTGATCAATTTTGGACCATGGGTTGGCATGGAATACTGTTATTATTGCCTGATAAGTCGAGTCATTAATTGCAGATAGACTTGGAAGTATGCTTCCAGGGAAATCGAATGAGTCAGTTGGAGCTGAAAATGAGGTCGAAAATAATGACCAAGGTCAGAACCCTTCGCCAACTCCTGAGAACTGGCAACAGGTGCTTGCTGATATGCAAGCTAGGCTGCAGAGGCAGGAGGAAGAGATTCGCCAGTTGAGACAACAACAGGTTCCGGTAGGGAACGCTGCATCAATATCACCATCTGACGCCATAGTATCGACCATACAGCAGTAGACAAAGATAGAGAACCGTTGGGAATTGTTATATGAAAGGTTCATGAAGCAGCACCCTCCGATTTTTTAGGATAGCGCAGATTCACTAAAGGCTAAGCAATGGATGAGCATGATCACATCCATCCTAGACTTTATAAGGGTGGTGGGCAACGAGAGAGTGGCCTGTGCCACGTACATGTTTCGGGAGGATGCCCGAATCTTGTGGGAGGTGGTGTCCCAGACTAGGGATGTAACCACAATGAATTGGGAAGAATTCAGATATGTGATAAATGAAAAATATTATTGTGATAGATGCAAAGGTAGATGAATTATGTGGATATATTTGAGTTACCCAGCACTAGGCGATCCTATGGAGTAGGTTAGGAGAAAAGTGACAACGAGGTAAAATACCTGGCTTGGGGAAGAGTTTAGGGGTATTTTGGTAATTCGGTAAATTACCGCGAATTATTGAGCAGTGGGAATTAATTGATGAATATTTGGTTTGACAAATTATTTGAGATTATGTGAGGTAATTTGGGATTAATGGTAATCTCGGGGGAAAAAGACTAAAGTGCCCTTGAGAATGCTGTGGGGCTAAGTTAAAGGGTAGGGGTAGATTGGTCTTTTGGCCACCTAGCAATTGTGAAGTGGGCTAAGGCTGTTGAGCTTAGGCTCATTCATGTTTTAGACTTTTCTTTTGAGCTTGGGAGCATTTTCTTTGATAAACACACAAGGTACTCCAAAGTTAGGCAAAGTATTGGTTTTTGGTGGAGATTGAAAGGAAGTCTTGTGGAGTAGTAGCTTTGGATTAGGCTTAGTGGTTGCTAGGTTCATCATATACCCCAGGGAGTTCAAAATTCAGAGGTGAGACCCCCTTTTTTGGCATTCTAATGCTGTTCTTAAGTTTGTATGATTTTGATTCCTAGTTTGAGACTATATGGTTGTTTTGTGATGAACTGAGTACTGGGTTTTGTTGCCTAGGCCTAGTGTTAGGTTTTGGAGGCTGGACTCCTGTTAGAAACTCTAGTATTGGTCGAATTCTGGGTCTGAATTTGTAGGGATCACAAGTTGAGAGAATTGGGGAAGAACACCATATTCTGGGCTTGATTTGCATTTCTAGCAACCTAGCGCAACCGCGCTAGGTCAGGCAGGACCGCGCTAGTGTCACAGAAATGGGGAAATTGAGCTTCGATTTGGGTCTCAAGTTCAAGAGCACAACCATGCCAATGCCTTGGAAACCCTAAACTTTATGGGGGCGCGACTGCAGCAAGGGGAGGTGCGACCGCGCAAGGGGCCCCGAAATGTCAGTTTGCTAAATTTTAAGGGCTATGCCTGGGGGCTCGGGAATCTGATCCGGAATCTCACTTGGGGGCTTAGGGGAAATTTGTAGCCCCCTGTTAACTAAGAACAATGGTTTTAAGAGTTAGAGTTCAGTTCAGAACTCGAGTTCTGGGGTTAATTCCTGATGAACGCATACTTGTGTTCTGACTAGGGTTTCTGCCAAGCTTGGGTCAGGGATAGTGTAATGCCCTGGTTAGCCAAGACCGTTACACTGTGTGTTTACGAAGGTGCAAGACTTGCTAATCAAGTCATTTAGTTAAAAACGTATTACTGAAACTATAATTGAGCTAGGGTTAAAAGATTTTGGTCACAAAAGTTTCTTTTCATATATTTGAACATTTTAGTACACGGGATCCCAAAAGTAATAACGTTTAAAAGACAGTTTACAAAAATTCAAAATAAAAGTACAACTACTAGCCACTCTAAGGGCAAAACAGACATTTAGGCTTTTCCCATCCTGTATCACTCCTCGGCCGTGGCGGCCAAACAGCTAACTATGTACATTAAACTCGAAAACTCTCTAACTCAGGACTGGTCCACCTTGCCCTTGCCTTTACCTGCACCACGTAGCACCCGTGAGCCGAGGCCCAGCAAGAAACCAGATAACAGAGCATAACTATTGAGCAATCAATTTACAAATCAACAATCAAACTCATAAGCATAACCACATTCTCAATAATCCACAACAGTTATATAATCAGGCATTCAGCATACCAAGTTCATCAATTAACATTAATAATCAAATCACATATTAGTGAGGGTCGACACCCTTAGGTCGCACCCCTATTTATCCCACTGACTTCGGCTCGCTTAAACCGAGCTTAGTGAATATTAAGTTGTCCTCAGCTACCAGTGGCCGAGCCGCGCCCTGTGCGCAAATATTGATTTTGACACTCTTAGGCCGGTTATCACATGTCCCATGGCATAATACCATCTATGACATTATACAGATATAGGGAGCTCTTAGTCCCACCATTAACACATAACCGGGTGCAGTTTCTTACCTTTGATTCCGCTAGCTTTGTTCAATGAAATCAACCCTCAAGCATGATCCCTTCCGAGCCCTAGCATACACCTAGTCACAACCACAAATTAGAATCATCACCAAACTTTAATTCCAAAACCTAACCTCGGGACCAATCCCAAGCCCTCGAGAAGCCCTAATTCCACCAAACGGGGTGGTGGAATCAAACCCCGAGCCCCCGAGCAAAAACCCTAAGAAATAACCCAAAAACCCTCTTCTGAAAATAGGGTAGCGCAACAACGCTTCAAATTAGCGCTACAAGCAATGCCATAAGCACCAGGAAACCCAAGCCTAGTGCTGTAGCGCCCAAAGGCTAGCGCTACAGCGCTAGTCACAGATCAACAACACCCTGTTTTTCCTTCCTTCAATTTTCCTCGAACCAAAACCCCTTCGAACCCTTCCAAACCTCAACTACACACCAAATTCAGTATACCATGACCTATATCTCACCCCACACAACCCAATAACTTAAGACTTAACCACATGCATCATCAAACTAAGAAAACAAACATTGAACTCAAGAACTCAAGAATTCAAACAGATGCTCAAAAACTTAGAGCCTCAAAGCCAGAATTTGTTACCTTCCATGGAGAATTTTGACCCTAGGTTATCTCTAGTATCCTTCCAGCCTCAAGCCCTTCAAATCCTCAAGCTTATTTCCCTTAATTCCATCCAAAACCCAAGCTTAGAAATCACCTCAATAAAAACTCAGAAAAACTCATTAGAAATCTTGAAACTTACCTTAATTGAGTAGCTAATCCCTGTTAACTCCTTGAGCTTCACCAAGGTCTTTAGCCCTAAGTTCCAGTCTGAGCCTGCTCTGAAATTCCAGCTCAAAACTCACAAAAAATGGTGAGGAATAGAGCAAACCGAACAAAGAAGAAAGAGTCCCTGTTTTTCTTCTTTCTTTCCTTCTCTTTTCTTTCCTTTAACTTCTGAAGCTTTCTACAGCCTCCACTAAAACTAAAAAGACAATATAACACTTATCTCTTTCCTGTCAAATGACCATTTTGTCCTCCCATTAATTCCTAAGCCTTAAAGCACACAAATGGCATTTTAGTCACTACCTCCCAATTCCCGCTAATTCCTCGAGTGTCCCTAATAATTACCGCTTACATTCCGACACTTAACCAATCACCAATTATTTTCCTCAGTCTCAAATAATCCCCAATATACTTCTCAAATTCCCAGAAATACCCCCAGACTCCCACGAGCCGGTTATAAATCCCCGCTGTGACTTTCCCGCTAAATCGCTCGCTAGGATCGCCTCGAGTCACAAGCTACAAATATATCCACATAATAATGTGGTCTCAACATTTTATCACAAATATTTACATTTATGCCCTCAATGGGCCAAAATTACAAATATACCCTTATACCCTAATCAGGGCCTACATGCACACTAATACACATAGTCATGCATTGCATTTATCCAAATAATCATATAAGCATGCTTTTCACCATTAATTCACATAAATTCCACTTGTGCCCTCCCGACACACTAATCAAGGCCCTTAAGTCTTATTAGTAATTTTGGGTCGTTACAGATAGCGCTCGTGGTCATTTCATTATATGCATGAGGTTCGAGGTAAGAAAACTGCACATGATGCATGAGATACGTGATTAGGGCTTGGCCTAGTTGTTAAATGTAATTTGTATTAAGGCTTGGCCCAGGTGTTAAATGTAAATATGATTGGGGCTTGGCCTGGCTATCAAATGTAAATATGATTTAAGGGCTTGGCCAGGTTGTTAAACGTGAGCATGGTTAGGGCTCGGGTCCCTGTAAATAAGCATGATTATCATTATACATGTGAATATATGTTTAAGAATATTGGAATGCGTTGCATTTTTTTACATGATGATTGTACAATATATATGATTATTCTAGAATGAAAGCTCAGTTTATAAGTCACGGTCGGCACTATGCGTGCAGAACGCAGGCCGTTATTGCTAGGACACACTGGGAGTGTATTATGCACTTGAATGGCTCGGATGCCACTTGAATAAATAGAAGTGTGATACGCACTTGTGTGACCCTATGGTCGCTTACTTGTACAATATGTTTGCTTGGTTTTAGTTATTACTGTTAAGCATGCTATTATATACTATTGATTATTTGAATCTGTTAAATATGTTTTCTTGTTGAGCCTTGGCTCACGGGTGCTATGTGGTGCAGGTAAGGGTAAGGAGAAGCTTGACCAGGCATGAGTTGGAGAGCTAGAGGCGATGTGTACATATGTAGTCTGCTCGACCACCATGGTCAAGATATCGCAGGGGAACTAGGGTTGGATCCTATTTTGCCGATTAGGTCGACTTATTTTGTAATCTTTGTGTTGTAAACAATTTTCAAACTTTTATTTTTGGATCCCAAGTAAAGACTAAAGTTTTCTTTAATGGAAATGTTTATTCCTTGACCAAGATTTTTAATACCTGAACCATTAGTCACTTAATCACATGTTTTAGTCCAAATGACTCGTTTAGCAGTCCAACACTAATTTAAACACACGTCGTAATGGTCCCTGATTAGTAGGGTGTTACAATAATAGATGATCATTTGTGGATCAACCTAAATGCTGAGTATTCATGAACTCCTGTTTGTGTTTATTGCAACTTTTGATTCACTCATTAAAGTTTCTTAGGATAATGAGGCTAATGACTTTTATTTTGGAGATTCAATATCATGAATGGATGGGAACATGATTTACAATAATGGAATACATAATTTCGTTAGGATTAATGCCTTAAAAAAATGTAAAGACATTTTATTGAATTAAATAAAAGAACAATTCTATTATATTTAAATATTATAATTATTGTTTGAATTAATTGTATGATAATATCAAGAAAATTCCTTATTCATTCATTAGAATATGATCTTGTATTAGTAAGTGAGAATTAAGATTATATATAATGATTAAATTAGTCACTAACATTTTAAAGTATTGAATCTTTAATGAATGGTTACTAGTGCGGTTTACTAAGCATACGAGATGTAAGTGATCTAGATTCAGATTACTGACGTGGATAGACATCTTAGAAAATGTGATGTATATAATAGAGATTATATATGATAGGACCGATAATAATTAATTATCTTTATAAACTTGTCGTTTGACATAAATATTTGATTCTTATCATAATAGATGATCATTTGTAGATTAGTCTAAATCCTGAGTATTAAAGAACTCATGTTTGTATTCATTGGATCTTTGTATTAACTCGTTAAGGTTTCTTGGTATAATGAGGCTAATGAATTTTATTTTAGAGATTCAATATCATGAATGGTTGGGAACATGAATTACAATAATGGAATTCCTATTTTCCTAACAGATCGAATATTGGTTCCCTTGAGGGTTAGTTTTGGAACTGAATAGTTATTGAGCTCAAATCTATAATTTGATTATAGATTATTTATTTGCTAGTGAATTAATGGTACTTAAGGATCAAGAGGTAATTATAAGGGTAAAACGGTAATATTTACCAGCTCTAATTAACGAACCAATAAATGGAGGACAAAACTACATTTATTGATTATATCAATGGACCACAAGAGAAAACTCTGTAAATATAATTCTATAAATACTTAGAGTGCAATTCCATATTTATAGTGGAGTAATCATTGAATTAACAAATAAGATTATTGGATTAAAGAGTTTAATTAATAATCTGGTTTATTGGAGCTTCGTATTATAGGTCCATGGTCCCTAGATCTCATTTGTCCTATATTGTCAAGGGTATGGATGTCAAAAGAAAAATTGGTAGAGAGGACTAAATTGCAAAGAAATTGATTTTTCAGGGCAATGAAATAATTAAGTGATAATTATAGACAATATATTAATTATGAATAAATTAATTATTTAACTACATAGTTTTTATTTTGAAAAACTAAATAAAAACAATTGGTTAAAATAAATTTTAATCTTGTTTGGATTAATGTATCAATAGAGATTAATAATTATCTTATTTAGAATAAAATATTTATTTATTTAAAAATAATATTCTAAGATAAAATTAATTTTGAATTAACTGATATTTATTTTGGGATAAATATATTGTCTTAAATATTAATTAAATAAACAAATGAGAAAATTAGGGGTAACCCTAATGGTGTGGTCGACACACTTACTGTACAATGAGTGTGGCGCCACACACATGGATTTCATATCCCTGGAATTTGAATTTTGAATTTCAAATAAATTGTTTTATTTAATTATTATTTTTTAAATATATTTAAATTAAATAATTAAATAAGGTTGTAACTGATCATTTTTATTTTAATAAAATAAAGATTAATTAAATTAGTTTATTATTCTTATAAACCTGAAAAGAAGCGATACTTTTCATAGACTATCAGACTGTCTCTCTAAGATAGAAGCGATAGTTTTCCCAAACCTGAAATCTATTCAACATCTTCTCTCTATCAAACATTTCTAGTTTACATGTGTTGAGTACATCTATTGAGTCATAAATTAACCTTTTGAATCCTACGTGCCCACAAGCATCCTTGTGTGTTTGGGGATTGGTTTGGAAGATCATGGTGTGAACTTTCAGAACTTGGATCAGAAGATCGTTGATTTTATACAAAAATATTCAAGGACACTTGATAGGCTACGTGAGGTAATCTCTAACCTGGTTGTATGTGATTTAATATATATATATATATATGTGTGTGTGTGTATGTGTATGTTCTTGGCTGGTATTGATAACTATTCAAAATGGCCCATTCCCCGTTGCGTATCTTTGATTTGCTCTTTTAATACCAACAATTGGTACCAGAGCAGTCTACATATATATATATATTAAATGTTGTGTGAGTTTCTTGCATTTTTTATATGTATGTTGATATTTATATTGAATGAATGGATATTCTTTTGAATGTGTGGTTGAATGGTGAATTGTTAATTATATGGTGTTATTGGGTTAGGAATTTAGGGGGTGTTTGGTATGAGGTAAAGTAAAGGTGGGAATGAGAATCTAAAACCATTCCTATGTTTGGTTCAAATTTTAAGGGGGTAAAGTGATTAATTTGTGTAGGTCCCACATCTATTTTAAAGGTAAAGTGAAACCTTTTGTACACAAGAGTTTAATATTACCTCCATCCTAAACCCCTCTACACTTTCCAAGGCAACTCAACTACTCAAAACAAACACCCCCATTTTTAGATCTTGTGTAAGCCATAAAGGGCATAGGATATTTGTAAAATCTTATTTTTGTAATATGTTTTTGAAAAATTTGTACACAAAGAAGAAAGAAGGACCGAAGCCTATGGCCCAAGCTCTAGCCGCACGCACCAGCCTGAGCCACGGTTACCTGTGCACCACACGCACGCCTGCGATCTCGCACCCATGTACCTGCGAGCTTGCGCCTGCGCACCAACGCCCGTATGCCTGCGAGCCCACACCCCTGCGCTTGCGCACCCACGCCCATGTGCTTGCATGCCCGTGCCCATGTGCTTACTACGTGCACCACTGTAGCCCATGCACACCCAAGGTGCCGGGCTCACTGCCTGCGGCGGCCACCAACCCGAGTCCTTGAGGCTCCATGGTGTCGCCGGCCCTAGTGGTCTAGGGCACCAATATTGGTGCCCAAAGCTAGATCCTATTTTTGTGCAATTAATATTTTATTTAATTAATTTTTAAATTGCTTGAATTTAAAAGATTATTTATCTTATTTTTTTCTCTAAAAATAAAATATCTTTTAGTTGGTTAAGATTTTATCTTAAGTTTAAATAGTTATTTGAATTTGATTCTTTAATTATTTAAATTCAAATAAATTAAAAAGATGACAAAATGATTATTTAATTAAAAGATAGTTTTAATTAAATGAATTAGTTAGAAAGTTAGTTTCTAATTAATTGGTTGGGCATAACTAAATTCCTAAAGATTAACAAAATAGTCTAAAAGAGAGGAGAAGCATTCTTGTCGTCTTGAAAACAAGTTAAAGGCTATTTTGAAATTTTATTTCTATTTTTTCAAGGGTTGTAAATTTAGAAATACCCAATAGTACTCGATTAATTATTTATTGTATTTATTTAAATAAATGTTAATTAATGTTTGATTTATAACATGATCATGCATTAGTCGATTACATGCCATTCATGAAACTCCACACAATTTTTATTAATCATGCATCTTTTAGAAACATGATTATTTAGGATTGTCCTAATTGTTTATGTGAATTGTTTTGGAGAAATCAATTGCATGTAAACTACTATTATAAAAGCAATAGTTTTTATAGCCCTTTAAGATAACCGACTTTTATTTAAAACGTGCTTTAGTAAAGTTAGATGAATGTAATGGGTAATTATCTAGATCACATTAATTGTAGAAATAAACTCTTTTATAATTAAATATATTTTGTAATTAATTACACTCATAGGTTATTAATAACTAGTAATTAATTTAGAATTAATTAATTAGTTTATAAAACACATTATTTCTAAAATAGTAAGTGAGAGAAGGTGAACATCTCAATGTGACCTATGGTCTCCATTATTAGTACAACACCGTGAGATATGAATAATGCCTCGAGGCGGCTTTTTTTCCGTCCCCCTAAGGAAGGTTTCTAGACATTCTAATACCAATGTTGGTTCCTTACGAAGTTAGAAATGAGTGATGTATTTTAGGCTTGACCGACCCTAAGGCGGCACTTTCTAAGTTAAGTCGTGAATTCCGAAATAATAGGTTACACTTACAAAGATGCAATTAAACTTTTGCAGTGGATAATTGCTTCTTGACCAAACCAGTGGTACATTATTTTTAAAAGAGAATATAAAGAGTTATTTTGAGTTTTAAATTTTAAAGATAAGATTGTCTTATAAGCTATCTGAATTTAACTTGACCGACTCTAAGGCGACACTTTATGTGTTTTAGTTGTTGTATTCATGCATCATATTTACTTTCTGAATAATTGATATTTTCAAATAATAATATTATTGTATTTTATATTCAGTCATAAAATGTTGTCACTCAATTATTTTCCTATCATGTGCTTGGTAATGCATCAAATGATTGGTGATCATATTAGTAAAGTGAAACTAACTGAAGAAGATGAAGGGAGATTGATAAATTCAACTTTTTTTTTTCTTTTTCATTTTTCGGCTAAAAAGCTTAAACATATCTATAATGAAAAATGACCTCCTCCTGTACCATCAAGAGATGCAAGGAAAGAAGAATATGAAAAATATGTTGATTGGATGAGATTAAATCACATGGCAAGATTTTACATTCTTTGTACCATGGCAGAAAAGCTAAGGAAAAAATTCGAACACATAGAATTTGCATGTGATATGTGGGATGCTATCTATGAGGATATTTAGACAAGACCGCAATCGCGAAAAATGTAGATATGATTTACCTTTACCTTAGGATTAATAGTGGATAATAGCATATAACATTCTGAATCTTTGATTTGGAAACCACTAATCATATTTTTATTCTTCTTTACAAACACTTGAGCAATCAAGAGGAACTTGCAGATGGAGACAAAAAGGGAAAAATGAAGAGAGATAAAGCGTCTAGTTAAAGAAAGCATTGAAGAAAGTCCTTTTATTTTATAAATTCTTCAGTTTTTATTAAAAGAAAACTTTATTGTTGTTTGAACAATGTCTTAGTTTGTTCCTTTTAGTATTTTGAATTTTATTGCATGTATTGACTTTAGAATATTTTATTTATAATTTGATTATTCTTAATTTTTTCTTTAGACATGCAATCGAATAATCAGACTTTAACGCTTTCATTAAATTGAACAAAAACTTAATAACTCAGAATTATTTAAAGTAGCAAAACTCCAAGAAAACAAAAGACAAAAAGTTTCAAATGAGGATGACACATATCTTTGACATCTTAGACTTGGTCATATAGGTGTAGGCAGGATAAACCAGTTAACTAAAGATGGACCTTGGAGAGAACTAAGAGTTGGAACTCTTCCGGTTTATGAATCTAGTCTAGAAGGCAAAATGACCAAATGTCATTTCTTAGCGAAAGGCAATAGAGCTAAAGAACCTTTGGAACTTGTACACATCGATGTTTGTGGTCCAATCAATATACAAGCAAGAGGTAGGTATGAGTAATTCGTCACTTTTATTGACAGTTACTCAAGATATGGTCATACTTACTTAATGCTTAGGAAATCGGAAACCTTTGGTAAGTTTTAAGAATTCAAAGCTGAGGTTGAGAAACAATTAGGTAAGACTCTTAAGACACTTTGATCTGATCGAGGTGAAGATTATTTGGATTTAGAATTCAAAGATTTCTTGCTGGAGCATGGTATTCTATCCCAACTCACAGCACCAAGAACGCCACAACAAAATGGTGTTTCTGAAAAAAGAAACAGGACTTTGTTAGACATGGTCAGGTCTACGTTAATCTACTCTTCAAACAACGACTTACATTTTGAATGGAGTCCCATCTAAGACCATAAGAAAAATGCCACGGGAACTGTGGAATGGAAACAAACCTAGTTTGCACCATTTCTGCATTTGGGGTTGTCCTGCTCATGTTCTTGGACCTAAATCAGGGAAACTTGATTCAAAGTTTGAAGTGTACATTTTTGTGGGCTACGCTCCAGAAACAAGAGGCGATTAATTCTATAGTCCCAAGGACCAAAAGGTATTTGTTTCAACAAATGCAACCTTTCTTCAACACGACTATGTGAATAACTATAAACCTCGGAGCAAGGTAGTATTGGAGGAACTCATAGCTGGTAAGATTCACCATCATCTTTATCATTAAATGATAAACGACAAATGGAGGAAACCACTATTCCTGAAAAGGAAACCCTAGTGCAACGTTGTAGTGGAAGGATTGTGAGACAACCTATTCGCTACAAACATGAGGCACATGTCCTTGACTCTGATATAGACAAGGATGATCCATTAACCTTTAAAGAGGCAATGAATGAACTTGAAAATGAGAAATGACAAGAATCCATGAACCAAGAAATATAATCTATGTATTCTAATTCCGTCTGGGAAAGTGTAGATTCACTTGAAGATGTCAGGCCCATTAGGTGGAAATGGATATACAAGAAGAAAAGAGGTGTAGATGGGAAAGTGGAGACTTTCAAAGCAAGGCTAGTAGCCAAAGGCTACACTCAGAGAGAAGGTGTTTATTATGAAGAAACATTTTCGCTTGTGGCCATGCTTAAATCCGTTCGTATCCTCTTATCCATAGCTACCACCTATGACTATGAGATATGGAAAATGGACATCAAGACAACCTTTCTAAATGGATATCTTGATGAAAGTATCTATATGGTACAACAAGAAGGGTTCATCAAGAATGGGGAAGATAAAAAGGTGTGAAAGTTGCTGAAATCCATTTATGGATTAAAGAAAGCATCTAGATCTTGGAATATCACCTTTGATGAAACAATTAAAACATATGGCTTTGAACAGAATGTCGACGAAGCATGGGTGTACAAATACATCAAAGGAAAAGTATTGGTTTTCCTAGTTCTTACATGGATGACATTCTCCACATTGGCAACAATGTAGAGAGATTGTCAAACAAGAAGAAGTGGTTGGCCGAAAAGTTCCAAATGAAAGATTTGGGCGAGGCGAGCTATTTTCTAGGAATTAAAATCCTAAGGGATAGGTAGAACAAGCTCTTGGCACTTTCTCAGGATAATTATATCGATAAGGTGCTTGAAATATTCGCTATGGAGAATTCCAAGAAAGGTTAGGTACTAAACAGACATGGAATTACTTTCTCCAAGGAACAATTTCCTAAGACAACTTAGGATGAAGAGGATATGAGAAAGTATCCCTAAGCTTCACCAGTTGGGAGTCTAATGTATGTCATATTGTGTACAAGAACCGAAATATGCTATGCGATAAGGATTGTGAGTCGTTATCAATCAAATCCTGGTTTGGAACATTAGAATTCAGTAAAGCACATTCTAAAGTATCTTAGCAGAACAAGCCATTACATGCTTCTATATTCAGAGGGTGAGTTGAACCATATTTGATACACTGATTCTGATTTCCAATCAGACAAAGACAGTCGTAAGTCGGCATCTGGGTCAGTGTTCACTCTTGGTGGAGGAGTTGTGGTCTGGAGGAGCATTAAATAATCCAGCATATCAGATTCAACCATGGAAGTCGAATACATAGTGGCTTGTGAAGCAGCTAAGGAGGCGGTTTGGTTGAGAAAGTTCTACACTGATCTGGAAGTAGTTACAGATATGGATAAGCCACTAACCCTATACTGTGACAACATAGGAGCAGTAGCTAACTCCAAGGAACCAATAAGCCACAAGAGTGGAAAACATATAGAAATGAAATACCATCTGGTTAGAGAGATTGTACACCGTGGTGATGTGACTGTTATGAAGACAGCGTCGAAATAGAACCTGGCTGACCCGTATACCAAGAAACTTCCTGCAAAGTCGTTCATGGGTCATGTATGCAACATGAGATTAAGAGAGATGCCTCACTTGCTTTGAGCGCAAGTGAAAGATTGTTAGGATTAATGCCCTAAAATGATGTAAGGACATTTTATTGAATTAAATAAAAAATAATTTTATTATATTTGAATATTATAATTATTGTTTGATTTAATTATATGATAATATCAAGAAAAATCCTTATTCATTCATGAGAATATGATCTTGTATTAGTACGAGAGAATTAAAATCATATATAATGAATAAAATAGTCAGAGACATATTAAAGTATGGAATCTTTAATGAATGGTTACTAGTGCGATTTACTAAGCATACAGTATGCAAGTGATATGGATTCATATTACTGATGTGGATAGACTTCTTAGTAAATGTGTTGTATATAATAGAGATTATATACGACACGAACGATAAGAATTAATTATCTTTATATACTTGTTGTTTGACATAAAGATTTGATTCTTATCACAATAGATGATCATTGTAGATCAGTCTAAATCCTGAGTATTAATGAACTCATGTTTGTGTTTATTGAATCTTTTGATTCACTCGTTAAGGCTTCTTAGTATAATGAGATTAATGACTTTTGTTTTGGAGATTCAATATCATGAATGGCTGGGAACATGAATTACAATAATGGAATCCATACTTTTCTAATAGATCGAATATTGGTTCCCTTAAGGGTTAATTTTGGAACTTAATAGTTATTGGGCTCAAACCTATAATTTGATTATAGATTAATTATTCTCTAGTGAATTAATGGTACTTAAGGATTAAGAGATAATTAGAAGGGTAAAACGGTAATCTTGACCAGCTTTAATTAACGAACCAATAAATGGAGGACAAAACTACATTTATTGACTATATCAATGAACTACAAGAGAAAACTTTGTGAATATAATTTTATAAATACTTAGAGTGCAATTTCATATTTATAGTGGAGTAATCATGGAATTAATGAATAAGATTATTGGATTAAAGAGTTTAATTAATAATCTGGTATATTGGAGCTTCATATTATAGGTCCATAGTCCTCAGATCACATTTGTCCTACATTGTCAATGGTATGAATGTAGAGAGAGTGACTTAATTGAAAAGTAATTACTTTTCTAGGGCATGTAAATAATTATGTGATAATTATAGGCAATTGATTAACTATGAATTAATTAATTATTTAACTATATAGTTTTATTTTGAAAAACTATAGGTTTTAAAAAATATTAATCTTGTTTGGATTAATGTATAAAGAGAGAGTAATAATTATCTTATTTAGAATAAGATATTTATTTATTTATTTAAAACTCATACTTTAATATAAAGATAAGTTTGAATTAACCGATATTTATTTTGAGATAAATATATTGTCTTAATATTAATTAAATAAACAAATGAGAAAATTAGGAGTAACCCTAATGGTGTGGTCGACACACTCACTGTACAGTGAGTGTGGCGCCATACACAAGGATTTCCTATCCCTGGTATTTGAATTTTAAATTTTAAATAATTTTTTTTATTTAATTATTATTTTTTAAATATGATTTAAATTAAATAATTAAATAAGGTTTTAACTGATCAGTTTTATTTTAATGAAATATAGATCAATTAAATTAGTTAATTATCTTTATAAACCTGAAAAGAAGCGATATTTTTCAAGATTATTATTTTCATAGACTGTCAGATTCTCTCTCTGAGACAGAAGCGATAGTTTTCCTAAACCTTGAAAACTATTTAATTCATCTACTCTCTATCAAACCTCTCTAATACTCATGTGTTGAGTACATCTAGAGAGTCATAAATCAACCTTTTGAATCCTGCGTGCCCACACACGTCCTTGTGTTCTTGAGGATTGGTTTGGAAAATCAAGGTGTGTGCTTTAAGAACTTTGATGGGAAGATCGTTGGTTTATACAAAAATATTCAAGGAATCTTCATACGCTACGAGAGATAATCTCTAATATGATAGTATGTAATTTAATATATATATATATATGTGTGTGTGTGTGTGTGATCTTGGCTGGTATTAATAAGTATTCAAAATGGCTCATTCCCTGTTGCGTATCTTTGATTTTCTCTTTTAATACCAACAACTTTTCTAACAGAACAAATATTAGTTCTCTTAAGGGTTAATTCTGGAACTGAATAGTTATTGAGATCAAACCTATAATTTGATTATAGATTAATTATTTGCTACAGAATTAGTGGTACTTAAGGATCAAGAGATAATTAGAAGGGTAAAACGATAGTCTTGACCATCTCTAATTAACGAACCAATAAATGGAGGACAAAACTACATTTATTGATTATATCAATGAACTACAATAGAAAACTATGTAAATATAATTCTATAAATAATTAAAGTGCATTTCCATATTTATAGTGGAGTAATCATGGAATTAATAAATAAGATTATTGGATTAAAGAGTTCAATTAATAATCTGGTTTATTGGAGCTTCGTATTGTAGGTCCATGGTCCCCAGATCACATTTGTCATACACTATCAAGGGAATGAATGTCAAAAGAAAGATTTTTAGAGAAAATGACTTAATTGCAAATGAACTAATTTTTCAGGGCAAGAAAATAATTATGTGATAATTATAGGAAATTGATTAAATATGAATTAATTAATTATTTAACTATATAGTTTTTATTTTGAAATTCACTAAGTGTTTATACATAGCTTGTATTTTAACACTTAAATTTTGTATTTAACCAATCATAACAACATCTTTAATTGAAATAGCTTCATTGTTGTAAACACTTAGTACAATTATATCAATAAAAAAGACTCATGGACTAGGTGTGATTAACCACTAAACCGCCTAAAATCTTATTGTCCCTTTTTTTCTCTTGTTCATCTTCTTTTTAAAGCTTTCTACGCTTTAATTTATCCAATGTCAACAATTATAATTTATTTATTTAAATTTTTAAGATCCATTCAAAGTTTAAACTTTTTTTTAATAAAAAGATGACATGTATCACTAAAGTAGAATATATTAACCACACTTAACAATGTAACATTTATGAACTGTGATATAAAAATAATTGAGTATATAGTACAATAAACTAAATGCATTAGTAACTAGTTTTGTCTTTACATTTTTAGTTGTAACTTCTTCAGCAAGTCTTACCAATGCCCGAGTAGCTAGTCTCTTTGAGGAATTGGGGTCTAGCTACTAAAGCAAATATCTCAAATGTAAGTTATTATAACCTAATGAGCTAGTCAACCTTCGCTCTTGGTGTATCGTGAGTTACATTAGTTGTCTACTCAAGAATTTGGACAATCATGTGTCAGACACTCACCAAGGCTCAAATCATTTATTTTGAGTGTGACACTATCCTAAGATGGTCACATGCCCCCAGAATGTCGGGGGTGCATGGTTATCACAAGTGACAATGGAGAAAATAATTTATGAACCAAGATATAAAAAAAATGAACAAATAACGCAAATGACTTGACAAGATTAAGAAAATCTATGTCCAAAACTATTATTCAAAACCACTATGAATGAAGCTTGAGGTTTCTACACTTGGAATAAAGAGTGAGATATAACAAGCATCTTTACACTTGCAAGCTTTTCTTGATGAAGATTTTAGAGAAAACTTTGAGTCTTGGGGAGCTAGAGAGAGAGAGAGTAGAAAGGAGTGATTAAATCCCATATGCTCTAAAATAACTTTAAATATGTTATGCATCGTGATTAATTCAACCAACAGGATTATAGCTTTAATGCACATCCTTTTGGAGCCAAAAAACACATGTTTTGAATTTCGTGGTGTAGTAACCAATGTTACTTTTTTCTTAGACCTCTTTATTTATGTGATTGTAGGTTGTTTTTATTTTATAGAATAGTTTTTAATTTGAGTTGTGGTGATAGAATAAGGTTTATGATTATTATAGTATAGTATATTTTTTATGGTATAGTTAGAATAAGGTTAATAATCTTATAATATAGTTTGTGGATAGTTAATTTAGAATTATTGAGAGAATAAAATATTATTCTACTATTGGTGGCTGAAATGTATAGTTTACTTTGGATTTATTTTTATTTAATTAAGTAAGAAAAATAAGATAGGAATCCTAAACTACTTAGGCCTATTTTTGTTGAGTTTGTTTAGAACCTAAGTAACTAAGTGGAATTTTTTTATATTATTTATTATTATTTTATGTGTGGCCGAAATGTGTATAAGATATTTAGGGATTTGAATTTTAAATATGATTTATAGTTAGAGTGAATTTAGGAGATAATCAAGAGAATTCTAGTGCAGTTAGGAATTCTAAGAGCCTATAAATAAAACCTATTCCTTCTTTTCTTTTTCTCTCATTCAATCTTGCTTTCCTTTGAACTATCAAATGCACACACTCTCTCTCTCCCTCTTGTTGTCGTGCACCCACCACCCATATAAACCCTAGATCGAAGTCATCATCATCACCATCACCTCTTCATGATCTTTGAAAACCCTAGTCAACCCTAGTGTGGCCAAATTCACCTAAAACCTAATTGCATCAAATTTTAAAACCCTAACTTTCATCAGAGACAGCCGCCTAGTATCCACAACCACACAACCAAAGCTATTTTTCTAATCGCCAAAACTGTACAAGCATTTAAGGATCTAGGGTTTCTTCAAGATCAAGGTTGAGGTATAGTTATGTTTTAATTTTGTTGTGAGTTTTAGATCTATTAGTTTATATTTTGATGATGGTATTATGTTTATGAAATAGGGTTCTAAGCGAGATTAGCATATAAAGGATTCAAGTAAAGTTTTTGTGCACCACACTAACGGTAAGGAAAATTAGGCAATGTAGATGTTAGATCTACTATTTTATATGGCTAACATTTCAGGTACATGGAAACGGTAAGGGTAGAGCACTAATGCTCTATTTTAGGTCGTGGAGGCACTGTGGTATAGTGGATTGTGGAGATGTCCAACCATTATAGCTCTTATTTGTTTCATTGGATGTCCTGATTTGTTATTTATGTGTTTATGGCTAATGTTATGATTGCAGGATATAATTTATGATCTAGATCTGTGTGTGATCTTTGGTATGACGATGATATAGAATAGATTATGACTTTGGATTCTATTATGATTCTGGTATTGCATTGTGAAATTGTTTGTTATGAGCTTATGGTTGATTTCTGTATGATTTGCTGTGTATTTTCCTTACTGGGCTTGAAAGCTCATTCCTTTCTTTTATTTTTGCAAATTAAGGTAACCTTAGATGACCGGTGGTGAGCGGATTCCTGATAGCAAGACTGGTGTGAATATGTGGGGGTCGTATAGTCGCGTGTTATTTTTCTTGGGAAAATTACGAACTTTATGATTAAATGTTGCCTAGTTTTATTTTTATTCTATTATAAAGACTATTATTTATTTTTCTTAAACTATAGTTATGTTTATTTTAAATTATCAATAAAGAAGGCGAATTTTTTTTCGATTTATTAAGTTTATTTTTCAACATCTTTATTTTCTAAAATTATAGTTATAATTTAGGGTGTTACAAGTGGTACTAGAGCCATGGTTATACTTGTCCAGAATGTTCTCACATATTCATACAAGTCAGAAAAAGGGGCTGCGTCGTTACCAAGTAAGTACCTTGTTTTGTTTATATTACTTATAACCCTACTAATTGTAGTTTATTTTGGTTTCAGAGTCTAGAACAATGAATCATAATGTGATTAGAGCCATTAAAGCCATAAGGAGGATTCCTGATCCAGCCTGGACCACCCAACATGAGAGAATATTTTTAAGAATTGACACAATTAATTCAGAAATTAAGCACGTGGTGTCTACTTATAGGGCTTTACTTAAATCTCATGAGAAATATATAGTTCTCAAGCATTCGCTTAATTCACCATTAGCAGGGCCGGGTTTAGACTTAGTGTTGACGGTGAGAACTCGTTAACCAAGTTAAGTTAGAAAAACAGAAATGTAGAGATTATCAAAAAAAAAAAACTTTGAAGATCAAATTGAAAACTTAAAGAACACTTGTAGAAGAAAAATGATGAACTGAAAGTGTATTTCTTATGGTGTAGTGCTATAGTGATTTTTTCAACCCCCTTCTAAGTGGAAGTGAAGTTTCTTTTATAGTGGGCTCTAATGGCCCATGATACAATGTGGTCCAGGGGACCAGGCAGTACACAAGTACACTGTCAGGAGAGTGGTTTCAGAGGTAGTGGTGTTGGTACCAGTACATGGCCAGGTATCATGAGGATGTCTCCACTACTCGACTGTAAAAATGTCAGAGGAGTGGTGCAGGTGGTAGTGGTGTCGACTCTGACATCTAGCCACAGACACATACGCCATACCCCCCTCTCTTGGCGTTCCCACTACTTGTCTGGCAGGGATACCATATTCGTACTCTGACTCCTTTAGGTTTCCAGGCACATTCCAAAAGATACGTATGAGAGTTAAACTTTGCTAGCTGGGCTAAGGGGGCTAGGTGTGAGAGGTCCCGCAGGGTGCCCAGGCATGTAGTCAAAGCGAGGCCATCTCACGCGAGACCCCTAAGGGCATCACTGGCATGCACGGGTGCTCCTAGTGGTGTGGCATAGAATGCGCGAGACGAGGCCTCGCGTGGCCCCTCGGGTGCGTGCGGACGACGCGAGGTGGGGCCTCGTGTGCGAGGCTTCAGGGGCGCACATGGAGGAGGCGAGGCGAGACAGGGCCTCGCGTGACCCCTCAGGTGCGCAGGGTCGAGGCGAGGCGAGGCCTTGTGTGGCCCCTCGGGTGCGCGCGGACGACGCGAGGCGGGGCCTCGCGTGCAAGGCTGCAGGTGCGCACATGAAGGAGGCGTGGCGAGACAGAGCCTCGCGTGACCCTTCGGGTGTGCAGGGCTGAGGCGAGGCCTCGTGTGGGAGGCTGGGGTGTGCAGCCGAGTCGAGATACGGACGTGGGTCATGGACGCCTGCGTATAGTGAGGTCCTTGTGGCCTTGGCAGGTACTCATGCATGTTGGGTACCCTCGTGTGGCAAGGCTCTCGGGTCTCTCGGGGCATCTTCATTAAGGCCTCCTATGAGACATGGGTCGTGGGGAAAAGTATTGGGTTGCTTGGATTGCCTGAGGCCAATGAGGGTAAACCTCCATATTTTCCCTTGGTGGAATTTTAGCATCCACACTTAGTGTGGGAAGAGATTCGTTATGATAATATTATTATGGAGGAAGATAAATATAATGTCCTTATGGATCGTTTTTCACGATAATTTTGCCTTATGGAAGATATTGTTTTACCAAATGGGGAAAAAGGAGAAAGGATGCATTAGTTGGCTGACACTGTTAGAAACATCTTTTTGAATAACATTCCCCACGCAACACATTTTATTTACACTATAGATGGTTATATTGAGTTCACTCGAGATACGTTAGAGGAAGGATATGATATTGAAGATTAGATCTTTAGTTTAGTAGATATTTTTTTTATAATAAGAAGTTTTAGTATAACTTCATTTATTTTGTTATGGATATTTATTTGTTTTAAATAAAGTTTTTTTTTTAATTTTTTTAATTTTGAAATTTTGTATTGCTTTTTTTTTTTTTTTTATATTGTAGAATTTTTTAATGGATTTCGGTAATATTAAAATGGTTTTAAAATTGATTTTGGGCTCAGTTGAAAATGAAAGGTTTAAACTCCTCTCTTATGGGTTAGCCCATTCGTGAAGACACATTTGTTTTGCATTATTAGATTGGGCCTAATTAATGACAATTAATAAGATGAGGGTTCAAATTCCTGTCTTTTGGGTCCAAGTGGACGTTAGGGGGCGATTGGTAGTGGGATACAACATACTGAACCTAGCCCTTCTCCATGGAAGATTCAATTTTTAAGACCCATTTACCCAAGTTGGACTTAATTGTACTAGGATTAGAGTATATAGATAGATGGACCCTAATAACTCAGCATAATTGGTTAGAATAAGTGCTTGATCCTTAGTTTTAGATTTCTGCGTTTGCTCTTTTGACCCTTTTTTTTGTAATAGAAATCGAGGGATCCCGAGCCAAGACGATCTGCACGAATTAATGGATGAGGCGGAGGTCGTGATGATAATATTATTATGGAGGAAGATAAATATAATGTCCTTATGGATCATTTTTCACGAACATTTTGCCTTATGGAAGATATTGTTCTACCAAATGGGGAATAATGAGAAAGGATGCATTAGTTGACTGACACTGTTAGAAGCATCTCCCAAGAAATGCAAGAACAACCTGGTGCGGCTGAAGTCCCTCCGAGAGTAGAAGACGCCATAGCTTTAGCCGCCAGAGCAAACCTGGAAAGGGAGAATGCCAGACTAAGGGCAGAACTTTAGAGAAGAGAGGAAGAATTGCGAAGGTAGCTACAACTCCACCAAAACCGTCAACCAGAAGCGCAATAGATGGTACGCTTGGCACGGTTTTAACAAATGGTTGAACCTCGCTTTGAGGTTGTTTATGAGCGCTTCAAAAAGCAACAACCATTGAACTTTGATAGCGGGTCTGATTTGGTGGAAGCAGAAGAATGGTTGCAGTCTGTTCAATCTATACTAGAGCATATAAGGCTGAACAATGAAGACAGTGTCTCGTTCGCCTCTAGCTGCCTCAAGAGAGATGCCCGCATCTGGTGGGATGTAGTGGCGCAGACTAGAAATGTGGCTAGTATGACATGGGATGATTTTGTGCAACTCTTTAATAAAAAGTATTGTAGCCCTGCTATCTTGGCCACACGGGTGGATGAGTTCATTACCCTCACCCAGGGCAATTCATATGTAACTGAATACGCCAGAAAATTCGACCATCTGTCTAAATTTGCACCAGACACTGTGTTGATAGAAACATTGCGGATTCAACGGTTCGTGAAGGGGTTAAAACCTATGATCGCTAGAGATGTAAAGCTGGTTGGAGGGGTAACCACATATGCTGAAACCTTGGAAATAGCATTAGAAGGTGAACTATCGGAGGAGACTATCTAGAAAGAAAATGCTGCCAAAAGAGATGCGAAGAAGGGGAACGCTGGGCAACAAGACCATAAGAGGAAGCACCCTGGTAGTCAAGCTCAGGAGGTAGATAAAAAGGGTAAATTAGTGGAATCTAGCGGTGATACCAAAAAACCCTATGTCGAATACCCACAATGCCCAACTTGTAAGTGAAAGCATCCAAGAGAATGCCAGCTCCTGAAGAAAGGATGCTTTAACTATGGCCAAGAAGAACATATGAAGAAATATTGTCCAAAGGAGAAGGAGCAGAAAAATGACAACGACTTAGTTCTTGCACGAGTTTTTGCTCTCACCCAAGGAGAAGCAGAGACCAATAACACGGTTGTGACAGGTCAGCTTATTATTTCTAGTAAATTATGCAAGGTATTATTTGATTCTGGAGCTATGCATTCTTTTAATTCTCATAGAATGATAGGCGAACTAGAAAAGCCTTACAAACACCTTAGTAGTAAGTTCATTACGGAATTACCCGGAGGAGAGGTGGTACTATCTAGTAGAGGGGTGCGTGGCGCGTCAGTCAGAATTGAAGGTAAAAAAATATGGGTGGATCTAATTGAGCTGAACATTAAAGATTACGACATAATACTAGGCATGGAATGGCTATCAAGACACGGAGCAACAATAGACTATAAGGGCAAAACGGTCATTGTCAAAACAGACGAAGGAATGCAGTTCATTTTTAATGGAGATGTATCTCGAACTAGATTTCCTATAATCTCAGTGCTTAAGGCGCGAAAACTCATGAGCAACAGTTGCCAAGCATTACTAGTCAACGTGGTAGACAAGTCCCGGGAGACGTAGTTAAATTCAAAGAATGTCCACATCGTTTGTGAATTTCCCAAGGTATTTCTCAAAGATTTGCCGGGATTTCTTCCGAGTCAAGAGATTGAATTTGCAATAGAACGAGCACCGATCTCTAAAGTTCCCTGCCGTATGGCACCCTCAGAATTGAATGAACTAAAGTTACAGCTCCAAGAGCTGCTGGACAAAGGTTTCATTAGACATTGCTACTCACCATGGGGTGCGCCAATACTTTTTTTCAAGAAGAAAGATAAGAGCATGCATATGTGTATTGATTATCAGGAGCTTAACAAGGTAACAATCAAGAATAAGTACATGTTACGTCGTATAGATGATTTATTCGATCAGCTGCAAGGAGCTATGGTGTTCTAGAAGATAGATCTGCGGTCGGGCTATCACCAACTTAGAGTGCGGGAGGAAGATACTTCTAAGACAGCTTTCATGACGAGATATGGACACTACAATTTTTTTGTAATGTCATTTGGTATAACCAACACACCAGCAACATTCCTGAACCTGATGAACTGGGTTTTCAAGGATTACATGGATAAATTGATAGTTGTTTTCATAGATGATATGTTGATCTACTTTAAGACAAAGGTCGAGCATGAGGAACATCTCTGATTGATACAAAGGAGACTTAAGGAGCACCAGTTGTACGCAAAGTTCAAGAACTGTGAGTTCAGGTTAGAAAAGGTGGCAGTTTTAGGCCACATTGTGTTAAAAGAGGGGATAGAAGTAGACCGTGCAAAAATAGAGGCAATTAGGGACTGGCATAAACCCAAGAATGTCTCAGAGGTGAAAAGTATTCTAGGGTTAGCAAGGTACTATAGGAGGTTTGTGGAAGGGTTTTCCAGAATAGCCACACCCTTGACCAATTTGACACGGAACAACAGAAGTTCACATGGACAAAGAAGTGTGAAGAAAGCTTCCAACTACTAAAAGACAAACTCATGTCAGCACCAGTACTGTGTGTCCCCAATAACTAAGATAAGTTTGTGGTGTACTGTGACACATTAAAACAAGGGTTAGGATCCGTGTTGATGCAGAATGACAGAGTTATCGCCTACGCCTTAAGACAACTAAAGGAGTATGAAAAACGATACCCAACTCATGACTTGGAGTTGGCAGCAGTGGTCTTTGCGTTGAAGATTTGGAGGCACTATCTTTATGGAGAAAAGTGCAAAATTTATACGGACCATAAAAGTTTGAAGTATTTCTTTACGCAAAATGAGCTTAACATGAGACAATGATTATGTTTGGAATTGGTAAAAGACTATGATTATGAGATTTTATACCATCCTGGAAAGGCCAACTTAGTAGCAGATGCCTTGAGTAGGCATAATTATGGGGGTGTTGCAATGCTCAAGGAAGTGGGGGAACCTCTTCAAAACAATATTATAAGATTCGAGAATGAAATAGCCACGGGACAGGTAGTCAACCTCACAATCAAGTCCACGCTGCTAGAGGAGATTAGAGAGGAGCAACGACAAGATGACTTTCTTCTCAAGAAGCTGACACTTTTACAAAACTCGGAGGATGCGGATTTCTCAATGACCAAAGAGGGAACACTGCGGTATAGAAACCGAGTATGTGTACAAGATAAAACATCATTGAGAAACAAAATCATGCAAGAAGCACATACTACTCCTTATTCACTTTATCTAGGGTTGAATAAAATGTACAATGATGTTAAGACAATGTATTTGTAACGCCCTACTACCCAGGGACCGTTACGTTGTGCATTTTAATCAATGCTAAACTCGCTAACCGAGTCATTTGGCCATAATCGTGTAACTAAGTGTGATTAATGGTTTATGGTTAAAATTGGTTAAAGATACAACATTTCACTAAAACGTTTATTGTATACAATGGGATCCCAAAATATATTTTAAAGGTTAATTACCATAAAAGATTTACAACCAGCAGACCTAAGAGGCAAAATAAGGTTTAACCCTTGTTCCTCTTTAAACCCTCGACCGTGGTGGTCGAGCAGCCGCATATGTACACAACGTCACATAAGCTCTCCAACTCAAGGATGTTCCAGCACTCTGTAACCTTTACCTGCACCACATAGCACCCGTGAGCCGAGGCTCAGCAAGAAAACTCAACATTTTCATAAACAGGTAATAACATGTGACTAAATCATAATAAGCATGCCTAGTAGTAATAACCCTATTCATGCATGCAGGGAAGTCCAAATATATGATTATGGGGCCTTGCACCCTGAGTAGATGACTGTTAAGTCTATCTCTTGGGATCTGCTCCCTGAATAGATGACTAATAAGTCTATCTCTGGGGATCTGCTCCCACAATAGATGACTAATGAGTCTATCTCTAGGGATGTGCTCCGTGAATAGATGACTAATGAGTCTATCTCTGGGGATCTGCTCCCTGAATAGATGACTAATGAGTCTGTCTCTGGGGATATGCTCCCTGAATAGATGACTACTGAGTCTATCTTTGGGTAGGTGACTAATGAGTCACTCTCCGGGTATGTGACTAATGAGTCACACTCTAGATAGGTGAGTAATGGGTCATACTCTGGATAGGTGACTAATGAGTCACACTCTGGGGCTCTGCACCCTAAGCCATGTGACGCTTCAGTCACCTGAGCCTTTTGGCCCTAGCTCTAAGTAACTAGCCTTTAGACTAGACAAGTGCTTTAGTTTTCTTCGACCTTAGGGTCGGTCAAGCATTTAATGCTCATGTTTATTAGATCTAATCATTTCGACTCTACGTTCAATACGCTAATGCCGCTCTGGACTCGTAGGTCAATTCCATATAACCAGCGCTCAGTACTATTGCCGATCATGACTAATAAGTCAAGACTTCACGACCATTACTAACACCAATGTCGTTTCAGACTAATGAGTCAGTGCCACTCAAAAGTAAGCAATGCAACCATGCATATATCATATGTCAAATATCCAAATGTAGGGCATTCTACATGCTTACTCAACAATCACCAGCATAATTATGATCATACACATTTACAAAGACTCAAGCTCTGATCAATTCCATATTCAATATTCATGTCATGCCCTAATCACATGTGTCGTGTGCATCACATGCATCACATACTGGGTGCAGTTTTCTTACCTTTGGTCCAAGGAAAAGTTACCAATAAACGACCCTCAAGCACAATCCTGTCTCCAAGCCCCTAGCGATAACATAGTCACAACCATAATATAAGACCCCATAAAAATGAGTAAATAAATACTTCCGGACCAAATCCTAGCCTCTGGGATGTTGAATCCTACTCAACTGGGTAGTAAGATCAATCCAAGACCCTTAGGGGGTGTTTGTTTTTAGTAGTTGAGTTGCCTAGGAAAGTGTAGATGGGCTTTGGATGGAGGTAATATGAAACTCTTGTGTACAAAAGGGTTCACTTTACCCTTAAAATATATGTAGGGCCCACACAAATTATTAACTTTACCCTCAAAAAATTTGAACCAAACATAGGAAGGGATTTAGATACCCATTCCCACATTTACTTTACCCCATACCAAACACCCCCTTAGAGTTAAGTTCCCACGACTAAAAACCAAATCTGGGCAAAAATGTATAGGCCAGTCGCAACTTGGCCCTTAAGACAGAGAGCCTCTACCTGGGCTTCAGGGTGCAGGCCGCGACTTGGCCCCTCCTGGGTTGCGGCGCACCCCCCAGGCAGAGCCATCCTAGCTTCTGGTTCATCCAGGTCATAACTTGCTAGAACAAGGTCACGACTTAACCAAGAAACCATCCATTTCCTACGGTTTTTCTCATTTAAAATCCTCCAAAATCCTATCCAAACACATCCAAATAAAAAAATTTAGAGTTCCCAAACATCCTAATTTCCCAAAACCATGAAAACCCAAGTCTCAATCCATCCAAAAACTCATCAAAACGTAAAATCCAATCAAATCTTAAAAACTCGAAAACTTAAAACTCGGATTACTTCTGATTGAGTCGTTTCCCAACTAAATTCTTGAGCTAATAAGCTTTTTGTAACGCCCAGGATAGCCAAGACCGCTACATTGTGTACTTATAAAGGTGCAGGTTTTTCTAATCAAGTCATTTAGTTAAAAAAAAAACATGTTTGCTAAAATCATTAATGCGCTAAGGTTAAAAGGTTTTGGTCTCAAAAGATACTTTTCATATAACTAAACATTTTTACACACATGGGATCCCAAAAGGAACAGCTTTCAAAAGTCAGTTTACAAAATTTCCAGAGCACAAACAACCACTAGCCATTCTAAAGGGAAACAAATGTTTATGGTTCTCCTGTCCTTGTCTCCCCTAAACCATGGCGGCTGAGCAACTGTTCATGTACATTATGCTCCCAGAGCTCTCCAAATCAGAGCTGATCAAGCTTGCCCTTGTCTTTACCTGCACCACGAAGCACCCATGAGCCAAGGCCCAGCAAGAAAACATAATATCATAACACAAGTACTGATAATAATCATAAACTCTTTAAGCATGTTTAAACATTTATCAATCCCTAATAAACATACAATTCATTGGCATAAACATGAATTCACAAGCTAACACTTAGACATTCAGCATATCGTATTCAACAATCAACCACAACAACCAGATTACACAATAAATAGGGTCGACACCCTTAGGTCGCACCCTCGGTTATCTCACTGACTCCGTTTCGCTTAAACCGAGCTCAGTGCGTAACAAGCTGTCCTCAGCTACCAGTGGCCGAGCCGCGCCCTGTGCACTAATGTAAACTCCGGCACCCTTAGGCCGTTTGTCTATTATTTTCCTGGCATAATACCATCCTCTGTAAAGCATACAAAATAGGGAACCCTTAGTCCCATTATAAATCCACAATCGGGTGCAGTTTTCTTACCTTTAATTTCCAAACGTTCCGATTACGAGAAATGCCCCTTGAGCACGATCCGTCTCCCGGGCCCTAGCTTTTTACCTAGTCACAACCAAGATAAGGGATTCCATTAATATTCGAATAAAGGTTTCCGGGTAAAGTTCTAGCTTCCGGGACATCGAATTCCACCAAGCATAATGGTGAAATCGATCCCGGGCACCCTAGGTTAGGTTCTTGCGCTTAAAACTTCCAATAAACCAAAAATGCCCTTAAGGGCCGCAGCCCTAAAAACCTGTACCGCGGCCCGCTCCCTAAAACAGAGGCTAGGCCTCTCTGATCACAGACACGCGCCGCGACACTTCCCTGTGGCGCCGCGGCGCTTCCCTACCGCAGACCCTCCTTAGCTCTTCTTCGTTCCGCAAGGCCACGACACTCTAGAATAGAGCTACGGCCCAGCCCTTCGTGCCCAGAAAATCCACCATTTTTAACATCCCAACCTTGCTTAAAACCACCTAAAACCATCCTAATTCCAAAACCCATTGATCACAAAACTTCTAACATGATTCCAGCAACACAATTCATCAAAGACCTAGCTTAGAAACTCATCAAAATCCCATTTTAATTTCTGAAACCCAAGAGCTCAAGAACATAAAAACCAGCCATGAAAACACTAGAATTCAAACATTAGATCATAAATTCAAGCTTACCTTCACTGTAGAACCACTTCTCTAAGAAAATTCTAAGGTGACTCCCAAGCTTTTTGCCTTAATTCAACCTTGAAATTAAGAACCTAAGAACTCTTAGAATTCAGCCCCAAAACCTCATAGTCAACTGATCAAAATGTAATTCAATGCTTGCCTTAGTTTCTAGTTTGATTCCCTAGCTTCCACTGAGTTAATCCTCCAAATCCTCAGCTCAAACCTCTGAATTTTCAGCCAAATCCCCTTAATTTTCAGTGATTTTCCTTGAGAGAGAAGAAGAGAGAAGGAAAGGGTCGGTTCCTAGTGTTTCCACTATTTTCTAAGTTTTATCTATCTATCCTTAAACAATTAAATAAATCTTGAGGCTCGGGGTACTGGAAAGTCCCCAAGGGAAAAATGGTAAAATTCCCCAGTATTCCCGCTTAAACTTCCTAACCTCAAATATATCTCCAATTATTTATTTCCATGATCTGATAACCCAAATAATCATCTAGTACCCGGAATACCCCTTGACTTGCCGCAAGTCAAATTTTAGGCCCCGTTGTGACTTTCCCGCTAACTAGCTCCCTAGGATCGCCTCAAGTCGCATGCTGTAAATTTACCCACATAATAATGTGGTTCCCATAAATATAACATATAATCATACAAGCATGCTGATCATAAAATCATGCATTAAACTAATAAATTCACACACAAGCCAATTATGTTCTCCCGGCACACTAATCAAGGCTCTTAAGCCATATTAGTGATTTTGGGTCATTACACTTTTAATCTTCCCTAGAATCACTATGCCTCGATCCTTGCTTGAATCCGAGTCCTAAAACTCGAGTTTCCTTCGAAAATGTGATCGGTGTCGAAAATGGAACGAGAGGGAGAGAAAACATTCTGAAAGTTCTTTTGTAATCCTAACAGGTTACTTCGAGCTTAAGTAACCTCAAGCAAATCCTAATGCTCGGGGTCCCAATAACACCCCCTGGGGTAAAATAGTCAAAATTCCCAGAATTCCCTCCTGATCTCACTAACTCCCAATTTATCATCAAATAATCATTCCCATTACCCAATATCTTGATAATGTGCTAAATACCCAATATACCCCTTGACTCACTCTGAGTCAAGTATGGATCCCGTTGTGACTTTCCCACTAGCTTACTCCCTAGGATCGTCTCATGTCGAGTAACCTAAACATAACCATATAATAATGTAGTCCCACACATATATCACATATATGCCAAATATACCCAAAACGGGCCAAATTGTGAAAATTTCCCAATTAAACAGAAATGGGCCCACACATATATTTAATACACATAAATATCACATAATCACAATACCATAATTTGCCATCCCGGCCCCCTAATCAAGGCCCTAAGCCTTATTAGGAAATTTGGGACATTACAACTATCCTCCTCCTTACAGAAATTTCATCATCGAAATTTTATCTGACTAACCCGGAATATCAATCTCGCATAACTGATTCCATTTTTCAAGTCGCTCCCTCGACCTCACTGTTTTCATTTCATACCTTAACCAAAGGTATAACTTTGTTTCTCAGAACCTTGTTCTTTTTGTTTCATATCTGAGCTTGCTATTCCTTACAGGTTAACTTAGCTTCTAATTCCAGATCCTCATAACTCAACACATGAGTCTCATCTAACACATGTTTCCTTCAACATGGAAATCTGAAATACACTGTATACGACTGATAGTGCCGAAGATAAGGCCAATCTATAGGCAATCTGGCCAATCCTATCCAGGATTTCCAACGGTCCTACTGATCTAGGGCTCAACTTGACCTTACCTCCTCACCCCTTTCCCATGGTGAAACTCCAAGGAAGATAAAGTTTTCCACTTGGAATTCCACATTCCTGCATTTCAAATTAACAAAACTTTCCCAGTTACTCTAAGAAGCGAGCATCCGAGCTCTAACCTTTTCAATAGCCTCAATGATCCTCTAAACTATCACAAGATCCAAATATAACATCTCCATGAAGGCGTACTATCTCTCTCACATAGAGACTTGTATACTGATCAACTGTATTACTTGTCCTTACTGATAAAAGTGAGCTGACTTTGTATACTGATCCATAATGACCCAAATCGAATCATGCTGACCCACTATCCTGGGCAACCCCATTGAGAAATCCATCGCGACGTCCTCGCACTTCTACTATAGGATACACAAAGGCTATAATGACCTTTCTAGTTTCTGATACTCTACCTTGACCTGTTAACAAGTTAGGAATTTTTCCACGTATTCTGTTACGTCCCTCTCCATCTCAGGCCACCACTATAAAACTTTCAGATCCTGATACATCTTCATGATGCCTGGATGAAGAGAATAATAGGCAATATGAGATTCATCAAAAATCTCCCATTTAATCCCAGTGTCCATTGGAACCCAAGTCCGATCCCAATACCACAATAAGCGCATACGTGACACTGCATAGTCCTTAGCTAATCCAGGTAAGACATTCCCCTCAATTTTCCCATTTATGGGCCCCTCAACTGTTTTTTTTTCTCTTGATCCTTTCTAGAAGAGTAACTCAAACATAATGTTGGCCACCTGGCCCACCAGTAACTCTGCTCTAGTTCTAGTCATACCCTTCAACTAACATGTTGCTTGGGCAATCACCTTTTCCAGACAATGAGGTGTCATAATAATCTACAAACTGGTTCTGATATGTAAGAAGTCTCAGAACTCTTCCACAAAGTACATATAATATCTTGCCTATCCAAGGAAACCCCTGACCTCTAAGGCGTTCCTTGACCTCGGAAAATCTCCAACCGAGAATATACCACAATACCGTCGATCAAGACTATCACAAATCGAATTCAAATAATCTTTGAATAATTTGTTCATCTAATCCATCAAAACATAACTCAGCACTAATCAAATCCTCGAAACATAACTCAGCACTTCTAGTGCCCAAAATCTGTTATAAAAGCAATCTTTTGCATATCTTTTTCCCTGATCTCCAGCTGATAATAACCAAATCAAAGATCCACCTTAAAGAATACCATCTTATTCAATAACTGAACCTCTGGTTCCTATATCTCCGCTGAAACCGTTCAGTATAGTGCCCTAGACCTGGTTCCGTCCCTGACACCAACCTATTCACCATTCTATTTCTTTGGTGTAATGGTAACCCTAGCAAATCCCCTAGAGATACATCCAGCAACTAACAGACTAATCCAATCTGTCCCGGTCCCACAGGCACGACCTAAGTGGTATCCACCACATTAGCTAGGGGTCCTATGCATCCTCATGCAGTAGGTCTCTAGCTCTAAATACAAATGTCACAAACATACAGGGTCCATGCACAGTGCCAACAAATACATGGGTTTTTCACCTTCAAACCCAAGAGTTACTGTAATGCCCTGGTTACCCCAGAACAGTTACGGTGAACCGGAAATTTAACTCACTACCCGAGTCCTTTGGTTAAAAACGTGCTTCTAAGTGTTATTAATAGTCTAAGGTGAAAAATCAATCAAAAGGAAATGATATGTTTTATTTAATACATAAAATTGTTCATGGGCCCATCAAAAACTTTTACAGGTTATTTACAACTCAAAATGGTAATTACTGTTTCAAATTTACAAACCCGCCGACCTAAGCGGCAAAAATAGGGTAAACCCCCTAGTTCCTCTGAAACTCCTTGGCCGTGGTGGTCAAGCGGCCGCATATGTACACAACATCACCTAAGTTCTCCACTCAAGGCTGGGTGAACTTTTCTTTCCCTTTACCTGCACCACATAGCACCCATGAGCCAAAGCCCAGCAAGAAAACGCAATAACACATGAATATAACATCAGCAATGATCATAATAATCATTCAGGACTTTCAGTCCAAAACAGATGAGTGACAATAGGAAAAGTCACTAAAGTGGGTTCCGTTCCCTTTAGCCATGTGACGATAGGGTCACCGGGGCTTTACAAATAAGTGTTCCTTTCACTAGCTTATCAAGATAGGTGCTCGATGAACAGGTCACCAATATAACCTATCGCATGACCATAGAGTCATAATCGTGGGATTCCGCTCCCTAGCCATGTGACAAGCTGTCACCTAGGCCTTAGGCCCTGGCTCTGAGTAACTAGCTTAGACTAGTCAAGCGCTTATAAGTTTCATCGACCTTAGGGTCGGTCCAGCATCAATGCTCCCAGAGTCATCCAACGCTGATATCAATTAGATCTAATCTTTTATCGGCCCTGCGTTCAGGACGCTTATGCCGTTTCTGACTCTAAGGTCAGTAATATGCGACCAGTGCCGTCCCTGACTAATCAGTACCATACAAAACTAAGCAAGCTCTGCTAAGCATTTAATATGCAATCAATGTCCACATTTATCAACCAACATGCCTCAACAACAATCATGCATGTCACATATGGGGTGCAGTTTTCTTACCTCTGATTCGAGCGAGAAGGAATAAAAGAACGACCCTTGAGAACGATATGACTTTTAGCCTTTTAATGGTCACCTAGTCATAACCAAATATGGGACACCATCAATAAAATAAACAACAAGGGTTCTCAAACCAAGATATAGCCTCTGGGACATCAATCCCCACTAATCCGGGTGGTAGGAACAATCCCGAGGCCTAAAACCAAGTTCCGAAGGTCAAAACACTCAAACGGGCTCAAACCTACCCAAGAGCTGCGGCCCTCGCACCTTGAGCCACAGCCCACAGCCACACCAGGAGGAAGGGCTGCGGCGCCCCATACTCAGGGCCACGGTGCCCAACAAGGCCAAAACCTCTCCAGCTGCTTCTTCGAGCTTGGGCCGCGGCGCCCAAGAACAAAGTCGCGGCCCCCCACCCAGAACCAGCCACAAACTCGATCCCCTTCATCCAAAATCCTCCAAAACATACCTAAACACTTCCAAATCCAAAAATCAAAGTTCCAAAACTTTCCAACGATCCAAAACCATCAAATCTCGAGGCTCAAACGAACCAAAAACTCAACTATTCACAAAATCCAATTCTAAGTTTAGAATCTCAAAACTTAAAACTTAGATTACCTTTGATTGGGTTGTTTCTAGTCAAATCCTTCGGTCAAGAAGCTTCTAATCTTTCCTAGGATCACTATGCCTCGATCCTCGCTTGATTCCGACTCCTAGAACTCAAGATTTCTTCAAAAATGCCTCGAACGGTAAAATGAACTAAAAGGAAAGAGAAAGAGAGGTTTTCTATCGTACGATTTTATCTGACATGCTACTTCAAGCTTAAGTAACCTCAAATAAAACCTAATGCTCAGGGTGTCGAAAACACCCTCGGGGACATTATAGTCAAAACTCCCAGAATTTCCTCCTGGTCTCAATAACTCCCAATTTATCATCAAATAACCTTCTCATTACTCAATATCCCAATAAAAGACCCCGTTATGACAAATCCACTAATTTATAATCTAAGACCGTCTCATGTCGAATAGCTCGAATATATCTCCATAATAATGGGATCTCATCCATAACTCACAATATGCACCAAAATACACAAATATGCCCTCAACGGGCCAAATTACCAAAACACCCTAATAATCAAATGTGGACCCACATGCATGCATATAACATCATATTATAATATAATTCACATAAACATGCACATAATCATTTAATGGTGTAATTAAACAATTATGGCCCTCCCGGCCTACTAATCCAGCCATTAAACCACATTAAGGATTTCGGGGCATTACAGTTACCATCCTTTCCTTGCAATATATCATTGCCCTATACTCGGCTAACCAATCGATATCCAGGATCATATCGAAGTCAGTCATAACCAACCCCATCAAATCAATTGATGAGTCCCTTCTCACCATAACCTAACCCATCTCTTCAAATTAAAAATAGAGTATCACATTCTCATCACAACATAACCATGTAATTTGCCTATCATGTCTATGTCTCTCTAGATGCAACAAGCAAAGAAGAATATGGCACCAAAACTAGTCAGCATAATACAAAAATTAGAACTAGGAAGCTAACCTGCCACTATTGAGGAACCAGCCTCAGTCTCAGTCTCTGACTCTGATTGCATCAGAGCGAACACTTGAGCTAGAGTTGAGCTATCCACCCCATTTTTCTCATCCTTCCATCGCCTTGGGAAATTTCTCCTGAGGTGCCCATCTATCCCACACAAGAAACATACCCTTGCTCGGTATTCTCCCAGATGATGCCTCTTACACCAAGTGCATTCTGGGTAAACTTTCCAATCCTTGTCCTTGCCCGATCCAATAAATGGAGGTATCACTGTTTGAGCTTCGCTCTCTCCGACACTCTCCTTATCAATCTCATTTCCTATGCTCTCAACAGCAAGAGCTTTCAATACCACTTGGGCGTAGGTAGAGATTTCATACACTAGGGCAACTCTAATGCCCTAAGCTATTATGGGATTCAATCCCTGGATAAACCTTTCCTTCCGAGCTACACCTGTGGGTATCATATCAAAAGCATACTTAGCCAACCCATCGAATCTATTAACATACTCGGTTACCGTTGCATTTCCCTGAACCAGGTTTAGAAACTCATTCATCTTAGCAATCTTGACTGCATCATAGTAATATTTTTCATTAAACAACTTTCTAAATTCTTTCCAATTCATCATAGTTGTATCTTGTGTCTGGGATACCACTTCCCACCACATCTGGGCATCATCCCGCAATACATATGTAGCACATATCACCCTATCATGACCCACCACCCCCATACTGTCGAGGATGGAACTCATGATGCTCATCCATTGCTCAGCTCTGAATGGATCTAGGCCTCCCTAAAAAACTAAAGGGTAATATTCTTGAAATCTTCGACAAAGAAATTCCCACTTGTTCTCAACCCTAGGCTGAGCCAATGTCGGTGCCACTCTTGGCATAGCAAGGGAAGAGGTGTTCCCTGACAGAACCTGTTGTTGTTTTAAACACCTGATCTCTTCCTCTTGCCTCTGCAATCTTAATTGCATATCTGTAAACACCTGCTAGAAATTTTGAGGGGCAGGTGAAGAACTCAAACCCTGGCTGTAATTCCCAGCCTTGGTATAACCACCACCAGGTCTCTTTAACTGCCTTGGTTACATACTTGCTGATTAAATCTGCAGTCAATAACTTGACCCATTACACATGATGAGCATATCAAAAGCCTTCCCCATGAGAACAATCATACCATACCACATTCACAAACCACTGCGGTAGTAAAAAACACGCCCACAACATTCATACATCAATTGATAACCCCTGCTCTTCAAACATACATACCATGCTCTCAACTCCAGCATACAAATAACACATTTATATATTCACTGAGCAAGTAATCATATAATCATTTCAATAGTCAAGGGCTAAGCCGTAACAGAATCTCATGCTCCCTAATAAAGCGTGCAAGTAAGCATTTACATTCTAATTAAGCAGTTAAGCACATAACCACATAAATAGTTACCATACCCTGAGTGAAGCTTGTCTTTAGTGACGAGTGTACATGCCCAGCTTGTCTATAGGAACCCTTAACCTTGGCTCGCTCTGATACCAAGTTGTAACACCCTACTACTCAGGGATCGTTACGTTGTGCATTTTAAACAGTGCTAAACCCACTAACCGAGTCATTTGTCCATATTCATGTAACTAAGTGTGATTAACAGTTTAGGGTTAATTTTTTTTGTCAAAGATACAACGTTTCACTAAAACATTTATTGTATATACTGGGATCCCAAAATATCTTTTAAAGGTTAATTACAATAAAATATTTACAACTAACCGACCTAAGCAATAAAATAAGGTTTAACCCTAATCCTCTTTAAACCCTCGGTTGTTGTGGCCGAGCAGCCGCATATGTACACATCGTCACCTAAGCTCCCCAACTCAAGGATGGTCCAGCTTTCTTTTACCTTTACCTGCATCACATAGCACCCGTGAGCCGAGGCTCATCAAGAAAACTCAAGATGCTCATAAACAGGTAATAACATGTCACTAAATCAAAATAAGCATTCCTAGTAGTAATAGCCCTATTCATGCATGCAGACAAGTCCAAATAAATGATTATGAGGCCCTGCGCCTTGAGTAGATGTCTGTTGAGTTTGTCTCTGGGGATCTGATCCCTGAATAGATGACTAATGAGCCTATCTCTAGGGATCTGCTCCTTGAATAGATGACTAATGAATCTATCTCTGGGGATCAGCTCCCTGAATAGATGACTAATGAGTCTATCTTTGGGTAGGTGACTAATGAGTCACTCTCTGGGTAGGTGACTAATGAGTCAATCTCTGGGTAGGTGACTAATGGGTCACACTCTGGATAGGTGACTCATGAGTCATACTCTGGGGCTTTGCACCTTAAGCCATGTGACGCTTCAGTCACCAAAGCCTTTTGGCCATGGCTCTAAGTAACTAGCCTTTAGACGAGACAAGTGCTTTAGTTTTCTTCGACCTTAGGGTCGGTCAAGGATTTAATGCTCAAGTTGATTACATCTAATCATTTTGGCTCTACATGCAATACGCTAATGCCACTCTTGACTCGTGGGTCAATTCCATACGACTAGCGCTCAGTACTATTGTTGATCATGACTAATAAGTCAAGTCTTCAAGACCAGTACTAACACCAATGCCGTTTCTGACTAATGAGTTAGTGCCACTCACAAGTAAGCAATGCAACCAGACATATATGATATGTCAAATATCCAAATATAGGGCATTCAGCATGCTTACTAAACAATCACCATCATAATTATGATCATGCACAATTACAGAGACTCAAGCTCTTATCAATTCCATATCCAATATTCATGTCATGCCCTAATCACATGTATTGCATGCATCACATATTGGGTGCAGTTTTCTTACCTTTGGTCCAAGCACAAGTTACCAATAAACGACCCTCAAGCACGATTCTATTTCCCAGCCCCTAGCAATAACCTAGTCACAACCATAATATAAGACCCCATAAAAAATGAGTAAATAAACACTTCCAGACTAAATTCTAGCCTCCACGACGTAGAATCCTACTCAACTAGATAGTAGGATTGATCCCAAGCTCTTAGAGTTAAGTTCCCACGACTAAAAACCAAATCTAGGCAAAAATGCACAGGCCGGTCGCGACTTGACTCTTAAGACAGAGAGCCTCCACCTAAGCTTCAGGGTGCAGGCCGCGACTTGGTCCCTCTTGGGTCGTGCCCCCCCGCCAGGCAGAGCCCTCCTAGCTCCTGGTTCATCTAGGTCGCGACTTGCTAGAACAAGGTCGTGACTTGACCACGAAACCAGCCATTTCCTACGGTTTTTCTCATTTAAAATACTCCAAAAACTTGTCCAAACACATCCAAATCTCGAAATCAAAGTTCCCAAACATCCTAATTTCCCAAATCCATGAAAACCCAAGTCTCAATCCATCCAAAAACTCATCAAGACGTAAAATCCAATCAAAGCTTAAAAACTCAAAAACTTAAAACTCAGATTACCTCTGATTGAGTTGTTTTCCAACTAAATTATTCAGCTAATAAGCTTCCAATCTTCCCTAGAATCGCTATGCCTCAATCCTTGCTTGAATCCGAGTCCTAGAACTCGAGTTTCCTTCGAAAATGTGGTCGGGTGTCGAAAAGGGAACGAGAGGGAGAGAGAACGTTCTAAACGTTCTTTTATAATTCTAACAGGTTACTTCGAGCTTAAGTAACCTCAAGTAAATCCTAATGCTCGGGGTCCCATAAACACCCCGGGGTAAAATAGTCAAAACTCCCATAATTCCCTCATGATCTCACTAACTCACAATTTATCATCATATCATCATTCCCGTTACCCAATATCCCGGTAATGTGCTAAATACCAATACACTCCTTGAGTCACTCCGAGTTAAGTATGGATTCCATTGTGACTTTCCCACTTGCTTGCTCCCTAGGATCATCTCGTGCCGAGTAACCCAAATATAACCATATAATAATGTAGTCCCACACATATATCACATATATGCCAAATATACCCAAAACGAGCCAAATTGCCCAATTAAACAGAAATGGGCCCACATGCATATTTAATACACCTAAACATGCATATCAAGTCATATTATAATATTATTCAAATAATCACATGATAATACACATAAATATCATATAATCACATAATTCCATAATTTTCCATCATGGCCCCCTAATCAAGGCCCTAAGCCTTATTAGGAAATTTGAGACGTTACAGTGTTGGTGGTCGGGAATGAAGAAGGACATAGTCGAGTTTGTAGCAAAGTGCCTGATAACTCTACAAAATAGAGTTATTTTACCACTTTTTATTTGCTAATTGTTGCTTAATTCTTGAGTTTTTAATTGATTTATTAAGTTTTAAAGTAATTTTGAATTTTTTGGGTTTATTTGGATTTTATATATTTTTGTGTGTTTTTATAGTTATTTTGTTGTAAAATATTGTATTTAATTATTTGAATTATTTGTGTTTAGTTAGAAGTAAAAAAATGTGTGTTTTATTGAAACTAAATGTTGAATTAAATTAAGTTATAATTAATATTTTCAAAGAATTAAATTGATTTATTTTATAATTGAAAATATTTTATTATGATTTATTTTATATTTATTTTGTAGGGAATTTGTTGTATTGTTGGTGCTTGAAAAGCCAAGAAAAATAAAGAAATTTTTTTGGCAAAACTGAAAAAGAAAGAGCTAAAAATGTCATTTTTGAAGCACTTGCTTCCCAGCCGCCTGGCCAACCATTTCTCCTACAGTATTCGGCCTGTTTCCCTCACAAGCCTCCATTCCACCCATCACTCACCAGGCCCACATGCCTTAGCCTCTTCTTTCAGCCTTCCTTCACTCGTCTGGCTCACTCCACCACGCCCCAGCATCAACCCAGCCGTACCATGAAGCAATCAGCCCCTGCACAACTCAATCAACCTCCCAGGCCCAACCACATCACGCCAAAGCTGCCTTTTCCCAGCACCTTCGGCTTGCTCTCCCAACACACCCAACTTTCCACTTCACCCAGCCACCTGTCCAAGTTTCTACAGCAAGTCCTCCCTGCCAGCCGAGCCTTCAGCAGCATACCCCTTCTTCTCTCCATGCCTGCTGCTTTCCGAAGCACATTTCCCAGTGGCCCAATTCGCCAGCTTCGACCTAGCTCCAGCAGCTCCAGCCTGCTCTCAACAAGGCCCACAACGGGCCCGTGTCCACCAACTAGCCGCCTGACCATCTGGCCCAGCCACCCAACAGCTGCCTTTTGTGCATTTTGAGCCCAACAAAATCACTTTTGTACCATTGTCCCCTTTGCAAAAAATACCATTTTTTACCCAAACTTTTCTATACATTTTACCCCAAAACATCATCATTGCACCCTATAATTTACCCCTATTTTCCATATTTGATTAATTTAATCAATTTAATTAATTTAAATTGATTACTTTAATACCCATTTTTTGGCTATAAATAAGGGAGTTTAGGTGCATTTTTGGGAGGGAGGTTACCATACCACAAATTCTACACATTTCAAAACCTCTCTATTCTCTTCATCTCCTTCTTCTTTTTGGTTATTTTCTATGTATTTTTAGAGGAAAAATTTGGGGGGTCATCCTTCAAATTTTCCTATTTATGTTTGTAATTTTTTGTTGGTATTTGCTATTCTAGTTATGAGTTTCTAATCTTTTTAAGATTATTAAGGTGATGATGAAACAATATGTAACTAGATAGTGTTTATTTTGTATGTTGATTTCCCATTTTGTGCAACAAAGTTTATGGAATTTTCTTCTTCAAATATCTTCTTTCATCTTAAATATCATGTATTTTGGATTGTTAGTACATATTTACACTTTGTTCTTCATTAGTGTAAAAACATAATATTCTTTGTGTAAGATGTGTCATTAAATTGTACACATCCATGCTTAGAACAAAAATATTATGTTTTGCCTTATAAATAATGTTCATTGATTTATTTGTTATTTCATTAGATTGATTTACACTAAATGCTTTGAAATTATAATTTTGAAAAGTGAAGAAAAATCTTATCTTTTTAGAAGTAATTATTCCTTAAAATTATAAATCTATTTGGAAAATGATAGTTTGATTTATTTTAACTATCACTAAAACTTGGGAATCAATGTACTTATAAATATTATTGAACTTATATTTTGTGGATTCTAATCCTTAATAATCTTATTTTACCATCTTGTTTACAATTATTAATTTATGATATATATATATTGTCTTTAATATCTTTATTATTATCTTTTATTTTATTTTTATTGTTACAAATTCTCATCAATCTTTGGAGCAAGGTTAGAATTTATTAATTTTGATTTAAAATAGTTTTCTTTTGATTTAAGTCAACTCCTTTGGGTTCGATCTCGTGCTTATACGAACACTATTCTATAAATACGATTCGTGCTCTTGCGTGTATAATTATTTAAAACATACCCGTTTTGGGTCCATCAGTGCCTAACTTATCAACTAGTTAAGGCTGAGCACAGGGACCTACGGAGATATTGCAACCATTGGAGATTCTAGAATGGAATTGGGAGGAAATAACAATGGTTTTTGTAACGGGATTGCCTAGGACTGTGAAGCAATATGATTCTGTATGGGTGATTATAGACAGACTCTAAAAGTTCGCTCATTTTCTACCAGTCCATACCACGTATAATGCATAGCAATACGTAGAGATTTACGTGGCAGAAATAGTAAGGTTGCATGGAGTTCCTAAGACAATAATCTCTGACAAAGGGTTGCTTTTCACATCCAAATTTTGGGAAGGTCTACAACGTGCTATGGGGAGTAAGTTAAAGTTAAGCACAACTTTTCATCCTCAGATAGATGGCCAGTCAGAATGTACCATAAATTTTTTAGAAGACATGATGAGAGGTTGTACTTTAGACTTTCCAGGATCTTGGAGTAAATACCTTCCGCTTATGGAATTCACTTACAACAATAGTTATCAGACCACGATAGCAATGGCACATTTTGAAATGTTGTGCGGGCATAAATGTAGAACACCACTTAATTGGGACAAGGTGAGTGAAAGGCAATTGTTGGGTCAAAACGCAATGAGGGAGGCAACAAAAGCGATAGAAAAGGTAAGGCAGAGAATGGTCACAGCTCAGAGTCGTCGGAAGAGTTATACGAACTCTAAGAGGCGAGACATAGAGTTTGCACTAGGTGACCATGTTTTCCTGAAAGTATCGCCCATGAAGGGGATTATGCGTTTCGCTAAGAAAGGAAAACTAAGCCCGAGATTTATAGGTCCTTTCGAGATACTGGACAAAATTGGGCAAGTATCTTATTACTTGGCGTTGCCCCCATCGCTAGCAAAAATGCATAATGTGTTCCACATCTCACTGCTGAGGAAATATGTATTTGATCAGTCCCATATGTTGAATCACGAATCTCTGGAGTAGAAGCATGACTTGAGTTATGTAGAATGACCAGTACGCGTTCTAGAAAAAGGAACTGAGTTAAGGTCCAAAAGTATCCCTATAGTAAAAGTTTTGTGGAACAATAGTAGTGAGCGAGAAGCAACCTGGGAGCTGGAAGAAGATATGAGGGAACAGTACCCCGAGATTTTTGGTAAGTCAAATTTTGAGGACAAAATTTCTTTAAGGAGGGGAGAATTGTAGTAACCAAGGTTACCTTTCTCTTAGACCTCTTTATTTATATGACTATATGTTGTTTTTATCTTATAGAATAGTTTTTAACTTGCGTAGTGGTGATAGAATAAGGTTTAATTTGGAATTTATTTATTGGTTATGATTATTATAGTATATTATGGTTTCTATGGTATAGTTAGAATAAAGTTATTAATTCTATAATATAGTTTTGTGGATATTTAATTTACAATTATTGAGAGAATAAAATATTATTCTATTATTGGTGGCCGAAATGTATAGTTTAATTAGGGTTTATTTTTATTTAATTAAGTAAGAAAAATAAGATAAGAATCTTAAACTACTTAGGCCTGTTTTTGTGGAGTTTGTTTAGCAACTAAGTAACTAAGTGGATTTTTTATATTATTTATTATTATTTTATGTGTGGCTGAAATGTGTATAATATATTTAGGGATTTGAATTTTAAATTTTATTTATAGTTAGAGTGAATTTAGGAGAGAATCAAGGGAATTCTAATGTAGTTAGGAAATCAAAGAGCCTATAAATAGAGCCTATTCCTTCTCTCTCTTTTTTTCTCTCATTCAATCTTGCTTTCCTCTAAACTCTCACGCACACACAATCTCTCTCTCCCTCTTGTTGCTGTGCACCCACCATCCATATAAACCCTAGGCCGAAATCATCATCATCATCATCACCATCACCTCTTCATGATCTTTGAAAACCCTAGTAAACCCTATTGTGGTCGAATTCACCTAAACCCTAATTGCATCAAATTTCAAAACCCTAACTTTCATCACACATAGCCAAACCCTAGTATCCACAAGGCCACACGACCAACACTATTTTTCTCATTGCCAAAACTGTACAAGCATTTAAGGATCTAGGGTTTCTTCAAGATCAAGGTTGAGGTATAGTTAAGTTTTGATTTTGTTGTGAGTTTTAGATCTATTAGTTTATATTTTGATGATGGTATTATGTTATGATTGCATAATATAATTTATGATCTAGATCTGTGTGTGATCTTTGGTATGATGGTGATATAGAATAGATTATGACTTTGGATTCTATTATGATTCTGGTATTGCATTGTGAAATTGTTTGTTATGAGCTTATGGTTGATTTCTGTATGACTTGCTGTGTATTTTCCTTATTGGGCTTAGAAGCTCATTCCTTTCTTTTATTTTTGCAGATTAAGATAATCTTAGATGACCGGTGGTGAGTGGATTCCCAATAGCAAGACTGGTGTGAATATGTGGGGGCTGTATAGCCGCGTGTTATTTTTCTTGAGAAAATTATGAACTTTATGATTAAATGTTGCCTAGTTTTTTTTTATTCTATTGTAAATACTATTATTTATATTTCTTAAACTGGGTTATGTTTATTTTAAATTATCAATAAAGAGGGTGACATTTTTTTTCGATTTATTAAGTTTATTTTTCAACATATTTATTTTCTAAAATTATAGTTAGAATTTAGGGTGTTACACCTTGTCACCTGTCCTAATTTCTGGTAAAGGCTTTTGGCGAAAATTGCTACATGTCGCAACTACACTACTTTAGGTGCCCGAAATGGCACTTAGAAACCTCCAAATGACTTCAAACTTTTTGGGCATGCTTAGATATCCCATTTTATTATTTTTAGTCCAAAGAAATAATTTTTAGATGCTCATAAGAAAAAGTAAAATTTCACATCATCATTATGGGAAATTATGAAGTGTTTTTGCACCACTTTGTGTAGAGCACTTAACCTTATAATCAATCATAACAAAGAATGCCTCATATGAGAGGTATTTTGGAAAAACACAACACATTCTAAACTTAGATCAATGAAATAATTTAACTAAATAAATGTAATAAAAATTAAAAACCAAACAAACCTAATTCTTAAACAATCTATAAAGAATTCGAAGTTAAATGAGGTAAAACCAATCAGTAAAAACCCAAACTTTTCACTAGAAAAACTACCTAGATCTACTACAACTAATCTACAAAGGAGAATGTGAGGAATCGATAATGGAGGTAACAAGGATGACGATGCGTAGAGACATAGGCGAGTAGGCTGCATGGTAAAGGTGAGACAGGGCTATTAGGGTGCGTCGTGTGACGTGCTGCGACATGACACACCTCCAGGGGGCATTTTGTATGTATGAGCATGCCTTGGTGCTTGATCATTAGTCAAGTCTTGCACCAAGTAACCTTAAGGGTAGGGGATGACACTTTTGTAATTATGTATATGTCTCCCAGGAGAAAATCATTTATGTTCCTGGGAAGTGTAACGCCCTGGATAACCAAGACTGTTGCACTGTGCTTATAAGTGTGCTAGACTTGCTAATCAAATCGTTTAGTTATAAATGTGACGCTAGAACCATAATCGAGTTAGGGTTAAAAGATTTTGGTCATAAATAGATAAATTTTCATTTAAATAAACGTTTGGTACATGGGGTCCCAAAAATAGGGTTTAAAGGAAAGTTTACAAAATTTCAAATGTCATATACAATCACAAGTCAATCTAATGGAAAAATACGCATTTTAGGTTTTCCTGTCCCTGTACTATCCCTTGGCCGTGGCGGACGAGTAGCTGACTATGTACATCCCGCCCCCAAAGCTCTCCAACTTAGGATTGGTCCACCTTACCCTTGCCTTTACCTACACCACGTCGCACCCGTGAGCCAAGGCCCAGCAAGAAAACCATAAAGCATAGCATAAATAATACATACAATCAAATAATCCATAAACATAGTTAACCAATTACTCAGCATGTCATAACGGTCATCTAATCACAGAGAACAATCAATTTATTCACAAGTCATTCATCCAGTATTTAACAAGCTATAAGCAACCGTTTAGCAATCGTAAACATATCAATACTCATCATACAATACTTAGGGTCGACACCCTTAGGTCGCACCCTTTATTTAACCCACTAACTCTGGCTCGCTTAGGCCGAACTCAGTGATTCTTTAGCTAGCCTTAGCTCTCAGTGGCCGAGCCGCGTCCTATGCGCAAATATCTGTTCCGACACTCTTAGGCCATTTATTTTATGCTCACATGGAATATCATAATCATACAACATTTGTATTCAAATATAGGGAACTTAGTCCCAACATAGCCACACAAACGGGTGAAGTTTTCTTACCTCAGGTCTGAGTGCTTTGGTTAATAAGAACGACCCTCAAGCACGATCCCATTCCGAGCCCTAGCGTACACCTAGTCAAAATCCATAAATGGTACTTCGATGAGTTTAAATTCCAAAGAACAATCCCAGGACCAATCTCGCGCTCTCGGGACCTCTAATTCCACCAAATGAGGTAGTGAAATCGTCCCCTAAGCCCCTGAGCAAAATCCATAAAAAGCACCCAAAAATAAAGTTTTGTAAGCTGAGTTGCGCTACAGTGCTACCTATTGGGCGCTACAGCGCTAGAGTAAGAGAATCTAGCCCCCAAAATCACAGCCTAGCGCTGTAGCACTCCCAACCTAGCGCTACAACGCTGATACCATAGTTTCGAAATTCTGGGTTTTCTCTTCGGATTTCCCCGAGCCAAAGCTCCAAAAATCCATCCCTCAACACCTCTAAACCCAAAATTAACCATAGAAATACACTCTACTCATCAAAGACAACAAAACCTAACCAAGTTTTTTCCAAAAACTCCAACAAATCCCCAAAACCCACACTCAAGCTCTCAAGCCCAAAACACCATAACTAACCTAGAATTTTCCCCCAACAATTCTCTTAAATTCAACACTACACCAGCCACAAATTCAAGACTAAACTACTTATTTTTAACACCAAAAACCTCAGCAATATCCCTCAATTACTAGCTCAATACGACTAGAATCCATACCCCAACTCAGCAACAATTCATCACTTGAATATTCAGAACTCTACTTAACAACCCAGTAAAATTCAAAGTTGAAAACCATAATCCTTACCTCAATTATGACTGAGTTACTCCCTGTTTTCCAGCTCCAACTCCCAGCTAGAAACCCCCTAGCTTTCCTTCTGCTTTCCTTCAAGAACTCCAACCAAAGCCCAAACTTATGCCCCTTTCTTCACCTTAGCGTCAATGTTCAACATGGGAGAATGACAAAGAGGGAGTACGTGAGAGAGATGAGGGAGTCTTCCAATTGATTCCTTCTGTTTCTAGTTTCCTCTAGTGCCAAAATCCTGAGTATGTCCTTAGATTTTAAGAAAAAACTATTTTTCCCTCCCATATAAAACTTAGTTCCTTAATTAATCTAAGGGTAAAGTGGTCATTCTCCCCAATTCCCGCTAATTCCTCCAATGGTTCGACTATTTTTCAGATAATCCCGTCATCCAATTAATTTTTAATTATTCATCCAATGTCTAATAATCCCCCGAGTCGAGTATAAATCCCCACCGTGACTATTTCGCCAATCCGCTCACTAGGACCGTTTCGAGGCATATACTGCAAATATATCCACATTATAATGTGGTCTCAACAATTTATCACATATAATTACACTTATGCCCTCAATGGGCCAAAATTACAAATATGCCCTTATAAGCTAAACAGGGTCCACATGCATATTTAATACTCATAAACATGCATTTCACATAACCATATAATCATACAATAATACTCATGCATTTAATTATTAAATCGCACATAACCCAATTATGCCCTCCCGGCACGATAATCAAGGCCCTTAAGCCTTATTAGTAATTTTGGGTCGTTACAGGAAGACTTTATTTTCTTAGAAAAGCTCCTTAGGGGGAGGTGACCTTGTGACTTAGAGAAGCACCATGGCCACCAGCAGATGGGGGCTTAAGCTGTGTACTCCCTTGCCCTATCAAGGCCTTATATGAATAAAACGATGTTTATCCATGTCCCTTTGTGTATGCTTCCTTTATGGTCTATGTGTTGCTTGTTTGTTACCTTTGTTGGGCCATCGCGTGCCACTTGCCTATGTTGTATGCTCTAGTTGTTGTGTGGGATGTTGCCTTTGGATGGCTTGCTTTGTGCTTGCTCATGCTTTTTCATTGCCCTTACATGTGCGAGACTTGTATCGTGGCTAACCGTTGGGTTTGTTTCCCGCAGGTGTGAATTTTAGGCTGACTTGCTAGCTCATAGTGCTAACAAGTGTCGCACGTTCCGTCAATTTGAGTAGTCAAGTTGGCGGCCCGTGACTGTTGGTATCAGAGCTAGGTTAGTGAAAGCTTGGTGACCCTGCATGATGGTGAGCAACACTCAAAGGATCGAAGCACTGGAGAGGCGCGTTAGAGAGCTAGATGGCTTGGATGAGAGGGTCAGGGATCTTATCTCTGTCAGGCTAGAACCGGAGACGAACAACACACAAAACGGCATGGCTATGTTGGAGCGAGATACGGCCAATATATTAGCTCGCATAACTGCAATCGAGCGAAAGGAGAACCTTTCAAGTACATCGAATAGTCCTCAGAGGGAGTAATGTATTGAGGCAGTGGAATGAGCGGTGAAAGACCTACAAGAAGCACTAAATGACCTTGTAGAGAATTGTAGGGGTAATTATGGCATTGAAGGACGACATGTTGGAGATGAACACTAAGCTGAACCTTACCATGAGGGTGGTCGAGAATTAGCCTGCAACTGGACCCATTTGCATGGAATATGGAAGGGTAAAGGTGCCTGATCCAAGGCCCTACGGCGGGGCTAGAGACGCAAAGGATTTAGAGAACTTCCTCTTTGATATGGAGCATTACTTCAGAGCCGTGAGAGCTAAATCAGAAGATAGCAAGGTTTCCATGGCAACAATGTACTTGTCTGCAGATGCCAAAGTGTGGTGGAGGACAAAGTACAACGACATTCAGAACGGCAGAAGCACCATAGCAACATGGGAAGATCTAAAGAGAGAATTGAAGACGCAGTTTCTCCCTGAAAATGTTGCCTACATAGCTCGACGCTAGTTGAGAGAGCTGAAGCACAGTGGAATAATCTGAGAATACGTGAAGAAATTCTCAGGGTTGATGCTTGATATCAAAGACATATCCGAAGTGGACAAGCTCTTTTCATTTTTAGAAGGTTTGAAGCCTTGCGCAAAGCAAGAGCTTGAGAGACAACGAGTGGCTGACCTGGCCACTGCTCAAGCTGCTGCCGAATGACTGACTGATTACTCATAAGGGAACATTCAATCGAAGAAGATTACTTCTTCACCTAGCGGAAGCAACGTTGGGAGTAAAAAGTCAAGAAAGTCTTGGCAGAGCAAGAGTGGGGGAGGAGAGAAGAGGAGTGTGGAGTCTAACTCTCCTAACAAAGGTAGTAATCCCTCGTTCAAGAAGCCTTTTACATGTTGGATTTGTACCGGATCGCATAAGTCAATAAAATGTCCTCACAAATCCAAGATGAGAGCCCTCTAGGCATCGTTTGCCCAAGGGGAACAAGCCAACGAAGAGGAGGATGAAGAATATACGCACATGAGTGCCCTCCAGATGCTAAATGCTCTTAAGAAACATGGTGCGAAAGCGAAGAAGACCCTTGGAAAAGGACTAATGTATGTGGATGCCACTCTAAACGGTAAAATGGCCAGAAGCGAGATGATCGACACGAGTGCCACTTACAACTTCATTTTGGAGATCGATGATAAACGTCTAGGACTGAAATGGGAGAAGGACTATGGTCGAATGAAAGCAGTTAACTCAGAAGCCTTAGCCATAACCAACGTGGCTAAGAAGGTGAACATGAAGATCGGCTCGTGGGAGGGGAAAACTGACTTGGTGGTCATGCGAATGGACGACTTTGATGTGATATTGGGTATGGACTCACTTACGGAGAAGGGAGCCATTCCCATCCCAGCTATGGGAAGTAATGGGAGAATGGGAGAGACACCTGCAGTGGTGCCTGCTAAAGTGGAGCAGCCCCCAGAAACCAAGTTATTGTCAGCCTTGCAATTGAAGAAGGGCGTGAAATGACAAGAGCCCACATATATTTCCCTACCCACAGTATACGAGAATACAGTGGATGAAGTCATTTCACCAGAGATTCAAATGGTCTTGAAGAAGTATGGAGATGTTATGCCGGATCAACTCCCCAAAGCCTTGCCACCTAGAAGAGGGATTGATCACCAGATCAAACTGGTGTCGGGAACCAAACCACTCGCAATGGCGGCCTATAGGATGGCACCCCCTGAACTAGAAGAACCGAGGAAGCAGTTGAAGGAATTACTAGAGGCAGGCTTTATCAGACCATCGAAGGCACCATTTGGTGCGCCCGTCCTATTTCAGAAGAAGCACGACGGGAGCTTAAGATTGTGTATTGATTATCGGGCTCTCAACAAGGTGACAGTGCGCAATACGTACCCCATCCCCTATCGTAGACTTGTTTGACTAGTTAAGTGGAGCGAAATTCTTTACAAGACTAGATTTGAGATCGGACTACTATCAAGTGCGGATAGCAGAAGGGGATGAGCCGAAGACAACGTGTGTGACTCGATATGGAGCATTCGAGTTTCGAGTCATGCTGTTTGGGTTGACAAACGCACCAACCACATTTTGTACGTTGATGAACCAAGTTTTTCATGAGTACCTAGATAATTTCGTGGTAGATACTTGGATAACATTGTTGTTTATTGCTCCATAATAGAAGAGCATCAACGACACTTACCTCAAGTGTTTCAAAAATTGAGAGAGAACCAACTCTACGTGAAGCGAGAGAAGTTCTCCTTCGCACAAGAGAGAATCAAGTTCCTAGGCCACATTATAGAACATGGTCGAATCCGCATGGATCTAGTGAAGGTGCGGGCTATTCAAGAATGGAAGGCCCCCACCAATTTGAAGGAACTACGCTCTTTCCTTGGTTTAGCCAACTATTATAAAAAATTTGTGGAAGGTTATTCAAGAAGAGCGGCACCCTTGACCGAGTTGTTGAAGAAGGGTGTAACTTGGACGTGGACCGATATATGTGTCGAAGCATTTGAGAGTCTGAAGGAGGCCATGATGCGAGATCCTATCCTCGCCTTACCAGATGATAGTAAACCCTTTGAAGTGCAGAAAGATGCATCTGATTATGCTTTGGGAGGAGTACTTGTGGGCCACCCTGTAGCTTATGAAAGCCGCAAACTTATGAAGGTAAAGAGGTGATACAATGCACAAGACAAGGAGCTTCTCCTAGTAATTCATTGTCTACGAGTGTGGAGGCACTATTTGTTGGGGTCAAAGTTTGTGGTGAAAACAGATAATGTCGTGGTGAGTCATTTCCTCATCCAGCCAAAGCTTACCCCTAAGCAAGCAAGATGGCAGGAGTTCATAGCAAATTTGACTTTCATTTCAAACACAAGGTGGGCCGTCTAAACCATGCAGTTGATGCCCTGAGTCGGAAAGCTGAGTTAGCGACTCTAAAATTGTTGGCAAATATGTCGGCTAGCACGGTGACTACTTTCATCCGAGAGCACATTAAGGAGAACCTGGTGAAAGATCTAGTGGTGAAGACCATCATGAATCTTGCAAAAGCAGGAAAAACTCGCCAGTTTTGGGTGGAAGACGATCTTTTGTGGACCAAGGGTGGCCACTTATATGTTCCAAAGATGGGAGATTTGTGGAGGACACTAATGAGTGAGTGTCACGACACCTTGTGGGCGGGTCTTCCAAGGCGGCAGAGAACACATGCCTTGTTGAAGCAAGGCAACTACTGGCCACAAATGAGAGATGATATAGTGGAGTATACCAAGACCTGTCTCACCTGCTAGCAAGACAAAGTGGAGAGACACAAGACGCCAGGGTTGTTAGAAACTTTGTTAGTCCCAAGCCGACCATGGGAGAGTGTGTCACTTGACTTCATTACTAGTCTACTGAAGACAGGAGACTTGAGTGTGATCGTGGACATATTTTCAAAGTATGCAACATTCATACTACTGTCGAAGTATTGGTCGGCAGAAGAGACAGCAAGACTTTTCTTTAAGTATGTTGTTAAGTATTGGGGAGTACCCCAAAATATAGTCAGTGATCGAGATGGAAGATTCACAGGGACCTTTTGGTCCGAGTTATTCAACCTTTTAGGATCACAACTAAACATTTCCTTGAGCTACCATACTCATACAGACAGACAGACTGAAAGATTCAATGGAATGCTGGAAGAGTACTTGCGGCATTTTGTCAATGCCAACCAAAAGAATTGGCCGCAACTACTAGACGTAGCTCAATTTTGCTTCAACTCTCAAAAGAGTTCTTCGTCAAACAAGAGCGCTTTTGAAGTTTTCAACAGCCAGCAACCACGGTTACCCTACATAGTGGATGAGTATTGAGGAAGAAATCCAAGAGCCTTTAATTTCACGGAAGACTGGAAGAAAACTGTAACGACCCAAAATGACTAATATGGCTTAAGGGCCCTGATTAGTGTGCTGGGAAGGCATAATTGACTTATGAGTGAATTTATTGATTTAATGCATGCTTGTATGATTATTTGAATATAAATGTGGTTAAATGTTATATCTGTGAGAACCACATTATTATGTGGGTAGATTTGCAGTGAGCGACTTGAGGCGATCTTAGGGAGCTAGATAGCAGGAAAAGTCACAGCGGGACTTAGTTTTTGATTTTGGATAAGTCAGGGGTATTTTAAGTATCGGGTAGTAATTTAGACTATCGGGTTATGGAAATAAATATATGGAGATATATTTGAGGATAGGAAGCTTAAGCGGGAATATTGGGGAAAATTTACCATTTTGCTCTCGGCGATGTTTTCGGCACCCCGAGCCTTGGGATTGACTTAACTGATTAGGATTAGACAAATTTAATGAAAAATAGGGGAACAAAACACAAACCGACCTCAGCTCTTCCTGTCTCTTCTTTTCTCTTCCTTCTCTCTTCTCTTTCAAGGAAAACACAGAAAACCCAAGGGAAATCAGCTGGAATTTAGTGATTTGGGCTGGAACTTGTAGGTTAAATCTAGTGCTCAGTTAATGGAACTCAACCAAGATTAAGGTAAGGGCTTAATCATGTCTCTGAGCATTTGAATTTTGAGTTTTGACTGGGTATTAAGGAAGTTTATGGTTTTGATGTTTAAGGGTTGAATTAAGCCGAGAAGCTTGGATTTTAGCTCAGGAATTCATCAAGAAGGTGGTTCAACAAAAGAGGTAAGCTTCAATTCATAATTCAGAGGTTAAAATTTGAGTTTTGCATGACTGGTTTTTGGTGTTTTGGGTTGCAGGGTTTCAGAGGATCAAAATGGAGTTTTAGTAGGTTCTAGGCTGAATTTCTATTGGAATATGTTGTTAAAGTCAGGTTAAAAGTTTTGTGAATAGTGGGTTTTGAGTTGGGATGCTTTGGAATGGTTTTGGATGGGGTTAGGATGCTAGAAATGGTGGTTTTTCTGGGCACGAAGGGGAGGGTCGCGGCCCTACGAAGCAAGAGAGCCAAGGAGGCTCGGCCAGGGGAGAGCGCCGCGGCACCCTTGGGCAAGGCCGCGGCGCGTGTCTGCTTCCTGGGGGCCTGGGCTCTGTTTTAGAGGCGAACCGCGGCTAGGCTTCAAGGGCTGCATCCCTTGGGTGCATTCTTGAACATTTGGGGATTTTAGGCGTGGGAGTCTAGCCTAGGGTGCTCGGGATCAATTTCCCCACCGTGCTTGGTGGAAATTCGATGTCCCGGAAGCTAGTATTGTACCTGGAAACTTTTACTTGAATATTAATGGAACCCAATACCTTGGTTGTGACTAGGTGTTAAGGCTAGGGCTCAGGAACAGATCGTGCTTGAGGAGCGCCGCTCGTAATTAGTGAACGCAGAGACTAAAGGTAAGAAAACTGCACCCGGTTATGGGACTAAAGGATCCCTAATATGTATATTTGAAAGGATGGTATTATGCCATGTAAACAGTGAACCAACGGCCTAAGAGTGCCAAGGGTTACACTAGCGCACAGGGCGCGGCTTGGCCACTGGTAGCCTAGGACAACTTATTATGCACTGAGCTCGGTTTAAGCGGGCCGGAGTTAGTGGGGTAAACAGAAGGTGCAGCCTAATTTGTCGGCCCTGACTATTATGTGACCTGATTATTATGAGACTTGAATGTTATTTGTGATTAGTTGCATCTTTGATTCTGAGTATGTGCTGAGTGGTTAATGTGAAATATTTGCTAATTGATCATGCTTAAAGGATTGACTATTTGTTATTGTTGTTTGTGTTGCACATTATGTTTTCTTGCTGGGCCTTGGCTCGCGAGTGCTACATGGTGCAGGTAAAGGCAAGGGCAAGCTTGACCAGCCCTGACTTAGAGAGCTCTACGAGTCGAATGTACATGACCAGCTGCTCAGCCGCCACGGTTGGGGTTTAGGCAGGGACGCGAGAACTAGAAATGTCTATTTTTCCTTAGTATGGCTGATAGTTATCTGTATTTTGAAGATTGTGTAAATCAACTTTTAAACTCTATTTCTTTTTGGGATCCCATGTATAAAACTGTTTAATTATATAAAGTGAAACTTTTGAGACCAAAACCTTTTTAACCCTAGCTCATACATGTTTAGTGATACGTTTTTAAATTAATGACTTGATTAGCAAGTCCTGCACCTTTCTAAGTACACAGTGTAGCGGTCTTGGCTATCCAGGGCATTACAACTTGGTATCAAAGCGTCCTAGGTTTAAGGGTTCCTGAAGACTGGCTGGACATGTACATTCGCTGCTAGAGACAAGCTCAATTCAGGGTTTGGTAATGTGTATATGTGCTTATATGCTTATATGCCTGAAATGAATTATAAATGTTGTTGTTTATTGGATTAATAGGAAGCATGAGATACTGATAGGGCCTGGCCCTTGACTGTTGTGTGAGAATATTAAGGCATGTTTATTAGCATCGTCGTGCATGTAAATGAATATTTGGATGATTAAACTGCATATTATGTATGGATGAGTGCTTGATTCATAGCCATTGTGTGATGAGATTGGGGCATGCTTATTAGCAGCCGGTGCATGTGGATAAATGCCTATATGTTGATTGTTTGTGATTGGTTATGTTCCATTGGTGGATTTTGGAGAAGTTTTTTTATCTTGTCCTCATGGTCTGACTGCCGAGTCGTTGATTGCAGATTGACTTGGATAGCTATGCGTCCAAGAAAATCTACGCGACTAGCCAACACTAGGTCTGGGACCGGGGGTGATGACTAGGGCCAGATTCCTCTGCCAGTCCCTGAGAACTGGCAGCAACTTATGGCAAATATGCAGGCTCGATTACAGAGCCAGGATGAACAGATTCGCCTATTGCGACAGCAGGCTCCATCAGGGAGCACTGCCCCTATTGTACCCCCAGCAGTGGTACCAACTGTACAGTCTGGGGAGGTTGGGAACAGGTGGGAGCCGTTATATGAGCGGTTCAAGAAGCAGTAACCTCCAATCTTTGAGGGGGGACCTGATCCACTAAAGGCCGAGCAATGGCTGACTATGATTACTACTATCCTGGATTTCATGAGGATAGAGGGGCATGATAGAGTGGCCTGTGCCACTTATATGTTGAGGGAGGATGCCCGCATCTGGTGGGAAGTGGCATTGCATACCAGGGATGTTACTGCTTTGAGTTAGGAAGGTTTCAGAGATTTGTTCAGTCAAAAATATTACAATGTTACCATCAGGGAAGCAAAAGTCAATGAGTTTGTGAGTCTGGTGCAGGGCAATATGACTGTTACTGAATATGCCCTAAAATTTGACAAACTTGCAAAATTTGCACCAGATCTTGTGCCTACTGATGCTGTTAGGCAAGATCGTTTTATCAGGGTGCTTAATGCTATGATAGCCCGGGATGTCAGGATCACAACGGTACCTGGAGGAACAACTTATGCCCATGTCGTTGAGAAGACTCTTATTGCTGAGGAAGCGGAGAACAAGATTTGGAAAGAAAGTGCGGTGAGGCGTGAGGGCCGCAGGGTGGTGCCTCCTTATTCAGGGAAAGGTAAGGGCGGAGGCCCCAGTGATCTCAAGAGAAAGGCTCCTGACACTTTGACCACTGCTGGTTCTAATAGGAGGGGTTGGGGTAGTCAAGGTGGCCATCAGGGTGGCGGCGAGGCATGGCGGACTTATCCGGAGTGCCTGAGGTGTAGAAGACGCCATCTGGGCGAGTGTCGGGCCAAGGCTTGCTTTGTGTGCGAAGCAGTGGGGCATCTCAGGAAATACTACCCAACAGTGAAGAAAGGTGAAGCGGGAAAGGTGGATAGATTGACTCCAGCTTGAGTATTCACCTTAACTCAGGCAGAGGCCGAGGCTAGTCCCTCGGTAGTGACAGGTCAGCTTTCTAGCGCTGGCACTCCTTTTACTGTATTGATTGATTCTGGTGCTACACATTCCTTTGTTTCTAGTAAATTGATTGATAGACTGTGTAGACCTAGTGAGTATCGAACTGCAGGGTTTGGGACTTTATTGCCTACAGGGGAACTGGTAGTTTCTAGGAGATGGATTAGGGCACTGCCAGTGATGGTTGATGGTAGAGAACTTGCGGTGGATCTAATTGAGTTAGATATGGAGGATTTTGATATGATCTTAAGGATGGATTGGTTGGTCAGGTATGGGGTTACGATCGACTGTAGGAAGAAGATGGTGACTTTTGAGCCTGAGGGCGAGGATCCTTTTGTTTTTGTGGGTGTGGTATGTGGACCCCGCGTACCCATGATTTCAGCATTGAGAGCCAGAGACTGGCTGCAGGGGGATGCATAGGTTTTCTGGCCAGTGTAGTGGACACTACTAGGGCAGGGCCAGGAGAGACCATATTGGTATGTGAGTTCTTGGATGTATTCCCTGATGATTTACTAGGGTTGCCGCCGCGCAGGGAGATTCAGTTTGAGATTGAGTTAGCACTGGGGACAGAACCAGTATCAAGGACACCATATAGGATGGCACCAGCAGAATTGAAAGAGTTGAAGATACAGTTGCAAGAACTTTTGGATTCGGGATTCATCAGGCCTAGTTACTCTCCATGGGGCGCTCCAGTGTTGTTTGTTAAGAAGAAGGACGAGACTTTGAGAATGTGTATAGACTATAGAGAATTGAACAAGTTGACTATCAAGAATAATTACCCTCTACCAAGGATTGATGACTTGTTCGATCAGCTATAGGGAAAGACGGTGTTCTCAAAGATTGATCTTCGATCGAGTTATCACCAGCTGAGGATATACTGAAGACGGCCTTTCGGACACGATGTGGGCATTATGAGTTCTTGGTCATGTCTTTTGGTTTGACCAATGCCCCGGTAGCTTTTATGTATTTGATGAACAGGGTGTTCAAGGACTTCTTGGATCAGTTCGTCATTTTCGTCATCGACGACATCTTGGTTTACTCCAGTTCAGAGGTAGAGCATGAGCAGCGTCTTTGACAGGTTCTACAGAGGTTAAGGGAGCATCAGTTGTACGCCAAGTTTGAGAAGTGTAAGTTTTGGTTTCCAGAGGTGACTTTTCTTGGGCATATAGTTGGAGCAGAAGGGATTAAGGTAGATCTGTCCAAGGTTGAAGCAGTAAGAGATTGGCCGAGGCCAAGAAACGCCTCGGAGGTGCGGAGTTTCCTTGGGTTAGCAGGTTATTACAGACGGTTTGTAGAAGGGTTTTCAAAGATTTCTTCACCGATGATAGAATTGACAAGAAAGAATCAGAATTTTGTTTGGTCAGAGAAGTGTGAAAACAGTTTCCAAGAATTGAAGCGATGACTTATTTCTGCACCTATTCGGAGGAAGGAAAGTTTGTGGTTTATTGTGATGCATCAAGGATGGGTTTAGGTTGTGTGTTGATGTATAATGAGAAAGTTATAGCCTATGCGTCTCGACAGCTGAAGGAGTATGAGCAGCGGTATCCTACTCATGATTTGGAACTGGCGGCAGTGGTATTCGCACTAAAGGTTTGGCGGCATTATCTGTATGGGGAGAAGTGTGAGCTATACACTGACCACAAGAGTTTAAAATATTTCTTCACTCAGAAGGATATGAACATGAGGCAGAGGCGTTGGTTGGAGCTGGTTAAGGATTATGACTGTGATATCCTTTACCACCCAGGGAAAGCCAACGTGGTCGCGGATGCATTGAGCCGGAGGGGCCCAGGGCAGTTGTATAGCTCCACCCAGATCTCGAGGGAGTTAGCTGATGAAATGTCCAGAGCAAGGATAGAATTGGTGGTGGGCCAGTTAGCTAATATTACCTTGCAGTTGACCTTGCTAAAGAGGATTAAGGAGGGACAATTGGTGGATGCGCAGTTGTAGGAAGTCAGACAGCATGTTTTAGCAAGGACAGCTAAGGATTATTCCATCTCTGAGACTGGTATGCTTCGATATCAGGGGCGGATCTGTGTTCCAGCAGATGAGAGGATCGAACGAGAGATACTGGATGAGTCTCACACTACGCCATACTCGCTTCATTTGGGTACCACGAAGATGTATCAGGATCTACGGACATTATATTGGTGGCCCGGGATGAAGAAGGATGTGGTAGAGTATGTGTCTAGATGTTTGATATGTCAACAGGTAAAGGCTGAACATCAGGGACCTGCAGGATTGCTTCAGCCTTTGGGTATCCCAGAGTGGAAGTGGAGGACATCACCATGGATTTTGTAGGAGGGTTACCCAGAACAGTGGGACTTTGTGACTCGGTGTGAGTGATAGTGGACAAATACACCAAGTTAGCTCATTTTCTGCCTGTGAAGTCGACGTAATCAGTGGAACAGTATGCAGAGTTGTATGTGAGGGAGATAGTTCATCTCCATGGGGTTCCAAAGTCTATTGTATCTGATCGAGACCCTATCTTTACCTCCAAGTTTTGGGGAGCTCTGCAGAGAGCCATGAGGACTCAGCTGAAGTTTAGCACAACTTTTCATCCTCGGACTGATGGACAGTTTGAGAGGATGATTCAGGTGTTAGAGGACATGCTTAGGGCATGTGTGATTGACTTTGAGGGATCTTGGAGTAAGTATCTTCCGTTGATTGAATTCTCGTATAACAACAGTTATCAGTCCACGATTGGGGTGGCCCCTTATGAGATGTTATATGGGAGAAAATGTAGGTCACCCATACATTGGGATGAGATGGGTGAGAGGAGGTACTTAGGACCAGATATGGTTCAGAGGACTAACAAGGCTATTGAGAAGATTCGAGCCCATATGCTCGCCTCGCAGAGTAGACAGAAAAGCTACGTTGATCCTAAGCGTAGGGACGTGGAGTTCCAGGTTGGGGACCACGTGTTTCTGCGAGTTTCACCACTGAGAGGGGTGAGGAGATTTGGGGTAAAGGGCAAGCTGAGACCTCGGTTTGTTGGACCTTTCAGTATTTTGGAAAGGATTGGACAGGTGGCTTATAGATTGGCCTTGCCACAGTCGCTGTCAAGAGTTCATGATGTGTTCCATGTCTCCATGTTGCGGAAGTATGTTTCAGATACGACACATGTGTTGAAGTATGAGGACTTAGAGTTACAGACAGACTTGTCCTATGAAGAGCGACCAGTTCAGATTTTGGATCGGAAGGACAATGTTTTACGGAATAAGACAATTCCGTTAGTGAAAGTGTTGTGGAGAAATAGTAAGGTAGAGGAAGTGACCTGGGAGTTAGTGACAGTGATGCGGGATCAGTATCCCGAGCTATTCAGGTAAATTTCGAGGACGAAATTCTCCGTAGGAGGGGATAGTTGTAACGACCCAAATTCACTAACATGGCTTAAGGGCCTTGATTAGTGTGCCGGGAGGGCATATTTGGTCCATGTGTGGATTAATTGATTAAATACATGATTATATGTTAAGAATGCCTGTTTGATTATATGAATGTTAAATTGTGATTAATTGTTATAATTGTGAGAACCACATTATTATGTGAGCAAATCTGCAGCGTGCGACCTGAGGCGATCCTAGGGAGCTAGATAGCGGGAAAAGTCACAACGGGGCTTAATAGTTGACTTTGGATAAGTCAGGGGTATTTTAGGTATCAGGTAGTTATTTAGACTATCGAGTTATGAAAATAAATATATGGAGATATATTTGAGGTTAGGAAGTCTAGGCGGGAATATTGGGGAATTTTATCGTTTTGGCCTCGGGGACGTTTCGGCACCCCGAGCCTCGAGATTGACTTAACGGGATAAGGATAGGTTAAAGTTAAAGGAAAACAGTAGAACAAAAATTAGACCGACCCTTTATTCTCAACCTTTTCTCTCTCTTTTCTCTCAAGGAAACACAAGAAAACAGAGGAAATTTGCTGGAGTTTGACCTGGGATTTCAGAAGAATTCAGACAGGAAATTAGAGGCTAGCTCAAGGATTATCCAGGGAACATTTAATCAAGGCTAAGGTAAGAATTAAACTGTGTTTTGAAGTTGGAAACCTTGAGATTTTGGCTGAGTAATGAGAGGATTGTGATATTGATGTTTAAGGTTGAATTGGAGCAGGAAAACTTGGGAATTAACAGGGATTCTGCTTAGAAAAGGAGTTCAGCTGAAGAGGTTAGTTATAATTCATAATTTAGAGGCTTAAATTCGAGTCTTGCATACCTGTTTCAGAAATTGAAGATGGGATTTCCATAAGTTTTAGGTTGAGTTTTCAGTTGAATTATGTTGTTTAAGTCACTCTAAAAGTGTTGGGATTAATTGGTTTTGAATTAGGAACCTTTGGGGTGATTTTGGGTAAGGTTTTAAGCTTGGAATGGAGGGATTTCTGGGTTCGAAGGGAAGGGTTGCGGCTCTGTTCTAGAGCGATGTGGCCCTAGGATGAAGATAAGCCAGGAGGGCTCGGCCAAGGGTGAGCGCCGCGGCGCCCAAAGCAAGGGTCGCGGCGCGTGTCTTCTTTCAAGCATGCCCTTGGTTCTGTTTTGAGGTCAGGGCCGCGGCTAGGCTTCAAGGGCCGCAGCCCTTAGATGCATACTTGAACGTTTAGGGTTTTTAAGCTTGGGAATCGAGCCTAGTGTGCTCGGGATCTATTTCACCACCATGCTTGGTGGGATTTGATTTTCTGGAAGTTAGTTTGTACCTGAAAACCTATATTTGAATATTAAAGGAACCTAATACCTTGGTTGTGATTAGGTGCTAAAGTTAGGGCTCGGGAAAGGATCGTGCTCGAGGGACGTCGCTCATAACTAATAAGCGAAGAAGGTAAAGGTAAGAAAACTACACCCGGTTGTATATTTAAAATGGGACTAAGGGCTCCCTAATATGTATATTTGAAAGAATGGTATTATGCCATGTAAATAGTAAACCAATGGCCTAAGCGTGCCAAGGTTAAACTAGCGCACAGGGCGCGGCTCGGCCACTGGTAGCCGAGGACAGCTTATTATGCACTGAGCTTGGTTTAAGCGGGCCGGAGTCAGTGGGTTAAACAGAGGGTGCAGCCTAAGTCGTCGGCCCTGATTATTGTGTATTCCGGCTATTAAAGATGATTATTGTGACTATTGAGTAATCAGATTATTAATGGTGTTTACTTGTATCTTGGATTATGATTACATGCTATAGAGTTGATATGAATATTGAGTGATTGGACATGCTTAAAAGGTTACTTGTTTGCTAATACTGTATATGATGTGTATTGTGTTTTCTTGCTGGGCCTTGGCTCATGGGTGCTGCATGGTGCAGGTAAAGGCAAGGGCAAACTTGATTAGCCCTGATTTGGAGAGCTCTACGAGCTGTATGTACATGACCGGCTGCTCAGCCGCCACGGTTAGGGGAAAAGCAGGGACGAGAGGACCGGGAATGTTTATTTTGCCTTAGTATGGCCAATGATTATCTATAACCTTTGTGATTTTGTAAATCAACTTTCAAACACTATTTCCTTTTTGGGATCCCTTATGTAAAACTGTTTAATCTTATCAAATGTATCTTTTGAGACCAAAACTTCTTTTAACCCTAGCACACTTATGATTAGTAACACAATTTAATTAAATGACTTGGTTAGCAAGTCCTGCACCTTTATAAACACACAGTGTAGCGGTCTTGGCTATCCAGGATGTTATAATGGTATTATGTCATGTAAATAGTGAACCAACGGCCTAAGAGTGCCAAGGGTTACACTAGCGCACAGGGCGTGGCTTGGCCACTGGTAGCCAAGGACAGCTTATTATGCACTGAGCTCGGTTTAAGCGGTTCGGAGTCAGTGGGGTAAACAGAGGGTGCGGCCTAAGTTGTCGGCCCTGACTATTATGTGGCCTGATTATTATGAGACTTGAATGTTATTTGTGATTAGTTTCATCTTTGATTCTGAGTATGTACTGAGTGGTTAATGTGAAATATTTACTGATTGATCATGCTAAAAGGATTGACTATTTGTTATTGTTGTTTGTGTTGCACATTATGTTTTCTTGCTGGGCCTTGGCTCACGGGTGCTACGTGGTGCAGGTAAAGGCAAGGGCAAGCTTGATCAGCCCTGACTTGGAGAGCTCTGCGAGCCGAATGTACATGATCAGCTGCTCAGCCGCCACGATTGGGGTTTAGGCAGGGACACGAGAACCAGAAATGTCTATTTTGCCTTAGTATGGCTGATAGTTGTTTGTATTTTGAAGATTCTGTAAATCAACTTTTAAACTCTATTTCTTTTTGGGATCCCATGTATAAAACTGTTTAATTATATAATGTGAAACTTTTGAGACCAAAGCCTTTTTAACCCTAGCTCATACATGTTTAGTGACACGTTTTTAAATTAATGACTTGATTAGCAAGTCATGTACCTTTATAAGTACACAGTGTAGCGGTCTTAGCTATCCAGGGCGTTACAAAAACCACTGAGATTGCCCGAGCCTACCTGGAGAAGGCATCAAAGAGAATGAAGAAGTGGGCAGATGTAATGCCCCAAATTTCCTAATAAGGTTTAGGACCTTGATTAGGAGGCCGGGAGGGCCATAATTGATTTATTATAGTATTTAATGATTATATGCATGTTTACGTGAATTATATTATTATATGATGGTGAATGCATGCATATGGGCTCATATGTTAATTATGAGGGTAATTTGGTAATTTGACCACTGTGGGCGTAGTTGTATATTTTGGGTGCATGGTTGTGATTAATTAATATAGCCACATTATAAGGTGGATTGGTTCGAGCTAATCGACATGAGACGATCATGTGATGTAAGTGTTCGGTCTAGTCATAATGGGTTTAAGTTCGGGGCTCGGGGTGAGTCTCGGGGTGAAATTAATGATTAGAGCATTACCGGGAATTAAAGGGTAATGGGATATGATTTATTGGTATTTGGGAATATTGAGAATAGCGGGAATTGGAGAGCGTTAATTATAATTAACGAGATAAGCGGGAAAGGATGGTTTTACCCTTGGAAGCCTTTAAAGGGGTTTATTTGGCTTAAGGGCATTATGGTCTTTTGACCTTAAGGATTTATATCAGCCTAAGGGAATTTTAGAAGGCTGTGGAATGAAAATAAAACAGAGCCTATCTTCCTCTTTCTTCATCTCTTCCCGTACAATCTTCTCCCTTCACTTTTCTTTGAATTTTGAGAGCCCAAATTGAGGAGTTGAGCTAGGAGATCAAAGGTGGGAGCTAGGGAACTTGATTCAGACATTTAAGGGGATTCAAAATCGTTTTTAAGGTGAGTTCTAGCCATTGAATTTAGGTTATGCTCTGTTTTCCTTTTGGTTTTCAACTTAAGGTTTTTGATGTGGAAAGTGGGAATCAAGGGGAGTTTTCGTGTATGTTTGGTTGGGTTTTGATGAGGGGTAGTTATGGATGATGTTTAGAGGTTTAATTGTGTGTTTGGAGAAGGTTTGGAACTGGTTTGAAAGCTTGGTTCCAAGGGAAAACGCAGGGGAGAGTTGGCTGGTGCGTGTTGGTTTCTTGGTTGATTTGCGAAATGAGTCGCGGCCTGTCTATGGTGTGCCGCGGCCTGTGTTGGCTCTAAAGGTGAAAATGGCTCTGTCAGGAGGGTGAGCCGCGGCATGGCTGTGGTGAGCCGCGGCCCATCAAGACAAATTTGACCAAAATTGTGTTTTTAGCCTAGGGATGTCTACCATAGGCCTCGGGGTTGGTCCTAGTACCTGGTTAAGTGGGGATTGATGTCCCGTAGGCTAAATATTGATTTGGGAACTTAAGTTGATCATTTTTATTGATGATACCTTATATTTGGTTATGACTAGGTGACCGCTAAAGGACTAAAAGTTGATCGTTCTCAAGGGTTGTTCTTTTAATCGTTCTAGCTCGACTTTGAGGTAAGAAAACTGCACCCTGTGTATATGAGACATGCATGGCTATTATTGGTGTATGTCGGTTGATTATTATGTATGACATGCATGGCTATTATGATGCATGTTGGTTGATTATTGAGTATGACATGCGGGGTTATTATTGATGCATGTCGGTTGATTATTATGTATGACATGCATGGCTATACTTGATGCATGTTGGTTGACTATGAAACGTGACATGCATGGCTGTTGTTGGTGCATGTAGGTTGACTATTAAACGTGACATGCATGGTTGTTATTGGTGCATGTTGGATTGTTGGATATATTGCATATGATGCATGAGAAACATGTGATTGGGACATGCTTTATATACTGAGTATGATATTGTTCAGAGCTTGAGCCTCTGTGTTTATGCATGGTCCTAATAGCACTAATACCTGTTTAGTAAGCATGTTAAATGCCTCGTTTATGGATATGGAACATGAGATATATGAATGGTGGCATGTCTTACTTGTGAATGACACTGACTAGTCAGGGACCGACTCTAAAGTCGAGAATCACGCATTGAATGGCTCTACGGCATTAATGCTAGACCGACCCTAGGGTCGAAGAACTTATAAGCGCTTGCCTGGTCTATGACCAGATGTTTATAGCCAAGGTATATGACCCCGGTGACCGTTTGTCACATGGCTAAGGGACGTTGTCCATAGTTTCGACTCTAGAGTCGTGAGGAAGGTAATGTTGGTGACTAATCACCTTGCACCTGTCCTAATCGAACTTATGAAAGGATCATTTATCAGTTAAGCCCTGGTGACCCTATCGTCACATGGCTAGAAGGAGCGATGCTCATTATTGTGACTTTTGGATATTGTCACCTATTTGCTTGGACTGATAGTCCTGAATGATTATTATGATCGTTGTTGATATTATATCAAGCTTTATTGGGTTTTCTTGCTGGGCTTCGGCTCAAGGGTGCTACATGGTGCAGGTAAAGGCAAGAGGAAGCTGGACCATCCTTGAGTTGGAGAGCTTAGGTGATGACATGTACATATGCAGCTGCTCGTCTTCCACGGCCGAGGTTTAAAGTGGAACTAGGGTTAAACCCTGTTTTGCCGCTTAGAACGGCTTGTTTTAAATATTTTCTATAATAAACTCTGAAATTATATTTTCGGGATCCCAATGTATATATTAAACGTTCTAGTGAGACGTTACATCTTAACCAAAGTTGTTAATCCCTAAACCGCTAATCATACTTAGTTCACGATTTTGGCCAAATGACTCGGTTAGCGAGTTTAGCACTGTTTACAAGGCACACCGTAACGGTCCCTGGAGTTTGGGGCGTTACAGCAGATCCGAAAAGACAACCGCTGGAATTCAAAGCAGGCGACTTAGTGATGATCAAGTTGAGGCCCGAACAACTGAGATTCCGAGGGAATAAGGACAGCAGACTCGTTCGCAAATACGAGGGTCCTGTTCCAGTCATCTCGATAGTAGACCTAACCTCCTACAAAGTCAGCTTACCATAATGGAAGAAGATACACCCGGTCTTGCATGTCAGCAACCTCAAACCGTATCATGAAGATCTAGAAAATCCTGCTCGCAACCAGTCTACCAGAGAAGGAGTCAGCGTCAAGCCACGAAGTAGCAGATAACCCAAAGAAATCCTAGCAGAGAGGATTGTGGTCGTGGACAAAAATAAGAAGAAAGAGTTTCTGGTGAAGTGGAAAGGGCTCGGAGATGAATAAATTTGCTGGGAAAGGGTGGAGGACTTGCACAAACTTACGCATAAGATTGAAGATCAGCAAGGAGCAGGCTTGTTGAGGACACAAAAGATTTTTGTGGGGGAGAGTGTGACGTGCTACAACATGACACACCTCTAGGGGGCCATGTTGTATGTATGAGCATCCCTTGGTGCTTGATCATTAGTCAAGCCTTGCACCAAGTAACCTCAAGGGCAGGGGATGACACTTTTGTAATTATGTATATGTCTCCTAGGAGAAAATCATATATGTTTCTGGGAAGACTTTATTTCCTTAGAAAGCTCCTTAGGGGGAGGTGACCTTGTGACTTAGAGAAGCACCATAGTCACCAGCAGATAGGGGCTTCAGCTGTGTACTCCCTTGCCTTATCAAGGTCTTATATGAATAAAACGATGTTTATCCATGTCCCTTTGTGTATGCTTCCTTTATGGTCTATGTGTTTCTTATTTGTTACCTTTGTTGGGTCATCGCATGCCACTTGCCTATGTTGTATGCTCTAGTTGTTGTGTAGGATGTTGCCTTTGGATGGCTTGCTTTGTGCTTGCTCATGCTTCGTCATCTCCCTTACATGTGTGAGACTTGTATCGTGGCTAACCGTTGAGTTTGTTTGCCATATGTTTGAATTTTAGGCTGACTTGCTAGCTGAGAGTGCTAACAAGTGCCGCACATTCCGTTAATTCGAGTAGTCAAGTTGGCGGCCCGTGACACGTCACAAACCTTGGTGAGTGGTAGACCTTCTTGGCTAGCAATGGTGGCAGTTAGGATCTTCTTCTTCCTCTTCTTTTCTTATTTTACTCATTTATGTGTCATTACATTTTCAATCTGATTTGTTAATATGGATCTACCTATTGCGATTTGGATCAATTTGTTTGATATGTTTTTTATTGTCATCTTAGATTTTGTTTGTAAATTTGGATAACAAAATTTTGGGATTAACAATCTGATTTTGAAGAATTTGGGGATGAACAAATCATGAACATTGATTTATTATTTATTTTTTACTTATGTTCAATTTTATATTTTTTTAATGGAAATTTAAATTTATATTTTAAAATTTTAATTATATTAAATAAGTTTATGTTTTTTTTATTTTGTTTTCAGTTTTTTTATTAAGTTTTCATTTAAAAAAATTGTATTGATGGTATTTTGGTTTTATTTGAAAATAGTTTGGTCAAACGAAACTTAGAGACCAATTTTAATTAGATTATAAAATGCAAAATCTCTTTCACAATTTTCTCAAACAAATTATCTAAACTAAAATTTTGACTAAATATATGGGACTAAAGTCATATTGGCCCTACAATAAAATCAAGTGTTTTCCAAGAATAGTGAAATCAAACGTAGAAGTATTCAAGAATAATGAAATCAAACCCAAATGAAATCTATATCATTCAACACAAAAACCCTTAAGACTAGTAAAATTAAACCCAAAATTCTTTAACAATAATAAACTCATATCAATCAACAAATACAAAATATGAAAAGCTTAAATCAACCCCAACATTTCTAAAACTATTCATCAAATCCACTACTTAAAAAAATTATACCTAATTGATCATTTTCTTCTCATATTACATCTTCATCATTTGAGATTTATGTTTTTTTAAGTCCATCTTGGTTAGGGGTGTTCATTGGATGACATCCAATGTTTTTAAGCCCATCCGATCCGATCCAATCATCCAATTGGATGTTGGATTTTTGGAACCGATCCGATCCAATCATCTTGAACCAACCGATCCGATCCGATCCAATGGATGATTGGATCGGTTCGGTTCCATCCATTGGATGCATCCATTGGTTATCCGTTAGATCGGATCGGATCCATCCGATCTTTTAAAACCTTTATTTAGGCTGATTTTTTTAAAAAAAAAATATTATTTCAATTATAAAAACACTAATTACTCATCCAAATAATAAAATTATTTAATTGTAATGATTTAGAAGTTTACAACACAAATCTAATATAAAATTAAAAACATAAGTCTTAATAATTTGTAGGAATCCAACATAAAATTAAAAACATAAGTCTTAATAATTTGTAGGAATCCAACATAAAATTACAATAATACATCATAATTAAATAAAAAAGTTTAATACATCAAATATAATATATGTAAACAGTAAATGTAATAAAATATAATATATTTTAACTTTAAAAAAAATATATAATATATTTTTTATTTGAATATTAATTGGATGGTATTGGATCATTATTGGATTGGATCGGTCGGTTGGATCCATTGGATTTACATGTCATCCAAGAACCGACCGATCCAATATTGGATTTTTAAAAATGTCATCCGATCCAATCCAATCATAATTGGATATCCAATTTTTAGCGGTCGGTTGACATTGGATCGGTCGGTTTGGTATTGGATCGGATCGTTTCTGCACAGCCCTAATCTTGGTCATTGGAGTTTCGAAACAACCATAAGAAGAATATCAATTTCAACTTAAAACCAACAAGCATAATACAAACAACCCTCATAATTAATATAGAAATCAAAATAGTGAATTAATCCCAAAAAAAAAAAAAGAAATCATAGATTAACAGGATTGCAGTGTTTAGGTGTCAAGTTTGGTACCCTTAGTCTTTCTCCATGTCTGGCATTGAGCTTTAACTAGATATTTGTTGGGTTTTATGCTTTTATAAAACTACATTTCTTATGTAATTCACTCATTATCAATAAATTAGTATAAATTATTTTGTTAAATCAAATTGCGTTGTTTACATGTTTGATTACATGATTAATTATTATTAATACAAATGTTTATAAAATCCCGAGCATATGTATAGTTACAATTATAGTAACTCGATCACAGTGGATTATAATTGTAATTATATGTTCAAAAGTATTCTGTCCTAAGATTAAATCAATACACTAGATTCTTACTAATTCAGTAATCTTCGATAAGATCTACTTACACATCTAGTGTGATGTCATATCCAAGACATTGATCAAGTAAATAAGATCGGATGTATTGGGTTATATTGGACTGGAGCGATATTGATTATTGATAAGATAAATAAATATCAGTATTATCTAATCTAATCACATCACAACGTTGACAATATGTCAATTCAATCTTAATTCTGAGTAATTAATATTATGTTACTTGTATTATTCAAGTCTTTTGATTTATTCGTTAACATCTTACCCTATGGACTAACTCATACTTACATATTAGAGATTTAGTAGTATAATTGAGTGGGAGCATTTATCATAGACATTAAATCTATAACTTCTGTTTAAGAAGTGAAACAATGATTTCCTTATAGCTTGGTTCAAGTGTTAAATGATAGAGTACTCATTTCTGTAATTAAGTTTACAAAAATATCATTTACAAGGAACTTAGTAGGAGTTAAAAATAAAATACCAATAAAGGATAAAATGGTAATATGCACCCATTTTATGAGTAGATCATCTATAGATGATTGAATGACGATTATGGTTATAACAATGGATAACATATTTACATTTGGTGTAAAATGTTCAATGAATTCAAGAGTGCAATTCTGAGTCTATAGTGGAGTCGTGGGGAATTAATAAGGTAGTGAGATTATTTTTTATAAATCAACTCACGGTAACTTTTTGGAGCTTGACTTCATGGATCCATGGTCCTCATGTTATCTTTTACCAAAATGAACATAGTAGTCTTGAAGAATTAGTTTAATTATTAATTATAAAAATATCATATTGACTAGATCAATGGAAATAAATAATGTTAAATTATTTATTGATGTTTTGTGAGAAAAGAAATAATAGAAACTTTGAGGATTTTATTGCAAAGTCTAAAAGAAGAGTATTATAGTTAATTGAGACAATTTTGTTAATGTTGATAAATTGGTATTAAGATTAATAAAATGAATTAAATAAAATTCAAAATTATGATTGGTTAATTTTGACAAGTATTCAATTACCAAAATTAAAAATTCAAACTTGGCATTAACTATCTAGAGTATTCAACCATGTATGGAATAATACACAAAAATATTGTGTTTTATTTCCTTTAATTAATTTATTAAATAATTAAAATCAAATAGGAAATTAAAACCTATTTTATGTCCTAGTTAATTGCATAGATATACTAGTGTTATAGAATGCATTATGTTAATGGATTTTACAAGGTAAAAATTCACTCCTAATTTTTTATACCTAGTTGCCCCTCTCTCGAGCACTCCCAATGGATGTTCTACTTTATCCTTCAAATTATCTCCTTAAAATCCTACTTTTTTTCACCTCAAATTTTTACATTACATCATACATCAACTTCTCTATATGTTCTCTCTACATTATTTAAATATTAAAATTTTAAATATCTTTATTAATTAAAATAATGTGTTGGAGAATGGTGTGCTTCAATTTGATAGAAAACTTGTTATTATTAGGCCATGGACAGCTGATCTCAGTGCAATTCGATTAATTCGTTCAGTTCCATTGTGGATTCGATTACATGACCTTGGGCTTCAGTATTGGGGTAGTAAATGTCTTAGTGCACTAGTGAGCACTATTGGCAAGCCGCTTATGGTTGATAAGTTTACTAGGGAGCGTTCTAGAATTCAATTTGCTAGGGTTCTTGTGGAAATGGAGATAACTGATAATCCTCCTAGAAATATTTAGTTTCTCAATGAGTATGGCCAGATTATGGAACAGGGAGTGGAATACGAATGGTAGCCTACTAAGTGTAAGGTATGCTCTGGGTTTGGTCATTCTATGGTGGACTGTCGTAAGGAGCAAAAAACTCAGTGGGTGAAAAAGGATGCTGTGGCTAAAACAGAGGCTAAAGACAGGAAGATTAAGGATTCAAAGGAGTTTAATGATGAGACACCTGAGGGTCTGCCTAGTGCCACTGCTGTAGAGGATGTTTCGGTTCAAAATCCTAAGGGATTACAGCTTCCAGTGTCGGCTAAGTTTGATCAATTGAAGGAAACAAATAAGGGTGAGCAATGGCAAATGCCAAGACGTGTGGCTACACAAGCTAGGCAGGGACCAACTACTGGTATTAGTATTTCTCCTCCTGGTCAGGTTCAAAAGCAGTTAAATAAGTTTGTGGTGCTTCAAGAGCAGAAGAAGGGTGGCAAAGAAGGTAGCATTGGCCCTAGTTCTTCTAATGGATAATTGTAATATTCTGAGTTGGAACTTGAGAGGGCTGAATAGTTCTAATAAACATGTTTCAGTCTTAGATTTATGTAGCAGGAATAAAATTGGAGTTGGAGGTCTTTTAGAAACCAAAATGAGAGGGAATAAAATTGTGGAGTTCATGGAGCATAAACTTCATAACTGGGAGTTTTACTCTAGTTCGACTATTGAGGGTAGACTTTTGATAGTGTGGAGGAAAATCTTTGTGAGAGTGACTATTCTGGAAGAATCACATCAGTGTGTTCACTGTATGGTAAAAATGGCTGGTCAGAGGCAAACTTTTTATGTTACTTTTGTCTATGGTTACAACGTGATGGAGGGGAGGAGGAGTTTATGGCAAGGGCTACATAGGATTTCTCTTTCTGTTAAAGCTTGGATTGTTTTAGGGGACTTCAATGCCCCTTTCTCTGGTTTAGATAGATCTGGTGGGAAACCAGTTTCTGGTTTAGAATTGGCAGATCCTCTTCGATGGCTAGCTGATACTCAAGTTGAGTCTCTTAAAAGTATTGGCTCTTATTTTACTTGGACAAACAACCAAGAAGGTTCAGCTAGGATTTATTCTAAAATTGACAAAGTTTTCATGAATGAGGATTGGCTTGATCTCTTTCCTCATTCAATGGCTGTGTTTAGATGGGAAGTAGTGTTGGATCATTGCTCGTGTGTTGTCACTAACTTGCCTATGGAGAAGATGGGAATCAAGCTGTTTAGATTTTATAATTTTTGGACTGCCCATCCGGATTTCAAAGATGTTGTTATGAGTAGTTGGAGGGCCCCTGTTAAGGAAACTGGGTTGAGAGCTATTTACTTAAAGACAATGAGGCTGAAGCATAGACTAAAGAAATTCAATAGAGATGACATTGGTGATATAGGGCTGAACTACCACTCGGCTAAGGAGGCTTATCAGGAAGCTCAATCTCATCCTCTAGATTACAGTTAGCAAGAGGTAGTGAAAGTGACTGCTGAAGCGTTTACTATTCAGGAGCATATGTACTATAGCTTCCTTGCCCAACGCAGTAAAATTACTTGGATTAGGAAGGGAGATATGAAAACCTCATTTTTCCATGCTTGTTTGAAAAAATGCAGAGCTGATAACAGTATTGCTTCCTATATTACTGAGCAAGGAAATTTGGTTGATGATTTTCAGGAGGTAGTGGCTCACTTTGTTGATCATTTTAAGAGCTACCTAGGTAGTCCGAGCTCGGCTACAGGAAGGATAGATTTACATTGTATTGAGATGGGTTCCAAGCTCTCCATAGATCAACAATTGATTCTCTTAAAACCCTTTTCTCGTAAGGAAATCAGGGCTGCATTTTTTGGAATTCCCATCACTAAGTCACCAGGACCAGATGGCTTCGGATCTGGTTTTTTTAAAGCATTATGGTAGGATATTGGGGAAGAAGTCTATTCAGCGATTGGTCAATGTTTTGCCACAGGACAGTTTCCTTCTGAGCTTCATGATACTACTCTATCCCTGGTCCCTAAAGTCTCTAATCCAGCTCGAGCTATAGACTATAGACCTATTGCTTGCTATTCTACTTTATACAAGTGTATGGCCAAACTGTTGTGTTCTCGCATGGCTTTAGTCCTCCCTGTCCTCATTCAGTCGAACCAGGGAGCTTTTGTTAGGGGTCGTTCAATGTAGAGTCCAAGAACTTTACTTAGCTAAGTAGATAGTAGTATAATAATAGTATTATCTTTATGACTGTGGATTTTTGGTTCAGACCGGGATTTATTTGGACACTCGTAGTAGTACTTGTAGATTTTCTAAGTTTAACCTATAGTTTAGGAATATTAATTTTAACCTAAGGTTTGATTAATATGACTGATATTGAGGGTAATATTTATTATATTATAAGGTTTAGATAAGAACCAATTAGATAATAGCACATGTTATGTATGGGTTATTAATGATTAAGTATTTTGAGGATTAAATATATTAAGGGTAAAATTTGAATGCTCTAAGGTCAGTCAGCAGCTTTGAAAACGTAAAAAGGGCTTAGTCAAGGCTGTTTACTCAATTCAAATTAAGCTAAAAATGTGTAATTTCGTGTTTAAATAATCAGCATATGCCGATATATCGCAGCTATAGGGGGCGATATATCGCAGCACGAAGATACGAAAAACATGAAACGTTGCACGATTGCCTCGGGCATACTGGCCTAGGCGATATATCGCCTACAAGGGGCGATATATCGCCCCTCTCAGCACATTTTGAAAGTTTTCAAAATCGTTTCCCATTCAAACCTTCAACCTCTTGATAAGTCCAGCACCTTTCTGAACGAGTCTTCAGCCTCTGCTGAACGATAATTCAAATTATTTTCACTTAAAAAGCCATTATTTTTATTCAAGTTAAATGAGATCTTTTCATTCCTAAACTCTATAAATAGGACCTAGTACCCAGCCATTATTCATCTATTACTCTAAGTTCAGAGGTTGCAAGTTGCTAAGTGAGTGTGAGAGTGTAAACACTTGGGTTGGGAATCATAAGCTTGATCATCATAAGCTTATCAAATACTTGGGAAGTAAGGTCTTATAGCATTTCGGTTCAAGGTTTAGATTGGTCTTATAAGTCTTCAAGGTATTTCCACACTCTAGTTCATTGGTTTTATTTTATTTAAGTTCTCATAGTCTTCTACTCAGCCTTCTAACCTTATTCTTATTTTGGTTAGGAAATCTAAGTTCTTGAGCACAAGGTTTTGGTAAGTATATTTTAATAGTATAGTTCCTTCATCTCTTTCATCTCTTTTCTTCAATAGACTCACCCTGTTATAAATGGTTTTTAGGTGTGTTCCAAAGTCTCAACTCTATCCTCATATCCCGGTAATTTTGGTAAGGAAAATATGATAGAATTTATATGTTATATGTTTTTATATGTTATCTTATGATTTTTATGTTATGAAATATGTTATGTTATGTATGTTTGTAGGCTTGGGCATATGACCCATATGGCTAACAAGCCCCAAATAGATTATGGGCATATGACTTGCTTAGCTAGCAAGACCCCACTAATCTAATGGGCATATGACTTGTTTAGTCTATGGGACCCCAAGTAATAATGGCCATTATAGTATGTATGTGATATAAGTGTTATGTTATGTTTTTATGAATCTTTATGTATATGGACTATGTGTTAGATTTTTCTTGCTGGGCATTAGGCTCACTCCTTTTTGTTTATATGTGCAGGAAAATAGTCTTAGTGGCGGGAAAGGTTCTTGGAAGCTTGGAGAATGTGTATTGAGGCGGAATGGATTCAAGAGCCAAGCGTTTCGATTCGAGGATGTAGTTTTGTTTCTTATGGTTTTTACATGTATTTTTCCGCATTTTGTTATGTAAATCTCTTTAATTATGTCATGTTTTGATTTTAAAACAATGGGATCACATATGCTAACTTGAATTTTATGTGAGTTTAACTTTTATTTTTACAAGTTTCTTAATAAAGTTATGGTATTTTCACTTGTAAGTTTTATTAAGGATTAGTGTTTATGTATAGTTTTCGTTAATGGTCCAAAAGTCTAGAGTATTTGGGTCATTACATTCAATTGCTCATAACATCATGATATTTCAAGACCTAATCAAGAACTATGGGAGGGCTTCAACTTCTCCTAGATGTGCCATTAAAATAGATCTAAGCAAAGCGTATGATACGGTTGATTGGCAGTTTCTTGAAGATCTTTTAAGGGCCCTTTGTTTCCTTATGAAATTTATAGGTTGGATAATGGTCTGTGTGAGAAATACTTCTTACTCTTTACTTATGAATGGTAGAGTTCAAGGTAGTTTTAAGGGTAAGAAGGGGCTGCGACAGGGTGATCCTATGTCTCCCCTTCTATTTGTGCTTATTATGGAGTATTTGACTAGGAGCCTTCGACATGATGCTCAGGCTTCTATTTTCAGATATCACCCTATGTGTAAGAGCCTTAAGCTACTCAATTTGTGCTTTGCTAATGACTTGATTCTTTTCTGTAAAGGCACTCATTCGGCTGTTAGCATTTTTAAAGAGGTCCTAGTGAAGTTTAGTGATGCTACTGGTCTCTCTATCAATGCTAACAAGTCCCATATTTACTTTGGAGGAGTCAATGCAACCGAGAGAAGGAGTATTGCCCATGATATTAAGTTTCCTGAAGGATCCTTTCCTCTTAGGTATCTTTGGGTGCCTATGAGGCCTACTAAGTGGAGACATGAGGATTGTGAGATTATACTTCACAAAATCAGATTGAAATTGATATCTTGGACCAGTAGGCATCTGTCCTTTGTAGGCCGAATGCTTCTCATTCACTCAGTTCTTTTTGCTTAGGAATTACTGGATGAGTGTCTTTATATTACCTCATAGCATTATTAAGGAGGTAGAGAATATCTGATGTGGTTTTATGTGGGGAGCTTCAGGGAACAGAAGTAAGCTTCATATGGCTTCGTGGCAACAGGTTTGTCTCCCTAAAGCTTATGGAGGTTTCGGGTTTAGGGATGGGACTAACTGGAATAGAACAATTCTAGCCAAATACATCTGGGTTGTTTCTGAAAAGCAGGATTTACTTTGGGTCAAATGGATCAAGGATATATAACTGAAGGGTGTTAATTTCTAGAGTTATAATCTGAAACCAGATAGTAGCTGGTATTGGAGGAAATTGTGCCATTTAAGGAGTAAATTCAGTAAGACAGAGATACTTGCTGCTGGGATTTCAGGGAGATTTAAGCCTTCGAAACTGTATAACAGTACCTTAAACCAGCAGCTGGTGGGTTATAATCATGCGGTTTGGTGTAAGCTGACTCTCCCTAAGCACCGTTTTCTTCTTTGGCAGGTGGTTAATGCTCACCTTCTCACCAGGGACAATTTGACCAGGATCAACTTCCAGTTGAACAGCCTCTTATGTCCAGTTTGTGAAGATCACAATGAAAGTCACTCACATTTCTTTTTTGAGTGTTGCCTTTCCAAGATGATTCTTCACCTCGTCTTTTCTTGGATTGGGTTTAGAGCCATGCCTAGTAATTTCAATGGCTGGGTTGTATGGCTTCATCATGGTCGGTTTGGTACTACTGATTCTATACTGAACTTGGTCATTGCAGTTGTTATCTACAGTATATGGCGGAACAGGAATAGATGTATTTTTTATGGCTATTCTTTGACAGCTAATAGTATAGCAAAGGAAGTTATAAATATAGTTAATTATAGATTATATACTGTTAATAATAGAAAGATTTCTATTCAACACCAGCTTTTCATTAGGAAACTCCAATGTAACTAAGGTGTTTTCAGGTGCTATTTGTAAGTTGGTTGTACAGGTTGTGTGTTAGTGTTGGGTGATTTGGCCCATCGGTTGTACTGGACAGTTTGTTCAATGAAGTTTCTTTCTTCTTGATAAAAAAAAAATAATAGAAAAAGGAGATAAATAATAAAAAATAATTAATTTAGAAAGATAAATAATAAAAACGACTAAAATAATAATAAAAAATGTTTGAAAGATAGGTAAGCTACACGTGGAGTTGAAAATATGGTGATTTAAAATAGATGAGTGGTTTAGCTCATCCAATAGAGTGTGTTTTTGATGATTTTGAGTTAAATTTTATAGTTTTTGCTATTATAACTTACTCATTGTGAGTGTACTTAGTTTTCTCTCTAGAAATTCTCTTCTCATGTGTTGAGACTTGCCCACACAAACACTAGGTTGTTTTAGAGAAAGACTTGGAAGATTGTGGTCTTGTTTCAAAACGGTTTGGTTTCCTTACAATACCTAGCATTCAATAAGGACAAAATGTTAGGGAATCCAAATAGTGTAGTCTTATTCCGCTGCATATTCGTAAGTACTCTTAATCTCTATTCTACTATTTGCAAATCTCTGTATAAAAATTACTTCTATGTATGTATTTATGTTTTCTAGTGTATATTATTTTGTGCAATAAAAAACATGTATATAGACTTGTATAAATAAGATCCTACGCTAAGCTCCAATTTGACTAAGAATGAGAGCATGTACTGGAAATGTTGAGCTACAGTGCTTTTGTGATCGGAGAGGAAGGGATGGGGATTGGAGGTGATTAGATGGGAGAAGAGAGGGTTGAAGGGGAGTGGGGAGGGTAATAGAGGATTGATTTTTTTTCGTTTAATTTTATTTATAATTATTTAACTTGTTAATTTGAATTTAATTATAAGATTAAATGAATTTTTTTTTACAAAAAGTGGAAGAAAAATGTATTTACCCGTGGGTTCACTTTGACATTTATGATGAAAGACCTACTGATGTAATAATTTCATGACAAAAATGAAGTTTTATTGTAAAAAAAAAAAGTTAAGAATTTAAGAAATTAAAATTTTGTCATATATATCTCTAATAATAAAAACAAAAAAAGAACATCAATATATGCAAGAATTTTCAATAATTATTATATTTTTGTTCTCATTTTCATAATTATGTAAATATTTATACATAAATAATTTTAATATTTATTTGTTCTATTTGGGTTGATATTGATTGTTTTTTAAGTCGATCATAATATGAATAAATATTGAAGTAATTATTATTACTGACCTAAATATAGTTATATTATAGTAAGCCAATAATATACATTTTATATAGAGGAAATCTACAGTAGAATAACAGTGTATTTCCTTCTAGTTTTAGTACGGTATAATTATTAATCTAATTTTTTTTATATGATGATGCACATTAGAGTTATTTAGCACATTTTATAAAATTTAAGAAAAAATTATTGATTTACTATGCCAAAAATAAAGTTTAAATATTTTATTTCACATGCATATAAAAATATATATATATATGTATACCACAAATTATTTGAATCATATTTTCGACATAGTAACTATTCATAATTTTTATAAAAATTATAAGAATAGTTCCAATGATTACTCTAAATTAGTCAAAAGTAAAAAAAATATAGCTAAAATGTTTATTATTGTCTCCATTGGCTCATTTAAATATTTATCTATAACAAATTTGTACTAAAACCAATGATTTCTATACTAAATATAGCTAAGGTTCAATCAATACGTAAACATTTTTTTTTTTAAATTATCTTTTTTTCCTTTTTGTCTCTCATTCATTAGATAATTTTTTATTATTTTTTTCTTTTTTAATTTTATTCTTTAACTATTAAATAATAATTATAAATATAATATTTAAATAATGTAAAAGAAAATATAAAGAAATTAATATATAGTGTAATGTAAAATTGTGAGGTAAAATTAAAAAAAATAAAGTTTTGATGAAATATTTTAATAAATAAAGTAAATCACCTATTAAAAGTGTTTTAAGAAATTATAAATAACTATATTGCATACCATCATATAAAAAAATTTAAATTATAGCTGTCACGTAACAAATACAAGAAAATGCTATAGCAACGCTGGCATTTAAGAGATATACTGTAGACTCCCCTTTCATATATGTTGTAGTGCTAAAAAAAGTTTTGAATTGTTATCATTATTATCGTGTCAATGGAATAATTAATTATTTTAAAATAAACTTTCTTAATTGAAAAACATTGGATTTTTTTGCATACTTAATTGGATTAGACTAATACAGAATAATTTGTTTTAAACATCAACGCAAAGCTACAAGCATAAAAAGATTTAATCTTATTATTTGATGTGACACTTGCAAAATTTAATAAATATTGTAATAATATGCTCCAAAATCTGAATGTGACCAATTTGTCCTTTTCATTTTCAACTTCTTATTTTTCCTTTCATTCCCAATTCTTACTCTCCCTCCCATCCATTCGACCATTGCCCTCCCTGTCTGATTTATTCACACCAACACTATCATGATTCAATTACATCGATTTTGTGATTTAATTCTGAAAGTTATCATTAAACTCAACAGAATATCAATCTTGTCATTTTTTAAGTAAAAAAATCATGGGTAGGTAACTTCTCACCATATTTAGTGATGTGTATATAATAGAAGCACTATTTTATATTTTTTTTGAATACTTCTGTACATGATTTTGTGTTTTTATTTTTTTTTTACATTTTTTCTATTGTTGTTCTTCGAATTTTGAAATTTGAATCAAGTAAAAAAAATTTGATGCAAGGCTCATTCTTGTGTTTTTGGGTTACTAAAATCGATGCCAAATCAATGTAAATCTATAGAATTTTGATGCGCACATGAAATGTAAACACCATTGATATGGGTTTATTAGGGCATCAATTTTAGTGTCTAAGTTCAATAATGTTAAACCATTGATTTTAAATCGCAAGAACATTACTATGTGTCAATTTTAGTGTCTGAAATAAAATTTGAGTAAAACACCGGAGCAAACTGTTGAGATTGGTTAAATACGTGGTGGAATTTTTTAGGCATGAAAATATGCTCAAACAATAACGATTTCACAAAAATCAACATATGAAAGTTGACTTTTAGTATAGGTATTTTTAAACCAATCTTTTGGATCCAAAATGTTTATTTGGAGTATATAAGGGAATTCAAAAAGTTTAGGAGCATTTGGAAGGTTCCCAGCCAGTCTACAGGAACCTTAACCTTGGCATTGCTCTGATACCAAGTTGTAACGCCCTGGCTACCCCAGAACAGTTACGGTGAACGGTGGACCGGAAATTTGACTCATTACTTGAGTCCTTTGGTCAAAAACGTGCTCTAAGTGTGATTAACAGGTTAAGGTACAAAACCAATAAAAAGGAAGTGGAAATTTTATTACAAACTGCTCTGCAGAGCTAAACAAAACATTTACAAGTGGTTCTCAGTACAAAATGGTCATTACAGGTTTAAATTTACAATCCCGCCGACCTAAGCGGCAAAAATAGGGTAAACCCCCTAGTTCCTCTGAGAACTCCTTGGCCGTGGTGGTCAAGCGGCCGCATATGTACACAACACCACATCAGCTCTCCACTCAAGGCTAGGTGAGCTTCTCTTTACATTTACATGCACCACATAGCACCCATGAGCCAAAGCCCAGCAAGAAAACATAATACTTTTCATAACATCATCAAATGATTATCATTATAATCACACTGAGCATAAAGCTTTCAAACAAATGAATAACACATGATTTTAGCGAGAGAGTGGCTGTTAAGTAAGCCACTAGCCTCCAAGCTCTCTTTTCTAGCGGGAGAGTGGCTGCTAGGTAAGCCACCAGCCTCCAAGCTCTGTTTTGTAGCGGAAGAGTGGCTGATGGGTAAGCCACTAGCCTTCAAGCTCTCTTTTCTAGCGGAAGAGTGGCTGCTAGGTAAGCCACTAGCCTTCAAGCTCTCTTTTCTAGCAGAAGAGTGGCTGCTAGGTAAGCCACTAGCCTTCAAGCTCTCTTTTCTAGCGGGAGAGTGGCTGCTAGGTAAGCCACCAGCCTCCAAGCTCTGTTTGTTCATCGACCCTCAGGGTCGGTCAGGCATTAATGCTCCTTGAGTCATTCAATGCTAGCAGTCGATTAGATCTAATCTCTGTTGGCTTGCGTGATTCACGCTAAGGCCGTTCTGACAAGTAAGTCAGCGCTTCCTGACCTGTGTCCAGTAACACTGCCGAGCCTGACAAATAAGTCACAGCCTCACAGCTGATACTAACACTTTTGTCGATTCTGTATTCAATCCATGTCCATATTTATACAATCAACATGCCTCACAAATATCCATGCATGTCACACTTTGGGTGCATTTTTCTTACCTTTGATTCGAGCTAGAATGAGCAAAAGAACAACCTTTGAGAACAGTTTAGCTTTTAGTCCTTTAGCGGTTACCTAATCACAACACATTTGGGATACCATCAATAATCAAGATAATCAAGGGTTCTCAAACCATTATCTAACCTCCAAGAGATCAATCCAAACTAATCCAAGTAGCAAGGACACTCCCGAGGCCTAAAACTAGGTTTCCGGGGTCAAAACGAGCAAACGGGGCGAAAACAGGGCAAGGGTTGCGGCCCTAGCACTTTGGGCCGCGGCCCCCAGAATTTCCAGAGGCAAGCGCCGCGGCGCCCCACACAAGGGCCGCGGCGCCCAGCGAAACAGAAAGGCCACCTGCTTCTTCAAAGAAGGGTCGCGGCGCCACAAGAACAGGGCCGCGGCGCTCCACCCTGGGCCATTCCCAACCGCGTTTCTAATACTTCAAAGCCTCCAAAATCATCCCTGAACATTCCCCAATCATGAAAACAAAGTTCCCAAGATTCCCCATGCATCAAAACCCTCAAAACCCAAGGCTCAAACAAACCGAAAACTCAAGAATTCACAAATTCAATTCAAAGCTTAGAAACTCGGAAAAACTCAAAACTTAAACTTCGATTACCTTCAATTGGGTTGTTTTCCGTCGAATCCTTCGGTTAAGAAGCTTCTAATCTTCCCTAGGATCGCTATGCCTCGATCCTCACTTGATTCCGACTCCTAGAACTCAAGATTTCGTCAAAAAGGCTTAAACGGTAAAACGAACTTTGAAAAGGGAGAACGGAAGGTTTTCTTATCGTATGTTCTATCTGATAAGCTACTTCAACCTTAAGTAACCTCAAATAAAACCTAATGCTCGGGGTCCCAAAAACACCCCTGGGGACATTATAGTCAAAACCTCCAAAATTTCACCCTGATCTCAAATATTCCCAATTTATCATCAAATGAACATTTCTAGTACCCCAAAATTGACCCCATTATGGTAAAACCGCTAATCCACTAAAAATAACCGTCTCATGTCAAATAGCTCGAATATATCTCCATAATAATGGAATCTCATTCACAAATCACATCATGCACTCAAATACACAAATTACCCTCAACGGGCCAAATTATCATCATACCCCTGTAATTGTAAATATGGACTCATATGCATGAATTTCACATCATATCATAATATAATCAATATATACATGCATTTAATCAATTAATAACAGAATTAAGCAAGTATGGCCCTCCCAGCCTACTATTAATGTCGTTAAGCGCATCGGAGAGTTCGGGGCATTACAACTATCCCCTCCTTACTGAAATTTCGTCCCCGAAATTTACCTGAACAGCTCGGGATACTGACTCTGCATATCTGACTCCAGCTCCCAGGTCGCCTCCTCGACCTTGCTGTTCCTCCATAACACCTTAACCAAAGGTATAGTCTTAGTCCTGAGGACCTTGTCCTTTCTATCAAGTGTCTGAACCGGCTGCTCCTCAAAGGAGAGATCTGGCTCAAGCTCCAGATCTTCATAACTCAAAATATGGCCCACATCAGATACATACCTCCGAAGAGCTGATACATGGAACACATTATGCACGGCAGACAACGCCGGAGGCAAAGCCAATCTGTAAGCCACTTGACCAATCCTCTCCAGAATCTCAAATGGACCTACAAATCTAGGACTCAGCTTGCCTTTCTTCCCAAACCTTCTCACCCCTTTCCACGGTGAGACTCTGAGGAAAACATAGTCTTCTACCTGGAACTCAACGTTCCTACGCTTGGGATCTGCGTAGCTCTTCTGCCTACTCTGAGAAGCAAGCATTCTAGCTCTAATCTTCTCTATAGCCTCACTGGTCCTCTGAACTGCATCAGGACCTAAGTATTTCCTTTCTCCTGTCTCATCCCAATGGATGGGAGATCTGCACTTTCTACCATATAGCATCTCATAAGGTGCTACTCCAATGGTAGATTGGTAACTGTTGTTATAGGAGAACTCAATCAAAGGCAGATACTTACTCCAAGAACCACCGAAATCCAGTACACATGCCCTCAGCATGTCCTCCAAAATCTGGATCGTCCTCTCAGATTGCCCATCTGTCTGAGGATGATAAGCCGTACTGAACTTCAATTTTGTCCCCATGGCTGTCTGTAAACTCTTCCAAAACTTGGAAGTAAAAGTGGGGTCCCGATCTGACACGATCGACCTAGGTGCACCATGGAGCCGCACGATCTCTCTCACATAGAGATCTGCATACTGATCAACTGTATATGTAGCCCTCACTGGCAGAAAGTGAGCTGACTTGGTGTAGCGATCCACTATCACCCGAATGGAATCATGCTAACCTGTAGTCCTGGGCTAGCCCACCACAAAATCCATCGTGATGTCTTCCCACTTCCACTCAGGAATATCCAGAGGCTGCAGTGACCCTGCCGGCCTCTGATGCTCAGCCTTGACCTGTTGACATGTCAAGCACTTAGCCACATCCTCCACTACATCTCTCTTCATCCCCGGTCACCAATATAACGATCTTACATCCTGGTACATCTTCGTGGTGCCTGGATGAAAAGAGTAAGGTGTAGTATGAGATTCATCCAGAATCTCTCGTCTCAATGCAATGTCTAACGGAACACATATCCACCCCTTGTATCTCAACAAGCCTACCTCAGACACTGTATAATCTCTGGATGCTCCAGCCAGAACATCCTCTCTAATCTTTATCAGCTGTGGATCACTCAACTGACTTTCTTTGATCCTCTCTAACAATGTAGACTGTAGCGTAATGTTAGCCAATTGGCCCACCAGTAACTCTATACCAGCTCTGGTCATATCATCTGCTATCTCTCTGGCTATCAGCCTCATACCATGAATCTGCCCCGGACCTTTCCGGCTCAAAGCATCAGCTACCACGTTGGCTTTCCCTGGGTGATACAAAATCTCACAATCATAATCTTTTACCAACTCTAGCCAACGCCTTTGCCTCATATTCAGGTCTTTCTAGGTGAAGAAGTACTTCAGGCTCTTGTGGTCTGTAAAGATCTCACATTTCTCTCCATAGAGATAGTGCCTCCATATCTTCAAAGCAAAAACCACAGCCGCCAACTCCAGATCATGAGTAGGATACCTCTTCTCATACTCCTTCAACTGACGAGAAGCATAAGCTATAACCTTCTCTGATTGCATCAAAACACAGCCCAAACCCTGATGAGAAGCATCACAGTAAATCACAAACTTCTCCTAATCCGTCGGAAGACTCAGAATCGGAGCTGTAATCAACCTCTACTTCAGTTCCTGAAAGCTGTTCTCACACTTATCTGACCACACAAATCTCTGGCTCTTGCGTGTCAGCTCAGTCAAAGCGCTAGCAATCTTTGAGAACCCTTCCACGAACCGTCTGTAATAACCTGCCAATCCAAGGAAACTTCTAACCTCAGAAGCATTCTTTGGCCTTGGCCAATCTCTGACCGCTTCGATCTTTGCTGGATCTACCTTAATCCCCTCCTTACTGACAATATGTCCAAGAAAGGATACCTGAGACAACCAGAACTCACACTTCTTGAACTTTGCAAACAATCTGTGTTCTCTTAGTCTCTGTAGAACCAACCTCAGATGCTGCTCATGTTCCAACTCAATCTGAGAATACACCAGAATATCATCGATGAAGACGATCACAAACTGGTCTAAGTAATCCTTGAACACTCTGTTCATCATATCCATGAAAGCAGCAGGGGCATTATTCAATCCAAATGACATAACTAAAAACTCATAATGCCCATACCTGGTACGAAAAGCAGTCTTCGGTATGTCTCCCTCCTTGACCCTCAACTGATGATAACCAGAACGAAGGTCGATCTTAGAGAATACCTTCATACCTTGCAGCTGATCGAACAGATCATCTATCCATGGCAAAGGATACTTATTCTTAATTGTCAACTTATTGAGTTCCCTATAATCTATACACATTCTCAGGGAACCATCTTTCTTCTTTACAAACAGAACTGGCGCACCCCAGGGTGAGAAACTAGGTCTAATGAAACCCATATCCAGCAGCTCTTGCAACTGCACTTTCAATTCTTTCAACTCAGCTGGGGCCATTCTGTACGGTGCTCTAGACACTGGCTCCGTCCCTGGTGCCAGTTCTATAACGAACTCAATCTCTCTGTGTGGTGGCAACCCTGGCAAATCCTCTGGAAACACATCCAGAAACTCACATACAAGTCTAGTATCCTCTGGTCCCACTAGCATGACCTGGGTGGTGTCAACCACACTGGCTAAGAATCCAATGCACCCTCTCTGCAAAAGATCCCTGGCCCTCAACACAGAAATCATAGGAATACGAGGTCCATGCACAGTACCAACAAATACAAAAGGATCCTCACCCTCAGGCTCAAAGGTGACCATCTTCCTTCTGCAGTCAATAGTTGCCCCATACTTTGCCAACCAATCCATACCCAGTACCATATCAAAGTCAGTCATAACTAACTCTATCAAATCCACTGACAACTCTCTGCCCTCTACTGTCACTGGCAAAGATCTGACCCATCTTCTGGATACCACTATCTCCCCAGTGGGTAACAAAGTACCAAACCCCACAGCATAGAAATCACAAGGTCTACACAACCTATCAATAATGCTACTAGCAACAAAGGAATGCGTAGCACCAGAATCAATTAACACATGATAAGGGGTTCCTGCACTAAGAAGCTGACCTGTAACAACTGAGGGAGAAGCCTCAGCTTCTGCTTGAGTCAACGTGAACACTCGAGCTGGGGTCGAGCTGTCCACCTTTCTGGGTTCTTCTTTCCCTATCTGAGGGCAATCTTTCCTAAGGTGTCCCACTACTCCACACAAATAGCAGGCCTTTGCTCTACACTCCCCCAAATGGCGCTTCTTGCACTTAGGGCATTCAGGATGAGTCTTCCAGGCTTCACTGCTCCCAGGACGACCTATTGTAATACCACGAGGTCTCCTGTCAGAACTTGGAACTGGGAAGGTATCAGGAACCTTCCTCTTCTGATCACTGGGGCCAACACCCCTACCAGAACCAACAAATGGAGGAACTGTCTTCCTGAAATCCTTTCTGGCTGCACTGTCACGCCAGATCTTAATCTCTGCACTCTCAGCTGTAAGTGCCTTCTCCACCACCTGTGCATAAGTAGTGACTCCTGCCACAGTGGTGATGCGAACGTCACGAGCTAACCTGGGCTGTAGTCCCTGGAGGAATCTCTCTCTCCTGGTCCCATCAGTGGGCACCAGCTCTTTGGCAAACTTTGCCAAATGGTCAAACTTTAAAGCATATTCAGTAACTGATAAGCTTCCCTGCAATAGCCTCATAAACTCATCGGCCTTCGCCGCTCTTATAGCATCGTTATAGTACTTCTCATTAAACAAAGTCTGAAACTCCTCCCAGCTCAGGAGATTAACATCCTTGGTCTGGCCAACCACTTCCCACCAAATCCGGGCATCTTCCCGAAACATATAGGCAGCACAGGCCACCCTCTCATTACCAACTACCCTCATAAAGTCAAGCATAGTGGTAAGCATGCTCATCCATTGCTCAGCTTTGATAGGATCAGCGCTGCCTTCAAAAACTGGAGGTTGTTGCTTCCTGAACCGCTCATAAAGAGGTTCCAATCTATTTTCAACCCCAGGCTGCTGCCCAATAACTGGCACTGACATAGAAGGTGCCTCTGATACGTTAACCACTGCAGGCACTTGTTGCTGTCTCAGGAGACGAAGCTCCTCTCCCTGTTTCAACACTATAGCCTGCAAATCATTAAACAACTGCTGCCAGTTTGCAGGTGCTGGCTGTGGAATCTGGGATTGGTCATTCTCTTAACCCTGACTGTTGTCATTATTCTGACCCTGACCACTCTGGCCAGCTGTAGTGTCTGTCTGTTTTGGGTTCATTCTATCACTGATACCTTACTGAAACAACAATCAATACGGCCAGTCAGGTAGTAATAACTAAACCTCTTGCCGCCTCACGGTCCAAGAACAAGCAGACAATTATCATATTCCACAGTCATTCAATATTCACACACAGATACATGTTTATGGCACTTAGCACTCAGCATGCATCACATGACAGTTCATAATATCTCATGCATACAGGTAAAGCATTTGCACCACATTTAGGCAGTTATGCACATAACTACATAAAGAGTTACCAAACCAAGAGTCGAGCTTGACTTCAGTGATGTGTGTACATGCCCAGCCAGTCTACAGGAACCTTAACCTTGGCATTGCTCTGATACCAAGTTGTAACGCCCTGGCTACCCCAGAACAGTTACGGTGAACGGTGGACCGGAAATTTGACTCATTGCTTGAGTCCTTTGGTCAAAAACGTGCTCTAAGTGTGATTAACAGGTTAAGGTACAAAACCAATAAAAAGGAAGTGGAAATTTTATTACAAACTGCTCTGCAGAGCTAAACAAAACATTTACAAGTGGTTCTCAGTACAAAATGGTCATTACAGGTTTAAATTTACAATCCCGCTGACCTAAGAGGCAAAAATAGGGTAAACCCCCTAGTTCCTCTGAGAACTCCTTGGCCGTGGTGGTCAAGCGGCCGCATATGTACACAACACCACATCAGCTCTCCACTCAAGGCTAGGTGAGCTTCTCTTTACCTTTACCTGCACCACATAGCACCCATGAGCCAAAGCCCAGCAAGAAAACGTAATACTTTTCATAACATCATCAAATGATTATCATTATAATCACACTGAGCATAAAGCTTTCAAACAAATGAATAACACATGATTTTAGCGGGAGAGTGGCTGTTAAGTAAGCCACTAGCCTCCAAGCTCTCTATTCTAGCGGGAGAGTGGCTGCTAGGTGAGCCACCAGCCTCCAAGCTCTGTTTTGTAGCGGAAGAGTGGCTGATGGGTAAGCCACTAGCCTTCAAGCTCTATTTTCTAGCGGAAGAGTGGCTGCTAGGTAAGCCACTAGCCTTCAAGCTCTCTTTTCTAGCGGGAGAGTGGCTGCTAGGTAAGCCACCAGCCTCCAAGCTCTGTTTGTTCATCGACCCTCAGGGTCGGTCAGGCATTAATGCTCCTTGAGTCATTCAATGCTAGCAGTCGATTAGATCTAATCTCTGTTGGCTTGCGTGATTCACGCTAAGGCCGTTCTGACAAGTAAGTCAGCGCTTCCTGACCTGTGTCCAGTAACACTGCCGAGCCTGACAAATAAGTCACAGCCTCACAGCTGATACTAACACTTTTTTCGATTCTGTATTCAATCCATGTCCATATTTATACAATCAACATGCCTCACAAATATCCATGCATGTCACACTTTGGGTGCATTTTTCTTACCTTTGATTCGAGCTAGAATGAGCAAAAGAACAACCTTTGAGAACAGTTTAGCTTTTAGTCCTTTAGCGGTTACCTAATCACAACACATTTGGGATACCATCAATAATCAAGATAATCAAGGGTTCTCAAACCATTATCTAACCTCCAAGAGATCAATCCAAACTAATCCAAGTAGCAAGGACACTCCCGAGGCCTAAAACTAGGTTTCCGGGGTCAAAACGAGCAAACGGGGCGAAAACAGGGCAAGGGTTGCGGCCCTAGCACTTTGGGCCGCGGCCCCCAGAATTTCTAGAGGCAAGCGCCGCGGCGCCCCACACAAGGGCCGCGGCGCCCAGCGAAACAGAAAGGCCACCTGCTTCTTCAAAGAAGGGTCGCGGCGCCACAAGAACAGGGTCGCGGCGCTCCAACCTGGGCCATTCCCAACCGCGTTTCTAATACCTCAAAGCCTCCAAAATCATCCCTAAACATTCCCCAATCATCAAAACAAAGTTCCCAAGCTTCCCCATGCATCAAAACCCTCAAAACCCAAGGCTCGAACGAATCGAAAACTCAAGAATTCACAAATTCAATTCAAAGCTTAGAAACTCGGAAAAACTCAAAACTTAAACTTCGATTACCTTCAATTGGGTTGTTTTCCGTCGAATCCTTCGGTTAAGAAGCTTCTAATCTTCCCTAGGATCGCTATGCCTCGATCCTCACTTGATTCCGACTCCTAGAACTCAAGATTTCGTCAAAAAGGCTTAAACGGTAAAACGAACTTTGAAAAGGGAGAACGGAAGGTTTTCTTATCGTATGTTCTATCTGATAAGCTACTTCAACCTTAAGTAACCTCAAATAAAACCTAATGCTCGGGGTCCCGAAAACACCCCTGGGGACATTATAGTCAAAACCTCCAAAATTTCACCCTGATCTCAAATATTCCCAATTTATCATCAAATGAACATTTCTATTACCCCAAAATTGACCCCATTATGGTAAAACCGCTAATCCACTAAAAATAACCGTCTCATGTCAAATAGCTCGAATATATCTCCATAATAATGGAATCTCATTCACAAATCACATCATGCACTCAAATACACAAATTACCCTCAACGGGCCAAATTATCATCATACCCCTGTAATTGTAAATATGGACTCATATGCATGCATTTCACATCATATCATAATATAATCAACATATACATGCATTTAATCAATTAATAACATAATTAAGCAAGTATGGCCCTCGCGACCTACTATTAATGCCGTTAAGCGCATCGGAGAATTCGGGGCATTACAAAAACTTAAATTTAAATGCTTTATTTCATTGGTTGAGTCTAATGAGGATCCTATACTATTTAAGGTTTTCAAATGAAATAATTGATGACTTGATCACTCACCTCTTTCTCTCACTAAAGAAGAACTCTCTCTATCTAGCTTCAAGATTACTAGTTTTCTCCAAGATCTTCATCAAGAAAGCTTGATTTGCATGGATATCCAAGGCTTGTGAATCTCAATCTCATTCCACTAGTTGTAGCTTCAAGCATTTTCAAATGGAAGGCTAGGAATAAAGATTTTTGGACAACAAATCTTCATTTGTGTCAAGCCTTGTCACTTTTGTATCTCACATAAAATCATAGCTTGTGATTTTATGTCCCTAGGGTTTGTTCTTCAAGGAATGTCTACTCTAAACTTGTATCCATTGTATTTATGTAATTTGTGTTTAACTATTCTATGAGATTGATTTACTTGTGTGATTTTATCATTGAGGTGTAATACAACATAAAGGTTTGTAAAGCCTAATCCCAACACAAACTACTCAAACTTTTGCTTCAAATTAATGAGTGTGTATTTTATGCACTCATTCATGACTCTTTTATCTTGTTTTAGTGTGTTGATCTCAAGTTTATATGTGGATTTGATGTGGTATTTTTAAAGTGTACAAGAATAAGCTTAATTGATGATATTGTGACTAATTTGGATCTTCAAGCCTGATTTTGACTATGTTTTCATCATTTTCTTAGATATCTCTTGAATTAAAGCTATATATTTCTCTATTAGCTTTCTAAAAGATTTTGAATTATCACATTTGGAGTTCACATGAAAAAGTTATGCATGTTTTACTGAGAGATGTTGAATCAAGAAAATCAAATGAACCTTCAGGTGACATATTACTACATAGGCTGCGACATGTAGCCTATTTGCGCATAATTTATTGGGATATCTTTATTAATCACGTTATTTTGACTCAAATTCAACCATACGTCGATCAATGTGTCAAGGGGCAAGGGCACATCTAAAAGGCTTATAAAAGAAGAAAGAGACACAATTGGAAAGGGAGAAACACATTGAAGGTAACTAGAGAGCAAATTTCAAAGAGTTTTTTTACCATTCTTCTATTATGATTGGTTAAATATAAAGTTAAATTTGTTTTAATAAATTGGTGCAAAACACATAACAATTTCACATAATGGTAATGTGAAATCTGACTTTTTGTTGCAGACATTTAAAAATTATATTTTTGGGTCTAAAATGATACAATGAGGTATCTAAGCATGCCCAAAAAGTTTGAGAGTATTTGCAGGTGTTTAAGGTCACTTTTGATAAGCTTAAAAAATCTCTCAGGTGTTGCGTAAACTCCCTAGAGGCGACGCGTTGCCTATCATGTGACATGTTCATATGACAGCCATACAGTTTCAGGTTTTGGCTTCTAAACTCAATTTTAAATGCCCTAATCCTATTGGTTAGACCTAATGGCAGTTCCTAACCTATTCAAAGTTTTTTTTTAGAATATTTGGGACCTGATTATTCCCACTTACTCTCTCTCTCTAAACTCTCTCTCTCTCAAATATTCAAAGTTTTCTCCTGGATCTTCAACAAGAAAAACTTGCAAGTTTAGAGATCGAAGACTTGTTATATCCCACTTCTTATTCCATGTGAAGAAACCTCATGCTGCATCAATAGTGGTTTGGAATAAAGGTTTTAGACAGAAATTATCTTATGTTGGCAAGTCTTTTGTTATTATTATTCTCTTAATTTGAGTTTATGTTCTAAGTTTGTGTGACCTCATTGTTATTGACTCAAACCTTTAATTATTCATTGTGTTGAAGAGAAAACCATTTACCCAAACATCTTCTTCATCTTTTCTCCTCTACTTATATTTCTTTTAGATATTTGATATTATTGAGTTCAGAAAGCACATCACGAGTGACTAGTTTTATTAAATGTTAGGGTTTGATGGATTTCTTATTTTGAATAATTCTATGACTTAATGAAAATTTGATTTTAATTAATTATTTCTCTTGTCTTCTATATTGGGTAATTGTTGCTTTTTAACATGTTTTATATATTGTTATGCTTTATATGACTATGTTTAAAGCTATATTTTGATCGGAGAATTATTAGAACAACTTAGGTAATGTGAGATCGAGAGATAAACATTTATTTAGGTAGTCGAAATAAATTTAGGTTGTGAAATGGAGAGGTGGAATACTTAGATTTGTTTCTAGAGTAGAACTTATTGCATATAGAGATAAATAGTGATATAGAGATATATGCTAGATATCAATTACACATTTTTATGCGACACTCAAAATAGGGTATTCTCTAAAAACTGAATAATGCATCTATTTTTTGAAAAATAATGATATATTTAGATTTAAGATACCTAGAATTATCTTATCAATATAGACTCAGTCAATAACATATTAGATTTTGATTTAATTATATAATCAATACTTTAATCAAATCAATATATATTTTAAATAATAATAAAATAAAAAATAAAATAATTCAAATTATAACATTTAAAATTTGAACGATTATAAATTGGGTATGGCCCTAGGTCACAAGCCAGTCACTGAGGTGTAGCATTGTAGTGCTCTCTAATTTTTTCTCATTTATTTATTTAATTAATAACATAAAATATCTTAACATTAAAATAATATATTATTTCATATATGCATAAATATAAGTTAATTTAAAATTATATTTATCTTATAAAATCTAAATAATTTATTATCATATAATAAATTAATATTATACTCAACTAATATATAGTTTTCAAATAAAATATATTAGTTAAATTAATTACTGACATATAATTATCACATAATTATGCATTTGTCCTGGAAAATTAATTCCTTATAATTTTAGTCCTTTCTCAATTTATCTTGTCAATACCACTTACACCCTAAATAGTGTAGTATAGATATAACTTGGGGAACATGGACCTATAAGACTCAACTCTAATAAACCAAATTGTTAACTAAACTATTTAATTAAATAATCTTTGTTGGTATGGCTTTTCGCCAACAGTGTACTAAGAAATCAAACAGGTAGATTAGTGCTAGATTATAAACCGTAAAGAAATAGTAAACACTCCCTCGAACATACACAACTTTTCGTGGTTCATTGGTTAAAATCCACCTTGTCCACGAGTCAATATTATTACTTTTCTCTCTCAATTTATGCAGAGTTTTGGTAATACAAAAATAGTCGCCCCTTTCCTATCCAATATTCCTAGTATTTATAGGGAAATTTCATGGACAGGTTTGGGTAACTGCGTGAATAAATAAGGTATATAATTAATATAAGTTATTCTCATTTACATTGGTATATGATTTGATAAAAGAATAAACATACTCCTGCTTTCTTGGATAATAAATGATAGATATGTGATACAGCCTGGGCATTAATGAGCGTATAAAGAGTCTCTGAGTCTCTTGGGATCCTTCAGTATGCGTTCTGTCCAGGTTCTCACGAGCTGAATGTCTCACCCGAGATCGTGTTTAACAACTATCTGAACCCTAGCTCGTAGTAAGCTCAGAGCCCCCAAAGTTGGATGTATTGTGTTGTTGAACCCCCAAACTCGAGCTGTTCACATCACTGTTAGCGAGATATTCTACTTGGCTATTTTTCCATACATTCATTTGCCACCTGTACTCAAGCTGAATAATTGAACTCGTGTTAAATTTAGGGTACAACAATCTTATTCATTAACTTCATTATTACTCCACTATAAATATGGAATTGAGCTCTTAGTTATCATAGAATTGTATTTACAAATTATGTTAGGATTGATTAAATACATAGTGAAATTAGTTACACACAAAGAGGTACAGAAACCATAATGATTTCACTAAAGTTTGCTGAGGTTGGTTAAATATAATGGTTAAGTTGTTTACAAAATGTAGCGCAAAATACTTAATGGTTTTTACTTAAGTTGAAGTGAAAATATGAGATTTTGTAGTAGTTCTAAAGTGATACAATGAGGTGTCTAAGCATGCCCAAAAAGTTTGGGAGTATTTGGATGTGTTTAAAGTCATTTTTGAGAAGCTAGACCTGCTTATATGGTGCTTCATCGCCACCATATAGGCGATGCATTGCCTAAAGTGTGAACTACGTAACGAGACACTGTAGGTGATGCATCGCCTAAGGGAGGCGACGCATCACCTGACGTGTCCATATGGTTACATGGTTTTAGCTCCAAATGATGTGTTCAAAGCTCTAATCCTATTGGTTAGACTTAATGACAGTGTCTACACTATAAATAAGGGTTATTAGAGTTGTAAAGCATTTATCACACTTTACAACTATCTCTCTAACATCTTTCTCTCTCTAGCTCTCAAAGATCATAAGTTTTCTCCAAGAAACTCATCAAGAATTGATTGACTTGTATGAGTTTCAAAGGCTTGTTCAATCCCAAATCTCATTCTATCTTGGTGAAGCTTCAAGCAACTAATGGGAAGGCTTGGAATAGAGATTTTGGACAGCGATACTCCTCGTGTATAAGCCTTTAGATGTTCTTGAAGTTTGAAGATTCAATTTCTCAATTCAAAGGTTGTATTTACTAAACCCTAACTTTTAATTGTGTTTATATTGCTGATATTGACGATTAAATGTTTCTAAATTCATGTTATAATCATTTAATCACTTAATATTTAATTATCAAGATTTGTATTAATACTTTGAATATGGTTCTTGATTACTTTCTAGGATTTGCAATATTGAACTAATTCCTTTAATCATTGTTGATTTAGAAAGTATAAGCCATATATTCCCAACAAAGTCAACATGAGTGGGTTGACTTTTGTTGTATGCATTTAAAAATTATCTTTTTATGTCTAAAGTATTTCTTTGGAGTATGTAAGAGTACCCAAAAAGTTTGGAGACATTTTTAGGTGTTTTGAGTCAATGTATCATAGGGGTGTTCAAGATCCAAACCAATCCAATTACAAAAAATTGGATATTCAATTACTATTGGATTTGATTGAATTTGAAAAGTTGTATGTTAATTGGATTGGATAGGCTTGTAGATGGGACTGTGAAAATCCAATTAGGAACTAATCCAATCCAATTACAATCAAAATATATATTGTATATAAATATATTTAATTGGATTGTTGTTGTTTTTGGATGTTATGTTAGAACTTTGTAGATGTTGTTGTTTTCATGTTATGTTACTATCTAAGTACTTTAGTTGTTGGTTTTGACACATTAGTTTTAAATTTGAATGGTTGTGTTGTAAACTTAATATTTCAACGAGTTAATGTGGTAATTGTAAGGACTTAATCTAATATTATTACTAACTAGTGTTTAGTTTTTTGTATGTTTTTTTTTAATTTGTTAATTTAGGTTCAAAGATAAAATAACCAATCCAATCCAATTAAGATCATGTTCCTAGCTATTCATGCTATTGAATCTTCAAAATAAAAGTCACTAGCCTCATTATTCCAAGAGATCTCAATGATTGAATAAAAAGACCCAACAGACAGGAACATGGGTTTATGACTACTCATGATTTAGACTGATCTACAAACAGAGCCCAGCGGTCGCGGCCAACAATGTCCTATGTCGCGGCCGGAGCCCAATTTTCTAGAAAATTCAACTTTCAGGGGGCTATAAAAGGGGTTAGGGTTAGCTTTTAGAATAACTTTGGATTGCGAATTTTAGAGTCTAGAGCGGCAGACGAGAAGAAAAGACATCGTCATCTACATTCTTCAATATAGTTTTTCTTTCTTCTCTAAAACTTCTTTATTTTCAATTCATGTTTATGGTTATTGTTAGGTTCATTTTATGTTTCCCCACAATGACCCTCTGGTCATCACACTCCAGCTCGCCAATAAAAGGGTGCATCGGGTCCTGATAGATAACGAGAGCTTGGTTAACATCCTTTATAAGGCCACTTTAGAAAAGATGAGACTCACAGTTCGAGACTTGAAAGCATGTGTGATGACGTTGTATGAATTTTCAGGAGAAGGGATAGCTAGCACGAGTTCCATCGAGCTCTCTATAACCATGGGAGACTATCCAGTCTCAGTAACCAAGATTATGGAGTTTATAATGGTGGACACCCCATCAGCCTACAATGTACTGCTCGGGAGACCAACCCTGATTGGGCTAGGGGCAGTGTCATCTATTAGGCACTTGGCCATCAAGTTCCAAACATCTAGTGGCATTGGGACGCTAAATGGAGACCTGCTGGCCGCCCGAGAATGTTATAGTATTTCCATGAGAGGGAAGGGCCAAAAAAGTGTACAAGTACTTGGTCATCAGAGAAATAAGCGGGACAGTCTTCGAAGTCGAAGAAGAGATTGACCCCAGAATAGAAGAGGATATGGTCGATCTGTGACCAATCGAGGAGCTCGAAGATGTAGAGCTCGATGAAAATGATACCACTAGGGGTAAAGATAGGGAAGAACCTCCCTAAGGATGTGAGATAGCAATTAATTCACTTCTTCAGGGAAAATCAAGTTGTGTTTGCATGGCCGCACTCGGACATGGTTGGGATCAGCCCAAACATTATAAGCCATGCACTCAACATAGACAAAAGATTCCCTCCAAAGCAACAGAAAAGAAGGCTCTTGGACAATGAAAGGAAGAAAGTCCTGAAAGAAGAGGTCAAAAGCTTAAAGGCAAATCGGTTTATCTGATATGCTTTCTATCCCGATTGGATAACAAATCCTGTGCCCGCTCCGAAGCCCAATGGCAAGTGGCGAACTTACATTGATTATTTGGATCTCAATAAGGAATGTCCACAGGATTGCTTTTCCTTACCTCGAATTGATCAACACGTAGAAGCCACCGCAGGTCACACCATCATGTCATTCTTGGATTTAACCAGATAGCCATGCATGCACCTGACCAAGAACACACGAGCTTTATGTTTAGTTTAGTTTAGTTTTGTATGACCTAACATTTCAGGTACAATAAAGGGGTAAGTGTGGATGGACCTAAGGTGTCCAATGATGTATGACGGACTTATGTCCGGTAGGCTCGGATGCCAAAATTTTATGACGGACCTAAGTTGATGTTCGGTGTATGACGGACTTATGTCTGGGGCTTAATTGCCACCCCTGTATAAGCACTTATCTTTTTCTTATGCCTATTTTGTTATTATAACCTATGATTATGACCTATGACTATGACTATGACCTAGGATATATTTTGATCTTGTATGATTAGTATAAATTAGCCTTGTTATGAACTCTTGTATGAACTGATGGTATGATTGTTATGACTATGTGATTATATGATTTGATATTTATGATGTGTTTATGACTAATGTTATGATTGCAGGATATAATTTATGATCTAGATCTATGTGTGATTTTTAGTGTGACGATGATATAGGATAGATTATGACCTTGGTTTATGTTATGATTCTAGTATTGCATGTGTATTTATTCGTTATAAGTTTATGATTGATTTCTTAATGAATTGTTGTGTATTTTCCTTACTGGGCATAGAAGCTCATTCCTTTCTTTTACTTTTGTAGAATAACTTAACCTTAGATGACTGGTGGCGAGCGGATTCCCAATAGCAAGACTGGTGTGAATATGTGGGGCCCGTATAGTCGCGTGTTATTTTCTTGGAAAATTATGAACTTTATAATTTAATGTTGCCTAGTTTTATTTTTATTTTATTGTAAAGACTATAATTTATTTTTCTTAAACCCGAGTTATATTTATTTTAAATTATCAATAAAGAAGACAACACTTTTTACGATTTATTACGTTAATTTTTCAACATCTTTATTTCTACAATTAAAGTAAGAATTTAGGGTGTTACATTTTGAGAGGGGGCAAGGAGATTGAATGGTCGGACGAGTGTGAGCTCGCATTTCAAAACCTTAAGAAGCACCTTGCCGAACCACCAATCTTATCCAAGCCAATCACAGGGGAAGTAGTGTACTTGTACCTCGCCACAATCGAGCATGCAATCAACACGGTACTTGTTCGGGAGGATAAGAAAGTGCAAAACTTGTTTACTATGTTAGTAAAAGGTTACTGGGGGCAAATTCAAGATATCTGCTAATGGAAAAGCTGGATTTGTGCCTGATACATGCATCCTGAAAGCTCTGACCTTACACATATTGACTGATCAGCCATTAAGGCAAGTACTATCAAAGCCTGAGGCCTCCGGAAGCTTGTTAAAAGGGGTTGTCGAACTTGGGCAGTTCTAGATCACCTATCATCCAAGAACAACGATCAAAGGGCAGGCCTTAGCAAATTTCATAGTTGAATGTACGGGAATCACCAACGATGAAGTCATAACCCCAACCAGCGAGCTGTGGAGACTTTACATCGATGGATCTTCTAATGAGAACAGATCGGGGGTAGGAATCATTTTGATTACTCCGACGGGAAACCATTTTCATTCAGCTTTGCGGTTTGGCTTTGAAGCATCAAACAATGAGGCTGAGTACGAAGCACTATTAGCAAGACTTCGGATAGATTCCGAGCTCAAGGCGAAGGTCATTCACTGCTATATTGATATCCAATTAGTCGTTAACCAGGTTTTAGGAAAATATCAAGCTCGTGGCATTAAAATGGCACCCTAATAATTTACAGTTTATTTTGATTTCAGAGTCTAGAATAATGAATCATAATGTGATTGGAGCCATATCTGATATAGAATATTAGATATTTAGTTTAGTAGATATTTTTTTAAATAAGACGTTTTAGTATAACTTCCTTTAGTTTGTTATGGATATTTATTTATTTTTTAATTTAATTTTGAAATTTTGTGTTGTTTTTTTTTATATTATGGATTTTTATGGATTTTGGAAATATTAAAATGATTTTAAAATTTATTCTGGGCTCAGTTGAAAATGCAAGGTTTAAACTCCTCTCTTATGGGTTAGCCCATTTGTGAAGGCCCATTTGCTTTGCATTATTAGATTGGACCTAATTCATGAATAACAATTAATAAGATGAGGGTTCAAATTCCTGTTTTTTGGGTCCAAGTGGAAGTTAGGGAGCCATTAGTAGTGGGTATGACATACTGAACCCAGCCCTCCTCCATGGAAGATTCAATTGTTAAGGCTCATTTACCCGAGTTGGACTTAATTGTAATAGGATAGTTTTAATAGATAGATGGACCTAATAGACAGTAGTATAATAGGCTAGGTTATATAATTTTCTTGTTTGTTTGTATTAGATTTTACAATTTTCTCTTTTGCGGGAAATAGAAAAGAAAATGAAGAAGGTACTAAGAAGATCTGAAAGACTGAACGAACAAGAAATCAAATAGGAAAGAGGACAAGGAAGAAGCCAAAGAATGGCTTCGTTTGGTAGAATCCATATTGGAACATATGCTCTTGGGAAACGAGGACTGAATCTCATGCGCCTCAAGCTTACTCAAGAAAGACGCTCGCATCTGGTGGGATATAGCTAAGCAAACTCGAAATGTAAACATTATGATATGGGACGAGATTGCCCAGGTGTTCAACAAAAAATATTACAGTCTTGCGATTCTAGCCACAAGGGTGGACAAATTCCTTGCGCTTACTCAAGGGAATTCGACTGTGACAAAATACGCCAAAAATTCGACCGACTGACCAAGTTCGCAGTGGACATGGTACCCACTGAGACGTTACAAATTCAAAGATTCGTAAAAAGGCTGAAGCCAATGATAGCATGAGTTGTAAAGTTGGTTTAGGGAATAGCCACATACGCAGAAACGTTGGAAATAGCTTAGGAAGCCGAGTAGGAGGAGGATAAAATCTAGAAAGAAGGAGCGGCCGGAAAGATGCCAAGAAAAGCAATTACGAACAAAACGACCACAAAAGGAAACACGATGGTGGTCATAACCAAAAGGCAGACAAGAAAGGGAAAACTACGTCGAAAGACAATGGGAATAAGAAGTCTTATGTAGAATATCTCAATGTCCAATCTGTAGAGAAAACATTAAGGAGAATGCTAATATAAGACTAGAGGTTGCTTCAATTGTGGAGACGAAGGTCATCTCAAGAAAGACTGCCCAAAATTGAGAGACCAAAAGAAGGACGAAAAGCTAATACCATCCAGAGTTTACACTCTTACATAAGGTAAGGTAGAAACTAGCAATACAGTAGTATCGGGTCAGATCACAATCTCTGGCAAGCAATTCAATGTTTTATTCAATTTAGGAGCAACACATTCCTTTGTCTTTATGAATATGATTGATAGCTTAGATAAGCCATGCGAACTTTTTAGAGATAAGTTTGTCACAGAATTACCCTTGGGGGAAAGAATGCTATCTAGTAGAGGGGTGCATAGCGTTGTAGTTAGAATCGAAGAAAGAGAATTACCAGTAGATTTTATCAAGTTAGACCTTAAGGACTATGATATAAGGAATGGATTGGTTAGCAAAATATGGGGCAACAATTGACTGTAAGGGGTAAGACGGTCAATTTTCAAACAGAAGATGGCGAGAAGTTCACTTATAGAGGAGTAATTTCTAGAACTCGTATACGATAGTCTCAGCTCTCAAAGCTCAATGTTTAATCGGTAATGGTTGCCAGGCATTTCTAACCAGCATAATAGACAAGTCACGAGAGACGCAACTCGAACCAAAGAATGTGCACATAGTATGCAAATTTCCCAACGTATTTCCAAAAGATCTACCATGATTACCTTTAAGTAGGGAGATCGAGTTTGAAATAAAGTTGGCACCAATATCAAAAACTCCATATAGGATGGCGCCAATCGAGCTTAAGGAATTAAAGATACAAATGCAAGAGATTTTAGACAAGGGTTTCATTAGACCAAGCTTTTTGCAGATGGGTGCACTAGTGCTTTTTTGTCAAGAAGAATGACGGGAGCATGAGGATGTGCATAGATTATCGAGAGTTAAATAAAGTGACGATCAAGAACAAGTATCCTTTGCCTAGAATAGGCGATCTTTTTTATCAATTGCAAGGATCCAAGATGTTCTCAAAGATAGATCTACGGTCAGGATATCACCTACTATGAGTATGAGATGAGGATATCCCAAAGATGGCTTTCAGGACTCAATATGGACATTACAAGTTCTTAGTAATGTCATTTGGATTGACAAATGCACCAGCTGTGTTCATGGACCTTATGAACCAAGTATTTAAGGATTACTTGGATAAGTTTGTGGCGGTATTCATTGACGACATGCTAATCTACTTAATGACAGACGCCGAACATGAAGGGCACCTGCAACTGACGTTAGAAAGGCTCAAGAAACACCAATTATTTGCCAAGTTTAAGAGATGCGAATTCTGGCAAGAGAAGGTTGCATTTTTAGGACACATCGTATCCAAAAATGGTGTAGAAGTAGACCCAACCAAGATAGAAGCTGTGAAATACTGGCCCAAGCCTAAGAGCGCCACCGACGTAAGAAGTTTTCTGGGCTTAGTCGGATACTACAAACGATTTGTTGAAGGATTCTCCAAAATAGCTACGCCCTTAACAAATTTGACAAGGAAGCAACATAAATTTGTATGGACGAAGAAGTGCGAAAAAAGCTTCCAAACGCTAAAGGACAAGCTCATAATAGCCTCAGTTCTATGCATCCCAAATGACAAGGGAAAGTATGTAGTGCATTGCGACGCGTCAAAACAAGGACTTGGATGCGTTTTGATGCAAGACGGAAAGGTGGTCGCATACGCCTCGAGATAGGTAAAGGAGTACAAATAAAGGTACCCGACCCATGACTTGGAGTTGGCAGTAATGGTCTTCGCTTTAAAGATTTGGAGGCATTATATGTACAGAGAGAAGTGCGAGATCTATACAGACCACAAGAGTTTAAAGTACTTCTTTATGCAAAAGGAGCTCAACATGAGGCAACGAAGGTGGCTAGAGCTAGTTAAGGACTACGATTGTGAGATTTTGTATCATCCAAGAAAGGCTAATGTCATGGCAGATGTGCTTAGTAGACAGAGTTATGGTAGCATATCGACGCTTAAGGGGATTGCACAACCCTTATAAGATGATATTAAGAAATCTGAAATCGAGCTGATAACGAGACAATTAGTTGATCTCACAATCAAGTTAACACTTATGGAGGAAATTAACGAGAAACAACAAGAGGACGAGTTTCTTCTTCAGAAAAAGGCAGCATTACAAAGCTCAGAAAATGTTGATTTTTCGATAACAAGGGAAGGTATGCTATGATATAGAAACTGAGTGTGTGTGTCGAATCAGGACGTATTAAGAGAAAGTATCATGCGAGAAGTGCACACCACTCCGTACTCACTTCATCCAGGATCGACCAATATGTACAATTAGAGCTGTAAATGTGGGCCGCCCGGCCCGGCCCACATTTTTCGTGCCTCCGGTAAATTCGGGCCGGGCCCGGCCCGGCCCATATTCAATTCGTGCCGTGCTCGTGCCGGCCCATTTTTGAAAGAGTAGGCCTTGCACGGCCTATGGGCCCGGCCCATGTCGTGCCGTGTCGGGCCCAAGTCGGGCCGGCCCACTTTCCTTATTCGGGCCGGCCCACTTTTAGGCCCACTTTCTATATTCGAGCCCAAATTTGGGCCCACTTTTAGGCCCACTTTTTTTTTTGCTAAAAAATGTGAGGATGGAGAATTGAACCCTCCACCTCCTCTTTAACCATCAATGGACTTACCACCAAACCAAATACATTTCTTTGTTTAAATTATAATTTTAGATATTTTTATATACTTTTTAACAATATTTTACACAAAATTATATCAAAGATAATTATTAGAATTTTAATACCTACTAATAAATGCTAAAAATTTAACTAACAAATCTTAAAATAAATTAATATAATTATAAAAATATAAACATTGAAAAAAATAAGACATATATTATCATTTTAATTTATTAATTATTGATAAATACAAATTTATTATGATTATTAATGTCACAATATCGGGTTTTTTATCGTGTTGTGCTTTCGTGTCGTGCCTTCGGGCTTGTCGTGTCGTGCCGTGCCTGGCCCAAGCCCATATTTTTTCGTGCCGTGTCGTGCTCGTGCCGATTTCGTGCCGTGCTCAGAAGCCCGACCCGTATTTACAGCTCTACGTACAATGATGTCAAGATAATGTACTAGTGGTCGGGAATGAAGAAAGACATATCAGAGTTTTGTTGGAAATGTGCCCTGAAAGCATATGTAGTAGACATTGTTTTTATGAAATAAATAAATGAATTGAATTTGTTATGCATATATTTTATGGACTATATTATTCTGTGATAATATTAAGTAAATATCAGGAAAATTCCAAAGTTCATATATGTGATCTCAAACACGTATTGGTACGGGAGGATTGTGTTTGAGATAAATGAACTTGAATAGTTCGCAGTAAAATAAAGTTATGGACTCTTTAGATTAATTACTACAAGTACAGTCCACTAGTATTGTAACGCCCTACTTCCCTAGAGCCGTTACTAAGTGAGTTTAAAAACGTGCTTCCAACTTGCTAATCGAGGTTTTAGGTCAAACAGTGTAATTAAGCCATATACAGAGGAAAAAAACTTTAGAAATAATAATTTCCATAGAAAATCATAAAAGTTTTACACTTAGGATCCCAAAATATAGTTAAGAAATATTTAAAACATATAAACTGAACCAAGTCAAGTAAACGACAAAATCTAGGTTTATTTACAAGCATCTCCCAAAAATCCTCTGGCTGTGGCAGCCAGGCTGGCCAAACATGTACACACCGCCTCACGCCTGCTGTACTCATGGTTAGTTGGCCTTCTCTTTACCCTTACCTGCACCACAGAGCATCTGTGAGCCGAAGCCTAGCAAGAAAACCCACAAACAAATAACATATGCAACACATATATCAAGCATATAAACAGGCCACCAATGGGCTAAACACATACGGCCTAGCCGTCCCAGGCGTTTACCAAGCCCCGGGTTCGCGGACCACGCCGTGAGGATATCCCAGGTATCCTTTTAGGGACTCGCCCTGGCAACTCGCACTCCACGTGCTCAACGCTGCTCCCGGCCCCTTGCTGTTCTCGGCCTTGCACTCAATGTGCCCAACGCCACTCCCGGCCCTTCGCCTTTCTCGGCCTACACCATTCCCAGCTCTTGCCGATCATTCACATAATAACATACATAGTATAACAAGCAAATACATAATTGTAGCATAATCAGTTAAAGGGCTACGCCCCGCAGTTCTATATATACTGGGCTCGGCCCTGCATATCAATTCTATTCAAACACATTGGGCTCAACCCTGCACACAAGCTCTACGGGAACAAGCGTTTTCTTACCTGAGTCTCGAGCTCTCCGAGCACCGATGTCCCGAGCACAGTCCACTAACTTGAGCCTCTCCGAATCCCTAGTCACAACATATTAACAATATCCATCCATCAAATTCTAATCCAATAAATAACTATGAGCCATAACCCTAACCTCGGAGACCTTGAATTCTATCAATCCAGGTGATAAAATCCATCTCGAGCCTTACCCATTGAGTTCCCAAGCCTAAATACCCTTAAAAGCATAGACTGGCACTAAGAGCCGCGACCCCACCCACAAGAGTCGCGGCTAGCCTCAAAACAGAGGCTAGCACACCCCTACAACACACACGGGCCACGGCGCGCGCACCAAGCGTCGCGGCGCGCATGAACTCCTCGGCCACCCTCGGCCACGCGCGCACACGAGTCGCGGTGCGCCCATCCTAGGGCCGCGGCCCTCACCACCGAACCCATAATTTTCCATCTTTTTCCCTTCATTTTCCTCGAGCTAACCCACCCAAAACTCATCTATCAAACCCAAATAATTAACACAATTATTTCAGCTCAATAACAGCACCAAAACCCCATTAAAATCTGCTCCAAAACCCAACTAAAATACCCAAACACAGATCAAGCTTAACTAACATGCATACTCTAACAAACCAGCAACAATTCTCAACATAATCCCCATAATTAGAGCTTACCTTGCTGAATTCAATCCCTGGAGTTGATCCTCAATCCCCAAGCTCCAAGCTCCTAAGATTTCTCAGTTGAAATCCTTCTAGTTTCTAGCCAATTCCTCCAAGTTTTCCTTTGAGTTTGCCTTAGAGAGTGAAAGAGAAAAGAAGTTGAAAACTATCTCAACTAAAAGCAGAAATATAAGTCAGTTTCCCTAGAGTTTCTAAGTAATTCCTCTTTTTTGTTTTATTCAGCTTAAGTCTATGTGGTTACCTCAAGGCTCGGGGTACCAAACCGTCCCCGAGGGAAAAATGGTAAATTTCCCCAATATTCCCACCTAGTCATTCTATCCTCAAATATATCTCCAAATATTCATTTTCATGTCCCGATAATCCCGTAACACACCTAGTACCCAAATTACCCCTCGACTCACCCCGAGTCCGAATCTCAACCCTGTTGTGACTTTCCGACTAACCGCTCCCCAGGACTGTCTCGGATCGTGCTGCACAGACATATAACATATATATATCGCATCTCTCACATTTACGCCCCTAATACACAGACGGGCCCACACGCACATTTAATTCAACTAAACATGCATCATTATCATATATACACATAAATCCACGTATTAGCATATTAAATCATTTATTGCCCTCCAGGCACACTAATCAAGGCCCCAAGCCCGATTAGCAAATTCAGGTCGTTATAAGTATTATGAATACATGTGGTCTAGATCCGGATCACTAGTGTGGTAGGACACTTTAGTGGAGGTGCTTTATATATTAGAGAATATATAGAACTGGACCAGATAAGTTTATTAATACTTAGTTAAATACCCTTTCGAAGTATTAATTAAATATATCAACTGATGATCATATACAAATAGATCTTAATCCTGAAGTTACTATGAACTCCTGTTTATGTTATATGAGTTCTTTGATTCACTTGTTAGGGTCTGTCATAATGATCAGGCTAGAAACTTTTGTTTTGGGAACTCATTAATGTAGATGGCTGGGGACATAGTATACAGATATGGCGCAAGAGATTGAATGATGGTTCTCTTAAGGGTTGACTTTTGGGACTGAAAGGTTATTGAGCTCAAATTCATAATTTAGTTATGAATTAACCTTCACTAGTAGAGTCAATGGTACTTAAGGAAACAAGAGATAATTAAAAGGGTAAAACGGTAATTTTATTCCCGATTAATTATGAACCATTATTAGAGGGTCAAGTTGTATGAAATGATTATATCAATGGACGCTTTATGATTATAAAGTACTTAGTAAATGTAATGTCTATAATTACAAGAGTGCAGTCTCATATTTATAGTGGAATAATCATGAGATTAATAAATTAAGATTATTTAATTAAAGAGTTTAATTAATAATCTTAAATTTATTGGAGCTTGGAATTATAGGTCCATAGGTCCCCATAGCGGCTCTATCAACACTGTTCAAGGTAAGAGTTGATATGAAGGGAAAATAGTTTAAAGAAATATTTAAGAAGAAATTTGTTCTTCAGGCCAAATATGCAATTATACGATAATAGTGATTAATTAATTAATTATAAATTAGTTGTAGTTAACAAAATTAATTAATATTTAATTATTGTATAATTTTTGAAATTATATTAAATAATTAAATTAATTTCGAAATTTAATTAAATAATTAATTAATTATAATTTTTGAAATTATAATAAATTAAATATTTATTTTCGAAAATTTTGGATTTAATTAATTGGTAGAATTAATTAAATATCTTTATTTGAGTGGGAGAAAATAATCTGATAAGTTTAAATTGGATTTGAATTTAAAAGATTAATATTTATTCAAATAATTAATTATATTTGATAATTGATTTGAATTAGTTATCAGGTTGTTAGATCTTATCTGAAAAAGTAGTTTGAATAAATAATTAAATAAAAATTAAAAAACCAACATCCCTAAAATTAGGGAAGCTACACGTGCACACACAGCCCATGGACTGTGTGTGGCGTGTAGGGCAATTTTCAAGGATAGGATTTTCATTTTTATTTAATTAATTAATGGATAATTCAAAAATTGGTTTTTGGATTTCTTCATTAATATAATAATTAATTAATTAAAAAGTAAATTGTAAAACGGTTACAGTTTTATTTTTTAAAATTTGAATATTTTCTTTTAAGTATGACTAATCAGAAAAATATTCATTGAGAGGTGTGAGACAACTCTGAACATTCGCTCTGTGAAAAATAGAATGATAGTTTTCTCTCCCTGAAAATAAAGAACCAATTCTCAGGCCTATTCTCTTGATCTCATGTGTTGAGTACATCAAGTAAAATCACAAATAAACTATCCTTCATTCTCTAAGTGCCCACACATTTCTTGACGTGTAGAGAACGCATTGGAAGATCTTGGTGTGAGTACGTGGGAGCGGCTTGGATAGGAAGATCGTTCTAAATACGAAAAGATAGCAAGGATACTTGATAGGCTTCAAGAGGTATGAATTCTATCATTATCTTGTTTATGATTAATGTATGTATATTAATGGATCTGCATATTTAAAGGTAGTTTAAATATGTTACCAAATTTTTGTTGTACACTGGGCCAACCACACCACCATTCCGCTGCGTATTAGGAAACTCGTTCCTAACAATTGGTATCAGAGCGGTCATTAATTTATGCATACATTAATTACTATGTGGGCATAATATGCATTCTTATGTTATTGTAATATACGTGAATGGATGGATGTATGTATGATTATAGTTTGTTCTTAAGGGTCGTTAATTATATGGTGTTTTGGGTTTATGAAATGTTCTTAAAATTCTAGATGAAAAATGTAAGCCATTTTGGGGCATAGGAATTTTTGTAATTTTATTTTTCTGTGTTAAACTTATTTGAAAAATTTTGTAAGGCCTGAGCCCCGGGTTCCGAGCCTCGAAGCCCGAGCCTCACCCAGTCGGACTACTGCGTGCCCAGCCCCGGCGTGCTGCGCCCAGGTGCCCTGCGCTCCTCGCCCAGCCGAGTGCCCGCGCCCCTGCGCTTGCGTCTGCCGTGAGCACAGCGCACGTCCCTGCGCCTCACCTAGCTGCACGCCTGCGCGCCCCAGCGCCAGCTGCTGCTTCTCCCAGCCGTGCGCTCCTGTATGCCGCACCCAACAGCAGCCCGTGCACCCCAGCCGCATGCCCCATGCCGAGCCACCATATCCAGCCGCCCCTAGGGTTTTAAAACCTAAGACTTGCATCCAAAAATTGTCCATTTAAATTTTGGGCTTAATTAAGTTAACCCATAATTAAAATTGTTTTATTTTGAATTAATTGTATGAGCCCAAATTCAAATCTGGGCCTAATAACTTATCGGGCGTCAAACCCAAGTTAATTATTCTTAAAATTTGTTTAAGATAATTAAAAGTTATTTTAATTCAAAATTAAATGGATAAGTGGTTTAATGGATCAAGACTACTTGTGAAGGCCCTAAGTAATAGATAGAGATCTATTTAGGTCTTATTTAGTTTCTTACATTTTTGTGTATATTTTTGCAAGTGTTGTAATTTTTTTAGAAATACCCAAGACACCCGGCCCGCATTTATTTATTTATTGAGCTAGTATTTATTTATTTATTTAAATGTTTGAATGTGATTAAATTGTTTAATACTTTATCATGCATTTTTTGACATGCCATACATATAACTCACACAGTATTTAAAATTGTGCATGCATCTCATATGAGTAGTAACATGCCTTAGGATTGTCCTATGTGATTATATGCTGGTCCATATAATAATAAATCTAGTTTTTAACTAAATCAAGAGCAGAAACAGATTTTAAAAGTTGTTTAATTTCTAGTATTTAATAAAATTATTTCATTAAATTATAAATGATATTCTTAGTAATTATAGCAAAATAAAATTGAACTAATTAGGACATAGTTCTATAATTTTAATTTTGCTTAATTTGATTAGTAATTATTAGAATATCATTTGGTAAAAATAGATCACTTTATTTTTACAACCAATTAAAAAGCATAGGATGTTTTGAGAAAACACATGTTCTAAAATAGTGAGTGGGAGAGGGAGTTATGACAATAAGTCCCATGGTCTCCATTATTAGTTAGCACCGAGGTAACATGGAGAGGGCCTCGCGGCACCATTGCTTGTGTCCCCCTAAGGAAGGCTTCCGACTGTGTTATTCTCAGGGAAAACTTTTTTTCAAGAATAGGATTTAATGATGTATTTCAAGTTTGACTGACCCTAAGGCACACTCTTGAGTTAAGTCATTGATCTAAAATAATGGGTTACACTCACAAGGTACATTAGGCTTTCGAGCGGACTAGTGTATTCTTGACCAAACAAGCGGTTGTTTATAAGTCAAAAGAGAAATATTGATTTAAGTTTTAACTTATAAATTTGAGAACTTGTCTCAAAATTAATTTGGAATTAGTCTGACCTACCCTAAGGTTGGTCCATTAATGTTCAAATTAATTAATCGTGGAATTAGTAATTATTTTTATGTGTTTTTTGTTGCATTCATGCATCACGTTTACTATTCTGAAAATAACTGATATTTATTATATGCATAGATTCATTTTGTTTATTTATTTATTTTCAGCAATTATGTCTAGCTAAAATCATGTATCTTCTTTACTTGCTAATGAAAAGTTGACTGGTGAAAACTACATAAAATGGAAATAAAACTTGAACATTGCATTAATATGTGAGAAGCCTAAAAAGTCATCCAAAAGCAAAGAGAACAAGAACACTAAAACCTCCAAAAGGAAGACCCCAAAAGGAACTTGCTTTCATTGTGGAGAAAATGGTCACTGGATGAGAAACCGTTCAAAGTATCTCGCTGACCTCAAAGAGAAAAATACAGGTAAATTTGATTTACTTTTGTTAGAAGCTTGTTTAGTGGAAGATAATTCCTCATCTTGGATAGTAGATTTAGGAGCCACTAACCATGTCTGCTTTTCTCTTCCGATTCTTAGTTCAACGAGGAAGCTTGCTGATGGAGAGGTGACTATGAGGGTAGGCAGTGGTCAGATTATCTCTGCAGCAGCAATTGGAACAGCCCGTTTGGAATTTGAGAATAATAAATTTCTTGTTTTAGAAAATGTTTATTATATTCCTGGATTTTCTAGAAACTTAATTTCTGTTTCTATGTTGCATGAACAAAATTTTAAAATATCTTTTAATAATAATTCGATTGTTATTTAAAGATATGGTTTTAAGATATGTTCTGCAAAATATATCGATGGGCTTTATAAACTACAAGTTGTTGACCCTGATTTTGGCCAACTGACACGGAGTCAAATATGCTTGATTTGGACAAACACGTTGGAAAGAATATGATGACGAAACAATAAAGAACACAAGAGTTTATAGTGGTTCGGCCCCAGAATCTGGTAATAACTTACGTCCACTTGAATTGTTATTGATATAGGATTCAAAGGAGTGATCAAAGAACTAGGGTTCAATGAGTTTCCCCAACCTCTAAAGAACAAGACAATATATCAAATAGGATAACTCTAATCTCCAATAATTCGAAGGCCAAAAAGTCCCTTCCTTGAGCTATCTTTCTCTATTTATAGGCTCAAGGGGGATTACACTAATTTGTTACAGATATTCTTTCCTAAATAATCGGATACTCAGGAAATCATGGGAGTCAATTTCGAGATTGACTAAGATCTTTATAAAAGTATCATGAGGCACGCGGAACCTGCGACCATACTGGTCGCAGGTAAACTTCGACTGCCGTTTGCTTGTAATATCTCTTCTGGTCGATACCCTAGCAGAATCCTGCCAAGTGTTAGCCACGTGTCCGGGAATCACTTGTCACGTCATTCGTGCCTATTTTTTGGATAACATTTGCCCCCCAAGTTTATTTATTACGAGCAATAAATAAACTTTTGAGGAAACGACCCTTCGGTTACCCCACCATACCTATCAGAACCCTTTGTGTGTTCTTGGAAAAAGCAACCTACCCTTGTCTAATCACGGCTTTTCGCTTCCAAAGTAACGTTTCGACGGCTATCACCCTTCCCCATACTTTGAAAAAGGGGAAGCTGATGATTACTTCCTTTTAATGCTTTCAGACAAAAATATATATATAGCCTCTTCAAAGTTTCCCTTTCCTTTTTACGCAAGCCATCACTCTTTGAAGAAACCCTAACACCAGAGCTCCTGTTTCCCTCTGAATACCGTCCTTCGGCGTTCCAAGATTCAGTCCGTGAGCCCTTTTACGCCCGAAAAGTTTCTCAAATTTCCACGATCTTCATCCTGGTAAGTTTCTGGATTCTTACGCTTCATATTTTTGTCGTGCATGCTTCTGTAGATCGATTGTTGGGTTCATTCATTTCTGGGTTGAGATGCATGTCAGTAGGGGGGTTTAATAGGTGATACTGAATGTTGTGTGATATTTCTCTGTTACTAAGGAGTTACGAGTTAGTTTGATAGTTAAGATCATAGCCTTAGGACGTAAAACCGAAGTGAAAATTCGATTTTTATGCTAGCTGAAAAACTAGGTTTTTCCCGCCCTAAGAGGAGTTGAAAAAGCTTTTTCAAAAAACTTTTTGCTTTCACTTTTGATCTGTTTCTCAAACTGTTCGCGTGAAAAAATTTAGTTTTTTGTTAGAATGCTGCTGTATAAAAGCTAAACTTTTATACTCGACCAGCGTTATTCTAAAAAACTTTCAAAATTTCTCATTCTCACCTCCCCATTCTTTTGTTTGCAAACTTTAATGCCAGATTTGTGGGGAGGTGAACAGCCCATCGACGACGATCTTCTTGCCCAGCTACTCGAAGACGAAGAACAACCGATCGACCGAGTTCACGAGATTCCATTTTCACGATCTTCTCCTAGACCTCGCCCATCACCACCTCAAATGGCCCGCTCTAAGTCCTTAGGCAAGAAAAGACCTGACTCCGAAAATAGTCCAAACTCTCCTGCCCAGCCTGATTCACAGGCTAGGGTTCCCTCGACCAGTGGTCGAGAAAATGCCGCCCCAGACCCTCGTATCCAAGTCAGGGCCCGCCCTCGGCATCAAAACCTTCCTGATGTCGAGTGGTATCTCTCCCCCACCAGCCAAGTGACTCCTCGGATGCTTGCCAATTATCGCAGGAAGTATCTTCTTACAGGAGTCAATCTCACAATCCCGGCTGCTGACCAAAGAGCTAACCTTCCCGGGGGTGCCTATAGCGCTTGGTCCAAGTATCACATAGAGGTGGGGGCTATCCTCCCTCTACATCCTTTCTATCAGAGGGTGGCCAACTATTTTGGTGTCGTCCCCTTTCAAATTACTCCAAATGGATACAGAATGCTGGTCGCACTCTATATCCTGTATAAACTTTAAAAAATGGCCAGAACCTACCCCTCATGAGGTCAATTTCCTCTTCGACCTTAAGTCCAACCCTCAACAATACGGGACGTGCTTCTTCCATCTCTATCACCAGGAAACTAGCCGAACTTTCCTGAGTGAAACTACCCATATTTCCAACGTGGGGCAGTACAATAGGGAGTACTTCCTCATGCCGGACATGACTACGAACAACCTGGCCTTCGCTCGTGGAGGTAAATGCTTTTTTCACTGGTCGCTACTTTTCCTTAACAAATTCTCTTGAACCTTTCTAAAGTATACTATGCCTTTCAGGACCATGGTTACATCCGAACCCAACACCAGATATGGTGTTGAGGTCTAACGCACTGGCCAGGATGGCAGACGCAGAAAAAACCGTCAAGTCCCTGGTCACTAATGAAAATCTGAGGCTATCTGGCCTCCTGGCTCCTCGCCATGAAACAAGAGGACCTGTGGTAGCAGATGCCACGGCCGAGGGGGATCCCGAGCAGCAACCCCCAGCGTCTCCTCCCCAAAGGAGGCCAACGGGGGTTACGATCAGGGAACCCACTGGCATCCCTTCAACAAAGAGGCCTTCTGCTCCCCAAGGCAAAGGGAAACAAAAGGCAACAGAGTCTGTCATAGACCTGGATGAATCCTCAGATGAAAACGGTACTATTATTTTGCTTTTAAATAGCTTGCCAATTCCCTGTCACTTGTTTGACGGGGATGGCAATTTTACGTATACTCCAAATCTAGGGTCAGACTTCTTCGTGCCAGATAGTGAGTGTATGAATAATAGAGTCAGTAGTATAGCGACCAGTAGTTGTAGCTCGGGTATTAAACTTTGTGACCTCTTTTTTGTTTTACCAAGAGTTTTCATCTGCCTTTATCTTATCATCTGCATATTTTTCTTTGTATGCAGAGATGGCCACTCCCAACGTTTTCGATTTGTACCAGGCTGAAGAGGAGGTAGAAGTCCCACTGGTTCGACGAAAGATATCCAGGAGGCATAATGGCAAATCGAGCCACGAACCTCTGGCCAAGAAGGGTCGAACAGAAGATCCTTCCAAGGATGCGCCAACTGGACAGGCTTCTGCTTAGCCTTCTGCTCCTACTGAGAAGGAAGCTGCCCCTGCTTCCAGCCCTCTGCCTGCGGCCCGAAGGGGGCACCTTCCGCAAGCAGAACTTTCCAGGGAAAAGCTCTCGAACCGTTCCCTATGATCAGCTAAGGATCGCCTTGCTCATATCTTGAAGCATGACCGTTGCAGGGAGGCAATGGCTGAAACTGAGGGCATGGGGGTTGACCAGATCCTCAACAAGGCTCTTAACGAAGTGGCCAGCGTTAGTATTTTTTCTCTTGAATTTTACTTCTCCTTTTTGTAGTGTAGTCTAACTTTTATTTCCCTGACTACATGCCATGCTAACAGTAACTGCCGCTCGCACCCGTGCCCTTGCCACCATCGATCAGGCTCGGACCAAGGCCATCGAGGAGTTCCAGTTGAAAGCCATTGAGGAGCTTCAGGCTGCAGAAGCCAGGCATGCTGGAGAGTTGGAGGTGGTCACCCAGCAGAAGGATGCTGCGGTGGCAAGGCTGGCAGAGGCTGAGTCTTCTAAGGCAGCTATGAAGAAGCAGAGGGATGAATACTAGGATTCCAGCCGAACCCAATATCGTGAAGTCGAGAGGCTCAAGGAGGAGCTCCTAGATAAGGACAAGGCCATAGCTGTTCTTGAGAGCCAAGTAGAGCAGCTGAAGCTCACCAATGCCAAAGATCTGGAGAGGTATAAGAATGCGATGCTTCGGTGTTTCTACAACTTTTGGAAACACAACCGAGGTGCCAACTTTAACTACTATCCAGAGGATACCAGGAATGCTGAGCTGGCCCGCTGTACTGCTCGATTGGCTGCAGAAGAAGAAAGAGCAAGGATCCCCGCTTCCCCAAGCATCCAGCCGACTGCGGTCGAAGAGGAAGGAGGAGTTGTTGATGATGCAGCCAACCAGAATGTTGAGCAAGACCCTCCTGCTCCTTAAACTTATTTTTATTTCTGTTCAATTACACGACCCATGGGTCGTGATGTAAAGACTAAATTTTTTTTTATATTTAAATTTGATGCATGGGCAGCAAACTTTCCTTTTACTTTGAACAATTACATCCAAGCAGTACTGCTTGCGGTGTAAAAGAATGCCATTTGATATTATAATATTTTCTTTTTATTATAACATCTGTTCGCATGACCGAACTTAGCATAGTACTTTGGCTTGATTTAACAAAATATAAATTTTGAAAAATACTCTAAGTACCGTAGCATGCTTTCACTTATTTTGTTCATGTGTTTACATACCCTTTGGTATGCTTTGCTATCGATGTACCTTATGTGCCCCCCCAAGTGATCGAGGAGCTTTAGGTCCTTGGTCACTTGCCTTGACCACGACCTGTGCGAACATTGCTGCTCAGTAGGAAACGTAACACTTATAATACAGCAAAACAACACACGTAATGAACAAATACTTGTAAAATAAATTTACAAAGGTTGGCAAGAATGACTGGCTGGCACAGTCCCTTATAATCTCGTATTAAAAATGGTCTAATCATGTCTTTACGAGTGATCTTAGAAAAGATCTTACACTTATAAGCGATTAGCCATACAACGTGGCTAACCCTTTTTCGAAACTTGTAAAAGGTAAAAAGTAATACAAGCCACTCCTTTAAAAATGACTGTTTATTGGTAGTACTTGCCCAGGTGTTCACCGTTCCAATAGCGTGGAACGAGATTTCCATTTAAGCGTGCAAGTTTGTAGGTGCCCGAATGAAGGACTTCTTCAATCTGGTAAGGTCCTTCCCAGTTTGGTCTGAGTTCTCCAGTAGTGGGGTCGCGGGTATTCAAGAAAACTCGTTGTAGCATTAGGTCACCGACGTTGAATTTCCTTTCCTTCACCTTTGAGTTAAAATATCGGGCGACCTTTTGCTGGTACGCAGCAACTCGGAGTTGGGCTCTTTCTTGTATTTCTTCAATTGAGTCTAGGGACTCCATCATCAGTTGGCTATTCTGGCTCTGGTCGTATGTAATGCGTCGATGTGAGGGGGGATCTAATTCGACAGGTAACATAGCTTCATACCCGAATGCCACAGAAAACAGGGTGTGACCCGTCGCTGTTTGATGAGAAGTTCTATTCGACCAGAGGACTTCAGGCAGCTGTTCTGGCCATGCTCTTTTAGCGTCTTCAAGTCTTTTCTTCAGGGTGTCCTTAAGCGTTTTATTCACTGCTTCGACCAGCCCATTTTCCTGTGGATGCGCGACTGAAGAAAAGCTTTTGATAATCTCGTTCCTTTCGCAGAAGTCGGCTAATAAGTCACTGTCAAATTGGGTTCCGTTGTCTAAGACAATCTTTCGAGGCAAACCATATCAGCAAACAATGTTCTTGATGACAAAGTCGAGAACTTTCTTGGTCGTTATGGTAGCGAGTGGTTCAGCTTCGGCCCATTTGGTGAAGTAGTCGACTGCTACAACTGCGTACTTCACTCCGCCTTTTCCCGTTGGGAGGGATCCAATCAAGTCTATACCCCATACTGCAAAAGGCCAAGGACTCTGCATCTGTTTTAACTCGTTTGGAGCTACGCGTGGGATTTTGGAAAATCTCTAACACTTATCGCACTTTCGCACAAACTCCATTGAATCTTCGTTCATAGTCGGCCAGAAATAACCATGCCTTAGAATCTTTTTCGCCAAACTTTGCCCCCCAGCGTGATCCCCGCAGAAGCCTTCATGTACTTCCTTCATTAGCTCCATAGCTTTCTCTAGTGTAATACATCTGAGCAGTGGCATGGAATATCCCCTTCGGTATAGAACACCATCGACCAGTATATACCTAGCAGCCTGCCTTTGAAGAGTTCTGGCCTTGTTTCTATCTGCTGGTAGTACACCATTTGTAAGATACTCCAAATAAGGCGTCATCCATGTATCTTCCATTCAGATTTCCATACTGGTTTCATTTGCTCGTATGCTTGGCTCGCTCAATCTTTCCACTGGCACAATATTCAAAGTGTCAGCATCTTTCGTGCTCGCGAGTTTGGCTAAGGCATCTGCGTTTGAATTCTGATCTCGGGGTATTTGCTGGAGGGTATACTTCTTGAACTAGGCCAATAGGTCTTTTGTTTTGTTCAAGTAGGCCACATTTTTTAGGCCTCGTGCTTAATATTCCCCTAGAACTTGATTCACTACCAGCTGTGAATCACTGTAAATATCCAGCACCTTTATACTCATGTCTTTTGTCATTCTTAATCCAGTGAGGAGTGCTTCGTATTCGGCTTCATTATTTGACGCAGTGAAGTTGAACCTAATGGCGCAATGAAATCTATGCCCTTCTGGCGTTATCAAGATCACTCCTGCTCCCGCGTGAGATTCGTTTGACGACCCATCTGTGAATAACTTCCACGAAGGAGCTTCATCTTGAGGCTCAGGCGCACTAGACTTTTCGCACTATTTGCTATCTGGGAGTTTGGTGAACTCTACAATAAGATCAGCCAAGACTTGTCCCTTTACTGCTGCTCGCGGTGAATATGTAATATCGAACTACCCCAGTTCGACAGCCCATTTCAATAAACGCCCACCGCCTCTGGTTTTTGGAGGACTTGTGGAAGGGGCTGGTCAGTTAAAACTGTAATGGGATGGGCTTGGAAGTAAGGACGTAGCTTCCTTGAGGCCAAGATTAAACAATACGCTAACCTCTCGATGGGAGGATACCTCAGTTCTACTCCGATTAGCCTCTTGCTTACGTAGTAAACCGCTTTTTGTATGCCTTCTTCCTCTCGTACTAGTACCGCACTAGCAGCAACTTCAATGATCGCCAGGTAAATGAACAAAGTTTCTCCTTTGATAGGCTTTGATAAAATAGGAGGCTGTGCCATATGGACTTTTAAGGCCAGAAAAGCTTGCTCGCAGTCTCCTGTCCATTCGAACTTCTTGTTGCCCCTAAGTAGATTGAAGAAAGGGACGCATTTATCCATTGACTTGGAAATAAATCTACTTAGGGCTGCAATTCTTCCAGTTAAACTTTGTACATCCTTGATTTTCTCTGGCGATTTCATGTTGATCAGGGCTTTTATCTTTTCGGGGTCGGCCTCGATTCCTCTTGAATTAACAATGAACCCCAAAAACTTCCCTGATCCAACTCCGAAGGAACATTTGAGAGGATTTAGTTTCATCTGGTATTTGTTCAATATGTCGAAACACTCTCGTAAATCCTTCACATGTCCTTCTGCTTTTTTCGACTTTACCAGCATGTCTTCCACGTACACCTCCATGTTTACGCCGATCAATTCTTTAAACATGTGGTTAACCAATCGCTGGTAAGTCGCACCTGCGTTTTTCAGTCCGAAGGGCATTACTTTATAACAGTATAATCCTGTATCGGTCTGAAAGCTGGTGTGATCCTCGTCAGGGGGATGCATGCAAATCTGATTGTAGCCTGAGTATGCATCCATGAAGGAGAGGATCTCGTGTCCTGCAGTAGCATCGACCAACTGATCGATCCTTGGGAGTGGGAATCAATCCTTCGAGCATGCTTTATTGAGGTTTGTAAAGTCCACACAGGTTCGCCATTTTCCGTTAGGCTTGGGAACCAGTACTGGATTGGAGACCCACGATGGATAAAATGCCACCCTGATGAACCCATTCTCCTTTAATCTTTCAACTTCTTCTTTTAAGGCTCTCGACCGATCCTTATCGAGCAGCCTTCTTTTCTGTTGCACGGATGGAAAACTTTTGTCTATGTTCAGGACATGGATGATAACTGTAGGTACTATCCCAGCCATGTCTTTGTGCGACCAGGCAAAGACTTCCTGGTTTTTCTGCAAAAACTCCACCAGTGCATGCTTCGTGGTTGGTTCTAAGTTTTTCCCGACCTTCACGACTTTGGTCGGGTCTTTCTCGTCAAGTTGGATCTCTTCTAGGTCCTCGACAGGTCCAACATTTTCTTCAAAATCCCCAAAGCGAGGATCTAAATCTCTATCCTCACTTTGGGCAACACCCTATTTGTTGACTTCATCACCGGATTGGGCTTGTGTATCAATTTCCATCTGCAACCTATCTGGGGGAGTGCTCTTTGACGTTCCCTTCTTTGCCTTCGTGACTGAGGTGTTGTAGCACTCCCTGGCCTCCCTCTGGTTTCCCAACACGCGTCCTACCCCTACGTCTGTCGGGAATTTCATGGCTTAGTGCCATATAGAGGTGACGGCCCGTAGATCAACTAGTATAGGCCTCCCAATGACGGCATTGTACGCCGAAGGACAATCGACTACTATGAAAGTAGCGAGTAATGTCCTGGTAGCAGGCGTTGTACCTGCTGTCACTGGTAGTCTGATTGACCTTGCTGGGGTGAGTCCCTCACCAGAGAAGCCGTATATTGTTTGGTTGCAGGGCTCTAGGTCCTTAACGGACAACTTCATGCGTTCCAGCAAAGACTTATACAGGATGTTCACCGAACTTCCTGTATCAACTAGCACTCTCTTCACCATCATATTGCCCATTTGGATATCCACGACCAGCAGATCGGAATGTGGGAACCAGACATGTTGGGCGTCGCTATTAGAGAAGGTTATTTCGCCCTCTTCTGACCGAGCCTTTTTCGGCGCGCGGTCATCCATAGTCATCATCTCGATGTCCTGGTCGTGGCGCAGAGTCCGAGCATATCGTTACCTGGCCTTTCCGCTGTTTCCCGCGAGGTGCGGGCCTCCGCAGATGGTTAACAATGTGCCGGTTACGGGATCAGGCTGCAAAGGTGGCGAGCGTTGGCGTGTGGGCGCTTGTTCGTTGCCACCTGGAGCTTTTCGTTGGGAATTTCCCGAGGCCCGTATATATCTTCTCAAGTGTCCTCGTCTAATAAGGAACTCGATCTCATCCTTCAGCTGGTTGCATTCATTGGTATCATGTCCGTAGTCATTATGATAATGACAGAACTTGGTAGTGTCTCTTCTCGACATATCCTTTCGAATGGGAGCAGGTTTCTTATAAGGCACACTAGAACTCGTGGCCTGATAAACCTCTCCCTGAGACTCAATAAGGGTAGTATAGTTAGTGAACCAAGGTTCATAACGATTACCTTTGGCTCGTTTATTGTCAGAGGTGGAAGGCTCATTGTGTGGTCGTTTCCCCCCATTCTTGCCATTGCCGTTCCCGTTCCCGTTGCCTTTGTCGTTGCCGTAGGGCTTAGACCCATTGGCGGCTTTGGCGGGCTCGGCAGTCCCCTTATCCTTGCCTGGGGGCTTCCCCTCACTGGCGATGGCATCTTTGAGCTTGATGTATCGATTAGCTCGATCCAAGAATTCCTGGGTAGTTCTAACCCCATGTTTTCTGAGGTTGTCCCAGAGAGGCGTGCAGCTGCTCGCATAAAGCGCTGGACGTAGTCCTTCAGTGGTTCTCCGTCTTGCTGGCGTATTTCGACCAGCTGGTTTGCCTCAGTCGGGTGCATACGATCCGCGTAGAACTGTCTGTAAAACTCCTTCACGAACATTTCCCATGAAACTATACTTGCAGGAGGGAATTTGAAAAACCACTCCTGTGCGGCATCAGAAAGTGTTGCAGGGAAGATCCTGCACCGAGTGTCTTCGGACACTTTCTGAATGTCCATTTGTATCTCAAACTTGTTGACGTGAGATACCGGATCACAGTACACGTCAAAGTTTGGAAGCGTAGGCATCTTAAACTTGCTAGGAGTTTCTGCCATAGCTATCCTCTGGACGAAAGGAGTGCCTTTTCTCCTATCGTGGTCGATATAAGATGTTCTTCCCCCGACCAGCTATTGCACTACCTGGTAGAGGGCATCTATCTGGGCTTGCACGGCGCCAGGAATCGCCGGGGCCTCTGGTGCTAGGGTGACGTACTCGTCATGCTGCTCCCGGTGATCGTTGAGTACATCTCTTAAGTCCTCGTCTCTTCTCCGCTGCTCGCTAGCTTTGAGCCGGTTGAAGACGTTATTTTGTCTGGGCTGCCCCCCAGCGTCCCGTCTTTCAGGTTGGTCATCCCCAGGTGGCTGGCTTCTGCCTCCACCTCTTTCTTCATTCCTCCGACCGGCATTTCCTCTGCCTGAGTCAACCTTGTTATAACCATGGCCATCTCTGAATCTTGATTGGCTATGGTAGGATCGACTGTTCCCTCGGTTGCCTTCCCAGGTTGGAACCTCCTGAGCGTTAGAGGGTGGTCTGCGTTGGTCGGTAGGTCCCCGTGCATTATCATGCCGTGGGGGGCCTCGGACCGCAGAGCCTAACTCTGATTTCCTCCTGTTACCAGGTGGACGTTGTCCTCTGCTTGGAGGGTTTGGCTCGTCACCCCTATGGCGTCTAGGACTACGAGGCGGCTGCTCGGCCCTATTCTACCTCTGTTGCGGGGGATTGCCGCGACCAGCTTGGGATAAAGGTTGTGCCTCAGGGTCCCTCAGCGGGACATCGTCCTGAGGTGCCGGTGGCTGCTCGGGCCTTTGTGGGCTCGAGGGTTGGATAGGCGGGCTAGGATTGGGACCCCTGTAGGGTGGGCCATTCGCAGGTTGATCAGGCTGCGAGGCAGGTGCAGCCTGATTCCTAGCCAGTTGTATGGCTGCCTCGAGGGCTGCCATGGCCTCCCTCTAGCGACGGTCCATCTCCGCCTGTCTTTCACTCAACTCCAGGCGCTGTCGTTCAATTTCTTGTTGCTGTCGCGCCATGATTTCGACAGTACTTTCCTGGTTGGCCCTCAGATTGGCCAGTTCATCCTGCAATACCCCTAGGGTATTCTTCAGCGTCTCGGACTCCATTTCTTTCTCATCAAATTCCAAATGTGGCTCATCTTTAGCCACGTTTGGAGGAGGAGGAGGCGGGTGAGATGGTGCAGCGCCGGCCGCCTGTCCAGTTTTCTTGGTAGTTTTTGCCAGTGATCTTTCAGCGATAATGTATCAAGCTCTCAATGAAAGCACCAGAATGTTGACCCTAATTTTGGCCAACTGACACGGAGTCAAATATGCTTGATTTGGACAAACACGTTGGAAAGAATATGATGACGAAACAATAAAGAACACAAGAGTTTATAGTGGTTCGGCCTCAGAATCTGGTAATAACCTACGTCCACTTGAATTGTTATTGATATAGGATTCAAAGGAGTGATCAAAGAACTAGGTTTCAATGAGTTTCCCCAACCTCTGAAGAACAAGACAATATATCAAATAGGATAACTCTAATCTCTAATAATTCGAAGGCCAAAAAGTCTCTTCCTTGAGCTATCTTTCTCTATTTATAGGCTCAAGGGGGATTACATTAATTTGTTACAGATATTCTTTCCTAAATAATCGGATACTCAGGAAATCATGGGAGTCAATTTTGGGATTGACTAAGATCTTTATAAAAGTATCATGAGGCACGCGGAACCTGCGACCATACTGGTCGCAGGTAAACTTCGACTGCCTTTTGCTTGTAATATCTCTTCTGGTCGATACCCTAGCAGAATTCTGCCAAGTGTCAGCCATGTGTCCGGGAATCACTTGCCACATCATTCGTGCCTGTTTTTTGGATAACACAAGCTAAAGAGAAATCTGTTAATAGTTCTAAATTATTTAAAAGAGCCAATCCAAGATCTATTAAATGACAAAAGACTGATTCCGATAGTGATACATATCTGTGGCACTTGAGATTGGGCCATATTGGTCTAGATAGAATAAATAGGCTTGTAAAGGATGGTCCTTTAAGAGAACTATCTATTGGATCTCTCCCTGTTTGTGAATCCTGTCTAGAAGGCAAAATGACCAAGAGACCTTTCTCTGCCAAAGGTTCAAGAGCTACAGAACCACTTCAGCAGGTACATACGGATGTTTGCGGTCCACTTAATGTACAAGCAAGAGGAGGTTATGAATACTTCGTCACTTTTATTGACGATTATTCAAGATATGGTTACCTATATTTAATGCAAAGAAAATCTTGAACTTTTGGAAAGTTCAAAGAATTTCAAGCAGAAGCTGAAAAGCAATTAGGTAAGTCACTAAAAGCTCTTTGATCTGATCGAGGAGGAGAGTACTTGGATTTTGAATTCAAGGACCATCTGTGTGAGCATGGCATTCAATCCCAACTCACAGCACCTAGAACGCCACAGCAAAATGGTGTTTCGGAAAGACTGAACAGAACGTTATTAGATATGGTTAGATCAATGATGAGTTTCTCATCATTACCACTATCATTCTGGGGCTATGCGATTCAATGTGCTCTATACATATTAAATGTTGTTCCATCTAAGTCTGTCCAAAATACACCCATAGAATTATGGAATGGTTGTAAACCTAGTTTACACCATTTTCAAATTTGGGGTGTCCTGCACACGTGCTTAAAGGAAAGACCGGGAAGTTGGAATCACGCTCTGAAGTGTGCATGTTTGTAGGTTATTCCAAAGAGACTAGAGGCAGAATTTTCTATAGTCCAAAAGAAAATAAAACATTGGTATCGACAAATACAACTTTTCTTGAACATGACTATGTGAATAACCACAAACCTCGCAGTAAGGTTTTTCTAGAGGAGATGGTCTCAAATGAAGTTGCAAAGTCACCAGCAACAACCAATGAAAAACGGCAAGAGGAAACTGCTAGTTCTAGTCAGAATAGTAGTGAACCTCGTCGTAGTGGGAGGGTTAGCAAGCAACCCACACGCTATGAACACGAAGTTCAAATTCTTGTGTCTGACACAAACAAAGACGATCCATTGAAATTTAGAGATGCGATGAATGATTCTGACAAGGACAAATGGCAAGATGCCATGAACCAAGAAATGGAATCGATGTATTCCAATTCTGTCTGTATTCTTGAAGATCCACCTGAGAATATCAAACCCATTGGTTGCAAGTGGATATTCAAGAAGAAAAGAGGAGTGGATGGGAAAGTAGAGACTTTCAAAGCAAGGCTTGTAGCCAAAGGTTACACACAGAAAGAAGGGGTTGACTATGAAGAAACTTTTTCTCCTGTAGCCATGCTAAAATCCATTCGTATACTCTTGTCCATAGCTGCGTGCATGGATTATGAGATTTGGCAAATGGATGTCAAAACAACTTTTCTGAATGGCTACCTTGATGAAACCATTTACATGTCTCAACCAGAAGGGTTTGAGTTAAAAGGTCAAGAGCAAAAGGTTTGCAAGCTTCTTAGATCCATTTATGGACTCAAACAAGCTTCTAGATCTTGGAATCTTAGATTTGATGACACAATTAAAACGTTTGGTTTTGAACAAAACGTTGACGAACCTTGTGTCTATAAACAAGTCAAAGATGGTGTAGTAGTATTCCTCATTCTTTATGTTGATGATATATTACTGATTGGAAATGACGTAACATCATTATCAAAAGTAAAGAACTGGTTAGCTGAACAATTCCAAATGAAAGATTTGGGAGAAGCCAAGTATGTTCTAGGCATTAAGATTCTTAGAGATAGACAGAACAAAACTTTGGCATTGTCTCAAGCAACTTATATTGATAAGGTGCTAGAACGTTTTAACATGTAAAACTCCAAAAAGGGTGATATGCCAACCCGTTCTAGAGTATTCCTTTCCAAAGAGTTGTGTCCCAAAACACCTCAGGAAGAGGAAGACATGAGACAATATCCCTATGCCTCAGCAGTAGGCAGTCTAATGTACGCCATGTTGTGTACAAGACCTGACATTTTTTATGCAGTAGTGATAGTCAGCCATTATCAATCCAATCCTGGATTGAGTCATTGAATTGTAGTAAATAATATTCTCAAGTATCTTAGAAATACTAGAGATTATATTCTTGTATATTCAGGTGGAGACCTGAACCCCACTGGTTACACTGATTCTGATTTTCAATCAGACAGAGATAGTCAGAAATCAACTTCTGGATCAGTGTTTACTCTTGGAGGAGGAGCGGTAGTCTGGCGAAGTATTGAACAAACCAGCATTGCAGACTCCACCATGGAAGCTGAGTATATAGCGGCTTGTGAAGCAGCTAAGGAGGCTGTGTGGCTCAAAAAGTTCTATTCCGATCTGGAAGTTGTACCAGATGTGGATAAGCCACTAGTCCTATACTGTGACAATAGTGGGGCAGTAGCTAACTCAAAGGAACCATGGAGTCACAAGAGGGGAAAGCACATCGAGAGGAAGTATTACTTGCTAAGAGAGATCGTTCATCGAGGAGATATTGTAGTTATGAAGATAGCTTCAGAGCATAATCTTGCAGATCCTTTCACAAAGACTTTGTCTATAAAATCTTTTAAGGAGCATGTAAGAAACATGGGAATGAGAGAGATGCATCATTTGCTTTAGGGAAAGTGGGAGATTGTTGGAAATGTGCCCTGAAAGCATATGCAGTAGACATTGTTTTAATTAAATAAATAAATGAATTGAATTTGTTATGCATATATTTTATGGACTATATTGTTCTGTGATAATATTAAGTAAATATCAGGAAAATTCCAAAGTTCATATATGTGATCTCAAACACGTATTGGTACGGGAGGATTGTGTTTGAGATAAATGAACTTGAATAGTTCGCAGTAAAATAAAGTTATGGAATCTTTAGATTAATTACTGCAAGTACGGTCCACTAGTATTATGAATACATGTGATCTAGATCCGGATCACTAGTGTGGTAGGACACTTTAGTGGAGGTGCTTTATATATTAGAGAATATATAGAACTGGACCAGATATGTTTATTAATACTTAGTTAAATACCGTTTCGAAGTATTAATTAAATATATCAACTGATGATCATATACAAATAGACCTTAATCCTGAAGTTACTATGAACTCCTGTTTATGTTATATGAGTTCTTTGATTCACTTGTTAGGGTCTGTCAGAATGATCAGACTAGAAACTTTTATTTTGGGAACTCATTAATGTAGATGGCTGGGGACATAGTATACAGATATGGAATCTATGCCTTCTCGCAAGAGATTGAATGATGGTTCTCTTAAGGGTTGACTTTTGGGACTGAAAGGTTATTGAGCTCAAATTCATAATTTAGTTATGAATTAACCTTCACTAGTAGAGTCAATGGTACTTAAGGAAACAATAGATAATTAAAAGGGTAAAACGGTAATTTTATTCCCGATTAATTATGAACCATTATTAGAGGGTCAAGTTGTATGAAATGATTATATCAATGGACGCTTTATGATTATAAAGTACTCAGTAAATGAAATGTCTATAATTACAATAGTGCAGTCTCATATTTATAGTGGAATAATCATGAGATTAATAAATTAAGATTATTTAATTAAAGAGTTTAATTAATAATCTCAAATTTATTGGAGCTTGGAATTATAGGTCCATAGGTCCCCATAGCGGCTCTATCAACACTGTTCAATGTAAGAGTTTATATGAAGGGAAAATAGTTTGAAGAAATATTTAAGAATAAATTTGTTCTTCAGGCCAAATATGCAATTATACGATAATAGTGATTAATTAATTAATTACAAATTAGTTTTAGTTAACAAAATTAATTAATATTTAATTATTGTATAATTTTTGAAATTATATTAAATAATTAAATTAATTTCGAAATTTAATTAAATAATTAATTAATTATAATTTTCGAAATTATAATAAATTAAATATTTATTTTCAAAAATTTTGGATTTAATCAATTGGTAGAATTAATTAAATATCTTTAATTGAGTGGGAGAAAATAATCTGATAAGTTCAAATTGGATTTGAATTTAAAAGATTAATATTTATTCAAATAATTAATTATATTTGATAATTAATTAAAAAGATAATTAATTTGAATTCAAATTTAAATTAGTTATCAGGTTGTTAGATCTTATCTCACAAAGTAGTTTGAATAAATAATTAAATAAAAATTAAAAAACCAACATCCCTAAAATTAGGGAAGCTACACGTGCACACACAGTCCATGGACTGTGTGTGACGTGTAGGGCAATTTTCAGGGATGGGATTTTCATTTTTATTTATTTAATTAATTAATTAATGGATAATTCAAAAATTGGTTTTTGGATTTTTTTCATTAATAGAATAATTAATTAATTAAAAAGTAAATTGTAAAACAGTTACAGATTTATTTTTTAAAATTTGAATATTTTCTTTTAAGTATGACTAATCAGAAAAATATTCATTGAGAGGTGTGAGACAACTCTGAACATTCGCTCTGTGAAAAATAGAACGATAGTTTTCTCTCCCTGAAAATAAAGAACCCATTCTCAGGCCTATTCTCTTGATCTCATGTGTTGAGTACATCAAGTGGAATCACAAATAAACTATCCTTCATTCTCTAAGTGCCCACACATTTCTTAAGGTGTAGAGAACGCATTGGAAGATCTTGGTGTGAGTACGTGGGAGCGGCTTGGATAGGAAGATCGTTCTAAATACGAAAATATAGCAAGGATACTTGATAGGCTTCAAGAGGTATGAATTCTATCCTTATCTTGTTTATGATTATTGTATGTATATTAATGGATCTGCATATTTAAAGGTGGTTTAAATATGTTACCAAATTTTTGTTGTACACTGGGCCAACCACACCACCATTCCGCTGCATATTAGGAAACTCGTTCCTAACAAGTTTGTAGCTAAATGTCTTACTTGCCAACAAGTTAAGGCAAAACATCAGAAACCCGCTGGAACATTACAACCGTTAGAGATTCCCGAATGGAAATGGGAAGATACAGCGATGGACTTCGTGATGAGATTACCAAGGACCACCAAACAGCATGACTCTGTTCGGGTGATAATAGATAGACTCACAAAATCTGCTTACTTCTTTCCAATAAGAACAATTTACAACCCTGAGCAGTATGCAAAGCTTTATGTGGCAGAGATAGTAAGATTACATGGAGGCCCAAAGATGATAGTCTCTGACACAGGATCGATTTTTACCTCGAAGTTTTGGGAAAGCCTACAACATGCCATGGGTACTAAGTTAAAGCTAAGTATGGTATTTCATCCTCAAACATATGGTCAGTCAGAACGTACCATACAAATTTTTGAAGACATGTTGAGAGCTTGTACTTTAGACTTTCAGGGTCTTGGAGTAAATATTTACCGCTAATGGAATTCACTTACAACAACAGTTATCAGGCCACGATAGGAATGGAACCTTTTGAAATGTTGTACGAGCATAAGTGTAGAACCCCACTTCATTGGGAGGAGGTAGGTAAAAGGCAACAGAAGCGGTAGAAAAGATTAGGCGGAGAATGGTCATAGCTTAAAGTTGTCAGAAAAGCTATGCAGACTCTAAGAGGCAAGACATAGAGTTTGCAATAGGTGACCATGTTTTTCTCAAAGTGTCTCCGATGAAGGGGATTATGTGTTTCGGAAAGACAGGAAAGTTAAGCCCGAGGTTTATAGGTCCTTTTGGAGTTTTTGGACAAAGTAGGGCAAATAACATATCAGTTGGCTTTACAGCCATCATTAGCTAAAACACATAATGTTTTCCATATATCTATGTTGAGAAAGTATGTATCAAATCCATCCCATGTGCTCGATTACGAGGCTCTAGAGTTGAAACAAGATTGCAGTTATGAATAACGACTAATATGCGTTCTAGAGTGGGGAACTAAGGAGTTAAGGTCCAAAAGTATCCCTATAGTTAAAATCTTGTGGAGCAATAGCACTAAAAGAGAGGCAACATGGGAATTGGAGGAAGATATGAGAGAGCGTTATCCCGAGGATTTTAGTAAGACAAATTTCGATGACGAAATTTCTTTAAGGAGGGGAGAATTGTAGTAACCGATGTTACTTTTCTCTTAGACCTCTTTATTTATATGATTATAGGTTGTCTTTATTTTTATAGAATAGATTTAACTTGAGTTGTGGTTATAGAATAAGGTTTAATTTTTGAAATATTTAGTGGATATGATTATAATATATAGTGGTTATGATTAGTATAGTATAGTATAGTATTGTGATATTAGTAGTCTTGTTTGTGGGAAAATGGGTGATTGTGTAAGAATAAATTAATTATGGTATTATTAAGAATTGTTATGGATCGAGTCTACATTAAGCCCTTAAGCCCAATAAGATTTTGGGCTTAGTAAATTCAAATCATCCTAGAGAATTAGGGTTTGTTATTTTATGGTTAGTTAGGATATTTGAGGATTAAGTTATTATTTAGATAATTACATATAATTTTCGTAACTATAGGGTACTGTAACTTTGGACTTATTTTTGACCTAGTTATGTTATGATTTTGGAAAAATAGTATTTCTAAAAAGTTGTAGATAATTAAATTATCTTTCTAACGATGTAAATATTGTATAAGTCGTACTCCTAAAACCCTAGTTGTGTTAATTTTAATATAAGTGAGTCCAGAATTACGAGATTTAGGTAGTTAGAGGTTGAGATGTTTTTTTCCTAAGAAGTTTGATATTAGATTTTTCCTCAATTATTTAATAAAAATATTAATAAGATAATTTACATATATTTTCTACAGAAGTTAGGATTCTATTTTATTTAAATTTAAATTTGGATTATAGTTATAATGAAATTAAGATTTTTGAGAGCCTATAAATAGAGTCTATTTCTTCTCTCTTTTTTTTTCATTCACTCTTGCTCTTCTTGAGACCCTCATGCACACTCTCTCTCTCCCTATTGTTGTCATGCACCACCATCAAAACACAAATCCTAAGTCTAAAATCATCATCATCATCACCATCACCTCTTCAAATCTTTGAAACTCTAGTACCCAAAGATGCCACACGATCAAGACTATCTTTCTTATTGTCAAAACCATTCAAGCATGCATTTAAGGATCTAGGATTTTTTTCAAGGTCAAGGTTGAGTTATAAGTTAAGTTTTGATTGTGTTTGAGTTTTACATCTATTAGTTTATGTTTTAATAATGGTATTGTGTTTATGAAATAGGGCTTTTAAGCGGGATTAGAATATAAAGGACTCGAGTATATTTTCTGTGCACCACACTCAAGATAAGGAAAATTAGGTAGTTTAGTTTATGTTCTAGTTTATGTTTTGTATGACCTAACATTTCAGGTACAATAAAGGGGTAAGTGTGGATGGACCTAAGGTGTCCAATGATGTATGACAGACTTATGTCCGGTAGGCTCGGATGCCAAAATTTTATGATGGACCTAAGTTGATGTCCGGTGTATGACGGACTTGTGTCTGGGGCTTAATTGCCACCCCTGTATAAGCACTTATATTTTTTTTATACATGTCTTGTTATTATAACCTATGACTATGACCTATGACCTAGGATATATTTTGATCTTGTATGATTAGTATAAATTAGCATTGTTATGAACTCTTGTATGAACTGATGGTATGATTGTTATGACTATGTGATTATATGATTTGATATTTATGATGTGTTTATGACTAGTGTTATGATTGCAGGATATAATTTATGATCTAGATATATGTGTGATTTTTAGTATGACGGTGATATAAGATAGATTATGACCTTGGTTTCTGTTATGATTCTAGTATTGCATGTGTATTTATTCGTTATAAGTTTATGATTGATTTCTCTATGAATTATTGTGTATTTTCCTTACTAGGCATAGAAGCTCATTCCTTTATTTTATTTTTGCAGAATAAGTTAACCTTAGATGACTGGTGGTGAGCGGTTTCCCAATAGCAAGACTGGTGTGAATATGTGGGGCCATATAGCCGCGTGTTATTTTCTTGGGAAATTATGAACTTTATGATTTAATGTTGCCTAGTTTTATTTTTATTTTATTGTAAAGACTGTAATTTATTTTTCTTAAACCCGGGTTATATTTATTTTAAATTATCAATAAAGAAGGCAACACTTTTTACGATTTATTACGTTAATTTTTCAACATCTTTATTTCTACAATTAAAGTAAGAATTTAGGGTGTTACATTTTGAGAGGAGGCAAGAAGTTTAAATGGTCGGACAAGTGTGAGCTCGCGTTTCAAAACCTTAAGAAGCACCTTGCCGAACCACCAATCTTATCCAAGCCAATCACAAGGGACACAACCGAGCAAGCAATCAGCACAGTGCTTGTTCGGGCGGATAAGAAAGTGCAAAAACCTGTTTACTATGTTAGTAAAAGGTTACTGGGGGCAGATTTGAGATATCCGCTAATGGAAAAGTTGGCTTTGTGCCTGATACATGCATCTCGAAAGCTCTGACCTTACTTCCAAGCACATCATGTACATGTATTGACTGATCAGCCATTAAGGCAAGTACTATCCAAGCTTGAGGCCTCCGGAAGATTTTTAAAATGGGTTGTCGAACTCGGGTAGTTCAAGATCACCTATCATCCAAGAACAACAATCAAAGGGCAGGACTTAGCAAATTTCATAGTTGAATGTACGGGAATCACCAACGAGGAAGTCTAACCCCAGCCCGAGCTATGGAGACTTTACATCGATGGATCTTCTAATGAGAATGGGTCGGGGGTAGGAATCATTTTTATTACTTCGACGGGAAATCATTTTCATTCAGCTTTACGGTTTGGCTTCGAAGCATCAAACAACGAGGATGAGTACGAAGCACTATTAGCAAGACTTCAGATAGCTTCCGAGCTCAAGGCGAAGGCCATTCATTTCTATAGTGATTCCCAATTAGTCGTTAACTAGGTTTTAGAAGAATATCAAGCTCATGGCATTAAAATGGCAGCCTATTTGGAGAAAGTTAAGGCAGCGTTTGTGGAATTTGAATGCTGACGCTCTTTCTAGGCTCACCACGACCAAAGAGGCTGACGCACTCAATGTGGTTCCGGTCGAATTCCTACTGGTCCCAAGCATAACTGAGCCCGAGGAAGAAGATGTCAACATGATTGACTCGTAACCTACCTGCAAAAGGAGGAGTAAAATATGTTTTAGTCGTTGTTGATTATTTTACAAAGTGGACTGAGGCTGAACCTCTAGCTACTATCACCTCAAAGAAAGCTCTGGATTTCATGGTGAAGAATATAATCTGTAGATATGGGGTGCCCAAGAAGATCGTATCAGATAACGAGACCCAGTTTGACAACGATCTATTCACACAATTTTGTGAAAAGAATGGGATAATCAAAAGTTTTTGCTCTGTGGCCCATCCATAGGAAAATGGTCAGGTCGAGGCAGTGAATAAAACTCTGAAGAGTTTTATTAAGAAAAGGCTCGAAGAGGCTAAGGGAAATGGCTAGAGGAATTACCACAAGTCCTATGGGCATACAAAACAAAAACTCATACCTCAACGGGACATACCCCATTCTTCCTGGCTTATAGTTGCGAGGCTATGTTACCTATTGAGGTCGAAATCCCAACAATAAGATGCGAGGCATACGACCAGACCTTATACCAAGCCCAGCTCGAAGAAACTTGAAATCTAATTGAAGAAATACAAGGCGAAGCCCAACTAAGGAACACTGCATACCAGTAAAGGGCTACAAGATATTTCAACAAGAGGGTTCGAGGCAGAAAATTTGGATTGGGAGATTTGGTGCTCAGACGCTTGTTTTTGGCCACACAAGACCCCTCTATAGGTGTGCTCGGGCCTAATTGGGAAGGACCATACCGAATCGAGTCCATACTTCGACCTGGTGTTTATAAACTAGCAAGATTGAATGGAGAATTGGTCTCACGATCTTGGAATGGTGAACATTACGACCTTATTATCAGTAATGTAGGAATGATATTTATTCATTTTTAACCCAGCTTGTATTTAATATCTGCTTTTTATCAATAAAGCACTGATTTTATTCAAAATTTAGTGTATTTTTATTATTATACTTTTTGCAAGCTCTCAAAATTCAATAACCTAAGATTGCAATCATAGGATATTAAGGGTGCATAAGTGGCATACAATAATACCATAAGCTCGAAAATATAGCATCAATAAAAATGAAATAAAATTAATCAAAGTGTAAACAACAAAATTGTATGGATTATTAACCAAACACGAAGTAAACAATAACAGTGTATGGACCATTAACCTAACACAAATTAAACAAGTTTGGAGCAAACTAGCAAACTCTAATCAACACGATTACAAGTTGGAATTCTAGATAAACCAACAACAGTTTATAAGTCGAGATAGAGCTGGAAATTTTTTGCAAATAAGTTTCTACCTCGCAACCCCGAGACCATACTTGAGGATGAGGAAAAGTTACTATCAATAAGTGAGAATTAACTAGACCAACAAGGTTACATGCCAAATAAGTATTTCATAGCAAAGATACAAGGTAAAAGTAATATTCGATTTTGAAGATAACGTAGTCGAAAAACATGCAATTGAATGAACTGTGTATGAATACATGGAAATTCAAGTTCAAGCATGACAAGTATTTGTGTTGATAAACAAATATAATACTTTATGCATATTCTCGGAATATTCCGAGGCTAGAAATGTAAAGCATGTGATAAAGGAAAAAGCATCCAAGGTAGACAATATGCATAAATATTTTGAGCAAGAAATTTAAGCATAAAAATATAAACTACCATCAAAATGTAAAAAACTCAAACCTTGAGTTTTAATTGTCTTTGCCCAAAGGGCATATGAAAGAAATCTTTAATACAAAATAATAATAATAATAATAATAATAATAATAATAATAATATGGGACACAACTGTTGTGTAAAATCGATACGCAAGTGCACGTAATCGTAACAAGTAATAAAGAGTAAGTGAGATCGTTCCCATGAGGATTGTATATTAAGTACCAAAACTTAACTCCTATTTCCATTTGGCTAACAATAATTGAATCACAAGAATTAACTAAAATTATAAAACAAAAACTTGAAATTAACTTCAATAACTGAAAATAAACAACGTTAAGAAAGTTCAATGGATTAAGAACTAGGGCAATCAATTTCATCAACCATCCTCTTTAATTCTTATTAACACAAATCTTACTATTCAATTTTTCTATTGTGATAGCAGGTCAACAATAATAACTTATATTCGTACTAGGATATATAAGTCTCAATCTTATGAAAATTTTCTACATCTCTGTGATAAATAAACATAAGATAGGCATTAAGATTAACAACCCTAAAACTACACAGACCACATAGGTACCCTCGTCCTAATATGAAATCTATGTTTATTCAATTACAACATATTCAATTCTCACTTCTCAGATTTCGAATCAAAATCAGATATTTCATGTTAATGGTGATCAATCATTCACAAGCATTAGATTCAAATCGAATAAATCACAAGATAAAATTGAAATCATAAAACTTGCATTAATTTAAAATAAAGATTTAGGAGAATCCATTAACACCCTAGAAAAAGAGTTTAGTTCATTGTTGACCACGTTTTTGGCCAACGACGTGTAGACGTCCAAATGACAAAAACCTTCAAGAGAAATAAACGACACAGACGATTTTTATAATGGTTCAGCCCCAATGTGTTGGTAATAGCCTAATCCACTTAGAGTTGTGATTATAGATCTGCACTCAAGATCAGATGAACCTGAGTCAACTGAGTTTCTTCAGTGCAGATTACAAGAATACAAGAATTCTCTCAAATACAAGTACTCTCTCTCTAGGAAATTAGAATTCGAAAAAGTCCAAAAAGTCCCTTTTATGATGCCATAAGCCTTGTATTTATAGGCTCAGGATCGTACAGATGATATCCCCCATAATCGGGATATTTTGCTATTCTCATTATATTTAATTTACAATAATATTCAAAATATAACAATATACTATATTCATGGGATAAACTGAGAGATTCCCGCGCAAGCCAAGACCGATTCTTGTTGAAGCCGTTTCTGGGATCTCTTGCGTTGCCCTGCTCTGTCTAGTCGATCCATATCTCATTCAGGCTGGTCGACGACACCTTCACTGGGCAGACACGCACCTGACTGGGCAGACATGCACTTGACTGGGCAGACATGCACTTGGTTGGTCAGACATGGTCATGACTGGTCGGACATGGTCATGACTGGTCGGCCAAGGTCATGCCTGGGCAGACAAACATGTGACTGGTCGGACAAGGTCATGTCTGGGCAGACAAACACATGACTGGTCGGACATGGTCATGCCTGGGCAGACAAACATGTGACTGGCCAGTCAAAATTCTTCACTGGTCTACCGGGTCACTCCTAAGCCAGATCACCCAACCATTCCTTGCCATTTGTCATTTCTATTGCCACGTCATCGAACTCCAATTTTTGGGGATAACATTTGCCCCCCAAGTTTATTATATGATATACTCACATAATAAACTTTTCTTCTAGCAAAATGCTTTTGAGGTCATCCAAAAGCTTCCATTCGGTCGATAACTTTCACGTAATCCCACGATTGAACTTGTCTTTGATTTCTTCAAATTCTATTTTTTGATCTTGTGGTAGTATCCCATGAATATGAAAACATGTTTGTGCCCCATGTCCTTGAGATTTATTGTCCTTTTGGACCTTATAGTTAATTGGTCATTATTTTTTCTAACCATTCGGACAATGGGTATGCCCCAAGCTGCTCGGACGCAAAAGCTTTAGTCTTGAATTTCTATGCCCACCAATCGGTCACCTTAATGCCCCTCAGACACCTTGATGCTCCTCGGACATGCACTCGGACACCTCGGCGCTAGCTGGTCGGATGCCTTAGCATCCGCTCGAATGCCCAGGGCTTAGCTCCTCGGACGCGTGCTGCTCGGACAGACGAATGCTGCTCGGACACAACCGCTCGGATGCAGATGCTCGGACATAGCCCAAGGCTTAGCACCCCAGCCGCACGGACGAATGCTGCTCGGACACAACCACACCCGATCGGATGCAGCTCAAATCCACTCGGACGCAGCCTTGGCTGCTTGGACACCAGCCCTCGGATGCGCGCCATTCGATCATCAGCCTTCGGATGCCCAACCAGCCATTCGGATGCAGCCCCCCAGCCGATTGGACGCGCGCGCGGAAGTAACTCAGCTGCTCGGACACCGCTCGGATGCAGCCCTCGGACGCGCGCGGGGGCTTGCTTTGGCACACTCGGCATCTGCTTGGGCACATGTCATAGCCATTTAAGCCTATGCCTAAAACTTTCCCTACCAAAAACCATCAAAGCACCTTGTTCGAATTTCCCAAAAGTGTTTTGAGAGATTGATTTCTCTCAATCAATCTTGGGAAAAAATTGACTTCTCTTCTCAAAGAAATTTTTTCACTGTGTAGTAAATATTTTTACTTTGCATTCATTTGCTCGTGTTTGTTTGATCCACTCCAGAGACTCATCGATGTTATTTATGCTAAACAACAGAGTTTCTTACTCGATCGGTGATACATGCTTAGCCGACCAGTGAAGTTGTATCTGCTCTCCCGACTAGGAAAACTTTGCACCTGATCAGCTAAACCTTGTACCCGGCTAGTAGTTTGCTCTTTATTCTTGTGAAGACAATTGTTGCTTAGCAGCTTTGATATTTCTCTCTTATAGCTGAGTTGTTGGCATTTATACTTTACTTTTCTTTTCTAACTTAAAACATTCTAAGTCTTTTTAGACTTAAAAAGTTATAAGTTTTTTGTGAATAGTAAAGTCACTATGATGTATGCCTTATATTTTCGCATGAGTACTTAGTTTTCTAACTTAGAAATTTTAGACATTTCATAAGTCCATACTAAGTATACTTTGTCACACTCTTATTGCTCTAACATTTTATGAGCATAATGTTTATTTTCACACGAATATCTGCTTCTAACTTGAAATTTTAAAAAATTCCAAGTTACTTAAGCTTTGTCAAACAAGTTAGCTTAATGGCCTTTTTGGACTTTGAAAATTTACAAGTCAGCCTAAAAACAGATATATTAACTCGTGCTCTTATTGCCTGTGTTAATTCATATACCAGTATACCCCATGTGCCCCCCAGGTGATCGAGGGTTGAAAGATCCTTAGTCACTTGCTACTTGACCGAATTTGTTCGAGTAGTTGATTACTCGTGAAACACATAGAATATATGGAAAATATTCGAGCAGTTGAACACTACTTGAACGTATCGACCAAATTGAACACTGTCCGATTTTACCGACCAGTTGAACACTGCTCGGATAACTAACACACATGCATATTTGTAGCAAGAATCGACCACGCTGCGTGTAGTTTCTTTTATTACTCGTAAATTAAAAAGGACAAAACATGTCTAATAACGAGTCTTAAACAACCAAAATTGTTCAAAAATAAAATGACTGGTTAGCAAATAACCAGCTCATAAACCAAACTTAAATAACAAGTCTAACAACTCGAAATCAAGCTACCACTCTGAAAGCGGTATTTAAAAATAATATATCCTCTGATGCTCGCCACTCCAGTGGTTTCTGATCCTAGCACTCCCGCTCAGCATACTTCTCCTTTGCTTCGTTGCTTTCCTCAGCCAAGTGTGGACCTCCACATATAGTGTCTAAGGTAAAGTCCACAGGTTCGGGCTGCAAGGGTGGAGATCTTTGTCGCTTAAAACCAGGATTGCTGCTACCTCCATCTCCTTGGGGTGCCTCTGCCCGATACTGCCTCAACTTTCCCGACCGGAGAAGAAATTCTATCTCGTCCTTGAGGTGATTGCATTCATTCGTGTCGTGACCATAATCTCCATGGAAACGACAAAACTTATTCATGCCTCTCTTCCTCATCTCTTTCCTTATGGGGGGAGGCTTCTTGTAGGGAACCTCTTCATGACTAGCAAGATATATCTCTGCTCGGTTGGCCGAGAGAGTGGTGTAGTTAGTGAATTGAGGCTCATACTTGGTTGGCTTTTCACTTGAATTCAACTTTGCTTTCTTTTCCTCATGGTGGTCAGACTCGTTATTTCCACGTTTCCTTCCACCAGAGTCAATTGATCTGCCCGGATTGTTTATGCCATTCTCCTCTTCTCTTTATTGCATCATCCAATTTCATATACTTGTCCGCCCGGTCAAGAAATTGTTGAAGTGTTGAAATTGGATTTCTATGTATACTGTCCCACAAAGGGCTCCGATAAGTTATCCCAGCAGATATGGCAACCATCTTCCCCTCGTCTCCTACAGCAGTTGCTCTATTGGCTTCTCTCATGAATCTCTGTATATAGTTCTTTAGAGACTCATCTTTTCCTTGTTTGATATCTGCCAAGTGGTTGGCATAAACTGGTGGAGTCCGGGCAGTGTTGAATTGTCTACAAAACTCCTTCCTGAATGCTTCCCAAGAGGTAATGGAGTTTGGCTTAAACTTCCAATACCATTCCTGGGCAGTATCCGTCAATGTAGTCAGGAAAACTCTACACCGATAATCGTCACTTACTTCGAGCAATTCCATCTGGTCCTCGAACTTCCCAATATGTCTGATGGGATCTGCCTTTTCTGTATATACTGGCAGAACCGGTGCTTTATATTTTGCCGGTGGCTAGGCTGCTCTAATCCGGGCACAAAATGGGCTGCCACTCCGGTGGTCTATCGCATATATCTCAGAAGGTCATTTTGACAAACTTTGCACTGCAGCTGTTAGCATGTCAAGCTGGGCTTGGATGGCTGGTGCAACTGATGAGGTTCCAAGGCCTTGACCGCCTGGTCGGGCATTACCATCTGGCGCGCCACCGTCAAGTATTTCTACTTGACTGGCAGGGTGGTCCAAATTTTTCCCTTCGACCGGGATGGTCCTCCTCTTGTTGGTGATAACGTCCCTCAGATCCTTCCAGGAAGCATGCTCTCCTGCCCGATTAAACACCGTACTTTTTTATTTTTCAGAGGGCTTACTACGCGGGACTTGCTCTCTCCCACTACGTTGCTGGGCGGGGTGCAGTGGAGGCCTTTCGGTACGCCCCGGGAAGTCTTTTCCTCCTTGTTGGTCATTGCCCTCCTTTTCCTTTGACTGATCGGTGTGATGACTATCAGCCTCATCATGACCGTGCCCATCTTTGAATTGTGAAGTCCTCTTCTCTCGAGGAGTCTTGGTCTGATCCTGCCTGGGTGGAGTCTTTTTACTGCCCGACCGGTGACTCCCTGATCTAGAAGTCTCTGATCAGTGGCTCTTGGAGGGGGTTCTAGAGTGCTCCCTTTGCGTCGAGGCAGTTCTGGATTGGTCCCCATCATCTTCCTAACCAGAGGGTGTTACTCCTGCTTCTGCCCAGTCCTCGAGAATCGGCTCTGTCAGTGGTCCTCCGACCAGCGTCATTATTTCTTGCTCCTTGGGTGGCTACTTGTGCTGCGGCTTGAGCATTGGCTTGGGCCAATTGGGTAGCCGCTTCTAGAGTAAGTGCTGCTTCACGATGTCTCCGGCTGACCTCCTCCTGTTGTTGTCTGAGCTCTTTGCTTCTGGCCTCCATATCGCGCCTTTGCTGCTCTAACGCGGCTTTCTGCCTGGCCATCTCTTCAGCGAACGCCTCCTGTCTAGCGTGGAATTGTGCCATCTCCTCCTGGAAGGCCCCCATGGCTTCCTGGAGTTCTTCGACTTCTGGAGTCACGTCCTCAAGCATGACCCTAGGCTCAGTCTCATGGTCTTGTGGGCGAGGACCTTGTGATCTAGCAGGCTCTTTAGAGGAGCCTGTCTTCTTGGAGGCCGCATTGGTGCTCTTAGGCGCCATAATACTTCAGAGACCGTCTGTCTTTCTCTTCAGGCTCTCAATGAAAGCACCAAAATGTTGACCGCGTTTTTGGCCAACGACGTGTAGATGTCCAAACGACAAAAACCTTCAAGAGAAATAAACAACACAGACGATTTTTATAGTGGTTCAGCCCCAATGTGTTGGTGATATCCTAATCCACTTAGAGTTGTGATTATAGATCTGCACTCAAGATCAGATGAACCTGAGTCAACTGAGTTTCTTCAGTGCAGATTACAAGAATACAAGAATTCTCTCAAATACAAGTACTCTCTCTCTAGGAAATTAGAATTCGAAAAAGTCCAAAAAGTCCCTTTTATGATGCCATAAGCCTTGTATTTATAGGCTCAGGATCGTACAGATGATATCCCCCATAATCGGGATATTTTGCTATTCTCATTATATTTAATTTATAATAATATTCAAAATATAACAGTATACTATATTCATGGGATAAACTGAGAGATTCCCACGCAAGCCAAGACCGATTCTTGTTGAAGCCATTTTTGGGATCTCTTGCGTTGCCCTGCTCTGTATAGTCGATCCATATCTCATTCAGGCTGGTCGACGACACCTTCACTAGGCAGACACGCACCTGACTGGGCAGACATGCACTTGATTGAGCAGACATGCACTTGGCTGGGCAGACATGCACTTGGCTGGTCGGACATGGTCATGACTGGTCGGCCAAGGTCATGCCTGGGCAGACAAACATGTGACTGGTCGAACAAGGTCATGTCTGGGCAGACAAACATGTGACTGGTCGGACAAGGTCATGCCTGGGCAGACAAACACATGACTGGTCGGACATGGTCATGCCTGGGCAGACAAACATGTGACTGGCCAGTCAAAATTTTTCACTGGTCTACCGGTCACTCCTAAGCCAGATCACCCAACCATTCCTTGCCATTTTTCATTTCTATTGCCACATCATCGAACTCCAATTTTTGGGGATAACATTCATGACAAGATTCATAATAACCATAGAAGAAATAAAAAGCATCCAAAAATACAGAAAATTCCAAGTAGAAAAGATGAAAACTGTGATGAATTCTTTGATTCCACTTGCAATCCTCCACAATGTGCCTCCAGCCATCTCCTAGGGTTAATCTTCTCCTAAAAATGTCATTAAGAAAGCTTTTATAGTCCATAATTAATTTTGTGCGAAAGGACAAAATTGCCCTTGAAAAATGCCCTAAATTTGGCTTCCGTACGGACTGGCGCCGCAGCTCCATGTGATAGCGCCACAGCTCTAGTGCATTTTGCGATCCAAATTTCGTCTCTAGATTTTGTAGCGCTGAAGCGCTGTCTAATAGAGCTGCAGCTCTAATTCTAGCAGATTCTTTTCTTCTTCTCTGAAACTCTTAGGGCTGCGGCTCTACACCATAGAGCTGCGGCTTTAATTCCAATTTTTCACCAAATCATCAATTCGACCCCCAGTTTCGCCTAGTTTCCATTCCTTAGCCCTTTTAACATCGTTTCTTCAAGAATTAAGCACTTTTCCTCCAATTTCAAGCTAGTTCCTTAATAACCACACTTAATCCTGAAAACACTAGCATAATATCGCACAAAACAAAATAAAAGACTAAAATTGCATCTTAAAACACGTCATAAAAACATACCAAAACTAGTCCTAACACCAACCCTTTTTAATAAACGAGATTCATTCTTGGCCAGCAGGAGCAGACTCAGCCTCTTCGCCTCTCTCTTCTTCACCTCCGCCATCCAGGGTTGTGACAGTAACCTCCTCCTCGGCCAACTGAGCCTTTCATTTGGAGACGAACTCATCTTCCTTTTCTAGGAGGAACGAGGTTAAAAGACCACATTCTGTACATGTCCCAGTCAGTAGCCCAATCCTTCTTAGTCATGAATTCCTCGAGCATGTGTTTCTTCTCATCCTGAGGATCTCGAAGGCGACACTCTTTTCTTCCTTTAGACGTTCGGTCTCAGCTATGGCAACACTTATTTCTACCTTCAGATGATCAATCTCAGCCCTAGCGGCGTCAAAATTGGTCGTTTTTGTGTCGAGCTCAGCCTTAAAATTGTTGACGTTGGCTTCGAAAGAAGTGAGTTTGGCCTGGGAAGCTTTAAGAGCATCCTCGACCTTGGCTTAGGCCTCTCAGACTTCTTGGAGTGATGCTTCAGTGCGGGCTTTGGCCTCTGTGGCTTCCTTGAGTAGACCCTCGACTTTGTCCTAGGCTCCCTTAGCCCCCTTCAAATCGTCCTCTACATGGATTCGAGCCTGGTGGACGTCGTGAACCAAGGTCACGGCAGCAGCTATTCTCGAGGAGAAAAAGGAGATCTGGCGTATGACACCAAGAATGGTCTGAAACACAAAGGTTATAATAGTTAGAAAAAACATATAACATGTGATCGAGAAAATAAAAGTCAAACAAAGCGGACTTACCGAAACCCTGAGTTCCATAGTCTGGTCAAAGGGGAGTGTGGTGTTGTCTCCCTAAGTAATCACCAAACATTGGCATCGAGGTTGTTGCACGATTGACCTGCCCGGGATAGTAAGTCTGAGCATAGGTCGGCTCCTAGGGTCCCAGCCACGTTTTCCAAGGGGTACTCGGGCATATGTGGCGTTGCCACGAACTGTCAAACCATGGTTGGGGTTCGAGTGCCTACAGGCTTAGGGACCGAAGGGTCTACAACCTTTTTACCTTTATCCTTAGCAGGGACTAGGTGAGGAGGAGGAGGAGGAGGAGTTTTCTTTCCTTGAGGAAATGGCACGGTAATTGGAAGTTCAATAGCTATCGCTTCCAAGGTCGCGATGGTAGTGCCCTCGACAACCTTCGAAGCATCAGGAGTTTGGGGCTTAGGCTCATTGGAGGTGGCCTTCGAGGGAGTGATGCCCTCAGCAACCTTCACAGTCTCCGAAGGAAGGACGCCCTTCTTTGAGGCGGCGCGTCCTCTCTTGCGACCTCGGGCCTTAGGAGGCATCTCCAAGATATTGTCCAAATCAGAATCCATCTCGCCTGAAAAGAAAAACTACACAATTCTAATAATGAAAACGACAAAGTATTAGGAACCTAACTGGAGGATTCCTCTGAGCTCGAGCTAGGGGACCAGGAAATTTCCCCATATTCTGGTGAGGCTAATGGAGTCCCCTCTCTAAATGTATGGGACATCCTCGAAAGGTACCTATAGTCATTGGTTCCGTATTGTATGGCTATCCCATCCCAAACCTCGTTTAAACTATACATTGTTTGGTACTTCCCCAACCAGCTATCGAACCTACGAACCTTAAAATCTACCCCTGACTAAACCAGGAAATTGTTCCAGGGATCGTTAAATAAAACTATGGTGTTGGGTTCATGTTTAAGCAAAGTGGGAGACCAGTGGGATAAGTTGAGTACAACTTTACCTCCTCTAGAAGAGCTCGCTGAGGCCTCATCCTGTGCCTCATTACCCGAGCACGAGGGTTCGATTGGGCGAGGTATCGGGCCACGCGAGCTTGAGCCCACGTGTTTGCCTATCACGGGGAGCCTGGTTGTGGGAACTGGGATGTCTTCCCACCTTTCATATTTACGGATGCTCGAGTCATCAGTAGACTCGCCTTCCTCAAGAAGGCTACAAAACCGAAGCTTGTCTTCGTGAAGAAGATAGCTAATGGAACGTTGGCTGTAAGGGAGCTTGAGGATTGCTTCCCTATGTTCTCTCATGGCATCTGTAGGCTGTGGATGGTGGTAGTTGGTTGCATGCAATTTTTGTGTGAGCAATGTGAGCTCGAAAATGAAAGAAAAAGGGAATCAATAAAGTCCATGGAGAAATACTTACGAATCCGATGAAAGGAATAAAAGCGAGAGGGAGCAAGACCGACCATCCAGAAAAAAGATGGTCTTGAAATTAGGATGATGGTTGGGGATATCCCCGAACAACCACTTCTCCTTGGGGTAGCTCGAGAGGTAGTAGAGTCCATATCCACCATGAGCTCAAGAAGGGTTACTTTTATGACAAAAGAGATAGATGATCTCATGCGCTGTGGGTCCCTCCCACTTCATCTCCTTATACAGCGACCTCACGGCAGCTAAGACCCTGTATGAGTTGGTTTGGAGTTGGAATGGGGTGATACTGGCATAATCCAAGAAATCCCAAAAATAGTCCTTTAGAGGTAGTAAAGCCCCAACTCGCAGGTGCTCGTTACTCCAGGCCACGAGCTTAACCTTCCTCTCGGGATTGCCCTCGCTAGGGGTGAAGCAGCTCCTTTTGTCGGAGCTGGCGGGATGGCATACCAACTTGCGAGAGAGTTTTAGCCCTTGGCAGGATAATAGCTCAGAAATTTGCCAGGTCGAAGTGACGATACTTAGGTAGTGTTCGGCCTCGAAGAAAGAGCTTTTCGAAACCGGGATGGAGAGAGATTTGGGAGCAGTGGATGGTTGATTTGAAGAACCCTCCATTAGGCTGAATGAAAGAGTGCCGGGAGGGTAGGCTACAGTGACTCTAAGCTTAGGGTCTAATGGCATTGGCCAGATCTCAGGGTTCAGATCAGGATATATCACAACTCAAAGTTTCGTTCTCTTCCTCTCTTTGACCTCGTCGATCTAACGTCGAAAATGGGCTTGTATACCTTCTCGTTCGCGCTGTTCCTTATGCTCACGGATTAACCGTTGATTTCGCGTGAATGGTAATTCAGGTCGACGAGATGAAATGTGATAAAGGATGGCAAGCTCGGGCCCCCACAGATTCTTTGAAGACTGCGACATCTAACAAGAAAGAAAAGTGTGAGGGCCCATTATAAAAAAGAAGAGGAAAAGACTTAATCGAGCCTGAAGGCTCGAAACGGCGAGATTAATTTAAATGCCAACACCGAACTACTATGAAGTGCGAGTCATCGAGGGTAATCCCATGTGAGTGTGGGGCAGTTATTGTCAGTTTAAGAGTGTCCTGAATTTCTAGGGAAAAAGTAGGCAGTTACCCAAAAAGGTGATATTATCGTGATACGTGCATTAAAACCCTAATTCAAAACCCTATTTCTTAAGCTACATGAAACCTATAACCTATCACCCCGTAACCTAAAGAAAGGCACCATTTTTATCTATTTTCACCAAATATTTTTTCCTAAACACCTCTGATCACTACCAATTTACCCAAATATGAAAATACCTATTGCAAAAGAGATTTCAAGAATCTGGTAGAAACTAGAAAAACTTTTTTACGCACAAAGGAAACATATATAAAAAAATATATACACAAAGATCAGAGAACTTACATAATGTGGATTGTGGGTACGAAGAATCGTTGATTGTAGAATAGCTAGCAGGAACAATCCCACGGAGCCGAAGGTGTTGAGGTTGCTTTTCTTCTTTAGTTTGGAGAGCATGCAAGAAGGTTTCTGGTTCGTGTTTCTTTTTATGAAAGCTGAAATGCAAAAGTGTATGAAGTAGGGAGGAAGAAAGAGTATATATAGGCAAGAGGGATTGTGAAAGGGCGAATAGATCTGAGCACTTGATCTGGGTTAAAAGTTGATCCAACGGACCACGTTTAATTCGAAAAAGATGGCGGCAAAAAGAGAATAGGAAAGGATGTGCGCAGAAAAAAGAGTACTTGACTACTCTCAGCATGCAATCCCCTAATGACACGTGTCAACACTCAAGTGTAGTTGGCGGACACATTTTTCGAAAGTGAAGTTTAAAAGTTTCCTTCTCAGAGGATTCGAACCAACACTTTTGAGGGGGCAAAATGTTACACCCAAATTTTGAGAATAAAATAAATAGCCTCGAAATAGTTAAGCTCGTGTCTCGAATACTAGTAAAACACTTGTACGAGTTATCGAATGGTTTCAGATTTAGAATCAACATTCTAGTATAGTTATAGGTCTATCACTAGCGATCGAGCATGAGTCGCATCGTTCGATCCTGAGCTGCAGGCTCGAAGGCACCAACCTTCTTTGAGGAACGTACTCAACGAAATTGCTAGATGAGGAGAAAGTAATAATAGTGACTCGTGGACTAGGCAGATTTTAACTGCTGAACCACGTAAAAAGCTTGTGAATCCTTTTATTTTTTCTATATCATTGTTTAATGCTCTTCATAACTAAGTTGACGAAAAACGACGTCAACATTTGAATTGATATAAAGAGATAGATTAATAATTATCTTATTTATAATAAGATATTTATTTATTTAAAACTGACATTTTAAGATAAAGTTAGTTTAAGTGATATTTATTTTGGGATAAATATATTGTCTTAAATATTAATTAAACACACAAATGAGAAAATTAGGGAAATCCCTAATAGTGTGGGGCGACACACTCACTCTACAGTGAGTGTGGCGCCACACACATGGATATTTGTATCCCTGAGATTTGAATTTTGAATCTCAAATAATTTGTTTAATTCTATATATATTTAATTATTCTTTTTAAATATCATGTAAAATTAAATAATTAAATAGGATATAACTGATCAGCTTTATTTTAATAAAATAAAGACTAATTAATTAAGTTAATTATCTTTATAAAATTGAAAGTGTGATACTTTTAGGAATAAGTCGTTTTAAGCGATTAAAAATTTTAGACTGTCAGACTCTCTCTGTGAAAAGAAAGCGATAGTTTTTCCTAAACCTGAAAAACTATTCAATACATATTCTCTCAATCAAACCTCCCAAGATCTCATGTGTTGAGTACATCTAGAGAGTTCTAAATCATCATTTTGAATCCTACGTGCCCACACATGTCCTTGTATGTTTGAGGATTGGTCTGGAAGATAAATGTATAGCTTTCATAATTTAGATAGGAAGATTGTTGATTTATACAAAAATATTTGTGGATTCTTGATATACTTCAAGAGGTAATCTCTAATCTATTTATATATGATTTAATATATCTATATATGTATGATCCTGACTGGTATTAATAATTTTTTTTAAAATACCTATTTCATTGCGTAACTCTGATTTACACTTTTAATACCAACAAAAAACAACCATTGAATTGAAATAAGTGTAACATCCCAAATTTCCTAATGTGGCTTAGTGCCTGGATTAGGGGGCCAGGAGGCAATAACTGTGTTATTATGTGAATTATATTATAATATAACTATGCTTGCATGCTAGAAATATTAAATATGTGTATGTAAGCCCGTTTCTTATAAGAAGAGTATTTTAGTAATTTGACCCGTTCAGGGTATAAATGCAAATATGTGTTTGTGTGATTGAGACCACATTATTATGTAGATATATTTGGGTTACTCGACGTGGGGCGATCCCGATGAGCAAGTTAGCGGAAAAGTCACAACGGGGTTTTATACTCGGCTTGGGGTGAGCTTGGGGTTTTTTAGTAATTTAGTACATTACTGGGAATTAGTGGGTAATGGGAAATTATTGGTAATCATGTGAGAATATTGGAAGTAACGGGAATTATAGGATATAAATTGTGGATAGCGGGGTTTGAGACAAAGGACAAAATTGCCCTTGTGAGAACTTGATGAATAGGCTAAAGGCAAGGGGCAAAATAGTCATTCTGTCTAAGTATAGAGTTTGGTGGGCTGGGAATCTCTGAGATGGTTAAGGAAACTAAAGGAAAGAAGACTCAGCATCTTACCCTTTCTCTCTCCCTCGTTTTCTTTGTTTTCATGAAGCTTGAGGATTTTTGAGGAAAAATTGGCGATCAAGCCTAGGAATCAAGGTGTTAGGCTTGGGGAACTAGAGGATTAGCTCAAGAGGATCAACATAGCAGAGGTAAGGTCTTTAATTCATATTCAATTATGAAGTTTCTGTTGTTTTGACTGAAGTTTAAAGTTTTGCATGTTTGATAGATGGGAGGATGAGTTTTGAGATTATTGGTGAGTTTTAATCTGGTAATTAGTTGGGTCTTGTTGCAGGAAAGGGTTGTGTTAGTTATGGGAGTTGAGTTGGAAGATTGGGATAGAATTGGGTGGTTTTTAATTGGGTTCGGCTAAGGAAAAAACCCAGAAATTTTGGGTTCAAAGGGCTGGGTCGCTGCCTTGTTCTTGGTATGTCACGGCCCTATGGAACAAGAAGGAGCCAGGAGGGCTTGGAGGCAGAGGCGGGCCGCAACGCCTCAGGGGAGCGCCGCGACACGTGTTGGTTTTCCAGGGGGGCCAAGCCTCTGACATAGAGGTGGGCCGCGGCATGGGTCCTTAGGTCTGCGACCCTTAAGGGGATTTTTGGCCTTAGTGAGGTTTTTAGGTCGGGAACTTAACCTCTTGGGCTCGGGGTCGATTCTACTTCCTTGTTGAGTGGAATTCGACGACTCAGAGGCTAGTATTTGGTCTAGAAGCTTTTATTCTCCCGTTGTTGATGGAATTCCTTATTATGGTTGTGACTAGGTCTACGCTAAGGGCTCAAATTAGGGATCGTACTCAAAGGGCGTCGTTAGTAACTTGCATTCAGATCGAAGGTAAGAAAACTGCACCCATTATGTGAATGCGTGATTAGAGCTTAGTTAATAATGAATATAGATATGATTAAGGCTTTGACTCTGTTAATGAGCATGATTATAGTTATGTTCATGGATATCTGATCAGGTACACTGGAATGCGCATAATTATGATTATGTCTATGACTGCTGTTTGAATGTATTATAATGCATTGTAATTTTTGATATGTATGCTATATGAGATATGTATTGTCTGTTGTGACTGGAAGCTCAATTTATAAACCAGAGGATTATTATGATGCTAAATGGGGATCGACTTATTAGTCGAGGGCATATTGGACTTTGAAAGACTCGTCTTATAAGTCGAGGGTCCTAAAGCTTCGACTTACAAGTCGGGGGCATGTGAGGCTTGACTTATAAGTCAAGGACCTAAAGGACTCAGTTTATATGCTGAGATTGACATTGTGCACGTGGAGTGCAGGCTACCATGGCTAGGCCACCCTGGGAGTGCAACAGGCGCTTGACTGGCTCAGATGCCAACAATTTGAAAGGAAGTGCGACACGCACTTGCGTGACCCTATGGTTGCTAATTTGTAAAATGACTTCACCAGATTCAGTTATTACTGTTTGACAAATATGTTACTCTGTGAACTGCTTAATATGTTTTTCTTACTGAGTTTTTTGGCTTACAGGTGCTTTGTGGTGCATGTAAAGGTAAGGAGAAGCTCAACCAGCCATGAGTCGGAGGGCGATAGCAGTGACATGTACATATGCAGTCCGCTCGACCAACACGGCCAAGATGCTCAAGGGAACTAGGGTTAAACCCAACTTTTGCCACCTAGGTCGGCTTATTATGTAACTTGAATGTTGTAACTAGTTTTTAAACTGATGTGTTTTGGGATCCCATGTAAAGAGCATGTTTTTAATTTGATGAAAATACTTATGAGTTGTCCAAAAGTTTTTTATACCTAAACCTTTAGTGGCTTAATCTCACGTTTAGTCCAAACGACTTGTTTAGCAAGTCCAGCACTAGTTTTAAACACACTTGGTGACGGACCCTAATTAGCGGGGCGTTACAAATAAGAGTGCATAAAGAAGAAAGAAAACTCTAAGATGAATCCAATCCTAGAGCTTCCAAGATGCTTCCAATGTGTTCCCCCTTAATTGGTGTGTTTTCCCGTTCTTTATATCCTTTTCCAGCCCTTTGGACGTCAAAAATATCACTCCTATTTGAATTTGAAGTAAAATTGCGTTAAAAATATATAGTGATTTCCCTAAAATCTAGCGTGATGACATGGCACATGCTATTAACGCGTGGCAATCAAATGATGACCAAACGACATCAACATTGCATATTCTTATTGGTCGACTCGATGACATGATTGACCACCTTGGTTGAATGATTCAGTAAACACACGTAGAACGACCAGTTCAAACATATTTTTAGTAGATATTTATTATTTACACAATATTTTATTATTACTCGACAAGCCAGTCACGTAAGGCCCACGACCCATTTTGTAAGATCTCTAAGCCTATATGTTGTCTATATTTTCACCCAAAGACACGTGATTGTCCGAGTAGGACATGTGGCAGGACATGTGCTTCTTTCGATGAGGCCACGCCCCGTGGATAAGTCCTCGGGAGGTCGATTCTATAGTCAGAGATTATTCCCCTCGGATAGAGGGAGGACATCAACATCTCCCTAGGGCCATGTCCTGAGAGTTACGAACGTCTTCCTAAGGCTATGTCCCGAGGGTGCTTGGCAGTCCACGGGTTTCTTGCCATCAGTTATATTCCAGGTCGAGGACCTTGCCCTCGGGATCTAAAGGATAAGCCAGGAGTCAGCCAATGCTGGTTAGCAGCATCAGAGGAATACTTGAGAACCTTTTTGGGCGATCCGCCTACAGTGTTGTCGATTGTACGACTCGACCATTCGCACTCCCACTATGTCTTCTGACATAGAAATACATACAGCATGCCCCTGACAGTACCAGGGGCATGTTCCCCATAAAGTAGGTACCTTTCTGTAGTGGGCCTCGAGAATATCGCTTGGGTCATGGTCTCTATTCAATGCAATCCAATGCATTGAATTGGTATTAATCCCCCAATAACGGGAAGAATGTATATTAATTACAGATGATTAGTATTAATGACCCCACCCTCTATAAATAGAGCTGGGAGTCTCATTGTAAATGGTTCAGTTTTTTAGAGAGAAAACACATTGTACTCAGAGCAATCTAAACACTGCCTGGGAATACACCATTGAAGCTTGCTCTCACAAGCTTCCAGTCCTCTTAATACCAAAGACTCGTGGACTAGGGTTCTTTTATAACCTGAACCACGTAAAAAAATTTGTGTTCTATTCGCTTATTTCTTTAATCTCTCTTCTTAAGGTTGATATAAATAGAAATTTAATGCATCATATTTTCTAAGCTTACATTTTGCACACTTTTATACTCAAAACATTGTATTCACTCAAGTTCACGAAACTCGGTTGAATCTTGTTCATCTGATCGTGGGTTTGGGATTTTCAACATCAATAAGAATGTCTAAGTAGACGTAGGTCATTACCAACTTTTGGGGTCAAACTATTTTAAATTCTTGTGTCCTTTATTAATATAGTTTAGTTCTCTATTTTATCGTTTATTTGACTTAGTATCGTTGGCCAAATTTGTGGTCAACATATAAATTTGTCAAAAACGAGTGAATGGTGACATGTCGCAGCACATCTTGGTGACATATCGCATGATTTGTAAAAATCAAACTTGTTGGCAAGGACTGGCGACATGTTGCCTAACAAGGCACGACATGTTTCCTGGAGCATGAAACCACAATTTGGTTTTCCTTCAAGTCGCAACATGTCGCCTCCTAAGCTGCGACATATTACTCCCCTTCTGACTTTAATTCTCCATTTTCACTCTATAATCAACAATTAATCACATCCCTGCACATCTAAGAGAAACACATTAAATCTGCATAAAACTTAAGGAAAACATACTAAATCAAAATAAATGAATTAAGAATGAGTGCATAAAATACACACTCATCATAGTACTCCTTTATGAGGACTAAAAGCTTCGGAAGAGTTTCCTGAGGTGGCGTTTGCGAAGATACCAAAAAAATTGAAGTTAGTTGAGAAAAAATTGAAATTATATGGACAATTGTCTAAACCATTGTTGTATATCAATGTGCATCAATTAGAAGAATGAAAATGTTTTGATATCTAATATCAACTAATGAATCGATTTGCATCGACAATGCATTGTTAATCATCGTTTTTCATCAATTTAAGTTACAATATGCAACATCTTGAACAAAGCATCAAAAGTGCATCGTGTACCATTGTTAGTGCATCAAAAATGCAACATTAAATTAGTAAAGTGCAAGCATCAATTATACATCATATGTCATTGTTAGTGCATCGATTCATGGGACAAATGCAAAAATAATTCAACCAATGCAAGCATCGATTATGCATCATTAATCTTCATTTTTCATCAATTTAAGTTACTATATGCATCAACATCCATAGTAGTGCATAATGTACCATCATTAGTCCATCAGTTCAATATAAAATGCCATAAAAAATCAGTAAAGTGCTATAATCGATTGTGCATCATTTTATTATCGGCATCAATGAAAGCTAAATATATACAAAAGTAGCAAATAATAAGTTTCAATTTGCATTGTAAATGCATTGAAACAAAACTAATAATGAAAAATATTTACGAATAATACAATTAATTATGCATCATTGAACATCAATATAACATTAATTTTAACAAAACCCCTAGATTTATTAAGCATCGGCCCTAAAATTTTAATTTAATCGAACTTAGTTATCAAAATCACTTTGAAAACAATATTCTAAATATGCTCAAGATCTTATTTTCATCAAATTTCATTTCTAACAAATCAAATATTAAAAAATAAAGAAAAAAATTAAATAAAAGACAAACCTTTAAATCAATTTTTGGAGACAAAGAAGTCGAAGGGGCTTTAGAGTTGGCGATGACGGTGAAGAAGACAAATGGTGATGGGGCGTTTAGTTGAGCAATAGAACGAGAGAGAGTGAGATTCCTTCAGCCAAAGTAGAGAGAGAGCTGAGAGAGCGAGACAGAAAGATGGAAGTAATGGTAAGGTTAATTCGGGCTATTTCAAAATTGGAGCATAGTTTTCCAATTTATTTGTTATGTGGCATGTATTATAAATAAGAATGATTACTAAGCATATAACCTAAAATTTCCTATTAAATATAATTTTAATTTATTTGATATCCAAAAAATAATATCTTCATTAATTTTGGATGTGTGGTAATGTATAAAAAATTGCTAAGAGATACTAGTGATGTCCAACACTACAAGAAAGTGACATATTTCTATTGGTGTAATCTAATATCGAGTCTCGTATATTTAAATTTAATAAATATTATAGGGTATCGCTAACTATTCATATGGTGCTACCTTGTTGGACACCTTAAAGTACAAAATAGTAACACTTTAATGTATATTAAGCTTTGATTTTTTTTTGTTACCTATGATATTGTAAATGATAATAAGAATGGATGTGTGATACATATATTTTAAATGAAGGCAGTAGTTTTTAATTTAAAAATACTAAAATTTCAACAAAAATATACACAATTCATATGCAAAGTTTCATTTTCAACTAAATCATTAATAATTTAAAATTAAATGATTGGCAATTTGATAAACATTATAATCAAATTTACTCACCAGGTGATATATGTACATATACATAAGTTGACAAATAATATGGCTTAAAAAAAGATTTAGTGAATGTAGCATTTAATTGAATGTATAACATATATGTATATATATTGATTTGACATGGAATTCAAATATATATATATATATATATTGGTTTGACATGATATAAATAACATTTACTCATTTAGTAGCCATAGGAGTTGAAATAAAGAATACTTAAAACTCCTCAGTTACCAACTTCCAAAACTAAAATTACTCCTCTACAAAAACTTAGCATATTTATTTACCAAAACAAGTTTTTTTTTTGGGAAAAATTACCAAAACAATTTTTTACCCGAATATGATATATCTATAAATATATCACTCTCATGGCTGGCTGTATGGACTTGCAACCAAAGATTTTGGTTCATTTTTCTCTTATATAAATTAAAAAAAAAAAGACAAGACAAACAGTGAAAATCCTCAATCCCAAACAGATCCACGTTGAGCTGCTTTACATACGCATGCCTCTGTCCAAACACTCTGTTTTTTTTCCTACCTTCTCTCTCTCTCTCTCTCCTCACTCATTGTTACGTCTCTCTTTTGTTTTTTCACTATTTTAAAAACAAAAAGAAAAGGACTGTTGTTAAGTTTTTTCTTAATTAAATTATTTCAAATGAATCAAAGTCATTATGCCACGTGTCATACCACGTAGATACGGACTCTGCCAACCCAAAGTTCAATTTTTTATTTTAATTAAAATTTAATTTTTCCTTGTTAGAAGTTGCAGAGAGAGTCAGGTAGATAGAATAGAACCAAAGAAGAGAAGAGAAGACAGGTCTAAGAGTATTCTTCTTCTTCATCTTTTTCAGTCCACTGCTCTTCTCTCTTCCCAAAATTCTCGAGAAACTCCGACTTTCTCGCTCTTTTCTAACCCTAATTCCACAATCTTATCCTGCATTTCGATTCACCAACCTCTTCTATTCTTCCTCACCTGAATAAAGTTTAAGCTTTATTTGAATCTGTATTTATCTGTGGAAGTTCAATTCCAGCTCCATTTCATTTGGGTTTTTTTTTAATTATTATTTTTACAAAATTTCCTTTTTTGAAGATTTGGGCTTCTTTTTGTTTTGTATTTTTTATTGTGTTTGTTTCTAATTCGGGACGTTGTGGGAGTCCTTTGGGTGGGGTTTGACAAAGTTTGAGAATTGAAGGATCTGGGGTCTTCGTTTTGGGGGATCGAATCTTGATCTGCTCGGTCGTTTTGGTTTAATTATTATCGGTTTGGATCCGATCAGGGGAGAAACAGCGCCATCAGATGGCGCTGTTCAGAAGGTTCTTTTATAGGAAGCCGCCGGATCGGCTTCTGGAAATCTCCGAGAGGGTCTATGGTACGTAACATTTTAGAATTGTGCATAAATGTGAATTTAAATTCTCTCTCCCTCTCTATCTGCGTAATTATTCTGGTTTTATGATTATTTTGATTCATATTAAGTTTTTCTAAAAGTTTTATGTTATTTCGGGTCAATGCAATGCGACTAGAATTGAACCAAATTCCTTTATTTATTATTATTTGCTGTTTCATTATAATGTGGCAGGTCATTGTCATTTGGTCTTGTTTTTAGTTTAGTTTTCTCTAATTGAGTTGGAGCACATACTGGGTTAGCTTCACTTGCGTCATGAATGTGTGATCTTTCTTTTGATTATATTTGGTGAGGATATCTGGGGCAGAATGTGAGAGCTCACCTGGGAAGTTTGAGAAATAGAAAATTGCTGATAGAATTTCTCTTTACTTATTGAAATTAGTGTTTTAATCAAGTAATCCATTCTCACTGTTTCTGAATTTGGAAGAAGGCATAGAAGTTTATTCTGCATAATCTTTTAAGTTTTTATTTTAGCATTCCATGATACTCATTTATTAATGTTCTTAATGTGAAAATGTCCAAGGATAATTTTGATGCCACATATTCATCTTCCTTGAATGAAATTCTGGAAAAAAGATTGAGTTTCCTTTGGAAATTCAAATATGTTTGCATTGAACAAGCAGAATTTCAAATTGTCATTCATATATCCGTTTCTCTTATGATACAGTGTTCGATTGCTGCTTCTCCACTGACGTGTTGGAAGAAGATGAATACAAAGTGTACTTGGGTGGCATTGTCCCGCAGCTACAGGATTACTTTCCTGATGCTTCCTTTATGGTTTTTAACTTCAGAGAAGGGGTGAGGCGAAGCCAAATATCGGACGTGTTGTCTCAGTATGACATGACAGTAATGGATTACCCACGACAATACGAGGGATGCCCACTTCTACCGCTGGAGATGATCCATCACTTCCTTCGATCAAGTGAAAGCTGGCTGTCATTGGAGGGACAGCAAAATGTGTTGTTGATGCACTGTGAAAGAGGTGGATGGCCTGTCCTTGCTTTCATGCTAGCAGGTCTTTTGTTGTACCGGAAACAGTACAATGGTGAACAAAAGACACTCGAGATGGTTTACAAGCAGGCTCCTAGGGAACTTCTTCATCTGTTATCTCCTTTAAATCCACAGCCTTCACAGCTGAGATATCTTCAGTACATCTCTAGAAGAAATTTGGGTGCTGATTGGCCTCCATCAGATACCCCTCTCCTTTTAGACTGTCTGATACTTAGGCTCATTCCTCTTTTTGATGGGGGGAAAGGTTGCCGGCCTGTTATAAGGGTTTATGGTCAAGACCCTTCAACACCAGCCAACAGAAGTTCGAAGCTTCTGTTTTCAACAACAAAGACAAGAAAACAGATTCGCCTTTATGGACAGGTACTAAATAACACAACTCAATCTGAAAGTTAAAGCTAACAAAAAATTAAAAGTATTCTTATGAAATCGAACTGCAGGCAGAATGTCTGTTGGTGAAGATTGATATCCATTGCCGTATTCAAGGGGATGTTGTTCTTGAGTGTATCCACTTGGATGAAGATCTTGTACGTGAGGAGATGATGTTTAGAGTTATGTTCCATACAGCATTTGTGCGATCAAATATATTGTTGCTTAATCGTGATGAAATTGATGTTTTGTGGGATGCCAAAGACCAGTTTCCCAAGGACTTTAAAGCAGAGGTAGGTGATTAATATTCTTCTCTTGTTTTTTTTGGTAAACCTGTTGGAGTTGAATGCATATACTCATATCTGTATCAGGTACTTTTTTTGGATGCTGATGCCGTTGTCCCTGATATCACCACAGTGGTGGCAAGTGAAGATGGAAATGAGAATGAAAGTGCTTCACCAGAGGAATTTTTTGAGGTTGAGGAGATTTTTAGCAGTGCAGTGGATGGGACAGAAGGGAAGGGGGACTTGGATACCCCTAGAACTCGCCACACCAGGCCAGAAGAGTCAGTTCACAAAGAAGTTTGGAAGGAAGATTTTGATCCTCACACATTTCAAGACTGTCCATCGGATGATGGAAACTACAAACTTGATAGAAAGGTGGATTCTAATATAGATGCTGTAAAGGACATTGCAGTGGATGATGTTAAATATAAGCTGGATGATAAGGTGGATTCTGATATTAATGTAGTAAAAGATATTGCTGTGGACGAGGGAGATGCCAAAATAAATGCCATGTTGGTTAGTGAGGAGATGACGAGACATGGCATAACCAAGGAAGTGAAAGGAGATGCTAATGGAAAATTTGAAGAGATGGACAACGAAATTGATGAAGACACTGCTATGGAAAAGAGGTTGGATTCCAAGGTTTCACAGCAAAAATCAAGTGTTGATATCACTAGACAAAAATTTGACAAATTGCAGTCTGTCACTAGGAAACAGCCAACTTCAAACACAAAATCAGCAGCAGATACAAGTGTAGCAAAACACAAGACTAAGCAGCAAGAATCTCAGGGTAAATCGACAAAGCCAACAGTATCTAGGTGGATACCGCCAAACAAAGGCTCTTATGTGAACTCAATGCATGTGTCATATCCAACAAATGCAGTGCATGTAGCATATCCACCTTCAAGATATAATAGTGCACCTGCTGCTCTTTCCAGCTCAGCTACTTCGAAGGAGTCTAATGCAAATACAAAATCAAGGGCAGCTTCCCTTAGTTCCATTGTGACAAATGTGGTTTCCAATGATCTAGCAAATGAACAAAAAATTCATAAGGTGGATAGTGTAAAGCCTTTAGACTCTATGCAAAGTAAGCTTGTGCAGAGCCAGCCATCATTAGTTCAATCAATTGAAGAGACTGCTTCGTTATCTCCAGTTTCAACATCATCAGTTCAATCTATCCAAAAAACTACTTTGTCCCAAGTTTCTACATTGACACGTGTTTCTCAACAACAAACAGTACCTACTCCCCAACCTAAAACAGTTGTGCCACCTCCACCTCCACCACCACCACCACCGCCGCCTCTTTCCAATAGTTCGTTCCTAAATGTGCTTTCTACTAAGTCTTTATCATTGTCTTCCCTAGCTTTGAGAGTAGATGCTGCACCTCCTCCACCCCCACCCCCGCCCCCGCCTCCGCCACCGCCACCGCCACCATTTTCAAGTAGTAACACATCTTATGTAAAGCCATCATCCATGTCATTGACTCCACCTCCACCACCCCCACCCCCACCCCCACCCCCACCACCCCCACCCCCACCCCCACCCCCACCACCACCACCACCACCACCACCACCTTCTTTGTCCAAAACTCTCATGCTCTCTAATGGACCTCCCCCTCCCCCTCCACCACCACCCCCTCCTTTTTCATCTAGTAGGCAAAGTAGTGGGGCTTTGTTGCCTCCATCGCCATCACCTTGGATGTCTATATCTTCTCTTGTTAGTGCAACAAGTTATCAACCACCTCCACCCCCACCCCCACCTCCTTATTCCCTTAATATGTTAAGTACATCAACACATACTAATAATAGAGTTGGAATACCAAGCCCCCCTCCTCCTCCACCTACCCGTGGTAGTCCATCTCCACCTCCACCTCCACCCATGCGGCCACCACCACCACCACCACCTCCTTTTCTGCCTTCTCGTGGAGCTTTGCTCCCACCTTCTTTGCCTGGAGTAGCACCACCACCGCCACCTCCACCTCCTTCACATGGAGCTCCACCTCCACCACCTCCACCTCCAATGTATGGATCACCACCACCACCACCTCCACCACCTCCAACACGTGGAGGTCCACCCCCACCACCATTGCGTGGGGGCCCAACTCCACCATCGCCTCCTGCAATGCCTGGAGTTCCACCACCACCACCTCCTCCAATGCGTGGGGCACCACCGCCACCGCCACCGCCACCTCCAATGCGTGGGGCTCCACCTCCACCTCCACCTCCATTTAGTGGAGCTCCACCTCCTCCGCCACCTCCAATGCGTGGAGCACCACCTCCACCTCCTCCACCGGGAGGTCGTGCTTCAGGGCCTCCGCCTCCACCTAGACCTCCAGGTGGCGCACCACCTCCACCTCCTCCTGCTGGTGCCAAAGGAGCAATTCCTGATGCAAGAGGCCTATCTGCAGGGAGGGGGCGTGGGCTTTCACGTCCTATAGGGATGGGGGCCGCTGCTGCTGCCCCTCGAAGATCTTCATTAAAGCCACTGCACTGGAGCAAGTTTACAAGAGCATTGCAAGGAAGCTTGTGGGAAGAATTGCAAAGATATGGGGATCCTCAAATGTATTTCAACTCCTGTTGCTGTCCTATCGTTCTATTATTATGAATTAGTAATATTTTTCTATTTTTTCCTTTGAGAAGTACCAATATATCCATCCGCCTTACATTGTTTGTTTAAATTCTACCTTTCTCAATTAGTAATATTGCTTCCTTTTGTTTTAGTGCTCCAGAATTTGATGTGTCAGAGATAGAGAGTCTTTTCTCTGCAACAGTCCCTAAACCTGCTGATTCAGGGGGTAAAGCTGGAGGGCGTCGTAAGTCTACTGGATCCAAAACTGACAAAGTTCACCTGGTAATTGTATAGAAATTGAATATTTTTTCTAGCATTATTATTAAGAAGTCTCTTGCTTGAGCTTTCTTGAGAGGTCCCAGGCTCCTAGAAATGCCTGTGTTATCATTCTTTTTCATTTCTTCATTTAATTCAGCCATACAATATTTATTTTTGCCTATTCTTCTTAGTTTTCTCTACTGTTATGTGTTCTTTCTATTTGGGTTCCTATCATGGTCCTTTCTGTTCTGTTCTTTTCTTTCTTCTTCTTCTTCTTCTTTGCTTTGCTGATCTTGTTACAATTGTTAGATACATTTCGTGAATGATTCAGTGTCCTTGTAAAAAAGGATGTCCTTTCTCATTGATATTTCTTTTTATTCTTTTGCATATTGATATTTATGATGTTACTTCTGTCCCATTTGTTTCCATGTTACATCCTGTAGATTGACCTGAGGAGGGCAAACAACACTGAAATTATGCTCACAAAAGTTAAGATGCCGCTTCCTGATATGATGGTAAACTTCTACTTGAAGATCTTATTTTTACTTGAATAATCTGGAGATATGGATAGTTTTATATCTTCAATGTGGATACAGATTCTTTGATATAGAATTCTTAAATGAAATCCTGTGATAATGGGTTGGTTAACTTAATTTGATTTGTCTGTTTTTCTTTCATTACGTATGGGCAATCGGTACTTTCAGCCTGGGACTGAAAACAACACATATTTAGGATTTTGCAAGATCAAAACATGAAATATAAGGATAATTTTTATCCTTTTTGGTTTCACATATTTTTGAAGTCTTTTTCCTCTATAGGTTTTGATAATATGGAACAATAGCATGTTTGGTTACTCTTTTTGTGTTTACTTAACACTAGTGGCATGCATCTTCTCAGGCTGCAGTGCTAGCAATGGATGAATCAGTATTAGATGTTGATCAGGTGGAAAATCTAATAAAATTTTGTCCTACTAAAGAGGAGATGGAACTTCTCAAGGTAAGACTTTAATGGAAGTTACATTGTGCTCCTTACCAGTTTGTTAGCAAGTCAGTAATTCAGCTTTCAAAATACAGCATTATGACTTATTCTGATGCTGGCTGTGACCGTTTCTGTTATATAATTATCAGGGTTACACAGGTGACAAGGAGAGCCTGGGAAAGTGTGAACAGGTAAGAAGCATTATTCATCTTTTCTTGTCCATGAATGACTTTCTATGATTAAAGTACACAACAGTAAAATGTTTTGAACTTATTGATTTATTTTATTAGTTTCTTACAAACTCCTTTATTTCTTTTAATTTCCCTCTGTATATATACTTAAAAGAAAAAACAATTTATGTAATAGAAACTTGGAATTACTACTGTTGTACATCATTATTTTCCAGTTGAAATTTAGCTATTTACTTGTCAATTTGAGAGCGTATAGATACCTTTTGAATTCTATCATGGCCGGAATAGTCCCAAAAGGTCACTTTTTATTTTGTTATGTTTTTAATATTGCAGTATTTTATGGAGTTGATGAAAGTTCCTAGAGTGGAATCAAAATTGCGAGTGTTCTCTTTCAAGATTCAGTTCAACTGTCAGGTTTGGTGATATTTTTTATGCTTTTCATTGGTGGTTAAAATATTATTATTATTACAATCTATATTGTATAATTCTTCTCATCGTCTTACAGATTTCAGAATTTAAAAAGAGTTTGAACACTGTGAACTCTGCATGTGAAGAGGTAAGCAGCTCCTGATGATGAATTTTTTCTTGAAGAATTTGATATCTGTACTGTATTGACAGATCCCTGTGCTACTTAAATTCTTCCATGCAGTTTTGAGAATCTGTTTTGACTTGGGTAGTTTTATGCTCTGTTTAATAGGTCCGGAGTTCCCTCAAATTAAAAGATATTATGAAGAAAATTCTCTTTCTGGGTAATACTTTGAACCAAGGGACTGCAAGAGGTGAGGATCTTCAATTGTTATTTTGACAGATTTTATTATTTGTGATTGTGGATGCTGGAAAATTCTGTTTTATCATCTGATAGTTGCAAGTTCTTTTAAAATAAGACTTAGTTCCTTTTATGGCCATAAATCCGGAAGTTTATCGAAGTATTAGATAATGAGAAAATCCAAATACATTCAACAAATGAACATGATTAGGCTACAGCCTTCTAATTAAAAGTATCGTGTGACTGCCACAAGGCTAAGGTTATGTGACATCTCAATTTAGAATATAGAAAAAAGGCCATTACAGTGTCTTGAGAAGTACTAGTCAGTTTCATTATTTTGAGAGTATAAGAATTTACATGGTCATACTTGCCTATTTCTGATTATTGTTTCCATATACTCAACTGTGTATTTACAGTTATATAGCTAATTTGTGGTTGTGGACCCATGCAAAAGAAAGGTGATTTTTTAATTTACACAAGAAAAAAGTAATTACTTGATTTTTGTTTTTAATAAGAAATGAAAGTTAGAATAAAAACCAAAAGGTTTACAAAAGATGATAAGGGTATCATCTACTACATTGGAAGATGAAAGTGAATCATCTTAGATTACAACCAAATGTTGCACTCTCTATGAACGGTCATCGATCACATAAAAGCAATTACTTGATTGCTGAATAGCGATTTAAATTTATTGTTTGGCTATCAACTAATGAGGATTAGGAAGACTTCTTGGTTTTTCTAAGTTGAATTAGTGGCTTTATATTCTTGTGGAATGTTCTGGGTATTAAATGCCTTTTAAATGTACAGGTTCTGCAATTGGATTCAAGTTGGACAGTCTTTTAAAGCTTAGTGATACACGTGCTTCTAACAGCAAGATGACACTCATGCATTATCTTTGCAAGGTATGCTTTTGATTAATGTAAAAGAAAAGTTGACGTTATAATATAACGAACCTGAAGTCCCTCTTCATGATAAGAACAATTAAATTAACTTATACCCAACCTCAATGCAAGTTCAAAATTGCAAGTTGGAGTTTGGTTGAAAACCCCAGATGGAGAGCCTTGGGCTGCATATTAAAATCATGAATCTAGGGTATACACCTTGAGTTAGCCTAAGTGGCCAAATTTAAATTCCTATTTGTTTAGTCGCAGCTCTTTTACAAACTTGGACATTCAACTTTCTTTAATCAATGGTAAGAAAAAGGTTTCTCAAATTCCTGTCTGACGTAATCGTGTGTTTTGACTAAGGAGGCTTTACACATAAATTTTTTTCTTTTCAGCCACTAAACCTTGTTATTGTAAACTCTGCTGTATAAAATTTTCTTTTTCTGTCGCTTAAAACTAATTAAAAGTTCAGCAGAATGAGGAATGAATCACTGTGATGCATTTAGGTCTGGAACCTGTTCAGCGCTTAGGTTTTTTTTTTTCTTCTTTCCTAATTATATTTTTGGCAAAACACAGAAAATCTGTGGTTTGTTGATTTGAGTTTTATTGTTGGCCTGATGGAATGTGACTAACTAGCCATAATTGCCTGCATAATTTGCTCCTAAAAATGTTTCTACATTTAGTTTTCTATTCAAATTAAGACATTGTTTTCTGACAATTAATGTCTGCAATAAAACAAGACATTATTTGACGAATACTGTCATCATCATTTTTTTTTAATCTTAAAATTTGTTTTCATGTGCTTTTAGGGTCTTGCTTCTAGGTCAACAGGACTGCTTGATTTTCACAAAGACCTTGTCAGCCTTGAACCTGCAACAAAGGTGCCTATTATTAATTTGAGCATTTTGTTAGTGGATCTCAGTTGAATATTCTTGGATTTATTTGTAAATGGGATATTGCTTCATTTTAGATACAATTGAAGTCTTTAGCAGAAGAAATGCAAGCTATAATAAAGGGATTAGAAAAGGTCAAGCAGGAGCTGGGTGCATCGGAAAATGATGGTCCTGTGTCTGAGGTTTTTCGTAAGGTCTGTAATGATTTTCATTGTTTATGCGAATCTTAGATTGCATTCTTTTATGGTACTCATTTTTATTTTCCAAATGGTATTTAACATTAATATTTCATGGTGCTCATCTTTATTTCATGGTGCTCATTAATATGCTTACTTCATTGCTTTGTACTGATGTGGGTCCCTTTATTTAAACTTTTTTTTTTTCCTATTGAAATTCTAGACATTGAAAGGATTCATTACTGTTGCTGAGACGGAGGTGGCTTCTGTGACTAACCTATACTCTGTGGTGGTAATTTGATAATTATCCAACTTCTCTGATTTTGCTTATTTGTTTGTGTAGAGTATTATACTTTACTCACTGTCTGTGACCGTTACCTTATATGACCACCATTTGATGGACAGGGTAGGAATGCTGATGCACTTGCATTGTACTTTGGTGAGGATCCTGCACGTTGTCCATTTGAGCAAGGTTAGTTATGGATCTAATTTTATCTTCCTTTATTCCATGCTGTAATTGATATCTGATCTATGACTAGATTGATCGATCACTGCTGTTCCCAAATCTTTTAATCTAAGACTGCATAGATTTCACTTATTTAAAAGCATTTCTTTGAGACTGATAATGGAACATCTAGAATTTTGGGGCTGTGATGCACTTTTCTGTAGTAAAATTACTGTGAAGAAGAATGAACTAGGAACTAAGCTTAGAAATGGTAATTTTCTAAATTGGGAAATATTCCTGCCTATCGTTGGTTGAGTGTTGGGGGAAAGAAGAGGAAGAATGAGAATGAAGACAAAGGATGAGGAGAATGGAAAGAAGTGAAGTTTTCACTTTCTTTTTTCTATTGTGGTACTATTGTTTATACCCAGGCAGCACAAATTTGTTACTTGTGAAGCTAATTTTCTCACATTATAATTATGGTTTGATCAAATGCAGTGACAGCAACTCTATTGAACTTTATAAGATTGTTTCGGAAAGCGCACGAGGAAAATTGCAAACAGGCTGAATTGGAGAGAAAGAAAGCAGAGAAGGAAGCTGAAATGGAGAAAGCTAAAGGCATTAACCTCACAAAAAAGGCAGCTAAATAGGTGGTAATCAGTTTTTTGTTTCCTACCCCTACACGAGAAATTGAGCTCTTGCCTCCATCGGAGGTCTGCCTGCCGCAGTGGTTGCTAGGTTGATACCGAAGGAATCAACAAAACAGGGTTAATGGCGGAGTAGACATTGCACTAGGACCATGTTAGATGTGTCCCTTTCCTCTGGCATTGGTGCAAAGTTAAGCCCAACCAAAGATGATTTGATTTGAGCCAAAGGAAAGGGAGATATCATCGGAGCTAGTAAGCCCAAAACAAGAAGCTTAGCATTGCATGCTCGACGAATGATTGTACAATCGGATGATCGTGATCAACTTACATTTAGATCTCTCAGGTGGACTGAAATTTGGAACAAATTGGGCGATGATCACCCTACTGATTGGCTGAGATTCAAAAGGCTTTCAACATGGGGGTGATTGCCATCCTGATGTTGGGTCTGCCCCGTCAAAGCCATCATGGTGATAGCATGTAGGCGATACGGTTTTCTCTGCTTTCACCGTTGATTTGACATAATATTTTCCAGCTCCAGATATACATTGTAAAGCACTCCTTTCGACTGTACCATCAAAACCGTGTACAAAGCTCTAACCACTTAGCATAGAAGTTGATTCATTTTTCATGTAACATATGAGTTAGTTCCTCTTTTTTCTTCTTCCCTTAAAGTGAAATTTTGGATAGGAAACCCCATCAAAATGTAGATCTCTTGTATAGATTTGTTCAGGTTAGAAGAGAAATTAGAAAGAAAAAAGAGAAGTAAAAGTAAAAGTAAAAGTAAAAGAAAAAGAAAGAGAAAAAGAGGGGTTGTAATTGTAAAATAACTGATAAGTATAGGTTGTGAGGTAGAAACTGCTTGTTTCTTTCATTTTGGCTCTCTTATTTTGGCAGTCAATATATTCCAATTCATTAATGGGTACAAGTGGTTTCTTCGTTTTCACTTCACGTTCATATTCATACTGATTTTCTTTTTGGCTTGTTTGACTTGTTTGAACTGCAAACAGTAAAGTTAAAATGACGTATTTAAAAGTCATTGTGTAATTACTAGACGGCCTAGTTATTAAGATTTGGAAAGCTAGTAATTACACACTAATATAATCTTATTATCAACTTAGAGATCATATTGAAAAAAATTTAATCCATCTACCTAAATAATCTCCTAATTTAAGATGATCCCACTGAAAAATATAAGATAATTTTATCTTATCCAATCACCATCTCTATGCATTTCCATGCTAAGAAAAATGAATTATTACTTTGCATCTATCCTATTTTCTTCTAATTTATTTTTGACAATTGATCAAATTCATATATTTTCTATATTTTTTAATCCAATCTAATCTGTGAGGAATTCACCACAAGCTTCACCTACAAACACAAAGGTAACAAAAACAGTAAACACAACCTTACACAAATACAAAACAAAACCAATAAGAAAAACAATAAAAATTAACACCAAGAGTTTATGCGTCTCATCTTATTACTCAAAATCAACATATCATCAACATATGCATATCAAGATGACTTAGTTATCACAAGTCTAGAGTATAAGCACCTGTCTGCATGATTGTGTTAAACCCATCCAAAACAATGACTTTATCGAGTTTCTCATGTCATTGTTTTGGTGCTTGTTTAATCCATACAATGATTTAACAAGCAATCACACTTTATGTTCACGTCCCTTTAGAATAAAACCCTCTAGTTGTTCCATATAGATCTCATCATCGAGATCTCCATTTAAGAATGTCATTTTGACATCCATTTGATGAACATAAATGTTATATATTGACGATAAGATAATTAAAGCTCTTATTGTGGTTGTTCTAGTAACTGATGCATGTGTAACAAAATAATTGATTCCTTCCTTTAATCTAAACCCTCTAGCTGCTAATCTAGCATTGAAGGTTTGTAAGGTACCATTGGTGTGATATTTTCTCCGCAATACCCATTTGCACCCAATTGTTTTGAACCTTATGGAAGGCATATGTGGTTTCACATAATTGAATCCATCTCATCATTTATTGTCTCCTTCCAAAAAGTGGAGTCTCTCGAAGACATTGCTTCTTTGTAAGTTTTAGGATCATCCTTAACTTGCAAAACTATAGGAAATTTCCATGTGACTTCTTCAAGGTTTTCCTCTACTAGTAGGGTGTCTCCACTTGAGAAAAATTCTCATTTGATCCCATTTCTTCAAACCTTTGACTTTTCAGAGGCAATATAGGTTGCTCTTCAACCTTTTGATCTTTCTCCTTACGAGATTCTCCAACACATGTGGGTTCTTGAGAGTTGTTATCACAATATAACATGTTCTCAAAGAACTTCACTTCTCTTAATGCAATTATCATATTACACTCCAAGTCTATTATCCTATAGACCTTGCTATTTGAGGCATAGCCTACCAATGCACACTTAACGACCCTTGGAACCAACTTGGTCCTCTTAAACTTAGTGTTCTTGCAATAAGTAAGACACCCCCACACTTTAAGATAGCCTAGGTTAAAATTCTTTCCTTTCCATGAATCATATGGAGACACATTATTCTTTTTCATAGCAATTCAATTTAATATATGACACACAACAAGTAACGCTTCACCCCTCAAATTATAACAATATTTAGCATGTAAAAACATAGAGTTAATCATATCAAGATATGTCATATTCTTTCTTTCAACTATCCCATTTTGTTGTAGGAGTGTAGGGTGCAATGCATTCATGAATGATGTCACGATGTTCACAAAACACAATAATATCATTTGAAAAGTATTCACTACCTCTATCACTTCTAAGACCCTTAATTTTTCTTTCCAATTGATTTTCTACTTCAACTTTATAGATTTAAATGCATTAAGCGCCTCATCCTTACTCTTAAGCAAAAACACATAAGTATACCAAGAGCAATTATCTATAATATTTATGAAGTATCTATTTCCCATTCTCATAAATCACTATATATTAAATCCAAGAAGTTCGAACATCTATGAACACTAGGAAATGGTTTCTTAACCATTTTATATTTAACACATAATTCACATGTATCATCCTCATTCACATAACAATTAATTAATCCATATTTAATAATTCTTTTAATTATGGTATAATCTATATGAACAAGTCTAATTGCCACAAAGTAATAGAATAAGAATTAATCACATTACAAGATCAAGATGTCACATTATTATTACCATTGTCAAGAGTACAAAGTTTGATCATCCCATCACATGAGTAACTATTTTCCACAAAAGTTCCCAAATGAATCAAAATGAGTTTACCGGATTCAAACTTCATTTTGATACCGGGTTTACTCAATAAACTTCTACTTACAATGTTTCTATTCATATCGGGAACATAGAAAACATTAGCTATGGTCAATTTCTTTCCATTAGTGAAGAACAAATCAATGCAGTCCCTTCAAAGTAAATTGGATATCTTTTCGTTTCCCATTTGGACTTCAACTCCATCATTTGCAACTTAAAGGTTTTAAAAAGAGTCTTATCATAGGTTGCATAAATGGTGGCACAAGTATCATACCACCATCCTTACACCTTGGTTGCATTAATTTCACTCAAGGTTACAATGATCTCAACATTAAATGCATTGGCATTGACATCCTTACTTAGGTTTGTAATGATCTCATCATCAAATGCATTGACCTTAGTATCTTCACTTACTATTGCAATGATCTCATCATCAATTGCATTGACATGTTTACCTTCTCTTAATGTTGCAATAGTCTCATCACTACATGCATGAACTATGTCAATTTCTTTTAGAGTTATCATGCATTCCTCATTGAATGCATTATTCTCAATTAGGGTTACAATGCATTCCTAATTGATTGTATTAAATTTAATTAAGGTCACAAAGATCTCATCTTCAATTAAAGTAACCTAATTAAATTAATTTAAAAGTACAATGATCTCAATATCAATTGCATTAACCTTAATCTTATTATGTTTTATTTTACAATTACCATATTTCACATGATCATCAATACTTTTACAAATAAAACAAGTATAACAATAGCCCTATAATTTTTCATTAACATTCACCATTGTACTCTTAATATAAACAATTAATTCAAACTCACTAAATTATGGCAGCGAGCATATTTTATTCAAATTCTTGAAATCTACACATTTAGAAACAAGGAATTTGATGATACCATTCGACTTAAGTATGTAATCCCATAGAGTAGTCTCATCCTTTATTGATGATATTGAGATTATGACTTATCAACACAATTAGAATATTTTAATTTAGGATAATCAATCACAATATACTAGTATACACAATGGAAGAATAAAACACAAATTAGATAAAAGAAAAAAGATGACATTTCTTGTGAGAAACCCTAGTTACATAAAATCATAAAGTTACGATTTAATGTAATAAATCAATGGAGATGAACATGAAGGCTTGAAACAATAGAAAGTTTTGTCCAAAAAACTCTATTCCTAGCCTCTCATAAGAGATTGCTTAAAGTTACTACAATGGTTGAATGAGTCTTGGGATTAACAACCCTTGGTCTTCAAACAAGTCAAGCTTTCTTGATGAAGATCTTGGAGAAAACTAGTAATCTTTGTGAGTTAGAAAGAGATAGGGTTTTAGAGAGAGAGAGAGAGAGAGAGAGAGAAAGAGAGAGTTGAGAGTGATCAATTCATCAAAGTCTCCAATGAACCCCTTAAATAGTGTAGGAACCGTCATTAGTATTAACCAATGAGATTATAGCATTTTAAACTAAGTTTTGGAGCCAAAACACATAACTGTATAGGTTCGTATAGACGGCCCACGTGATGCATCACCTGGCAAGCGATGCATCACCCTTATGTAGGTGATGCGTTGCTTGTCTGGGTTGTCTTAAGCCAGGTGATGCATCACCTCTCAACAGGCAATGCAACGCCTGTTACACTGACTTTTAACCCTGTACATTGGCCCAAAACACCTCTAAATTCCACCAAACTTTTTTACTACTCTTATATACTCCAAAGAAACAATTTGGACCAAAAAATATAATTTTAAAATGCCTACAGCAAAAGTCAACATGATCATGTTGACTTTAGTGAAATCGTTATGATTTTGCACCTCTTTGTGCATAACTAATTTCACTATGTATTTAACTAATCTTAACAGATGAAGACTTTGAATCCATAATTACATTCATGTAGCGCAAATCCAAGTAGAATTTTCTTTGGTCTCTCATGGTTATGTGATCAACACAAAACAAATATTGAAGTAAGGATCTAAGAATTGTAGAAGATGAACAAATTTATCTCATTGTTGATTATGCAAAACATAAAAGAGAAAGTAATTAGCAATTAGAGATTTTGATTGTTGGAAATTTATAGCTTACACTTTCTAAATCTACGATGAACAATAGGAATAAATTCAATAATACAAACCCTAGAGACTAATCAAGAATCACATGCATAGTATGAAGGCAAATCTTAAAAATTCAAAGATTAAAGCAAAATCTAGAAAATGATGTAAAATAGAGAGTGAAATTACACCTCCTAGATAAATGTAATTCATACATAAAATATAATAGAACTATCAAAGATAAAATCACAAATTAAAATGGGAAACTAAAAAATGAAATCAAAACAGTCTGTCTCAGAGATTTAGGGTTTTAGAGAGATACAATCTTTGAATTGAGCAATTGAGTTTTCAAATATGGGGGAACATCAAAAGGCTTATACATGAGAAGTATCGTTGTCCAAAATATCTATTCCAAGCATTCCCAAAGTTTCTTAAAGCTTCACAAAGATGGAATGAGAAGTGAGATTTAACAAGCCTTTGAAACTCACACAAGTCAAATAATTCTTAGTGAGTTTCTTGGAGAAAATAAATGTTCTTAGAAAGCTTGAGAGAGAGATGGGTTAGAGAGAGAGAGAGTTGAAAAGTGTGATCAAGACTTTTCAACTCTAATAACCCTTATTTATAGTGTAGGCACTGTCATTAGGCTTAACCAATATGAAACAACCTTTTAAACACACATTTTTGGAGCCAAGACGCACATTAATTTAATGTGCCAAGCGACATGTCGCCTATTGTAGCCATTAAAGTTTTTAACAGCTATAGGTGACATGTCACCACCCCTCTTCCTAAGGTTTCCAAAAACCCTTAAACACCTCGAAATGACTCCAAAATTTTAGGGTTAGCTTAGATACCACATTGTATCATTTTAGACCCATAGATGCCTACAATAACAACTCATATTTTCACTTCAACTTAAGTTAAACCATTAAGTATTTTTCACCACATTGTGTAAACAACGTAAACATTATATTTAACCAATCTCAACAGTTCATTCATGAATTATTCCATGCTCTTCACAAAATAAGTTCAATTCATTAGAAAAGTATTCACCACATGTTTATGCCCAACATGTGACATTCACTAGCAATAATTGTAGCATAGTTGGGATGTTGATTCCACAAGGAGGTAACTAAGAACAAAATGATTAGTAAAAATATAAACAAAAAATGTTATATTGGAAATGGATTTGTGATTTTTGGTTTTTAAGAGCTTGATAGTATAATAAAGCAAATAAATATAAGATGTAATCAAATAATGGAGAGTAGAAAGGTATCAAGAGTCACCCATATTGCATTGTTTAGTTATTTAGATATTTGATTCACAATAATACACAAATAAGTAGTTCACATCTTAACAACTCATTTGGAATATTTAACATTGAAACAATGTATATTTCACAAAAATATATTTGAGTAATAAATTTTTTTATCTTGGAAGCACAATATTAGTCTTATGAAAAATCTAAAAATGAAAAAATACGTATAAGCAATAATGCAATAGAAGATTGAACATAAAACTAACCATCAACATCATATATACTAATTACAAATACGTATAATGAGCATGACTAAATCTATATATTATTTGTAAAAATAAATAAATAAAGATAGTGCGATATAGAAAATAATAGAAGAAAATATATTACTCAAATGTTTAAAACATAAAAGCATATTGAATCAAAAATATAAATAACATCGGTTTACATATGAGATCATTCCTAACCTTCCCAAGAAGATTAGGCCACTATGCTCATCATTCTCATAAAAATTCTAAAAAGAAATATGAGAAGAAAAAGTGAGTAGAAATTTTGCTATAGTTTTGTTACTCTAAAAATTACATATCAAACTAATAAAATGAGCTCATATTTATATAGTCTCAATAGGGGGTAAAATGCAATTAAAATTAAACTTGAGTTTTACAAATAATCCTGATATTAAAATTTGATATTTTTTATTAATAGTATTGTTTTGATTGTTATCATTGCTATTTTGGTCTTTGTTGAGTGCATGAAGGTGGAGTGTTAGGAAAATGGAGAGTTGCTGATGGGAATTGATGCTAACACGTGCAGTGTTAGGAAAATATGTATTTTGCCTCAATGGAAATAATAATAAATTACAACTCTATGCAATATATTACAAATAAATAATGATTGATTAAAAAGAGTTACAACTCTATAACTGAAAATTACAAATAAACAAAGAAGATGAAGAAGAAGAAGAGAATAGTAAAATACAACTCTAAGCAAAATGTTACAAATAAAGTAAAGTGTTTGAAACAAAAGAAAAGAAAAGATTACAACTCTTGAACAAGAAATACAAATAAATAGAGAAGAACAATATAAAGATGAAAAGCAATAGAATGAAAGAAAGGAACAAGAAATAAAAGATAAACAACTCTCACTCACACTACCAAAGTGAAGAGTGTTGGAGATCTTCAACTTGAACAAGGTTTGAAACCTTTGTCCAAAAGCTTATTTCCCCCTAACTCAAGTACTAAGGGATCTCTCACAGATTAGAGGAAATGCTTTCTGGAATTATCAAGCCTCAAGGTGTTTCTAGCAAAGTGCTTTAATGGATAGGAATGTTGTTTCTTACAAGTGAGCTATAGGCTCCTATTTATAGAGTTTAGAGACACCCTTTGAATTTCAAATTCCACCAACCCCCATGGCTGTTACCAATGTTTAATTGGATTAATATGGAATTAAAAATGAGATTTGGGAGTTATTTGGGTTTTTTGAGCCGTTCAACAAAGATTGAAAAAACTAAAAAATTGGTCAGTTTTTGACCTGTGGCCGCGGCCAGAGACATTATTGGCCGCAGCCACTAGTCTCTATCCCACAGGCCGCGGCCACCAACATTCAATGGCCGCAACCACCGACCAATTTCAGCACTTAAAATGCGCTGTTTTTCCAAACGGTTCCAAACCCTCCCAAATGATTTTGTAACTCCCAAAACACATTATTGGGGTTAAAATTATATCTCTAACAACCATATCACATATAACTTTATGAAATTCATCTCAATATTGTGTAACAACAAATTTACACAATAAAGGGTAATATTTGGAAGTTACAAATTTGTAACACCAAATATGTTACATTATTTGGATATATCTCATATATCTAAATATTGTAACTCTCTATTATATGTTACAATATGTGACACTCTTTGTCACATTTATTTAATCTAAAATTTTATATTATAATATAATATAATGTTACATTATATTATAAAATAATATAACATTCCCCCACTAGATTAAATAGTTATCTATTGTAACACTTATTTAATCAATCATTATATTTTGAAATATAACATATCCCCACTTGATTAAATAAGAACTCTCTCTTATAGGAGTAATTGCATTAGTGCATAAAGCAAAGTGTTTTTCAACTTGAACTTTACTATAGTGTAATTATCACAAAATTTTTCGAAAATTTGGTTGCACTAGGCATTGAACCATTTTCATGATAACAAATCGGTGATAACACACACACCTTTGCGATGTTCACTTGAGACCTCTATGTCTCGCTTTGCACCGTTAATAGCCATGTGCACTTTCCATTCATGGACGTTCTTGAGAATACTCCCAATTCTCATGAGAGGCGGCACTACCCCTAGGTCCATATAGGTAGAATTCTTACAGTATTTTGTTACCAAAAATACTTGTCTTTACAAGACTGAATTCTATTAAAAAACCTTTCGGTTTTAACCCTCCACTTGGTAACACACAAGTGCTCAATATCTCAGATGAGACTTGTTTGTAGTACAACTAATATTCACTTGATTGACTTGTTATTACCTATTGAACCTAACACTAGTTGAATAACTAGTGTTAAGATAGGTTACTATCAATCGTGAATCTCTTTAGGGAGTTTAAGTCCCATCCCTCGAGATGATGCGGCCACTAAATCCCTCGTTAGTGGCTTAGTGAAAGGATCCGCCATATTTTCACTTGTTCTCACATAGGATATTGAGATGACTCCTCTTTGAATCAATTCTCTTACATATCCATGTCTTAGACTAATGTGTCTAGACTTCCCATTATACACTCCGCTGTATGCTTTAGCCAATGTTGCTTGGCTATCACAATGTATCGATATAGTAGATACATTCTCTTTGATTAGGGGAATCTCTATCAACAGATCACTTAACCATTCGGCCTCTTTGCCAGTAGCAGCTAGAGCTATGAGCTCTGCTTCCATAGTGGAATGAGATATATAGGTTTGTTTCTTGGAACCCCAAGAAATTACACCTCCACCAAGTGTAAATACCCAACCAGTTGTGGACAAGTTGTCCCCAAGATTGGATATCCAACTTGCATCTGTATATCCTTCTAATATCGAAGGAAATTTGGAGTAGTGAAGGCTTAGTTCTTTGGTTTTCTTGAGATAACCTAGGACTCTTCCAATTGCCTTCCAGTGACCCACACTTGGATTACTTGTAAATCTACTAAGTTTACTTACCGCAAATGCTATATCAGGTCTAGTACACTGGGCAACATACATTAGACTCCCTATAGCACTAGCATACTCCAATTGAGCCACCGCTCTTCCTTCATTCTTCTCTAGTTTTACACTATGATTGAATGGAGTATTGGCATCTTTAACCTTGAGATGGTTAAATTTGTTCAATACTTTCTCAACATAGTGGGCTTGCCCTAATGCAAAACCCCCACTGTGTTTCTTTACTTTGATACTGAGTATGGTATTAACTTCTCCAAGATCTTTCATCTTGAAGGTTGATGATAGAAACCTCTTCGTTTCTTCTATCCCTTTCATGCTATTACTTATAATAAGCATGCCATCCACATATAAGCAAACAACGATCACATATCCCTTACAAGTTTTGGAATACAAACACTTGTCTCCATTGTTATGTCTAAACCCATTAGACATGATGGCTTGATCAAATTTCTCATGCCATTGCTTAGGAGCTTGTTTCAATCCATATAAGGATTTTACAAGTCTACAAACTTTATGTTCATATTTTGGTAGGACAAACCCTTCGAGTTGTTCCATGTAGACCTCCTCATTGAGGTCACCATTAAGGAATGCCATTTTGACATCCATTTGATGAACATACAAGTTGTGTATAGAAGCTAAAGCAAACAAAATTCTTATAGAAGTTGTTCTTGCAACAGGCGCATAGGTATCGAAATAATCGATACCCTCTTTTTGCCTAAACCCTTTAGCTACTAATCTAGCTTTAAAGGTTTGGATAGTGCCGTCAGTGTGGTATTTTCTCCTAAATACCCACTTACACCCAATTGGCTTAGACCCCGGTGGGAGGTCTACTAATTCCCAAGTGTTATTGGAAAGAATGGAATCCATCTCATCATTGATGGCTTCTTTCCAAAATGCACTATCTCTCGATTGCATAGCTTCTCTATAAGTCTTAGGATCATCCTCAACGAGAAGTACAATAGGAATTTTCCTAATGACTTCCTCTCTATTTCCTTCTACCATGTAGAATGAAATTCGTTGAGAATCTATCTGATCCACTACTAGACTTTTATGATTTTTAAGCCTTTGACTTCTTCTAGGTTCAAAGGGTTGCTTTACATCCTTTTGAGAATTCTCCTCTTGAGAATCAACTTTGGATGTAGAAGCTTGAGAATTGTTCTCATATAACAAATTCTCCCTTAGAGATGCTGAAGCTTGAGAATTGTTGTCACATAACATATTCTCAAAAAATTCAACTTCTCTAGATTCAATCACAACATTAGACTCTAAGTCTAATAGCCTATAAGCTTTACTATTGTTGGCATAACCAACAAAAGCACACTTTATGGCTCTTGAACCTAACTTTTGTTCTATTAGGTTCGTTTTTCTTGCAATATGCAAGACACCCCCACACTTTGAAGTACCCTATGTTGGGTTTTCTTCCTTTCCATAACTCATATGGAGATATCTCATTTTTCTTCATCGGTATTCGATTAAGAATGTGACAAGCAGTTAAAAGCGCTTCACCCCATAAGTTGAAGTTCAACTTAGAAAATACCAACATAGAATTTATCATCTCTAGATAAGTCCTATTTTTTCTTTCGGCAACACCATTGTGTTGTGGTGTATAAGGTGCAGTGCACTCATGAATTATACCATTTTCTTCACAAAATGTATTGAATTCATTAGAGAAGTACTCTCCTCCTCTATCACTTCTTAGCACCTTAATCTTTTTATTTAGTGTATTTTCAACTTCTAATTTGTACAACTTAAAAGCATCAAAAGTCTCATCTTTATGCTTTAAAAGAAACACATAGGTATATCTACTAAAATCATCTATAAAAGTAAGAAAATACCTTTTACCACCTCTAGTTAAAACACCATTTAATTCACAAAGATCACCATGGATTAAATCTAGTAAATTAGATAATCTTTCTACACTAGGAAATGATTTCTTAATCATTTTCGCCTTAACACATGTTTCACATTTACCATAGTTTTTAATATTGCATGCAATCATACCACATTTTACTACTCTTTTCATGGTAGAAAAACTTATATGCGATAGTCTAAGATGCCACAAAAATAAAGAATCATACTCAATAATATAGGTGGAATTAGCATTTTTATTGATAACATTGAAAGTTACATCATTGGTGCACAATTTAACCATTCCCTCACAAGAGTACCCTTTTCCCAAGAATATATTTGATTTGGTAGGTATAAGTTTACCGGACTCAAAAACGGCTTTAATGCCGGGCTTGCCAAGAAAATCACGACTTACCAAGTTTCTACTCATTTCGGGAACATAAAGTACATTCACTAATGTAACTTTCTTGCCGGAGGTGAAGTAGACTTCAATAGTACCTTTGCCAAGTACCTTGGATTTTCCCTCACTTCTCATTTGTATCTCATGGTTGCCCTTTGACTCTTCAAAGGTCTTGAACAATGATTTGTCATAGGTGACATGGACGGTGGCACATGTATCATACCACCACCCTTTCACCTTGCCTTGGACTGCATTCACCTCACTAAGGGTAGCAACTATGTTTTCCTCTTGAGTTGCGTTCACCTTAGGTCCTTGTTGGTATTTTCTATGCCTACACTCTCTAGCATAGTGACCCTTTTTCCCACACACAAAGCAAGGGCCTTTCTCGCCCTTAAACTTGTTTGGGTTGGTTTTTGGACCCAAAGGTTTCTCATTACCTTTTTTCCCTTTGTTTTTGGGATGTTTTGGTTGTGACACCGCATTTTCTTTGGAAGTCTCTCCATTAGACCCCTCCACAAGTTTATCTCTACATATCGATTCCTCTTCGATTCGAATATGTTTTTGGATTTCCTCCAAAGAATAATCCTCATTTTTATGAAGGATTATTTTCCTATAGCTCTTCCAAGTTGGTGGTAATTTAGCCACTATATCACCAACTTGAAAGGCCTCGGGAAGCTCAATCTTTAACATTTTCAATTTGTTAACAATTATTTTCAATTCATGAATTTGAGGAAGAATAGGTTTATCACAAAAAAATTTGAAATCGAAGTATTAAGATATCAACAACTTTTTAGTACCTTCCTCTTCCGCCTTAAAATTTTTCTCAAGTGCATCCCATATCTCCTTGGCCGATTTGGTCTCGGTGTAGAGGTCATAGAGCCTATCGGATAGGGCGTTGAGGATATGACCCCTACAAAGGAGATTGTCCTCCTCCCTCTTCCTTCTTTTCTCCACCTCCTCGGGAGTGTCTTTGTCGGATGGCTCGGCTAGAGGTGCCAAGGATGACTCAAGGATGTAGGCTATCTTAAGTGTTGTCAAAAGGAATTTCACCTTGTCTTGCCAGCTAGTGAAATTGGATCCATCAAACCTATCCAACCTCACTAGGTCTTGGTTCATGATCTTGATGGTCTCACCTTCCATTGAAACAAACAAGGAATAAGCTTTTGAATGATAGGAAAATATGTATTTTGCCTCAATGGAAATAATAATAAATTACAACTCTATGCAATATATTACAAATAAATAATGATTGATTAAAAAGAGTTACAACTCTATAATTGAAAATTACAAATAAACAAAGAAAATGAAGAAGATGATGAAGAATAAGAGAATAGTAAAATACAACTCTAAGCAAAAGGTTACAAATAAAGTAAAGTGTTTGAAACAAAAGAAAAGAAAAGATTACAACTCTTGAACAAGAAATACAAATAAAAAGAGAAGAACAATATAAAGATGAAAAGTAATAGAATGAAAGAAAGGAACAAGAAACAAAAGATAAACAACTCTCACTCACACTACCAAAGTGAAGAGTGTTGGGGATCACCAACTTGAACAAGGTTTGAAACCTTTGTCCAAAAGCGTATTTCCCCCTAACTCAAGCACTAAAGGATCTCTCACAGATTATAGGAAATGCTTTCTGGAATTATCAAGCCTCAAGGTATTTCTAGTCAAGTGCTCTAATTGATAGAAATGTTGTTTCTTACAAGTGAGCTATAGGCTCCTATTTATAGAGTTTAGAGACACCCTTTGAATTTCAAATTCCACCAACCCCCATGGCTGTTACCAATGTTTAATTGGATTAATATGGAATTAAAAATGAGATTTGGGAGTTATTTGGGTTTTTTGAGCCGTTCAACAAAGATTGAAAAAACTGAAAAATTGGTCAGTTTTTGACCTGTGGCCACGGCCACCGACCAATTTCAGCACTTAAAAATGTGATGTTTTTCCAAACGGTTCCAAACCCTCCCAAATGATTTTGTAACTCCCAAAACACATTATTGGGGTTAAAATCATATCTCTAACAGCCATATCACATATGGCTTTATGAAATTCATCTCAATATTGTGTAACAACAAATTTACACAATAAAGGGTAATATTTGGAAGTTACAAATTTGTAACACCAAATATGTTACATTATTTGGATATATCTCATATATCTAAATATTGTAACTCTCTATTATATGTTACAATATGTGACACTTTTGTCACATTTATTTATTCTAAAACATTATATTATAATATAATATAATATTACATTATATTATAAAATAAACATGCAGGTGGCTAGGCGTATCAGGAGGCACCAAGTGGTGCGTTGACTGCTGAAGACTGAAGGGAGAAAGGGTCGACCCATAAAGCTTGTGGGCGTTGGTGCCATATTGCTGAAGTGAATGGCTTTGGGCTTGCTTCAATAGTCTATGATTTGTGGAAATTACGTAGAACCTGGACTTTTTGTTTTAGTATAGATGGGCGGTCGATTCCACAAGGAGGTAACTAAGAGCAAAAATATTAGTGGAAAAATAAACACAAAAGGTTAGTGAAAAGTAAGGGAAATAGATTTATGATTTTTGGTTTGAGAATTTGATGGTAAAATAAAGCAAATAGAAATAAGATGTAATCCAAGATTAGAGAATAGAAAGGTATCAAGAATCACCCATATGCATTGTTTAGTTACTTAGATCTTTGATTCATAAAATTTACACAAACAAATAGTTCACATCCCAACTACTAACTTGGAGGATTTACTATTAAAGTGCATGCTTGTTTCACAAAAATATAGTTTGTTCTTACTTTGGAAGCAATATGTTAATCTTATGAAAAATCTAAGAATGACATTGTACCATTAGACCATAATGCAATAAAATATTGAACATAAATCTAAACATCAATATTATTTATACTAACTTTAAACACATAGAAAAAGCATGACTAATTCTACATATAACATTAGCAACAATAAGTAAAGATGAAGAAGATGATTAAAGAACATAAATACTCAAATGTACAAACTTTAAAGACACATATATTGAATAAAAAATATAAATAACATCACTTTGCATGTGGGATTATCCCTGTTGACGACGTTTTTCGTCAACTTAGAAATGAAGAGCAATTAAACAAAATGCCAAAGGAGACAGATAATAAGAGACACGATTTTTACGTGGTTTAGTAGTTAAAATTTGCCTAGTCCACGAGTCGGTGTTATTCAATTTTTGGAATTCTCTCATAGCTTTTCTGGAAGAAATTTTACAGAGTCTTCCCCATACAAATTGCTCAGTCCCAATGTTTACCGAGTTTTTCGGAAACGAATACGAACAGAATAATAAAAAGACAAGAGCTATAGAAATGCAGAAATGTAAATGAACACACAGTATTTTTACGTGGTTCAGGCGTTAACGAGCCCTAGTCCACGAGTCGATGTTATTATACTTGTAGAGAATAACAGTCAAACAGCTGGTGTATAAGGAACTCACAACCTCACAGTGTTTCTCTCGGGTTCTCTTGGAGAAGATGAAGCTAGAGAGATTTTAGTAGAGTTCTTGCTATGTGATTTGTTGGCCGTCCCCCCTATTGTAAAATGAGGGGGTCTTTATAGCTAGGGTTTTGGATTAGGGTTTTTCTCTACTCACATGAGTCTTAATTACACCAGCCATAAATAGGGGATACAATTACCGTAGTCACCTGGCTACCAGGCTCTATGTAGGTATATTTACGTGAAAGTATGGGGAATGCACAAAGGCAGCCGTCTTTTCCAAGTTGTCAGCGGAACAGTAGGCGAAATAGTACTTTTAGGCATGCTGGGATGTGTGCGGCTTTGACCTGTCGGGCGTGTCAGGCGGGATTCTGTGTCAGGCGGATATCATTCCAACTATGCCTCCTCCATGACTCGACCGCCTGGTCTTGTTCCGTGCGAGGCACGGAACTTTTTCCGCGAAGACCACTTGAAGAGCTTCTCCTAGAAGGAGCTTCCCCGAAGGATATCCCTTCGGGAATCCGGGAGAGGTGACGAGCTTCCGTGTCGCGTTTGCTTGAAAGAGTAATCCGGACACTACACGGGAGAGGCGAAGCCTTTCTGTCCATCCGCGAGCTCTGGTCACCTACCGTGAAAGACATTGATAATTCTGCTTCCCCGAGGATATCCATCTAAACGCTATCCGGAAATCTGGATAACATTTACCCCCCAAGGTCACAGAGCTTTGAGAGATCCGGGAGCTTGTACAGTCCTCCGGGTATTCTGGTTTCTTAGATTAGGCGAGGGGCCACCTCCTGTGTTCCTGGAAGGGTTCCTTTTTCTCGCCAGAGTGTTAGTATGAAAAAGAAAGGAAATTTCTTCTGTTTGAACTCAAGTACTCAAGTGCGGCAAGGGCCACGCGTCATGCCGGGAATGGCTCTGTGACCAAGACGTGTGCGTCAGGCATCTGAGTAATGATTTGACGGTTTTTAATGGTACACTGGGCCCGAGGTGGTATAATGATGGGAAATAAATACTTTATTCCCATCCGAGGAGTCATAAATAGGATCGTTGCTTCATCTCCAGCCGTTGGATCTGATGCACACGGAATGGGAAGATCGGGACCGTCCATTTGAGGAATTCGAAACGACTCCTTTCCTGCTATAAAAACGAGGGAACAGACCTTTCTTCTTCTTTACGCTTTCAAATTCTCTATCTTTCGGATTTTCAGATTCCCAAACCTTCGAACTCTCAGGCTTCCAAGCTTCCATTCCTTCGAACTTGCCACTTCTTTTGGTAAGGAATCTAGAAACTTTTCTTTTTGTTTGGCAGTGGGTTTATTCGCCGAAGTTCAGGGTTTGAATCGCCGTTCGTCTTTGCAGCTTTTACTTCTCGCGATCGTGCTGTGCAGTGATCCGGTTACTCCTTCAACCTTCAACTACCCGAATACCAGTAAGTATTTCTACTTTGCTCCTTTCCTCCCAAACCTAAGGTTGTTGGTAGTTGTTAGAGTTGAGTTTTCTGCCAGTATCGCCTATGTGCATGCGTGAATAGGGCTTTGATAGGCATGCGATTGATGTGAGTCGATAAGTAATCTCTTTGCATGCTTTGACGATTTGCATTTGGAAAGTTGTTCCTTGTCTTGCTTGCGCTGTTCTGGTTTGCTGTTTTAGGGCATAAGCATGAACGCCTTTAGGGTGTCTTTCTCTGGAAAAACACTTCTTTCGGCGGGCTTAGGCTCGGAGTCTGAGTTTGGTTCCTTGCTGTTCTTCGGGTGGCATGGTGCCAACCCCTCGGCAAGCTCGGTGGGAGCCTCTCCAAGCAGTTTTCAGGGAGGGTCTCCCCGACGCCTTTGATACCACTAGGGTATGACAAGGGTGCTGACTGCTTAGAGTGTTTTCTTCTTTGTTTCTTTTGTTCAGTGACGAACATCTCAAAGGAACAACTCATCGCTGTGGTAGAGGCTGATTCTGCCCAGGAGAAGGGTTCCCCTGTCACCGGCGCAAAGGGGAAAGGAAAGACAAAAGTGGTCGCGGCTAGCCCACCGACTACCAATAGTTCAATCTGGGAGATGGATCAGAAGCCGAACCTATTCAGGAACTACGACATGCTGGAGCTGTACTCCTCAGAGGCAGGCCTGAAGAACATCCCAGGCCTGATGTGGCACCGTCTGTCGGTGCTGGGCGAGTCGGCTAGTCAGAGCCACGAGGGTTTTGGTGCCTGGAGCTGGGCACACATAGTGTGTGGGGCGCACTTGCCCCTAAGAAGTTACTTTGCCAATTTCTGTGTGAAGGCGGGGATTGCCCCCTTCCAGTTGATTCCCCCCAGCTACAAGCTCCTAGCGGGGTGGTTCATCTTTTGCAAGTCCCGGAACTTGGAGGCTCCTACCCCGGAGGAGGTGTTGTACTTCTACGGGTTGAAGTCTCAGCCCATGAGAGGTCATCCAGAAAAGGTGGGATTTTACAGGCTGGAGAGGCACCCGGACGTGATGTGTCCCACCTGTCATACCGCGAGGGTTCCAGACCTCCGGGAGTACTGGTTCCTGACGACTGGCTTCCCACTGAAGAGGGTGCCAGCCCTATCTTTGGACTTCAAAGTCCCTGGTAAGTGCTCCTTCCTCTCCTTTTCAACTTTGTTTCTTTACGTTTGATTTGCCTTTCGGGAGGATCTCTAATGCTTGTATTTGGATTTTGCAGAAGTTGTTCCGCGGACACCTCGCTGTGCGGAGATGATAAGGAGGTCAAAGTTCTACGAAGGGCTCTCGGAGGAAGAGTTGAAAGTGGAGGGACTTGTGACCTCCGAATCTTTGAGGGAGTATGGGCTACTCGCCTCTTTCCAAAACATTGAGCCAGTGAGTGGCAGGGGGCAAAGTCAGGTGTCAGCTGACATCCGGGAGCAGATTGCCCTGGAGCTGTCCAAGGTGATCAGCCAAGCAGCCCGGGACGAGAATACTTTATCCCCTAGTTGGGCGGAGAGGTTCCTCGACCCCCAGCCGGAGGAAGAGGAGATCGAGGCTCGCCACGCCGCAGCTTACCCCAACGAAGGGACTCCGGGGGCTGGTACCTCCGGGAGAGGTAAGACTAGTTTTCGATTGATCCACACCCCCAGCCTGTCTGAGGTTTCCCGGACCTCTCAGATGGGGTTCGATCCCCGCTTCCTTAGGCTAGATCCACGTAGGATACCCTTTGACAGATATTGCGATAGGGTAGATGAGCTCCTCGGGTGTCTGAGTGACGGTAGTCTGCCAGAAGGTGTCATCATGGTTGACCCTTCTTCCCTCAGCATGTCATTCCCGGACTTCAAGGAGTACGGGAGCTTCCTGGAGCAGGAAGCGGTGTTTTGTTTTGCTCGGGGAAGGCCATCCACGTTTCTCGTGCATGGTCGTCCCTTTCAAACTTTTCTTTTTCTTGTTCCTTGTTCCCTGCTAGCGGACTTGCTTGTGCTTTTATGTTGTTGATTGTCTTGTCTTCTGCTTATCTTCTTTCACATTGCTTACTGGTTCGTTAACCTTGCTTCGTACGTTCCTTGCAGAATTTCCCGAAGCCAAGATGTTGGGGAGAGTTACCTTACTCATCAAGAAAGCCGCCACCAGCCAAGATCCGTCCAAGGGGAAAGGACGAAAAGCCGGAGCCTGTAGGGGAGGTAAAGCTGCCACATCCAAGAAGACAGGTGGCGAGGCGCATGTGTCTTCGGCGGTGGAGAGATCTCCTGCCAAGGGGCCCTCCAAGTCCATGGCGAACTCGAGTAGTAGCAGCGACGGGGAAGGGCTTGTGTTCCCCGTGAAGACGACTGGGGTGAGCAAGCGTCCCGGAGGAGATACTGAGGGCGCCAAGAAGAAACGCCTTAGACACTCTTCTCCCGGTCGAAGGCAACAACAACAACAACAACAACAACCACAACTACAACAACAACAGCAACAAGAACAATAGAGACAATCACCAACGCCACAGCGGCAGCAACAACAACAGCCAAACCAGCAGCAACAACAAAGGCAATTACTTCCGCTGCCGCAGCAGCAAAAGCAACAACAACAACAAAGGCAGTCACCTCCGCCACCGCAGCAGCAAAAACAACAGCAACACCAGCAACAACAACAGACCGGGGCGGTAGTGTCTTCCCTTCCGTCCTTAATACCCCGTCTGCCTCCTCCTCCAGCCCAAAGGGAGTCCACCCTTTCGGGGTCTCCTTCTTCTCAGCAAACAAACCTTCCTCTGCCTGGCCTGAAGTTCCACTTCCCGCAGAAACCAACCCGTTTCCCCACTGCCCTCCTGGAGGGTGTAAGACGGGTCGATAATTTTTTGAAGAGGCGGTTGGAGGCTGAGAAGGCTGTTACTCAGGGAAGGGCAGACAACTTGTCTGCCGTGAAGAGAGCTGAGTTGGCCGAGGGGGTGAGGTCTCTTCACCCGGCTGGAGCAGTTTTGGATGGCCCAGCCTTGGAGAAGAGGCTGGTGCCTAGGCTCGGACGTGCATTGGCGCCGTTCGGAGCGGAGATGATGGAGGACATGGCCCTGAGCTTGTGCGAGCTCAATTCTGAGAAATGGGCCATCAGTAGCAGTAAGGATCCGCTGTTGCTGACACATGCCGTGAAGCAACAATTGTCCGAGGTAAGCCGTCAGTTAAGCTTTGGGATCATCTGTCTTAGCACATTTGGTTCTGCTTAACTCATTCTGTTGTCTTTCCTTGCAGGCCTCTCTGATCGCGGAACGCTCGTTCCGGGAGGTGGGTGCAGTTCTGGTTCAGCTGGAGGAGAGCCAGGTGGCTCGCTAGGCCTTGGAGGCGGAGAAGCAGAAACTGTCCCAACAGGTCGAGAGCACAAGGGGGGAGGCTTCGGAGAAGATTGACCAGGCCCGGCGCACGGCTGAGGAAGAGGCGGAGAAGAAATATCTTGCCAAATACCGAGAGTACCGGGCCAGCGCAGAGACTGAGTTCAAACAATGGTCGGATGACTTGAAGGCCGAAAACTCCAAGCTCCGGGAAGAGCTATCCCAAGCCAGGGTGGAGAAGGATACCTTGGAAGCCCGCTTGCAATCGAAAAATGATCTCCTCCTTAAGCGGCAAGAGGAATATGCCACTCTTCAGAACAAGCTGCACGAGGAGGAGCAACTTCATAAGAGGAGTAGGGATCTCGTGTCTATGCTGGAGTTGGGGCTCGCCGAGAAGGATAAAGAGATCGGAGCCTTGCAATTCACTGCCAGGGGGCATGTGACCGAGAAGCAATCCGTGCTGAACCAGAATAAGGTGCAGCGCAAGGAGATTGATTCTCTTAAGGGAGAGTGGGATGCATCCAAGGCCGAGGTGGAAAAACTGAAAGATCAATTAGCTGTCGCGGAGGCAAAGCTGGCAACTTCCGAGGCGGAGCGCTTGAAGGAGAAGGAGGATGCCGAGGTGGTACTGAACAGGACGATTAATATATCGCACGTGGTCCTCATGCATCAACTCTGGAAAATGAACCCGGAGGTACTAGGCTATCTGGGAGAGGATGCCGACGCCATGAGGGAGAAGCTACAGGTGTGGGATCAAGGCCCGGAGGTGTACGTCCAAACTTACAACATTGATGAACCTGCTGGAGCCCCTGAGGCAGGAGATCCCGGAGAGGCGGGGACCTCTGAACCTGCCCGTGATGACGTTCCGCCTTCCAAGGAGCCGACTCCGCCAGCCCCAGTTGAAACCGCTGACCTTGAGGCCTTGGACGCGGACACTGCTGCCACCCCCAATGCTTGAAGGGGTCTTATCTTTAATTATTTTTCATTTGTGTTTTTCTTTGGGGCGAAGCTCCTTGTACTCTTTTCTCATTGCAAACATATTTTCCAAGTTCTTTATTTAACTTTGCGTTTACGGTAGACTTTTATACGGTAGAAACTGCTGTAGGGGCGCATGAGGTTTTGGTTCCAACGGCCAGAACCTATGCACTTCCAACTTGAAGCTCTAACGGCTGATGTCTTTTCCCACGTAGTTTCTAGGTTACGAAGGTTTCCTGGTTCCAACGGCCAGACTCCTTTCACCGTATTTTAGCTTTCCTAAGGCAAATAGCCAATCCCGGGACTTGTAGTTATACTGTTCGCTGGGATTGCTAAGGTGAGCCGTTCCATGGCTCGGAACGGGAGTTCTTTTGGTGAGCGTCGCTAGACTTAAGGTTAGATCTTTGCGAAGCAAAACTAACTGTCGTTGCGAACCTCATGGTGGCTGACTTCAGGGACCTGGCATGGAGCCCTGTGAGGCAAGGCTCGTTGCTTTCGGGGAAATTGCCACGCCCACCAGGTGCGATCCCGGAGCAGGGGCTTTGCGAAGCAAGGCCTGCTGTGAGTGGGGGATCGACCATGTCTGCTCCTGGAGCTGAAACTTGCAGTGGTCGAGGAGCTCGCCATGCATTATTTTGTGAGATCTGGAGCTGAAGCCTGCGAAGCAAGGCTTACAACGGTCGCGGATCTTGCCATCTTTCGCCTTGCGGGACCCGGAGCTGGAGCTTGCGAAGCAAAGCTCTACAGCGGTCGTGGAGTATTCTGCAAAGGACTTGTCAGGGAGTTGGGGGTGTTTCGGCGTAGCTCTCTGAATGTGCCCCAACCCACAGTCCTGTTCATCGCTGGGCTACACAGGAGATAATTTTCATGATGCATAATGGCAGACATTTCAATGGCAATTTTCACAAAAACACATAATGCGCACATGACACGTAATGCAAGTATGTTTATGGCAAAAACAAATTAACCTAAGCTTAACAATTTTAAAAAAATGCTAGCACATGAGTGGTGTTCTGTGTACGTTTTGTTCAAGGGGCGTATGGCTATGCCTTAGCCATGTATACCCCCCCAAGTGAGCGTGGGGTCCGGACGTCTCCGGACCGCGTGGTCACTTGTTGAAACGCAGCCTTGAACACAGGGATAAAAAATAGGGGTAAAAAATGCAGTAAAAGCGGAGTGAACCTCTCCGTGTTTCATTAAATTAGCCTGTGAGGCATGTGTTTTACAGCAGGGAGGTTTATCTCCACATTTTACACTTTTACTACGTCCACCAAGGACTTTCGACTAGATAGTCCGGGGCCTACTGATAGTAACGGCGGAGGTGCTCCGCGTTCCAGGCGCGCGGGACTTTAGATCCGTTGAGTCTCTTTAAGTGATACGTCCCATGGCCCACTTTTTCTTGTATTTCATAGGGGCCTTCCCAGTTGGGTCCGAGGACTCCCACTCCCGGATCCTGCGTAGTAGGAAATACTCTCCGTAGGACAAGATCCCCAACTTCGAATGTACGGCTCTTGACTCTTGTGTTGAAGTGTCGGGCTATCTTGCCTTGGTACATTTTTAGTTGGACCTGCGACTGCTCTCGGAGCTCTTCGATCATGTCCAGGGAATCCTGGAGAAGGGCATGGTTCCGGGTAGGGTCGTAGGTGTCCTGCCTGTGAGAGAGGATCATAGTTTCTACTGGGATGACGGCCTTGCAACCGAAGGTCATGGAATAAGGTGTGTGCCCCGTTGAAGTTCTCTCTGTTGTGCGATAGGCCCAAAGCACTCGCGGAAGTTCTTCCGGCCAGTGAGCCTTGCAGGCTTGGAGTTTTTTCTTCAACGTGGTCTTTAAAATTTTGTTTACTGCTTCCACTTGCCCATTAGCCTGAGGCCTGGCGACTGCGGTAAAGCTTTTGATAATTCCATGCGAAGCACAGAAGTTCGTGAAATGTTCACTATCAAATTGCTTCCCGTTATCGGACACAATCTTTCGTGGAAGCCCAAAACGACACACTATATTTCTGATGACAAAGTCCAGTGCTTTCTTCGACGTGACCGTGTTCATAGGTTCAGCTTCAGCCCATTTGGTGAAGTAGTCTACCGCGACTATGGCATACTTCACTCCGCCCCTTCCAGTTGGAAGGGAACCTACTAGGTCAATGCCCCAGACGGCGAACGACCAGGGGCTGGTCATTAAGGTAATTTCTGTAGGCGGCGCTCGCGGAACCTTGGCGTACCTCTGGCACTGCTCACATTTTCTGACATAATCCACACAATCCTTCTTCATGGTGGGCCAGAAGTATCCTTGTCGAAGGATCTTTTTGGAGAGGCTCAGCCCGGAGGTATGGTCGCCACAGAACCCTCCGTAAACCTCATGGATGATGGCGCTGATTTCGGTTCCGGCAACACACCTAAGGAAGGGTATGGACAACCCCCTGCGGTAAAGCTTTCCATCCATAACCACGTATCGGGGAGCTTGATACTGGAGCTTTCTTGCGTCAGCCTTATCAGTGGGGAGATCTCCGGTGGTGAGAAATCTGAGGATGGGTCCTATCCAGGAATGGGAATGGTCGATGATGGCATTTAACCTCTGTGTCTCGGTACTAGGTGCTTCTAAGTGCCCGATGGGCACTAGGCTGTATTGTTCAATCTCCGGGTCTGTTGCAAGCTTGGCCAGTGTGTCCGCGAGTGAGTTCTGGTCCCGGGGGACCTGGCGGATTTGGTAGCCTTTGAAATGCTGCAGGAGGCCGCGGGAGAGAGACACGTAGGCAGCCATTTTTTCGCCTTTCGTTTGGTATTCCCCGGATATTTGGTTTACCATAAGTTGGGAGTCGCTGTATACTTCGATTTTTTGGGCTCCGACTTCTCTGGCCAGTCGTAATCCAGCTAGCATGGCTTCGTGTTCTGCCTCGTTGTTGGATGCTGGGAACGCGAAACGGATGGCTCTCTGGAGCTGATGTCCTTCGGGAGAAATTAGGATGAACCCTGCTCCAGCTCCTTTTTCATTTGAGGCTCCGTCTACATAGACCTTCCATGTGGGAAGTTCCAGGACAGGATCTTCTGGGAGGTCATTCATTCCCGAGCATTCCACAATAAAGTCCGCGAGAGCTTGTCCTTTTATGGAAACACGTGGCTGGTAGTGGATGTCAAATTGGCTCAGTTCCATGGCCCATTTAAGCAATCTGCCAGAAGACTCGGGCTTCTGCAAGACTTGTCAGAGAGGGTGGTTGGTGAGTACTTTGATGGTGTGCGCCTGGAAATAGGGCCTTAGCTTCCGCGAAGCAATTAGCAAGCAGAGGGAGAGTTTTTCGATCATTGAATATCTGGACTCGGCGTCCAGTAACCTCTTGCTTACGTAATACACAGGGAGCTGGATACGGCCATCTTCCCGGACGAGAGCGGCACTCACTGCGTGCTCTGTCACAGCTAAGTATAAGAACAACGCCTCTCCTTCGACAGGTTTGGACAGAATGGGAGCTCGGGTTAAATGTTCCTTGAGGTGTTGGAAGGCTGCTTCGCATTCGGGGGTCCACTCGAACCTCTTGTTTCCTCGCAACACATTGAAGAAGGGGACACATTTGTCAGTGGCCTTAGATACGAAGCGGCTGAGCGCAGCTATCCTTATGGTAACGCTTTGGACATCCTTATGCTTCCGGGGGGAAGGCATATCTATGAACGCCTTAATTTTCTCAGGGTTGGCTTCCACTCCGCGGGAGCTGACAATGAAACCGAGGAACTTCCCAGACGAGACCCCGAAAGTACATTTCTTCGGATTCAGTTTCATTCCATACTTTCGGATCACGGCGAAAGCTTCCTCAAGGTCGTCACTGTGGTCCTGGACGTCTTGGACTTTACCAACATGTCGTCTACGTACACCTCCATATTCCTCCCCAGCTGGTCCTTGAACATCCTGTTCACTAGACGCTGGTACGTCGCTCTAGCATTCTTCAAACCGAAAGGCATGACTACGTAACAGTAGACACCCTTGTCCGTGAGGAAGCTGGTGTGTTCCTGGTCCGCGACATGCATCCTGATCTGGTTGTATCCGGAGTACGCATCCATGAAGGACAAGAGTTCATACCCGGAAGTAGCGTCTACCATCTGATCGATTCGCGGAAGAGGGAAACAATCTTTCGGGAAGGCTTTGTTTAGGTCCGTGAAGTCGATGCACATTCTCCAGGACCCATTGGGTTTCGGGACCAGAACCGGGTTGGCCAACCACACGGGATAGTGTGACTCCTGGAGAAAGCCTATGGACATCAACTTGTCCACTTCAGCTTTGACTGCTTCGGCCCTCACTGGGTCTAACGGCCTCCTCTTTTGGCGAACTAGAGTTGCAGATGGGTCTATGTTGAGTGCGTGGCACGCAACATTGGGATTAATCCCCGTCATATCAGCGTGGGACCATGCCAGGATATCTTGATTATTCTTCACAGTGGCCACGATCTTTTCTCGAATGGCCGATGGAAGGTTTTTCCCTACCTGAATGACTTTGGTGGGATCTCCCGGGTTGAGGATCACCTCTTCGACTTCCTCCATCGGCTCTATCGCTCTCTCGACCCCCACTCTAGGGTCGAGTTCGTCAACATACGCCCCTTGGGCACCCCCAGTTTCTGGTAAATCTCCCGCTAAAGGAGCGGCAACAACCACCTCCTGGACCGTGTAGACGGATCGGACGGAGACGTTATAACAGCTTCGTGCACTTCGTTGGTCTCCCCGGAGGGTGCCAATACGCCCGTCGTCGCATGGAAACTTCAGGCATAAGTGGCGTATCGAGGTTATGGCCCCATAATCGATTAGGACCGGTCGGCCTAGGATAGCATTATACACCGTGGGGCAGTCGACCACTACAAACGTGCAGTGCTTGAAGGCGCAAGCGTCGCTTTCTCCTCTGAGGGTGACTGGAAGTTGAATTTTGCCTAATGGCATGAGTGCATCCCCATTGAACCCCTGAAGCTGGATGGGGCATGGGGTCAGGTTTGTCTCGGTTAATCCGATAGCGTGGAAGGCAGCTTTGAAGAGGATATTTACGGAGCTTCCATTATCGACAAGGATCCGTGATACCTTCTTATTGGCAATCTGAGCTTCTACCACGAGGGGATCGTTGTGGGGGAAGTGCACATGTCGGGCGTCATCTTCCGTGAAGGTGATGGGAAGATCCATCATTCGGGGACGTTGAGCGGGTGACTGAACCAAGGCGCACATCTCTCCGGTGTGTTCTAACTCCCTCAAGTACCTTTTCTGGGAGTTGCGGGTACTTCCGGCAAGGTGCGGTCCTCCGGAAATGGTGGCTACGTGTCCGTCAACGGGTGGCGGAGCAAGGCCAGGCGGATATGGGTTTCCTGGTCCCGGAGCCAATAAGGCAATGGGTGCCGGAGGGGTTGGAGCAGGGAGCACTGGGAACTGAGACCCAGGAACTTGGGGGGGACCGGCTCCAGGAGCGCTAGCGGTCCCCCTCTGTCTCGGAGAATATGCAGCTCCGTGAACTACTCCCTGTCCGGGATAGATTATGGGTATCCTCACCCATTGACCGAGGTGTCCCGCTCTTGCCAGGGACTCGATCTCATCCTTCAGCTGAAGGCATTCGTTTGTGGTGTGCCCCACGTCTCCGTGGAACTCACACCTCTTATTGGAGTCTCGCGGACGCCTTCCTCCGTGAGACACTTTCGGGGGCTTCCTGTAGTTGACCATATTACAGGTCGCCCGATAGACATTCTCTCGCGAATCTATTAAACTGGTGTACTCCGTGAACTTGGGCTCATAGTCCTTCCGTGGTTTCTTTGAATGGTCTCCCCGGTTGGGGTTTCTTCCGCCTCGTTTATTCCGCGATTGGCTCAGATTTCGTTCTGGGTCTTCTGCTCGCGGTTGCGACGGTCCGGGAGCGATACTACATCCTGTCTGTACAGCTCCGTACCCAGAGAAATGGGTTTGACTCAGCGTCGGAGCAGACGCAGAAGGCCCATACACGCTTGGAGCGAACTGGGCTCCTGGAAGCGTGAGGGCTGGCGCGGGAGCTTGCGAAGCAAAGCTCGGCGCAGTCACGGAAGGCGTCAGAGCTGGGGGAACTCCAAAGGCCTGCTGGTAGGCATCCTCAAGGTTGATGATTCCCTGAGCTCTTGACATGAATTCGGACAGCGTTTCTGCCTGTCTCCTTTGCATTTCCCCCCATAGCAGGGAGCCGACAGTAAGGCCCGTTTGAAGGGCGATCAGCTTCATGTCGTCGCTGACCTTGGTCTTAGCAGCAGCTTCCATCATTCTCTGAATGAAAGCTTTGAGGTTCTCATTGGGTAGCTGCTTGATGTTGGTTAAGGAACCAACTTCCATGTCGTGGTCTCGGGCAGCGATGAACTGCCTTCTGAACGCGGACTGTAGCTCCTTCCAACTGTGGATGGATCCGGGAGCTAATCTTTTCCACCAGTCCTCCGCGGACTTGGTAAGGGTGAGTGAGAAGCACATGCATTTGGCATCTTCACTGACGCGCGCCACTTGCATCATTTTGTTGTATTTAGCTAGATGGGTGCGCGGGTCTGTCCTCCCCTCATATAATTCTATGTGGGGCATTTTGAAGTTATCCGGGAGGGACGTTTCTGCGATCCTCCGAATACATGGTTCCGGGTCCTCCTCCTCGGAGTCTGACAAGGCCCCACTTTGCTTCCGGACCAGCTTGGTCAAGGCAGCAATCTGTTCCTCGAGCCTCTTTGTATCACTCTCCGGGAGGTCACGTCCCCGGACCTTGTCATTAAGATGATTTCGCAGGTCATCTCCGCGAGGCCGGGCCTTTTCTCCTTTGGCCTTTTCATACTTGGCCTCCAACCTTCTTCTTAGGTCCACCATGGACCAGCTATCTTCGGAGTGTGTTTCCGCAGCCCGACCGTCCTGGTTGACGGAATCATTGGGGCGGTTGTTCCTTCCCCTAGGCCTGGGTGCCTTAGCACCGGGCCCTTTAGGCACAGAGTGCCCCCTTGGGGCTGAAGGACGTCTGGGCTTAGAAGCGCCAGAGACCTTCTGCGCGCGGGGGGGGGGGGGGGGGGGGCAGTCGGCCTGGTGATCCATGCCTTTAGGAGGTGCAGGGGCGTTAGTGCGTGCAGGCTCCCCAACCTTTTCTTTGCCCTTGTTAGGGGCGGTTTTGGATGGTCCAGCGGCGGCTGGATCCGGCATGGTGGCATCAGCACCACCTGGAACAAAGGCATCCTCGTCCGAGTCGCCTAGGTCTCCGAACTTGCTCTGGAGGCGCTCCATCATGCGCTGCATTTTTTCAGAGACGCGCTCCTGCTCAGCAAGCTTGGCCTTAGTGACCACCAGTTCTTCGGCTACTTGGACCAGTTCTGGATCCTTCTCGTAGTAGTAGCCGTCTTTGTAGTAACCGTCTCGGACATACTCTTCCTCGCTTTCTAGGTATGTCGTATCTTCAGTGCTGACCCGATCCTGGCGGGATGTCGGGTCTTCACCGTGGTGGTCCAAGGGTTTGTTTTGTACCACATCTTCCATCATAGTATCGGGGTTGACCCTAGCACTTTTGTCAACCGCAGATTTTCTCGTAGTCACCATCTTTTCAGTACACAGAAAAAGAGCTGACTAACAACTTCCTACAGCTCTCAATGGAAGCACCAAAATGTTTACCGAGTTTTTCGGAAACGAATACAAACAGAATAATAAAAAGACAAGAGCTATAGAAATGCAGAAATGTAAATGAACACACAATATTTTTACGTGGTTCAGGCGTTAACGAGCCCTAGTCCACGAGTCGATGTTATTATACTTGTAGAGAATAACAGTCAAACAGCTGGTGTATAAGGAACTCACAACCTCACAGTGTTTCTCTCGGGTTCTCTTGGAGAAGATGAAGCTAGAGAGATTTTAGTAGAGTTCTTGCTATGTGATTTGTTGGCCGTCCCCCCTATTGTAAAATGAGGGGGTCTTTATAGCTAGGGTTTTGGATTAGGGTTTTTCTCTACTCACATGAGTCTTAATTACACCAGCCATAAATAGGGGATACAATTACCGTAGTCACCTGGCTACCAGGCTCTATGTAGGTATATTTACGTGAAAGTATGGGGAATGCACAAAGGCAGCCGTCTTTTCCAAGTTGTCAGCGGAACAGTAGGCGAAATAGTACTTTTAGGCGTGCTGGGATGTGTGCGGCTTTGACCTGTTGGGCGTGTCAGGCGGGATTCTGTGTCAGGCGGATATCATTCCAACTATGCCTCCTCCATGACTCGACCGCCTGGTCTTGTTCCGTGCGAGGCACGGAACTTTTTCCGCGAAGACCACTTGAAGAGCTTCTCCTAGAAGGAGCTTCCCCGAAGGATATCCCTTCGGGAGTCCGGGAGAGGTGACGAGCTTCCGTGTCGCGTTTGCTTGAAAGAGTAATCCGGACACTACACGGGAGAGGCGAAGCCTTTCTATCCATCCGCGAGCTCTGGTCACCTACCGTGAAAGACATTGATAATTCTGCTTCCCCGAGGATATCCATCTAAATGCTATCCGGAAATCTGGATAGCACCCAACAAATGAATTTTTCCACGCTATTTATAGAGTGGTTTACAAAATATCTCCCCTCACATTTCGGGGGAGTTATTATTCAAATCGCAAATTAAATATAATTAAATGCATATAATTACACAATACACACATAAATCCCATGATATTAAGGATTTATTAACAGATTACAACCAGTCCCTTATATATAGGGATATTCAAACAGTAACTACGTTCACATGTGACTATTGACCTCGATTGAATGCCCCCGAGATTGGTCATCCACCACGAGCTCGCCAACTTGGTTTACCTCGGTCTTAGCAAGGGACTTTATCGAGATCATCCCTCCCCGAGCTCATAATGCCCGAGCTCGAGTTGTCTTGTCTGATGGCAGAAATTGAACCAGTAGATCTATACAAGTGTTGAACCTTTGTCATTGTAGCTTCGAGCTCGACTTGTAACCTCAGAACACCTCCGAGCTCACCAATTCTGACATCGTCATTTTAATACTCAGCGAGACTGTCCCTAATATTCTCATTAATGTTGATTATATGATGAATCTACTTATTTTGAGCTTACACCTTACAAGCCTGACTTTCGAGATCAAAATTTCCATTCTCGAAATTTGGATGTAATATTTTTCCCCCTCAAAAGTATCAGTTCGAATCCTATGAGAAGGAAAATTTTGAACTACTACATCAGAAAATTGAGCCACCCACCACACTCAAGTGTGGACACGCATCAGCCACGGATTGCGCAGTCAGAGTACTTGAGTACTCTTTTCATCTGCCCACGTCTTTTCGTATCTCAGCTTTTTGCCGCCATCGTCATATTTGCACCCCGTCCGTTAGATCGAGTACCAAATCAAACCAAAGGCCCTGATCTGTTCGACCTTTGACCTCCCTTTGGGACATATATAGTCACTTCATTTTCATCTTCCTCACTTTTACATTCCGATTTTCAGAGAGAAGAAAATGAACTAGAGCTCTCTTCCTCTTCTTTTGCATGTTCTTCAAGCTGAAGAAAAAAAAAATTTCAGCACTTTCGACTCTGTGAAGTCCTTCTTGAAACCGCTCCTTCAGTCGATGATTTTACTATATCCGCAAGCTTCTGTGTGTAAGTTTCAGTTCTTGACTTCTCGTTCTTTGTTTTTCATGCATTTTTACGTACTTCTCTGCTGTATGAATGTGTTTACTAGTTTCTAGCTTTTGCAAATATTTGATATTATACAAACTTTTGATTCAAAGTTTTTGACATCACGATTCTCAAACCCAGATTTAGTGTAAAAAAAATGCACAAATAGGTTTTTTTTTTTTCCAGATTAAGGGTAGTGTTTCGTGTAAGCCAAGAAATAGAGACTTTGATTTAGGGTTTTAACTGCACAAATCCCAAAAATATCACCTTTTTGGGTAACTGTCAGCTTTATCCCTGAAAATCTGGGATCCTTAAAACTGATATCCACTTCCCCACTCTCTCGTGTGAGTACATGCTCGAAGCCCAAAATTTACAATAGTTCGGGGCTCACCTTCAAACTCATCCTACCCTTTTGAGAATTCAGTCTTGATTGAGGTATATTCATGATCTCGGACTTTCGAGCTCATCACCAAAACTACATTTTCTGTGATTTCTTTCATGCCTGGCCCTCACCCTTTTCTTTCTTGTTAGATGTCGCAGGGCTCTAAGAATCGGTGGGGGTAAGAGCTCGCAATCCCTTATTCTCCATCAACTCCCAGTCCAGAATCACCCTTCACTCGGAACCAGCGCCTGATACGCGAGTACCAAGAAAGGTGCGAACAAGAAGACATCTGAGATCACTTTTGATGCCAGATTGACGAGGTCGAGGAGAGAAAGAGGAAAATACTCTGGGTCGCAATTTACCTAGATCCGGATCCCGAGTTCAGACCTGTCCCGCTCGATCCTAAACTCACAGTCACCATTGCCTTCAAACCTGGTGCCCTGTCGTTCTTGCTGATGGAAGATTCTTCAAGCCGCCCTTCCACCTTGCAAGCTGCTTCCATTCCTACCTCCAGAGAGGAATTCTTTGAGGCTGAGCATTATTGGAGCTCAATCACATCCACATGCTAGATATCCAATCTGCTAGCCTATCATGGCCTGAGGCTTTCGGGCACTTTGATGTGTCACCCTGCAACTCCGAGCGAGCGGAGCTGCTTCACCCCGGGAGATGGCAATCCCAACAGTAAAGTAAAGCTCCCTGCATGGAGTCGCGAGCACATGAGGGCAGGGTCTCTGCTCCCCCTGAAATCCTACTTCAAGGATTTTCTGTACTTTGTTGGACTTGCTCCCTTCCAATTCTAGACCAACTCCTACAGGGTATCCTCAGCCCTTAAGTCATTATATCACAAGCTGAAGTGGGAAGGACCTTCACCTCGAGAGATCTTACATATCTTTTTCCTCAAGAGCAACCCCTCTCGAGCTCGGGGAGGAGACGACTTCTACTACCTCTCGAGTTATCCGAAGGAAAAGAAGCTTTTCGAGGACATGCAAAACCATCCCCCGAACTTCAAGCTCGCATTCTTTTGGACGGACGGCCTCGCCCCCTCGAAGTTTTACTCCTTCTAACGCATTCGTAAATATTCTCAAGCCTAACCTTCTTTCTTTTTCATCAAATCGTAAAGCTCAGAATTCTAACGTTAAACTGTTATCACAGCCAACTACCACCGCCCCACTCCCACTGACTCAATGGTGGTACATAAGGTAGCTTTGTTCCACTGTCTTATGGACAGCGATCGCTGTCGTATCTTCTCCATGAAGAGTGACTTCGAGCCTGCAGCCTTTTGGAGGAAGGCCAGTCGACTAATGACTCTGCCTACTGCAAATATTTCCAGTGGGAGCACGTGTCTGTTGACTGCGTTTTTAGCCAACGACGTGAGAACGTCAAATATGACAAGCCTTCAAGAGAATGTAAAACGACACAGACAGTTTAAATAGGAAAAGTAAATAACACAGGAGATTTTTATAGTGGTTCAGCCCCGATTGTCGGTAATAGCCTAATCCACTTAGAGTTGTGATTTATAGACCTATACTCAAGATCAGATGGACTGAGCCAACTGAGTTTCTTCAGTACAGATTGTGAAAATACAAGAGTTCTCTCAAATATCAGCACTTTCTCTCTCTAGAATACTCAGACCCAATTTTCTCTCTCTAGAAAGAAGAAGCAGCAGAAGCCCCTCTCTCATCCCCTAAGCCCTCTATTTATAGGCCTGAGATACTCAACTGATATCCCCTTTAGATAGGGATATTTTATTATTCATCTTATATTTAAATTACAAAAAAATATATAAAATACAACAGATTCCTCAATTTGAGTGAGGAATGAGAGATTCCCGGATGCTTAGACCAACTCTTGCTGAAGTCGTTCCGGGGATTTTGACGTAGTCTCACATGCATGTTGATTACTCCTTCAAGCTTTCCTTGGACCAAGGTGATACAAGCTTGGCTCTCCTCGGACCAAGGTGGTCTGAGCCAACTCCCTTGGCACCTCACCTCGGGCAACTTTGAGGCAACCTCCTCCATGACATGTCCGATCGGACATGATGGCCTTCTCCTCGGACCAAGGTGGTCCGAGGCATCCTTCTCTCTTGTTTCTCTCCTCAGACAAGTCCGAGCATACCTCCTCCATTCAAGGTCCCTTCGGACCTTGTGGCCTTCTTCTCGGACCAAGGTGGTCCGAGGCATCCTCCTTGGCATCTCACCTTGGACAAGTCTGAGGCACTCTCCTTTAGCATCTCCCAACTATGTCCGATCGGACATTGTGTAGGCTTTCCTTGTCAAAATCTAAGTCTCCATTCTTGACTTGCATGGGACTCCTCCTCCTTAGCTATTTACCTTGGACACTTTCAAGCCAACACTTAGGAAACCTTGGGAGGCTTACCTCGGACACACCCTTGGGGTCTCCTAGGACCAAATCCTCCTTGGGGTCTCCTAGGACCACATACTCCTTGGGGTCTCCTAGGACCACTTTCTCCTTGGGGTCTCCTAAGACCACTTTCTTGAGTTCTCCTCGGACCTCATTCTTGGGTTCTCCTAGGATCACTCTCTTTAGCCTCCTAGGATGCATTTTGTCATCTTTATTGCCATGCCATTGATCTCCAATTTTTGGGTATAACAGTGTCCCTTCCTACCGACAAGCTTCCTCCCAGGAGGAGATCTTCGAGCTCACGGGCTCACCCCCCTGCAGCTCTCCGTAATGACCGTCTCGCTTCAGGAAACGAAGCTCAAGACAAGGCTTCGCCGAGCTCGGGTAGTAGAGGTAAAGTTGTGCTTAGCTCCAAAATGTGGTCACCTTCCTTGCTTAAGCACAAACTCGACACCTTAATCCTTTTCCCCGACCCTAGGGATAATTTTTACGTTTGATCCTGGGTAGATCATAGCGTGCATAGGTTCAATAGTTGACTAGGCCCGTTTCAAACCATGTATAGTCTAAATGAGGTATGGGACGGGGTCGCTGTTCAATACGGGACCAATATATATAGGGACCTCTCGAGGCTAACCCCTACTTATAGAGAAGGGACTCCCCCAGCATCCTCGGAGGATAGAGGAATTACTTGGTCGCCGAGCTCAAGCTCGATAGAGAGTACCAATTAGGTTTATTTTCTCCTTATTTTTGCTTCTTTTAGTGGCTTAGCCTCATACACTAAACTGTAACTTGTATGTTTCGCAGACGATATAGACTCTGACCTGGACAACGTGCTCATCTGCCCCGCAGGAGCCAAGGGAAGCAAGCGCCCAAGGGCGTCCCTCCAAAGCCCTGAAGAAAACCAAGGTGACTCCTCCAGCCTCGGCTATCCAAAATCCGAGCCATGCTATCAACCCTATACCCGAGGTCAGGGTCTCTATTGAAGTGGAGTTGGTGGCGCCTGCAAACTTTTTGCCTCTAGTCTCATCTCCCAAGCAACCTGCACCGGCCCCCAGAAAGCAGCCCCTACTCGGGAACGTCTTCCGTCTATCTCGACCCACGTTCCCGAGTATGTGATTGATCCAGCTGCGGGGTCACATGGGATCAACTTAGGCTCAGACATCTTATCCCAAGCCGGCCAAAACCTTAGCAACCTCGGAGCTCCCCAATGGCAGTTCCTTACCTCCTTTCGTGACATAAACACCATCTTTGACAAGGGCAGCGAGCTCTTCACCTTGGTAAGTCATTTTATTTCGGTAACGTTGCCTATACATACTTATCATATATGTTTAATAACCCATTTTTGTTTATGTGTACAGGCTTTCGCCGCGTTTGTGCAACACAACTTCAAGTTGAACAACGAGGTTTTAGCGAGTCGGGCCTACGCTCAAGAGGCGAAGAACCTCCAGTTAAAGCTCGCAGATGAGGTCAAGGTCATGACGCTGAAGGTGTTCGAGCTTGAAAAGAAGTTGGAGGCTGCCCTGGTGTCTACCCAAAGGGTGTCTGATCTCAAGTCTACAATGGCCGTGACTTTGAAAAAAGTCGATGCCAAGAACTCCGAGATCAAGGAGAAGGACTCCAAAATCAGAAAACTCCAAGAGCTCAATGCCAAAATGGAGGAGGAAAAAAAGGCAACCTTCGATATGAGAAGGCCCACCTTCTTGAGGAGTTCAAGAAGAAAAAAGATCATGCCGTCGAAATTACGATGTACCATATGTGGGTCAACAGCCCTGAGCTTGACACCAGTTTCTTGGACACCCTTGAGGTCGAGTTTATTGAGAGATGGCAGGCTCGCCTCGACGAAGAATACGCCAGGGCTAAGGTTGAGTAGACTGCTGGAGCCTCTGGAGCCGCTGGAGGGGAGGAACCTACTCCGTGAGGGTGAGGTCATGGGTTGTGTACCATTAATATCTTTTGTAATAATTATCTTAATTTATACACGCCCTTAGGGTGAAGACAATTCTCAGCTCGATTCAGAGCTATTTTTTATATAACAACGTTAATCCTTGATGCAAACAATCTTCTGGGTCGAAAATCTTTCATGAATTTGATTTTTCTTTCAGCTTTTTGTTTTAATATTATGCTTTACATTTCTAAGTCGAAATATTTTGAGCATGTTATATTAAAAACTTGCATTTATATTTGTTTAACCATACAAATACATATTTATTGGATTTATGCTCGAATTCCAATGCATTCATGCACAGTTTGTTCGAAATATCCATGTTCGACTTTGTCAATGTCAAGGTCAAACCTTACTTTCACCACGTACTTGAAAGTACTTAATTCGCATGTAAGTTGAGTAGTTTAGTTATATCTTGCTTTTCTAGTCACTTTTTCTCGTCCTCGAGTAGCTCCTCAAGGTTGTGAGGTCGAAACTAATTTTTGCAAAATTTTCCAGCCTTGGGATTGACTTAATTTGTAGTTGGTTTATTTTCTATTCCAACTTTCTTGCTTGTCGATTAATTTTAGCTGGTTTGTTCCAAACTAATTTAGCTTGTGTTTGGTTTGTAATCCATCCACTTATAATTTTTTTCAATCTGGTTAAGTCCAAGCAACTTTAGCTCGCATGTTTGGTTATTACTCCATACACTTTTAGTTCGCGTGCTTGGTTATTATTCCATACACTTTTAGTTTTAACGCTAGGTTAAGTCCATGCAATTTTAGCAAAATTTTCATGTTGGGTTAATGATCCAGACATTTTTATTCTATGTTATTTATTTTTTCAATCTGGTTAAGTCCAGACAGCTTTAGCTCGTGTGTTTGGTTATTACTCCATACACTTTTAGTTCGCGTGTTTGATTATTATTCCATACATTTTTAGTTTTAATGATGGGTTAAGTCCAGGAAATTTTAGCAAAATTTTCATGTCGGGTTAATGATCCAGACATTTTTATTCTATGTTATTAATTTTTTATGGTATGATTGTATACCACTGATGCCCCCTTAATATCCTATGAGTGTGACCATAGGTTATTGAATTAAGAGAGTTTGCAAAAAATACAACATTTAATCAAGAAAACAAATTTTTGAACAAAACTTAACATTTTATTAAACGAGCTTGGTTACAACGAAAACATCATTTCCACATTATTGATAATAAGGTCGTAGATGTTCGCCATTCCAAGCTCGTGGAACCAACTCTCCGTTCAATCTCGCCAATTTATACACCCCAGGTCGGATGACAAATTCGATCTGGTACAGTCCTTCCCAGTTAGGTCCGAGTACCCTGGCAGACGGGTCTCGTGTAGCTAAAAATACGAGTCGTAGTACCAGGTCTCCCAATCCAAATTTTCTATCTCGAACCCTCTTATTAAAGTACATTGTAGCTTGTTGCTGGTATGCAACATTTTTAAATTGAGCTTCATCTCGTCTTTCTTCAATGAGGTTTAGGCTTTCTTCGAGCTGGGATTGGTTCGAGGCCTGACTGTACGCGTGGCTCCATATTGTAGGAATTTCGACTTCAATAGGCAACATGGCCTCGCACCCATACGCTAGGGAGAAGGGAGTATGCCCGGTTGAAGTTCGAGATGTGGTTCGATAAGCCCACAAAACATGAGGTAACTCCTCGGGCCACCTTCCCTTAGCCTCTTCTAACCTTTTCTTTATTGAGCCTTTTAGGGTTTTGTTGATTGCTTCGACCTGGTCGTTTGAATGGGGATGGGCGACGGAGGAGAAGCTTTTTATTATCTTATTTTTTTCGCAGAAATGGGTAAACAGGTCACTGTCGAATTGGGTTCCATTGTCCGACACTATCTTTCTGGGCATCCCATATCGGCAGATGATATTTTTTACCACAAAGTCTAAAACTTTTTTTGAAGTAATAGTAGCCAAGGGTTCAACTTTGATCCATTTCGTGAAATAATCAACCGCAACCACAATGTACCTTACTCCACCTTTGCCAGTTGGCAATGAGCCTATAAGGTCAATTCCCCACACTGCAAATGGCCATGGGGAGGTCAACATGGTAAGCTTGGTAGGTGGAGCTCGTGGAATTGAATCAAATCCCTGACATTTATCACATCATTTGACATACTTGAACATGTTTGCCTTAACTGTAGGCCAGAAATACCCCTGTCTTATCACTTTTTTGGATAGACTATGCCCTCCAGTATGGTCTCCACAAAATCCTTCATGAATTTCTTCCCAAATTTTCGTCGCCTTGAGTAGAGTTACACATCGAAGTAATGGCATAGAATACCCTCTTTGATATAACCTTCCTTCCACAATAGTGTACCTCGAGATCTGATACATCAGCCTCCAAGCCTGGTTCCGGTCTGCTGGGAGACTTCCAGTTTCGAGGTAATCGATTATTGGGGTCATCCAGGTACATTGTGAGTCAATCATGCATATGTCCTCTTCATCAGGCTCGCTGATACTAGAGGTCGATAGAAACTCTATTGGGACCACGTTCACTGTATCGGCCTCGTAGGTTGTAGTGAGCCTGGCCAACGCGTTTGCATTTGAATTTTGTTCTCGGGGGACTTGCTCTATAGCATAAAATTCGAACTGTCAGAGCGCAACTTTTGCTTTCTCTAGGTACGCGGCCATTTTAATGCCACGAGCTTGATATTCCCCTAAAACATAGTTGACCACCAGCTGCGAGTCGCTATAGCAGTGTATAGCCTTTGCTTTGAGTTCTTTGGCTATTCGAAGTCCTGCTAGTAATGCTTCGTACTTAGCCTCGTTATTTGATGCTTCGAAGTTGATCCTTAAAGCGGAGTGGAATCGATTTCCTACTGGGGTAATCAGTATAATGCCTGCCCCGATCCGTTTTTGTTGGAGGATCCGTCGACATAAAGTTTCCACAACTCGTGGGCTGCGGTTACAACTTCGTCATTTGAAATTCCAGTACACTCAACAATGAAATCCGCCAGGGCTTGTCCCTTGATGGTCATTCTTGGGTGGTATGTGATCTCAAATTATCCGAGTTCGACAGCCCACTTTAACAATCTTCCGGATGCCTCTGTTTTGGACAAAACTTGTTGTAGTGGTTGGTCAGCTAGCACATGAATGGGGTATGCTTGGAAATAAGGTCAGAGCTTTCAAGATGAATGTACCAGGCTGAGAGCCAATTTTTCCATCAACGGGTATCTCGATTCTACCCCCAATAACCTTTTGTCGACATAGTATACAAGCTTTTGTACTTTTTTCTCTTCTCGGAAGAGCACCACACTAATGGTGTGTTTCGTTGTCACGAGGTATAGATACAAAACCTCTCCCGTGATAGGTTTCAACAAGATTGGTGGTTTGGCGAGGTGCTTCTTAAGGTTCTGAAATGCGAGCTCGCACTCCTCTGAACACTCGAATTTTTTGCCCCCTCTCAAAAGGTTGAAAAAAGGAAGACAATGGTCAATGCCGCCATCCGTCCAGTTAAGCTCTTGAGATCCTTGTGCTTCTAAGGTGAGGGCATTTCTATCAATGCCTTAGTCTTGTCCGGATTAACTTCTATCCCTCGTGCATTTACTAGAAATCCAAGGAACTTTCCCGAAGACACTCCGAACGAGCACTTTTGTGGGTTAAGTTTCATGTTGTACTTTCGAAGTACGGTAAAGCACTCTGCGAGATCATCGACATGTTTATCGTTATGTTTCAATTCAACTAACATATCGTCAACATAAACTTCCATGTTATTTCCTATCTTCTCGGCAAACATCCTGTTCACCAGCCTTTGGTATGTGGCTCCAGCATTTTTTTGCCCAAAAGGTATGACATTGTAACAACATAACCCTTTGTCAGTCACGAAGCTCATGTGTTCCTGATCCGGTGCATGCATGGCGAGCTGGTTATATCCAGAATAAGCGTCCATGAATAACATGATGCCATGACCTGCAGTGGCATCTACGAGCTGATCTATCCGAGGCAAGGGGGAAACAATCTTTAGGGCATGCCTTGTTAAGATCTGAGTACTCAATACAGGTTCGCCATTTTCCATTGGGTTTCAAGATCAACACTGGATTGGAAATCCAATCAGGATATAAGGCATCTCGTATGAATTGATTTGCCTTTAACCTGTCGACCTCCTCCTTGAGAGCCTTCTTTCTATCATCATCCAGGAGTCTTCATTTTTGCTGCTTCGGGGGGAAGCTTTTATCAATGTTGAGCGCATGACTCATGCCATTCGGATTGATTCCAACCATGTCTGAGTGCGACCATGTAAACACATCCTGGTTTTCTTTCAAGAAGCAAATTAATTGCTATCTTGCCTTTTTAGAAAGGTTCTGACCCACCTTCACCACCTTTGTAACATTTACTGCATCGAGCTTTACCTCCTCGAGCTCTTCCAAAGGTTCGAGATCGGCTCTCTCATCTACTCTGGGATCGATCTCCTCATAAATTTCAAAAACGGCTTTATTTATTTCTTGGAAAACTACAAGGGCTTGCACACTTGTATGACTTTTTCCTCTTATATAAATGCTATAACACTCCCTTCATGCGAGCTGGTCTCCCTTTTAGCATCCCGATGCCACTAGAGGTCGAGAACTTGATGGCCAAATGCCTAACAGACGATACTGCCCCCAGTCCAATTAGAGCGGGTCTCCCGAGCAGTACGTTGTAGGCCAATGGGAGGTCCACCACTACAAACTCCATCATCTTGGTTACTGAGACTGGATAGTCTCCCAAGGTTACGGGGATTTTGATGGATCCCATACAGGCAATCTCTTCTCCTCAAAAACCGTACAACGTTGTTGCACATGCTTTCAAATCGCGAAGCGTGAGTCCCATCTTTTCTAGAGTGTCTTTGTAAAGGATATTCACTGAGCTCCCGTTACCAATCAGAACTTGTCGTACCCTCTTGTTCGTGAGCTGGAGTGTAATGACCAGGGGGTCGTTATGAGGAAATTGGACATGTGAAGCGTCCTCTTCGGTAAATGCTATGGGTTGAGTCTCAACCCTCTGTTGTTTTGGAACTCGCAGCTCGGGTTCATAAGAAGAACCGTCTCTGGTCTTGAGCTCGTTTACGTATCTTTTTTGGGTGTTCCTGTCCAAACCTATGATATGAGTTCCCCTCGAGATGGTTACTACATCCTCTCCATCAATCGGAGGGGGTCTCTCATCCTCCCGAGTTCAAGAGTTATTGTGTAGGGCAGGCTGCGCGGCTGCTGCCCTCTGACTTGTTGATGCTTGATTGGGATTTCGATTTCTGACGTATTGACCGAAATATCCCCTCGAGATTAAACCTTCGATCTCGTCCTTTAATTGCCAACACTCGTCGGTTGTGTTTCCAATGTCTCTATGGAATCTATAGTATTTATTTGAGTCCTTTTTCGCCTTCTAATTCCTCATGGGGTTAGGTCGTCTGAACGGGACCTGGTTTTTATTGGCCAAGTAAATATTCTCTCGAGACTCATTGAGCTCGGTATACACCTTGTATATGGAGAAATATTTATCCCCTTTCTTCTTTTTACCTCCATCAGCCTCAGGGTTATTCCCTTCGTTCTTCTTGTTGGGAAAACTCATACAAGATCTTTTATTTATTTTCATATAGATCTAATATTAAACAAATCAATATGAGATAACCTAGAACATGTTTCTAAAATTGAATTCAAAGAGAAACAACGATAAGAATACTTACAATATACATAACGGAATGAATGAGTCCTTCCTTCAGTTTCTCTAGCCCTTGTATCCTTTCTGTCGTAGAGTATTATCAAGAAACTGAATCGATCTTCAATTTTCTTCACAGTCTTCCAAAGTATCCTTGGAATCACCTAGACTAGAGTGGGAAATTCTCAACACATGAGATAGATACAGAGAGAAGAAGAGAAAATAACAAAGAGGCTTAGAAAAAGACTTGTGTTTAGAGAGAATCTAAAAACTATCAGAAAATTTGACTTGTCAAACTTGTGTTTTGACTTCTCTCTAAGAACTCCTTTTATAGACTCAATTAGACCATTTAATTTAATTAAAAAATTAATAAAATAATAGCCAATATGAAGCCCTAGGTCAAAATTATCATGGGCTTTAGGCCCGTGAAATTTCCCATTTGATTATAAGCTCATTGGACTTAAAATCAAGGCCTGTATTATTTTCTATTGATTTAATTAATTAAATAATTATTTAAATCCTTTATCAAATTAATTATATATAATTTGAACCTTGATTTAAACTTGTTTATTAATTTAGATACTAGTTTTCTTTAATTAATAAATCTGCCCTAATTTCTCTTTACTTCTCTAAATTACATAACTCTGTGAAACTATCCAAAATTGACCTAGTCAACTTTGATAATTCTAATTGATAATTAAATCAATTAATTGAGACTATCTAGATGATTTTATCCAAGGTACAATGGGGACCATGGGCCTATGAAATCAAGCTCCAATAAGTTATCATAAATCTAACAAATAAATTTACTAACTTATTAATTCCTCGTGACTCCACTAAAGACTCGGAATTGCACTCTTGAATTCATAGAACACTTTATAACAAATATAGATACGCTATTAATAATCCATTTTTACAGCCATAATTGTCACTCAATCCTCTATTGACGGTCTACAATGAGATGGGACTAAAATACCATTCTACCCCTCTTTGTATTTTATCCTTAAAACACTTAGTTCCTTGTAAATGATATTTCAGTAAACTAATTTAATTACTGAAATGAGATCTCTATCATTTAACACCTTGAACCAAACTAAAAGGAAACCATCGTTTCACTTCTTCATCAAAAGTTATAGATGTTCATATCTATGATTAACCCTCCCACTCAATTATTGTAACGCCCTAAACTCCAGGGACTGTTACGGTGTGCCTTGTAAACAGTGCTAAACTCGCTAATCGAGTCATTTGGCCAAAATCGTGTAACTAAGTATGATCAGCAGTTTAGGGATTAAAAACTTCGGTTAAGATGTAACATTTCAATAGAACGTTTACTGTATACATTGGGATCCCAAAAATATAATTTAAAGGTCTATTAAAAGAAAATATTTGCAACCAGTCGATCTAAGCGGCAAAACAGGGTTTAGCCCTAGTTCCTCTCCTTCAAACCTCAACCGTGGCGGTCGAGCAGCTGCATATGTACACATCGTCACCTAAGCTCTCCAACTCAAGGATGGTCTAGCTTTCTTTTTCCTTTACCTGCACCACAAAGCACACGTGAGCCAAAGCCCAGCAAGAAAGCTCAATATGCTCATGAACAGACATATCATGATATCAAATCATATCTGGCATGCCTAGCAAACATAGCTTTATTCAAGCATGCAAATAAACTCAAACAATGCTGGGGAATCAAGGATATGAAATCCTGCCCTCCTGATTGGATGACTATTAAGTCAATCCTAATCATATGAGTGATTTAACACTTGAGGTTCTGGTAAACCATACTTAGTGACTGACAAGCAAGTCACTACGGGGCTCAGTACCCAAAGCCATGCAAATGATGATCAGAATGATCATACAGAGCTTATAGCCCTAAACAAATGAGTGAATATCACTTTGAGGTTTTGTTAACCATACTGAGTGACTGACAAGCAAGTCACTATGGGGCTCGGTGCCCATAGTCGTGTAACGAAACCGTTACCTGGGCTTTCTTGCAATGGCTCTATCAGATGAGTGACTGATGGGTAGTCACTAGCTTAAACAGATGAGTGACTGATGGGTAGTAACTAGCTTAAACAGATGAGTAACTGATGGATAAGCCACACAAGCGCTTTTAGTTTTCATCAAACTTGAGGTTGGTCCAGAATTAACGCGCTTCTGAGTCATTTAATGCAGATGTCGATTAGATCTAATCTTTATTGGCTTGCGTTGAACACGCTAAGGCCATCCTGACTTATGAGTCAGCACTGTGTGACTAGTGCCCAGTACCACTGCCGAACCTGACTAATAAGTCCCTGCTTCACAGTTGATACTGACACCTTTGCCAATTCTGACTAATTAGTCAGTACCATGCACAAGTAAGCATTGCTACCAAACATATGTCAAATGCCAAATATTCAAACGTAGGGCATTCAACATGCTTACTTAACAATTGCTAGCACAATTATGATCATGCACAAACACAGAGACTCAAGCTCTGATCAGTCTCATAGTCAATATTCATGGCATGCCCTAATCACATGTTTCTCGTGCATCACATGCATCACAATTAATCATCCAGCATGCCTCAATAATAACCATATACAAATGAGCAAGATTGTTAAGCATTCAATAAGCTATCAATGTCCACATTTAAGCATCCAACATGCATCAAGAATAACCATGCATGTCACATATGGGGTGCAGTTTTCTTACCTCGGGTTCGAGCATGTTATCCAAAAAACAGGCATGGATGACGTGGCAAGTGATTTCTGGACACGTGGCTGACACCTGGCAGAATTCTGTTAGAGTATCGACCAGTAAAATATTGCAAGCATAGGCAGTTGGGCTTTTCCTACGACCAGCATGGTCGTACATTCCGCGTATTACAAGATAATTTTATAAATATCTTAGTCAATCCCGAGATTGTCTCCAATAATTCCTGATTATCCGATTAATTGGGAAAGAATGTCTGTAACAAATTAATGTAATCTTCCTTGAGCCTATAAATAGAGAAAGATAGTTCAAGGAAGGGACTTTTGGCTTTCTAATTATCTGAGATTAGAGTCTTACGAGTGTATTAGAGCTATCATACTTGATATATTGTTTTGTTCTTCAGAGGTTGGTGAAACTCATTGAACCCTAGTTCTTTGATCACTCCTTTGAAATATTATATCAATAACAGCTCAAGTGGACGTAGGTTATTACCAGATTCTGGGGCCGAACCACTATAAATTCTTGTGTGCTTTACTGTTTTTGTCATTATTCTCATTTCAACATATCTGTCCACATCAAGAATTTTTGACTCCGTGTCAGTTGACCAAAATCAGGGTCAACATTCTGGTACTTTCATTGAGAGCTTGATATAATTTTGTTGAATTTTCAATGGCGAAAACCACAAAGAAGACTGGACAGGCGGCTAGCGCTGCACCATCTCAACCGCCTCTTCCTCCTCCAAATGTGCCTGAAGATGAGCCACATTTGGAATTCGATGAGAAAGAATTGGATTCCGAGACGCTGAGGAATACCCTGGGGGTATTGCAGGATGAACTGGCCAATCTGAGGGCCAGTCAAGAAAGTGTTGCTGAGATTATGGCGCGGCAGCAACAAGAGATCGAACGACAGTGCCATGAATTAAGTGAAAGGCAGGCGAAGATGGACCGCCATCAGAGGGAGGCCATGGCAGCCCTCTAAGCAGCCTTACAGTTGGCTAGGAATTAGGTTGTACCTGCTTCGCAGCCTAATCAACCTACAAATGGATCGCCCCAAAGGGGTCCCAATCCTAGCCCGCCTATCCAGCCCTCGATCCCCCAAAGGCCCGAGCAGCCACCAATGCCTCAGGACGATGCCCCGATGAGGGACCCTAAGGCACAACCTCCATCCCAGGCTGGTCGCGGCAATCCCCCACAACCAAGGCAGAATAGAGCCGGGCAGCCGCCCCACAGTCCTAGACGCCATAGGGGCGAAGAGCCAAACCCTCATAGCAGAGGATAGCATCCTTCTGGCAACAGAAGGAACTCAGAGACAGGCTCTACGGTCCAGGGCCCCCCACGGCATGATAATGCACGTGGACCTACTGACCAATGCAAGCCACCCTCTAACGCTCGGGAGGTTCCAGCCCGGGAAGGCAACCGAGGGAACAGTCAATCCCATCATAGCCAATCAAGATTCAGAGATGGCCATGATTATAATGAGGCCGACTCAGGCAGAGGAAATGCCGGTCGAAGAAATGAAGAAAGAGGTGGGGGCAGAAGCCTACCACCTAGGGATGACCAACCCGAAAGATGTGACGCTGGGGGGCAGCCTAGACAAAATAACGTCTTTAACCATCTTGGAGCCAGCGAACAGCGGCGAAGGGATGAAGATTTAAGAGATGTACTCAACGATTGCAGGGAATGGCACGATGAGTACATTCCCCCAGCAGCAGCAGAGGCCCCGGTGATTCCTGGCGCCGTGCAGGCCCAGATAGATGCCCTCAACTAGGCAGTGCTACAGCTGATCGGGGGTAGAACATCTTATATCGATCACGATAGGAGAAAGGGCACTCCTTTCGTTTAGAGGATAGCTATGGCAGAAACTCCTCGCAAGTTTAAGATGCCTACACTTCCGAACTTTGACGGGTATGGTGACTCGGTATCTCACATCAACAAATTTGAGATACAAATGGACATTCAGAAAGTGTCCGAAGACGCTCGGTGCAGGATCTTTCCTGCTACACTTTCTGATGCAGCACAGGAGTGGTTTTTTAAATTCCCTCCTGCAAGTATTGTTTCTTGGGAGACGTTCGTAAAGGAATTTTACGGAAAATTCTATGCGGGTCGTGTGCAGCCAACTGAGGCAAATCAGCTGGTCGAAATACGCCAGCAAGACGGAGAACCACTGAAAGATTACGTCCAGCATTTTATGCGAGCAGCTGCTGGAGCGAAAACAGTGGGAGACGAAGGCAAGATGATGGCCATAAATACAGGGGTTAAGCGCCGCACGCCTCTTTGGAACAACCTCAGAAAGCATGGGGTCAGGACTACCCAGGAATTTTTAGATCGAGCTGATCGATACATCAAGCTCGAAGATGCCATAGCCAGTGAAGGAAAGCCCCCAGGCAAGGATAAGGGGACTGTCGAGCCCACCAAAGCCGCCAATGGGTCAAAGCCCAACAACAACGGCAAAGGCAACGGGAACAGCAATGGCAATGGCAAGAATGGAGGGAAACGGCTGCATAATGAGCCTTCCACCTCTGACAATAAACGAGCCAAAGGTAATCGTTATGAACCTCGGTTCACTAACTACACTGCCCTTATTGAGTCTAGGGGAGAGGTGTACCAGGCCACGAGTTCCAGTGTGCCTTATAAAAAACCTGCTCCCATTCGTAAAGATATTTTGAAGAGAGACACTACCAAGTTCTGTCGTTATCATAACGACTACGGACATGATACCAATGAATGCAACCAGCTGAAGGATGAAATCGAGTTCCTTATTAGACAAGGACACTTGAGAAGATATGTACGGGCCTCGGGAAGCTCCAGGTGGCAACGAGCATGCGCCCACACGACAGCGCTCGCCACCTTTGCAGCCTGACCACGTAGCTGGCACTTTATACACCATCTGTGGAGGCCCGCACCTCTCGGGAAGCAGTGGAAAGGTGAGGGAACGATATGCTCAGACCCTACGTCACGATCAGGACATCGAGATGATGACTGTGGAGGACAGGGCATCAAAGAAGGCTTGGTCAGAGGAGGGTGAGATAACCTTCTCTGATAGCGACGCCCAGCATGTCCGGTTCCCACATTCCGATCTGCTGGTCGTGGACGTTCAAATCGCCAACATGATGGTGAAAAGAGTACTAGTTGATACAGGAAGTTCAGTGAACATCCTGTACAAATATTTGTTGGAACGCATGAAGTTGTCTGTTAAGGACTTGGAGCCCTGCAACCAAACAATTTACGGCTTCTCTGGTGAGGGACTCGCCCCAGCAGGGTCAATCAGACTTCCAGCAACAGCAGGTACAGCGCCTGCTACCAGGACATTACTCGCTACTTTTATAGTAGTTGATTGCCCTTCAGCGTACAATGCTGTCATTGGAAGGTCCATACTGGTTGATCTTCGGGCCGTCACCTCAGTATGGCATTTGGCCATGAAATTCCTGACAGACGCAGGGGTAGGACGCGTGTTGGGAAACCAAAGAGAAGCAAGGGAGTGCTACAACGCCTCAGTTACAAAGGCAAAGAAGGGAACATCAAAGAGCACTCCCCCAGATAGGTTGCAGATGGCTATTGATACACAAGCCCAATCCGGTAATGGAGTCACCAAATAGGGTGTTGCCCAAAGTGAGGATAGGAATTTAGATCCTCGCTTTGGGGATTTTGAGGAAAATGTTGGACCCGTCGAGGACTTGGAAGAGGTCCAACTTGACGAAAAAGAGCCGACCAGAGTCGTAAAGGTCGGGAAAAACTTAGAAGCAACCACGAAGCATGCACTGGTGGAATTTTTACGAAAGAACTAGGAAGTCTTTGCCTGGTCACACAAAGACATGGCTGGGATAGATCCTGCAGTTATCAGCCATGTCCTGAATGTTGACAAGAGTTTACCACCCGTGCAACAAAAAAGAAGGCTGCTCGATAAGGATAGATCGAAAGCCTTAAAAGAAGAAGTTAAAAGATTAAAGGAGAATGGGTTCATCAAGGTAGCTTTTTATCCGTCGTGGGTCTATAATCCAGTACTGGTTCCCAAGCCTAACGGCAAATGGTAAACCTGTGTGGATTTCACAGACTTTAATAAAGCCTGCCCAAAGGATTGCTTCCCACTCCCAAGGATCGACCAGCTGGTCGATGCAACTGCAGGACATGAAATCCTCTCCTTCATGGATGCATACTAAGGATACAATCAGATTAGTATGCATCCCCCTGACAAGGATCACACCAGCTTTCAGACCGATACGGGGTTATACTGTTACAAAGTAATGCCCTTCGGACTGAAAAACGCAGGTGCGACTTACCAGCTATTGGTTAACCACATGTTTAAGGAGTTGATAGGAGTGAACATGGAGGTGTATGTGGACGACATGCTGGTAAAGTCAAAAAAAGCAGAAGGACATGTGAAGGATTTACAAGAGTGTTTCGATGTGTTGAACAAGTACCAAATGAAATTAAATCCTCTCAAATGTTCCTTCGGAGTCGGATCAGGGAAATTCTTGGGGTTCATTGTCAATTCAAGAGGAATTGAGGCCAACCCCGACAAGATAAAAGCCCTGATTGACATGAAATCTCCAAAGAAGATCAAGGATGTGCAAAGTTTAACTGGAAGAATTGCCGCACTAAGTAGATTCATTTCCAAGTCGACGGATAAATGCGTCCCTTTCTTTAATCTACTTAGAGGCAACAAGAAGTTTGAATGGACAGGAGACTGCGAGCAGAATTTCCAAGCCCTAAAAGCACATATGGCACAACCTCCCATTTTATCAAAGCCTATCGAAGGAGAAACTTTGTTCATCTACCTGGCGATCACCGAAGTTGCTGCTAGTACGGTACTAGTACGAGAAGAAGAAGGCGTACAAAAGGCGGTTTAATATGTAAGCAAAAGGCTAATTGGAGCGGAATTGAGGTATCCTCCCATCGAGAGGTTAGCCTATTGTTTAATCTTGGCCTCAATGAAGTTGCTTCCTTACTTCCAAGCCCATCCTATCATAGTCTTAACTGACCAGCCCCTTCGGTAAGTTCTGCAAAAGCCTGAGGCGGCTGGACGCTTATTAAAATGGGCAATCGAACTTGGGCAGTTCGATATTACATATTCACCGCAAGCAGCAGTAAAAGGACAAGTCTTGGCTGATCTTATTGCCGAGTTCACTAAGCTCCCAGACAACGAGCAGTGCGAAGAGCCTAGAGCGCCTGAGCCCCAAGCTGAAGCTCCTTCGTGGAAGTTATTCACGGATGGGTCATCCAACGAATCTCACGCGGGAGCAGGAGTGATATTGATAACACCAGAATGGCATCGATTTTACTGCGCTATTAGGTTCGACTTCACTGTGTCAAATAATGAAGCTGAATATGAAGCACTCCTCGCTGGGTTAAGATTGGCAAAAGACATGGGTATAAAGGTGCTGGATATTTACAGTGATTCACAGCTGGTAGTGAATCAAGTCCTAGGGGAATATCAAGCATGAGGCCTCAAAATGGTGGCCTACTTAAAACAAAACTAGAGATCTGTTGGCTCAGTTCGAGAAGTATACCCTCCAGCAAATACCTCGGGATCAGAATTTGAACGCAGATGCCTTAGCCAAACTCGCAAGCGCAAAAGACGCTGACACTTTGAATATTGTGCCAGTAGAAAGATTGTGCGAGCCGAGCATACGAGCAGAAGAAACCAATATGGAAATCCGGATGGAGAATACATGGATGGCACCATACTTGGAGTATCTCACGAATGGTGCATTACCGGCAGATAGAAACAAAACCAGAACTCTTCAACGACAGGCTGCTAGGTACATACTGGTCGATGGTGTTTTGTACCGAAGAGGATACTCCATGCCACTACTCAGATGTATTACACCGGAAAAGGCTAAAGAACTGATGAGGGAAGTACATGAAGGCTTCTGCGGGGATCACGCTAGGGGGCAAAGTTTGGCAAAAAATATTCTAAGGCAAGGTTATTTCTGGCCGACTATGAACGAAGACTCAATGGAGTTTGTGAGAAAATGCGATAAGTGTCAAAGATTTTCCAAGATCCCACGAGCAGCTCCCAACGAGTTAAAGCAGATGCAGAGTCCTTGGCCTTTCGCAGTATGGGGTATAGACTTGATTGGATCCCTGCTAACAGGGAAAGGTGGAGTAAAATATGCAGTTGTAGCGGTCGACTACTTCACCAAATGGGCCGAAGTTGAGCCGCTCGCTACCATAACGACCAAGAAAGTTCTTGACTTTGTCATCAAGAACATTGTTTTCCGGTATGGTTTGCCTCAAAAAATTGTCTCAGACAACGGCACCCAGTTTGACAGCGACTTATTCACAAACTTCTGTGAAAGACATGGAATCGTCAAAAGCTTTTCTTCAGTCGCACACCCACAAGTAAATGGGCAAGTCGAAGCAGTGAACAAAACACTTAAAGATACCCTGAAGAAAAGACTTGAAGACGCTAAAGGAGCATGGCCAGAACAGCTGCCTAAAGTACTCTGGTCGTATAGAACTTCTCATCGAACAGCAACAGGCCATACCCCGTTCTCCTTAGCATACGAATATGAAGATATGTTGCCTGTCGAGTTAGATCCGCCTTCACATCGAAGAATAACATACGACCAAGACCAGAATAGCCAACTCATGATGGAGTCCCTAGACTCACTTGAAGAGAAACGAGAAAGAGCCCAACTCGAGTAGCTGCATACCAGCAAAAAGTCGCCCGGTATTTTAATTCAAAGGTGAAAGAAAGAAAGTTCAACGTCGGAGACCTAGTACTATGACGAGTTTTCTTAAACACCCGCGACCCAACTGATGGAGTGCTCAGACCGAACTGGGAAGGACCTTACCAGATTGAAGAAGCCCTTCATTCAGGCACCTACAAGCTTGCACGCTTAAATAGAGATCTCGTTCCACGCTATTGGAACGGAGAACACCTGCGCAAGTATTACCAATAAACAGTCCTTTTTAAAGGACTGGCTTGTATTAATTTTTACTTTTTACAAGTTTCGAAAAAGGGTTAGCCACGTTGTATGGCTAATTGCTTATAAGTGTAAGATCTTTTTAAGATCACTCCTAAAGATATGTTTAGTCCATTTTTAATATGAGAATTATAAGGGACTGTGCACAGCCAGTCACTCTTGCCAACCTTTGTAAATTTATTTTTACAAGTATTTGTTCATTACGTGTGTTGTTTTGCTGTATTATGAGTGTTACGTTTCCTACTGAGCAGTAATGTTCGTACAGGTCGTGGTCAAGGCAAGTGACCAAGGACCTAAAGCTCCTAAGTCACTTGGGGGGTATATAAGGTACATCGATAGCAAAGCATACCAAGAGGTATGTAAACACATGAACAAAATGAGTGAAAGCATGCTACGGTACTTAGAGTATTTTTCAAAATTTATATTTTGTTAAATCAAGCCAAAGTACTATGCTAAGTTCGGTCATGCGAATAGATGTTATAATAGATAAAAATATTATAATATCAAAAGGCATTCTTTTACACTGCGAGCAGTACTGCTTGGATGTAATTGTTTAAAGTAAAAGGAAAGTTTGCTGCCCATGCAGCAAATTTAAAAATAAAAATCTAGTCTTTACATCACGACCCGTGGGTCGTGTAATTAAAGAAAAGAAAAAGAATAAAAAGTTTAAGGAGCATTAGGAGCAAGAGGGTCTTGCTCAGCATTCTGGTTAGCCACATCCTCGACAACTCCTCCTTCCTCCGCGCCAGCAGCTGGCTTGATACTTGGGGAAGCAGGAACTCTGGCTCTTTCTTCTTCTGCAGCCAGCCGAGCAGTGCAGCGGGCTAACTCAGCGTTCCTGGCATCCTCTGGAAGGTAGTTGAAGTTGGCACTCCGGTTGTGTTTCCAAAAGTCGTAGAAACACTGAAGTGTCGCATTTTTGTACCTCTCCAGATCTTTAGCATTGGTGAGCTTCAGCTGCTCCACCTGGCTCTCAAGAATAGCTATGGTCTTGTCCTTAGCAAGGTGCTCCTCCTTAAGTCTCTTGACTTCATGATATTGGATTCTACTGGACTCATGGAAATCGTCCTTCTGCTTCTTCAAAGCTGCCTGAGAAGCTTCATTCTCTGCCAGCTTTTCCACCAAAGCATCCTTCTGCTGGATGACCACCTCCAACTCCCCAGCATGCCTGGCCTCTGTAGCCTGAAGCTCCTCGATGGCTTTCGCCTGAAACTCCTCGACGGCCTTTTCCCGAGCCTGCTCGATGCTAACACTAGCGTGAGTACGAGCGACAGTTATTGTCAGCATGGCCTGCAACCAAGGAATAAAAGTTAGACTATATTACAAGAAGGAAAGGTAAAGACCAAGAGGAAGAATACTTACACCGGCCACTTCGTTAAGAGCCCTGTTAAGGATCTGATCGACCCCCATATTCTCAGCTTCAGCCATTGCCTCCCTGCAACGGTCATGCTTCAAGATATGAGCAAGGCGATCTTTAGCTGATCGCAGGGAGCGGTACGAGAGTTTGGTCCCAGGAAGTTCTGCTTGCAGGGTCTATTCCCTTCGGGCCGCAGGTGGAGGGTTGGCATCCGGAGCAGTCTCCTTTTCAGTAGGAGCAGAAGGCTGGGAATAAGGTTGGCCAGTAGGTCCATCCTTGGAAGGATCATCTGTTCGACCCTTCTTGGCCGGGGGTGCTTGGCTTGATTCACCATTATGCCTCCTAGCTGATTTTCGTCGAACTAGGGGGACCTCCTCTTCCTCCTGGGTCTGATACAGATCGAAAACGTTGGGGGAAGCCATCTCTACAGATAAAGAAAAACATGCAGACAGTAAGGCAAATGCGGATAAAAAATCATGGCAAATCAGAAAAGAGGTCACAAAGTTTAATACCCGAGCTACAACTACTGGTCGCTATACTACTGACTATATTAGTCATACACTCACTATCTGGCATGAAGAAGTCTGGCCCTAGATTTGGAGTATACGTAAAATTGCCGTCCCCGTCAAACAAGTGACAGAGAATTGGCAAGCTATTTAAAAGCAAGATAAAAATACCGTTTTCGTCTGAGGATTCATCCAGGTCTATGAAAAACTCTGTTGCCTTTTGTTTCCCCTTGCCTTGGGGCATAGATGGCCTCTCTGCTGAAGGGACACCAGTGGGTTCCCTGATCGTAACCCCCGTTGGCCTCCTTCGGGGAGGAGACGCCGAAAGTTGTTGCTCGGGATCCCCCTCGGCCGTGGCATCAACCACCACGGGTCCTCTTGTTTCATGGCGAGGAGCCAAGAGGCCAGATAACCTCAGATTTTCATCAGTGACTAGGGACTTAACGCTTTTTTCAGCGTCTGCCATCCTGGCCAGTGCGTTGGACCTCAACACCATGTCTGGTGTTGGGTTCGGATGTAACCATGGTCCTGAAAGGCACAATATACTTTAGAGAAGTGCAGAAGAGTTTGCTAAGGAAAAGTATTGACCAGTGAAAGTAGCATTTACCTCCTCGAGTGAAGGCCAAGTTGTTCGTAGTCATGTCTGGCATGAGGAAGTACTCTCTATTGTACTGCCCCCCGTTGGAAATATGAGTAGTGTCACTCAGGAACGTTCAGCTTGTTTCCTGATGACAGAGATGAAAAAAAACCCGTCCCATATTGTTGAGGGTTGGACTTAAGGTCAAAGAGGAAGTTGACCTCATGAGGAGTGGGCTCTAGCCATTTTTTGAGTTTATAAAGGATATAGAGTGCGGCCAGCATTCTATATCCATTTGGGGTAATTTGAAAGGGGGCAACACCAAAGTAGTTGGCCACCCCCTGGTAGAATGGATGTAGAGGGAGGATAGCCCCCACCTCTATATGATATCTAGACCAAGCGCTATAGACTCCCCCAGGCAGGTTAGCTCTTTGGTCAGCAGCAGGGATTGTGAGATTAAGCCTGGTAAGAGGATACTTCCTACGATAATTGGCAAGCATCCGGGGAGTCACCTGGCTGGTAGGAGAGAGATACCACTCGACATCAGGAAGTTTTTGATGCCGAGGGCGAGCCCTGACTTGAATACGAGGGTCTGGGGCAGCATTTTCTCGACCACTGGTTGAGGGAACCTTAGCCTGCGAATCAGGCTGGGCAGGAGAATTTGGATTGTTTTCAGGGTTTGGTTTTTTCTGGCCTGGAGACTTAGAACGAGCCATTTGGGGTGGTGATGGTTGAGGTCTAGAAGAAACTCTGGAAAAGGGAATCTCGTGAACTCGGTCGATCGGTTGTTCTTCACCTTCGAGCAGCTGTGCAAGAAGATCGTCGTCGATGGGCCGTTTACCTCCCCACAAATCTGGCATTAAAATCTGCGAACAGAAGAATGGGGAGGTGAGGATGAAGAATTTTGAAATTTTTTTAGAATAACGCTGGTCGAGTATAAAAGTTAAGCTTTTACACAACAACATTCTAACAAAAAACTAATTTTTCCGCACGACCAGTTTGAGAAACAGATCAAAAAGTGAAAGAAAAAAGTTTTTTGAGAAAGCTTTTTCAACTCCTTTTAGGGCGGGAAAAACTTGGTTTTTCAACTGGCATAAAAATCGAATTGTTACTTCGGTTTTACGTCCTAAAGCAGTGATCTCAACTATCAAACTAACTCGTGACTCCTTAATGGAAGAAGAAATATCATCCTATACGATATCACCCACAAAACACCCTACTGTCATTCATCTCAACCCAGAAACAAATGAACTCAACAGTCAATCCACAGAAGCATGCACGGCAAAAATATAGAGCATAAAAGTTCTGAGACTTACCAGAAAAAAGATCGTGGAGATTTGAGAGAGTTTTCGAGGGTCGGAGAACTCACGGACTGAATCTTGAAACGTTGAAAGACGGTCTCCAGAATAAAATGGAAGCTCTGATTTTAGGGTTTCTTGAAAGAGTAATAGCTTGCGTAAAAAGAAAAAGAAGACTTTGGGGAGACTATATATATTTTTGTCAGTGACATCAAAAGGGAGTAATCATCAGTTTCCTCTTTTTCGAAGCATTGGGAAGGGTGATAGCCGTCGAAAGGTTACTTGGGAGCCGAAAAGTCGTGATTAGACAATGGTAGGTTACTTTTCCCAAGATTGCACGAATTATTCTGACAGGTCTGGTGGGGTAACCGAAGGGTCGTTTCCTTAAAAGTTTATTTATTGCTCGTAATAAATAAACTTGGGGGGCAAATGTTATCCAAAAAACAGGCATGGATGACGTGGCAAGTGATTTCTGGACACATGGCTGACACCTGGCTGAATTCTGTTAGAGTATCGACTAGTAAAATATTGCAAGCATAGGCAGTTGGGCTTTTCCTACGACCAACATGGTCGTACATTCCACGTATTTCAAGATAATTTTATAAAGATCTTAGTCAATCCCGAGATTGTCTCCAATAATTCCTGATTATCCGATTAATTAGGAAAGAATATCTGTAACAAATTAATGTAATCTTCCTTAAGCCTATAAATAGAGAAAGATAGTTCAAGGAAGGGACTTTTGGCTTTCTAATTATCTGAGATTAGAGTCTTACGAGTGTATTAGAGCTATCATACTTGATATATTGTTTTGTTCTTCAGAGGTTGGTGAAACTCATTGAACCCTAGTTCTTTGATCACTCCTTTGAAATATTATATCAATAACAGCTCAAGTGGACGTTGGTTATTACCAGATTCTGGGGCCGAACCACTATAAATTCTTGCGTGCTTTACTGTTTTTGTCATTATTCTCATTTCAACATATCTGTCCACATCAAGCATTTTTTTACTCCGTGTCAGTTGACCAAAATCAGGGTCAACAGAGCAAGAATTAGTAAAAGAACGACCCTTGAGAATGATCAATCCTTTGATCCTTTAGCGGTCACCTAGTCATAACCAAATATGGAATCCCATCAATAAAATAAATCATAAAAAGGTTTATAATCTAAAACCTCACTTCCGGGATCCATCCCACACTCTCGGGACTCTCAATCTACCCAAACGGGGTAAAGGAACCAACCCCCAAGCCTTAAAAGTCCTCCCGAGCCCTAAAATAGGCTTGCTGGAAAATGCACTAGCGCTGGGGCGCTGCCCCAAAGTCAGAGAAGCCCAGTTCCTGCCCTGCCTAGCGCTGGGGCGCCAGGAATGGCGCTGGGGCGCCAGGAATGGCGCTGGGGCGCCAGGAATGGCGCTGGGGCGCCAGGAATGGCGCTAGGGCGCCATTAGCATACCATAAATTTTTCTTGTCTTCTCCCCTACGATCCCCCTTGAAAACCAAGCATCCAAATCAATCCCAAACTTCACCCAAACATCAAATTCAACCCCTAAACTCCATCTACAACACACCCTCATCAAAACCCAAGCAACCAAACTCAAGAACTTCCATTAATTCCCAACTAACCACATCAAAATCACTTGACTAAAACTAATAGAAAAATAAGGTATAACAAGACTTTCATGGCTGAATTTCTTACCTCAAGCTTGATTTAGATCCCCTTCAATGATTGAACCAAGGTCCTAAGCCCTCAAGCCTTGCTCTCTTAGCTTGTATCCTCAAATTGCCTCTCAAAAATTGAAAGGAAGAAGAAGGAGGAATAGGTACGGGAAGGAGAGATGAGGATGATAATGATGCTCTGTTTTTCTCTAACATTTTCTACACCTTTCTAAACTCAATGGGCTGATATATATCTTAGGGGTGAAAAGACCATTTTGCCCCTAGGTCAAATAAAGGCTTCTAAAGACTCCCAAGGGTAAAATCGTCCTTTCCCGCCTATCTCGTTAATTATAATTATCACCCTCCAATTCTCGTTAGTCTCAATATTCTCAAATACCAATAATTCATATCCCGTTACCCTTTAATTCCTGGCAATGTTCTAATCACCAAATTATCCCGAGACTCACTCCGAGCCTCGAACTTAATCCTGTTATGACTAAACCGAAAACTTGCATTCCATGATTGTCTCATGCCGAATGGCTCGAACCAATCCACATACAATGTGGTATTATTTATAATTCACCCACATGCATGAAAATACACAATCACGCCCTCAATGGGCCAAATTACCAAAATTCCCTTATAATTAAATGTGGACCCATATGCATGCATTTATCATCATATAATAATATAATTCACATAAACATGCATATAGTAATTAAATAGCATAATAAATCAATTATGGCCCTCCCGGTCTCCTAATCAAGGTCCTAAACCTTATTAGGAAATTTGGGGCATTACAATTATACTACCAAGTTCCCAAGATGTAAGTATGGGCTAGTCCGTAGGGTAAGCTGGTAACGAACTAGTCAAAGAACCCAAATAATACAATCAGATAGAATACTAACCACTCAGAATTGAGATTGAATTGACCTATGGTCAACTATATGATATGACTAGAATAGATAATAACTGTATGTTTACTTATCTTATCAACTGTCAATATCGGTCCTGTCTAATGTAAAAAATACATCCGATCTTATCTACTTTGCTAATGTTCTGGAAAGAACATAACACTACAATGTGTAAGTAGATCATATCATAAATTGGCAAGTCAGTGTAAATAATGTGCACTGACTAATCTTAGGACTAACTTATTTTGAACATATAATCATATTTATATTCCACTGTGATTATGTCACTATAAATATGATTAGCTATATGCTCGGGATTTAATAGAAGTTTATATTAAACAAATAATCATGAAAATAAATCATGTGAGCAAAGTGATTGACCAAGTCAAAAAATGATTTCTATTCTTTTATTGATAATAAAATGAGATTACAAAGAAATTGGGTTTTAATTAGGGCATAAAACTCCAAAACTTCTTCCTTTTAGAAGGGTTATCCCCAGAGGGTTTTGAAGTTGACGGGGTTGCCGAGGTCGAGGCAGAGTTCATGTTTTTCGTTGTATTTATGGGAGGAGAGGTCAGGTTCAATGCTAACCTCACCTCTTCTACATTGACAAATCTCTGGGCCCTCCGATTGAACTCGATTAGTGACCTGATAGGTTTCCTTTGTAAATCTTCCCAAAGGGGACTTCCTGGAAAAATACCCACTGTAACGGCCATTAGGTGGCCGCTATCGTCGACATTCCAAGCTCGGGCCACTTCTAGGTTAAACTTCATGAGGTAACTCTTTAATGACTCATCTTGTTGTTGTCGGACATTGGTTAAGGCAGAGGCCTCGGGCCTGATGCCAATAATTGCTCTAAATTGCTTCTTAAAGTCTCTAGCTAATTGATCCCAGGACGAGATCGAATGTCTTCCAAACTTCTCAAACCAATTTTTCGTTGGTCTTGTAAGTGTGGCTGGGAACAACATACATATGAGCTCGTAGCCAACATTGCTGGCTCGCATGATGGTGTTGAAGGTACTCAGATGACTATACGGGTCTAAGTTTCCATCAAATGGTGGGACAAGGGGTATTCTGAATCCCTGAGGAAACAGAGTACTGGAGATATGCAGGGCAAAATGCTCGAGCTCCTCATCACACTCTTCAGCCTTATCCCTGTTACACTCGTCTTGCAGGAGCCTGAATGCTCTTTCTAACTGGTCAATCCTTTCCTGGACTAAATCCACTAGGGGTCGAGCCTGGACCTGAGGGGGCAGGTTATCGTTAATACAAACTACCGCTCCCTGTCTTGGTATAGGGTTATATGCTGGCTGCTTACGACCGTTTAGATGGTCACACAGATCAGGGTTTGGGGGATTATCTTGCCCTCGGTTATGGTTTAGATGATTTTGCAGATCGGGGTGATTCCCTCGATTCCCTGTAGGCCTTGGCTCAGGTTATAAATGCTTACGGACCAAGTGTAGTCTGAGCTTTCGCTTACATAACTTGTAGCCCTTTCTGGAGGCGTGGCTCAATGATTACAAGGTGGGTCCCTTGTTGGTCTTGTTCCAGCAGTTTGTGATCTTGACATTTGGCTTCCCGAAGGCTGAGGAGCTCTGCGATCTCGAGTAGCCTCCCTTTCGTTCCCTTGTTCAGGCCTGGCTTGTCGGTTTCCATCTCGATTGTCGCTACGAGATGGCCTCTGTGGTGCAAGTCATGGGACCTCTCAGACTGGTGAGGGGTGTCTTATTGGTGATGGCGGATGCCTTATGGGCGATGGTGGCTGTCTCCCATTGTCATGCCTAGATGGCCCAGAATTAGCCCGGACAGGCTCCAGGTTGTCTCTTGCAGTATCAGGATTCGGGTTCCGAGCCACTGGAGGGGCTCGGTTATTACCAGACTCTATAGGCAATTCTACAATTGGGTTGATAGTGGCCTCAGCCCGGGTACTCCTTCGGGGACTTGGCTAATTCAGTTGCGATGCTTGTTCTACCCTCCGGCATTTGTGCTCCCACGGGGGCGTCCTCTAGGCCTCCGGGGTGGTGCCTAGGTGTCAGCTGCCTGTCTGGCTAATTCTTCATTGTGTTTTGTCAGCTCTGCCAATTGTTTGCACAATTGATGATTTTCAAGTTCCATGATAGGAACATATCTTTCAGGGTTGTAGTATAAATTCTCATCAGGCTTGGGAGCAGGTGGCCCTCGAGAATTGGATGAATCACTCCTCTCCTCAGGGTCCAGGTCCACCATAGGCTACTTTCCAGGTCATCGAGTATATTCCTCGGCATGAGGAGTTTGCTCTTCAGGTATCTGGGGCAATGGTCGCCCACCGGTACTGGGGTTGTTTGCAGCGGCCATTGATGATTCAGGAAGTTTTCTGACTAAACAGGCTCACATCTTGTTTAATAGCTCTCAATGAAAGCACTAAACTGTTGACGCCATTTTTTGTCAACTTAGAAATGAAGAGCAATTAAACAAAATACCAAAGGAGACAAATAATAAGAGACACAATTTTTACGTGGTTCAGCAGTTAAAATCTACCTAGTCCACGAGTCGATGTTATTCAATTTTTGGAATTCTCTCATTGCTTTTCTAGAAGCAATTTTACAGAGTCTTTCCCATACAAATTTCTCAGTCCCCACAAATGAATTGTTCCACGCTATTTATAAAGTGGTTTGCAGAATATCTCCCCTCATATTTTAGGGGAGTTATTATTCAAATCGCAAATTAAATATAATTAAATGCATATAATTACACAATACGCGCATAAATCCCACGATACTCGGGATTTATTAACATATTACAACCAATCCCTTATATATAGAGATATTCAAATAGTAACTACGTTCACATGTGACTATTGACCTCGAATGAATGCCTCCGAGATCATTCATCCACCACGAGCTCCTCAACTTAGTTTACCTCGGTCTTAGCAAGAGACTTTATCGAGACCATCCCTCCCCAAGCTCATAATGCCTGAGCTCGAGTTGTCTTGTTTGATGGCAGAAATTGAACCAATAGATCTATACAAGTGTTGAACCTTTGTCATTGTAGCTTCGAGCTCAACTTGTAACCTCGGAACACCTCCGAGCTCACCAATTCTGATGTCGTCATTTTAATACTCAGCGAGACTGTCCCTGATATTCTCATTAATGCTGATTATATGACGAATCTACTTATTTCGAGCTTACACCTTACGAGCCTGACTTTCGAGATCAAAATTTCCGTTCTCGAAATTTGGGTGTAACAATCCCTAACCTTCCAAGGAATATTAGACCATTATTCACATCATTCTCAAAAAATTTCTAAAAAAATATGAGAAGAAAAGTGAGAGGAAATTTTTCTATAGTTTTTCTACTCCAAAAATTACACAACAAATAGCTAAAATAAGCCCCTATTTATAAAGTCTCAAAATGGGTTAAAATACAATTTAAATTAAATTTAGTGTTTACAAAAGAAACTAAAATATTAATAATAAACTTTGATTATAAAAATCATCATTATTATTAATATTATCATTATCATTCTTATTGTTATATTGCTATTTTTTGTTGTGCTGTCTTATGCAGGTATACATGTGGGGCTTTGAGTGTTGCAAAGCAACACATGCAGCCTGAGGCACACACAAACAGCTGCTCCAGGCGACTGGCAAGCGTTAGGTGGCAGGCACAGCAAGGAAAAAAAGGTGCCACGTAGGTGCTGACTGGGCACAGCCGCATGCGTGGCGTGCTGCAGTTGAAGAGGGCTGGATTGACGGGGTGCTGGTGAGGCAGAAGAGGACGCATCACGTGGCACACTGGGGAGAGGGAGAAGGCAGCGGGCCTGGGTTTTGAATTGGGTCTTTTGACTCCAAAAATGCCACTTTTTCACTTTTTTTTTCACCTTTACTTATTTCTTTCTCTTTCTTTTTGCTAGTGCCAAAAAATATTTTAATTCCTGAAAATTAAACACAAATTAAATTAAAATTAATATTTTCAATTATGAAATATATTTCAATAAGTCCATGAAAATATCAATTAAAACTTAAATTATTTTAAACTGTAAAACTAATAAAATGACATTTTTTTAGCACTAATCACAACCCCCCAACCAACTTATTGCTAGTCCCTAGCAATTCAAGCGAAAAAGAAAATTATCAAGTTGAATAATTAAGTCAAACCAAGAAAAATATTCAAAGCATGTTCAAAATATCAGCAAGAAATCATAAATAACTATCGAAGCTACTTTAGTTGCAATTCCAAAGTCGTGTGTGCACCAAACCATATTCATTTTTAACGCAAGTCATAACACAAATAGTATTGAAAAATCTCAAAAGTATAAAGGTCTCAACTCCAAATTCCTCATGGGCATTGAAAGTATTTTTATGGGAATGAAAACACTCTTGGAGTTGGAAATGTAATAGTTAACGCTCAAATGAGAGAAGATAAAATTTTTAGGACAAACAATTTGAATAAGTATTAATCACAAGATAGGCATATAAACTAGTTGGAATTCAAATGACAAATAACCTTTGAGATTTAGAAGATAACACTCAAAGATTAAAGAGCCAACAAACTAGAAATGATTAATGAGAAAATGAAACTATTAATATATATATTTTTTAATATAATTTTTTTTATTTATAAATATATTTACACAAACAAAAATAATAATGGAAAGACTTTTTTAATTACAAAATTGCAAACTAAAAGGAGAAAGTGTTGCTCTTGTTCTTTTTTTATTTTATTTTTTTTCTCTTTTTTTTACAAGAGGCAACACAAAAATGAAAGGAAATTACAAAAAAATAAAAATAAATAAATAGAACACACATTTAAAATTTATTACAAATGCTCATTCTATCATGAAAATTATCTCTCTAGTAAATGTCGTGTTTTAAATTCCAAAAATGTAATTTTACCAACTCAAATGATCAATAAAAGTTCAAAAAATTATTTTCTCAACTCTCACAACTCACCAAGAAATGAAAAGCTTTAAACTTGAAATTTCTCTCAACTATTTGTATTAACAACCATTTTAGCACATGTTTGGAAAGTGTACAAAAGAACTCTGAAAATCACATCTTAATAGCTAAACATAGTAAAAACTGACTCAAACCAACAAGTTATACTTATGCTCAGATAATTTTGAGAAAACTTAAAAATTCAACAAAACAATAAGATTTTCCAAATGAATGCTCACCACCCCCAACCAAAAACCAGATCGTATCCTCAATGTCAAAATGAATATTCAATGAAAAAGATAAGGAAAGAGAACACTTGGATGATGACAATGTACATGAGGTGAGAGCTGAAATAACCTGATAACAATACCCCAAAACAAAAAAAAAATACAAAAATGAAAAACACACAAAAATAAAAAGAAAGACAGAAAAATAAAATAAAAATAAAATAAAAAAATAAACACACAAACCATTCAGAGTGTATAAACTGGGTCCTTAAGAAGGACCTCTTCAGTCACACTCTCAATGTAATGCTTCAATCTCTGGCCATTGACTCTAAAAATTCTCCCATCGATTAGGTCCTTAACCTCAACAGAATCGTTGGGAAATACTTGTTTCACTACAAGTGGACCTGTCCACCGTGATCTCAATTTACCAAGGTGCAAGTGCAAGTGAGAATCATACATATGCACTTTCTGATTTGGCTCAAAGTGTTTTCACAAGATCTGTTTATCGTGAGCGACTTTCAACTTTGCTTTATAGATCCTGGAATTGTCATATGCATAGTTTCTCAACTCCTCAATTTCAGACAATTGGAGTTTTTGACTGATACCTACGGCATTAAGATCAAAGTTGAGGGCCTTGATAGCCCAATAAGCTTTAAGCTCGAGCTCGACAGGTAAATGACAGGCTTTTCCAAAGACAAGCTAATAGGGAGACATCCCAAGAGGGGATTTAAAAGCAGTGCAGTATGCCCAAAGAGTGCCTAAAATACTTGTAGACCAATCTTTGCGATTGGGATTGTTAGGAACGAGTTTCCTAATACGTAGCGGAATGGTGGTGGGGTTGGCCCAATGTACAACAAATTTTTTTGTAACATATTTAAACTATCTTTAAATATGCAGATCCATTAGTATACATACATTAATCATAAGCAAGTAAAGAATAGAAATCATACCTCTTGAAGCCTATCAAGTGTCATTGTTATCTTTTTGTAATTAGAACGATCTTCCTATCCAAGTTGCGTACTCACACCAAGATCTTCCAAAGCGTTCTCTACACCTCAGGAAGTGTGTGGGCACTTAGAGAATTAAGGATAGTTTATTTGTGATTCTACTTGATGTACTCAACACATGAGATCAAGAAAATAGGCCTGAGAATTGGTTCTTTATTTTTCAGGGAGAGAAAAATATCGTTATATTTTTCACAGAGCGAATAGACTTAGTTGTCTTAGTTATCTCAGTTATCTCAGTTATCTGTATATTTTCTAATTAGTCATACTTAAAAGAAAATATTTAAAATTTAAAAAATAAATCTGTAACCAACTTACAATTTACTTTTTAATTAATTATTTTATTAATGAAAATATTCGAAAACTAATTTTTTGAATTATCCATTAATTAATTAAATAAATAAATAAATAAAAATGAAAATCTTATCCCTGAAAAATAGCAGTGCACGTCATGGACTGTGTGTGCACGTGTACCACCCCTATTTTTAGGGATGTTTGTTTTTTCAAATTTTATTTAATTATTTATTCAAACTACTTTGTCAGATAAGATCTAACAACTTCATAACTAATTCAAATTTAAATTAAATATCTTTTTAACTAATTATCAAATATAATTAATTATTTGAATAAATATTAATCTTTTAAATTCAAATCCAATTTGAACCTATCAGATTATTATCTCCCACTCAAATAAAGATATTTAATTCATTCTACCAATTAATTAAATCCAATATTTTCTAAAATAAATATTTAATTTATTATAATTAATTATTTATTTAATTAAAGTTCGAAATTAACTTGATTATTTAATATAATTTTGAAAATTATACAATAATTAAATATTAATTAATTTTGTTAACTACAACTAATTTGTAATTAATTAATTAATCACTATTATCATATAATTACATATTTGGCCCGAAGAACAAATTTCTTCTTAAATATGTCTTTAAACTATTTTTCCCTTCATATCAACTCTTACCTTGAATAGTGTTGATAGAGCCGCTATGGGGACCTATGGGTCTATAATTCCAAGCTCCAATAAATTTGAGATTATTAATTAAACTCTTTAATTAAATAATCTTAATTTATTAATCTCATGATTATTCCACTATAACTATGAGACTGCACTCTTGTAATTATAGACATTTCATTTACTGAGTACTTTATAATTATAAAGCGTTCATTGATATAATCATTGCATACAAATTGACCCTCTAATAATGGTTCATAATTAATCGGGAATAAAATTACCGTTTTACCCTTTTAATTATCTTTTGTTTCCTTAAGTACCATTGGCTTTACTAGTGAAGGTTAATTCATAACTAAATTATGAATTTGCGCTCAATAATCTTTCAGTCCCAAAAGTCAACCCTTAAGAGAACCATTATTCAGTCTCTTACGAGAAGGCATAGATTCCATATCTGTATACTATGTCCCCAGCCATCTACATTAATGAGTTCCCAAAACAAAAGTTTTAGCCTGATCATTCTGACAGACCCTAACAAGTGAATCAAAGAACTCATATAACAAAAACATGAGTTCCTAGTAACTTCAGGATTAAGATCTATTTGTATATGATCATTAGTTGATACATTTAATTAATACTTCGAAACAGTATTTAACTAAGTATTAATAAACATATCTGGTCTAATTCTATATTCTCTAATATATAAAGCACCTCCACTAAAGTGTCCTACCACACTAGTGATCTAGATCTAGATCACATGTATTCATAATACTAGTGGACCGTATTTGTAGTAATTAATCTAAAGATTCCATAACTTTATTTTACTGCGAACTATTTAAGTTCATTTATCTCAAATACAATCCTCCCGTACCAATGTGTGTTTGAGATCACATATATGAACTTAGGAATTTTTCTGATATTTACATAATATTATCATAGAATAATATAGTCCATAAAATATATGCATAACAAATTCAATTTATTTCATAAAACAATGTATACTACATATGCTTTCAGGGCACAATTCCCAACAGGGATTTACCGTCTTTTCCAGAATATGTTTGATCTCCCTATTGGCCAACTCAGCTTGGCCATTAGTCTGTGGATGAGAGGCGTTTGCAACTTTATGAAGTACACCGTATTTACGCATAAGAGCCTCAAAAGATTTGTTGCAATAGTGGCTGCATTATCTTGCCAGATCTTGTTCTCTGCATTCTCAGCTGTGAGTGCCTTCTCGACCACCTGTGCATAGGTAGTAACCCCTACCACAGTGGTAATGCGAACATCACAGGCTAATCTAGGTTGTAACCCGTGGAGAAATCTCTCCCTCCTGGTTCCATCAGTGGGCACCAACTCCACAGAAAACTTTTTCAATCGATCAAACTTTAGGGAATACTCAGTCACTAACAAACCCCCTTGAAGTAACCTAACCTCAGCCTTTGCCGCCCTGATGGCATCATTATAATATTTCTCATTGAACAGAGTCTGAAACTCTTCCCAACTCAGGGCATTGATGTTTCTGCTCTGGGTTATAACCTCCCACCAAACTCGAGCATCCTCCCGAAACATATATGTGGCACAAGCCACCCTCTCGTTACCAGTCACCCTCATGAACTCAAGGATGGTGGTAATCATGCTCATCCACTGCTCAGCTTTGGCAGGATCTGTACTGCCTTCAAAAATTGGAGCTTGTTGCTTATTGAACCTTTCATAGAGAGGCTACCATTTGTTACCAACCTCAGGCAGCTGCCAGCACCAATACAGGAGGTGCCTCAGATACTCTGGCAGTTGCAGGAACCTGCTGTTGTCTCAGGAGGCGGAGTTCTTCTCCCTGCCTCAGTACTGTAGCCTGCAGCTCATTAAACAACTGCTGCCAGTTCGCAGGAGCTGGATGTGGAATCTGTCCCTGGTCATTCTCCTGACCCTGATTATTATTATTTTGGCCTTGATCACTCTGGCCAGCTGATGTATCTGTCTGTCCTGGATTCATTCTTATCAACTTATACCTTGCTGAAACAATAGTCAATACGGCCAGTCAAGTAGTGATAACTAAACCTCTTGTCGCCTTACAGTCCAAGAACAAGTAGATAACTATCATATTCCACATTCATACAAATATACAAATAGATACATGATTATAGCATTTAGCACTTAACATGTATCAAATAATAGTTCACAATCAACAATACTAATGAGTATGTTCCCGCAATTTCAGTACTATTTAGCACACGGTTGTTGAAAAAAAAAACAGTATTCAGAGAACAGTCTTAACATGGTGTCTCATGTACACAAGTAAAGCATTTATACTATATTTAAGCAGTTATACATATAACTACATAAATAGTTACCAAACCATGAGTCGAGCTTGACTTCAGTGACGAGTGTACATGCCCAGCCAGTCTACAAGAACCCTAAATCTTGGCACGCTTTGATACCAAGTTGTAACGCCCTTGTTACCCCAAGACAGTTACGGTGAACTTTGAACCGTGAATTTAACTTGCTAACCGAGTTCTTTGGTTAAAAACATGCTTCTAGGTGTTATTAATAGGTTAAGGTGGAAAACCAATCAAAAGGAAATGCTATAATTTATTTAAAACATAAAATTATTCATGGGCCCATAAAAACGTTTACAAGTTATTTACAATACAAAACGGTCATTACTGTACAAAATTTACAACCCGCCGATCTAAGCGGCAAAAATAGGGTAAACCCCTTAGTTCCCCTGAGAACTCCTTGGCCGTGGTGGTCAAGGGGCCGCATATGTACACATCTCCACCTAAGCTCCCCACTCAAGGCTGGGTGAGTTTTTCTTTCCCTTTACCTGCACCACATAACACCCATGAGCCAAAGCCCAACAAGAAAACTCAATACTACATGAATATAATATCAAACGATGATCATAATAATCATCCAGGACTTCTAGTCCAAAATAGAGAAGTGACAGTTGTAAAAGTCACTAAGGTGGGTTTCGTTCCCTTTACCGATAAGTGATCATTTCACTAGCTTAACCGAGATAGGTATCTGGTGATATAGTCACCAGCATAAACCTACCGTGTGACCATAGAGTCACCAACGTGGGATAACGTTCCCTTAGCCATGTGAAAAAACAGTCACCTAGACCTTTGGCCCTGGCACTGAGTAACTAGTCAAGCGCTTATAATTTTCATCGACCTTAGGGTCGGTCCAGCATTAATGCTCCTTTGAGTCATTCAATGCTGATATCGATTAGACCTAATCTTTTATCGGCTCTGCGTTCATGATGCTTATGCCGTTTCTGACTCTTAGATCAGTAACACGCGACTAGTGCTGATTTTGAATAGTCAGTGCCATACACAAGTAAACAAGAATTTCTAAGCATTTAATATGCAATTAATGTCCACATTTAACAATCAACATGCCTTTATAACAACCACGCATGTCATACACACAAGGTGCAGTTTTCTTACCTCTGGTTCGAGCGAGAATGAGTAAAAGAGCGACCCTTGAGAACGATCTGCCTTTTTGTTTCTTAGCGGTCACCTAGTCATAACCAAATATGGAATTCTATCAATAAAATGAGTAACAAAGGTTCATGAACCAAGACCTAGCCTCTGGGACATCGAATCCCACTAAACTGGGTAGTAGGAACAATCCTGAGGCCTAAGGTTGAGTTCCCATGATCAAAACACTCATTGGCCTCAAAAACTCTCAAGAGTCGCAGCCCCAAAACCCTGAGCCGCGGTCCCCAGCCAAAACAGAAACACCAGGGGTAAGCGCCGCAGTACACCTTACCCAGTGTTGCGGCCCCCAGAACTCCCCAACTTCACCGTCCTCATCTTCAAGCTCGGGCCGCAGTGCCCAAGAACAGGGCCGCGGCCCCCACCTGGAAACCTGTCATAACTCCGATTTCTCACATTTTAATCCCTCCAAAAACCTACCTAAACAACTCCAACTCCAAAAATCAAAGTTCCCAAACATCCCAATGATCCAAAATCATCAAATCCCGAGGCTCGAACGAATCAAAAACTTGTCGACACACAAAATCCAAATCAAAGCTTAAAAACTCTAAAACTCAAAACTTAAAGCTTAGATTACCTTTGATTGGATTGTTTCTCGCCAAATCATTCGGTTAAGAAGCTTCTAATCTTTCCTAGGATCGTTATGCCTCTATCCTCGCTTGATTCCGACTCCTAGAACTCAAGTTTTCTTCGAAATTGCAACGAACGGTAAAATGAACTTGCGGGTGAAAGAGAAAGGTATTTTAACGTCAGGTTCTTTCTAACAGACTACTTCAGGCTTAAGTAACCTCAAATAAATCCTATTGCTCGGGGTCCCAAAACACCCCCGGGGAAAAAATAGTCAAAACTCCCAGAATTTCCTCCCGATTCAATAACTCCCAATATATCCTCAAATAACCATTCTCATTATCCAATATCCCAATAATTGACCCCATTATGACAAAACCGCTAATTTGCAACATAAGACCATCTCATGCCGAATAACTCGAATATATCTACATAATAATGGGATCTCATCCATAAATCACAACATGCACCAAAATACACAGATATGCCCTCAACGGGCCAAATTACCAAAATGCCCTTACAATCAAATGTGGACCCACATGCATGCATTTAACATCATATTATAATATAATTCACATAAACATGCATATAATCATTTAATGGCATAATAAAATAATTATGGCCCTCCCAGCCTACTAATCCAGTCATTAACCCGCTTAGGGATTTTGGGGCATTACACAAGGAACCTAACTTTTGGCACCTTATACAAGAATGACAAAAATCATTGGTGTCTTCAAACAAGGTGGGCTAGTAAATACCGCATTGTAAGATTTTTCCAGTGGTTTTTTTCACAGAAAAGTGACCACCACAAGCATCATTGTGGCAAAAATTCAGCACACTACACACCTCATCATCGTGGCAAAAATCTTCGAATGATTTGGTCAGGGCAATACTTGAATAAGTATGGGTCATCCCAAAAGAAATTTGTGTTTATCTTGTGAATTCCACTCAGAAGAAAGTTCGCATGTTACTAAATAGTTAACAATGTGTGCATACCATCGCAACTTAGTAACAAAAAGCAATTTTTCATCGAGGAAATCATCATGAATAGGTGGACCATCAGCGTGATGGCTAAATTCAAGTCGGGACAAGTGGTTCGCGACTACATTTTCAACACCTTTCTTGTCTATGATTGTTATATCGAATTCATGCAAGATAAGGTTCCACTGTATTAATCGCACCTTAGCATCCTTTTTGGAAAGGAGATACTTAAGGGCGGAGTGATTTATGAAGATCGTAATAGGGGACCCAGTAAAATAAGCTCAAAATTTGTCGAGAGCAAAGACCACTACAAGCAACTCTTTTTCAGTAGTGGAATAGTTCATTTAATCACTATTGAGAGTTTGACTTGCATAATAACCAACAAAGGGTTTCCCCTCCCTTCGTTTTCCCAACATATCTCCCACAACAAAGTTACTAGCATCACACATGCTTTCGAAAGGAAGACTCCAATCGGGTAACTGAATGATGGGAAAGGAACTGAGTGAGGTCACAAGTGTTTGGAATGAATCCTCACACTTTGATGTCACCTCAAAGATGACATCCTTGGCTAGGAGGTTACATAATGGATGAGAAATCATTGAGAAGTTTTGTATGTACCTCTGATAAAATCCAACATGTCCAAGGAATGACCTAATGTCTTTGACAGTCTTAGGGGTAGGAAATTTTGAGAAGAGGTCAATTTTAGATTGATTAACCTCAATCCCTATTTTAGAAATAATATGACCTAAGACTATGGTAGAAGATACCATGAAATGACACTTCTCCCAATTAAGCACAAGACATTTCTCAATGCATCACTCTAAATCGACTTCAAGGTTGAGAAGGCAAGTATCAAAAGATTTTCCAAAGAAGGTTAAGTCATCCATGAATAATTCCATACATTTTTCAATCATGTCACTGAAGATACTCATTATGCATCTTTGGAAAGTAGCTGGTGCATTACATAGCCCAAAAGGCATACACCAGAAAGAATAAGTGCCAAAAGGACAAGTGAAAATGGTCTTATCTTGATCCTCTAATGCAATCTCAATTTGATAATAGCCTGAATAGCCATCAAGAAAGCAATAGAAAGGATGACCAGCTACAGGCTCAAGGATTTGATCAATGTATGGGAGCGAAAAATGATATTTGTGAGAGACGACATTTAATTTTATATAATCATTGCACATGTGTCATACCGTCACAGATCTTGTGGGGACAAGAGCCCCTTTTTCATTTTGAACAACGGTGACACCTGATTTCTTGGTTACTCCCTGAGTTGGACTAACCCATTTGTTGTCGGCCACTGGATAAATGATACCAACGTCTAGCAGTTTCAAAACTTCATTTTTCATGACTTCTTTCATCATGGGGTTTAGTCACCTTTGAGGATCCCTTCAAGGGATAGCCTCGTCCTCCAGATTGATTCGATGGGAGCAAATTAAAGGGATAATACCTTTGATATCAGCAAGCGTCCAACCTATCACAGATTTATGCGTTCGCAGTAGCTCAAGTAACTGCAACTATTGAGAATTTTGAAGGTTGGACAAGATGATCACTGGGAAGGTTTCACCATCTCCCATGAAGGCATTTTTTAAACCCTTGGGTAGTTGGGTCAATTGAACAATTGGAACCTCTTCAGCTAAAGTTTTTGGCTGTGCCTTCTCACGAGGTAGCTCTTCAAAGTGAGGCTTCTAAAATTTTGTCCCTCTTTATTGTGAGTCATTATGATAAAAAATTGCAAGAGTGGACTCAATAAGGTTGGGACTTTCATAATCATTCAGAAGGAGGAGTTCATCAAGATTATCAAAATTGCTTCGCAATTGAATCTCCTCTTGAATTAGAGTGTCAATCATAAAAGTTTGATAACACTCGTCATCCTCTTTGGCTTGTTTTCTAATGTGGAAAATATTTACCTCCAACGTCATATTTCCAAACAATATCTTCATCAGACCATTCCAACAATTGATTAAAGCATTTGCAGTAGCAAGGAATTGTATTTCGAGGATAATATGAATTTTTTACTCCATATTTACCACAGATTGGGTATCAAGAACCAGAAAGTCCACGGGGTAATAGAATTTTTCAATTTAAACTAGAACATCCTCAACAATACCCCTAGGCTTTTTGGTAGAGCGGTCAGAAAGCTGTAGCACAACAGATGTTGGTTTCATTTCTCCAAGACCGAGATACGAGTTCATAGAGTAAGACATAAGATTTACACTTGCGCCAAGATTTACACTGACTTCATGAGTCCCAATTTTGCAACTAATTCTAACAACGCAAACTCCCAAACTTGGTAAGCTTTACCTGCAGCTATGAATGGTTTTTGTAGTTCATCTCTATGGCCTCCAAACCTTGTTTTAAGATTGTCTTGCAAGTTGAACATGTATGCATCATGAAACATGTTTGAGTAAACTCTTTCTACAGCATTTTCAATACTTTTGTGTCTGTCGAACTAAAATTTTAAACTTGTATAAATAGCCCAAACAAATGTAGTGGTTGGTTAAATCATATTGTAACCAAGTTCTTTAAAAAAAAAATTAATTGCAACTGGTTACAAGAGAATTGTGTATCTGAGTTTAGTATTTTCATGTAACCAATTTCATTCCTTGTCGTTATAAATTTATTTATTTTCCTTATGATATAGCATACAAGTAAAATATATATACATTTTCATAAATGTACCTTCACATTGTCAAAATGTTTCCTTTGCCCCATATAGAACCATTCCTATGAATTATTATTTTTTGCTTTGCTAGAGTTATCCCCTACAATTTTGACACACAATAGTTACCTAGTTACAAAGGTTTCTTGCTTTTTGAGCTCCATGAAGAAGGAAACTAAATTGTTTGTAAATATATTGATTGGTTAACTTCCACTTTCTAGTTGAAAGTTGTTTTTTATTATGTCTCTTGCTTATATTTCATTCTTAATCAATTTTATTAGATTAGAGAATGTGTGTTTCCTAGGAAGCAATAAACTACCAAGTGTGTACCCAACATATCCATTGAAATTTGTCAACATTCCTCCATGATGAAATATCATTGTATTGGACATATTTTCTAAAAAATTATAATACTAGAGAAACCAAACATAAATCTTTTTGTGTTTCCAGTTATAGATATTTTTTTAATGTAATCTTTATTATGAGTTTATTGTAGTGTATTGATATGTTCTGTTTGTTTCAAGAACAAATTGGCAAACTAAAATAGTGTATTTACAAACAAATTTTTTATTTTGTAACTGATTACAATAGAATTAATAAGGCATAACATAAACAGGTTATAATAGTGCAACTAGTTTCAAATTATTCCATTTATGATTATTCATATGTTGTAGTGTTTTTGTATGAAGTTTATGAATATAATGATTTTTATGCATTAAGCTGACATTCAAACTGAAAACTTGGGCAGTTCAGTGTAACCAATTACACTATCCAATACCCAGTTTTTTCTTCAAAACATAGACTTTCATATTTGAATTTGGAGATTTCAAAATTTCTTAATCAAATAGTGTTTAGAGTTATCATGTTAATTTTTTTTTGTGTTTTTTTATTGTCGTTTCTGTTTGTTTAAAGCTTTGTGATGATCAAACTTTGATTTGTGCATAGAATTGAATGTCGGTCCTAATGGACTTGATGTTTTCTACCGAAATCAATGACATTGATGGTTTTTTCAGCTTGATTCAATTGGAATGAATCATCCAAGGGTCGCATTCATGTTCTGGTCATTTCTTGGAGTAATTCGCATTTTCTTCTTAATTCCAACAATATTGTTCAATGATGTCCGAATCTTCTTTATGTGCGATCATAACTCCAGTGCCAAAAAATAGAAGATTGAAGCTAGACAATTGGAGAAAGCTTGCTGGAGAATTTAGTTTGGATCAATGAAGGTGCTTTGTGTCGGGTAATGTGAGAAAATTGTGTGATTTCCTGACTTTTTAACCAAAAAATTATTACATTATTATCATTCCCTTTAATCCAAACGTCTAAATTACAACAAGCACACAATGATACCCAATTTACCAACAAAACAAATTAAGTTTCTTTAAAAAAAAATGAAATTATTAAAATTGTCATTAGATAATACTAATAAAAACTTATGTAACGTCATATCCAAATTGTAAATGCATCCACACGTGTAATTTTTTTTCGTCGAAACTAAAGTAGATTAACTAAACCTCAAAACAAAACCTACTAGCCACAAGGGGGTCAGAAACAAATCAGATATGCTTAGGTTTCAACCCCACTTAGCAAGGTCCCAAGCTCTGGGGTGGGGATGCACTCAATGGTCGTGTGCATGCAACCTATAACTTTAAGGTGGAGTTTGGTTGGAGGGAATGAAAATGAAGGAATAGGAAAAAAAAATACGAATAGAATAGAATAAAAATTAATATGAATAAAAAAATAGATAAAAAAAATTATTAATTTTTTTTATCTTATATTGGAATGGTCTTTCCTCCCATTTTTAAATGAAATAGTCATTCCACCAAAATAGTGGAAAAATCATTCCATTGGAATGGTATTCCAATACTCTAAAATGCAATAAAACAAAGGAATGAAATGGAATTTGATTATTTTCTATTCCATTCAATTTCATTACCCCCATCCAAACATGACTTAAATTCATTCCAAATATAATAACTATGAATACTAAACTCCAAATTGTAACACCATGATAATAACCATCCAACCCATAAATGTGAAAAAGTGCAAAGAAAAATAAATAAATAAAAGGAAATTGCATGAGATGTAGCCTTTAATTTTAGGAAAATGAGATGAAGTCTTTAAACTTTATTAAATTCCCCACATATTATTTTTAATATTTTTTTATTATCATGATAATGCATCATTCATCTTCACATGTCAGAAAAAACCCAAAAATAAAAAATACAATTCAAGGGAAGAAAAAAAAAAGCCTAATGTATTACCATTTATAATGTTGCCAAATTAATTGGCAATAACAAAAACTACAATTAATCATATCTCTTCTATATAAAATGTGTAGATAACATAAATTATTTGTTTTAACGACTTATTTTATTAACTTTAATGGAATATCCTAAATATTTAATAGAATATATCTTTCAAACTAACTAAAATTAGATATTTATTAATTATAATAATATAAATTTAAATATTATAAAATATCATTATTATGATAATATTTAATATAAGACTACATATGTAATAATTATATTAATATAAATTCAAATGTTATAAAATATCATTATTACAATAATATATAATACAAGACTAAATATTTAAAAATATATTAATATAAATTTAAATGTTATAAGTTATTATTATGATAATAATACATAATCCTAATTTTTTACTACTTATATTAATATGAATTTAAATATTATTATTATAATAGTATTTAATACTTGTATTAATATAAATTTAAATATTACCAAATATCATTATAATAATATATAATACATAATCTTAATTTTTATTAAAAACATTATCTTTAATGTTTAAAAAGGTTATCTTATTATATATATATATATTAAAAAAATCATAAATAATGTTTTGGTTTAATTTTTCAATTCAATATGATATTGTTTATTTTTTTGAAATTTATACGAAAATGATACAAATTTAATAAATATTGTTATCCCTCAAAAATCCAGGGATGATGTGGCAAATGAGAAAGCGGCACGTGACATCACAAATCAGGAAAAAACGACGAAGTATTGAAAAAAGACCGATGAGCAAAAAAGATAGGTCCAAGACCTATAGAGAAGTCGACCAGGACAAAACCCCCTAGGGGTGGTCGGCCTGCCCTAACCCCTAGGGGTGGTCGGCCCAAGCATGCTCGAGAACCCCTCGGGGTGGTCGACCCACCCTATCCTCCATAGGGTGGTCGGCCTACACTCCCAAAGACGGGTAAAACTCACACTCATTCAGACTGAGATCAACAGGCCTAGCACCCAAAAGATCAACAGGCCTAGCACTAAGAAGATCACAGGCCTAGCACGCAGAGGACCATCGGGCCTAGCACCTAAGCGCTAAAGGGTCGTCGAGCCTAGCACCTAAGTCTCATAGACCAATCTAGACTTAGCGTTTTCTCGAAGGTCTCAATCGTTCATTATCGACCACGATCCAGAGAAGACAACAGGAAGACCCACGATCTCATAATCATGGGAAGTTGGACATGTATCTCCACTCCCAATGATCGTGTACCAAACCACGATCTCACACTTACTGATCATGTAACAGCCCCTGGCTCCTATAAAAAAAGGACCCAGGACTTCATTGAAGGGGATCAGATGAATATTTTGGGAGATCTCTTTTTTCTGGAATTTTTGGGATCGATCTTTTTGACGAGTGAACTCTTCAGTTCGTATTTATTATTGTCAATCAAGTGATTCAATACTAAATACTAAGTGGATTAGGATATTACTGTTCATTAGAACAGGATTGAACCACTATAAATTCTTGTGTTTGTTTAAGATATTTGTACTCTGTCGTATTTTATATTCATTCTGTTCAAAAGGTGTCGTATATTGTACATACGACCATTGGCCAATTTCACAAGTCAACATTTTGGTGCTTTCATTGAGAGTGCGAAATCAAGAAACACACTTTCATCAGTTTTACGATGCCTCCAAAATCCAGTCAGACAAAGAAGATGGCTCCCAGAGATTCCACCACTTAGGATCCCATCGATCCCATTAACGAACCTCAGGTGGAGGTTGGAGACCAACCTGATGCAGAAGATCCACAGGATGCTCACCAAGAGGAGATGGCGCAATTTCTGGCGAGGTAGGAGGCCTTTGCTGCAGAAATTTCCCTCCAGAGGGCGACTATGGAACAACAACAATGGGAGATAGATGAACAGGTCCAGAGGATTATCCAGATGGAGCAAGAAGCTGACCGGAGGCACCACGAGGCTGTTGTGGCCCTTGAGGCAGCTACCCAGTTAGCCTGAGAAATGCTGAAGCCGCTGCTCAGGCGGAGAGGGGGGCTCAGGCCAAATCAGCAGGAATGTGACACAGCAGGAATAGGGAGTCCCAGGGGAGGAGTTAAACCCCAAGGACACTCTCAGAGCCACTTTCCCAGAGACAGGATGAAGAGGCACAGTCCAAGACTACCTCCTCCATGACTAAGAAGAATAACACTTCATCTCGGAGTAAGAGTGTCACCAACCCGAAGGCCCCCTCCCAGTGGGACAGACGAAAGAATGCCAGAGATAAGGGCCAAACATCTAAGATGAATGACAGGAATGGGAATGGCTGCTCAAAATCTCATGTTAGAGATATTTGTATTGTCTCAATGGAAAATAAGAAATACTATTACAACTCTATGCAAAATAATACAAAAACACAATGATTGAGTAAATAAGATTACAACTCAATACTCAAAATACAAATAGATGAAGAGAATAATAAGGACTACAACTCTAAAAAAAAATATACAAATAAATATGTAAAGATAAAATAGAAGAATAGAAGATAAAAGCAATGGTAGAATAAATAACAAGAAAAAAAAAGTAAAACACTCTCACTCACACAACCAAAGTGAAGAGTATTGGGGATCACCAACTTGAACAAGGTTTACAACCTTTGCCCAAAAGCTTATTTCCCCCTATCTCAAGTACTAAGGGATTCTTTCAATATTGGAAATAGCTCTCTGGAATGACCAAGCCTTTTGTTGTATTTCTAGCTAAGTGCTATAGTGTATAGAAATAGAGTTGTCTTATAAGTGAGCATTAGGCTTCTATTTATAGAGTTTTGAGATACCCTTTTGTTGACTGTGTTTTTAGCCAACGACGTGAGAACGTCAATAACGACAAGCCTTCAAGAGAATGTAAACGACAACAGACAGTTTAATCAATGAAAATAAATAACACAAGAGATTTTATAGTGGTTCAGCCCCGATCAGTCGGTAATAGCCTAATCCACTTAGAGATTTTATTATTTTATTCACACTTAAGATCAGATGAACCAGTGTCAACTGAGTTTCTTAAGTATAAATATTCCAGAATACAAAAAAGGGATTCTCTTAAGAAAAACACACTTTCTCTCACTAGAACACAGACTAATTCTCAATTTTCCAAAAAGTCCTTTTACGATCCCATCAACCCTCTATTTATAGGCTTGGGATCCTCAACTGATATCCCCTTCAGATAGGGATATTTTATTATTCATCTTATATTTAAATTACAAGAAATATTTAAAATACAACAGATTCCTCAATTTGAGTGAGGAATGAGAGATTCCTGCGGTGCCCAGACCGATTCTTACTGAAATAGTTTCCAGGAATTTGACATAGTCTAGTTTGTTTGTTGATGATTATCGTCTTCTGACCAAGGTCCAAGCCACATGCATTGGCTCTCCTCGGACATGGTCCGAGCTGTAATGCCCCAAATTTCCTAATAAGGTTTAGGACCTTGATTAGGAGGCCGGGAGGGCCATAAATGATTTATTATGATATTTAATGATTATATGCATGTTTATGTGAATTATATTATTATATGATGGTGAATGCATGCATATGGGCTCATATTTATAATGCAAGGGCATTTTGGTAATTTGGCCACTATGGGCGTAATTGTATATTTTGGGTGCATGGTTGTGATTAATTCATATAGCCACATTATAAGGTGGATTGGTTCGAGCTAATCGGCATGAGACGATCATGAGATGTAAGTGTTCGGTCTAGTCATAACAGGTTTAAGTTCGGGGCTCGGGGTGAGTCTCGGGGTCATTTTGATGACTAGAACATTACCGGGAATAAAAAGGTAATGGGATATGATTTATTGGTATTTGAGAATATTGAGAATAATGGGAATTGGAGGGTGTTAATTATAATTAACGAGATAGGCGGGAAAGGACAATTTTACCCTTGGGAGTCTTTGGAAGCCTTTATTTGACCTAGGGGAAAAATGGTCTTTTCACCCCTAAGATATATATAATTTCAAGGCTGTAGAAACCTTTAGACCAAAACAGAGCATCCTCATCTTCAGTCCTTCTCTCCTTCCCGTACACCAGTTCTCCTCTTCCATCCTTTGGAATTTTTGAAGCCAACTTGAAGAACCAAGCTAGGAGATCAAAGGTGGGAGCTTAGGAACTTAGTTCAATCATTGAAGAGGACTCAAATCCAACTTGAGGTAAGGTTTTATCCAAGAACTTAAGCTTTACCCTGTTTTTCAAGTTGGTTTTCAGTTGGGAATTTGAGATGTTAGTTATGAGAATTCATGGAAGTTCTTGTGTAAGATTGCTTGGGTTTTGATGAGGGTGTGGTGTAGATGAGGTTTGGGGGTTGAGTTTGATGTTTTGATGATGTTTGGGATTGATTTGGAGGTTTGTTTTTCAAGGGAAATCGCAGGGGAGAAGACCAGAAAAGTTTCTGGTCTGTTGATGGCGCCCCAGCGCTAGGCAGGGCTGATTCTTGGGCTCTCTGATTTTGGGGCAGCGCCCCAGCGCCATTAGGCAGCGCCCCAGCACTAGTGTATTTTCCAGGAAGCATATTTTGGGGCTCGGGAGGACTTTTAAGGCTCGGGGGTTGGTTCCTTTACCCCGTTTGGGTAGATTGAGAGTCCCGAGAGTGTGGATGGGTCCCGGGAGTGAGGTTTTAGATTGTAAACCTTTTTATGATTTATTTTATTGATGGGATTCCATATTTGGTTATGACTAGGTGACCGCTAAAGGATCAAAGGATTGATCGTTCTCAAGGGTCGTTCTTTTACTAGTTCTTGGTCGAACCTGAGGTAAGAAAACTGCACCCTGTGTATATGTGACATGCATGGCTATTAATGATGCATGTTGGTTGATTATTGAGTATGGCATGCATGGCTATTATTGATGCATGTCGGTTGACTATTATGTGTGACATGCATGGCTATTCTTGATGCATGTTGGTTGACTATTAAACGTGACATGCATGGCTGTTATTGGTGCATGTTGGATTGCTGGATATATTGCATATGATGCATGACAAACTTGTGACTGGGACATGCTTTGTATATTGGGTATGATATTGTTCAGAGCTTGTGCCTCTGTGGTTGTGCATGGTCCTAATTGTACTAGTATCTGTTTAGTAAGCATGTTGAACACCTTGTTTGTGAGTATTGGGCATGTGATATATAGTTGGTGGTATGACTTACTTGTGTATGGCACTGACTAGTCAGAGACCGACCCTAAGGTCGATGAACATGCATTGAATGACTCTATGGCATTAATGCTAGACCGATCCTAAAGTCGAGAATCATGCATTGAATGGCTCTATGGCATTAATGCTAGACCGACCCTAAGGTCAATGATCACGCATTGAATAGCTCCATGGCATTAGTGCGGGACCGACCCTAAGGTCGAAGAACTTATAAGTGCTTGCCTGGTCTATGACCAGATGTTTATAGCCAAGGTATATGACCCCGGTGATTGTTTGTCACATGGCTAGGGGACGCTGTCCATAGCACGACTCTAGAGTCGGGAGGAAGGTTATGTTAGTGACCATTCACCATGCACCTGTCCTGATCAAACTTATGAAAGAATCACTTATCAGTTAAGCCCTGGTGACCCTATCGTCACATGGCTAGAGGGAGCTATGCTCATTATTGTGACATTTGGCTATTGTCACCTATTTTCTTGGACTGATAGTCCTGAATGGTTATTATGATCATTGTTGATATTATATCATGCTTTATTGTGTTTTCTTGCTGGGCTTTGGCTCACGGGTGCTACGTGGTGCAGGTAAAGACAAGAGGAAGCTGGACCATCCTTGAGTTGGAGAGCTTAGGTGATGACGTGTACATATGCAGCTGCTCGTCCGCCACGGCCGAGGTTTAAAGAGGAACTAGGGTTGAACCCTGTTTTGCCGCTTAGAACGGCTTGTTGTAAATATTTTCTGTAATAGACTCTGAAATTATATTTTCGGGATCCCAATGTATAAGTTAAACGTTCTAGTGAAACGTTACGTCTTAACCAAAGTTTTTAATCCCTAAATCGCTAATCATACTTAGTTCACGATTTTGGCCAAATGACTCGATTAGTGAGTTTAGCACTGTTTGCAAGGCACACCGTAACGGTCCCTGGAGTTGGGGCGTTACACGAGCCAACCTCTTTGAGCATACCTCGGACTAAGGTCCGAGCCAAGTAATTTGGCTCCTTGGACTAGGGTCCGATCGGACCTATTAGCTTACCTCGGACATGTCCGAGCCAAACATTTGGAAGCTTACCTCGGATAGCTTCGAGCCAAGCATTTGGAAGCTTACCTCGGATAGCTTCGAGCCAACCTCTTTGAAGCTCACCTCAGATAGGTCCGAGCCAAGCATTTGGAAGCTTACCTCGGATAGCTTTGAGCCAACCTCTTTGAAGCTCACCTCGGATAGGTCCGAGCCAAGCACTAGGCTCCTCCAACTAAGGTCCGATCGGACCTTGTGTGGCCTCTCCTTGGCCAAAATATAATTCCATCTTTTGGCATGCATGGGACCTCTCCTCGGACTTGGTCCGAGCCAACCACCTTGGAGGCTCACCTCGGACATGTCCGAGCCAAACCTCTTGAAAGTTCACCTCGGATAGGTCCGAGCCAAACCTCTTGAAAGCTTACCTCGGATAGGTCCGAGCCAAGCATCTAGGGGCTCCTCAAGCTAAGGTCCGATCGGACCTGCTGCTTCTGTCCCTCGAGCCAAAGTCCAAACCCATCCTTTAAGCTCCTTAGACTTGGGGTTGAACCAAACACTTGGGCTTCTCGGACAAGGGTCTGAGACAAGCACACTTTAGCCCAAGCATTCTCCTCTGGTGTATTTGACTTGACTATGGCATCTCTCAAGCAGTCCAAATTCTTCACTGATGCATTGGGCTACTGCTAAGCCAGATCACCCAACTAATCCATGCCACGTGTCAATTTTACTGCCACATCATCCTTTTCAAATTTTGGGATAACACCTTTGAATTTCAAATTCTACCAACCCCATGGCTATTACCAATGTTTAATTGGATGTTTATGGAATTAAAATGGAGATTTGGGAGTTACTTGGGATGTTAGAATCGTTCAAATTGGAAAAAATTGAAAAAACAAATTGGTTGTCAACTTCACTGGCCGCTGCCACAGGCCATTTTCAGCACAAAATGTAATTTGTCCAAAATTTTCCAAAACGTCCTGAATTCTTTCCCACGTGATTTTGTAACCTCCAAACACCTAATGGGAGTTAATAACATGTCTCCAACAGTCATATTTCATAATGACTTTGTGAAATCCAATCTCAAATGTGTAACATACAATCTACACATTATTGGATAATATTTGGGAGTTACTAATTTGTAACTAATTTTGTAACTCCAAAATATGTCACATTTTGGCACACACATGTGTCTAATATTGTCACATTATTTAATCTAACATTATATTATATGAAATAATATAACATTTCCCCACTATATTAAATAATCACTTTTGTAACACTTATTTAATCAATCAAATATTATATAATATTCCCCCACTTGATTAAATAATCACTCTCTAAAGAAACATTTGCATTAGTGCATAAAGTAAAATGTCTTTCGACTTGAATTTTACCTTAGTGTAATTATCAAAAAGTTTGTTGAAAATTTGGTTGTTGAAGCATTAAACCACTATCCCTTGATAACAAACCGGTGATAACACACACACCTTTGCTATGTTCACTTAAGACATCAATATCTCGCTTTTGCAACGTTAATGGCCATGTGCACATTCCATTCATAGACTTTTCTTGAGAATGACTCCCAATTCTCATGAGGGGAGGCACCACCCCTAAGTCTATATAGGTAGAACTCTTACAGTATTTTGTTATCCTAAAATACTTGTCTTTTCAAGACTGAGTTCTATTAAAAAATCTTTTGGTTTTAACCCTCATTTTGGTAACACACTAGTACTCATATCTCAGATGGGACAAAATTTGAGCACTACTACTATTCACTTGATTGACTTGTTATTACCTATTGAACCTAATACTAGTTTGGTTACTAGTATTAAGATAAGTTACCATCAACTGTGAATCTCTTTAGGGAGTCTAAGTCCCATCCCTTGAGATGTAGAAAGGATTTTATTTGAGTCATTTATTTTCTCATGTATGCATACTTAAACACTCTCATTATTTTATTCAAACTTTGTCGCTAGCTATAGTTTGATAAAAATAGTTATCCCGTTAAAATAATGAGTTTGACCATAGTCAACAACCCCACTATTTTATACTTCAATATCCAAGATAAACATTTTCCTTGAATATTAATTCTAGAAACCTCTTTGTTTCTAAAATTCTCCTTTATGTTTTAAATCAATTCCTTCTTGAATCAAAATATTACAAACAATAATTTTAGACACTAATTCTAGATTTATCCATTCTATACACATATAGCCAATGTGATTTAGAATGTGGAATTCCAAATGACCTATTTGATAGGATGACCAAATTAATCAATTATTATCAACAAAATAAATTGATTAACTTTAGAGCATAACCCCCACATTTCTCACATAGTGATAATAAAATATCACTTTAAAATAGAAATATCTTCATTTCTATTAAGTCTTTTATCCTCCAAGATAAATCTAGACTTATAATTCTCAAAGTTCACCATGAGTCCTCTAAGCCACGTGATAAACTCTCAATAGATCAAGATAAAAACCTCAATGTTTATCTTGATTTATTTACTTGCTAAATCAAGACACACTTCTTTTAAAGTAACTTTCACTTAGTTTCTTTCTTTTATATATTTCACAAAATAAAATATGTGAAGACAAATGTCAAGTGAAAATTTCTCAAACAAATAATCACTAATTTTCACTTTTAGTTGTCTAAATAATATCAAAATCACTTAAACAACTTTTTTGTATTTCTTAAGAGTCTCTTTGAGATTCTTTTGAAAATACCATTTTTACATCCATTGATTTTCTCATCAAATCAATTTGAAGATGTCAATATTTTTTTTAAACACTTTAAATCACAGAAAATAAACCCTTGTTGATTTATTTAAACACTTTAATTTCTTATATTTTAGTTTAAAATTATCTCCTCATTGAAATTAATTTAAACATATCTCCATCTTTAACCAAAATGAATAAAGTTCTCTTTAATCTATTCACTATTGGTGCAAAGATTCAAAATTGCTTCTCCAATTTTGAAATGTCTCCTCATTGAGACATTGAATATTTAAAAATTATTGTTACTAAATAATTCTCAAATATATTTCGTTTGACCACACTTTAGACTCTAAGTCTATTGGACAATATGGTGTCTCAAGTTTTGGATCCACCTTGATCCATTTTTTTTCCAATAGCAAAACACAACCATTAAAAGATGCAACCCCCTTAGGTTCATCTTTTCTTATCTCATAAAATGAGATGCTCATATTTCAAATGAGAAAATTAAAAATTCTCAAATAATTTTTTTTATTTACCAAATAAATGGTTGCTAATCACATTAATAATCATATTATATGATAAACTATAAAATCATGATAATTCACATTCATTTTTATATATTAACATAATTATGTCTCAATGTAAATTCACATAATTTGTCAACATATGTCCATCATATTAACATGCCTTTTGAATCACATAATTAATTGTAAGTATATCACAAATATCATACAATAATTCGCATATCCACATATTGATATAATCTATTGATTCACAACATCAATATATAGGCATGTCAAAACTACCAAATTATCATGCTTTATAAAATCTAAAAACATAATTTTCATATCAATGTTATATTGTCTCACCTATAACATATACATATAAGTTTTATAGTCCCTATATTATGAAAATCTTGTCAAAAGTTCACTTCTAAGGATCAATCATTAACTTTCACAAAACAATGTGTCAACTATGTCACAATGTATCTCATATTGTGTTAACATGTTAACAACTACACACTTATTCATATAAGTTTCCTTATTTCTATCACCACATGAGAGCCACTAGATCTTCTAAGAAAGAAACAAAGAAGAATATTACCTTATCACCATCTTTTCACAATATCTATATGATTTCTCTTTCCATTGAAACAAACAAGCATAATAAGCTTTTTATTGTTATAGATATTTGTATTGTCTCAATGGAAAATAAGAAATACTATTACAACTCTGTGCAAAATAATACAAAGACACAATGCATGATTAAATAAGATTACAACTCAATACTCAAAATACAAATAGATATAGAAAAGACATAGATGAAGAGAATGATAAGGACTACAACTCTAAAACAAAAGATACAAATAAATATGTAAAGATAAAATAGAAGAATAGAAGATAAAATCAATGGTAGAATAAATAACAAGAACAAAATAGTAAAACACTCTCACTCACACAACCAAAATGAAGAGCATTGGAGATCACCAACTTGAACAAGGTTTACAACCTTTTCCCAAAAGCTTATTTCCCCTGTCTCAAGCACTAAGGGATTCTCTCAATATTGGAAATAACTCTATGGAATAATCAAGCATTTTGGTGTATTTCTAGCCAAGTGCTCTAGTGGATAGAAATAGAGTTGTACAAGTGAGCATTGGACTTCTATTTATAGAGTTTTGAGATACCCTTTGAATTTCAAATTCTACCAACCCCATGGCTGTTACCAATGTTCAATTTGATGTTTATTGAATTAAAATGGCGATTTGAGAGTTACTTGGGATGTTAGAACCGCTCAAATTGGAAAAAACTGAAGAAGAAAAAAAAACAAATTGGTTGTCAGCCTCACTGGCCGTGGCCACTGGCCTCTGTCCCCTAGGCCGCGGCCAGGGAAAGTCAGTGGCTGCGGCCACATGCCATTTTCAGCACAAAGTGTCATTTTTTCAAAACGTTCCAAAACATCCCAAATCCTTTCCCACATGATTTTGTATCCTCCAAACACCTAATGGGAGTTAAAAAGATGTCTCCAACAGCCATATTTCATAATGGCTTTGTGAAATCTAATCTCAAATGTGTAATATACAATCTACACATTATAGGGTAATATTTGGGAGTTACAAATTTGTAACTCCAAAATATGTCACATTTTGTCACACACATGTGTCCAATTTTGTGACTCTCAATAATATGTTACAAGGTGTGACAAATCACATTTGTGTGACAAATCACATTTTGTCACATTATTTAATCTAACATGATATTATATGAAATAATAAAACATCTCAAAGTCATGTAGGAGGAGAGGCTCGGGGGCAGGGTCGCACCGACAAGGGCAAGGCGGACCTGCCACCCCTACACCCTCAGTCTTGCAAGGAAAAGGAACTGATGAACAACACCAATCCCGTGTTCGATATGCTCGGGAAAGATGCACAACCTCAAGATCTGAGGGAGGTCATCAACAGGAGGACCAGCGCTTAGGAGGAGGTACCAGGGATGTCTACCCCACTTAGACCAACGATTCTACCAGCAGCGCAGGCTCAAATAGATGCACTCATCATGACTGTCCAGGGTCTGACAAAGAAACCTTCCAATATCAAGCTGGCTCATAGAAGTGGGAGTCTCTTCGGTGCTAATATCCAAGTTGCTCAACCACCACTGAAATACAAGACCCCGAAACTCCCAACATACACTGGGAAGGAGGACCAAGTATGACACATTGGAAAGTTCGAGGATCAGATAGGTGTGGAGCATGATTATAGGTGTAAGAGTATTCCCTACCACTCTCTCTGACTCAGCTCAGGAATGGTATTGGAAATTCAAGCCTGGATCCATCATTTCATGGGATCAGTTTAGGAATGAATTTTGCATGGTCTTCAGTGTCGGACAGATTCAACCAGTTTATGTCAATCAGCTAGCTAACATCAAGCAAGGGAAGGATGAATCCCTGGAGGATTACATCCAGAGATTCATGAGAGAGGCAAACCGAGCGTCCACAGTAGGAGATGAAGGGTGGTTCATTCCCATCTCGTCATGAATAATTTATCGTAGTCCCTTGTGGGATAGCATACACAAGAACCCCATCAATACGTTGCAGGAGTTCCTGGACCGAGCATACAAATACATGAAGCTAGATGATGCTATCATGAAGGAAGAAAAAGACATAAACCATCTGACCACTGTCAAGGCAGATAAGAACAGCGCAAACCGGCATGACACAAATGAATGCAAAAAATTGAAGGATGAGATAGAGTTTCTTCCCCGATCAGGAAAACTCTCGAGGTACCGAGTCAAGACCAAAACCACGAGGAGGAATCCAGAATTTCGAAGGTAGAGGAGTCCACCGCTGGAGCCAGCGGTCATAGACTTCACACTGGATACCATATGCGGGGGGCCCCACATAGCAAGTAATAGTAACAATGCTCTTGAGCGATATGCAAGGACCCTAATACATGAGGTAGGGGAGTCTTCCCAGTGCATGGTAGTCGAGAAGCGGTCTCCAAAGAATCCAAATATGAAAGTGAAACTCTCACTTTTACGGAGGATGACACCAGGCACGTGAGGTACCCCCACAATGACCCTCTGGTCCTTACCATTCAAATAGCCAATGCCCGAGTGAAGAGATGCTTGGTGGATACGAGAAGCTCAATAGATATCATCTACAAAACATCCTCGAGAAGATGTAGCGATCTTCCTAGTGCATGGTAGTCGAGAAGCGGTCTCCAAAGAATCCAAATATGAAAGTGAAACTCTCACTTTTACGGAGGATGACGCCAGGCACGTGAGGTACCCTCACAATGACCCTCTGGTCCTTACCATTCAAGTAGCCAATGCCCGAGTGAAGAGATGCTTGGTGGATACGAGAAGCTCAATAGATATCATCTACAAAACATCCTCGAGAAGATGAAGCTCACGGTCAAGGACTTGACATCGTGTTCCCAAGTGATATATGGGTTCACGGGAGAATGCCTAGCACCAGCAGGAACTATCAGACTACCAGTCACAGTGGGGGATGCCCCCAGGCACGAGACTGTGATGACAGAGTTCCTGGTGGTAGATTTCTCATCGACTTACAATGTAGTGCTTGAGAGACCCCTCCTGATGGCGTTACATGCGGCAATATCTATTTGGCATCTGTCTTTGGAGTTCCCCATAAGCGCAGGGCAAGGATGCATACAAGGTAACCAAAGGGAGGCACGAGAATGCTATAATGTGTCAGCGGTCAAGGAAAAGAAGGGGCCATGCATAAACAACATCGTAGTAGCTGTTGAAAGAAACACTCTACTGAAGTCGGGGGCTCCTTTTAACGAAGATTTGTTATTATAGCAAGTTTCCCAAAGCGAGGGAAACGACATCGATCCTCACTTTGGGGATGACGTCATGGGGGTAGGACCAGTCGAAGATTTGGACGAAGTCTTACTAGATGAGGAGGACCCGACTAGAGTAATTAAATTTAGGGAAGACCTAAAGGTGGAAATTAAGGCACGGTTGGTAGAATTTTTGAAGAAGAACCAAGATGTCTTTGCCTGGTCACGTAAGGGCATGGTTGGAATTTCTCCTTCCGTGATAAGCCATGTCCTCAATGTGGACAAGAACTACCCACTAGTGCAACAAAAGAGGAGACTTCTTGACAAAGACCAATCTCAAGCTCTAAAGGAGGAGGTCGAGCTGCTTAAAGAAAAACTGTTTTATATGGGAGGCCTACTACCCAGATTGGGTATCAAACCTCGTGCTGGTCCCAAAGCCAAACGGGAAGTGGAGAACATGCGTGGACTTCATAGATCTGAATAAGGCCTGCCCCAAAGACTACTTCCCACTACCCAGAATAGACCAACTGGTTGATGCAACAATAGGACATGAAATACTCTCATTCATGGATGCGTATTCTGGGTATAATCAAATAAGTATGCACCCTCCCGACGAGGAACATACCAGCTTTCGAACAGACAAGGGATTGTACTGTTATAAGGTGAGGCCATTCGGCTTAAAGAACGCAGGAGCCACCTACCAGCGTTTAGTGAATGGCATGTTCCGAGACTTGATCGGCAAAAATATGGAGGTATACATCGAAGACATGTTGGTCAAGTCCAAAGAAGATGGAGGGCATGTTCGAGACTTGGAGGAATGCTTTGCAATACTTAGAAAGTATAGCATGAAGTTAAACCCTCTTAAGTGCTCGTTTGGAGTTGGTTCTGGTAAGTTTCTCAAATACATAGTCAATTCACATGGAATCGAGGCTAACCCTGAGAAGATCTAAGCATTGATTGACATGAAGTCACCTACCACAATCAAAGAAGTGCAAAGCTTAATCGAGAAAGTAGCTGCCCTCAGTAGGTTCATATCAAATTCTACGGACAATTGTGTCCCTTTCTTTAACTTACTAAGAGGCAGCAAGAAGATCCAATGGACCGAGGAATTTGAGGAAGCTTTCCAAGCCTTGAAGGAGCATCTCGCTCAACCTCCCGTCCTAGCGAAGCCCATATATGGTGAAGTTACTATTAATCTATTTGGCAATCACCGAGCATGCAATTAGCGTTGCTTTGGTAAAAGAAGAGAATAGGATACAACACCTTGTGTACTATATTAGTAAAAGGCTAATATGTGCAAAGTCTAGGTATCCCCCTCTTGAAAAGCTAGCCTATTGTTTAGTAATCACCTCTTGAACGTTGCGTCCATATTTCCAAGCTCACTAGATCCGAGTCTTGACCGATCAACCGCTGAGACAAGTTCTTCAGAAACCAGAGGCCTCGGGACGATTGCTCAAATGATCAGTGGAACTAGGATGGTTTGATATCACTTATCATTTGAGGACGACGATAAAAGGACAATCATTGGTAGAATTCATAGTCGAAGGGACCAACCTTGAAGACCCTTCCTACCAATCGGATAATGGAGATACCGAGAAGGAAGGAGATACTCCTGCATGGAAGCTATATGTTGATGGAGCATCCAATGAACATAACTCAGGCACAGGAATCATACTGATCACTCCGGAGAATCACTGAATCCATTGCACTCTCAGATTTGGATTCAACGCTTTAAACAACGAGGCTGAGTACGATGCATTATTAGCAGGATTATGCTTATCTTGGGATGTGCATGCACAATCCCTGGAGATATTCAGCGATTCCCAACTAGTAGTGTATGAGGAGTATCAAGCCAAGGGACTTAGGATGGTGCAGTACCTGAACAAGGTGAAGGACTTGTTGACACAGTTCAAGAGATACTTAATTACACAAGTCCCAAGGAAGAAGAATGTCAATGCTGATGCCTTAGCCAAGCTTGCCAGAACCAAAGATGCGGACACCCTGAATATCGTTCTTATCGAATCCTTGGCAGAAAGAAGCATAGCCGAGCAAGAGGCAAATTTATTATTTTTGAATTATCTGTATAACACTCATTGTGCTTCAATGAATGAATGAATTTAATTTCTCAAGTTTCACTTAATTCTTTAAATTTCTTTCAACGAGGGACTTGTCACTTTAGACCTGTCAACCCCATCACATCATGTTCGATTCTGGTCCTTGAGGGACCTATCGACCCATACGATCCAAAAGAGAGACAGGTCTAGGACCTTATCACCAAATTAATGGATCATGTTCGATCTTGGTTCTTGAGGAACCTATCGACCCATACGATTCAAATGAGAGACAGGTCCTAGGACCTTGTCGCCAAATTATGGATAATGTTAGATCATGCTTCTTAAGGAGCCTATCGACCCATATGATCCAAACGAGAGACAGGTCCTAGGACCTTGTCTCCAAATTATGGATCATATTCGATCTTGGTTCTTGAGGAGCCTATCAACCCATACGATCCAAATGAGAGACAAGTCCTAGGACCTTGTCGCCAAATTTATGGATCATGTTCGATCATGGTTCTTGGGGAGCCTATCGACCCATATGATCCAAACAAGAGACTGGTCTGAGGATCTTGTTGCCAACTTATTTGATCATGTTCAATCTTGGTTCTTGAGGAACCTATCGACCTATACGATCAACAAAAAAGACTGGTCCGAGGACCAGTCGCCATTATTTGATCATGTTCGATCCTAGTTCTTGAGGAACCTATCGACCCTTATGATAAAAAAAGAGACTGGTCTGAAGACCAGTCACCATCATCGGATCATAATCGAATCTGGTCCTTGAGGGACCGATCAATAATTGGATCTAAGACTCGTTACAGGCTCGATTAGCCCATCCAGACCCCGGTTGGTCCAACTTAGACACTTCTGTCTACAATCATTATAATGAGTACACAAGAGATTACATAGATCATGGTCGACACTTGGTACACAATCTGCATCTGTGTATAGGTATCATTATTAATGAGTATGAAACCATCACCCGATGAGGGACAAGCATCTGCTGCTTGCATCATTGGGTGAAAAGGATAGTACTTTGTGTCTAAACGCTCGAAGCAATGCATGGTCAAGTAGCAAGTGACCAAGGCTTTTAAACCCATGATCACTTGGGGGGCATATAGTACATACCGATTGGGGTAAACACAAGCAATGAAGGCGTGACCTTAAGTACTAAGCAAGCTCAAGTTTTTCTAGGACATTTGTTCAACATATGTTCCGAAAGTGCAAAAAACAAAAACAAAAAAAGGCATTGGTGGTCGGCCTATCACCCATGGGGTGGTCGACCTGACTTATTTTGTTCATGGTACTTGGTGAAGTATCATACTACTCACATTACCATGGTTGTTAGCATGAAAAACATAAAAGAGTAAGGTTAGTATGGCACATGAAATACATGTGTATAAAGTATATTGATACCTGAACCTCTGAACCAATGAGGGTTGTGAGTTGATATACTGTAACGCCCTGGATAGCCAAGACCGTTACACTGTGTGTTTACAAATGTGCGAGACTTGCTAACCAAGTCATTTAGTTAAAAACGTGTTACTAAAACTATAATTGAGCTAGGGTTAAAAGAGTTTGGCCACAAAAGTTACTTTTCATACATTTGAACGTTTTAGTACATGGGAACCCAAAAGTAATAATGTTTGAAAGACAGTTTACAAAAATTCAGAACAAAAGTACAGCTACTAGCCACTCTAAGGGCAAAACAGACATTTAGGCTTTTCCCGTCCTGTGTCACTCCTCGATCGTGGCGGGCGATCAGATGACTATGTACATTCAGCCCCAAAGCTCTCCAACTTAGGACTGGTTCACTTTGCTCTTGACTTTACCTGCACCACGTAGCACCCGTGAGCCGAGGCCCAGCAAGAAAACACAATAATAGAGCATAATCATCAAATAACACAACTAGATAACTCATACAGTATACTCATATACTCAACATTCAGGATATTCACATTAATCAAGTATTCAACATACTAATTACATCATTTCTTATCAATAATAAAATCACATATGATAATCAGGATTAACACCATTAGGCCGCACCCTCTGTTTATCCCACTGACTCCGGCCCGCTTAAACTGAGCTCAGTGAATATTAAGTTATCCTCAGCTACCAAAGGCCGAGCCGCGCCCTGTGCGCAAATATTGATTACGACACCCTTAGGTCGTTTATCACATGTCCCATGGCATAATACCACCTATGACATTATACAGATATAGGGAGCACTTAGTCTCAACACAATCACATAACCGAGAGCAGTTTTCTTACCTTTAGATTTCGTTAGCTTTTTTCAATTTGATCCTCAAGCACGATCCAGTCCGAGCCTTAGTGCACGCCTAGTCATGGCCATAAATTAATATCAACACCAAACTTCAACTCCAAAACCTAGCCTCGGGACCAATCTTGAGCCCTCGGGAAGCCCTAATTCCTCTAAACGAGGTGGTGGAATCAAACCCCGAGCCCCTGGGAAAAAACCCTAAGAAATAACCCAAAAACCCTCTTCTGGAAACAGGGTAGCGCTACAACGCTATAAAGAGGGCGCTATAGCGCTACAAATAGAACCAAAAGCACCAGGAAACCCGAGCCTAGTGCTGTAGCGCCCAAAGGCTAGCGCTACAGCACTAGTCACAGACCAGCAACACCCTGTTTTTCTTCCTTCGATTTTCCTCGAACCAAAACCCCCTTGGAATCCTTCCAAACCTCAACTACACACCAAATTGAGTCTACCATCACTTATATCTCACCCCATACAACCCAATAACACAAGACTTAACCACATGCATCATCAAACTAAGAAAACAAACATTGAACCCAAGAACTCAAAGATTCAACCAGAAACTCAGAAACTTAGAACTTCAAAGCCAGAATTTGTTACCTCCTATGGAGAATTTCAACCTTAAATTATCTCTAGCATCCAACCAGCCTCAAGCCCTTCAACTCCTCAAGCTTATTTCCCTTTATTCCATCCAAAACTCAAGCTTAGAAACCATCTCAATAAAACTCAGAAAAACACATCAGGAAATCTTGAAACTTACCTCAATTGAGTGGCTAATCCCTGCTAGCTCTTCTAGCTTCACCAAGGTCTTTAGCCCTAAGCTCCAACCTGAGCTTACTCTGGAATTCCAGCTCCAAAACTCACAAAAAATGGTGAAGTATGGCCAAATCGACAGAGAGAGAGAGAGAGAGTCCCCTATTTTTCCTTCTTTCCTTCTCCTTATTTCCTTCTTCTTTTCTTTTCCTTTAGCTTCTGAGTCTTTCTAGAGCTTCCACTAAAGCCATAAAGCAGAATATAACCTATCCCTTAGTAAGCCAAATGACCATATTGCCCTCCCAATAATAACTAAACCTTTAAATCACTCTAAGGGCATTTTGGTCATTACCCTCAATTCCCGCTAATTCCTCGAGTGTCTTTAATATTTACCACTTACTTTCTGATACCTAACTAATCATCAATTATATTTTTCAATATCAAATAATCTCCAATATACTTCTCAAATTCCCATAAATACCCCCAGACTCACCCCGAGCCAGTATAAATCCCCGTCGTGACTTCTCCGCTAAACCGCTCACTAGGATCGCCTTGAATCACAAGTTGCAGATATATTCACATAATAATGTGGTCTTAACAATTTATCACAAACATTTACATTTATGCCCTCAACAGGCCAAAATTACAAATATGCCCTTATAACCTAATCAGGGCCTACATGCATACTAATACCCATAGTCATGCATCGCATATATCTAAATAATCATATAAGCATGCTTGTCACATAGTCATGCATTTTCAACACTAATTCACATAACTTCCAATTGTGCTCTCCCGGCACACTAATCAAAGCCCTTAAGCCTTATTAGTAATTTTTGGGTCGTTACATATACTTAGTAAGCATTGGAAATAAAAAAATTCAATCAATACACTGAGTACTCATAACAAAAAAGCATAAAGGCATAAAATGTCTTATGTAAAAATTGTCAAGTACAAGGTGCCTCACCAGTGGCATGAAAGGAAAGACAGAGTAAAAGACCAAAAGAAGACTAACTAGGGCAAGGAGTATCATCTGAAAGACCATCCTGAGCCTCGGCAGCCTCACGAGCCACACACTTCCTAAGCTCCTTCGCTCACTTCTTCTCATGAAGGAAATCCAAGTTCAAATCTTTGTTGGACTTCCAGATCAAGTAGAAGCAAGAGAAAGCTGTCTCTGAATACTCCTCTCGAGCCTTGTCCCAGACAACCTTGACCTCTTACTCCTTCTCGACAAGAGCATCCTTCCACAGTTGGTCCATGTCAGCAATCAACTTCTCTTTCTCAACTTCAGACTATTGGAGCTGATCGACAAGTTTCCCCTCCATCTGGGTTATCCTGAGAGTCAACTTGGTCACTTCCTACTGTTTGAGCTCCACGGTACTGCGGAGAGTGTTGATATCTTCATCTTTCAAAGCAATGTCCGCATCCCTAGAGCCAAGAACTCGCCTAAGGTCCAACACCTTATGGCAGATAGCTTCAAGCTCAAAACGAAAGTTTGACCAAAATAATTTTCCATGCTCCGAAAGTATGGATGAAGAGGAAGTAGGGCACCAGACTTGATGGCAGAGTGTGTCTGCCGGAACCTATGTATAGAACGCTGCTAAGGATGAGTAGCCTGGCGATGAGAGCCCTCGGTATGTTGTCTCTAAGAAGAAGAGTGATGGGGAACTCGACTGGTATCCCGATGCAAAGGACGTTGCAAGGAGTCTCGCTGACTGGGCAAACTCTGCTGAGAAGAATGACTTCGCCGAGAAAAGCCAGGCGAAGAGCCATGAGTAATGTGCCTGACAATATGAGGATCATCTTCGGAAGGTTGCCGAGTTGTTTGTTTTACTCTCGCCATTGGGCTATACTTTTTCAAGAAGTCTTCCGCACTAAACAAATATAAAGCGGAGCTCCTTTTCAACCTTTCCAAGAACTCTTGGGGAGTACGCTCGCTTACAGACTTGTTTGACGAAGGGGAGCTGGACATCTGCATTAAAGGAAAAATAAAGAGTAAAGTTAGTAAGTAAACATAATGAAGCTAATAGCTGGGGGCATATCCATGAACTAAGGAGCGAAAGTGAAGAAATCAGGGGAAAAAATCTATATAGGGGGTCGGCCCAGTGAGACTAAGCTTATGCCGACCACCATAGGACTCTCCTAGTTTTGGGAAAAATTGATCGAAGTCTTAAAAAGGGGGGTCGGCCTAGTGGAAATAAGCCTGGGCCAACCACCCTAAGTCCCTAAGATTACAGAAAGTGAAAGTAGGGGCATAGGTGGTCGGCCTACCACCTTAGGCCGACCACCTTAGGGATGCAGACCTCAGAAAAATGCTAGAGGACTAAAGTTCAAGTCTCTAATAAATTGTACTGTACAAGGAAGACCCCAAAGAGATTAGTAAAGGAGGAGAAAAAAAATTTAGGGTCCCAAGTGGTCAGCTTATGCTTAGGCTGACCACCCTGGATCCCTAGAAATCACCCAGCTAAGTAAACCCTAGGGGTAGTCGGCCTAAACCCTAATCCCCTAGGCCTGGAAATCACATAAGGCAAGGGAAATGCAAGGGAGGTCCTAGAGGTGGTCAGCCCATGATGGAAACCCTAGGGGTGGTCGGCCCATGATGGGATTTACATCCCTGGAAATCGTCTATGCCTGGATCTGAAAGCTTGAAAATCGCCAGACCAAGGGAACCTAAGAGTGGTCGACCTAGGTTAGAGTTTTACAAGTCTGAAATCACCAATGCTAGGGTTTGGAACCCTGGAAATCGCCATGCTAGTGAATCTCAAAGAAGTGGTTGGCCTAGGGTTTTACAAACCTGAAATCGCCTATGCTAGGGTTTGGAACCTTGGAAATCGTCGAGGCTAAGGAAATCATAGGGAAATCATAGACTTGATTCAAACAAGTCAATTATTTTGGATCAAAATAAAACAAAACAAGAAGATTCAGACAGATTCATGAAAAACGTACAAATTGGGAAAGAATACTTACCAAAGAGGAGATAGATAGAGTTGATGAATAATTGGAGAATTCCACAGCTCAGAACTTCTGAAGGAGGCGCATGGGTCAAGAGTCTGATGAGTGAGTCTCTACTTATAGCCTCTCAGGCTAACCATATTTTTAGGAATTCAAAATCCTTGAAACATATATGGTTTGGTTAAAAATTCAAATTCCTTGAAAAATATCTTATATTTTTAGGAATTCAAATTCCTTTATATTTTTAGGACTTCAAAACTCATTGAAAAATATATTATATTTTTATGACTTCAAATTTCCTTGAAAAATATACTAGATTTTTAGGAAATTAATTTTCTTTGAAAAATCTAGTTATTTTTAGGAATTACAAATTATCCTTAAAAAATTAGTGCTGAGCAAATTATCGATAGTTGATAAAAGTACTATGTAATGTCCTGAGGGACTTTGCTGTTAAAGTACTGCTATAATATGTTTCTCGGGCTAGATCAAGTTTATTATGATGTTGAACACATTACAATAAACTTGGGGGCAAATGATATCTCTAAAAAAATCCAGGGATGATGTGGCAAATGAGAAAGCGGCACGTGACATCACAAATCAGGGAAAAACGACGAAGTATTGAAAAAAGACCGATGAGCAAAAAAGATAGGTCCAAGATCTATAGAGAAATCGACCAGGCCAAAACCCCCTAGGGGTGGTCGGCCTAGCCCTAACCCCTAGGGGTGTTCGGCCTGCCCCAACCCCTAGGGGTGGTCGGCCCAAGCATGCCCAAGAACCCCTCGAGGTGGTCGACCCACCCTATCCTCCATAGGGTGGTCAGCCTACACTCCCAAAGACGGGTAAAACTCACGCTCGTTCAGGCTGAGATCAACAGGCCTAGCACCCAGAAGATCAATAGACCTAGCACCTAGAGGACCAACCGGCCTATCACCTAAGCTCTAAAGGGTCGTCGAGCCTAGCACCTAAGTCTCATAGACCAATCTAGACTTAGCGTTTTCTCGAAGGTCTCAATCGTACATTATCGACCACGATCCAGAGAAGACAACGGGAAGACCCACGATCTCATAATCATGGGAAGGTGGGCACATATCTCTACTCCCAATGATCGTGTGTCAAACCACAATCCCACACTCACTGATCATGTAACAACCCCTGGGTACTATAAATAAAGGACCCAGGGCTTCATTGAAGGAAATCAGAGGAATATTTTGGGAGATCTATTTTTTCTGGAATTTTTGGGATCGATCTTTTTGACGAGTGAACTCTTTAGTTCGTATTTATAATTGTCAATCGAGTGATTCAATACTAAAGACTAAGTGGATTAGGTTATTACTGTTCATCAGAACAGGGATGAACCACTATAAATTCCTGTGTGTTTGTTTTAGATATTTGTACTCTATCGTATTTTATATTCATTCCGTTCAAAAGGTGTCGTATATTGTACATACGACCGTTGGCCAATTTTGCAGGTCAACAAATATAATTTATAAATTGTGTAAATAATACTAAACAAACTTGCATTGCACGTTTGCTTAGTTTTATTTATAAAATTTATTAATATTTTATTAAATTTGTATCATTGTCATATAAATTTCAAATAAATAATTAATATTATATATAAAAGAATGACATAAATATATTAAATGAAAAATTAAACCAAAACATTGTTTATATTTTTTTTAAATATATTTATATATAATATGATAACCTTTTTAAAAATAAATTATAATTTTTTTAATAAAAATTAAGATTATGTATTATATATTATTATTATAATGATATTTATAATATTTAAATATATATTAATATAAGTATTAAATATCTAATTTTGTATTAAATATTATTATAATATTTGAATTCATATTAATGTAATTAGTAAAAAATTATCATAATAATATTTAAATTTATATTAATATAAATTTTGTATTAAATATCAAGTTTTGTATTATAGATTGTTATAATAATAATTTTTTATAACATTTGAATTTAAATTAATATAATTATTATATATGTAATTTTTTATTAAATATTATTATAATAATGATATTTTATAATATTTTGATTTATATCAATATAATTAATAAATATATATATTTTATTTAGTTTTAAAGGTATATTATAATAAATATATAGAATATTAATTAACGTTAACAAAATTAATACACATTTTATATAGAAGATATATATATATATATAGTGGAAATTAGATCGTGTACCTATTTTAAATTATCTATTTTAATTTTTATCTATTATTTTTAACTCTTATTTTAGTACCCAAATTTTTAATTAATGTACAAATTATATTCCTTCAATTACATGCTTTTTTTTTCTCTTTAAACACACTATAATTATAATGTATTTCTAATTTAACTATAATATGACACATATAATACACATTACAACAACACTTAGAATCATGTACTCAAATAAAGGTAATTTGGGAAATCTCATGATAATAATGGGTAAAGTTCAACTAAATATATTTAGTGTCTAATTTTAGTTAACTACTCTTAAAAATGAGTAGTTCTCAACTTTTCCCATTTCAAAATGCAGTGTTCCAAATAAGCATAATTTGTAAACATAAGGTACCAAGATAATTCTTTGCAAAAATACAAGTACCAAATAGTTACCTATTTAAAGTGATATAACAAAAAAAAAGAGAATAATTTTAAATTTTTGTATACAATTTTCCCCCTTTTTTATAACTATTTGTTTTTTTCCACCTGAATTGAAAAAAAAAAAACTACTTTTGTTTATAAGCTGTAATTTTTCCTGGACTCTTTCTACACTCCATGGCAAGAATTTTTCTTTAAAAAAAAATCATTTTGGTTTTGTGGTACATACAAATTATAAGCTCCCTGTTTGGCTTCCCGGAAAGTTTGAAAGAGAAAAAGAAATTCTAAGGAAGTTGTTCCAAAGCCAGAGTCTTCAAACTGTCATAAACGTAATAGTCATAAGCATCATCCTCGAGATCATCATCTTTGATACCATAGCAGAGCTGCCTTCCTAGTTCCTCCATTGCTTTACAGTTCTTGTAGAAAACACAATTAACTACTGTATCAAGCACCACCATAATCGAGTACAAGTAGAATATCAAGAGAGCCTCCATAACAATCCAAGACGAAGACGTTGTTGTTGATGATGATGATGCTGTAAGGGATCTCACTATTCTGTATTGAAACAGAGCCTCGATGGCTGCCATGGCCAGATTTAGAGGTAGAGTCAGAGCTAGAGCCGTCGAGGTTCTTCCCCTAATCAAAACGCAAGCTCTCAGAGTCCACAAGTAACCGCCTCCAGCACAGGACCTCTCCATCCCGGACGAGACCAGGCCCAAATTGCAGACGATTAGGGTGTTAGCGAGCACAATCGAGTACAAAACGGCTCCGGAGGCGGAGAGGAAGAGAACTGAATTGGTTGATTTGAGTAGGCCGAACGATTCAAGCGAGTTGAAGGCGAGGAAGAGGAGAGCGAAGACGGTGGCGTTGGCCGCGAGGATCAGGATCGAGCTCCAGAGGTAAGTTGAGAAGACACGACTGAAATTGTCGAAGACGGAGGAGAAGGAAGGTCTCGATTTCAATTTAGGGTTTCTGAGTGATTCGATTACATAAGATTTGCATACAAGGAAGAAAGTTAGGGTGAAAGGGAGAGTGAGAATGGAGGAGGAGATGGTCTGAGCAAGCTTCTCATTGAGAATGGCGAAGAATTCCGATGAGGCTGGGAAACCAGCGGCGGCGAAGAGAGCTTGTATACGACTGTAAATGGTGAAAAGCAGAGACGAAGAAGAAAAGGAAGGAAGTATAGCTTGGGATAGGAGAATTGAAGCAGAGAAAGGCATCGCGATTAGAGCAGCTGTTGAGCTGAAATGGTGGTAGTTCTGAAGGAAAGAAAAGACTGATTTCCTCATGATCTTTATGGTTTCCGCCATCGTTACTCTGTTTTGAGAGCTCTCTCTCTTCAACCAAAAAAAAAAAAACAGAGCTCTCTCTTCTAAAAAATGAAAATGAAGAAGAGGAGGTATTCAGTTATGTTAGTGGAAAGAATGGGCTAATTAAAAAGCATCGGTAATGGTATTATTTATTAGATATTAAATGGAGGAAATTATTACAAGGGATTTTATTTAATTAGTTTTTGTTTTTATATTTATTGGGTTTTGAAAGAGAGGAATATAGATTAACGTAGAAGTGGTTGGTGTTTTGGAAAGAATGGATAGGCCAACAACTAAAAACTAACTATCAACATGCTTTGTAGGGATGAAGAAGGTGGTTTTGGGGGTAAAAAAAATTGTATATACCGAAGGCACTCTTTTGGACTCTAATAGCTTTGGTCTTTGTAATTTCCCAAGTCACTAATTAATCAATTATATAGCTCAACAAGGCATGAAAAGTTCACTTTTTTTCCTTTAATAAAAAAAGATTGTAAAGAGAAGAAAGATTGAAGAGAGAGAGAGAGAGAGAGAGAGAGAGAGAGATTCTTTTTTTATATGAAAAAAAAAGTTGGGAAAATCCTTCTTTTTTTTTTTTTGCTCAAAATTGGGATTGCTTCTATTGTGCATTATTTTGATTGTTATTGCTTCCATTCATCATATAATTATGTCAATTTATTTGTTTATTTTATTGCTTGTTATGAACGAATTGCTTTAAGTATTTTGGCTATAGTTTCTATTGTAAAGGAAGTAAGATCCCAGTTTTATGAATTTTTCTGATATGGGGTTCCGATATAATAGGATAATATTTATGAAGATAAGATTTACAGTTACTATACTAACTTTCCAATAGAATAAGTCAGCTTATTAAAAAAATAATTACTAAAATTCCAACATAAAAGGAAAAAAGAAATGTGACGTTAATTTTAAGTTTAATATGAAATGTTTCACGTGGCAAGTGAGTGATTCTTAGCTTGCAAGATAACTATAATAATAGCATCCAAAGAAAATTGAATTTGGAGGAATCTTTTAAATGAAAATAGGGTAGACCCAATATAGGTTTCCTTCTATTTCTATTAAAAATGATTATCATTAATTATGAGACCATCAATTTATTTATTAAATCCTATCCATCCATTTTTTTCTGATATATATAAATTATAATTATGTTTATCAAATATTAATCTATGTATAATATATATCAGGGCGTAGAGATAAGCCAAAATATGAGGTGGGGATTGGGGCCTATCTTGGGTTTGGTGGGGGCCCATTGGGCCCTATGAGTCTCAAAGATTATGAAGTACATAATCAGTTCCAGCAGACTTTTGATTTGGTTTTTTGTAGTTGGTGGGTTCACCAGATGACGTGGCACTTATATTATTACATTCATTTTTATTATTTTATTTTATTTTTTATTATTGATTGAGTTAGAAGAAATATAAAGGTACAATACTTTCTTCCTTCGGTGGGCTGTCTGTGTATGTAGGTGACCTTCTAACTGAAATAAGATCACAAAGAAATAAAAGACAGAATTAGGAGAAGAATTAATTGTAGATTAATGACTTAACATGTACAAAAGAAATTAAAACAGGAAAAAAAAATTGAAAGAAATTTATTTGAGATGTTATGTATACAATACATATTATTTATAGGGAAGAAGATTTATCCCTTTTATAAAATGATTTTAAGTCACATCGTGGTATTTGATTAGCTGGGACTTTGTATTGTTCTGAGTTTAATGTTTGTTTTCATACTAATTATTAATTTGGGATCAATGTGGTGTGGTGTAGCAATAATAGTGCCATATATGGAGCCATTTTTTCTTAAAATTATTATTTGTATTATTATGTGAAATTAGAATTGATTCTTCAATGATACAATATGGCTTTTTTTATTAAGTTTGGGTGTCATATTCAATGATTATATTAGTTTGTAGTAAAGTGTAAATGGCTTTGGTAACTGAATCCATCCACTTCTTTATTTAAAATTGTCTAAAATAAACTATTTCTTTCTTTCATTATGTAAGGAATTCAACAACTCCTTTTAACCTTTTTTTCTATTTCAGGCAAAAAATTTATTGAGGAAATAAGAAATTAGGGTCCAAAAATTCTTTCTTTCTTTCATTTCTTGTTTTGCCCTTTGTTATTATTATTTTTATAGTATTTGAGCTTAATTAAGGATTCACTACTAAAAAGCAGGGGCTTAGCATCGGTTCTCTACTGATGCTTTTGCTAATTGCATATGTTTTGCAATTGACGCTATTGAAGGTGATGCAATTGAGATGGTTAGAAGCGTCGGTCTGTAACCAACGTTGTTGGGCAGATGTGTTGGTCTGTAACTGACGCTTCTGAGTGGCTAATGCGTCGGTCTGGAACCGACGCTTCTGACCTACAAATGTGTCGGTTACAAACTGACGACAAAGTTTGCGTCAATACAGAACTGACGCTGATGAGTTTAAAAATTGTGTTATGCAAACTGTTTCTGTCATTTTCTCCCTGCAGCAAAACAAAATTTGAAACAGAAGCAGAAACACACACACACACACACATATATACGATGGTCGAGATGTATGATTCAAAAAATAATATTCATAAAACAATGACTAAGTTTATCAAAATCTACTAACTTAACCATTGTTTAGAGACAAAAAATAAGTTAGTAATTAATCTAAGCCCATTATTTAGAGACAGAAACAAGTTAGCTAGTAAACTAATCTAAGTCAAGATCGACATATGACTCAAAAATTATGTTCATACTCGATTGGTATATGGAGGTACATACTAGTTAGCACCAGTTCTCATCAAACACTGAGATGAGGTAGAATTGACTATGCCCATTCATCTCGTACGACATTGATTTCTTCAGACAAACACGCCAATTTGAGTAATTACTTCAAATTACACTCAATTCCAATTACAGGATGGCTTTCCAAACTCATCATTAGTGCTTACTCCTAGCTTGTATATTAACACTTATCATTTATATTTAACCAACTATAGCAGTCCCCCACTTGGTTAAATACAAGCCTCAACCTCTAGCTCAAATAATTTTGGTGCATAAAGTAAAGTGCATTTCGGTTTGAACTTTACCTTAGTAAAAATACCACAAAGTTATCGAAATAATTGGTAGCTTAAAAGCTTGAACCAAGTATTCTTTATGATAAAACCGGTGATACCTCACACACCTCCACTAGATCTTTTGTTTTCCCACTTTCTCGCTTTAGCACTCATATGGCCATGTGCTCATCCCTTCATGAACTTTCCAGGGAGAAACTTCAACTCCCATGAGAGGCGACACCACCTCTAAGTTCACATAAGTGAAGTTCTTATAGCATTTTTGCTACCTTTAGAGATATCTGTTGCACTCAACTGAACTTCATTAAAAGCCCTTGGCTTAACCCTTACTCGGCAACACCCAACATTAACCATCTTAAATGGAACTTACCAAAGTTTTAGTGTTGAAACCATTCACTTATCAATGACTTGTTCTTACCCATTGAACTATTTACCTTGTTGTTCAAAATTTTGGAGTTGGGTTGCCATCGTTGGTGAATCTATTCTTCTATGAGTTTCAGTCCCATCCCTTTTGAAGTGGAACTTAATTACCTTCTCACAAGAGGTTTTGTAAATGGATCTGTTCTCACTTGTCTTAACATATGAGATCAATATGATTCCATCTTGAATCAATTTTCTCACATATTCATGTCTTAGACTAATATGTCTAGACTTTCCATTGTACAACTATTATATGCTCTAGCAAGTGTGGATTGGCTATCACAATGTATTGAAATTGTTGATACCATATCCGCGGTAAAAGGGATAACCAACATGAGATCCCTAAGCCACTCGGCCTCTTTTCCGATTTCCGCTAGAGCTATAAACTCCGCCTCCATGGTTGAGTATGATATACAAGTTTACTTCTTGGAGCCCCACGAGATTTCTGCTCCTCCAAGAGTAAACACCCAACTGTTAGTCGACAGATTATCTCCCATTCTTGATATCCAAATAGCTTGGAATATCCTTCAAGTATCCTTGGAAAGTTTGTATAGTGAAGACCATACTCTTTGGTACCCTTAAGTTATCCAAGAATTCTCTCAATAGCTTTCCAATGATAAACCTACTAAGTTTACTAACCACATATGCAATATTTTCTCTTGTGCAATGAGCGGCGTACATTAGGCTTCCTATTGCACTTGCATATTCCAATTGAGCCACTGCTCTTCCCTCATTCTTTTTCAAACTCCATGTTTGAATTTAATGGTGTATATGCTTATTTGATTTTGAGATGACTAAATTTGTCGAGCACTTTCTCAACATAGTGGGTTTGACTCAACACAAAATCCCCACTATTCCTTCTAACTTTGATACCTAGAATTGTATCGACCTCTTCAAGGTCTTTCATTTTAAAGTTAGAAGATAGAAACCTCTTCGTTTCTATTATTCCTCTCATGTCATTACTCAAAATTAACGTATCATCTACATATAGACACACTAATATGACATAGTCATCACAAGTCTTAAAGTACAAGCACTTGTCTGCATTGTTGTGTCTAAATCTATTAGAAACAATGACTTTATCAAACTTCTCATGCCATTGTTTTGGATATAATGATTTGACAAGTCTACATACTTTATGTTCATTTCCTTGAAGAACAAAACCCTTTGGTTATTCCATATAGACCTCATCCTTGAGATCCCCATTTAAGAATTTCGTTTTGACATCCATTTGGTGAACAAAAATATTATATATAGATGATAAGGCAAATAACAATCTTATAGAAGTTGTTCTTGTTACCGGTGCATAAGTGTCAAAGTAATCTATTCCCTCCTTTTTTTTTTGAATCCTTTGGCTACTAATCTAGCCTTATAGGTTTGTATGGTACAATCGATATGGTATTTTCTTCTAAATACTCATTTGCACTCAATTGGTTTAGACCCCTTTGGAAGGTCAACCAATGTAATGACTCAACTATTTCTAAAACCTTGGACTATTAAAACTACTAGACATAACTACTACTTTGGAGAAAACATACATAATAGATAATCATAACTTTATTAAAACTCCAAAATAAATGTTGTGCAGATTACAATATAAAATATAAAATGCGGTATGGGTACCCATTGTTTAATAAAACATAAAAACATAGCTTTAAATCAATTGTTTAAAAACTAAATGCGGAATTACAAAAGAAACATAATTCAAAAGACTAAAATAAACGTCATCCTCGATCGACATGCAGCCCATTCACTCCATTCATCCTCAACACACAAGCCAAGCCACCAAGAATCCTTCACCTCTGTATCCAGTTTCCTGCATCACACTAAAATAAAGGAGTGAGCCTAATGCCCAGCAAGGAAAATCTACTAACCACATACATCATATATCATAAGCATAAAACTACATCATAAACGTACACTATAAAACATATGACTATAAAAACATGTAGTACAATGGCCATCATACTTCTTGGGGCTTGCAAGCTAGGCAAATCATATGCCCATAAATTTGTAGGGCTTGTTATCTAAACAAGTCATAAAAATTTGTGGGGCTTGTTATCTGAACAAAACATATGCCCAAGGATTTATAAAACATATTCTTGGGGCTTGTTATCTAAACAAATCATATGCCCAATGAATATATTCTTGGGGCTTGTTATCTAAACAAGTTATATGTTTGTTATCTAAACAAATCATATACCCAAGGACTAAAAATATATCATACATATACATATCAAAACATAAAAGCACATAAAATCTATCATATTTTCCTTACCAACACCGGGATATTTGAGAACAAGGACAGGATTTGGAACACTCCTAAAACCAACAATAAGAATGGTGAGTATTTCTAAAGAAAAGAGATGATAAAGAAGAGAACTAAACCACCAAGAAGAAGCTTACCGAAAAGAAACCTTAAGTTCAAAGAACTTAAATACCTAACCAATAATCGAAAACAACGAGTTAGGATTTGAGTAAAGAAAACTAAAGAACCATATAGAAATGAACTTAAGAATAGGAATACATTTTGATGTACTAGAACCGATCTACACATCGATATTGAAAACACACTATATCTCACTTCCCAAGTGTTTATAAAGCTTAAGATAATAAAGCTTTTATCCCAAACCCAAGTGTATCACTCTATAGTAACCCTAACAGCTTGAAGGCTCTGAACACAGCTTGAAGAATGAGAGAAATGGCTGGGTACTAGGTCCTATTTATAGAGTTCAAGGAGTGAAAATATCTCCTTTTAGCTTGAATAAAATAATGAATATTAATTGAAAAATATTTAAATATTCGGTCAACAAGTGCCTAGGACTCGGTCAAAATCGTTCAGAGGCAAGTCAAGAGGTTAAGGAATGAATCAAGCTTGGTTTCTACGAAGTTTGAAAACAGGCCACTGGAACCAATATATTGCCTAGGGTAGGTGATATATCGCCCCTACCAGCATATCACAGGCTTGTGTTTTCGTTCGTGCAAAGTCAACGTGTTTTTCGTATCTTCCGTAGGCGATATATCGGCCCCTATGCTGCGATATATCAACATACGTGAATATATTAAACAAGTAATTGCACTTTTTCAGCATAATTTGAATTTGATAAATAACTTTGCCTACGTCATAATACGAACCTAACAACTATTGGAAGGTTTTAGAGCTTCTAGATCTTTCTTTTTAATTAAACTATTCATCAAAATACTTAAATCCTTAATAAACATGCACACGACAAGTGTCATGATCTTATTAGTTCTATCTAAACCTTATAGTATAATAAATGGCATCTTTATAATCAGTTATATAAATCAAACCTTATGTTATAATTAATATTCTTAAACTATAGGCTAAACTTATAAAATCTATAGGTGTTGCTACGAGTGTTCAACTTAGTCCCGACTTGAACCAAAATCCACAAGAACAAACATACTACTCACTAGCTAAGTAAAGTTCTGGGACTCTACAACCAATTCACAAGTGTGGTTTGACATAATTGAATCCATTTCATTATTGTAACGACCCACTAATCTAGACTACTTGGACCATTAATGAATCTATACATAAATCTTACATTTTTGTAGAAATACCATAATTTTATTGAAAACTTATGGAAACAAAGGTTACTTTCATAAAATAAGTAGGATATGGGTACCCATTGTCTTTAAAACAAAAATAACTTAAAAACTAAAAAGAGTTACATAGAAAATGCGGAAAATACATTTAAAACCATAAAAGCATAAACAAGACTACATCCTCGAATCGAATAACGCTCGGCCCCTTGACTCCATTCACCATCGATACACATTCTCCAAGCGTCACGAATCTTTCCGCCTCTAAACTTATTTTCCTGCACATAAACAGAAAGGAGTGAGCCTAATGCCCAGTAAGGAAAATCTAACACAAAGTCACATACATAATTTCATAAGAAAACATAAAGACTTAACATAACACATATAACATACACTTATTATAATGGCCATTATTACTTGGGGTCCCATAGACTAAACAAGCATATGCCCATGGGATTAGTGGGGTCCTACTAGCTAAGTAGGTCATATGCCCATAACCCATTTGGGGTCTTGTTAGTCATATGGGTCATATGCCCAAGCCTACAAACATACACATATATCATAACACATAAAACATATAGATAACATAATCACATAACATGTTGATTCTAGCCTATTTCCTTACCAAAGTTACCGAGATTATGGACTGAGTTGGGATTGTTGGAACACTCCTAAAACCATAAGAAAGAGTAAGTCTAAAGAAAGGAGATGAAATGAAAGAGATGGAAAGACTAAACCATAGAAAACATACTTACCGACTTATATGCTTAAAAGCTTGGATTCCCTAACCAAAATAAGAATAAGGTTAGGGGACTGAGTAGAAGGTTTTGAGAAAGGAAATAACATAAAAATACAGAAAAGAACTAGAGTTTTGGGTTTACCTCAAAGATTGCAAGATCAATCTAACCTTCACCAAAATACTATAGAACTCACTTCCCAAAGTGTTTGATAAGCTTATGATGTTTAAGCTTATAGTTTTTCCCCAAACCAAGTGTTTACACTCTCACACTCACTTAACACTAGCAGCCTCTGAACTTAGAGCAAATGGTGAATAATGGCTGGGTACTAGGTCCTATTTATAGAGTTTGGGAATGAAAATATCTTGATTTTACTTGAATAAAAATAATGGCTTTTTAGGTGAAAATCATTTGAATAATCGTTCAGCAGAGGCTGAAGACTCGTTCAAAAGATGCTGGACTGTTGAAGGAGTTTGAATGGCTGAAAGGAAATGAATTCAAAAGAGTTTGAATCCATGCTGAAGGAGGCGATATATCGCCCCCTGTAGGCGATATATCGCCTGGGCCAGTATGCCCGAGGCGACCGTGCATCGTTTCGTGTTTTCCGTATCTACGTGCTGCGACATATCGCCCCCTATAGCTGCGATATATCGGCACACGCTGAATATTTAAACACGAAATTACACATTTTTAGCTAAGTTTGAATGGAGTAAACAGCCTTGACTAAGCCCTCAACGTACTCAAAGCTGCTGACTGACCCTATAACATTCAAACTTTACTCCTTATTATATTTAATCCTCAAAAATCTTAATCCTTAATTACCATTCAAAACATGTGCTTAAAATCCTATTGGTTGATGTCTAAACCTTATAATATAATAATATAATCCTTAATATCAGTCACATTAATCAAACCTTAGGTTATACTTAATATTCTTAAACTATAGGTTAAACTTAGAAAATCTATAAGTACTACTATGAGTGTCCAAATAATTCCCGGTCTGAACCAAAAATCCACAGTAACAAAGATAATGCTATAAATACTATCATACTATTATCTATCTTAGCTAAGTAAAGTTCTTGGACTCTACAATTCTCCCCTACTAAAAAGAATTTCGTCCTCGAAATTTACTTATCACATAACTCCGGATACCGGCCTTGCATGTCCTCCTCCAACTCCCACGTTGCCTCGCATTCAAAACTATTGCTCCATAGGACTTTGACTATAGGAAAGCTCTTAAACCGTAACTACTTCATCCCTCTATCTAGGATGCTAACCGGTCGTTCCTCGTAACCTAAGTCTTTCTGGAGTGCTATCGTATCGTATTTGAGGACGTGAGATGGGTCTGACACATATTTGCGTAACATCGAGATGTGGAAGACGTTGTGACTATCGGCTAGTGCTAGCGGTAGGGCTAGTCTATATGCAACTGTTCCCACTTTGTCCAATATCAAAAAGGACCTAAGAATCGGGGACTAAGCTTGCCTTTCTTTCTGAACCGCTTGACACTTTTCATAGGAGATATCTTGATCTCCAACTTGGAATTCCACATCGCGTCGCTTGGTATCCGCATATCTTTTCTGATGGCTTTGAGCAGTCAGCATACGCTGTCTAATAAGCGTTACTGCTTCTTGAGCTTGTCTAATAGCTTCGGGCCTTAGAAGCTGCCTTTCTCCTACCTCGTCCCAGTGCAACGGTGATTGGCACCTTCGTCCAAATAGCAACTCATAAGGTGCCATTCCGATCGTCGACTGGTAGCTGTTGTTGTACGAGAACTCGATCAGCGGTAAGTACTTGTTCCACGATCCTCCGAAGTCGAGTACACAAGCGCGTAGCATATCTTCTAAAATCTGAATCGTACGCTCGGACTGCCCATCTGTCTGAGGATGGAAAGCTGTACTAAGACTTAACTTAGTACCCATGGCTTGCTGTAAGCTTTTCCAAAATCTTGACGTAAACACTGATCCTCTATCTGATACTATCGTCTTGGGGATTCCATGCAATCGTACAATCTCCTGGATGTAGATGTCTGCATGTTGGTCTGCCGTATATGAAGTCTTAACAGGAAGAGAATGAGCCGACTTGGTTAGTCTATCTATGACTATCCAAGCGGAATCATGCTGCTTATTCGTCTTTGGCAGACCCGTTACGAAGTCCATGGCTATATCGTCCCACTTCCATTCTGGTATGCTAAGTGGTTGCAATAAACCTGCAGGCCGTTGATGCTCCGCTTTCACTTGCTGGCATACCAAACACTTAGATACATGCTCTGCTATGTCCTTTTTCATCCCTGGCCACCAATAGATTGTCTTGATCATCTTGGTAGACCCTGGATGAACTGAGTATGGGGTGCTGTGAGCTTCTTCTAGGATCATCTTTCGATCACTTGGCACGCATACCCGATCCTTATATCTCAATATACCTTGACTGGACATTGAGAAATCTGTAGTCTTGCCTTCTCTGACTGCATCCATGTGCGTTGCTAGCGAATCGTCATGTCTCTGACCATTCCGTATGTCTTCTAGCAGATTCGATTGGATAGACAAGTTAGCCAGCTTGCCTACAATCACTTCTATTCTGGCACTAATCAGCTCCTGCTGTAGCGGCTTCTCTATTCTGGCTAAAGCTGCTAAATTTCCATAACTTTTCCTGCTAAGTGTATCGGAAACTACGCTCGCCTTCCCCGGGTGGTATAGGAAATCGTAATCCCTTACTAACTCCAACCACCGGCGCTGCCTCAAGTTAAGCTCCCTTTGAGTAAAGAAGTATTTTAGACTCTTGTGGTCCGTATAAATCTCGCACCGTTCTCCGTAAAGATAATGGTGCCAGATTTGCAACGACCACCGCTGCCAACTCCATATCGTGAGTTGGATAGCGTTGTTCATACTCCTTCAACTGACGTGAGGCGTAGGCTATCACTTTGTCATTTTTGCATCAACACGCTTCCCAATCCTAGCTTTGATGCATCGCATTAGACAACGAACTTATCGTCGGGTGTCGGTACACTAAGTACTGGTGTTGAGCAAGGCTTATCTTTAAGTAACTGGGAGCTTTCTTCACACTTATCGTTCCAGTTAAACTTTTGTTGCTTCCGGGTCAGGTTGGTGTGTGGAGTGGCTATCTTAGAAAAAGCCCTCTACAACTTTCTATAGTAACCTGCTAGCCCTAAGAAGCTTCTTATTTCTGACGCGTTCTTTGGTCTAGGCCAATCCTTCACGGCCTCTACCTTCGATGGATCTACTGCAACTCCGTCTTTCGATATGATGTGCCCGAGGAACGCCACTTGTGAGAGTCAAAACTCGCATTTCTTGAACTTCGCGTAGAGTTGGTGCTCCTTCAATCGCGTCAAAATCATCCTCAAATGTTCCTCGTGCTCTACTTCATCCTTGGAGTATACTAAGATATCGTCGATGAATACAACGACGAATTTATCTAAGTAATCCTTGAAGACCTTATTCATTAAGTCCATAACGCGGCTGGTGTGTTAGCAAGAACAAAAGACATAACCAACTCGTAATGTCCATAACGAGTCCTAAAGGCTGTCTTAGGAATATCTTCTCCTTTTACCTTGAGCTGATGATACCCGGACCGTAAATCGCTTAGAGAATATAGTCGCGCCTCGGAGTTGATCAAAAAAAATCATCAATCCGAGGTAGCGGGTATTTGTTCTTAATTGTTACTTTATTCAGCTCACGGTAGTCTATGCACATGCCCATACTTCCGTCCTTCTTCTTCACGAATAGTACCGGAGCTCTTGGCCTAAGTCTAGGAATTCTTGTAGCTTTAACTCCTTGAGTTTCGTAGGTGCCATCCGGTATGGTGCCTTAGAGATAGGCTCGGTGCCCGGTACTAATTCTATCGTGAGGTTTATCTCTCGAGTTGGCGGCAATCCTGGCAAGTCATCAAAAATTCTTCTGGAACTTCTTGTATAACTCGAACATCTCCATCCTTAAGTGGCGTCTCCCTTTCCACGTTCGTGCTGCTGGCTAAGAACGCTTGCCATCCTTTCTCTATCCTTTGTTGAGCTTTGAGAGATGACACTAACGGGGTGCGTAATCCTGAAGCTTGTCCCATGAAGCATCGTCTCTGGCCGTCAGGGGTCTCGAACATCACCTTCTTGCGTTTGCAGTCGATCGTTGCGCCATGCCGTGCTAGCCAATCCATGCCTAGTATTACGTCGAAGTCCTTGATCACTAGCTCTATCAGGTCTCCTTCTAGTTCTATGTCCTCAATCTTGATCGGTACGCCTCGTACTATTCGTGATGATAGAACTACTTTGCCCGAAGGCAACTCGGTCACAAACCTAGTTCTAAATATTTCACTAGGTTTGTCTAGTTTTTCTATCATTCCTAACGAGATCTACGAGTATACAGCTACCAATCAAGTGATACTAGAACATATACTATCGAGGATAGGATCTGACCTGTAAATCCTTGTTACTAGCATGGGTTCCTCCTTGGGTCAATGCAAAGACTTTGGTCTGGAACCATCGTTTAATCGTTCTTCTCCTCACTAACATTCATCAAAAACCTTTCTACTTCGATTGCCGTTTCTAGAACATTGGCATAGGTAGTGGTTCCCAGGTTTGCTAACTTAACCCCTAATTCCATCTTTGGTCTAAGTCCTCTGACGGACTTGGTCAACCTCGTAAAGTCGGTTGGGACCAACTCTGGTGAAAACTTGACTAATCTGATGAACTGACGAGCATATTCTTCTACCATTAGCGATGAATGCCGAGGTGTAATACTTCTTGTGGAATGGCTCCACAAATCTTGTCCATATCATGGTGGTGACATCGTTAGTCTGATGAACTAAGTCCCACCATACTCTGGCATCCTTCCTGAGTAATGACGAGACGCAGGACATGCGGTCCGTATTACTGAGGTTCATGTGCGTAAGAATTGGCTCCACATTCCTTAGCCACTCTTCTGCCTCAAAGGGGTCTATAGTCCCTTCGAAGTTTGGAGCGTGCTGCTTGCGGAACCTTTCATACACTGACTCCATATTCGTTACTGGATGTGGCGCGTAGTTCATCACTGGCCATCCCCCATATGGACCAACTTGTTGGGGTGCTAGGGCCATTTGTTGTAGCTGCGGCTGCGGTTGCGGCGGAGGCTGAGGCTGCACCTGTTGACGTTGTTGCTGCAAGAGTTCCTCGACTTGTTGTCGCCGTCTAGCGATTTCCGCGGTGTTGTCAGCTGACGGTGTCGGCGCGTTGCGGCTAGTAGTAGCACGCACTCCTCTTCTGCGAACTGGAGGGCATCATTGGTCGTTGGAACAACGTTGGAGGCGTTTCCGTTGGTGCGTGCAGATCTTCGGAGCGACATCTTCACCAAAAGTTCTAACAGTCGAGAACTTGTTAGAACTTACCCTAATAGGCTCTAAGGCAAAAACTTATTCTAAAACAAACATATCTCGGACCTATTTATTATGACTTCTTATGAAAAATTATATAGGTCTTTATTTATTATTAGAGTGGGTTTCTATACTTAGAAAAACAAGTCATCTTTATTTTCTAGGTGTGTTTCTAATCATCCTATATGACTTAATTCTCAGGCTCGAAACTTATCTTTGTTCCAAAGTTAACCATATTGAGGGAGGGCTGGGATCAGTAAAATCGTTCCCACTACTAAGGCCCCCTAACTCTCAATAAGGAAACTTGGTTCATTGATTTGTATCCACCCTCACTGAACTTGGTCATTATTCATTTTATTTATTACTTATTATGATTGCGAAAATAAAATCAAACTCATACATGATAAAATAACATGAAATTAATTTGGAAAAAGATTTTCACTTATTACAATCATAAAATAAAGAAATAAACAAAACAAACAATGAAAAACTAGCTATTCTAAAAATCAGGATCTTCTACATCCGATCCTTCATCTAGCATATCATTATCTATCTCCTTATAATCATCATTGTCTTGAGCCTCAAAATTTCCTCGGGGAAGATTCAAGAAGATCCTATGTTGTTGCTCATTAGTGAATTGAAACTCTAAATCATAGGTGAACTTAAGTATGAGAGAATAATATCTTAGGGCTGCTTGTAAGTCATCATCATTATTTATATTCTCCCATATTTCTTCTAAAGTTAAAATTGCTGAAGGAAAATCTTTTAAAAGCCTAATTACTAGGACATATTGTTCTGCAGCTCTCATCATGATTTGCTTAGACCCTTGAAGGTGACCTATCTCTTTGTGGAACAAGATCAATCTTCGAGTGATCTTTTCTAGTGCTCCTACGGTGTTTCTTGGCTCCCTTATTCTTTTTAAAGCCTTAATGGCTCGGATATCCTCATTGCTTAAAGCTCCATTCATTCTTAACTGAAACATAAACACTAAAGTCGTTAGCTATACACATAGACAAAGTAACTTGTAACTTGTAACTTAAACACTTACTTGGCGGTCCGATTCGGAGCTTTGAGCATGTGTATCGAGGAGAACTTCATGCGAAGGAACCGTTTGTCTCTGATACCAACTGTAACGACCCACTAATCTAGACTACTTGGACCATTAACGAATCTATACATAAATCTTACATTTTTGCAGAAATACCATAATTTTATTGAAAACTTATGGAAACAAAGGTTACTTTCATAAAATAAGTAGGATATGGGTACCCATTGTCTTTAAAACAAAAATAACTTAAAAACTAAAAAGAGTTACATAGAAAATGCGGAAAATACATTTAAAACCATAAAAGCATAAACAAGACTACATCCTCGAATCGAATAACGCTCGGCCCCTTGACTCCATTCACCATCGATACACATTCTCCAAGCGTCACGAATCTTTCCGCCTCTAAACTTATTTTCCTGCACATAAACAGAAAGGAGTGAGCCTAATGCCCAGTAAGGAAAATCTAACACAAAGTCACATACATAATTTCATAAGAAAACATAAAGACTTAACATAACACATATAACATACACTTATTATAATGGCCATTATTACTTGGGGTCCCATAGACTAAACAAGCATATGCCCATGGGATTAGTGGGGTCCTACTAGCTAAGTAGGTCATATGCCCATAACCCATTTGGGGTCTTGTTAGTCATATGGGTCATATGCCCAAGCCTACAAACATACACATATATCATAACACATAAAACATATAGATAACATAATCACATAACATGTTGATTCTAGCCTATTTCCTTACCAAAGTTACCGAGATTATGGACTGAGTTGGGATTGTTGGAACACTCCTAAAACCATAAGAAAGAGTAAGTCTAAAGAAAGGAGATGAAATGAAAGAGATGGAAAGACTAAACCATAGAAAACATACTTACCGACTTATATGCTTAAAAGCTTGGATTCCCTAACCAAAATAAGAATAAGGTTAGGGGACTGAGTAGAAGGTTTTGAGAAAGGAAATAACATAAAAATACAGAAAAGAACTAGAGTTTTGGGTTTACCTCAAAGATTGCAAGATCAATCTAACCTTCACCAAAATACTATAGAACTCACTTCCCAAAGTGTTTGATAAGCTTATGATGTTTAAGCTTATAGTTTTTCCCCAAACCAAGTGTTTACACTCTCACACTCACTTAACACTAGCAGCCTCTGAACTTAGAGCAAATGGTGAATAATGGCTGGGTACTAGGTCCTATTTATAGAGTTTGGGAATGAAAATATCTTGATTTTACTTGAATAAAAATAATGGCTTTTTAGGTGAAAATCATTTGAATAATCGTTCAGCAGAGGCTGAAGACTCGTTCAAAAGATGCTGGACTGTTGAAGGAGTTTGAATGGCTGAAAGGAAATGAATTCAAAAGAGTTTGAATCCATGCTGAAGGAGGCGATATATCGCCCCCTGTAGGCGATATATCGCCTGGGCCAGTATGCCCGAGGCGACCGTGCATCGTTTCGTGTTTTCCGTATCTACGTGCTGCGACATATCGCCCCCTATAGCTGCGATATATCGGCACACGCTGAATATTTAAACACGAAATTACACATTTTTAGCTAAGTTTGAATGGAGTAAACAGCCTTGACTAAGCCCTCAACGTACTCAAAGCTGCTGACTGACCCTATAACATTCAAACTTTACTCCTTATTATATTTAATCCTCAAAAATCTTAATCCTTAATTACCATTCAAAACATGTGCTTAAAATCCTATTGGTTGATGTCTAAACCTTATAATATAATAATATAATCCTTAATATCAGTCACATTAATCAAACCTTAGGTTATACTTAATATTCTTAAACTATAGGTTAAACTTAGAAAATCTATAAGTACTACTATGAGTGTCCAAATAATTCCCGGTCTGAACCAAAAATCCACAGTAACAAAGATAATGCTATAAATACTATCATACTATTATCTATCTTAGCTAAGTAAAGTTCTTGGACTCTACAATTATTAATTGCCTCATTTCAAAAAGCGGAGTCCCTGGAGTACATTGATTCTTTGATAGTTTCGGGATCATCCTCTATTTAAAGTAATATTGGATATTGCCAAGTGACTTCCTCATTATTACCTTCAACAAGGTACAGTGTCTCTATTTGAGAACACTTCCCACTTGTTGATAGAGATATTTGCATTGTCTCAATGGAAAATAAGAAAATACAATTACAACTCTATGCAAAATAATACAAAGACACAATGATTGATTAAATAAAATTACAACTCAATACTCAAAATACAAATAGATATAGAAAAGAAATAGATGAAGAGAATGATAAGGACTACAACTCTAAAACAAAATATACAAATAAATATGTAAAAATAAAATAGAAGAATAGAAGACAAAAGCAATGGTAGAAGAAATAACAAGAACAAAAGTAAAACACTCTCACCACACAACCAAAGTGAAGAGCATTGGGATCACCAACTTGAACAAGGTTTACAACCTTAGCCCAAAAGTTTATTTCCTCCTATCTCAAGCACTAAGGGATTCTCTCAATATTAGAAATAGCTCTCTGGAATAATCAAGTCTTTGGTGTATTTCTAGCCAAGTCTCTAGTGAATAGAAATAGAGTTGTCTTACAAGTGAGCATTAGGCTCCTATTTATAGAGTTTTGAGATACCCTTTGAATTTCAAATTTCACCAACCCCATGGTTGTTACCAATGTTTAATTAGATGTTTATGGAATTAAAATGGAGATTTGGGAGTTACTTGGGATGTTAGAACTGTTCAAATTGGAAAAAACTGAAAAAATAATAATGCTGTCAGCCTCACTGGCCGAGGCCAAGACTATTAGTGGCCGCGGCCACTGGCCTCTGTCCCCCAGGCCGTGGCCAGGGAAAGTCAGTGGCCGCGGCCACAGGCCATTTTCAGCACAAAATGTCATTTTTCCAAAACGTCCCAAATCCTTTCCCACATGGTTTTGTAACCTCCAAACACCTAATGGGAGTTAAAAACATGTCTCTAACAGCCATATTTCACAATGGCTTTGTGAAATCCAATCTCAAATGTGTAACATACAATATACACATTATTGAGTAATATTTGGGAGTTACAAATTTGTAACTAATTTTTGTAACTCCAAAATATGTCACATTTTGGCACACACATGTGTCCAATTTTTGTGACTCTCGATAATATGTTACAAGGTGTGACAAATCACATTTTGTCACATTATTTAATTTAACATTATATTATATGAAATAATATAACATTCCCACACTAGATTAAATAATCACTTTTTGTGACATTTATTTAATCAATCAAACATTATATTAAAATATAATATTCCTCCACTTGATTAAATAATCACTCTCTATAGAAATCTTTGCATTGGTGCATAAAGTAAAATGTCTTTCGACTTGAATTTTACCTTAGTGTAATTATCACAGAGATTGTTGAAATTTTGGTTGCCGAAGCATTGAACCACTATCCCTTGATAAAAAACCGGTGATAACACACACACTTTTGCTATGTTCACTTTGTTAGGAAAATATATATTTGCCTCAATGGAAATTGGCAAGAAAAATGCAACTCTAGAAAAAATATTACAAATAAATATTGATTGATTAAATAAAGTTACAACTCTATGCAAACATACAAGTAAATATAGAGAAAGAAGTAGAAGATGATAGAATATAGAAAATACAACTCTTTGACAAAAAGATACAAATAAACTTGAGATAGTAAAATGAAAGATGTAGATGAGATTACAACTCTAAAACAAAAGATACAAATAAAAGAGAAAAGAGGAATAATAGGAGAAATGAAAAGCAAAAGAACAAAAGAATAAGAACAAGAACAATCAACAAAGAACTCTCACTCACACAACCAAAGTGAAGAGTGTTGGGGATCACTAACTTAAACAAGGTTTGAAACCTTTGTCCAAAAGCTTATTTCCCCCTAACTAGGGATCTCTCACAGATTTTGGAAATGCTTTCTGGAATAATCAAGCCTCTAGGTGTTTTCTAGCCAAGTGCTCTAATGGATAGAAAAGTTGTATCTTTCAAGTGAGCAATAGGCTCCTATTTATAGAGTTTTGAGACACCCCTTTGAATTTCAAATTCCACCAACCCCCATGACTGTTACCAATGATTAATTGGATGCTTATGGAATTAAAATAGAGATTTGGGAGTTACTTGGCTGTTAGAAACGTTCAAAATTGGATAAAACTGAAGTTTGGAAAATGCTGTCAGCCGCTCTGGTTGCGACCCACGATGTTTTTCTACCTCTTGGGCCACAGCTTGAAAAACACTGGCCGCAACCCAAGACGTTTTTTCAGCAATCAATTTTCCAAATTTGCCAAAACGTTCCAAATTCATTCCCACTTAATTTTGTAACTTCCATACACATTATGGGAGTTACAATCACATCTCTAATAGCCATTTCACATATGGCTTTAAGAAATTTATCTCAATATTGTGTAACAACAAATCTACACAATAATGGGTAATATTTGGAAGTTATGAATTTGTGATTGAATTTGTAACACCAAATATGTTACATATTTGGATATTTCACATATATCTAAATAATGTAACTCTCTATTATATGTCACAATATGTGACACTCTTTGTCACATTTATTTAATCTAAAATATTATATTATATAATAATATAATATTACATTATATATAAAATAATTTAACACACTTGAGACCTCAATGTCTCGCTTTTGCACCATTAATGGCCATGTGCACATTCCATTCATAGACTTTTCTTGAGAATGACTCCCAATTCTCATGAGGGGCGGCACCACCCCTAAGTCTATATAGGTAGAACTCTTACAGTATTTTGTTACCCTAAAATACTTGTCTTTTCAAGACCGAGTTCTATTAAAAAACCTTTCGGTTTTATCCCTCATTTTGGTAACACACTAGTACTCATATCTCAGATGGGACAAAATTTGAGTACTACTACTATTCACTTGATTGACTTGTTATTACCTATTGATCCTAATACAAGTTTGGTTACTAGTATTAAGATAGGTTACCATCAATCGTGAATCTCTTTAGGGAGTCTAAGTGCCATCCCTTGAGATGTAGAAATGATTCCATTTGGATCATTTCTTTTCTCATGTATGCATACTGAAGCACTCTCATTATTTTATTCAAACTTTGTTGCTAGCTATAGTTTGATTAAAATAGTTACCCCTTTAAAATAGTGAGTTTGACCATAGTCAACACCTCCACTATTTTATACTTCAATATCCAAGATAACATTTTCCTTGAATATTAATTCTAGAAACTTCTTTGTTTCTAAAATTATTCTTTATGTTTTAAATTGATTCCTTCTTGAATCAAAATATTACAAACAGTAACTTTAGACACCAAGAATGTCTAGATTTATCAATTCTATACACATATAACCAATGTGATTTAGAATGTAGAATTCCAAATCACCTATTTGATAGGATGACCAAATTAATCAATTATTTTCAACAAAATAAATTGATTAACTTTGGAGCATCACCCCCACATTTCTCACATAGTGATAATAAAATATCACTTTGAAATAGAAATCTCTTCATTTCTATTAAGTCATTTATCCTCCAAGATAAATCTAGACTTATAATTCTCAAAGTTCATCATGAGTACTTTAAGCCACGTGATAAACTCTCAATAGATCAAGATAAAAACCTCAATGTTTATCTTGATTTATTTACTTGCTAAAGCAAGATACATTTCATTAAAAGTAACTTTCACTTAGTTTCTTTCTTTTATATATTTCATAAAATAAAATATGCGAACACAAATGTCATGTGAAAATTTCTCAAACAAATAATCACTAATTTTCACTTTTAGTTGTCTAAATAATCTCAAACTCACTTAAACAACTCTTGTGTATTTCTTAAGAGTCTCTTTGAGATTCTTTTGAAAATACCAATTTTACATCCATTGATTTTCTCATCAAAATCAATTTGAAGATGTCAATTTTTAAAACATTTTAAATTAAAGAAAATAAATCTTCATTGATTTATTAAAACACTTTAATTTCTTATTTATTTGTTTAAAATTATCTCCTCATTGAGATTAATTTAAACATATCACCATCTTTAACCAAAATGAATAACATTCTCTTTTATTCATTATTGTTGTAAAGATTCAAAATTGCTTCTCCAATTTTGAAATGTCTCCTCACTGAGACATTGAATATTTAAGAATTATTGTCGCTAAATAATTCTCAAATATATTTCGTTTGACCACACTTTAGACTCTAAGTCTATTGGACAATATGCTATCTCAAGTTTTGAATCCACCTTGATCCATTTTTCTTGCAATAGCAAAACACAACCATTAAAAGATGTAACCCCCTTAGGTTCATCTTTTCTTATCTCATAAAATGAGATGCTCATCTTTCAAATGAGAAAATTAAAAATTCTCAAATAATTTTTTTATTATTTACCAAATAAATAGTTACTAATCACATTAATAATCATATTATATGGCAAACCATAAAATCATGATAATTCACATCAATATATTTTTATATATTAACATAATTATGTCTCAATGTAAATTCACATAATTTGTCAGCATATGCCTATCATATTAACATGCCTTTTGAATCACATAATTAATTGTATGTATATCACAAATATCATGCAATAATTCTCATATCCACATATTGATATAATATATTGATTCACAACATCAATATATAGGCATGTCAAAACTACCAAATTATCATGCTTTATAAAATCTCAAAACATAATTTTCATATCAATGCATTACTATCTCACCTATAGCATATACATATAAGTTTTATAGTCCATATATTATGAAAATCATGTCAAAAGTTCACTTCTAAGGATCACACATTAACTTTCACAAAACAATGTGTCAACTTTGTCACAATGTATCTCATATTGTGTTAACATGTTAACAACTACACACTTATTGTAATGACCCAACTATTTCTAAGACCTTGAACCATTAAAACTACTAGCCATAGCTACTATTTTGATACAAACATAAGAAATAACATAACTTTATTGAAAACCCAAGATATTGTATCAAATACAAGATAATATAAAAATAAAATGAAATGTGATATGGTATGGGATCCCATTGTTTAATACATAAAAACATAAACCATAAACTTAAATCAATTGTTTAAAAGACTAAATGTGAAATTACAAAAAAACAACATAATTCAAAAGACTAAATAACATCATCCTCGATCGAGACGCAATTCATTCATTCCATTATTCCTTAACACACAAGCCAAACTACCAAGAATGATGGAATGAATGAATTGCGTCTCCAAAATCATTTTCCTGCATCAAGCTAAAAATAAAGGAGTGAGCCTAATGTCTAGCAAGAAAAATCTACTAACAACATACATCATAAATCATAAACATAAGACTATAATATAAACATACACTATAACACATATGACTATAAAAACATATATCATATAGGACTACAATATTAATGGTCATTAACTCATTAACATGGCATGTGATAAACCATCTAGGTCTTCTGTCTACTAATTGAGGTAGGTTAGATCACATGGTAGTATATGACAACCCATCTAGGTCCTCTACTAGTCGAGGTAGGGTAAATCATAACTCTAAACCATGAAAATGATAAATAATCTCGAGGTTCGCTATCTAATCAACTATAAGCCCCAAGCGACATAAAATATTGGGGTTTGCTATCTAAGCAGCTATAAGCCCCAAATGACTACAAGACATATTCATACATAAATATACATATCATAACATAAAACATATAATAACATAAACATAAAAGCGCATATAATCTATCATATTTTCCTTACCAAAAACCGGGATATTTGGAAACAAGAACAGGATTAGAACACTCCTAAAAACCAACAGTAAAAATGGTGAGTATCTCTAAAGACTAAAGATGAAAAGAAAACTAAACCATCAAGAAGAAACTTACCAAGAAGAATCTAAAGTTTCAAGAAACTTAAATACCTAACCAAGAATTATAAACAAGAGTTAGGATCTGAAAGAAAGAAAATAAACAAAACTAAAGAACCATAAAGAACTGAACTTAAGGAATAAGAATACCTTGAATGATTTATGGATTGATCTAAACCTCAATACCGAAATCTCACTGTAACGCCCTAAACTCCAGGGACCGTTACGGTGTGCCTTGTAAACAGTGCTAAACTCGCTAATCGAGTCATTTGGCCAAAATCGTGTAACTAAGTATGATTAGCGGTTTAGGGATTAAATTTTTTGGATAAGATATAACGTTTCATTAGAACGTTTAATATATATATGTTGGGATCCCAAAATTATAATTTAAGAGTCTACTACAAGAAAATATTTACAACAGGCCGTTCTATGCGGCAAAACAGGGTTTAACCCTAGTTTCTTCTCAACCTCGGATGTGGTGGATGAGCAGCTGCATATGTACACCTCATTACCTAAGCTCTCCAACTCAAGGATGGTCCAACTTTCTTTTGCCTCTACCTGCACCACATAGCACCCGTGAGCCGAAGCCCAGCAAGAAAACACAATATAACATGATATAATATCAACAATGTTCATAACAGTCACTCAAGACTTTCAGTTTGAACAAATAGGTGACAATCTCAAAAGTCACTAATATGGGGACAGCACCCTCTAGCCATGTGATGATAGGATCACCAGGGCTTAACAGATAGGTGAGCATCTCACTAGATTTAGCAGGATAGGTGCATGGTGATTAGTCACCAACATAACCTCCCTCATGACTCTAGAGTCATAACTATGGAACATTTTTCTCTAGCCATGTGACAAGCAGTCACTTGGGCCATATGCCCTGGCTCTGAATAACTAGTCTTAGACTAGACAAACGCTTATAATTTTCGATGACCTTCTGGTCGGTCCAGCATTAATACCCCATATGAGTCATTCAACGCTGATATCGATTAGATCTAATCTTCATTTGGCTCGGCGTTCATGACGCTATGCCAATTCTGACTCTTAGGTCAGTAAAACACGACCAATGTTCAACTCATTGTGAACTTGACTAGTAAATCACAGCTTCACAGATGGATCTAACACCGTTGCAGATTCTGACTAATAAGTCAGTGCCACACACAAGTAAGCCATGCCACCAAACATGTATCACATATCCAATATCCATAACAAGGAATTCAGCATGCTTACCTAACAAGTACTAGTACAATTAGGACTATGCACGAACACAGAGGCTCAAGCTCTGAACAACATCATACTCAATGTGTAAAGCATGTCCTATTCACATGTTTCTTGTGCATCATATGCATTATATTCAACAATCCAACATGCACCAATAATAGCCATGCATGTCATACTTAATAATCAACCAACATGCATCAAGAATAGCCATGCATGTCACATATACACAGGGTGCAGTTTTCTTACCTCAGATTCGAGCTAGAACCAATATAAGAACGACCCTTGAGAACGATCAACCTTTAAAGCCTTAGCGGTCACCTAATCATAACCAAATATGGGACACCATCAATAAAATGATCAACATAGGTTACCAAACCAAAATCTAGCCTGCAGGACAACAATCCAAACTAATCCAAGTAGTAGGAACACTCCCGAGGCCTATAGCTAAGTTCCTGGGGTCAAAACGAGCAAACGGGGTGAAAACAGGGCAAGGGCTGCGGCCCTGGCACCTTGGGCCGCGGCCCCCAGAATTTCCTGAAGCAAGCGCCGCGGTGCCCAACACCAAGGGCCGCGGCACCCAGCCAAGTCAGAACCCTTCTCCTTCTTCATCGAGCTAGGGCCGTGGCGCCCAAGAATAGGGCTGCAGCCCCCAATCCTGGGCCATTCCCAAACGTGTTTTCAACTTTTAAAAGCTTCCAAAATCATACCCAAACATTCCCCAATCATCAAAACAAAGTTCCCAAGCTTCCCAATGCTCCATAACCCTCAAAACCCAAGGTTCAAACCAACCAAAAACTCAACAATTCACAAAGTCCAATTCTAAGCTTAAAAACTTTAGAAACTCAAAAATTCAAGCTTAGATTACCTTTGATTGGGTTGTTTTCCGTCAAATCCTTCAGTTAAGAAGCTTCTAATCTTTCCTAGGACCGCTATGCCTCGACCCTCGCTTGATTCCAACTCCTAGAAATCGAAATTCCTTTAAGAAAGCTTCGAACGGTAAAATAGGCTATCGGGAAGAGAGAGAGAGAGATTTTCTAACGTACGTTCTTATCTGACAAGCTACTTCAAGCTTAAGTAACCTCAAATAAATCCTAGGGCTCGGGGTCCCGAAAACACCCCCGGGGACATTATAGTCAAAACTTCCAGAATTCCATACTGATCTCAAATACTCCCAATTTATCATCAAATAAACATTTCTATTACCCCAAACTTGACCCCGTTATGACAAAACCGCTAACTCATTATCTATGATCGTCTCATGCCGAATAGCTCGAATATATCTCCATAATAATAAAATCTCACTCACAAATTACAACATGCACCCAATTTACAAATATGCCCTCAACAGGCCAAATTACCAAAATGCCCTTATCATTATAAATACACCCATATGCATGCATTTATCATCATATAATAATATAATTCACATTAACACGCATATGATCATTTAATGCCATGATAAATCAATTATGGCCCTCCCGGCCTCCTAATCAAGGTCCTAACCCTTATTAGGAAATTCGAGGCATTACAACTATCCCCTCCTTACAGAAATTTCGTCCTTGAAATTTACTCAAACAGCTCGGACAACAATTCCATACAATTGATTCAAATTCCTCAGATCATTTCCTCGACCTCACTATCTCTATAGCGTTACCCAAAATACGCCCTGTTCAACCGAACCTTACTACGTCTGTCACAATCTGAACTGGTTGTTCCTTACCGGAATACTTAACCTCAACCTTCAGATTCTTATAACTCAACTCATAAGTTCCTTTAACCTATGTCCACTGCATGGAAGTACATAACACACTGTATACAACTGCCAGTGCTAAAGATACTCTATCCAGACCAATCCAGGATCTAACTGCTGAGATGATCTAGGGCTTAGCTTGCCTTAATTCCTCACCCCTTTCCATGGTGATACTCTAAAGAAGGCACATTCTTCTACTTGGAATTCCACATTCCTACTTTTCAATTCAGTAAAACTTTTCCATTCATTCTGAGAAGTGAGCATCCAATCTTCAATCTCTAGCAATCTCATTAATCCCCTGAACCCCCTCAGGATCCAGATATATATATATATATTAACCCATTCATCTTATAAGATATTCTTCCAATTATAATTGGATAACCCTCTCTCTCTGATTTATCACCAGTCTGAGAATAATAAGCTGTACTAAATTCCATCTATATAGTCATTGCCTTCTTAACCCTTCCAGAACCTGGAAGTCACAGTAGAGTCTTCATCTGATAAGATAGACCTTGCATTCACGAAGGCGCTCTATCCTTCTCACAAAGAGACTTGAATACTGATCAACTGTACTATTTACTTATCTTAACTGACAAAATGAACTCACTTGGACTACTAGTCCACAATGACTCAATACTAATTCATACCGATCCACTAACCTGGAAATCCCACCCCGAAACTCATCGAGATGCTCTCTTATTCCCACTATGAAATAATCAAAGGCTGTAATGGCCTTGCTGATTCCTGATACTTTGTCTTGACCTGCTAACAGGTTAAGAACTTTACCACACATCCCATTACATCCCTCTCCATCTCAGGCCACCACTATGAAGCTTTCATACCCTGTTACATTTCCATGATGCCTGAATGAAAAGAATAAAAGAATAGCATGAGATTCATCCAGAATCTCCCAATTAATCTCAATGTCCATCGGATCCCAAGTCCGATCTCTATACTATAATAAATTCATATCTGTCACTATACAACTCTTAGCTAATCCAGCTAAAGCTTTCCATTCAATCTTTCCCACCTGTGGCTCACTTAACCATCTTTCCCTTTTATCTTCCCTGAGATGATAATCTCAAACAATAAACTGGCCACTTGGCCCACCAGGAACTCTACTCTAGTTCCGATCAGATCCTTTAATCAACATATTGCATAGGTAATCACTTCTCTCTATTACTGGGATGTCATAACAATCCACTAACTGATCCTGGTCCATAAAAGACCCTGAACACTTTCCCAAGGCACCTGAAACATCTTTACCACCCATGGACACTCCTGTCCCTAAGGCATTCTTCAACCTTGGAAAATCTCCGCAAAGAAGATACCACAATACCATTGTCCAAAATGATCACAAATCCCATTCAAATAAACCTTTGAATGCACCATTCATCTGATTCACAAACACTTAGCATTAAACCAATTCTCAAGACATATTCATCACTCGCAGTGCTCTGATCTAATATCAACACAACCCTTTATATAATTTCCTCTCTCTGATCTCAAACTGGTCCTAACCAGATCCAAGATCCACCTTAAAGAATTCCATCTTACTTGGAAACTAAACTCTTAATTCTTATAACCCGCTGAGCCACTCAAAACAGTGTTTACAGCTGATTCCATCTCTGGCACTAATCCAATCACCATTCTAGTCTCTTTTCATAAAAAGAAGCCCTGACAGACCACCTGGAAACACATTCAAAACCCACAAACTAATCCAGTATGTCCAGATCTCACTGACACAATCTAAGTGGTATCCACCACGCTAGCTAAGAGTTCCATGCACCTCCCTGCAATAAAACTCTAGCTCTCACTACAGGTGTTATAAACATATAGAACCATGTACCATACCAACTATCACAAGATTTTCCGCTTTCAAGCCCAAGAGTTACTATACTTTCCTTGCCATTTAAGATTGCTCTTTAATTACTTGATCAATCCAAACCCTGGATCAAACCAAAGCTTGTCATAACCAGCTTTATCAAAATCACTGATGAGTCCTTTCCATAACCCAATTCATCTCTTAAATTGCCAATACCATATTGCATTTCCATCACAACATAACCATGTGATCATTGTATCATCCTTATGCTTCCGTATATGCAACAAACAAAAGGATAGCATGGCCCCAAAACCAATCAATATAATTTAGAAATCAAAACTAGAAAGCTAACCTGCCACCCCTGAGGAACTAGTCTCAGTCTCTGATTTCGACTGCATCGGAATGAACACTCGAGCTGAAGTCGAGCTGTCCATCCCCTTTTGCTCATTCTTCTTCCGCATTGGGCAATTCTTCTTACGATGTCTAAACATCCTACATGAGAAACATGCCCTTGCTCGACATAGTCCAAGGTGATGCCTCTTACACCGAGCGCATATCGGATATGTCTTCCGGCCTTCCTTTTTACTTGCTCCAATAAGTGGAGATACCGCTATCTGAGCCCCATGCTCTCCAGCACTCTGCTGCCCAATCTGATGTCCTGCGCTCTCAATAGCAAGAGCCTTCCCTACCACCTGAACATAGGTAGAGACTTCATGCACTGGGGCAACTCTAATGCCCTGAGCTATATTAGGTTTCAGCCCCTGAATAAACTTTTCCTTCCGAGCTATATCTGTGGGTATCTTATCAAAAGCAAACTTGGCCAACCCATCAAATTTATTAACATACTCAGCTACTGATGCCTTTCCTTGAACGAGATTCAGAAACTCATTCATCTTAACGGTCTTGGCTACATCACAATAATACCTCTCATTAAACAGCTGCCTGAATTCCTTCCAGTCCATCACAGCTGTATCTTGTGTCTGGGTTACCACCTCCCACCACGTTCGGGCATCATCCCTCAGTACACATGTAGCACAGATCACCCTATTGTGACCCACTAGTCCTATACTATCAAGAATGGAACTAATCATGCCCATCCATTGCTCAGCGCTGAATGGATCTAGGCCTCCCTCGAAGACTGGAGGGTAATACTTCAGGAATCTTCCACAGAGAAATTCCCATCTATTCTCAACCCTAGGCTGAGCTAAAGCTGATGCCACTCCTGGCATAGCAGAGGAAGAGGTACTCCCCAACAGACTCCGCTGTTGCTTCAAATACCTAATCTCTTCCTCATGCCTCTGCAATCTTAATTGCAAATCTGTAAGCATCTGCTGAAAATTCATAGGTGTAGATGAAGAACTGATACCCTGGCTGTAACTCCCAGCCCCTGTATAACCACCACCAGGCCTCATTATCTGTCTTGAATATAAACCTGCTGATTGAATCTGCAGTCAATAACTTGACCCATTAATCACAATGAGCATATCAAGAGCTTTCCCCCACGGGATAAATCTTACCACACCACAATCATAAACCATTTGAGGTGCTAGAAACATGCCCATGGCATTCATACACTATTCATATTCCCTGCTCTTCCAACATTCACACCATGCCTCCAACTCCAGCATGCAAATATCACATTTAAATAGATTCATAGAGTAGGCAATCATATGATCACAATCATATCTATATTCACGGAGCATATAATCATATAGTCAAGTGTCAAGCTCTATCAGAATCTCATGCTCCCTAATACAATGTGCAGGTAAAACATTTACATTCTATTTAAGCAACTATGCACATAACTACAGAAATAGTTACCATTCCATGAGTAAAGCTATCTTTAGTGATGAGTGTACATGCCCAGCTTGTCTTCAGGAACCATAAACCTTAGCTCGCTCTAATACCAAGTTGTAACGCCCTAAACTCCAGGGAACGTTACGGTGTGCCTTGTAAACAATGCTAAACTCGCTAATCGAGTCATTTGGCCAAAATTGTGTAACTAAGTATGATTAGTGGTTTAGGGATAATTTTTTTTGGATAAGATATAACATTTCATTAGAACGTTTTATATATATATATGTTGGGATCCCAAAATTATAATTTAAGAGTCTACTACAAGAAAATATTTATAACAGGCCGTTCTATGCGGCAAAACAGGGTTTAACCCTAGTTCCTTCTCAACCTCGGATGTGGTGGATGAGCAGCTGCATATGTACACCTCATTACCTAAGCTCTCCAACTCAAGGATGGTCTAACTTTCTTTTGCCTCTACCTGCACCACATAGCACCCGTGAGCCGAAGCCCAGCAAGAAAACACAATATAACATGATATAATATCAACAATGTTCATAACAGTCACTCAAGACTTTCAGTTTGAACAAATAGGTGACAATCTCAAAAGTCACTAATATGGGGACAGCACCCTCTAGCCATGTGATGATAAGATCCCCAGGGCTTAACAGATAGGTGAGCATCTCACTAGATTTAGCAGGATAGGTGCATGGTGATTAGTCACCAACATAATCTTCCTCATGACTCTAGAGTCATAACTATGGAACATTGTTCCCTAGCCATGTGACAAGCAGTCACTTGGGCCATATGCCCTGGCTCTGAATAACTAGTCTTAGACTAGACAAACGCTTATAATTTTCGATGACCTTCTGGTCGGTCCAGCATTAATACCCCATATGAGTCATTCAACGCTGATATCGATTAGATCTAATCTTCATTTGGCTCGGCGTTCATGACGCTATGCCAATTCTGACTCTTAGGTCAGTAAAACACGACCAATGTTCAACTCATTGTGAACTTGACTAGTAAATCACAGCTTCACAGATGGATCTAACACCGTTGCAGATTCTGACTAATAAGTCAGTGCCACACACAAGTAAGCCATGCCACCAAACATGTATCACATATCCAATATCCATAACAAGGAATTCAGCATGCTTACCTAACAAGTACTAGTACAATTAGGACTATGCACGAACACAGAGGCTCAAGCTCTGAACAACATCATACTCAATGTGTAAAGCATGTCCTATTCACATGTTTCTTGTGCATCATATGCATTATATTCAACAATCCAACATGCACCAATAATAGCCATGCATGTCATACTTAATAATCAACCAACATGCATCAAGAATAGCCATGCATGTCACATATACACAGGGTGCAGTTTTCTTACCTCAGATTCGAGCTAGAACCAATATAAGAACGACCCTTGAGAACGATCAACCTTTAAAGCCTTAGCGGTCACCTAATCATAACCAAATATGGGACACCATCAATAAAATGATCAACATAGGTTACCAAACCAAAATCTAGCCTGCAGGACAACAATCCAAACTAATCCAAGTAGTAGGAACACTCCCGAGGCCTATAGCTAAGTTCCTGGGGTCAAAACGAGCAAACGGGGTGAAAACAGGGCAAGGGCTGCGGCCCTGGCACCTTGGGCCGCGGCCCCCAGAATTTCCTGAAGCAAGCGCCGCGGTGCCCAACACCAAGGGCCGCGGCACCCAGCCAAGTCAGAACCCTTCTCCTTCTTCATCGAGCTAGGGCCGTGGCGCCCAAGAATAGGGCTGCAGCCCCCAATCCTGGGCCATTCCCAAACGTGTTTTCAACTTTTAAAAGCTTCCAAAATCATACCCAAACATTCCCCAATCATCAAAACAAAGTTCCCAAGCTTCCCAATGCTCCATAACCCTCAAAACCCAAGGTTCAAACCAACCAAAAACTCAACAATTCACAAAGTCCAATTCTAAGCTTAAAAACTTTAGAAACTCAAAAATTCAAACTTAGATTACCTTTGATTGGGTTATTTTCTGTCAAATCCTTCAGTTAAGAAGCTTCTAATCTTTCCTAGGATCGCTACGACCCTCGCTTGATTCCGACTCCTAGAACTCGAAATTCCTTTAAGAAAGCTTCGAACGGTAAAATAGGCTATCGGGAAGAGAGAGAGAGAGATTTTCTAACGTACGTTCTTCTCTGACAAGCTACTTCAAGCTTAAGTAACCTCAAATAAATCCTAGGGCTTGGGGTCCCGAAAACACCCCCGGGGACATTATAGTCAAAACTTCCAGAATTCCATACTGATCTCAAATACTCCCAATTTATCATCAAATAAACATTTCTATTACCCCAAATTTGACCCCGTTATGACAAAACCGCTAACTCATAATCTATGATCGTCTCATGCCGAATAGCTCGAATATATCTCCATAATAATAAAATCTCATTCACAAATTACAACATGCACCCAATTTACAAATATGCCCTCAACAAGCCAAATTACCAAAATGCCCTTATCATTATAAATACACCCATATGCATGCATTTATCATCATATAATAATATAAATCACATTAACACGCATATGATCATTTAATGCCATGATAAATCAATTATGGCCCTGCCGGCCTCCTAATCAAGGTCCTAACCCTTATTAGGAAATTCGGGGCATTACACTCACTATATCTCACTTCCCAAGTGTTTAGAAAAGCTTAAAATGATAAAGCTTTTAACCTAAAAACCCAGGTGTTTCTCTCTATAGTAACACTAGCAACTTGGAGGCTCTGAATACTGCTTGAAGAATGAAGAAAATGGCTGAGTACTAGGTCCTATTTATAGAGTTCAAGGAGTGAAACTAACCCCTTTTAATTTGAATAAACAAATGATTATAAAATGAAAAAGTTTTGAATTTTTGTTCAACAGACGCCCAGAACTCCGTTCAAAGGCAAGTCTAAGTAAGTGGTTAAGGCTATTTTTTAAAATCAAAATCACAAACTTTCCAAAAATCAAGCTTGGAGCCGATATATCGCCCCCATAGGCGATATATCGCCTCCCCTTATATTCCCGAGCCCCGTTCGATCGTTCGTGCATAGTCGACGTGTTTTCCGTATCTTCCGTAGGCGATATATTGGCCCCTAATATGTGATATATCAACATACATTGATATATCAAACACGTATTTGCACTTTTTCAGCATATTTTGAATTGGATAAACAACTTTGACTGAGTCTAAATGTGATCCTAACAGTTTCTGGAAGGTTCTAGAGTTTCTAAATCTTTCTTTTATTAAAACTATTCATCAAAATACTTAATTCCTTAATAATTATGATTATGAAAAGTGTCACACTCCTATTAATTCTATCTAAACCTTAGGTTATAATAAGTAATATATCTAGGACCAGCAATATTAATCAAACCTTATGTTATAATTAATATTCTTAAACTATAGGTTAAACTTATAAAATCCATAACTGTTGCTATGAGTTTTCAACTAAGTCCCGACTTGAACAAAAATCCACGGAATCTAACATACTACAAACTAATACTAACTACTACTACTATCTAGCTAGCTATGTAAATATTCTGGGACACTACACTTATGCATATAAGTTTCCTTATTTCTATCACCACATGAGAGCCACTAGATCTTTTAAGAGAAACAAATAAGAAAATTACCTGATCTTACCATCATTTCACAAGGTCTCTATGATTTCTTCTTCCATTGAAACAAAATGAATAAGCTTTTGATTGTTAGAGATATTTGTATTGTCTCAATGGAAAATAAGAAAATACAATTATAACTCTATGCAAAATAATACAAAGACACAATGATTGATTAAATAAAATTACAACTCAATACTCAAAATACAAATAGATATAGAAAAGAAATAGATGAAGAGAATGATAAGGACTACAACTCTAAAAAAAAGATACAAATAAATATGTAAAGATAAAATAGAAGAATAGAAGATAAAAGCAATGGTAGAAGAAATAACAAGAACAAAAGTAAAACACTCTCACTCACACAACCAAAGTGAAGAGCATTGGGGATCACCAACTTGAACAAGGTTTAAAACCTTTGCCCAAAAGCTTATTTCCCCCTATCTCAAGCACTAAGGGATTCTCTCAATATTAGAAATAGTTCTCTGGAATAATCAAGCCTTTGGTTTATTTCTAACCAAGTGCTCTAGTGGATAGAAATAGAGTTGTCTTACAAGTGAGCATTAGGCTCCTATTTATAGAGTTTTGAGATACCCTTTGAATTTCAAATTCCACCAACCCTTATGGCTGTTACCAATGTTTAATTAGATGTTTATAGAATTAAAATGGAGATATGGGAGTTACTTGGGATGTTACAACCGTTCAAATTGGAAAAACTGAAAAAATAATTTGGTTGTCAACCTCACTGGTCGCGGCCAGGACTATCAGTGGCCGCGACCACAGGCCTCTGTCCCCCAGGCCATGACCAGGGAAAGTCAGTGGCCGCGACCACAGGCCATTTTCAGCACAAAATGTCATTTTTCCAAAACGTCCCAAATCCCTTCCCACATGATTTTGTAACCTCCAAACACCTAATGGGAGTTAAAAACATGTCTCCAACAACCATATTTCACAATGGCTTTGTGAAATCCAATCTCAAATGTGTAACATACAATATACACATTATTGGGTAATATTTGGGAGTTACAAATTTGTAACTAATTTTTGTAACTCCAAAATATGTCACATTTTGGCACACACATGTGTCCAATTTTTGTGACTCTCAATAATATGTTACAAGGTGTGAAAAATCACATTTAATCATATTATTTAATCTAACATTATATTATATGAAATAACATAACACTTGTTCCCAAATTTTTTAGCCTTTGGCTCCTTCTAGGCGATTGAGGTTGCTCACCAACCATTTTAGGAGTCTCCTCTTAAGGCTCTCTAGTTTGAGTTGGTTCTATTAACTTGTTGTCATTGCATGACATGTTCTCAAAGAACTCAACCTCTCTTGATTCAATTATCACATTAGACTCCAAGTCTAATAATATATAAGCTTTGCTATTTTGGGCATAACTCACAAATTCACATCTTATAGCCCTTGGACCCAACTTGTTCCTTTTATGATTGGTACTCTTGCAATAAGCAAGACACCCCCACACTTTAAGATAACCAATGGTTATTTTCTTTCCTTTCCATAACTCATATGGAGAGATATTGTTTTTCTTCATAGGAATAAGATTCAAAATATGACAAGCGGATAGCAAGGCTTCACCCCACAAACTAAAACTCAATTTAGAATGTAATAGCATAGCATTATTCATCTCGAGAAATGTTCTATTTTTTCTTTCCGCTATATAATTTTATTGTGGAGTATAAGGGGTTGTACATTCATGTAGTCATTTGAAAAATATTCACCACCTCTATCACTTCTAAGCACTTTAATTTTCCTTTCCAATTGATTTTCAACTTCCGCATTATAACTTTTAAACACATTAAATGCTTCATCTTTATTCTTAAGAAAATATACATATGTGAACCTAGAGCAATCATCTATGAAAGTAATAAAATTATCTACTTCCTCCTCTAGTCAACATTCTATTTAGTTCTCATAAGTCACTATGTATCAAATCTAACAACTTAGAGTTTCTTTCAACACTTCGAAAATGTTTCTTTACAATCTTAGATTTAACACATAATTCACATTTATCATGATCAACATTATCACAATCAATCAATCCACATTTAATTTCTCTTTTAATTGTGCTAAATTCTAGATGTGCAAGTCTAACATGCCACAAATTAATAGAATTTAAGTCAAGCATATAACAACAAGAAGAGGAAGCTTTATTGTTCACATTGTCAATAGAAGCAAAAAGTTTAACACATGACATCACAAGCATATCCCTTTCCCACAAACACATTTCCCTTGGACAAAGTAAGCTTGCAGGAATCTAGCACAACCTTGATTCCCAGCTTTCCAAGAAAATTACCACTCACAAGGTTTCTACTCATTTCTGGTACATACAATACATTGGTGAGTAGAACATTCTTGCTGAATGTGAAGAAAAAATCAGTATTCCCCTTGCCTTCAACCTTGGACCTTTTCTCGTTGCCCATTTGCATCTCATGCCCTTCCTTTGAAGATTCAAAGGTCTTGAAAATAGATCCATCATAGGTAACAAGAATGGTGGCACTAGTATTATACCACCATCCATTCACCTTTCCATGAATGACATTAACTTCACTTAGTATTGCCACTAGCTCATCTTTGGTTGAGTTGACTCTTGTCTCATTGTTATGGTACTTCTTGAACCTACAATCTGTAGCAAAGTGGCCATTCTTGCCACACACAAAGCAAGCTCCCTTGGAACTGTTAAATTTTCCCTCATTCTTCTTGGGCCCTAAGGTTTTTTGAACCTTGCCCTTGTTATTACCAATTCATTTGCCTTTGTTAGGAGGATTGACCACCACATTGGTCTTTGAAGTCTCTCCATTAGACTCATCCTCGATCTTATCTCTAAAACAGGATTCCTCCTCAATCCTCAAGTGCTTGAGGATTTCCTCTAATGAAATCTCCTTATTCTTAAAGAGGATCTTCTTCCTATAACCCCTCCAAGATGGAGGAAACTTGGCTATAATGGCACCCACTAGGAATTATTCCGGCAATACAATGTTGAGTGTAGACAGTTTATTCACAATAATTTGCAACTCATGTATTTGGGGGAAAAGGGGTTTCATATCATAGAACTTAAATCCCATATATTGAGAAATAAAGAATTTCTTTGTATCTTCTTCTTGTGCTTTGTAGTTATTTTCCAAGGCTTCCGAAATCTCCTTGGTGGCCTTGGTGTTGGTGTAGAGATCATACAAATGATCTGATAGCACATTGAGAATGTGACCCCTACAAATCAATTCATGTTCTTCATGCTTCTTCCTTTCTTTGATGACTTCTTGAGTGCATCTTCTTTTGCTGCTTCCAATGGTTTTAGGTCTTTATCCAAGACATAGAAGACATTTATAGTGGTTAGCAAGAATCTAATATTGTCTTGCAAATGAACAAAGTTTACCTCATCAAACATATCCAATCTTACAAAGTCAAAGAAAAAAATGAGTTAGATTCTTACATGATGTTCTATCTCAGATAATAGAGAATTAGAATGTTCGAGGAGAGTGATATTGCACCACCATAAAATCTAAAATCTACACAAAATAATGGTTGATAGAGACCAAAGAATGATTTAGAAAGATGATGCAAACTCTAGTTGTAAAAAACTCTTCTTCAACTTTGATGAATCTTCAAAACCCTTGGAGAACCACAACTTTGAGCTTTTCCTTCTTCAATGCAAAAACACACAAAACCAAGGCTTATACACAATTCGTACCGCTGTCCTAATTCTCTATTTCCTAGCCACCATTGATGCTTGAGGCCTTTGCTAAGAGGAAATGAGGAATGGGATTGAACAAGACTTAAACTCACAAAGTCAAGCACTTTCTTTATGAGTTTCTTGGTGAAAACTAGAGATTCTTGAAAGCTAGTGAGAGAGAGAGAGAGATTGGAGAGAGTGATCAAGTCTTCCAAAACTCTATGAGAACCCTTTTATAGTGTAGGCACCGAAATTAGGTCTAATCAATAGGATTAGAGATAAACAACTCATCATTTGGAGCTTAAATTACGTGTTGGTACGGACACGTCAGGCGATATGTCGCCTGCATGTAGGTGATGTATCGCCTGCATGTAGGTGCTGGGAGGGAAATAATTGATTTAATTATGTTATTACTTTGATTAAATGATTATATGATTAGAAATGCATGTTTAGGTGAATTAAATATGCATGTGGGCCAATTTTGGTTAATAAGGGCATATTTATAATTTTGGCCCGTTGAGGGCATAAATGTAAATTATATGTGTGTTGTGCTTGAGACCACAAGATTGTGGAAATTTATTTGTGATATGTGATCCGGGACGGTCCTAGGGAGTGGAATAGCGAAATAGTCACAACGGGGTCGAATACCCGGCTCGTCGTGAGCCTAGGGGTATTTTGGAAATTGTAGCACTTGTTTGGGGTTACTGGGTAACGATACAGATTTAGCAATTATTTGGGTATGGTGGGATTAAATAGGGGTTTGGTAGGACTATTCGTGGAACTAGCGGGAATGTGGCAAAAGACGATTTTGCCTTTGGTGGTGTTAGAAGGGTTAAGGATAGGTTAGGGGCATTTTGGACATTATGCAGCTGAGGATAGACTTAAGCTAATCAGAATTCTAGAACTAGGGCGAAACAAAAACACACCCTCAGCTCACCCATCTCTCTCTCTCTCTCTCTCTCTCTCTCTCTCTCGACACTCTCATTCTCTCCAAGGACAAAGGAAATTTTTGTTGAATTCAAGGGAGAAGGCTAAGAATTCAAATGGGATTGAAGCCAGAAGTAATTGGGTTTAGCTCATACTAGAATCACACAATTTAGGTAAGGATTTATGCTGATTTTACTAAGTTTTCTGTTATGGGATTGAACTTTAGGATATGATTTTTGAGTTTTCATGAGTTTGTGGGGTAAGTTTCGGGGTGTCTATAATAGTTATGCTACTTTGAGATGAGTTGTAAATTGAATTCTACATTAAACCTTTGATTTGGGTGGATTCTGGAAAGTTTAGATCGTAAAAATGCAAGAGGATTTCTGGGTTTTGGGCTCGAGCCACAGCCATGTTCTTCAGGCATCGCGGCCCGTGTGTGTGAAGAGGCCTAAGAAGCCTTTGATTTTTCCCAAACCCCACGGCGCAAGCAGGGGGCGCCGCGACCTGTGTTCCCCAAATGAGAGAGCCAAGCTCTCTGACTTGCAGCGGCCGTGGCCCTAGGGGCCGGGCCACGACTAAAATTAGGGAAAATGACAAAAATAGGGTTTTAAGCTCGAGAACCTAAATCTTAGGACTCAGGAAGGATTCTACTACCCGGTTTAGTAGAATTCGAGGCCCCGAAGGCTAGTATTTTAATATGAAGTTCTTAATTGGTTAGGCTTGATGGATGTCTATTTATTGATCCATTATGACTAGGTTTTTACGTCAAGGCTCGGGTTTAGGGGATCGTGCTCGAGATTGCAGTAATCAATCAGCTCAGGACATAAGTAAGAAAACGATTTGTGCTCGTAGAGCTGGGCATGGCCCGATTATCTGTGTTTAATGCTTTATGTGAATGTTTGTGACTTGTTGTGCAATGTTTGTATGACTGTGAATGAATGAAGAAGGCTGGGAATGGCAAAGGCCAAAAACGGCGATGACCGGGAACGTCGATGGCCGAGAACGGCAAAGGTCGGGGATGGCGATGGCCGAGAACGGCAAAGGTCAGGGACAATGATGGCTAGGGATGGTAAAGGCCGAGATTGGCATTAAGCATGCTGAATGCAGGTCGCTAGGGAGAGACCCTCTAAGGGTGTTGTATTCACCCACTCGGTGAAGACCGTGAACCCAATGCCTGGTAAAGCACATGGGTCGGCATAGACCACTATATGTTTAACCGATTATTTGTTTAAGCTGTTTATTACTGGATTGAATTGTGCTATGCTTTATGTTGTGTTTTCTTGCTGGAATTTGGATCACGGGTGCTCTATGGTGCAGGTAAGGGCAAGGGAAAGGTCGACCAACCATGATTTTGAGAGCATGGAGCGACGTGTACATGTTCGACCTACCTGGCTGCCACGGTAGGGATTGTTTGAGGAATATACTACAAATGGTTGAATTTTTCGCCTAGGTCGACTGTATTGAAACTTTTGAATTATAATACCTTTTTGAAATAGTATTTTGGGATTCCAATGTATGACTTTAATGAATGTCCAAATTTTTTATAATTTACGTTCATCAAATGAGTCTTTATTTTGATTTAATCACATTTTTTAACCTAAAACCTCGATTAGCGAGTTAATGGCACACTTATAAATCACATGGTAATGAATTTAAGGTAGTAGGGCATTACAACTTGGTATCAGAGTGTGCCAAGGTTTATGGTTCCTAGAGATCAACCGAACATGTATGCTCGCTGCCAAAGACAAGCTCGACTCAGGGTTGGTCGGTATTAAGTGAATTATGTGTTTAATTGATTGTCTGAGTTTCCCTGTTTGCTTGAATATTATAGATAGAGCATGATGGATATGTCTGTATATATGTATGATGCTAGGGCACGACCCCTTGATTGCTATGTGCTTATGTAATGTGTGCGATGTGTTAATATGTTGTTTGTATCTGATTAATGGGACTGGGAGGTGGTTTTTGGAAGTTGTTATCATGCCTAATGTGCAACGCCATTGATTGCAGGCATATTGAAGCTATGCCTCAGTGACAGATTAGACTCCGCATCAATAGGGCCGAAGATGACAACTAGGGTTAGGACCCTTCACCTGCCCCATAGAACTGGCAACATATGTTTGTCAAAATGCAAGTGAGACTTCAGCGAATAAAAGATAAGCTCTGAGAACTGAGGTAGTAGGCCCCTCCTCGAGGTATGGGGTTACATATTCCACAGGTTGTGGCACTAGTGCCAACCCAGCCTGTGATGGAGAATAGGTGGGAGCCTTTATACGAAAGATTCAGGAAGCAACACCCTCCCACCTTTGACGGAGGTCTAGACCCACTGTGGCAGTGGATGAATATGACTTCTTCCATCCTGAATTTCATGAGGGTGGAAGGGAACAAGAGGGTGTCTTGTGCCAGCTACATGTTAAGAGAAGATGGCCATATCTGGTGGGAAGTTGTGTCCCAGAAGAGGGATGTGACAGTTATGACCTTGGAAGAATTTAGAGACGTCTTAAATGAGAAATACTATAGTGTTGCAGTCCAAGCTGCAAAGGTGGATGAGTTTATTAACCTGACTCAGAACCGAATGACTGTTACAGAATATGCTCTGAAATTTGACCGGTTGACGAAGTTCACATCGAACTTGATGCCTACTGATATGACACAGAGGGATCAATTTATACGAGGATTGAACGTCATGATAGCCCGTGATGTCAAGATAACATTAGATCCGAGGAATACCACGTATATTTAGGTAGTGGAGAAGGCCCTTACAGCTGAGGGGGCTGAGGATTAGATATGGAGAGAGGGCGTCGCAAGGCACGATGCTCGGAGGACAGTGCCTCCTTTAACTGGTTCTAGCCGGGGTAGTGGCCCCATGAACAGAAAAGAAAGGCCCCAGATTCTTTTATTCCTTCTGGTTCAGATAGGAGGGCATGGGGTGCTTTCAGTGGCCGTCAGGGCGAAGGAGAGAACTGGAGAGGCTTCCCAGAGTGTCCTCGGTGCAGGCGACGACATCAGGGGGAGTGTAGAGTTAGAGCATGCTTCACTTGTTGGAGTGTCAGTCACCTGAGGAAGGATTGCCCACAAGTCAGGAAGGAAGAACCGAAGAAGAGTGACAACCTCACTCCAGCTAGAGTGTTCACCTTGACCCAGATTGAGGCTAACACTAGTCCACCAGTCGTGACAGGTCAGATTTCTAGTGTCAGTTCCTCATTTAATGCGTTGATTGATTCAGGAGCTACTCATTCGTTTGTATCTGCTAGAATGATATATCGTTTGTGTAGACCGTGTGATATGTATGCTAGGGGATTCATGACTTTGTTTCCAACTGGGGAACTAATAGTCTCTAGGAGATGGGTAAGAGGAATACCAGTAGAGATAGACATTAGGGAGTTGTCTCATTGAGCTATCAATGTATGAATTTGACGTGATTCTGGGGATGGATTAGTTATCAAAGTACGGGGCGAAGATAGACTGCAAGCGAAAGATGGTAACATTTGAACCGGAAGGGGAGTTACCCTTTATATTTGTGGGGACATTGAGTGGACCACGAGTACCTATGATCTCGTCACTGAAGGATAGAGACCTAATGCAAGAAGGTTGCATAGGATTCCTAGCGAACATAGTGGATACCTCTAGGATTGTTTCAATTGGACTGGATGAGACCAGATTAGTATGTGAGTTTCCTGATGTGTTGGCAGTAGACTTGTCAGTGTTGCCACCACACCCAGAGATCGAGTTCGTCATAGAGTTGGCGCCAGGGGCGGAGCCAGTATCTAGGACACCTTATAGGATACATCAGACCCAGTTTTTTGCCATGGGGTGCTCCAGTGTTGTTCGCCAAGAAGAAGGATGGATCCTTAAGGATGTGCATTGACTTTAGAGAGCTGAATAAGTTGACCATTAAGAATAAGTATCCACTACCCAGGACCGATGAATTGTTTGACCAGTTACAGGGGAAGACAATGTTTTCTAAGATCGACCTTCGGTCTTGCTACCATCAGTTGAGGATTAAGGAGGAGGACATACTAAATACCGCATTCTGTAGGAGGTATGGACATTATGAATTCCTGGTCACGTCCTTTGGATTAACCAATGCCCCAGCAGCCTTTATGGAATTGATGAATATGGTCTTGAGGGATTATTTGGACAATTTTGTGATCGTATTCATCTATTATATATTGGTGTAGTCCCAGTCAGAGACAGAGCATGAGTAGGATCTTTGTTTGGTACTATAGTGGTTAAGAGAGCATAAGCTATATGTTAAGTTCAGCAAATGTGAGTTTTGGTTGCCCCAAGTAACATTTCTGGGCCACGTTGTAAGTAAGGAGGGGATTCTGGTGGGCCCAAGAAAGATTGAGGAAGTGAGAGATTGGCCCAGGACAAGTAGTGTACCAGAGGTTAGGAGTTTCTTAGGAATAACAAGGTACTATCAGAAATTCGTTGAGGGATTCTCTAGAATAGCTACACCATTGACTGAGTTGACGTGTAAGAAGACCAAGTATGTCTGGACAGATAGATGTGAGAGCACTTTCAAGGAGTTAAAGCGGCGACTGATCACCACTCCGGTATTGAGTCTTCCATCAGACAGTGAGAAGTTTATAGTCTATTGCGATGCTTCGAGGCAGGGATTTGGGTGTGTTTGATGCAAGATGGAAATGTGATAGCCTACGCATCAAAACAGCTGAAGGAATATGAGCAGAGGTATCCCACTCACGATCTAGAACTGGCAGCGGTGATATTTGCACTAAAGGTTTGGAGGCATTATCTTTATGGAGAGAAGTGAGAAATATACACCAACCATAAAAGTTTAAAGTATTTCTTTAATCAGAAGGATCTAAATATGCATCAAAGGCATTGGCTGGAATTGGTAAAAGACTATAACTGTGATATTTTATACCATCCAGGGAAGGCCAATGTGGTGGCCGACACATTGAGTCGGAGGGGCACAGGGCAGTTATTTGGTTCGAGGAAGATATAAAAGAGGTTACCTAAGGAGATGACCAGAGCAGGAATTGAATTGGTAGTTGGTCAGCTAGTCAATATTACTCTTCAGTTCACGCTCGTTGAAAGGATCAAGGATGCGCAGGAGGAGGATCCCCAGTTGAGGAAGCACATGGAGGAGGTCTTAGCCGGAGTGGCTAAGGACTTTTCTATTTCAGAAATGGGTCTACTAAGATATAAAGGTCAGATTTGTATTATGATGGATTCTGGTATCAGGCGAGAGATTCTAGATGAATCTCATACTACTCCCTATTCTTTACATCTGGGTACGATGAAGATGTACCAAGACTTGAGAACTTTGTATTGGTGGCCAGGGATGAAGAGGGACGTAGTGGATTATGTGGCTAAATGTTTAACTTGTCAACAGGTGAAAGCTAAACATCAAAGGCTAGCAACGTTGCTACAGCCTTTAAGGATTTCGGAGTGGAAATGGGAGGATATCACCATGGACTTCATGGTTGGATTACCGAAGACAGTAGGATAGTATAATTCTGTGTGGGTGATTGTGGATAGGTACACCAAATCAGCTCACTTTTTGCACGTTAGAACAACTCATACGGTGGAGCAGTATGCTGAATTGTATGTGAAGGAAATTGTGCGAATTCATGGGGTTCCGAGGTTGATAGTATCCGACAAAGACCCCCTTCACCTCTAAGTTCTGGGAGAGCCTGCAGTAGGCTATGGGCACGCAGTTGTGGCTTAGTATTGCCTATCATCCTCAGACGGATGGGCAATCTGAGAGGACAATTCACATACTAGAGGATATGTTACGAGTCTGTGTGTTGGATTTTGGGGGATCTTGGAGTAAGTATCTACCTTTGATTGACTTTTCATATAATAATAGCTATCAGACGATTATCGCAGTGGCTCTGTATAAAATTTTGTACAGGAGGAAGTGCAGATTTCCCATCCATTGGGATGAGATGGGCGAGAGGAAATACTTAGATCTGAGGCTGCTCAGAGGACCAATGAGGCGATTGAAAATATTAAAGATCGGATACTCGCCTCTCAGAGTCGACAAAAGAGTTACTCAGACTTGAGACGCATGAGTGTAGAGTTTCAAGTTGGTGATCATGTGTTCCTCAGAGATGCTCCTTTGAGAGGAGTAAAGAAGTTTGGAGTGAGAGGCAAGTTAAGCCATATGTTTGTTGGCCCCTTTGAGATTCTGGAACGAGTTGGAGAGGTGCCTTATCAGGGGTTCACAATGTATTTCACGTATCCATGCTCTAGAAGTACGCATCAGATTCTACGCATGTGCTGAGTTATGAAAACCTAGAGCTGGATCAAGATTTGTCTTATGAGGAGAGGCCGGTTTAGATCCTAGACCGAAAAGATAAAGTCTTGCAGAACAAGACCATTGCCTTAGTAAAAGTGTTGTGGAGGAACAACAAAGTGGAAGAGGTGTACTTGCGAGCTTGAGACGGATATGCAGGACTGATATCCTAAGTTATTCAGGTAAATTTCGAGGAAGAAATTTCTGTAAGGAGGGGATAGTTGTAACATCCCAAATTTTCTAATAAGGCTTAGTGCCTTTATTAGTGTTCCGGGAGGGCAATAATTGAGATAATTATGTTATTACGTGGATTAAATGATTGTGTGATTAGAAATGCATGTTTAGGCAAATTAAATATGCATGTGGGCCCATTTTGGTTAATAGGGGCATATTTGTAATTTGGCCCGTTGAGGGCATAAATGTAAATTATATGTGTGTTGTGCTTGAGACCACAAGATTTTGGAGATTTATTCGCGATATGTGATCCGAGATGGTCCTAGAGAGCGAAATAGTAAAATAGTCACAACGGGGTCGAATACCCGGCTCGGGGTGAGCCTAAGAGTATTTTGGGAATGTAGCACGTGTTTGGGGTTACCAGGTAACCTACAGTGATTTAGCGATTATTTGGGTATGTCGGTAGTAAATGAGGGTTTTTAGGACTATTCGAGGAATTAGTGGGAATGTGGCAAAAGATGATTTTTCCCATGGTGGTGTTAGAAGGGTTAAGGATAGGTTAGGGGTATTTTGGACATTAAGCAGCTGAGGATAGACTTAAGCTAATCATAATTCTAGAACTAGGGAGAAACAAAAACACACCCTCAGCTCATCTCTCTCTTTGTCTCTCTCTCAACACTCTCATTCTCTCTCAAGGACAAAGGAATTTTTTGCTGAATTCAAGGGAGAAGGCTTAGAATTCAAAAGGGATTGAAGCTAGAAGTAATTGGGTTTAGCTCAGACTAGAATCATACAGTTGAGGTAAGGATTTCTGCTCATTTTACTGAGTTTTCTGTTATGGTTTAGAGTTTGTTGACGCGGTTTTTTGCCAATAGTATATTAAGAAATAAAAGGGTAGATTAGCGCTTACTATTAAACCGTGATGAAAAATCCAGAACTCACTCAAAAACACAAATCTTTTACATGGTTCAGTGGTTAAAGTCCATCTAATCCACAAGTCAATATTATTACTGTTTCTCTCTCTATTTTGGCAGAGTTTCGGTAATATAGAATAATAGTCCCCTTTCCTGTCCAATATTTCCAGTAGTTATAGGGGAATTCCATAGACAAGTTTGGGTAACTGTGTCCACAAACCACGTAATTATACATATGATATATATTTAATATAGATTATCCCCCTTTACATTGGGATATGATTTGATAACATAATAAATTCGCTCCTACTATTTCGGGTAATAAATGACATAAATACGATACAACTTGGTCATTAATGAGCGTATAAAAAATCTCCGACTCTTGAAATCCTTCAGTATGCATTGTCTAATTCATCACGAGCTGCATATCTCACCCGAGCTCATGCTTTGGCAGCTATCTGACTTCAAGATTGTGTTTGACAGCTATCTTACTCTTAGCTCGTAATTAATTCTGGACACCTAACATTAGGTCTGTCCATTATGGCTCTCGAGCTGGTCACATGGTTAATAATTAGATATTCTACTTGGTTATCTTTTCACGTATTTACTTGCCAGCTGTACTCTACTTGAGTGAGTGAACTCGTGCTAAAATCAGGGTACAAAATTTGTCCCCCAAGCCCTGCTCGTGTTTGATGTCGTCACTTTCTGACATACACAATAGGGGTTTTTAGACTTCTGTCACATAAAATCATGCCTGCCTATTACTCAAGTACTGGACACATGGCTTTCTGCGATTGGCGTCCGTTTGGGTTTCGAGGACTGAAATAACTGTCCTGTCAACTTTTTGTCGCCATCTGGTCTATTTAATCTTGGCCCTTGGATCTTGAGCTAACCCAATCAGATGGCCCAAATTAATTTTGGTAGTTTACGTATAAATAGGGAGATCAGTCCTCAGACTTCACCACCTTTGTATTCAAAAAAAAAAATCTTCCTTTCCCCAGAACTTTTCATCGTATCCCAGACCTTCAGAAGCTTTCCAGGAGCTTCCCGTGGCCTTTTCTACACCCTTTCCCAATCGAACATATTTCCTGTAAGTATTGCATCCCCTGGTTTGAGAAGTTTTTTTTTTCTTCATTATCCAATGAGATTTTTTAACAATGTTCATTGTTTGGTATCGATAGGCTAGTTCTAAGTGCTAATAGGAAATAATTTTCGATTTGGGTTCCATGAGTGAGCCCAAACGTATTTTAGGAATAAGACATTTATAAAACTAGGAAAATTTCTGGGCTAATCTGTGGTAGCCCTAATGGCAAATCGGTTCAAAGGATACCTGTTTGGGGTATAGAAACCAAAGGGTTTTTAGGTTTAATACTAGGTAGCTTAGGGGTTACGATTACTTAGGAGGTTTTACACTAAACCGCTTTCCAAAGGAAAGTAGTGGGTCTGACATTTCTGACACGTGGATCCCGAAGTATCTGAGGATTTTAAGAAACCAAGGTGCATATCCTATGACATCGCCTGGCATCACGCGATGAGGCTAGGACAAACTTTAGCTCGTATAAACTTTCAAATGTTGAAAGTAGTCCTCTTCGTCCTCTGTACCTCCACGACCATAGTTATAGACCATCTTAGGTTGCCTACTGACCATGCTACTTTGTTGTCAGGTGATCTGAATTATGGCACCTCCAAAGAAGACCGCCGCGAGCTCATCTACCCAGCATAAGGACAAAGGCAAACATGTCGCCTCCGAATCTCCTATCCCACATTTTGGTCCTGTGGTGGAGAGGGAGGTCATCTTTGACCCCAATGATTTCTTCGAGGCTGAGCATATAGTCTCAAAGATTACGACTCAGGGGAGAGTAAATAAAATTCAACTGAGTCATAACATCGAACTAGGGGTTGATGGTCTCCTTGCCCGACCTGCCTTTGAAGGAGAGCAAAGTTGTACCCCATTCCAAGACGATTATGGGGCTTGGAGTGACGAGCACCTGAAGGCTGGTGCTTTCCTTCCATTGGACCAATGCTTCGTAGATTTTTAATCTACGTCAAGTTGGCTCCCTCCTAGTTCCCCCCAAATTCGTATAGACTTCTGGCAGGACTAAAATATCTGTTCCTGAGTCATGAGTGGGAGGTCCCCACTCCCACATACATTTTATATTTCCTCTGCATTAAAGCGAGCCCTGAACAGAAGGGATGAGGTGATGGATTCTACTACCTTACTCAGTTTCTGAACTTCGCTTCCGTCATCGAGCTCCCCAGCCATCCAAATGACTATAAAATTCATTCTTTATGTCGAATGGTTTCAGAAATTGAGAACATCGCTACTTTAACCGACCTCGTAAGTCTTCTATCTTTGTGAACTCAGGACGTGAATTTTCATCCCTTTCATTGTAAATAATTTTTTTTATATATATTCTGATTAAGTTTGTTCCTTATGCAGCTATATTTGCGAGGACGGAACGATACGAGACCCTCGGGGGTTAGTATGAGACTTTGTCCCGTCTCCCCCCCCCCCCCCCCAGGGAAAAAGATTATTGCCAGGTCGTGAATGATGCCACCATGTTGGCATGCAAGTTGATCGACGAGGGTCAGAAATTAGCTCTGAGGACCCGAGCTCCACTCCCTGTTATCCTCGAGCTCCCCTCTTCTCAAGAAGCCTTGCCAGCCACTGAGGACAATGAAAAGGAAAAAGGCGTGGTGCCACTTGTACGAAAAAGAAGAGCTCCCGAAGCCAATCAGGGGCCCGATCATGACCGAGATGCGTCTGGGGCAGCAGCCGGTCCCTCCGGCCAAGGTAACCCATACCTCTTTAGAGAGTTTGATCGAGCTGCTGCCAGCTTTAGGTTAATACGTTTTAATCCTAACCAGCTCGTAAGCCGCCATCCTACTGATCCGGATCTAAATGTAACCCTCCTCCAATGCGTGGATCATTTTGTAGTGCGCAATGACCATAGCTATCCCAGAGGCACCGTTGTAGTTCATAACACGCTAAACTTTAGTTTTTCTATCTCCGAAGAATACGGGACTAACCGTAGGACTTAGCCTTCTCTGCTCCAAGGTGCATTTGCTCCTGGGTTCAGGCTACGTAGATGAATCCAGCCCCAAGGAGGGACCTGAACCCCCTAGGATCCAAGAGATTGTAACCTTAGATTCCCCCTCCCCTCCGTTATTCCAAGAGTTGGAGGTCGTGCCTAGCCCGGTCCATACACCCAAGCTGATCGTAATAAATTCCTCCCCTAGCCCGGAGGGTAGGATCCTTGTTCTTTTTTATATATATTTATATATATTATACCTTTGAAACATTACTCCTGTGAATTAACTCCTCTTTGTTATTTTCAGGTGAAGAGATGGAATCGATAGGAGCTCCTGATTTAAGGAGTGCCTTTCGGGCTAAAAGGTCTGGAACTAGTCCCGTCGTGAAAAGGCCAAGGGTGGCGAAGAAGGCCACCCCTAAAACGGGGGATACTACAAAATCCCCCTCTAAGGGTAAAGATGCGAGCTCTGCTCGAGAGCTGCTCCAGTGATAACTTTCACAGTTAGGCAAGTTCATCCTCACCCTCCTCGACATATGCCTCCTTCACACCCCTAAGTAATTCAAACTGAGGCCCTTGCGTTCGGATACCAGTTGAGCTCCTGATTCAAACTGAGGCAACACTGACATATGCCTCCATCCTCACCGTGAGTCCTTTTCCCACCTCTGATTCTTTTTTCTTTACTATGTGTTCTTCCTCTTTTTTTTTTTTATTGACTTGCTTCATTATTCTATAGTCCAACCTGGCCCAATACCAAAGCATAGCTCATCCTAAGGCCAGAAACAAAGAGCTATGAGTCGAGCTGGCCGCTGCCAAAGTCGCCCTGAATGCTGCTCAGGAGAGTGAGCATGCCGCTGAAGCCGCCCTGACAGTTGCTCAGGAGAGTGAGCATGCTATTAAGGCTGCTCTTATCTCTTCTCAAGAAGGTGAGCAATCCACAAAGACCACACTATCCACCTCTTAGGCTCAGGTCACAGAGGCGAACCATCGTGCAGAACAAATTTAGGCCAAAAATGACAGACTCAAGCGAAGCTAATCGAGCCCGAAGTTAAAGCCAAGGAGGAAGCGGCATTGTCATCGTCAATAATGGAGGAGATGATTTACCATTGCTGGGATTTAAACCAGGATGAGAACTTCTCCTTCATGGAGCCCGGGATATGGGATCTGTATCTTGCTAAATTCAAGATTCAACTTTTGTAAGAACCCTCGGAAACTGTTAAGGCTTTCAGAGCAACTGAGGGAGGCGATGAGGAGGTTACTTCAGCGGGGCGAGCTGACGTAGCCCAATGACCTTATTTAAGATTTTCTTTTGTAATCATTATCATTTTCTAATAATCCCTTGGGATTAAAACAATTGCCTTTGGCCTTAGCTCGAGGTTTTTTCTCTTCGATGTGACGGGATTTTTTCTTATATGAATATACATCTAACTTGTTATCTATTTTTTTTCCTTTATTATTTTCTCATGTTTATGAATCCTTAGACTTTTGCACATTCAAAATCTTAAGGATGGACTTTAGATCAAGATAGATTATATCAATCTTGGTTGTATCCAAGATTTTGTTCGCTTATTTGCATCATACCTGTTAAGAATCAGGCCTTGGACCTGGTTATATCCAGGGTTTTTAATAATCTTGTTGACGCCGCTTTTCGTCAACTTAAATAGTAAAGCAATTAAACAATAAAAGTAGTGGAGCAAATGAATAAAGAGGAAAACAAGATGGTTTTTATGTGGTTCAGCAGTTAACTCTGCCTAGTACACAAGTCTATGTTATTAAGACTTAAGAGTTTTCTGGAAACTTTTCAGAGAAGAGTTAACTAGAGTTTTCTCTCAAGAAATCAGAAATCGGTCATTTACAAATGGTGTTTCCTTCTCTATTTATAGAGAAGGTTGTAGAATTCATTCCCACATATTTTGGGAAGATATTCTATAAATCAATCAAGATAATGCTATTTAATGAATTATTTCCTTTATACACGGAAACGTCCTATGAAGATCGAGAACAGATAATAGATTAAATGATATCCCTTAAATATTGGGATTGTACAACAATAAACATGTTCACACATAACTGATTATCCCCAATGATTCATCAAATCTTCGAGATCAGCTATTGGCATTAAACTTGCCGAGGCCATGAGTCAACCATGAGCTCGTCACCTAACTTCGCGCTATGCTCGGAACAAGTAGATGCTGGAAAAGTTGTTACATTCGAGCTCGATCCATCTCGCCTGAAGCAACCATGGAAAAGTGTATTCATGTGCCATGCCATGACTGTTGTGAGCTCATAGCACCCTCAAGGCTACACACCCTTGAGGTCGTTGTTTACTTCAAAGAGGTTCGATGGTGGAATCATATGATGACCGTATATGTTTTGAGCTCACACCTGACGAGCCCAGCTTTCAGGGTCATAACTTCTTATCTCGAAATCTGGGTGTAACATTTTGCCCCCTCAAAAGTATCGGTTCAAATCCCATGAGAAGGTTTGAACTGCCCTTCTTGGAAACTGTACCTTCATGACAGAGGTACGGTCATCCTTAGCTCGGCTTTATGGTCTTCTTCGCTACTTAAGCATAAGCCCGACCCCTTAATCTTGTGTGAAGATGATAGGAACCACTTTTATGTATGGTCCTGGGTAGATGAGAGGGTTCATAGGTTTGATAGTTGGCTAGGGAAGTACGATACTATGTATAGTCTGAACGAGGTCTGGGATAGAATAGTTGTCCAATACGGGACGAATGATTATAGGGACCTTTCGAGGTTGACTTCCACATATAGGGAAGGGACTCCCCCTGCCTCTTCCGAAGATGGGGGAATTACGTGGTTGCCGAGCACGAGCTCGGGGGAGAGTTCCAGTTAGGTTCCTCATTACTTGTCCTTTTATTCCTTGACTATCTGTATTATGCTAATTTTTTGTGTCTTAAAATTTCTTATAATGTGGTGTGATTGTGCAGGTACTATGGATTCCGATATCGAGGTCGTGCTTTCCAGGGGTGAGGGGGCCAAAAAGAGTAAGCGCCTGAGAGCCTCGCAGATGTCTGATCGACTTGCTAAGGTCTCTAAGAGGACCGAGAAGACTCCTCCTTCCCTAGCTCCCATTGTTACGAGCCTGGCCGTAGATCCTTCCTCCCAGGTCAATGCTTCCACCACAGATGCTCCTCCTCTGCCTCCTGCCATTAAGATCCTCCTCACGCTCGGCTCTCTTCCGAAGAAACGAGTGTCCAAAGGGTGCCTGTTGTCGATTTCTACTCATGTTGATGAGTATGTCATCGACAATGCTGCCAGGATTCATGGGGCTACACTTGGCTTGGACGTCCTGTCTTGGGTAGGCCAGAGCATCAGCAGCTTTGAAGCTCCCTAGTGGCAGTTCTTGAATAATGCTCGGGACTTCAACACCCTTTATGACAAGAGTGTCGAGCTCAATGCTGCGATAACTTCTCTCACCTTATTATTTGTTGTAATCGTGCTTAACATATGTTCTAACTGGATTTTGTTGTGTGCTAGTCCCTTACTTCCTTTGCTCAGCTAAATTACAAGCTGAACAATGAGGTCCACTCGAGCATGTCCTATGCTCAAGAGTCGAAGGATCTTCAACTCAAGCTCGCAAACAAGTTTAAGGCCAAAAAATCAAAGCTAGAGGTTGAGGTCGAGCAGATGAAGGCCAAGGTTGGGGAGCTTGAAAAGCTGAATGCCAGGCTTAGGGAGCTCGAGAAGATCAATGCCAAGCTTGAGGAGGAGAAAAAAGCCACCTTCGAGATAATGGAGAGCGAGAAGGCTCGTCTTCTTGAAGAGTTTAAGGAGAGGAAAGATCAGGTGGTTGACCTGGCCATGTACAAGATCTGGGCCAGTAACGCCAATCTCGACACCCGCTTCCTAGGCTCTTTTGAGGAAGAACTTGTTTCTAAATGGCATGCTCAGCTCGACGCGAAGGAGGCTGCTCGGGAGGATGCTGAGAAGGCTAAGGAGGGCGCTCCTTCCTCCTAAATCTTGATCCTGGGATGCGCCCATTTGAGACCTTTGTAATAGTTTTTATCTTTTGTTTTTTATGCCCTTGGGGTTAAGACAATTTATAGCTCGCAAAAAAGCTATTTTCTTATGATATTTACAATACCATATTTGACTTTACTTTAATATTTTTGCTTTACGTCTCTTAAACTGAAATATTTTAAGCAATTTATATTAAAGGTTTGTCTCTATCTGTTTATTCATACAAACACATGGTGGATTTAAGCTCGACTTTCAATACATTCATGCACAATTTACTCGATGTATCCATGTCCGATCTCGTTATTTGTCAAGGTCGGAACTTACTTTTACCATGCACTAGAAAGTACTTGTATGGCATGTAAGGTGGGTAGTTTAGTTATATCATGCTTTTCTAGTTACTTTTCCTCATCCTCGGGTAGCTCCTCGAGGTTATGAGGTCGAAACTATCTTTTTGCAAGATATTCTAGCCTCGATCTTGACTTAATTTGAGGTGGGTTTATTTATATCCCATCTTTCTGTCAATTAGTTTTAGCTGATTTGTTCCAAACCTATTTAGGTCGTGTTTGGTTTGCAATCCGTACACTTATATATTTTCAATCTAGTTATATCTAGATCATAATTTGGTTATATCCAAATTATCTTAGCTCGCATACTTGGTTATATCTAAACACTTCATCCAATATTTTTATAATTTGGTTATGTCCGAACTATCTTATCTCGAGTATTTGGTTATACCCAAACACTTTTATTTTTGAATAATTTGGTTGCGTCCAAACTATCTTAGCTCCCGTATTTGGCTATATCCAAACACTTTTATTTTTTAATAATTTGGTTGTGTCCAAACTATCTTAGCTCGCGTATTTGGTTATATCCAAACACTTTTATTTTTTAATAATTTGGTTGTGTCCAACCTATCTTAGCTCGCGTATTTGGTTATATCAAAACACTTTTATTTTTTAATAATTTGGTTAACGATCCAGACGCTTGCTTATTTTCGTGTACGCTATTTATTTTTTTCAAGCTTACGGTATATATACCACTGATGCCCCCTTAATATCCTATGAGTGTGACCATAGGTTATTAAATTAAGAGAGTTTGCAAAAAATACAACATATTGAAATGAAAATGAACTTTATTAAGAATTGAACAATTTATTGACAGGAACTTTGTAAAGTTAAACAAGCATGGTTACAGGAGACATCATTCCTACACTATTGATAGTAAGGTCGTAGTTGTTCGCCATTCCATGATCGTGGTACCGATTCCCCGTTTAATCTTGCCAATTTGTAGACGCCTAGTCGGATAACTGATTCGATTTGATAAGGTCCTTCCCAATTGGGCCCGAGCACGCCAGCGGCTAGGTCTCTTGTAGCTAGGAAAACACGCCTTAGTACCAAGTCTCCCAAGCCAAACTTCCTGTCTCGAACCCGTTTATTGAAATACTGGGTAGCTCATTGCTGATACGCTTCATTTGTTAGCTGAGCCTTGTCCCGTCTTTCTTCGATCAGGTTCAAACTTACTTTGAGCTGGGATTGGTTTGAGGCTTGGTCATAAGCGTGGCTACAAATAGTGGGTATTTTGACCTCGATTGGTAACATAGCCTCGCATCCATATGCCAGAGAAAAATGGGTATGTCCTGTTGAAGTACGAGTTGTGATCCGATATGCCCACAAGACTTGGGGCAATTCCTCGGGCCATTTTCCCTTAGCTTCTTCCAATTTCTTCTTCATAGATCTCTTTAGGGTTTTATTCACAGCTTTGACTTGGTCATTTGCTTGGGGATGGGCCACAGAGGAGAAGCTCTTTATTATCCCATTTTTCTCACAAAAATTGGTAAACAATTCACTATCAAACTAAGTACCATTATCTGATACTATCTTCCTTGGCATTCCATATCGGCAGATTATATTTTTTACCACAAAGTCCAAGACTTTCTTTGAGGTAATTGTTGCCAGAGATTCAGCCTCGGTCCACTTTGTAAAATAATCCACCGCGACTACTGCGTACTTAACTCCACCTTTGCTAGTTGGTAATGAGCCTATGAGGTCAATTCCCCAGACCGCAAATGGCCATGGGGAGGTCATCATAGTTAGCTTGGAAGGTGGAGCTCATGGGACTGTAGCGAACCATTGACACTTATCGCATCTCTTGACGTAATCAAATGAGTCTGCTTTGATAGTGGGCCAGAAGTATCCTTGGCGTATAATTTTCTTTGATAAGCTATGCCCCCCAGTGTTATCCCCACAGAATCCTTCATGTATCTCTTCTAGGATCTTCTTGGCCTCAGGTGGAGTCACACATCAGGGTAGTGGCATAGAGTATCCTCTCCGATATAGCCTTCCTTCCACAATAGTGTATCTGGGGATCTGATACATCAGTTTTCGAGCCTTGTTCCGTTCTGCCGGGAGAATGCTGGTTTCAAAGTACTCAACTATTGGGGTCATCCAAGTTGGCTCGGAGTTAATCATGCAGACATCTCCCTGTTCAGGTTCGCTTATACTGGGTGTCGACAGATGCTCGATTGGTACAACATTCAGCTCGTCGACCTCGGTGGATGTGGCGAGCCTGGCTAGGGCGTCTGCATTCAAATTTTGTTCTCAGGGAACCTGCTCTATTGTGTAGAACTCTAAATGTTCGAGAGCTTCTTTTGCTTTTTCTAAATATGCAGCCTTTTTTGTCCCACGAGCCTGGTATTCCCCTAAAATTTGGTTGACCACCAACTGCGAGTCACTGTAGCAATGTATCGCCTTAGCCTTGAGTTTCTTGGTTATTCGAAGTCCTGCCAGTAGAGCTTCGTATTCAGCCTCGTTGTTAGATGCTTCAAAGTCAAATCTTAAGGAGGAGTGAAATCAGCTTCCAGTTGGAGTGATCAATATGATTCCTGCCCCCAATCCATCTTCGTTGGAAGACCCATCGACATAAAGTTTCCACTGTTCGCAGGCTAGGGTTGAAACTTTGTCATCAGTCATTCCAGTACATTCCACTATGAAGTCTGCCAGGGTCTCTCCCCTTATGGTTGTCCTCAGATGATAAGTGATCTAGAATTGTTTGAGCTCAACAGCCCATTTTAGTAATTGGCCCGAGGCTTCTGGTTTTTATAAGACTTGCCGTAGTGGTTGGTCAGTCAGCACATGGATGGGGTGTGCTTGAAAGTAAGGTCAGAGCTTTCGAGACGAGTGAATTAGGCTAAGAGCCATTTTCTCCATTAAGAGGTACCTCGATTCTACCCCCAGTAACCTTTTGCTGACATAGTATACTGACTTTTGCACCTTCTGGTCTTCTCGGACGAGCACGACGCTAATGGCGTGCTCGGTTGTAGCGAGATATAGGTACAAAATTTCTCCTGTGATAGGTTTCAACAAGATAGGAGGCTCTGCGAGGTGCTTCTTGAGCTCTTGAAATTCTAGCTCGCATTCCTCTGTCCACTCGAATTTTTTGCCCCTCTCAAAAGGTTGAAAAATGGAAGACAGAGGTCTGTAGATTTTGAGATAAACCTACTCAATGTCGCCATCCGCCTAGTCAAACTCTGGACATCTTTATGCTTTCGATGTGAGGGCATGTCAATTAACGCTTGGATCTTGTCAGGATTAGCCTCTATTCCCCGTGCGTTCACAATGAAACCCAGGAACTTCCCCGAGGATACTCCAAAATAGCATTTATGGGGGTTGAGCTTCATGTTGTACTTCCATAGCACGGCGAAGCATTCTTCAAGGTCGTCCACATGGATATTTTTATGTTTAGATTTAACTAACATATCATCAACATAAACTTCCATATTATTACCTATCTGTTCGGAGAACATCGTGTTTATGAGCCGTTGGTATGTGGCTCCAGCATTCTTGAGTCCGAATGGCATGACATTGTAGCAGTACAGTCCTTTGTCTGTCACAAAACTCGTATGCTCTTAGTCTGGGGCATGCATGGCAATCTAGTTATATCCAGAATAAGTGTCCATGAACGACATAAGTCCATGCCCGGCTGTGGCATCTATGAGCTGGTCGATCCGAGGTAGGGGAAAGCAGTCCTTAGAACATGCATTATTGAGGTCCGAGTAATCGATACAAGTCTGCCATGTTCCATTAGGTTTTGGAACTAGCACCGGGTTGGCGACCCAATCAGGGTAGAAGGCGTCTCATATGAATCGATTCGCCTTTAACCTATCGACCTCATCCTTCAGGGCTTTCTTCCTGTCATCATCCAGGAGTCTTCGTTTTTGTCACTTCGGGGGGAAGCTCTTGTCGATGTTAAGGGCATGTCTAATCACATTTGGCCTTATCCCCACCATGTCCGAATGTGACCATGCGAAGACATCCTGGTTCTTCCTCAGGAAGCAGATTAATTGCTACTTTTTTTCTTCTGACAGGTTCTTCCCTACCTTCACAGTTTTTGGGGGATCGACCTCTTCAAGATTGATCTCTTAAAGCTCTTCTAGAGGCTCAGATCAGCCCTTTCTTCTACTCTTGGATCGATCTCTTCGTCTATTTCGAAGACTGTCCCATCCTTATTTTGAATTATGACAAGTGTTTGTGCACTTGTCTGCTTCTTTCCTCTAGGGGAAATGCTATAGCATTCCCTCCCTGCGAGCTGGTCCCCTTTCAGAGTCCCGATGCCACTAGAAGTCAGGAACTTGATGGCCAAATGCCTTACAGAAGAAACTGCCCCCAGCCCTACTAGGGCGAGTCTCCCGAGCATTACGTTGTAGGCCGATGGAAGATCCACTACTACAAACTCCATCATCTTGGTTGTCGAGACTTGGAAGTCTCCCAAGGTTACGGGGAGTTTGATGGATCCCATACAGGCAATCCCTTCTCCTGAAAATTCATACAACGCCATTGCACAGGCCTTTAGGTCACGAAGTGCGAGTTCCATCTTTTCTAAGGTAGCCCTGTAGAGGATATTTACTGAGCTCCCATTATCAACCAGGACTCGGTGTGCCCTCTTGTTCGCGAGCTGAAGGGTGATGACGAGCTGAAGGGTAATGACTACCGAGTCGTTTGTCCTCCCTTGCTCGGAAGTTGTTATTCTAGGTAGGTGGTGCTGCTGCTGCCCTTTGGCTGGTGGAAGCCTGATTGGGGTTTTGGTTCCTAACATACTGCCTGAAATATCCTCTCAAGATCAAGCCTTCGATCTCATATTTTAATTGCCTACATTCATCGGTTGTATGTCCGATATCTCTATGGAATCTGCAATACTTGGGGTCGGGCCGTCTGAAAGGAACCTGGTTTTCATTAGCCAGGTAGATATTCTCCTGAGACTCATTAAGCTCCGTATACACTTTGTATACAGAGAAATATCTTTCTCTTTTCTTCTTCTGTCCCTCTTCCGCCTTGGGATTATTCCCTTCATTCTTCTTCCTTTTAGAAGGATTGTCCCCAGGGGGTTTTGAGGTCGTAGGATCTGCCGAGGTCGAGGCAGAGTTTACGTTTGTTGTTGTAGTTATGGGCTGAGAGGTCATATTCAGTGCTGACCTCGCCTCTTCTACATTAACAAACCTTTGAGCTCGTCGATTGAATTCAGTTAAGGAGCTTACGAGCTTCCTCTGCATATCCTCCCAGAGAGGACTTCCGGGCATTACTCTGGCCCGGATAGGCATTAAATGGCGACTATCATCGACGTCACGAGCTCGAGCAACTTCCAAATTAAACCTCGTGAGTTAACTTTTCAGTGTTTCATTCGGCTGTTGTCGGACATTGGTCAAGACAGATGCCTCGGGCCTAATGCTGACCATGGTCTTGAATTGCTTCTTGAAATCTCTTGATAATTGATCCCAAGAAGCAATTGAATGTCTTTTATACTTCTCAAACTAGTTCTTTGCTGGTCCCGTGAGCGAGGCTGGGAATAGGATGCATCTGAGCTCGTAGCCCACATTACTGGCTCGCATGATTGTGTTGAACGTTCTTAAATGATTGTACAGATCCAAATTCCCATCAAATGGTGGGACATGAGGAATTCTGAATCTCTGAGGAAACGGGGAGCTAGAAATATGCGGGGCGAAGGGCTCAAGCTCTTCATCAAACTCTTTGTCCTGTTCCCGACCTCGTTCATTTTGTAAGAGCTTGAATGCTCTTTCCAACTGTTCAATCCTTTCTTGGACTGGATCTACAGGGGGTCTGACTTAAAGCAGCGGGAACTGGTTATCGTTGATTACAACTCCAGTTCCCTGCCTCGGCGCGAGGTGCTTGTGCCCGCTGAGATGGTCTCTCGGGTCGTAATTTGGGGGATTGTCATTCCCCCAATTATGGTTAAGATGTTCTCGTAAATCTGGGTGATTTCTTCGATTCCCAGTGTTTCTATGTTCCTGGTCATATATACTAACTGATCTAGTGTCACCTGAGCCTTCACTACAATGGCTCATTGAATGGTTGTTTCAAGATGGGTTTCTTCCCGGTTGACTCGTCTCAATAGTGTGAGACTGAGACATTTGTCTTCTCGTAGGTTGGGGACCCCTATGCTCCCTAGCAGTCTCCCCATTTCCATGCCTACGCCTAGCTCGCCTTTCCTTATCACCATGTTTCGGTTGTCTGTTACTCCGAGTTGGTGAGGGATACCTTATTTGCGATGGTGGGTGCCATCCATTACGAGGCCTAGAAGGCCCTGAGTTTGCTCGATTTGGTTCTTGAACGTTCTGCATGTTACCAGGATTTTGGGTCCGAGCCTCTGTGGGGGCTCGGTTCTTCCCTACCCCGGCTAGTGCCTCCGCAGTTGGGTTAGTAGGACCTCCAGCCCAATTAATTCTCCGGGTTCTCAGTGGAGTAGGTTGTTTCGCTGGCGCCGAAAGTGGCTCCGCTCTTTTGGTGGCGGCGTTTTTGCGTGGCCATCCTCGAGGCCTACGTGGTGGAACATGAACGTCCCACGAAGGCGGAGCCTGGGCCTTTGGCGGAGGTGGGGTCTGAGCCGCCTGCGCTTCAGCAGCTACTCTGGCTAGCTCCTCATTACGTTTCTTGGCCTCTGCCAACTGCTTTCGTAGTTGACGATTTTCGAGCTCCACTATCGGGACATATCATTCAGGATTGTAGTACATGTCCTCGTCGTCCCTGGGGACTGGTGGTCCTCGAGAGTCGAATGAACTACTCCTTTCATCAGGGTCCGAGTTCACCATAGGTTGCTTTCCAGGGCGATGGGGGTAGTCAGCTTCATCTAAAATTTCCTCCTCAGGAACATTGGGATCATTTGCTTCCATTGTTGATTTGGGAGGCTCTTTGACTGAACAGACTCACGCACGTACTGCTTAATGGCTATCAATGAAAGCACCAAACTGTTGATGCCGCTTTTCATCAACTTAAATAGTAGAGCAATTAAACAATAAAAGTACTGGAGCAAATGAATAAAGAGGAAAACAAGATGATTTTTATGTGGTTTAGTAGTTAACTCTGCCTAGTCCATGAGTCTATGTTATTAAGACTTGGGAGTTTTCTGGAAATATTTCAGAGAAGAGTTGCCCAGAGTCTTCTCTCAAGAAATCAGAAATCAGTCCTTTACAAATGGTGTTTCCTTCTCTATTTATAGAGAAGGTTGCAGAATTCATTCCCACATATTTCGGGAAGATATTCTGTAAATCAATCAAGATAATGCTATTTAATTCATTATTTCCTTTATACACGAAACATCCCATGAAGATCGGGAACAAATAACAGATTAAATGATATCCCTTAAATATTGAAATTGTACAGCAATAAACATGTTCACACATAACTGATTATCCCAAATGATTCATCAAATCTTCGAGATCAGCTATTGGCATTAAACTTGTCGAGGCCATGAGTCAACCATGAGCTCTTCACCTAACTTCGCGCTATGCTCAGAACAAGTAGATGTTGGCAAAGCTGTTACATCCGAGCTTGTACTTCTCGAGCTCGATCCATCTTGCCTGAAGCAACCATGGAAAAGTATATTCATGTGTCGTTCCATGACTATTGCGAGCTCAGAGCACCCTCGAGGCTACACACCCTTGAGGTCGTTGTTTACTTCAAAGAGGTTCGATGGTGGAATCATATGATGACTGTATATGTTTCGAGCTCACACCTGATGAGCCCAGCTTTCGGGGTCGTAACTTCTTATCTCGAAATCTGGGTGTAACAAATCTTAATAGCATTATACCTGGTTAGAATCAGGCCCCGGACCTGGTTATATCCCGGGTTTTTTTTTTTAAAAAAAATTACGTTTAGTTCGTGCTAGGTTGATTGAAAACTCGGGCTTTAAAGAGCCGTTGAATAATCAATTTCTCCAAGCCTCTAAGCTTCAGACCTGGTTATATCCAGGGTTTTAGATGATTTCAACTTAGTTCACGCTAGGTTTATTGAAAACTTGAGCTTTAAAAAGCCGTTGAATAATTAATTTTTCCTAGCTTCTAAGTTTTTAATCTTATCCGAGTAGGCTTAATTTTTTCAAAAAACTCGCCATCCTCGGTTATGTGCCCCCAAGTAACCAGGAAGTATAAACTTTCCTTGTTGCTTTTAAAATTATGAGAACACATGCTCGCAATAATAAAACCAAGAAATGGTTATTAAATAATCCATCTGTTATTTAATTGAAACGACTTTTATAAACAAGCCTTACATTGATGGTAGTACTATTGATAATACTTTTTCAAGTGAAGAGCATTCCAGGTCTGTGGGACTACTTCCCCATTCAATCGGGCTAGCTTAAAAGTTCCCCCACATAATACTTCTACGATCTGGTATGGTCCTTCCCAGTTCGGGCCCAACACACCATCCTTGGGGTATTTGTTTGCCAAAAAGACCCTTCTGAGAACCAGGTCACCTAATCCAAGTCTATGCCCCTTGACTTTTGAATTGAAATAGTGAATGATCTTTTGTTGATAATGGGCGAGTTGTAACTGCAATTCCTCTCATTTTTCTTTGATCAGATCGACAGTTGCGTTAAGTAGCCCGTTATTCTGTTCTTGATCAAACGTCATTTGCTTGTGAGTAGTTACCATGGCTTTAATTGGAAGCATGACCTTGCTTCCAAAAGTTAGGGAAAAAGGAGTATGCCCCATGGAGGTCCTATGAGAAGTTTGATAGGCCCAAAGTACTTGCAGGAGCTATTCGGGCCATAATCCTTTGGCTTCATCTAACCTCTTCTTCAGGCTCGCCTTAAGGGTCTTATTTACAGCCTCGACCTTCCTGTTGGCTTGTGGGTTTGCTACTGACGAGAAACTCTTCGTTATGTCATATCTTTCACAAAAGTTTGTGAAGAGATCACTATCGAACTGCGTCCCGTTATCTGATACGATCTTCTTAGGGAGTCCAAATCGACAGATGATACCTTTCACCACAAAATCCAAGACTCTCTTTGAGGTGATGGTTGCCAAAGGTTCTGCTTCTACCCACTTCTTGAAGTAATTGATCGCCACTACCGCATATCTAACTCCCCATTTTCCCATAGGTAGGGAACCTATCAGGTCAATTCCCCATGCTGCAAATGGCCACGGGGAGGAAATCATTGTTAGCTCAACTGGAGCAGCTCGGGAAACTATGGTGAAACGCTGGCATTTATTGCACTTCTGAACATACGAGATCGAATCTTTCGTTAAAGTGGGCCAAAAATAGCCACGTCTCAGTACCTTCAGTGCCAGGTTTTCCCCCCAGCATGATCTCCACAAAAACCTTCGTGTATCTCTTACAAAATGGTTTTGGCTTCCTCGGGCATAACACATCGTAGGAGAGGCAATGAATGACCACACCGATATAAGGTTCCATCGACTATTACGTACCTTGGAGCTTGATATAGTATTTTTCACGTGTCTTTTCTGTCATCAGGTAAGTTTCCAGTTGCATGATATTCCATAACAGGAGTCATTCAGGTCGGTCTTATGTCAATCATTCTGACCTTCGATGCTTCTCCCATTACACTTGGGCTCTCCAAGAACTCCACTAGTACTACATTTAATATTTCATCCTCTTTTGTGTAGCAAGTCGTGCCAAAGCATCAGCGTTAGAATTCTGCTCGCGAGGTATCTAATCAATAGAGCTGTACTCAAATTCAAAAAGTTCCCCTTTCCCTTAGCTACGTAGGCTGCCATCTTGATGCGTCGAGCTTGGTACTCCCCCAATACCTAATTTACCACGTGTGAATGTGGGAATTCTTCCCTTGTGAATTCCATCCAAGAGACCCTCTACACTATGTGGCACCTTAAAGATTATGAGACACAAGCTAGTGGGATGAAGGGGCGAGAGCCTCACTTGGCTACTTTCCGCATGCACGAAGGGGTGAGGGTGTCACTTGGCATCGGAGGAGTTGGGCTAAGAGAACCATCCTCAATATGTGAGATTCATCGGCAAGTCACCCACGTGCACACCACCCTCGCTATGCGAGGGTCCTCGGCTGGCCTCCCGCCTACGCACCGTGTCTACGCGAGACATCGCACCTCACCTCCATGTGATCACAACAAGGCACCCTCGCTATGAGAGGCACCCTCGCTATGCGAGGGTACAACCTCGCTACGTCTCTCGTGTCCCACGCACATAGGTGCATACGTCCAAACATAGGTCAGGCTCGCTATGCGAGGGTACACCCTCGCTGGGTCTCTCGTATCCCATGCACATAGGCGCATGTGTCAACACATAGGCCTACAAGGTCTATCTCACTATGCGAGATCCTCTAAGGACCCCAAGCCCTCTTGCCATGCGAGGTGTCACGGGCTGACATTTTGACAGCGGAAATGCCCATGCGGCACCTTGAATCCTTTGAGCCAAGGTTAGCCTTCCAACCATTCGAATAACAATGGGCACATTTTTCGCACGACTGTGTACCTCTGCACACTTCCGTCTCTCGAACAACTCTCGTTGAGTCATGCTCTCAAGCATCTATGAGTGCGACATGCATCAAGGCTATCTAGCCAAGACACTCACACTGTCCATAGGTTCTCACTATGGCAAGGAAAATCCCAACACCGATGCTCACCCAGACATTCGCAAGTCGTGGTAGCATGTGTGGCCAAGAGCCAACACCAAGCTGACGTACCAACACCTCTCATCATGCCCCATTCGATATCTCTACGATTAGCTCACGTCACAGACCAAGGACTTTGATACGTCCATGGTCCAATACTCAAGGCACCATACCATCAGGCATGTTGGCAGGCCCTCGAGACTGGCTGCCAGACTAGTAGCACACACTGGACCTCTGTCCTGCTCAAGCATAGTGCACCCTCCAATGCTTGCATGCTAACAAGTCCCACGAATGACTTCCTGTGCCATCTCGTGTAGAGATTCATGGCCATGGTGCACCACGACATCTTTCGAAGGTTTGGGCCACGTTCCATGCAAGCGGCATCCCGGCAAGCCAAGGGAACCATACCCTTAAACCTCTGGCAGCACACTTCGATGCACTACCAGGGCGGCCTGGTAATGTCCATGAGTACTCCTACTCATGGAGACATATGAGTCCCCTCGTGGTCCTCATATGCCCGCCCTACTAGTCCTCCCAACTAGTAGTAGCTCACTTGATGCACTTGCACCAGGGGGTGGTGGAGAGCTGACACCAGGTGCTCCCCCTACAAAGAGAATTCTGAGCTTTTAGCCTTCTACCAGGAACATATATGATTTTTGCTTGGGAGACGTATTTGGCTTCCAGCTCGCCAATTCTCTGAATCTCCCAAATCTGATCATACCATTGCGTTCATTGACCCTTCAATATGGAACCTACCAAGTCCCGTCCATTTCCGGGCAATATTGAAGATATTTACGAAAATGCCACTGCCGTACAAACTAGGCATCAGCATGCTCACCAGCCTGCACCCTCGCGTGCACATCTGACCGAGCGCCATCCTAGCTTGTAACATGCCATCAAGGTCAAAATGTTACACTCTCCCACACTTCAATTGTCAATGCCCTCATCGACAGACCGCTGGCCAATCTTCCTGCCTCGACTCCTAAGCTCACTCCATGCTTCTTCCGAATCTTGAGTCTGCACTAGTCCCTCTACTACTATAGAACCACTAACTTGGTGATGATGTCCCATGTCCACCCTTGGACTCGATTAAGGACCCCATGCCACCGTCACTATTCAGAATTCTCCCATGAAGTAGTGCCGCTGCACTCAAATACTCCTTGCACACATGAACTCCTCCGAGTCCATCACGTTGCCCCTCCAGTCAACCAAGCAACCCTTGGAACACTAACCCCAAAGCCAACACATCTTTTTATTGTTGCTTTCCCGCCAATTTTCCAATGCCTACTCTCTTATTGACAAGGAGGAAATTAAGGTGCACCCCCCCTCAGGGTGAGGTTCGCAAACCAATTGCTCCCAACGGCACTTACGAAACATCCTTCCATTGAAGGCATGTCTCTCTTCAACGTGGCAATCATGCCAACTATAGCCTTTATGCAGTATCTAGTGCATCCTTGCACATAGACTTCGCGAAGTAGTCTCTCAGACTTTTGGCCCTCCGGCCTTACTGCATACCCATGGCTTGATGCGAAATGGCCACTCCTGACCATAACCATAACTGCTACTCTGAGCTTCTACGATGTGGTCAATGATCTGACATCATTCGAAACCACTGCATTGCCTTTTTGGTTCATGCTCATGCTGACTCTCAGCATCGTGCCTCAAGTTCTACCCCCCAAATCAACCTTGCCTAACTCTAGACGGCCTGTTGAATCTTGATCAACTTGACTGCACTTTACCTCACCCTTGAGGTCTGAAGTTGTCCCAATCTGCTATCTCCCTTTGGCATATGTTCTCTGAATCATTCGACTTGTGTTCCCATAAACATGTGTCCCCATAAAACACTAAGCATGTCCCATAATATGCTGCAAAACTTGCCCAATCTTGGTCTTAGCCTACGCCCATGCATACCGTCTATCTGCAGTTTCAATTGGTCACCTGACCTACTCGCATCAGTCATGCATGTCTTCGCACTGTACAACCCATCTGTTGTTGTGTTTCTCTCTAGATTCACACACCAAAACTGAACAAGTACCCTGACCCTTTGAACATATGAATTAGTGGGCTCCCCCACTTCAACTTGGGAATAACTTCTCTTCTCGAGGTGTACCTCTCAAGGTATAGCTCGCAAGCTAACCGCTTTTCTCGTGCGGTCCCTCGTTCCATTTATCACTTTTGAAGGTGATGTTGAACTAATGTCTCAGCCATTCTGACTCTTCACCCCTCGACATCTCTATGTTGCCTTAGTACTTGCATCCTGTTGACTTTCACCTTAGGCGAACGTTGCACTGATGTTACCTTAGTACTTGAGTCCTGACGACTTTCACCCTAGGTAACTGGCTCTGTCTTTGTCTCTGAGTCTCCTTGACTTTACATTATGAACAACTAACGATATCCATGATAACTCATCTCGATGCTTTTGTAATGGAACATTGGTCTGCTATTTGGATGTTTGAACCGTGAAGGTCTCTCCCCTACTTCAACTGTTGGCATCCTCGACAACTTTCCCACACGCAATAATTCGTGTAGCATCATTGTCGATTCCCCTATGCGTGAGCTCTCCACATAGCTATCCATCTTCTACATACTAGCATCTCGTCCCTCCGGACAGCTTCTCTAGGCTTCTATGGTCACTAAGTCCTGATAGCAAGGCCCTCCGGCCCACATTTGAACTCAAGCACCATCTCTGCCTCCTTAAGCCTTCTTGTAGCACTAAGTTTCCTTGACGTGGCCCTCCAGCGCTCTCGAAACTCTAGTACTATTCTTACCACTGTGCGTGGTCTACTCGGCCCTGCTGGTTTTTGATGCATATATTCCACAACTCAGCATCTCCCACGATGCCACAGTGTTGTCCACACCAGTTAATCACTGTGAGGCAACACATTCCACCCAATTGTCTCGGCGCCTCCCTTCTTGGGCGAAACAAGATAACATGTAGACACCACCAAGTATGACTACCCTCTGATGATCGCAGCCACGACCACCTTGGTCTCCCTGTGATGCCATTTGGCACACAAGTAGCAACTGAAGCATTCCATGTTCATCTTTATCTAGTTCCCCAAAGCTATCCACTCTCGACTTCTGTTGTGACTGGCAAGAGTCTGACGGCCACTATTATGCTCACCCACTCTTGCGTACAAGTTCCCTTTTCAACAACAGCGCTCCACGCGACTTACACTGTCACTCAGGCAAACCTGAACTAGTGAACAAAGCATAAAACCTTGACCTCTCGATCAAACCTTGTCTCATGTCAATGAGTTCCAACTCTTTTGTAGCACCTCTCCACAATTGCACGTGGTTGTTGACTTTCTAGCATCACTGAACTTTCTGATTCGAAGCAACCATAACTTGTCCCCTCTCTAGGATGTCCAGTATTCCCACGAAGAAGAGCAACCAAGTCTCATCCCGTCTCAGCCTACTGATCCTTTCTAGGTGACTAAAAGGCTCAACGACATATGTCCAAGCATCCAGACCTTTATGGTCCTTCAGCACGCCTACATCCTTTCTAGGATGGGCCAACCAGGTTCATCCCTCACTTGAGATGAACCTGGCTCTGATACCAACTGTCACGGGCTGATATTTTGACAGCGGAAATTCCCGTACGGCACCTTGACTCCTCTGAGCCAAGGTCAGCCTTCCAACCATTCGAATAACAATGGGCACATTTTTCGCACGACTATGTGCCTCTGCACACTTCCGTCTTTCGAACAACTCTCAATGAGTCATGCTCTCAAGCATCTATGAGTGCAACATGCATCAAGGCTATCTAGCCAAGACACTCACACTGTCCATAGGTTCTCACTATGGCAAGGCAAATCCCAACATCGATTCTCACCGAGACATTCACAAGTCGTGGTAGCATGTGTGGCCAAGAGCCAACACCAAGCTGACGTACCAACACCTCTCATCATGCCCCATTTGATATCTCTACGATTACTGATATGGGTACAAGGTACGTGTACTGATATGGGATGTATGATCATGAAGAGGACAGAGGCGTGGCCTTGTCATCCGTGTCTGACGAGTAGTTGCGGTACAAACTTCTACGGAGAATGGAGGCATTACCTGAGCACCCCCGACCATATTCCAGACTCGACAGTACGATGTCTTGCACCACTACTTTGGCATTGTCAGGGTAGACACCACTATGTCCTGAGCCACTACCCTGGCAATGTACCTGCGTACGTCCTTGTCCCCGGGGACCTACTTGTATCAGGGGCCAATATAGCCCACCTATAAATAGGTTTCGACCCCTCAGGTTAAGGGGTTGGAAAATTCATTGTATGGACAAACAATTAATGAATATATGACCTTTGCTCCATTGTAGCTTTGTAATTTCTTCTCCTTCAAGTTCTTTCCATCTTATTCTTAGCTATCTTTCACAATCTAATTTGAGTTTTCTGACCTTATATCGTTGACGAGTTCTTACCGTCAACAGTTTGGCACCGTCTGTGGGAAACACGAGTGTCAAGCCAACGTTCTTTCATCACCTTCAGAAAAGGAGAAATGCCAAGGCGTTCGAAATGCCTACGTTAGCTACAAGATGTTGAGGTTCGCCTGGACGGAGAGAAACTGAGGACCTCCCAGAAGGAACCCCTTCCACCTAAACTGAGGGACATGCCGGAGGAACGTCCTCCACCAATGGAGGAGAAGGAAACACCGTCCCCAACTATCCGGCCCAACGGAGGTCACCCAGAGCCACCAGCGCCTCCACATCCCCAACCCCCGATGGCACCCCACTCTGGCCACCGAGACCCGGGTCCCATGACACGGAGGCCAGAAAAAAGTCCCCATGTGCATTCGGTGAGTTCAAGCTCGAAGACTCACTTCTATGTGGACAAAATTCATGAGTTGCACAATAAAAACTGAAAGTTGGAAGCTAGAGAACATGCAGGACGTCTTAAACGACCTTATGCAAGGAAAGTCGAGCCTACCCGTTCCAAAGCACAAGGAGAAAGAACAAGAAAGAGGGGAAACCGCTGTCCCCATGGACGATGGGAGAACCCAACTCTCCACCAGAAACACCCCCCAGACAAAATTTTGTGAGGGACCTAGACCGACGAAATACCCCCAAGAGCAAAGACAGAGGAACAATGATGGTCTTAGGAATGAGGCCGAAGTCACCTCTAAGGAAGCAATGCCTGACCTAAGAGAAAAGCTCAATGGGAAGAGGTCAGGAGTGAGGGCGACGCCCCCTGTGGCCCCTCCAAAAGATGGAGAAAATAGAAAGGGCAATCCCACTGAGATAAGGGACTGCTTACATAAAAGGCGACAAGAGCTAAACACCGAGATGAGGAGTCTTCGAAGCAAGATTGACACGGCGTTAGGGGGGCACATTAACGATGAAGAATTCAACTACGAGTCACCGTTCTCACAAGAAATCCAGTTGGAGCGACTCCCGGCCAACTTTAAAGAACCCCATATGACCCCATGCGAAGCTACCTCGGACCCCAAGTACCACTTGGACGCCTTCAACGACTTAATGAAGCTGAGAGGGATCAATAGTAGAGTGAGGTGTCACTGTTTCACTGTCACGCTGAAAGGGCTTGCTTACAAATGGTTTAAGAGGCTGAGACTGAGGACCATTAGGTCATGGCAACAGTTTTCCGATGAGTTTCTCCAGTAACATCATGTTGTGCGGGATTACACCATACCGGGCATCAGTCTCGCTAACATAAAGCAAGGTGAAGGAGAAAGTTTAAAAAGCTACATTCATAGGTTCAACATGGAGGCGGCCAAGGTGGGAAGCCTGACCAGGGGAGAACTCAAGATGGCAATCTCGGCTGGAGTGCACCCGCGTAGCAAGCTTTGGGATAACATGCTCAAAAGGGAAGTCAGCGACTTAGATGACTTATACGAAAGGGCACAAAAGTACATTCGGCTAGAGGATGGCCATGAGAACTTGAAGGCTGGAAAAAACGAATCCCATGTTAAGCCCTCCACCCATGAACGATCGAATGGGACAAAAAAGAAGAGGGCATACGAGGGGCCGAGAGATGACCACCAAAGAAGGCCCAAACGCGAGGGTGACCCTAGGCAAGAAACTTACACCTTCTATACAAACCTGACAGACACCAGAGAGCACATCTATCTCACGAATGAAGGTCGGGTTCCCTTCAAGAAGCCCCCACCGATGAGAAAAGATCAGTCCAAGAGGGACCCTAGCAAATACTGTCAATACCACAAGGACATCGGCCATACCACGACAAAATGCACCCATTTGAAGGAATAAATCGAAGAGCTCATACACAGGGGGCACCTAGGCCGATATGTCAGAAGGGAAAATTAGAAATTGAAGAATGAGCCGGCGATACCTCAGGCTTGAGAAAGAGCCCCGGAGATACAAGGAGAAGTGATAAAGATCTTCGAAGGTCCGGGGTTTGGAGGAGAGTATAGAAAGGGTCAAGACATATATGCTAGAGAAGCCAGACGTTGTCTGCCACCGTGTGTCATGAGTCTGGAGCAGCGACCCCCGAAAAGCATTAAGGGAGAGAATGATTCAATCACTTTCACAGAGGAGGATGCGCGAGGGGTGCATTTTCCCCATAATGATCCTCTAGTGTTGATGGTTCAATTGGCTAACATGCGGGTGCATCGGGTCCTCATAGACAGTGGAAGTTTTGTGGATATCTTATATCGCCCCACCTTGGAGAAGATGGGCCTGGGCATCAGACACTTGAAACCTTGCCAATCCTCCTTATACGGATTCACAGGGGACTCAATACAACCCTTAGGGGTGATCGAATTGGCACTCACCATGGGAGAACAACCCAGGCAGACCACAATCATGACAAACTTCGTCGTGGTAGATTGTGCTTCAGCTTTCAATGCGGTATTAGGGAGACCATCCCTAAGAGAATTGAAAGTAATAACTTCAATATATCACCTAGCCGTCAAGTTCCCAACTCCCGGTGGAATAGCGAGTATGAAAGGAGAACAGAGAGAAGCAAGGGAGTGTTATAACACTTTCCTTTGCACGCCTGTGAAACCGCAAGAACCAATGGTGATGGTAGTACATGGAGGCGTAAACCCACGGGAACTAGACCCCAGAGTCATGGAAAATCCAGGGACAAAACCCGTGGAGGAGGTAGAGGAAATCGTGGTGATGGAAAAGCTGTTGCGAAAGTTGAAGGTGGGAAAAAACCTTCAGGATGACACAAAGGAGAAGTTGGTGAGGTTTTTGAAGGATAATCTGGATGTATTCGCCTGAAGTCACGAGGACATGGTGGGAATAGATCTTGCGATCATGTGCCACCATTTGAATACCACCCCCGAGGCAAGGCCCCTTAGGCAGAAAAGATGAGCGCTTGACCCAGAGAGGTACGCAGCCTTAAAGGAGGAGGTTGACAAATTGAAGACAAATGGGTTCATCCGCGAATCATTCTATCTTGTATGGGTATCAAACCCCGTACTAGTCCCAAAACCAAATGGAAAATGGAGGACTTGTGTGGACTTCTTAAACCTTAATAAGGCATGTCCTAAGGACAGTTTTCCGCTTCCAAGAATAGATCAGCTGGTGGATGCGACGGTCGGACACGAGTTACTCAGCTTCATGGACGCTTACTCTGGGTATAACCAGATACCTATGAACCCAGCTGACGAAGATCATACATCATTCATAACGGATAAAGGACTCTACTACTATAGAGTGATGCATTTTGCCACCTATCAAAGATTGGTGAACAAAATGTTCGCCAACCAGATAGGAAGGAACATGGAAGTATACGTTGACGATATGTTGGAGAAGACCAATGATGCCACAGAACTCAATAGGGTCCTAGGTGAGATGTTCGACACACTCAGGAGGTATCGAATGAAGCTGAATCCACTCAAGTGCACTTTCAATGTCTCCTCGGGAAAGTTCTTGGGTTTCATGGTCAACTCCAGAGGCATCGACGCTAATCCTGACAAGATAAGGGCCTTAATAGAAATGAGCCCACCCAAGAATAAGAAGGAGGTGCAATGTCTGACGGGACGAGTGGCAGCCCTTAACAGATTCATTTCAAGGTCTACAAACAAGTGCCTCCCCTTCTTTAACATCCTAAAAGGGAGCAAAAATTTCGCTTAGGATAGAGAATGTGAGGATGCTTTTACCAAGTTGAAGGAACACTTAGGGAAGCCACCCTTGCTGGCTAAACCTGAAAAGGGTGAAAGACTATACTTGTACTTAGCAGTATCCGAGCATGCCATAAGCGCTGCCCTGGTTAAGGCAGAGAAGAGGCATCAGCAACCCATGCACTACGTCAGCAAACGGTTGGTAGATGCAGAGGACCGATACCCGGAGATAGAGAAGTTAGCATACGCATTAGTAGTGGCCTCAAGGAAGTTAAGGCCCTACTTCCATGCCCACGCAATCGAGGTACTCACTGATAGTCCTTTAAGACAGGTCTTGCATATACCTGACATCTTGGGGAGACTGATGAAATGGTCGATTGAGTTAAGTCAATTTGACATCACTTATACCCCAAGGATCTCCATCAATGGGCAAGTGCTTGCAGACTTCATAGTGGAGTTCACCCATCGACTGAACAAAGGAGGAGATGAAGGAGAGGGACAGTCGATTGGAGAAGGAGAGCAAAGGAATTTTGAGGAATGGAGCCTGCATGTGGATGGAGCATCCAATGAAGTGGGAGCTAGAGCAGGTATCGTGATGACTGCACCCGGGGGACACATGATGTACTGTGCGATACGGTTTGGGTTCAAAGCCTCGAATAACGAGGTGGAATACGAAGCGCTCCTAGCTGGGTTGCGGTTGGCCCAGGGGCTAAAGGTAACACGTTTACACATTTTTAGTGACTCACAGTTGGTTTTCCAAGTGAAGGGCGAGTATCAAGCGAGGGGTCCTAAGATGGCCACATACTTGGAAAAGGTAAGAGGCTATCTGGGGCAATTGGTGGGGTATAGCATAGAGAAAATCCCAAGAGCGAGGAATACCCATGCCGATGCCCTCGCAAAGCTGGCTTCTACTGAGGATGGGGATATCCTTGAGTCAGTGCCTATGGAATACTTACCGAGGCCAGACATCGTTGATTCAGACGTTCTTATGATCAACATCCTAAAGGAGTCGTGGGCTGACCTGTAACGCCCTGGCTACCCCAGAACAGTTACGGAGAACGGTGAACCGGAAATTCGACCCGCTACCCGAGTCCTTTGGTTAAAAACGTGATCTAAGTGTTATTATAAGGTTAAGGTAGAAAACCAGTAAAAAGGAAAGGGTACTTTTCATTAAGTAAATAAACTGCTCATGAGCCTTTTTAAAATGTTTACAAGTAGTTCATGTTACAAAAGAGTTGCTACAGTTCCAAATATACAATCCCCGCCGGCCTAAGCGGCAAAAATAGGGTAAACCCCTAATCCCTCTGAGAACTCCTTGACCGTGGCGATCAAGCGGCCCTGTATGTACATCACACCGCCCAAGCTCTCCACTCAAGGCTGGCCAAGCTTTTCCTTTCCTTTACCTGCACCACATAGCACCCATGAGCCAAGGCCCAGCAAGAAAACATGATAAAACATGATATAATATCAACGACGATCATAATAACCATTCAGGACTATCAGTCCAACAAATAGGTGACAATAGCCAAAAGTCACAATAATGAGCATCGCTCCCTCTAGCCATGTGACGATAGGGTCACCAGGGCTTAACTGAGAAATGAATCTTTCATAAGTTGTTTAGGACAGGTGTATGGTGATTAGTCACCAACATAACCTTCCTCACGACTCTGGAGTCGAAACTATGGACAACGTCCCTTAGCCATGTGACAAACAGTCACCGGGGTCATATACCTTGGCTGTATTCATCTGGTTGTAAGCCAGGCAAGCGCTTATAAGTTCCTCGACCCTAGGGTCGGTCTGGCATTAATGCTATAGAGCCATTCAATGCATGATTCTCGACTTTAGAGTCGGTCCCTGACTAGTCAGTGTCTCAACAGGTAAACAACGTTCAACAGCATTTAATATGCAATCCATGTCCACATATATCAACCAACATGCCTCAAGTATCAAACCACGCATGTCATATACCTATACAGGGTGCAACTGTATTCAAACACCGTTTTCTTACCTCTGGTTCGAGTGAGAATAATTATATGAACGACCCCTGAGAACGATCAACCTTTAATTTCCTCGACGGTCACCTGGTCATAACCAAAATATAGGATTCATCAATAAAAATGATAACTGAGGGTTCCCAAACCAAATCCCAGCCCCCGAGACCTCAAATACTACCCAACTGGGTACTAGGACCAACCCCGAGGCCTATGGTTTGAATTCCCAAGCTAAAAACCACTTTCTAGCAAATTTGGCCTTATGGGCCGCGGCCCCCAAAAGCTGTGCCGCGGCACGCCCCCAAACAAAGAGGCCCCCATCTGCCAGACACGCATGGGCCGCGGCACGCAAAAGCTGTGCCGCGGCACCCAGCCCAGTTCAGCAACTAGCCCACGCACAAACCAGATTTTCCCCCTGTGCGTTTTTCTCTCAAACCAGCCTCTCAAACCATCATAAAACCTCCTCCAAACATGTAATTAAACCCCCAAATAACAACCTTAGCTCACTCACATTAAACCCCAATCAAAACTACATAAAAACTCCCTTTAATCCTCACTCCCCACATCAAAATCCATGAACTAAAAACTATAAGCAAAACAGAGCACCAGCTGAAATTAATGGCCAAAACTCACCTTGAGACTAGCTTTAAACCTCCCACACAGGCTAACACAAGTGCTCCAACCCAGCCTTAAGTTTCCTCTAGCTTGAATTACCACCAAGAACACAAAACTCTCAAAGAAGGCAATGGAGAAGATGAAGTTATGGGAAGGTACGGGAAGAGAAGATAGAGCCTTTGTTTTGTTCTGTTTTATTCTACAGCCTTCAGCCATTTAAAACAAGTATATCCACCCCTAAAATGACCAAAATGCCCTTATACCATCCAAAGCCTCCTAAACCAACCCAAGGGAAAAATTGGTACTTCTAGCTTAACCCGTTAATTATAATTAACGCTTCCCAATTCCTGCTAATCTCAATATCCTCAAACATCAATATTTCATAACCCGTTACCCTAAAATCCCCGGTAACGCTATAACCTTTAATATCACCCCGAGACTCACCCCGAGCCCCGAGCTCAAACCTGTTATGACCAAACCGATAAATCATGTTCTAAGATCGTCTCATATCGAAATACTCGAACCAATCCACATTATAATGTGGTCTCACAGTACATCATTATCATACAAACAAATATTCAATTATACCCTCAACGGGCCAAATTACCATAATACCCCTGTAAACAAATGTGGACTCACATGCGTGCATTTAACATCATATGATAATATAATTCTCATAAACATGCATAAACACATTTAAATGGCATAATTAAGCAGTTATGGCCCTCCCGGCCTACTAATCCAGCCATTAACCATAATAGGGAATCCGGGCATTACATGACCCAATTGTAAGCTACCTGAAGGATGAAGCCTTACCAATAGACAAGAGGGAGGCTCGGAGGCTGGTGTATAAGGCTACCTGATACACCTTAGTAGACGGGATCTTGTACAAGAGAGGGTTTTCTGTGCTGCTTTTGCGGTGTGTTGGTGAGGAGGAGGCGATGAAAGTGCTGTATGAAATACATGAGGGCGAGTGTGGCAACCATGCGAGTGGACCATCCATAGCTCGGAAAGCCCTGAGGCAAGGGTACTACTGGCCCTCCATGGAGAGAGATGCAAATGACTTCGCAAGGAAATGTGACAAATGTCAGAGGCACGCAAACTACTCCCGAAAACCCTTGAATGAGTTAACTAGCCTGACTAGCCCTTGGCCTTTTGCTATCTGGGGGATAGACCTGATCGGCGCCCTTCCCACAGGCAGAGGAGGAGCAAAATATGCAGTCGTAGCCATAGATTACTTCACCAAGTGGGTTGAAGCAGAACCTCTAGTAAAAATAATGGCCAAGCATATCACCACCTTTGTCAACAATTTCATTGTCTGCAGATATGGAGTGCCATACAAAATTATTTATGACAACGACTCCCAGTTTGAGGGGGAAATGTTCGAGGAGTACTGTAGGGAAAGAGGAATAAGAATAAGCTTCTCAGCTGTTGTGCATCCACAGGCCAATGGGCAGGTGGAGGCCATTAACAAAGTCCTTAGGAGGAACTTAAAAACAAAGCTAGAGAAGATGAAAGGAGCTTGGGTTGAGGAGCTACCCAACGTGCTTTGGGCCTACAGGACCACCCCACGCACAACCACTGGAGAGACCCCTTTCTCCTTAGCATACGGATGTGAGGCTATTCTCCCGATTGAGATGAAGGTTAACTCCTTCAGGATACAGGCATACGAGGACCAAGTCAACCATACAGCAATGGCTGAAAGCTTAGACATCTTAGAAGAAAGAAGGGAAAGGGCGCAAATGAGAGTGGCGGTATACCAGCAGAGGGCAGCAAGGTACTACAACTCAAGGGTGCTAGAGAGAATGTTCAGGGTAGGAGACTTGGTACTAAGAACAGTACTCCCCAACACGCGAGACCTGGGGGCGGGGGTACTAAGGGCGAACTGGGAAGGACCCTACCAAGTCGCTCAATGCATACCACCAAACACCTATAAACTGGCCCGCATGGATTACACCATCACACCTTGAGCATGGAATGCGGAACACCTCAAGAAATACTACCAGTAAGACTTCCACATCTAATGCAAAGAATATCTATGTTTAGTTTGTTGCATGTTATGTTAACTTAGTAGATAAGAATCAAAGAGGCTAACCTCCTAAGTAGATGTAACCATTTCATATATGTCATTGTAACCTACCTACTATAAATGAAACTATTCGCAACTTCGCATGTTATTTTCCTTCTCTGAGCAAGCATCCACCGAAGTGCCTGCTGGAATAAATTTCACCAAGCACTTGGGGGGTAGGAAAGGCGACACGTGTATAAACAAAAAAAACTCCTATCTCTTATATTCAAAAGGATTAGCTACCCTTATGAATATCAAGGGAATAGTTTAAAAAGAAAAGAGAGAGAATGAGAGAGAGAGAGATGACCTCCAACCAAAGGCTGACACCCCCGCAAGGGATGAGGCCATAAGGAAGGAATCACCCAATAAGTCTAGAACGGCCACTAAGCCGGCTAGCCAAAAAGGGTCCTAAAGGAGACCCTTGAAGAAATAGTACTATACATAATGACGAGAAGGACGCTTCTCGCAAAAAGTAACAAGCGCGCACAAAGAATATAAAAGGACCCCAAGAACCCAATGGGTTAACGTGTCCTTACAAGTATAATCAAGGTGCACCAGAAATATTATCATCATCAGATCAGGGAAGAGATATGTAATCCACAAATAATAATAAAAGGAGGGACTTACCAAAGTCCCTTAAGTTTGATGAACACAAAAAAAAAAGAGAAAGGGGAAATAATATTAGGGATTACATGGCAACAACATACATTGGCCGAATGCAAAGGAATCTACAAGTTTCCATCCCGACCCTTCCACTCAAAAATCTTCTCAACTGCATAATCTCCAAAGGGAGACAGGTCAACGTCAGGGTTGGTCCTCCATACGACATGCAGCGTGCGCTCAACTATGCCATTCTCGGCATTCACAAGCTCAGCCTCGAGCACAATAATCCTCTGGTTTAAAGTATGGATGGTAGCTTCCAGCTGGGTGTTGGTGTGAGAAGTTGATGTAGCCTGGGCTAAAGCGACGTCTCTCTGGTGAACTGCCTCGGTCAGTTGATTCGACAAGACATCCTTTGCCGCTTCGGCCATCGAGAGATTCCCCAGTGCCTCCTCGAGCTCGCGTTGTAGCAGTTGGGTCGATGAAGAGTTCAAGGCAATCAGTCGGTGACTCAGGATAGAAGCCTAAGTAAGGGCAAAAACATAGAATAAAGCCTTGAGGGTCAAGCGATATCAAAACAAAATAAAAAATATATTAAAAAAATTAATAAATCGAGTGTCTCGACAAATACCTGCAGGGAAGCTTGCATATAATCATCTTCCAGCTCAACGTCGGGAACGGCATGCAAGGATCCCCACTCGCCTTTGGGAAAGTTTCCCAGATGATGGCTCATGGCTTCACCATACTGGCCTGCCAGAGGATGGTCTTCGGAAGCAGAAGCATAAGCTTGACGGGGGGAAATGTGTGCACCAACCGAGGCGCGCTTTGATAGGGAAGGGGACAAAGAAGGTCCTGATCCATCTGTAGAGGTGCGAGGGGCAGAAGAGCGTGGATTCATCTCTTTAGGTAAAGAGGCGACCGAAGACACCTGCCTAGAACACCCCCTTGAGGGTATAGGGGCCCCAACAAAGGAAGGAATAACAAAATTTCTTTTAGGCACAAAAGGGCGGGGGACAGAGGCGTTGAAGGCAAACTCGTCGCCAGGCATCGATGGTGGCTCCCGAGAGGTAACACCGTCGGTATGTCCATCATCAGCCAGGTCCCTAGCCCTGCCGGCCAAAGAGTGCAGGCACGAGTAGTTCTCAGACTCCACCGCCTCCTCTGTGTCCATATGATCACCTGATGGGCAGACATAGTCCGTATCAGTGTCCTCGTCATAATTACCTTCATCATGGTCATATAGCCACGGACCTACGGAGTCAGAAGAGATGGAACACGGACCTGCGAAGTCAGACGAGACAGAACATAAAGAGACGGCTTGGTGCGGGGATAACAGCTTGTACAAGTGAAGGTTGCTCTCTATAAAAAGGGCACATGCTTGTTTGCATTCAACCGGCAAGTCCAAGATTTTCATCACTCGATCGTGAGCCAAAGATTTCAAGGTAGAGCCAACAACCCCTAAAAGACCTGCCATTAAGAGAAAATAAATAACTATAGTTAGATAAACCATAAAAGAAAAGCAGAGTGAAAAGAGAAACCCCTATTTGAAATGAAGCCCTCCACGAGGGAATGCCCTTTATGGGCCACGACTTTCTGGAGCTGGTAGAACCTAGGAGCAGATGTATTCACCCTAAGGGTGAAGAAGTAATGAACCTCGCTCATGGAAGGCCCTCTGGAATGCACCTGTTGGTACGGTACGTATAGGCAACTAAGCACCACCCAAGAGTTGGGGGACAGTTTTAGAGTTGCCAATTTGAAGTAGTTAAGTACTTTGACGAAAAAGAGGTGAAGCGGCAGAGCCCCACTAGATCTGATTATGGAGTCGCTGAAGGCCATGAACCCTTCTGGCGGCTCAGATGCGCGTTCATCGCGCTTTGGGATGATGAACTTGAGATCTGATGATAGCTGATGAGGTTTTAACATGTTGGCAAGTTTAACGATGGTAAGGGTAGACCTGCCCGTGTCTTCGAAAGTGTTGAAGGCTCTCTTTGGCATCTTGGGTACCTGGACAGAGATAGGAAGTTTGTGAGCTATAGGCTTTCTCAAGGTCCTAGAAGACCCCCCCCCCCCCCCACGCGTCCTATATCTACCAGCACACTGCTTGACCCTAGGGTGTAAGACCGGGGGAAAGGGAGGAAGTGTGGGTGGGATCATAGAAAGAAACTCAGGTTCAGCTGATTCATAGTCATCATTCTTAGGGAGAGGACCCCTATGACTGGAAGTCTCATCACCACAGAAAGAAAAAGGCTTGGGGGGCAAGTTTTCCTCTAGGCAAGCAATTTCAGAAAGACAATCCTGAAGGGTTGAATGTAGCTGGGAAACGTATGTCGCATGCCATGGGGAGAAACCTAAACCCTTATCACTAGTAATAGATTCTAGTTCCTTCTCTAGGCCCCGCACCTTTTGCCTGAGGTAGGAGAGTCTCTGTTGGTAGAGCATTCGCACACCCCCACGATTAGAGGGCCTGTGAACATTGACCTCAAAGTCAGAGGATGACAATTCAATGAATTCAACATTAGAAGAACCTTTGGGACATCGCCTAGACGCCATAGGCCAGCTAAGACTCGAGGACGTATGTGTGTAAGGATAACCTTATATCTACAACATGAGTATGAGGGGTATAAGAAAAGGGCCTATGTGTATGTACTTGAAGGCCATAAGAAAAGAGAATGATAGCCTCTAAAGAATAAGTGCATTACAGCCAATGACCCTACCCCTGTGTAACAGATAAGGGAAACATGCGTAGCATTGGAGGAAAGAGGTATACCTGAAGGTGTATGTATGGATCCACAGGTGTGTGAGGACAAACTTGTGGGGGCGTAAGGTCGATCGAGCATCAAGCAAGGGCAGGTCCTTAGCAACAATAGAATGCCTAGCGCCACTACAATGCAAATCCGATATAAAGTGAAATAAGTAAAAAAATAGGAAGAATAAATGAAAAGAAGAGAAATTTACCTCAAAAATGCTTCTATGGAGAATAGAACCTTGGAGCTCTTGGAAGAGGCTTAGAGGGAATACCACTAGGCTAAGCAAATATTGGTGTAGAGAAATGGGTTCTAGTTTTGGGGTATTTATAAGGAAAGTCAAGGCCCCCCTAGCCATTGGATTCAAATCTACATGAATGGTGGAGATTAGAAGCATTGGCAACCTTGGGATCCGCGCTTGGAAATGGTTGGCCCTTATTCAATCTTAAGGACACACTAGGATCATCACAAAAGTTAGATGGTTTTTGTGTTTCTTTGGACACTATAAAGAAACACAACTTCGAAACCCATTTTGTGTTTCTTCAAGCAACATTGGATAGCGCATCAAGGTTGAGTCTCCCAAAACTTTCCATCCATATCAAACAAGAGAAAAAGAAAAAGTCTATAAACACACTTAAAAGTGTACTTATAGACTCGGGGGCAAGTGTGAATGTGGGAATTCTTCCTTGTGAATTCCGTTCAGAAGAACCTGTACACTATGAGGCATCTTAAAGATTATGAGACACATGCTAGTGGGACGAAGGGGCGAGAGCCTCACTTGGCTACTTTCCACATGCACGAAGGGGCAAGGGCGTCACTTGGCATTGGAGGAGTTGGGCTAAGAGAACCACCCTCACTATGCGAGAGTCCTCAGCAAGTCACCCACGCGCACGCCACCCTCGCTATGCAAGGGTCCTCTTCTGGCCTCCCTAGCACACGCCACCCTCGTTGTGCGAGGATCCTCGGCTGGCCTCCCGTGCGTGCACCGTGTCTACGCGAGGCATCGTGCCTCACCTCCATGTGATCACAACAAGGTAGCCTCGCTATGAGAGGCACCCTCGCTACGTCTCTTGTGTCCCGCACACATAGGTTCTTGTGTCCACACATAGGCCAGCCTCGCTAGGTCTCTCGTGTCCCGCGCACATAGGCGCATGCGTCCACACATAGGCCTTCAAGGGCTGTCTCGCTATGCGAGACCTCTAAGGGCTATCTCGCTATGCGAGATCCTCTAAGGACCCCGATCCCTCTCGCCATGCGAGGCCCCTCGCTAGGCCTCTCGTGTCCCGCATACACAAACCATTGCATCCAAACAAGAGTCTCCAAGGCTCGTCTCACTATGTCAGACCCTCAAAGGATCCCTAGCATCTCGTTATGCGAGGCCTTCGCTAGGCCTCCCGCGTGCACCTTGTCTCACCACATGCACCTTGTACCTTGCTGAAGAGGCCCTAGTTCCCTTCTAGAAGTAGGTGCCACCAGCGAAGCACCCCCGCGCCTTGGCTTCTCATGACATGTAAAGTTTGGAGCCTCATCAATATGCATACGAGGAACACTTGGAAACACTAAATGGGTATGTCAAATAATCATTGGGTGCCAAACATGAATTGATGAGGATGACTGGATACAAGGTACGTATACTGATATGGGATGTATGATCATGAAGAGGACAGAGGCGTGGCCTTGTCATCCGCGTCTGACGAGTAGTGGTGGTACGACCTTGTACGTAGAGTGGAGGCACTACCTGAGCACCCCCGACCATATACTAGAGTCAACAATACGATGTCCTGCACCAGTACTTTGGCATTGTCAGAGTAGACACCACTATGTCCTGAGCCACTACCCTGGTAATGTACCTGCGTACGTCCTTGTCCCCGGGGACCTACTTGTATCAGGGGCCAATAGAGCCCACCTATAAAAAGGTTTTGACCCCTCAGGTTAAGGGGTTGGAAAATTCATTGTATGGACCGACAATTAATGAATATATGACCTTTGCTCCATTGTAGCTCTGTAATTTCTTCTCTTTTAAGTTCTTTTCATCTTATTCTTAGCTATCTTTCACAATCTAATTTGAGTTTTCTGACCTTATATCGTTGACAAGTTCTTACCGTCAACACCACGAGTTGTGAATCACTGTAGCATTGGATGACTTTTGCATTCAGCTCTCTTGCCACCCTCAGCCCTGCCAGTAAGGCCTCATATTCGGCTTCGTTGTTGGATGCCTCAAATCCGTTTCTTAGAGCTGTATGGAATTGATGTCCCTCTGCCGAGATTAAGATTATTCCATCTCCTAATCCATTCTCGTTCGATGATCCATCAACAAATATTTTCCGTAATTCCTGCGCCGGCTCTCTCGTGAGCTCATCTTGAAAATCGGTGCATTCAGCCATAAAATCAACAAGGGCCTAACTCTTGATTGAAGGCTGTGGCATGTACTATATCTCGAACTGGCTAAGTTCGATGGTCCATATTAAAAGACGTCCTGATGTTTCAGGTTTTTGCAAAACCTGCCTTAAAGGTTGGTCGGTTAAGATGTTGATAGAATGCTAGCTTCTCTATCAGTGGGTATTGTGACTCAGCTCCGAGAAGCCTCTTGCTTACATAATACACTAGTTTCTGAGAACGGTCTTCTTCTCGAACTAACATGGCACTGACATCATTCTCTGTCAAGGCGAAATAAAGGAACAGAGACTCTCTAGGTATTGGTTTAGAGAATACCGGGGGCTCAGCCATATGCTTTTTTAGGTCGTGGAATGCTTATTCGCACTCGTCGGTCCATTCAAATTTCTTGTTTCCTTTGAGCAAGTTGTAGAATGGCAGATACTTGTCAGTGGATTTCGAAATGAAGCAATTCAAAGCTGCCACCCTTCCAGTTTGGCTTTGAACTTCTTTTCGTGACCTGGGTGAAGGAATTTCTAACAACGATCTGATTTTTTTCAGGATTCGCCTCTATTCCTCTCGTGTTGACTATGAACCCCAGAAACTTTCCAAATACCACCCCGAAAGTGAATTTTTGGGGATTCAGCTTCATGTCATATCTCTTTAATATTCCAAAATAGTCTTCCAGATCGGATACATGGTTATTGGCAGTCTTTGACTTGACAAGCATGTCATCGACATACACCTCCATATTTCTCTCGATCTAGCTAGCGAACATTTTGTTAACCAAGCATTGGTATGCAACCTCAGCATTCTTCAATCTGAATGGCATAACTTTGTAACAATATACGTTATGATCGGTCATGAAACTGGTATGATCCTGGTCCGCAGGGTTCATCGCAATTTGGTTATATCTAGACTATGTGTCCATGAAAGACAAGAGTTCGTGACCTGTCGTGGCATCTACCAGCTGGTCAATCATAGGCAGTGGGAAACAGTTCTTGGGACAAGCTTTATTTAGGTTGATGAAGTCGATACAGGTTCTCCACTTCCCGTTCGGCTTCGGGACCAGCACGGGATTGGCCACCCAGATCAGGTATTTTGCCTCCCGGATAAACCCGCATTTTAGTAACCGAGTTACTTCTTCCTCAAGGGCTTCAGCTTGGACCATTCCCAAAAGTATCTGTTTTCATGATTTTGGAGGCACATTCTTGTCCACATTTAAAGTTTGCATTATTATATTCGAATTGATTCTCACCTTATCCTCTTGCAACCAAGCAAAGACGTCCAAGTTTTTCTGTAAAAAATCAATCAGCTCCGTCTTTCTTTTGTCATCAAGATTCTTTCCAATCTTTACGACTCTCGAAGCTTCTTTGAGATCGATGAATACTTCCTCGAGTTCTTCTATAGCTTTGAGCTCTGATCTATCTTCGCCTATCCGCGGGTCAATGTCGTTGTGTTGGGCGACCTCGCTTTCCTCTTCCTGCTGAGGTTCTTCCATCCCACGAGTAACTTCTACTTCCTGAGACTCTTCACCTCCGTCATTTATGACCATCGCTTGTTGCCGGGGTTGTGATTTTCCCTTCATAGAAATTCTATAGCATTCCCTGGCAGTAAGTCGATCGCCTCTGACTATGCATATCCCCGTAGTTGAGGAGAATTTCATTGCCAAGTGGCGGATATAGGCTATGGCTTCAAATGCCACCAGCGCAGGTCAGCCCAAAATCACATTGTATGTGACCGGACAATCGATTACCACTAACTCAAGTACTTTGGAAATAGTTCGTGAATCTTCTCCCAAGTCACCACCAGTTTGATTGTCCCGATGGTCGCTGACCCTTCACCCGAAAACACGTACAAGGTCATCGAGGTCGCCTTCAAATCGGTTACAGATAACCCCATTTTTTCTAGGGTGGACCTGAAAAGTAGATTTATAGAGCTTCTGTTATCCACTAGTATTCTTTGGACCCTTCGGTTGGCGAGCTGAACGGTTACTACCAGTGGATCATTATGTGGGAATTGGACGTGGCTAGCATCCTCTTCCGTGAAAATGATTGGTTGCTTTTCCAATCACTGTTGTTTCAATAATCGTTGCTCCAGGATGAACTCCACCCCGTTATGAGCCCTCAGCTCGTTAATGTACCTATTTTGGGCCCCGTTGCTCGTGCCCACCAAATGAGGTCCTCCTGCAATAGTGGTTATATCTGTTGGATTAGCTTATACCGGATCTTTATTTATTTTCATATATATCTAATATTATACAAATTAATACGAGATAGCCTAAAACATGTTTCTAAAATTGAATTCAAAGAGAAACAAAGAATAGAATACTTACAGTATACGCAGCAGAATTAAAGAGTCCTTCCTTCAGTTTCTCTAACTCTTATATCCTCTCTGTCGCAGAGTATTATCAAGAAATTGAACCGATCTTCTATTTTCTTCACAATCTTCCAATGTATCCTTAGAACCACCTAGACTAGTGTGGGCAATTCTCAACACATGAGATAGATATAAAGAGAAGAAGAGAAAATAACAAAGTGGCTTAGAAAATGACTTATGTTTAGAGAGAATATAAAACTATCAGAAAATTTGACTTGTGACTTATCAAACTTGTGTTTTGACTTCTCTCTAAGCAATCCTTTTATAGACTCAACCAGGCCATTTAATTTAATTAAAAAATCAATAAAACAATAGCCATTTTGAAGCCCTAGGTCGAAATTATCATGGGCTATAGGCCCGTGAAATTTCCCATTTGATTATAAGCCCATTGGACTTAAAATCAAGGCCTGTATTATTTTCTATTGATTTAATTAATTAAATAATTATTTAAATCCTTTATCAAATTAATTATTTATAATTTGAACCTTGATTTAAACTTATTTATTAATTTAGATACCAATTTATCTTAATTAATAAATCTGCCATAATTTCTTTTTTCTTCTCAAAATTACACAACTCTGTGAAACTATCCAAAATTGACCTGGTCAACTTTGATAATTCTAATGGATGATTAAATCAATTAATTGAGACTATCTAGATGATTTTATCCAAGGTACAATGGGGACCATGGGCCTATGAAATCAAGCTCCAATAAGTTATCATAAATCTAACAAATAAATTTACTAACTTATTAATTCCTCGTGACTCCACTATAGACTCGGAATTGCACTCTTGAATTCATAGAACGCTCTATAACAAATATAGATATGCTATTAATTATCCATTGTTACAACCATAATTGTCACTCAATCCTCTATAGACGGTCTACAATGAGATAGGACTAAAATACCGTTTTACCCCTCATTGTATTTTATCCTTAAAACACTTAGTTCCTTGTAAATGATATTTCAGTAAACTAATTTAATTACTGAAATGAGATCTCTATCATTTAACACCTTGAACCAAACTAAAAGGAAACCATCATTTCACTTCTTCATCAGAAGCTATAGATGTTCATATCTATGATTAACACTCCCACTCAATTATACTATTGAGTTCCCAAGATGTAAGTATGGGCTAGTCCGTAGGGTAAGCTGGTAACGAACAAGTCAAAGAACTCAAATAATACAATCAGTTAGAATACTAACCACTCAGAATTGAGATTTAATTGACCTATGGTCAACTATCTCATATGACTAAAATAGATAATAACGGTATGTTTACTTATCTTATCAATTGTCAATATCGGTCCTGTCCGATGTAACAAATACATCCGATCTTATCTACTTTGCTAATGTTCTGGAAAGAACATAACACTGTAATGTGTAAGTAGATCATATCGTAGATTGGCAAGCCAGTGTAAATCCGGTGCACTGACTAATCTTAGGACTAACTTATTTTGAACATATAATCATATTTATATTCCACTATGATTACGTCACTATAAATAAGATTAGCTATATGCTCAGGATTTAATAGAAGTTTATATTAAACAAATAATCATGAAAATAAAACATGTGAGCAAAGTGATTGACCAAGTCAAAAAATGATTTCTATTCTTTTATTGATAATAAAATGAGATTACAAAGAATCTAGGATTTAATTAGGGCATAAAACCCCAACAATATCTCCCTCCACTATCGAAGGAGGTTCGACCTAATTTGCCTGAGTTTGGGATTGGCCTATCAAGCTTCAGGGACTGATTATGGCTTCTGCCCGGCGGGCTGATTAGGGATCACCCGATTTCGGGCATACTGGGACAACGGTCCAGCTCTGATGAGAATTTCAATTTCATCCTTAAGCTACCGACAGTCATCAGTGTCATGACCGATGTCATTATGGAATCAGCAAAATTTTGAGGGATCTCTCTTCGCCCTTTGGTTCCTCAACGACTCTGGCTTCTTCCATGGAAGACGATTAGAATTTTCCAGAAAAATGTGTTCCCAGGTGTCTGTTAGGTCGGTATAAGTAGCGTAGACATGTTTGAACTTCTTCGTGGACTTGTTTTTCTTCAACCCGCTCTAGTCGCCCTCACCACTCCCCTTCCTTTTGTTATTCCCCCCTTGGTTATTCTGGACAACAGTTTGAGGCGTAGCTGCAACATCCATTGCCACTCCAACAGGTTGGACAAGGGTCTGGCTGGTTCTTGCTATAGAAGCTCGCGCCTCCTCCAGGTTTATTGTAATGACACAAATTTCCTAATAAGGTTTAGGACCTTGATTAGGAGGCCGGGAGGGCCATAATTGACTTATTATGTTATTAAATGATTATTTGCATGTTTATGTGAATTATATTATAATATGATGATAAATGCATGCATATGGGTCCATTTTTCATTATTAGGGCATTTTGGTAATTTGGCCGTTGAGGGCGTAATTGTGTATTTTCATGCATGTTGGTGCATTATCAATAATACCACATTATATGTGGATTTGTTCAAGCCATTCAGCATGAGACGATCTTTGAATGCAAGTTATCGGTTTGGTCATAACGGGGTTAATTTCGGGGCTCGGGGTGAGTCTCGGGGTAATTTGAAGATTAGGACATTGCCGGGAGTTAAAGGGTAATGGAATATAATTTATTAGTAGTTGAGGATATTGAGAATAACGGGAATTGGAGGGTGTTAATTATGATTAACGTAATAGGCGAGAAATGACGATTTTTCCCTTAGTGGCTGTTTATGGTTTTAATTAGGCTTAGGGGCAATATGGTCTTTTCACCCTAAGGTTATATTTAGCCATTAGAAGGCTGTATAATTTGTAAAACAGAGCACTTCATCTTCCTCTCCCGATCATCTTCTTCTTCTTCTTTTCTTCTTGAATTTTGAAGCTCCTCTTGAGGAACCAAGCTAGGGAACCAAGCTTTGATGATCTAGGGTTATGTTCTACCATTGATGAGGGTGTGATTCTGAGATTGAGGTGAGTTTCTAGCTATTTAAACTCTGGTTCTTGCTCTGTTTTTCTTATTGAGTTTCAATTGGGATTTTGGTTTGAAAGTTGAAAATTCAATGGGGTTTTTGGCAAAGTTTGGTTAGGTTATGATGCCTAGGACATGTAGAGTGGATATTTGGGTTCATTTGGGGGTTTGGATGAGGTTTGGAAGCTGATTTTGAAGATTGGAAATGGAGGACTCGAAGGAGGAGGAACCAGGGCTGTTCCAGCCTGGTCCTAGCACTATAGCGCCCAAGGGAGGGCGCTACAGCACTGTCCAGGGCCAGACTGCCCTAGTTGTAGCGCTGGGGTACTACGGGGGTAGTGAGGTTTAAGTCAAGAACCTTTTAATGTTGATTTTCATTGATGGAGGTTATATTTGGTTATGACTAGGTGACCGCTAAGGGATCAAAGGATCAATCGTTCTCAAGGGTTGTTCAATTGTTATTTCTCGCTCGAACCAGAGGTAAGAAAAATGCACCCAGTATGTGATGCATGAGAAACATGTGAATAGGGCATGACATGAATGTTGAATATGAGATTGTTCAGAGCTTGAGTCTCTGCATTTGTGCATGATCATAATTATGCTAGTGATTTTTAAGTAAGCATGTTGAATGCCCTACTTTTGGATATTTGACATATGATACATGTCTGGTTGCATTGCTTACTTGTGCATGGCTCTGACTCATTAGTCAAAATCGGCAATGGTGTCAATATTAATTGTGAAGTTGTGACTCATTAGTCAAGTTCGGCAGTAGTACTGAGTATTGGTCGTATGTTATTGGCTTAAGAGTCAAGAATGGTCTTAGCGTGTTTAACGCAAGCCGAAAAGATTAGATCTAATCGACATCAGCATTGAATGACTCATCATGAGCATTAATTCCGAACCGACCTCAAGTTCGATGAAAACTAAAAGTGCTTGTCTAGCCTATGGCTAGTCACTTAGAGTTAAGGCCAGAAGGCCCAGGTGACTGCATCGTCACATGGCTATGGGTGTTGAGCCCACGTAGTGAGTCACTCATCTGGTTTAAGTTAGTGAATTACTCATCAGTCACTCATCTGATTAGGGCTATACGCCCCAGCATGGTTAACAGAACCTCAAAGTGTTAAATCACTCATCTGATTAGGGTTATACGCCCCAACATGGTTAAGAGAACCTCAAAGTGTTAAATCACTCATCCGATTAGGGTTATAAGCCCCAGCATGGTTAACAGAACCTCAAATTATTAAATAACTCATCTGATTAGGATTTACTTGATAGTCATCCATTCAGGAGGGCAGGATTCCCCATCATTATCTGAACCTATTTTCATGCATGAATAGGGCTATTATTGCTAGGCATGCACATTATGATTTAGTAACATGTTATTACTGTTCATGAGCATATTGAGTTTTCTTGCTAAGCTTCAGCTCACGGGTGCTATGTGGTGCAGGTCAAGGCAAAAGAAAGCTAGAACATCCTTGAGTTGGAGAGCTTAGGTGACGATGTGTACATATGCAACTACTCGACCGCCACGGCCGAGGGTTGAAAGAGAAACTAGGGTTAAACCCTATTTTTCCGCTTAGGTCAGCTGGTTGTAAATATTTTGTTGTAATTAACCTTTAAATTATATTTTTGGGATCCCAATGTATATGGTAAACGTTTTAGTGAAACGTTGTATCTTAACCAAAACTTTTAACCCTAAACCACTAATCATACATAGTTACACGATTATTTCCAAATGACTTAATTAGCAAGTTTATCATTGTTTAAAATGCACACCGTAACAATCCCTGGAGCCAAGGGCATTACATTTATCCATTCTTGAGCTTGGGCCAAGAATTCGTCTACACTCTTAGCTCTTTTTCTTTGGAGTTCCTGCCACAAGTCACCCCCAATGAGGATTCCCGTCCTCATCACCATGAGCTTAGAGCTGTCATCAACATCCCTAGCTCATGCAGCAACGTTGGCAAATCTGCTTAAATATGCCTTCAGCGTCTCTCTAGGTTGCTACTTCACATTGGCCAAAGAATCAACCTCAACCCGAGCTTCCTGTGAAGCTCGAAATGCCTTTTTGAAATCGGAAGAAAATTTCTTCCACGAGCTTATGGAGTACCTCTTGTATTGTTTAAACCACTGCCTGGCAGGCTCGACCAGAGTTGCAGGGAAAAGGATACACCTTAGATCAAGCCCGACATTGTGGGCCATCATCATGGTGTTAAACATTCCGAGTTGATCGGACGAATCTCCATCTCCATCAAACTTTGACATGTGTGGCATCCTAAAACCTATAGGATATGTTTCCGCTACAATGTTTGGAGAAAAACGCTCGAGCTCCTCGTCTGAGTCGCAATCATCCTTTTCCTTCCTGGACAAGAGTCTCTTCATTTGTTCTTCCATTAGAGCTAGTCTCTCAAGGGTTTGGTCCTTAGTCCCTAGGTTAGCTGGGGGCTGTTCAGCAGCTCCCATCCTATCATACGCGTTTGATGGGTTATTGTCCCTCCAAGCTCGAGCTTGGTTAGGTGGGGCATTCCTGTTGTCGCGTACTATGGACGAACCTCCCTCATGTTGAGTATAGCTAATTTTTTCATCCTGGGTTGGATACCTTCTCTGTGAGTTCAGATGATCGCGCAATTTGGGCTGTGAATTATATCGAGGACTCTGGGCTAAACTCAAATGATGTCTTAGATCACTCTCGGATTTGCCACCACGATGGATTTCTATCCAATAACTTTTTTTTGCGAAGCTTACAGCTCACGGTTGAGATCGAGGGTTGGATTCTCAACACGCGTTCGTGTGGCAAAATTATTCGCGGATGGGGGAGGATTTCTCCTGCTGTCCCCATAAGCTGGAATATCTCGTTGAGGACGAGGTGGTGTCGGATGTCTTACAGGTGACGGAGGATGCCTTATTGGTGAGGTTATCCTTGTTCCATTAGGATAGACTAAATTAGCCCGCATTTGTTCTACTCCAACATCCCTAGGTCTCTGTGCCTGATGCTCCGATCATGGTGCAGAGGGATTTTTTGGAGCGTTGTGCCTTCGTGAGCCTGTCCCGACCCCTCGTGGATTGTCACGGGCGTTTCTGGGAATCTGTGAAGAAGGCACCGAACTTGGGGTCGCAGTCCTGATCAATCGACTAACATGCTGATGACCCCTGTGATGGTCAGCACTTTGGTGGTGTCGCCCTGAAGGCACAGAACTTAGAGTGGCAAGTCTGACAGACCGACTCGGTTTAGACCAGTTATTCCTGTGGGACTTATGAGACCCACTTTGCCTCTTTGCGACATTAACGTTGGTTACAAGAGGGGTAACCGAGCCAAAACCTCCTCAATATGTTTGTTTGCTCTAGCGATATGGCTCCTCAACTGCATGTTTTCCATCTCGATGTCAGTTAGATAACCTAGGTTAGGGTTCGGCGGTGATGACGCCAAACTCCCAGTATCGCCCTGACCCGCCAGTTGTTTTCCCGGACATTGCTAAACATCCAGACCCCTTTCGTTGGGAACAGCAATATGATGGGCCTCCTGCCCACTAGGTTGTTCTGCCTCATTATTGTGCATCGAACGAGTGACCACCATGATGAAGATTAACTGGAACATGTGAAGCACTAATTTTCTCTCAATGAAAGCACCAAACTGTTAACGCAGTTTTTTGCCAACAGTATATTAAGAAATAAAAAGGGTAGATTAGCGCTTACTATTAAACCATAATGAAAAATCTAGAACTCACTCAAAAACACAGATCTTTTACGTGGTTCAGTGGTTAAAATCCACCTAATCCATGAGTCAATATTATTACTGTTTCTCTCTCTATTTTGGCAGAGTTTTGATAATACGGAATAATAGTCCCCTTTCCTGTCCAATATTTCCAGTATTTATAGGGGAATTCCATAGATAAGTTTGGGTAACCGTGTCCACAAATCGCGTAATTATACATATGATATATAATTAATACAGATTATTCCCCTTCGCATTGGGATATGATTTGATAACATAATAAATACGTTCTCGCTATCTCGGGTAATAAATGACATAAATACGATACAACCTGGTCATTAATGAGCGTATAAAGAATCCTTGACTCTTGATATCCTTCAGTATGCATTGTCTAATTCATCAAAAGTTGCATATCTCACCCGAGCTTATGCTTTGACAGCTATCTGACTCCGAGCTCGTAATTAATTCTAGACGCCTAACATTAGGTCTGGCCATCATGAATCTCGAGCTGCTCACATGGTGAATAATCAAATATTCTACTTGGTTATCTTTCCACGTATTTACCTACCAGCTGTACCCTAGCTGAGTGGGAGAACTCGTGCTAAAATCAGGGTACAATAGAGGTTTTATGGGGTTGAACTTTAGGATATGATTTTTGAGTTTTCATGAGTTTGTGGGGTAAGTTTTGGGGGTATCTATACTACTTATGCTGCTTTGAGATGAGTTGTAAACTTAATTCTGCGTTAAAGCTTGATTTGGGTGGATTCTGAAAAGTTCAGCTCGTAAAAATGCATGAGGATTTCTGGGTTTTGGCCTCGAGTCGCGGCCCTACTACGGCCCGTGTGTGTAAAGAGGCATAGGAAGCCTCTGATTTTGCCCAGGCGTCGCGGCGCAGGCAAGGCACGCTGCGGCGGCCCGTGTTCCCTTGATGAGAGAGCCAAGCTCTCTGACTTACAGCGAGTCGCGGCTCAAATTAGGGAAAATGACCAAAATACGGTTTTAAGCTCGGGAACCCAAATCTTAGGACTCGGGAATGATTCTACTACCCAGTTTAGTAGAATTCGAGGCCCCGAAGGCTAGTATTTTAATCTGAAGTTCTTAATTAGTTAGGGATTGATGGATGTCTATTTATTGATGCGTTGTGACTAGGTTTTTACGTCAAGGCTCGGGTTTAGAGGATCATGCTCGGGATCGCATTAATCAATCAGCTCGGGACACAGGTAAGAAAACTATTTGTGCCTGTAAAGCAGGGCATGGCCCAATTATCTATGTTTAATGCTTTATGTGAATGTTTATGACTTGTTGTGCAATGTTTGTATGACTGTGAATGAATGGCGAAGGCCAGGAATGGCGATGGCTGAGAACGGCAAAGGCTGAGGATGGCTTAGGCTAAGATCAACATTAAGCATGTTGAATGCAGGCCGCTATGGTGAGATCCTCTAAGGGTTTTGTATTCACCCACTCGGTGAAGACCATGAACCCAGTACTTGGTAAAGCGCCTAGGTTGACATAGGTTGCTATATGTTTAAGCTGTCTATAAGTGGATTGAATTTTGATATGAGTTATGTTGAGTTTTCTTGTTGGGCTTCGGCTCACGGGTGCTCTATGGTGCGGGTAAGGGCAAGGGAAAGGTTGACCAACCATGAGTTGGAGAACGTGGAGGTGACGTGTACATATTTGGCCTACCTAGCTTCCACTCCCGGGGTTGTTTAAGGAATTTACTGTAAATGGTTGATTTTGTCGCTTAGGTCGACTGTATTGAAACTTTTGAATTGTAATACATTTTTTAAACAGTATTTTGGGATCCCAATGTATGACTTTAATGAATGTCCAGATATTTTACAATCTACGTTCGTCAAATGAGTCTTTATTTTGATTTAATCACACTTTTTAACCTAAAACCTCAATTAGTGAGTTAATGGCACATTTATAAATTACATGGTAATGACTCTAAGGTAGTAGGGCGTTACATCCACCCTTATTGACTTTTGACCCTTCCAATGGTCCTAAAATTGCTTCAGATGCTACCGAACTTTTTAGGGATCCTTAGATACCTCCATGTATCACTTTGGATCCGAAAATACATTTTTAAAGTGCCTACAATCAAAACTCAAATTTCACATCTACACTATGTGAAATTCACTAAATGTTTATACCTAACTTGTATATTAACACTTATCATTTGTATTTAACCAATCATAACACCTTCATCCCTAAGATTAATTTTTTCTCCATGAAAAAACCAAACCTTATAACTCTTGTCTATCCCATTCCTAAATAAGTGTTCCTTCACTGCAATAAGTTTAATCTTCACAACGTTACCACACTTAAGACACGAACAAAAAACAAAATCAAGATTTTCTAAATTTCTTGCACAAAACTGTAAAGAAATGCTCAACACCTTCCCTATATTTCACTAATAGCTTATCCGAAGATAATCAATTTCTATCTATTGTAAATTTTCTAAGAAACAAAACAAACATGCTATAAAATTCAAATTTTGGGAAAGACTCCCCTATTAAAAAAAAATATATTTACTATATTAAAAAATAATTGGGCAGCATCTCCCCTACTTTTATAGCATATCTCAAACTCATATAGTACATATAGACATCACATAATACACAAAAAGCAAACAACCATCAACATGCATAAGTATAAATCAATATCAAACATGCATAACTAGCAATGTTATTATCTTGAAAAAAAACTGGGCAACATTTCCCTTATTTCTACAACATTTCTCAATTTCAAAAAGTACCTATACACAAAATATAATACACAAATATCAAACAATCAATCAACATGCATAATACCAATCTTATATCACCGCAGCACCCAGTCCTAGAACCTATCTTCACTAATTTTTAATCATAAATTCCACTAAATTTAATATCACTATATCTTTCAATATATATATATACTAATAAAGTTTGGGTAAATTACCTCGTGCTATCCACAAATGGGATCACCACCAAATCCAATCAACCAAAACAAAAAGCACCAAACCTAACCACAATTGAACATTTACAATTAAAAATTAATACTAATTATATTACAAAAATAATTTAAATTATTGAAATAAATTATAACAAAAAATTTAAATTAATGTGAAATTTATTTAACCTGATTAAAAATATTATTAATTTAAATTTAAACTTAAACTAAACTACATCTTATCTTCTTTATAATCCTTATACAATAAAATTTATAAACTTAATTCTACATTCCTAATCCTAATTCTACAATCAATTTACTAACACTAAAATAAACATTTAATTATATATCTATATATTTATTTATATATATTAATGAAAAATAATTAAAAAAAAATACAAATCGTGGGGAGGTCTTAGAATTGGGAGGGGCGGCGGAGACCCGTGGGGGAGGGCGGAGCCGCAGGGGAGGGGCTCTCAGAATTGGGCCGAGAAGGGAGGAGATCATGGGGAAGGTCTCGAAATTGGGAGGGGTGGCAAAGACCTGTGGGGGAGGGTGAAACCATTGGGGAGGGATTCTCGGGGGTGACGGAGGGGCAGAGGCGCGGAGTTCTTAGGTCGAGAGGGGCTCAGGAGGGCCTGGGTTTGCAGTCACTTGTGCGCCTTTACAATTTTTCGTGTGAGGGGATCAAGAGGGAATGAGGAAGATGAACCCAAATTTTGACCTATATTAAGGTTAGCTTCGGTGCTAAACCGACGCTACTGCCTATAAACCGACGTCATATTGTTCAATAACGTCGGTTTAGCACCGACGCTAACTTGACTAATAATGAAACACAACATTTCATTGGAACAGAAGTGTCGATTTTGAACCGACATATTTGAGCCTCATACACCAGCGTCGAGGTAGTAACCAACGCTGTTGGTTAATGATGGAGTCAATTTTGAACCGACACTATTGAACTAAGAATAGCAATAGAATCGGTTCACATTGTAAACCGACACTAATAAGCGACGTTGTAGGTCCTTCTTGGCATAGTGATTATATTACTTTTAGATAAATTATCATTTTTGAAAAATGAAAAAAAAATCTATTAAGCATAAATACGCGACAAAGAAAAATATACTAAACATGAACACATTCCATATTAAAAATTGTTACTTATCAATTCCAAAAAAAATGTTACTTATGAAAATAGAGAAATTAGAATGTGCAAAAATAGTAAATTTCCACAATTAATCCATGAGTGTTTTTTTTTCTTTTTTACATCTCATTAGTCATTTTATAGAAAGCATCCTTTATGGTTAAAAAAACGTCTATTTCTTTCCTCCCGTTCTTTTAAATACTTATAAATAATGTGTCAAACATTTATTGCAATAAGCAGGCAATAAAAAAAAAGTCAAAAATATTTATGTATACATATTGTCTTGAAAGGGTGTAATAGTTGAGGAAAAAAAAATTAAATCAACATAGGGTGTTACTATTGGCACACTTTTTTTCTTCTCACACGTTTTCTAATAAAACCCCTCTTAAAATTTAAAAATAAAAGAATTTCTTTTGCACACCGCTCTTAAATTTTTAATAAGTACAATATTATCCATAAAACTTTCTTCCCACATCGCTTTATATTATTATTACTAAATAATACAAATATTATTAAAATCATTATCTCCTAAACAAAACTAAAATTTAAATCATTGTCACTAACGTAAAATACCCATGATGATTAATGACTTCATGTCATGATCAATGTTATGTATTTTACATCTCATTTTCATGGCTTAATGACCTTTCTTTCTCATTTATGTTTTTATTTAATCTTTGTAATGATGTAAATTTTGAGTGACTTGTTGTTGTCATACACAATTTTAAGAATAAAATACAATAAAAAAAATTCATACATATAATACAAGAAAAAAAAAACTCATTAGAATTAATTTCTTTAGCATCTCCACATCCACATCCATATTCATATATATATTTTGTTCATCCATTTCTTTTTAGTTTTGATTTTTTAAATTGATAATCTAACATTTTTTTAATGTTTACACATAATATGCTGAGAGGATGTGTGTTATGAATTAAGATTTATAATTCTAATTGTTTGAGAATATTTATGTCAATTTACACATGATTATGTTTGTAAATAGCTAATTAATTACCCATTAATAAAAGGGTGAGGGGAGAAAAAAAAGTGTGTGTCAATAGTCAGACACATCTTGGAAGTCTTTATGATCATTGTCATTTGATCCCAATCTCGGGATCTTGTGGCCAATTTCTTTGACAAAACGTCTTTGAGATGCTTATACTCGAGATGAGTCTGCATCAATGTCGTTGGATGTGAATTTTTTTGTAATACCCATTGAGTAATTGGGGATTTGTCTCATAATCTATGGAATCTTTCATTATATATATAAAAAAAATAGTCACACCCATCAACAAAATATATAAAAATTTGAAGAAAGTAAAAAAAAAAATTGATATTTATCACCATCTTTCAACTTAATGCATGTTTATCACTTTACTTAATTATTTTTGTATAACTAAATACTTTAATATGTCGATTTTTATACTTTGTATATATATACATATAGGAGGATTCTTCGGTGCACCCCCCAAGAAGGGGCACACTGGTGCACTCCCTTGGTGTTTTGGGCCCGGGAAGTATTTTCGGAAAAAAAAAAATTATGGCCGTGTATATTGTAGTTATTTAGAGCATCTTGTAAATTTTCAGAAAAATTTTGAATAATTTACACTGACAAAAATAAGTTTCAAACAGGTTACCTTCCACGTGCATAAAAAAACAGTCATGTGTACAACAAACTATTTGAACTTCGTTTTCTACACTGTAATTATTCATAATTTCTCAACAGGATGTTCTAAGTAACTACAATATACACAACCAAAAAAAAAACTTTGCGCCAAAAATACTTCCCAAGTAAAAAACTAGAGGGGGTGCACCGGTGCCCTTTTTAGAGGGTGCACTAGAGAAGTATCCATACATATATATTCATGTACTTACATTGACATCAATTATACACCAAATATATCATTTTATTTGTAGAAAAGGCTTAAAGAGTAAGTAGTACAAGTAGTAAATTGTCACCACCACCTTTACTTAGCATACAAATATATATAGTGTATAACAAAGTTTATCCTTGAATACAACAATACTAAAATTCTAAATTTACAAAAACTTTATTGAAAATACATAAACTATTGTTTATAACTTCAAACCATACAGTACTCACAACCAAATAAAAAAACTTTATTTTTCATACAAATCTTAATACTTTTAGAAATAATTTGCGTGGCATTACTACACCTTAACATAAAACTATAGATGTGTCCAACCGATAAATTTAAAAGCCTTACGTAAATTACAAAGTTCACGAAATACTTTTAAAGCTTTATGTAAATTATAAAGTTCACAAAATACTTTTAATGAAATATAGATATAAAATCAAGTTTCTCGTTTATTTATAATATAGCATCGCAGAACTCCACTCCCTTCAGGTCAGTCCCATATGTATAGTCATGTTGGCTCCACGTATACTCATCAACAATTTATACTTGGGGCATCTTACCTACAACACAAACATTATCTGATGAGCTAAGCCTCAGTAAGCATAATAACTAACTCATATCCATTAAAATAAGCATGCAACATGTTATATATTTTCTTTCTTTCACTTTCCTTTCTATGGGCTGTAGAGGATGTTGATGCCGACATTATATAGGGAATCACATTCCCACCTAAACATAAACATTATAATAGGGAATTTCTCCCTCGTAAACATTAATTATATTGGGAAGTATGTCTCTCTTATTACATTTTGGGACATAGGTCTCCCAAGCAGCACCTCTAATTTAACGCTTTCAATAACTTATCTGTAAACATTAAGCATGCTTATGCATAATAAATATAACATGCTTGAAAATAACTTATGCATTAAAATAATATGGCAGAATAACATGTAAAGCATATTAATGCACATAAGACACGTAATAGACTTATGTTGTAGATGAGGATTCTACTTACCTCGTGTCTTGATAAAACAATCGAAATTGTTAGCTTCCTGATAAAAACACAAACTATTAACTTACATAAAATTTACATGATATATTTTTAGTTTACAATCGCTATTATTCTTTTTTTCCTATTTTATTATTTATTTTATGTCCAGGCATATGGTCATACTATAATTGTCCATGGTAAGATCCCAGTCTAATAGTCGTGGTCATGGTCATACGGATATGTCCAGGTCATAATACCAGTCCATAATAATAGGGAACAATGTCATATAATGAAAGTCCATATAATTGTCCACATAGTGGTATAAAAAGTTCATAATAGTTCAAAGTGTGACCATAGCCTATATAAATTTTAGTATTATAATGACACATTAAAATAGTTTATATTTTAATTTTGGCATTGTAACGGTAGAGTAAAATAATCTATATTTAAATTTTAGCATTATAACAGCATATTAAAATAATCTATATATAAATTTTGGCATTGTAACGGCATATTAAAATAATATATATTTTAGCATTATAACGGCATATTAAAATAATCTATATATAAATTTTCGCATTATAACGACATAGTCAAATAATCTATGTATAAACTTTGGCATTATAACAACATAATCAAATAATCTATATAAATTTTGGCATTATAACGCCATAGTAAAATAATATATATATATAAATTTTGGCATTATAACGACATAGTAAAATAATCTATACATAAATTTTAGCTAAATAATTGAACTGAAAGGCTCGGGAAGGAGCTTACCTAAAAGGTCTTCGTAGGCTAGCGCTACAGACAGAACCTCACCTAGATCTTAGAGATTTAGAACTTTAAAAGAGTGCTAAAAAGATTTTTAGACAGAGTGAGAGAAAGAAAATGAGGTTTTGTAATTCAAAATTAATTTTGAAAGAGCCTATTTAAGGGAAACATTTGGTTACTATGCTGCATAGTAAAATAATAAAATATCCAAAATATCAAGCATAGTAATTTATTGAAGTCATCACTACATAAGCGCATTGTATCACTACTATATTAACATGAGGGACCCATGGGGTGAACCCCGCTGTGGGACCGACTATGAATAGTGTCATGAATAGTACCCAGTGAGTAGTAACAAAAAAAAAATGAAAACTTCCCAATCTTCTTATTTTACTTAGTTCAACATTTTTTACTCAAACTTTTCTGAAAAACTTCTCTAACATCCATAAATTAATTATCTTCATGTGTTAGTTACTTCAACAACTAAGAATTGTTAAAATCCCACAATAGAATATTGTTACAACAACTATATCCCAAACGGCCAGGTTACTGTTTCCAACAGTCATAACGACTAGTGTTTTTTCCTATAAATATTTGTTCCTTCAACCATTTGTTTGCAACAACTTCTTCATCTCTTATCCTTCTAGATAAATTAATCCTCCAATCATGAATTTCTTTTTATTACTCATAACTTTAGTGATTGTTTGCTTGTACTTTGCATCATTCTATGAGTATTATACTAATGAAGTGCCCATGGATATTATAGTTGTGTTTTCATTAGTTATTCTTCCACTTTACTTAATTGCTCTAGCCTTCGATTAACATTGTATTGTACTCAAAAGTATGAATAAAAAACGATATCTTCTCTTATTTTTCATTATTGTCATAATACATTTGTAGAAATGAGTGGGAGTTACAATCTTCCCTCCTTATAAATTTTCGTCCTCGAAAATATAGAATATGTTGGGATATTTAGATTATCTTCTTTTGTTTGACTTCCCCACAATACCTTGACTTCTATTGTTTCTCCCACATAGCCTCTTCTATTGTTTGACTTCTCCACAATACCTTGACCAAAGGTATTTCTTTATTTCTTAAGACCTTATTCTTTCGATCCAAGATTTGGATAGGTTTTTCCTCATAGGTAAGGTCTTTGTCCACCTGGATAACTTCATGCTACAACACGTGACTGGAATTAGGAATATATTTCTTCAACATAGACACATGGAAGACATCATGTACATCCAATAACTCTGGTGGCAGTGCCAATTTGTAGGCCACTTTTTCAATTCGGTCTAATATTTCAAAAGGTCCAATGAACCTCGGATTCAACTTTCCTTTTTGTCCAAATATCATAACACCTTTCATTGGTGTTATTTATAGAAATACTTTTTATCCGACTTGGAACTCTAATGGTCTTCTTCTTTGTTTGCATAGCTCTTTTGTCGGCTTTGGGTTATTGCTATCTTATGTTGAATTTTTCAAACTAATTTTGTTGTCAACATCATAATATCTGGCCCAGTCTACTTGTAATGACCCACTACTCTAGACTTTTGGACCATTAACGAAACTATACATACAAATCTTTAATAAAACTTACATTTGCGAAAATACCACAACTTGATTAAAAAAAACTTGTAGAAATAAGAGTTACTTACATAAAATATCAAGAAGGATATGGGATCCCATTGTCTTAAAAACAAAACATAATTTGAAATAAAATGAATTACATAGAAAGTGCGGAAAAATACATATAAAACCATAAAAACAAGACTACATCCTCGAAAATCGAACTCTCGACTCCTTGACTCCATTCACCACCGATACACATTCCCCAAGCATCCACGAATCTTACCGCCACTATAGCTATTTTCCTGCACATGTAAACAAAAAGGAATGAGCCTAATGCCCAGCAAGGAAAAATCTAACACATAGTTCATATACATAAATTTCATAAGAAACATAAAAACTTAACATAACACTTATATCATGCACATACTATAATGGCCATTATTACTTGGGGTCCCATAGACTAATCAAGTCATATGCCCATTAGATTAGTGGGGTCCTACTAGCTAAGTAGGTCATATGCCCATAATCTATTTGGGGCTTGTTAGTCAAATGGGTCATATGCCCAAGCCTACAAACATACATATTTCATAACATATTTTATAACATATTTCATAGCATAAAACATAAGCTAACATAAGCATATAACATATAGATTCTATCCTATTTTCCTTACCAAAGTTACCGGGATATGAGGACAGAGTTGGGACTTTTGGAACACTCCTAAAACCATATATAACAGGGTGAGTAGATTTGAAGAAAAAGTAATGTAAGGAATGGAAGGACTAAACATTTAAGAAACATACTTACCAAAACCTTTTTGCTCAAGAACTTAGATTTCCTAACCAAAATAAAATTAAGGTTAGAGGCTGAGTAGAAGACTATGAGAACTTGAAAGAAAGTACAGAATTGAACTAGAGTTTTGGGTTACCTTGAAGACTTGTAAGACCAATCTACACCTCAAACCGAAATACTATAAAACCTTACTTCCCAAAGTGTTTGATAAGCTTATGATTCCCCAACCCAGGTGTTTACACTCTCACACTCACTTAGCACTTCCAGCCTCTGAACTTAGAGCAAAAGATGAATAATGGCTGGGTACTAGGTCCTATTTATAGAGTTTAGGAATGAAAGGATCTTAATTTTACTTGAATAAAAATAATAGTTTTTTAGGTGAAAATAATTTGAATAATCGTTCAGCAGAGGCTGAAGACTCGTTCAAAAAGGTGCTGGACTTATCAAGAGGTTGAATGGATGAATGGAAAACAAATTCAAAATGTTTCAAAATATGCTGAAGGAGGCGATATATCGCCTGGGCCAGTATGCCCGAGGCTGTCGTGCATCGTCTCGTGTTTTCCGTATCTACATGCTGCGATATATCGCCCCCTATAGCTGCGATATATTGGCACACGCTGATTAATTAAACACAAAATTACACATTTTTAGCTAAGTTTGAATGGAGTAAACAGCCTTGACTAAGCCCTCGACGTATTCAAAGCTGCTGACTGACCTTATAGCATTCAAACTTTTACCCTTATTAAATTTAATCCTCAAAATACTTAATCCTTAATCATCCATACATAACATGTGCTTAAAATCCTATTGGTACTTATCTAAACCTTATAGTATAATAAATATTATCCTTAATATCAGTCATATAATCAAACCTTAGGTTAACATTAATATTCTTAAACTATAGGTTAAACTTAGAAAATCTACAAGTACTACTATGAGTGTCCAAATAATTCCCTGTCTGAACCAAAAATCCACAGTTACAAAGATAATGCTATAAATACTATAATACTACTATCTAACTAGCTAAGTAAAGTTCTTGGACTCTACACTGCTGCTCTATGTAGTTTCTTTCACCCGCCTAATGCCAATGGATAGGAGATCGACATTTTCGCCCATATAACGCTTCATACGGTGCCATCCCTATGGTTTCCTCATAACTGTTATTATAAGCAAATTCAATCAGCGGTAAATACTTACTCCACGATCTTTCAAAGTCCATGACACACGCTCTTAGCATATCTTGAAGAGTCTGTATAGTCCTTTGTTATGATTAATTCCCTAAAAGCATGTAAAGACATTTTATTGGTTTTAAATAAAAGTACAATTTTATTATATTTGAATGTTATAATTATTGTTTGAATTAATTATATAATAATATCAAGAAAATTCCCTATTTATTCATGAGAATATGATCTTGTATTAGTATGAGAGAATTAAGATCATATATAATGAATAAAATAGTCAGTAACATACTATAGTATGGAATATTTAATGAATGGTTACTAGTACGGTTTTCTAAGCATACGAGATGTGAGTAATCTAGATTCAGATTACTGATGTGGATAGGCATCTTAGTAAAGGTGATGTATATAATAGAGATTATATATGACATGACCGATGAGAATTAATTATCTTTATAAACTTGTCGTTTGACATACAGATTTAATTCTTATAATAATATATGATCCTTTGTAGATCAATCTAAATCCTGAGTATCCATGAATTCTTGTTTATATTTATTGGATCTTTTGATTCACTTGTTAATGTCTCTTAGAATAATGAGGCTAATATCATGGATGGCAGGGAACATGAATTATAATATTGGAATTCATGCTTTTCTAACAGATTGAATATTAGTTCCCTTAAGGGTTAATTCTGGAATTGAAAAATTATTGAGCTCAAATCTATAATTATATTATAGATTAATTATTCGCTAGTGAATTAATGGTACTTAAGGATCAAGAGATAATTAGAAGGGTAAAACAGTAATTTTGACCAGCTCTAATTAACGAACCAATAATGGAGGATAGAACTACATATATTGATTATATCAATGGACTACAAGAGAAAACTCTGTAAATATAATTCTATAAATACTTAGAGTGCAATTCCATATTTATAGTGGAGTAATCATGGAATTAATAAATAAGATTATTAGATTAAAGAGTTTGATTAATAATGTGGTTTATTGGAGCTTCGTATTATAGGTCCATGTCCCCAAATCACCTCTGTCCTACACCGTCAAGGTTAAGGATGTCAAAAGAAAGATTTGTAGAGAGAATGACTAAATTGTAAAGGAATTAATTTTCCTAGGCAAGGAAATAAATATGTGATAATTATGGGTAATTGATTAATTGTGATTTAATTAATTATTTAACTATATAGTTTTTATTTTGCAAAACTATAGGTTGAAATTAATATTAATCTTGTTTGGATTAATATAAAGAGAGAGAATAATAAATATCTTATTTAAAATATGATATTTATTTATTTTAAAACTGATATTTAAGATAAAGTTAATTTTGAATCAACCAATATTTATGTTGGGATAGATATATTGTCTCAAAATTTGATTAAACAAAAAATGAGAAAATTAGGGAAACCCTAACAGGGTTGGGCGACATATGCTGTACAACACGGTGTGTAGCGCCTAACTCATAGATTTTTATCCCCGTGATCTGAATTTCAAATTTCAAATAATTTTTGTTTAATCAGTTATTTAATTATTCTTTTTAAATATGATTTAAATAAATAAATAAATATAAATATCATATCAATTTTATTTTGAATTTTATTTTTAATAAAATAAAGATTATTTAATTAGATTAAATATTTTATACAAGTATGATAGTACGTGACTTTCAGGAGGAACTTTTCATTATTTTTATGAAATTAAAAATATAGACTCTCTCGTTCATTCCCGGTAATGTAATAAACATCAAATTACCTCTAGGCTCACCCTGAGCCCAAAAATTAATCTCGTTATGACCAAACTACTAATTTGCATTCTAAGATCGTCTCATGTCGAATAGCTCGAACAAATCCACATTATAATGTGGTCTCATCCATAAATCATAAACATGCACATAAATATACAGATATGCCCTCAACGGGCCAAATTACGAAAATGCCCTTCTAATGATAAGTGAACCCACATGCATGCAATTATCATCATATAATCATGCATTTAATCACATAATAGCATAATAAATCAATTATGGCATTCCTGACCCCCTAATCCAAGCATTAAGCCACCTTAGGGATTTTGGGACATTACACCGCTGTGGGACCCACTATGAATAGTGTCATGAATATTACCCAATGAATAGAAACAAAAAAAAATGAAAAATTCCAAATCTTCTTATTTTACTTAGTTCAACATTTTTTACTCACAAATTTTTCTGAAAAATTTCTCTAACATCCATAAATTAATTATTCTCACGTGTTAGTTACTTCAACAATTGTTAAAATCCCACAATAGAATACTGTTACAACAGTTATATCCCCAACGATCAGGTTACTGTTTCCAACCGTCAGATCACTATTTACCAATGGTCATAATGGCTAGTTTTTTGTCCTATAAATACTTGTTCCTTCAACTATTTACTTGCAACAACTTCTTCATCTCTTATCCTTCTAGATAAATTCATCCTCCAATCATGAATTTCTTTTTATTGCTCATAACTTTAGTGATTGTTTGCTTGTACTTTGCATCATTCTATGAGTATTATACTAATGAAGTGTCCATATGGATTTTATAGTTGCGTTTTCATTAGTTATTCTTTCATTTTACTTAATAGCTCTAGCATTCGATTAACATTGTATTGTACTCAAAAGTATGAATAAAAAAATGATATCTTCTCTTATTTTTCATTATTGTTATAATACATTTGTGGAAATGAGTGGGAGTTACATAAATCATCTTTAGAAGTTTGCTAAATTGAATATGAAATTAGAGATTGTTTCTTAGATATATTTTAGGAGGATTCTCTGCTGCTTCCTCAAAAATAGGCACTGGTGCACCTCTTTCTAGTTTTTGGATCGGGAAGTATTTTCAACGAATTTTTTTTATGACCGCATACATTGTAGTTATTTAGGGAATCCTGCAAATTTTCAAAAAAATTTGAATAATTTACAGTGCTGAAAATAAGGTTTAAGCATATTACATTTCACGCGCATAAAAAAACAGTCACACGTGCAACAAACTATTTGAACTTTGTTTTCTACACTGTAAATTATTCAGAATTTCTCAAAAATTTGCAGAATGCTATAAATAACTACAATATATACGGAAAAAAAATTGCGCCGAAAATACTTCCGGAGCCAAAAACTAGAAGGGACTGCCTAGTGCACAATACTCTATTTTTTTCTATTCGCATATGAAACTTCTTCATAGCACAAGAGTAAAAAAAGAAGAGTTCGGTTGTTTCCCAACATTACAAATTTCTATAATAACAATACATTCTATAATTGACTAAGAAAAAAAAATAGAAATGATAAATGAGTGATCAAGAAACAGATTAAAACACTTATAGTTAGTTCCTTATCCACAACGAGTCAATTATTCCTTATCCTTGTTCCTTCCATAAGACAAAAGAATTATTATTATTATTGTTATTTGTTATTAAAAATTGGAGAAAATAATAATAGTATTAATAATCCAAAATTATATAATATAAACCAGCTTGTAAGGCTTATATTGATTAATTAGTTAGGATTCTGCGTCAAGTGAGTTAAAGCAATCACATCGATAGCACCACCAGAAGATGGCCAGACGAAGTCATAAGAATATTAATATACATAATATATAAATATATATTTATATATATAATTAAGAAAATCGACCATATAATAAAAGTCTTTGTAGATACATTTTTTATAAAAAAATCCCATATAATTATATGTTTTAATTAATTAAACTAGTGAAATGAAATACTTCATATATTATTACAAAATTAATGAAAAAAAGCATTGCGTTGCTTTTCTTGTATTTATAGGAATAAACACTTATATTTAAGGATTTGAAATAAAATGAATTAGTATTAGTATTTAGTATATGTTTTGTCAAAATATAAAAATAGATAACTATTCATTTTATACTACACAGCAACTATTGACAAAACTAAAATATCAATTTACAATTTTTTAGGGGGTACACTGAATCAATAGAAGAATTCAAATTGATGAGCTTATATATAAATATTTGGAGCATTTCTTTTTAAATTAATTTAAACAATAAAATAAAGCTCATATATATGTGTATATGTGAGTTTACTAGTCAATTATGAAGTTGATTTGGTAATGATATGATTATGACAAAAAAGGATACAAAGTCCTTCCTCCAAACTAATCAATATTAATTATATTAAGACCAAAAATGTAGTCTTTATTAAAGAGATTATTAATAATGCAAGCTTTAACACCCTGCTTTGAACTAAAAATTTGAGTACAGAAGTCGTAAGTGTTGGTTCCAAGATTCAACATTAATTTTTGGTTGACTAATCAATCCAAACTATTTATATATAGTTCAATCTAGCCGCTTGCATGCAGTGATTAATCAAATTCAAATCTCCTACATATATATATATATATCCACATGAAGTTGGCTCCACATTATGGTCTCCTCTCCAAACTCTCGAAATTATTAACACTTGTTGTTCCTCTAGACGTATATACTTTAAGGTAACACACTTTAAATTTTTAGATCTCAATGTTATTATTTCTTATACCAATTGATACTAGTACTTTTAAGAAAAAGCCTTTCAATTGGCTGATCTCAATGATAGTTCTCACTTCTCATTGTGACTTTTGTTTTATCGTTTTATTATCAGCAGAAAATTCTATCCATTGAAGGGAGAAACTATTTTCTCAAATATTGCGTTTTTGGAACTAATTAGGATGATAAAGTAGGCTTAATTTCAAATCATTAAGCGGGTATGAGTTATTTATTTAAGATCTTATATGCAAGTTATTATTATTATTATTATGAAAAAAAATCCACCTGTATAAATATTTATCATTTTTTTAAAATGAAGACATTTTTTGGAACTCTCAATTAAATAACATAACAATTTGTTTAAATATAAAAAACCAAACCACAAATTTTAATTTTAACCAAAAATAAGAACAAATATTAATAATTTAAAATTAAAAAATCTTAGTAGAACCAAAATTATATATAAAATTAAAAAACATAATCGCGATTCGCACAATCTTTTTTAATAATTAAAAATATATATTTTTAATTTTTTTTTAGATTGTGGGGTAGAGATTCATTTTTATCCTACCCGTATCACATGTTCCTTATATGGACATGTGAGAGCATCTTGACCGAAGTTCTTTTCATGACGGTGTTCATTGTATAGCGAACCTTCTGTAGGATTTTCGAGAAATTTTGAATAATAGGAGTTATTATAAACTTTTAGATCTTGTATTTTGTCAAAATGTTAATAATAAGAATAGATAGATTGGTTATTTGAACACTTTATTTTGGCATATACCCGTTTTGGCACTTTACTTTTAAAAATTAACCTTTAAACTATATATTTATTCAAAAGTTTAAAAATTATTTATAAAAAGTAAATTATATATTTATATAATTTATATTTTCTGTAAGGATTCACATCATTTTGAACCATGTATTTTAGCTAATTACATATTTGGACAATTTATTCTTAAAAATTAACTTGTGGATCTCGTATTTTGTCAAAATGTTAAAAATAAGAATAAATAGATAAATTATTTGAACCACTTGTATTTTTGTAGATTACCCATTTGAAGTTAAAAACTAACTTTTGGACTCATGTTCTATCAAAATGTTAAAAATATAAATAGATAGATTATTTATTATTATATATAAGTATTTTTAATTAACATCTATTATAATTATAATTATTATTATAATAAAAATGAGAAAAAAGAAGAGAAAATAGATAGAATTTTTCCCTTGATTTATTAATAGCTATAAATTAGAAAAGTAGAATTCAAATGAGAAAAAAAATGGCGTTTATTATTATATTTATATTTATAATGTAATTAAACAATTATTGTAATTAAATATCTAATTAAATTTGATTCAAATTATATATTATTTAAATAAATCAAATTAGAATTTAAATTTAAATTATATATGTCATTAAAATATATTTTTGTAAAACTATTTACATTTAAATAAAAAGCATAAATAATTTGAATAAATATTTATTATGACCATAAATTAGAAAAAGTATAGTAAAAAAATGAGAGAAAAAAAACACAAAAACTTTTTGCTCTCAATTATTTAAGCACGTGCTTATGTATAACTTGTCAATAATTTATTCAATTTTAATTGGTTTAAATTAATTTATTTATTTGTATTTATAGATATGAATGGTTGCTAAAAAAATGAATTAAAAAATAGAAAAAATGAGAAAATGTTAGAATATAAATACATAAAATAAAGGATTTGGTTGAATTTGATTTTAATTGGTTTATATTAATTAATTAATTAATTAATTAATATATATGTATATATATATATATCTATAATTATGTATATATAATTGGTTTATAATTATTATTATAATAAAAATGAGAAAAAAAAGAGAGAAAATAGATAGAATTTTTCCCTTGATTAATTAATAGCTATAAATTAGAAAAGTAGAATTCAAATGAGAAAAAAATGGTGTTTATTATTATATTTATATTTATAATGTAATTAAACAGATATTGTAATTAAATATCTAATTAAATTTGATTCAAATTATATATTATTTAAATAAATCAAATTAGAATTTAAATTTAAATTATATATGTCGTTAAAATATATTTTTGTAAAACTATTTACATTTAAATAAAAAGCATAAATAATTTTAATAAATGCTTATTATGACCATAAATTAGAAAAAGTATAGTAAAATAATGAGAGAAAAAAAACACAAAAACTTTTTGCTCTCAATTATTTAAGCACGTGCTTATGTATAACTTGTCAATAATTTATTCAATTTTAATTGGTTTAAATTAATTTATTTATTTGTATTATAGATATGAATGGTTGCTAAAAAAATGAATTAAAAAATAGAAAAAAAGAGAAAATGTTAGAATATAAATACATAAAATAAAGGATTTGGTTGAATTTGATTTTAATTGGTTTATATTAATTAATTAATTAATTAATATATATATATATATGTATATATATCTACGATGATAAGTTATGTTTTCCAAAAAAATTTGTGTTACTATTTTCAGATAGTGAAACAAAATGAACCAAAATTATAAATGTTACCAAAAAAAAATAACATTAAACATACATATATCCAATAAATACAAGGAAAAAGAAATGCATACAAAAAGAGAGGATCTTCTTGAAATTCTATAAACAAAATAAAAAATAAATAAAAATCATTGAATCAATTATAAAACTCGTAACACAATTAATTTAAATCCACACATAAAACACTGAATGTCAACTCTTTGAAATGGTACACTGTTGGGTTAATATTCAATACCAAACTAACGATGACTCTTTGAAATTGAATTTTTATACACTCAAAATTAGTAATAATAATTGAAAATGAATTATCAATAAAAATGATGTTATACCCAGATTTCGAGCCACGAGAAGTGTGACCTCGAAAATCGGATGCATAGTGAATGAACTTGTAAAGTCTGGAATATGTTCGAAGTCTAAACATCGAGCCTGCAAAGCTGAGACGACTTCGAAAATGGTGGCCTCGAAATCCCCACGAGCTCGAAAGGTAGGCCCCGAGGTGCATCTGTTCTCAAGGGTGACCTCGGATCATGGGCTCCGAGCCTGACGCGCCTACAAGTTCTCGAAGTCATGTGGCCTCGGGAGATGTTATTAGCTCGAAAGTTGATAAGAGACCTGGGAGAATAAGGCCTTGGTGATATAGGATAATAACCTTGAATATCCTAATGAGTCATCTATAAGAGACGCGGTCTACATTTATTACTGTAAATCCCCGAAAATCATGGGATATTATTTGATCAGTTATACGCCCCCTGGTCTTCAGGGGACGTTTCCTTTTATATCGGATTACAGGCATTTAAGGCCATTTAATTTATTTGCATAAAAAGAGTAACTACCCAAAATATGTGGGATAGTATTCTGAAATCTTCTCTATAAATAGAGAGGTCATGCACCATTGTAAATGACCGAACTTTTGTGAGCTTAAGGAAAACTCTGGAGAATTCATCCTTGAAGGATTTTCAGAGATATTCTTAAGTCTTAATAAGAAAGACTCGTGGACTAGGCAGATTTAACTGCTGAACCATGTAAAAAATCGTATTTATATTATCATATTTTTATTGCCCATTACTAGTTATTGTTTACGTGCTCTTCTTTCACTGTTGACGAAAAACGGCGTCAACAAATGAACACACTATTTTCACTATTATAAGTGAAAGAGTTTTCTCTAGAGAATTAGAATTTAAGTATTCTTTACTAATGAACTTCAACTCTATTTATAATGAAGTATTGGGGTAAGCTTGTTAATTTGATCATAAATACATTATTTTTAAAAAAAATGTTATGCTCTTTACGTTTTTTTTTTTAATTTTATTTAAAATAGATAATTTTTGTTTTTTTTCTTTAATTCTTAATTATTAATATTAAAAAAATTTAAATATGAATAAAAAAATATTTTTTACGTCTTTATAATATTTTAGATAGATATTTTTGTTTTCTTCTTTAATTATGAATTAATCATATATACATTTTCAAAAGAAAATTTGCGAATTAAAAAATGTGATAAAAGGAAAAAAAAAATGAGTGTTTTAAAGCAATTTTAAAGTGTCATATTATTTTATTAGGCTCTACTTTATATAAATATATATAGTTAGATTTATAAATTTTTAAAAAAATTAGATAGATATTTTTTTCTTTAATTATTAATTATTCAATAAATACATTTTAATTTTCTTTTGTAAATTAAAAAATGTGAAAAATGAGAAAATAGAAGGAGTGCTTTGAAACAATTTTAAAGTATCACATCACTTCCTTGGGGCTCTCCTTTATGTAAATATATTTTTTTTTTAAAATTTGATAGATATTTTTGTTTTATTCTTTAATTATTAATTAATCATAAATTCATTTTTTTTTTGTGAATTAAAAAATGTGAGAAAATAAGAAAATAGAAAGAGTGCTTTGAAATAGTTTTAGAGTGTCACATCACATCTTGGGCTCTCCTCTAAATAAATATATAGATTGCAATGTTAAAGTTTTACACTTTCTATAATTAAATATTTAAAAATTATTTATTAAATATGATAAACTAATTAATATATAAGTGCAACCACTTTTTTGGTTGCGCCGGTGCAGCCAGTAATGTATTTCGATACCTAAATAATTTCTTTTATGATGGTGTATATTGTAGTCATTTAAGACATCCTCTAAATTTTCAAGAAATTCTGAATAGTTTACAGTGCCAAAAACAAGATTGTTACACACGTATCTATTTTTTTTTGCATGCGTGTGTAAAGTTTAATTGTTTGAATCTTATTTTCGACACTGTAAATTGTCCAAAATTTATTGAAAATTTGCAGGAAGTCTTAAATGACTACAAGTTACACCGTCATAAAAAAAAATTGGAAAAAAATTATTTAAGTGCCGAAATAGTCAAATGGCTGCACCAAAGTGGTGCCCAATATATAAGTGATATATTATATGTTTTAGATATAGGCTATAAAAATTATTTTTATTTTTTAATATTAATGTGGATATTTATGTTAATTTACTAAAATAATATTTTAGTAAAAATCAATTAATTAGAATGAGTGAGGAGATAAAAAAAATAGAGTGTAAGGGATTCTACTTTTTTGGACCTTGTGTTTTGCCTCATTACCTATTTGGACCATTTGTTTTGACAAATTACTTTTTGGACACTGTCTTTTGTAAAATGATTTAAATAGACTCCTAAACTCAATTTTGATCAAAACTTTTTGAACTAAAATATCAAATAATTCACCAAACTAACAATTCATAACAAAAACGCAACTATTTTGCCTAACAATTGTGTTGTTATATTCATTTTTTTGTTTATCAAAATCAAGTTTAGAGTTCTATTTAAACAATTTTACAAAATAAAAGTCCAAAATATAATTGGTCAAAACACATAGTCCAAAAAAGTATAAATCCTTATCATTATTGTTGACGCGTTTTTTCACCAACAGTAGATTAAGCAATCAAATAGGTTGATTAGTGCTAAATTATAAACCGTAATGAAATAATTAAAGCCCTCTCAAACACACACAACTTTTACATGGTTCAGTGGTTAAAAACCACCTAGTCCACGAGACACTGTTATTGCTTTTTCCTCTCAATTTCTGCAGAGTTTTAGTAATATAAAAATGGTCGTCTCAATCCCTGTCATTTATTCCTGATATTTATAGAGGAATTTCTTGGACAAGTTTGGGTAACCGCGTGAATAAATAAGGTATACATTTAATACAGATTATTCTCATTTACATTGGTATATGATTTGATAACTGTTGACGCTGTTTTTCGTCAATCAGTGAAAGAAGAGCACATAAACAACAAACAACAATGACCAATTAAAATATAACAACACAAAACACGATTTTTACGTGGTTCAGCAGTTAAATCTGCCTAGTCCACGAGTCTCTGTTATTAAACTCAAGATTATCTCTGAAAATTCTTAAGCATGAATTCTTCAGAGTTTTCTCTCAAGGTTCAGAATTTTGGTCCATTACAATGGTGCACAACTTCTTTATTTATAGAGAAGGATGCAGAATACTATCCCACATTTTTTGGGTAGTTACTCTTTTTGTGTAAATAAAATAAATGGCTTTAAATGCCTGCAATCCGATATAAAAGGAAACTTCCCCTGAAGACCAGGGGGCATATAACTAATCGAATAATATCTCATGATTTTATGGGATTTACAATAATAAATGCTGAACACGCCCCTTATAAACAACACTTATAGATATTCAAAGTCAACATCATATATCTCCAAGGCCTTAATCTCCCAGGTTTCTCATCGGCTTTCGAGCTAATGACATCTCCCGAGGTCACATGGCTTCGAGATCGTACGTACATCAGGCTCGAAGTCCCTGATCTGAGGTCATTCCTGAGGATAGAGGCGTCTCGGGAGCTACCTTTCAAGATCGTGAACGTCTCGAGGCCACCACATTCGAGGTCGTCTCGAGTCTTGCAGGCTCGATATTTAATCCTGGAGCCTACTTCGAACTTTACGGGTTCATTCGCTGCGAATCCAGCTTTCGAGGTCACATTTAACATGGCTCGAAATCTGGGTATAACATCTTGCCCCCTCAAAAGTATTTGTTCGAATCCTAAGAGAAGGAAAATTTTGAACTACTTTCTTCGGAAGCCGTACCGTCATACTCCTGAAAATGGACACGCGTCAGTTGGGTATTGCTCACTTATGATACTTGAGTACCTTGGAAACATGCCCACGATCATTCGTCTGCCACCTTTTCGGTACCATCTTATCAGTAATCCCCATCCGTTGGATCTTGCAAGGATTTTATTCAACGCCCCAGATTAATCCCCTTTTTCCATCTATATATATGAGACCCCATTCATCATCTTCTTTTTTATTTTCGTTCACCAGGAGCAAGAAAAGAAAAGGACGAAACCAGAGGCCATCCTAGAAAACCTCTATCTTTCGTGCATGTTCTCTCAGCCAAAAAAGCAAAGAACCCCCGGTTTTCTCGAGTCCGTGAGTTCATATTTGCAGCCTCTCCTTCAGTCAGCAATTTCCCTGCAATCGCCATTATTGTGTAAGTGTGCAATCTTTGCTTTCCATTTTGTCAGTTTTTATTCATACTGTTCTTGCTGTGTCTTTGAATGTACTAATTTATTTTCTTAGTATAATACGTTAGGGGATTTTTATCCGATAGGCTCATATGTTTTTTTAGACTTCCATACTGAATTTACATCACTGGTTCACACCCATTTTTGATGTCTGAGCAAGGTTCCTGTTTTCTGGGTTTTAAAATTTTAAGAGACGTTCCTTGTACACCAAGATTTCGGGTAAAAAACCTTGGCTTTGACAAATGCACAAAACCCAAGGTTGCCTTTTCTGGATATCCGCCACTCTTTTTTCCCCTGATTTTCGGGATTTTCAAAAAATTACCCACTCTCCTCCCTTTCTCGTGGAACGCACATCCTGACTCTTTAATAAGGATATTAGTATACAGCTTGTTTTGTACCTAAACTCCGAGCTCGTTCTATCGAACTCGTAATTCGTGCATGCATGGCCCTCACCATTTTTTCTTTCTCGCTAGATGTCACAGAATCTGGAAAGACGGTGGGGGTCGTTGCTGGCAATCCCTTACGAGCCAAAAACCCCGAGCCCGGAGTCGCTGTTCGCTCAGAATCAACGCCGGATTCGGGAGTACGAGCTTGCGCGCGAGCAGGAGGATATTCGAGCTCATTACCGCCGCCAAATAGACGAGGTCATAGAGGGGAAGAGGAGAACTCTTTGGGAGGCCCTTTATCCAGAACTCAATTCAGGGCCTAGGTCGATTCCCCTCGACCCTGCACTAAAAGTCACTGTCGCCTTCAATCCAGGAGAACTTCAATTTTCAATAATGGGGGAACCTTCTTCCTCACAGCCGAGGAAAGAAATGTTCGAGGCCGAGCACTATTGGAGCTCGGTTACCTCGACTAGTCAGATAACTGACATCTTGGCCCACCATGGCCTCAGCTTGTTTGGTTCTTTGAAATGTCGAGCTCCGGCCGACCACGAACGAAGCTGTTTCGCCCCTGGGGGCCGCGACGCCAAGGTGAAATACGCGGCATGGAGCCAGGAACACATGAGGGCGGGGGCACTGTTGCCTTTGAAGTCTTTTTTCAAGGACTTCACGGATTTCATTGGGTTGGCTCCATTCCAGCTCAACACCAATTCTTACAGGGTGCTGTCTGCCCTGAGGTCGCTATACCACGAGCTGACGTGGGAAGGGCCTTCGCCTCAAGAGATTTTATATCTCTTTTGTCTGAAAAGCAACCCCTCCCGAGCTCGGGGAGGAGATGGCTTTTATTATCTTTCGAGCTATCCCAAAGAAAAGAAGGTCTTTGAAGATCTTCCCAATCATCCGCCTGATTTCAAAAAGGCCTTCTTCTGGACAGACGGTGTGTCCCCGTCTCGACACTACTCGTTTAGGTGGATTCGTAAGTATTCCCGTTATCTTTATCTCTGTGCTCGAGATTTTAGCTCTTAGATCCATACTTAGTTGAAATGTATCTTGCTTTTCAGCGTCCCACTCCTGGCGAGACAATGAAGGGACATAAGGAGACCCTGCTCCAACTCCCTCATGGTAGGAGGTCTCTCCTGTACCTTTTACATGAGGATAAGCTCCGAAAATGCGGGCTTTTGGGGGAGGGCCAGTCTACCTCGGACTGGTCCAATAAAAAATATGAACGCTGGGAGCAGGTGCCGCTGCCCACAAGCGTCCTCCCTCCGAGGAGAGAGGTTAGGTCCCCACTTCCAGTTCGCATAAGGAGTCCGCCGTCGGGGAGCGAGGCTAATGACGAAGCCTCGAGCTCAGACTCGGATGAAGGTAAAGCCCTCCATACTTCGAGAATGTGATCCCCCACCTTACTAAGGCATAAGCCCAATAGGTTAGTCTCATGCCCACATGATAGATACCACTTCTACATATGGAGTTGGGTAGACGACTGTGTCCATAGGTTTGATAGTGGGCTCAGGAAGTATGACACCATGTATACTTCGGACGAGATGTGGAACGGGATAACTGTCCAATATGGGACCAACGATTATAGGGACCTTTCGAGGTTATCACCCACCTATAGGGAAGGTACTCCCCCTGCTTCTTCTGAAGATGGGGGAATTTCATGGTCCCCGAGCTCTAGTTCGAGGAAGAGTTCCAGTTAGGTCTTTTCTTCACTTGGTTTTTTATTTTTTATTTTTTTTATTTTCCAAGCTTATTATCATTATGTCTAACTCTGATTGGAACTGTGCAGGTTCCATGGACTCCGACCTCGACGCTGTGCTTTTTAGTGATGAGGGATCCGGAGCTCAGAAGAGTAAACGTCCGAGAATCCCGCGGAGGTCTGACCGACCACCCAAGATCCCCAGACGCCACGAGAAGACTCCGACGGTCCAGACTACTGCGAGCACAACCGGGGAACCGATTGTCCAGGTTGACGCGTCTGGCTCAACCGTGCCCATCTCGCTTCCTCCGACCGATACTCAAATAACAATCGGTCGGCCCCCGAAGAAACCTTCTGTCTCCAAGGTTCAACTGCCGACGGCCCGACCTCATATTGAGGAGTTCGTGCTTGATGGCGCCGCTGGGACCCAAGGGGCTGTGCTCAGCTCGGATGTCCTCTCTCGAGTGGGTCAAAGCTTTTCAGGCTTCGGCGCCGACCATTGGGACCTTGTGCACAAGGCCTCGGACTGCAATACTCTTTATGATAAGAGTATCGAACTCACTGCCGCAGTAGCCTTCGCAACTCTCCTTTAAATGTTTGTATCTCAGCTCGCGATCTAATTCGTTCTTTGTATTTCAGGCCCTAGTCGTTTCAGCACAGCTCAACTATAAGCTGATCAACGAGGTGCACACGAGCATGTCTCTGGCCCAGAAGTCGAAGGATCTCCAGCTTAAGATGGCTGACGAACTCAAGGACTCGAAGTCTGAACTTGAAAAAATGAAGACCCGTCTCGAGGAGCTGGAGAAGACGAATGCCGAGCTTGAACGGGCGAAGACTCGTCTTGAGAAGGCTAATGCTAAGCTCGAAGAGGAGAAATCTGCTACCTTCGACACCATGGAGAGCGAGAAGGCCCGCCTCCGGGACGAGTTTAAAGAGCAGAAGGAGAGAGCGTTCGACCAAGCCATGTACAAAATTTGGGTTGATAATGCCGACCTCGACACTAGCTTCCTGGGTCCTCTCGAGGCCACGTATGTTGAGCGGTGGAATGCCCGTCTTGAGGCAAGTGAAGCTGCTCGAGAGGCTGCTCAGAAGGATAGTCATGCTATTCGTCCTGGGGGGTCCGGTGCTACTGATGCTGAGAAGGCCAAGGAGACTCCTCCTTCTTAAATCTGATCTCGGGGAAATCACTTATTGGGGCTGCGTCCCCTTATTTTTGTAACTATTTTAATTTATGCCCATGGGGTTGATACAATTTCTTTTAACATTGACTTTCATATGCTTTACATTTCTTGGCTAGAAATATTTTGCACATTTTATATGGATGAATCATTTATGTTTATTTATTCATACAAACATATTGTGGATTTAGGCTCGAAACTCGATGCATTCATGCATAGTTTGTTCAAATTATCCGCTCCCGACCTCGTTATTCATCAAAGTCGGATGTTACTTTAACCATGAACTCGAAAGTACTTATATGATATGTAACGTGAATGGTTTGGTTATATCTTTTTTTGCTTAGTTACTTTTCCTCGTCCTCGGTTTTTATTCCAAGGTTAAGAGTTTGAAACTATTTTTCTTTAAGATATTCCAGCCTTGATCTCGACTTATCCCAAAGTAGGTTTAGGTTCCTACTTATCGTCGATTAGTTTTTTGGCTGGTTTATTCCAAACCTGTTGAGTTTGCACATCTGATTAATTCCAAACGTTTTCTGTTTTTGATAATTCGGTTATGTCCGAACTATCTAAGCTCGCGCATCTGGTTATATCCAAATACTTCATGTTTTTTATAATTCGGTTATGTCCGAATTATCTAAGCTCGCGTATCTGGTTATATCCAAATACTTCATGTTTTTGATAATTCGGTTATGTCCGAACTATCTAAGCTCGCGCATCTGGTTATATCCAAATACTTCATGTTTTTGATAATTCGGTTATGTCCGAACTATCTAAGCTCGCGCATCTGGTTATATCCAAATACTTCATGTTTTTTATAATTCGGTTATGTCCGAACTATCTAAGCTCGCGTATCTGGTTATATCCAAATACTTTATATATTTTTTATTTTTTAGGCTGATGGTATATATACCAATGATGCCCCCTTAATATCCTATGAGTGTGACCATAGGTTATTAAATTAAGAGAGATTACAAAAATAAAAAATAAAAAGAGATAATATACTGAATGAAATAAATCTTTATTTGATGGAAATCAAAAAGCAAACAAACTAATACAAATAGAAACTCATGGTTATAGGCAACACTTTTCCTACACTACTGATAGTAAGGTCTAAGGTGTTCGCCATTCCATGCTCGTGGTACTAGGCTCTCGTCCAATCTCGCAAGTTTGTACACACCGGGACGGATGATTGACTCTATCTGGTATGGTCCCTCCCAATTCGGCCCGAGCACCCCATCTGCTGGATCTCGCGTTGCCAAGAATACGCGTCATAACACCAGATCTCCCATTCCGAACTTTCGATCTCGAACCCTCTTGTTGAAATACCTGGTAGTTCGTTGCTGGTAAGCAGCGTTTCTCAGCTGAGCCTCTTCTCTCTTTTCTTCAATCAAGTCTAAGGTTTCCTCGAGCTTAGTGTGGTTTGAACTTTGATCGTAAATCTGAGTTCGGATCGTTGGAATTTCGACCTCGATGGGCAACATTGCCTCGCAGCCATATGCTAGGGAGAACGGGGTATGCCCCGTTGATGTTCGAGCTGTGGTCCTATATCCCCAAAGGACTTGGGGCAATTCTTCGGGCCACCGTCCCTTTGCTTCCTCTAACTTTTTCTTCAGAGAACTTTTGTGAGTTTTGTTTACAGCCTCGACCTGGCCATTCGCTTGAGGGTGGGCTACTGACGAAAAACTATTTATTATGTCGTTCTTTTCACAAAAGTCGGTGAACAAGTCACAATCGAACTGGGTTCCATTGTCGGATACGATCTTCCTTGGTACCCCATATCGGCACACAATGCTTTTTACCACGAAATCAAGGATCTTTTTTGAAGTTATAGTCGCCAATGGTTCAGCCTCCGTCCACTTTGTGAAGTAATCCACGGCGACCACAGCATATTTTACTCTGCCCTTACCAGTCGGGAGACAGCCTATGAGGTCGATGCCCCATACCGCGAAAGGCCATGGGGAAGTCAACATGGTCAGCTCGGATGGTGGAGCTCGGGGTATCGTGGCGAATCTCTGGCATTTTTCGCATTTCTTCAGGTACTCGAAAGAATCCGTTTTGATGGTTGGCCAGAAATATCCTTGGCGTATGATCTTCTTGGACAGGCTATGCCCCCCAGTGTGATCTCCGCAAAATCCTTCATGAATTTCTTCAATGATCTTCTTAGCTTCAGGAGGGGTTACACATCTAAGTAACGGCATGGAATATCCCCTTCTGTATAGCTTTCCGTCCAAAATGGTGTAACGGGGAAGTTGATACATCAACTTTCGAGCCTGGTTCCGATCTTTTGGGAGGACTCCATTTTCTAGATAATCAACTATTGGGGTCATCCAGGTTGGCTCTGTTTCGATCATACACACATCCTCCTCTTCTGGCTCGTTAATGCTAGGTGCTGATAGGTGTTCTATGGGTACAACATTCAGTTCTTCGTTTTCAGTGGATGTGGCAAGTCGAGCTAAGGCATCTGCATTAGAGTTCTGCTCACGAGGAACCTGTTCGATTGTATAGAATTCGAAACACTCTAACGCGGATTTTGCCTTCTCCAAATAAGCTGCCATTCTTGTACCACGAGCCTGGTATTCTCCTAGGATTTGATTAACCACGAGCTGAGAGTCACTGTAGCAATGTATAGCTCTTGCTTTGAGCTCCTTTGCTATACGAAGTCCCGCAAGTAAAGCCTCGTATTCGGCCTCATTATTCAACGCTTTAAAGCCGAATCTTAAGGCAGAATGAAATCTACTCCCTGCGAGGGTAACCAGAATGACCCCTGCCCCCGCTCCATTTTCATTTGATGAGCCGTCGACGTAAAGCTTCCACAGCTCGTGGGCCGTGGTTATTACCTCGTCGTCGGCTATTCCAGTACATTCCACTATGAAGTCCGCCAATGCCTGTGCCTTAATGGTCGTTCTTGGGTGGTAGGTGATCTCGAACTGTCCGAGCTCAACAACCCATTTAAGAAGTCGACCTGAAGCTTCTGGTTTAGACAAGACTTGCCTAAGCGGTTGATCAGTCAGCACATGGATGGGATGTGCCTGAAAGTAGGGGCGGAGTTTTCGAGATGAATGAATTAAACTGAGCGCGAGTTTCTCCATCAATGGGTATCTTGACTCTACCCCCAGTAATCTTTTACTGATGTAGTAGACGGGTCTTTGCACCTTCTCTTCTTCTCGAACGAGCACTGCGCTTATCGCGTGTTCAGTGGTTGAAAGGTATAGGTACAATATTTCTCCCGTTTCAGGTTTCGACAGGATGGGTGGTTCCGCAAGGTGCTTTTTGAGCTCCTGAAAAGCCAGCTCGCATTCCTTCGTCCATTCAAATTTCGTACTTCCCCTTAATAAGTTAAAAAATGGAAGACCACGGTCCGTAGATTTCGAGATGAATCTGCTTAGGGCTGCCATCCTGCCAGTCAAGCTTTGGACATCTTTGTGCCTCCGAGGTGAGGGCATGTCAATCAGGGGCTTAATCTTGTCGGGGTTAGCCTCGATTTCACGAGAGTTTACAATAAAGCCCATAAATTTTCTTGAGGACACCCCAAAAGTGCACTTCTGAGGATTTAGCTTCATGTTATACTTCCTGAGCACACCGAAGCACTCTTCGAGGTCATTAACATGGTTCTTGTCGAGTTGAGACTTGACAAGCATGTCATCAACATAAACCTCCATGTTGTTCCCTATTTGTTCTGAAAACATCATGTTTACGAGCCGCTGGTATGTGGCTCCAGCATTCTTGAGCCCGAATGGCATGACATTATAGCAGTATAGCCCTTTATCCATGATGAAGCTTGTATGTTCTTGGTCGGGGGCATGCATGGGAATCTGGTTATATCCAGAATAAGCATCCATGAACGACATCAGGCCATGCCCCGCCGTGGCGTCCACGAGCTGGTCAATCCTTGGTAACGGAAAACAGTCTTTTGGGCAAGCTTTGTTTAGGTCTGAGTAATCAATACAGGTTCGCCACGTCCCATTGGGCTTCGGGACCAACACCGGATTGGCTACCCAGCCAGGGTAAAAAGCATCCCTTATGAATCAGTTTGCCTTTAACCTGTCAACCTCCTCCTTCAGTGCTTTCTTTCTGTCTTCGTCCAGCTGTCTTCGCTTTTGCTGCTTCGGGGGGAAGCTTTTGTCTATGTTCAGTGCGTGGCTTGCTATATTCGGGCTTATCCCCACCATGTCTGAGTGTGACCACGTGAATACATCCTGGTTTTTCCTCAAAAAGCAAATTAATTGCTATTTTGTCTCATCTTTGAGGTGTTTTCCGACCTTCACCTTCTTCGAGGGATCAGCTTCCTCGAGCTGAATTTCTTCGAGCTCCTCTAAGGGTTCGAGGTCAACTTTCTCCTCAATCCTTGGATCAATCTCTTCATCAATCTCTAAGACCATTCCGTCTTTGTTTTGTATGATGACGAGTGCTTGTGCGCTCGTCTGTTTCTTTCCTCTCAAGGAGATGCTGTAACATTCCCTCCCTGCTAATTGGTCTCCTTTCAATGTCCCGACCCCGCTAGGGGTTGGGAACTTAAGGGCCAAATTCCTTACTGATGAAACTGCCCCCAGCCCGACCAGGGCGGGTCTCTCGAGCAGCACATTGTAGGCTGGTGGTAAATCTACTACCACGAACTCCATCATCTTGGTTGCCGAGACTGGGTAGTCTCCCAAGGTCACTGGGAGCTCGATGGATCCCATGCAGGCGGTTCCTTCTCCTGAAAAGCCATACAAAGTAGTTGCACACACTTTCAGGTCGTGAAGGGAGAGTCCCATCTTCTCGAGGGTTGCTTTGTAAAGGATGTTGACTGAGCTCCCATTATCTATGAGAACTCGGTGGACCCTTTTGTTGGCCAGCTGAAGAGTAATGACCAGCGGATCGTGGTAAGGAAACTGGACATGGGATGCGTCTTCCTCGGTGAAGGTTATTGGTTGTGTCTCAATCCTCTGACTTTTGGGAGCCCTAGGTTCGGGTTCATAAGGAGACCCGTCCCCAGTCTTCAGCTCGTTAACATATCTCTTTTGGGCGTTCCTGCCCACTCCTGCGAGATGAGGCCCTCCCGAGATGGTTATTACATCCTCTCCATCTATCGGCGGGGGCCTGTCTTCTTCCCGAGCTCGGGAACTATTGTTTTGTGTCGTCGAAGGCGCGGCTATTCTCTGGCTCGCGGCTGCCTGACTGGTATTCTGGTTTTTTACATACTGCCGGAAGTAACCTCTCGAGATCAATCCTTCGATCTCGTCCTTCAGTTGTCGACATTAATCGGTTGTGTGGCCGGTGTCTCTGTGGAACCAGCAATACTTACTGGAATCCCTCTTGGATTTTTGATTTCTCATCGGGTCCGGACGTCTAAAGGGGACCTGGTTTTCATTAGCCAGGTATATGTTCTCCCGAGACTCATTGAGCTCGGTGTATACTCTATACACGGAGAAATACCTCTCCCCTTTCTTTTTCTTTCCTCCCTCGGCTTCGGGGTTACTTCCTTCGTTCTTTTTCCTCTTGGAGGGGTTCTCCGTGGCAGGATTTGGAGCTGCTGGGTCCGCCGAGGTTGAGGCAGAGTTAATGTTTATCGTTGTAGTTTCGGGCTGGGAAGTCGCATTGAGCGTCGACCTCGCTTCCTGTACATTGACAAACCTCTGCGCTCGTCTGTTGAACTCGGTTATTGACCTTACCGGTACCCCTTGTATGTCGTCCCAAAGGGCACTTCCCGGCAATACACCAGCTCGGATAGCCATTAGGTGCCCACTGTCATCCACGTCCCGAGCTCGGGCGACTTCCAGATTAAATCTTGTTAGGTAACTTTTTAGTGTTTCGCCCGGCTGTTGTCGGACGTTAGTTAAGGTGGATGCCTCTGGTCTGACCCCCATCATTGCTCTGAACTGCTTCTTAAAGTCTTTAGACAACTGCTCCCAAGAAGTTATTGAGTGTCTCTTATATTTTTCGAACCAACTTTTGGCAGGTCCTGCCAATGATGTTGGAAACAACATGCACCTGAGCTCGTAACCCACGTTACTGGCTCTCATGATAGTGTTGAACGTGCTCAGGTGACTACACGGGTCGGTCTTTCCTTCGAACGTTGGGACGTGAGGGATCCGGAACCATTGAGGAAATGGAGTACTGGAAATATGAGGAGAAAATGGCTCGAGCTCCTCGTCAGAGTCCTCATATCGACCATTTCCTCGTTCATTCTTCAAAAGCCTAAAGGCTTTTTCAAGATGATCGATTCTTTCTTGGACTGGGTCCGTAGGAGGTACTGTCTGGAATTGGCTGTCATCGATCACAATCCCAGGCTCGCGTCTCCGCATGGGATCTCTACGCCTATTCAAGCGATTCCTCAAGTCAGGATTCGTTTGATCTCCTTTACCACGACTCTGATTTAGGTGATCTCACAGGTCGTGACGATTTTTGCGGCTTCCGGTATCCTTACGACCTCGGTCATGCTTGCTGACCGACCTGGTCTCTCCGGACTCATCACTGGTAAAACTCATTGCTTGGTTATTTCGTGATGGATTCTTCCCACGTCACCTTGTCTCCGCCGTGCGAGACCGAGACATCTGACTTTTCTCAGATGGGGCACCTCTCCGCTCCTGGAAAGTCTCCCTGTTTCCTTGTATTTCCCCCGCACACCCTTCATTTTGATCTCGAACGAGTTGAGCGTTCCTGCGGGGGGGGCGAAGGATATCTTATGGGTGATGGAGGGAACCGTATAGGCGACGGTGGCTGCCACCCTTGTCGCGGCCTAGAGGGTCCAGAATTTGCCCGAGATGGGTCGGTCGCATTTGGTGCGCTCCCAGGTACCTGAGTCCGAGCCTCTGTAGGGGTTAAGTTATTCTCAATTCCTGCAGGCACTTCCACAGGCGGGTTAGCCGGGGCCCGAGCCCGAGTACTCCTCTGGGGCCTAAGTGGAGCGGATTGCTCTGCTGGTGCCGGAGGTTGAGTCGGCCTCCTTGTGGCAGCATCTTTTCGTGGACGCCCACGGGGTCTCCGGGGAGGAACATGCACGTCCCTTGGAGGAGGGACTTGGTTTTCGCGCGGAGGCGGGGGCTGAGCCACCTGCGCCTCTGCGGCTATCCTTGTTAATTCCTCATTCCATTTGTTGGCCTCTGCCAACAGCTGCTTCAATTGCCGGTTTTCAAGTTCCACAATAGGAACGTACCACTCCGGATTGTAGTACATATCCTCATCTCTTGGTGGAGGAGGTGGTCCCCGGGAATCAGAAGACCCACTTCTCTCTTCAACATCCGGGTTCTCCATTGGTTGTTTTCCAGGACGTCTTGGGTAATTTTCTTCAGGTGTGTTCTGATTGTTTGTGGCCATGACTTTTTCAGGGATGAATGCTTAAGGCTCTCAATGAAAGCACCAAACTGTTGACGCCGTTTTTCGTCAATCAGTGAAAGAAGAGTACATAAACAACAAACAACAATGACCAATTAAAATATAACAACACAAAACACGATTTTTACGTGGTTCAGCAGTTAAATCTGCCTAGTCCACGAGTCTCTATTATTAAACTCAAGATTATCTCTGAAAATTCTTAAGCATGAATTCTTCAGAGTTTTCTCTCAAGGTTCAGAATTTCGGTCCATTACAATGGTGCACGACTTCTTTATTTATAGAGAAGGATGCAGAATACTATCGCACATTTTTTTGGGTAGTTACTCTTTTTGTGTAAATAAAATAAATGGCTTTAAATGTTTGCAATCCGATATAAAAGGAAACGTCCCCTGAAGACCAGGGGGCGTATAACTAATCGAATAATATCCCATGATTTTATGGGATTTACAATAATAAATGATGAACACGCCCCTTATAAACAACACTTATAGATATTAAAGTCAACATCATATATCTCCAAGGCCTTAATCTCCCAGGTTTCTCATCGGCTTTCGAGCTAATGACATCTCCCGAGGTCACATGGCTTCGAGATCGTACGTACGTCAGGCTCGGAGTCCCTTATCCGAGGTCATTCCTGAGGATAGAGGCATCTCGGGAGCTACCTTTCGAGATCGTGAACATCTCGAGGCCACCACATTTGAGGTCGTCTCGAGTCTTGCAGGCTCGATATTTAATCCTGGAGCCTACTTCGAACTTTACGGGTTCATTCGCTGCGAATCTAGCTTTCGAGGTCACATTTAACATGGCTCGAAATCTGGGTATAACAATAACATATTGGAATATACTCCTGCTATCTCGGATAATAAATGATAGATATGTGATACAGCCTGGACATTAATGAGCATATAAGGAGCCTCCGAATCTCTTGGGATCCTTCAGTATGTATTTTTTCCAGGTTTCCACGAGCTGAATATCTTATCGGAGCTCGTGTTCAAAGACTACCTGAACCCTAGCTCGCAGTAAGCTCAGAATGCCCAAAGTCTGATCAAGCCATTATAAGTCTCGAACTCAATTGTTATCTTGAGAGGTGTTTTGATAATAACATGTATACCGTGTACGAACTGGATTGAGTCTCGAGCTGCTCACATCATTGTTAACCAGATGGTCTACTTGGCTATTTTCCCACATATTTATCTACCAGTTGTACTCGAGCTGAGTAATTGATCTTGTGCTAATTTTAGGGTACAACAACAACAATTATTATTATTATTATTATTAAAGAGTTTAAAAATTATCAAAGAGTTTAAAAATTAAAGCTTGGATTTTATAAAAAGGGATCCTATATAAATACATGTATATTATGAAAAAGTTTCATACGGTGTCCATTCGTATAATCATTCTTATAATACATCTCACAAATTATGATGATGAATCCCTTAAAAGGTGGACATCTGTCAGTTTAGTATGCAAAACAAGGAGAAAGTTAGAAGGTCCGATTCTCATTTATTAAAGGGACATTTGAGGTTTAGAGAGTTTTGACAATGGATGTTTTATGCAAATTCAGCAGCTTTTCGCATACAAGAGAAAAATCTGGGATCTTTGCTACAGTGCACCATTGATCCTATTTATAGGTAGTCATGTCACTTGGGACGGACTAATCTGGACCCAATAAGGATATAATTACAATTACTCGATAATGGAGCCATAGTACAAGAAATATAACATAATTAAGGGTTGTTAATCTAGGCCCATTGAGCCAGCTTAGGCACGGTGAAGCCTTACAATTGTCCTTTGTACATTAGCATGGACTAATCCGCGCGGGTTACCAAGGAGATCCTGAGGACAGGATCTGTCAGAGTAGTGGCAGTACCGTTTCCTAGGAACAATGTACGTTTCGTGCATACCACATTTTGCAGGTTAGTTAGGGAGACCAACTGCCGTATTTCTCGGGGACACGTCAGCTATAGGAAGGACTGGGCTTGTTCTACCCGACTCGGTGATCCGAGTTCATTTACCTAAGTCTTGGTTCGCTTACTAGGACCCGGGTTCATTTACTAAGGCGGATATCTTGACGGCGATGCCTTCTCCTGGATCCCACTTGATGGGATCTATCTCCTGGAATGGATCGTCTGCCATCATAATATACATCCTGGAGGATATAGAATGAATACGATCAGGAAGGTGATTTGGGCATGCACCTTAGTTTTGACCCTTTTGCTATGCTCGCGCTATTTGCCAGTAACCAGATTCGTGTAGTTCGAGTCGACGAGGTTTACTTGTTCATTGTTCATTGGGCCTAGACCTCTTCAATGAGCTCATGGACCCGTTTGGTCGTGCCACGTGTCATAGGTGGAAAATATAGATAACAAAAACAAAACCAAAAAAACTTATTTCTTCTTCGTCACCCAGCAACCCAGTCCGTCTCCTTCATCTTCTATTCTTATTCATTTTTTTCTTCACCTTCTTTGTTTGTTCGTCTTCTTTACTTTTTTCTCTTCTATGTTTGTCCATCTTCTCTGTGTTTTCTTCAACTCAGAGGCCCAAAAAAAATATAATTTCATTCAAAATACAAATCCAAATTCAAATAAGCTTTTAAACACAAACAAATTCAAACCCAGATCTCTCGATAGTCTCTTCCAACATAGAAAAAAAAAACAAGCCTCACAATGAACACTAAAACTCATATCTCAAACGCACGTAAAAAAATGGATTCTTCCAAACAAATAATAAACAATACCTATATCAAAAAATAAATTCTCACATTCCAAATAATAATAAATAGAACATATATCTCAAACCCATATCAAAAAGTCAATTCTCACCTTCCAAACAATAAAAATAAAACCTATAAAAAGAAAGAAAATACTCACCTTCCCCAAAGCTTACAAAACCGGAGTTGAGCATGGCAGCTGGATTCAATGGCACCAGAGCTAGAGTAGACCAGATCTGCATCCTTCGAGTTGGCCTTAGTAACCTCAACTCATATTAGACGATAGCTCGTCGCTTCCCATCTTCGAACGCAAATCTTCATCGTCACTGTCTGCAGTCTCGCCTCCATCGATGAGATCTGCCTATTGGTATTAAATTAGAAAAATATCAAAATACGCAACAAAATGTATGGGAAGTGGATTTTCAAAAATTATTAATACCAGCCAGGATCATACATATATACATATATTAAATTAACACATACAAGAAAAAGAGATTACCTCTCGTAGCCTATCAAGTGTCCTTGAGTCTTTTAGTAAAAATCAACGATCTTCCTATCCTTATGAAAGCTAACACCTCAGCCTTCCAAGTCATTCCTTTAACACACAAGGATGTGTGTGGGATTCCTTTAACACACAAGGACGTGTGTGGGCATGTAGGATTCACAAGTTGATTTTAGGCTCTCTAGATATACTCAGCACATGAGATCTAGAGATGTTTGAAAAGAGAAAGGTTATGGAAACTTCTAGAATTTCAAGTATAGAAAATTCTATCGTTTCTTTTATTTTGAGAGAGTCTGATAACCTAGAAACAATTGACATATAAAAGAATCACATCTTTTTCAGGTTTATAATGATAATTAAACTATTTTAATAATATTTATTTAATTAAATTAAAACTGATCAGTTATAACATATTTTAATTATTTAATTTAAATCATATTTAAAAAAAATAATTAAATAAATTTGAAATGTAAAACTCAAATCTCAGGGATATGGCAAGACATGAGTGGCGCCACTCATGCTCTATCCCTCATTTTCTCATTTGTTTTTTAATTAATTATAAGATAATATATTTATTCCTAAAATAAATATCAGTTAATTCAAAATTAATCTTTTCTTAAAAATTATCAGTTTTAAAAAATTATCTTATAATAAGATAATAATTAAACTCTCCCAAATATTAATCCAAACATGATTAATATATATTTAACTAATATAAAGTTTTTCAAATAAAAACTAATTAGTTAATTAATTAATTCACAATTAATCATTTGCCCATAATTATCACATAATTATTCCCTTGCCCTGGAAAATTAATTCATTTGTAATTTAGTCATTTCTCTATTATTCTTCCTTGTGACATACTTACCCTTGACAGTGTAGGACAAATGCGACTCGTGGAGCGGAGACTATGGACCTATAATACGAAGCTCCAATAAACCAAATAATTAATTAAACTTTTTAATTCAATAATCTTATTTATTAATTCCATGACTATCCAATATAAATATGGAATTGCACTATAAGTATATATAGGATTATATTTACTGAGTATTCTCTTGTAGTCCATTATTATAATCAATAAATGTAGTCATGTCATCCATTTGATTGGTTTGTTAATTAGAGCTGATCATAATTACTGTTTTACCCTTCTAATTATCTCTTGTTCCTTAAGTACCATTAATTCACTAGAAAATAATTAATCTATAATATTATAGATTTGAGCTCAATAACTATTGAATTGTAGAATTAACCTTAAGGGAACCAATATTTGATCTGTTAGGAAATCATGAATTCCATTATTGTAAAATCATGTTCCCAACCATTCATGATATTGAATCTCAAAAACAAAAGTCACTAGTCTCATTATGTCAAGAGACCTTAACGAATGAATCAAAATATCCAATAAGCACAAACACGAGTACATGATTACACATGATTTAGACTCATCTACAAATGATCATCTATTATGATATGAATTAAATCTTTATGGAAAACAGTAAGTTTATAAAAATAGTTAATTCATATCGATCCTATTATATATAATTACTATTATATACAACACATTTATCAAGGTGTCTATCCACATGAGTAATCTAAATCTAGATTACTTGCATCCCGTATGTGTAGTAAATTGTGCTAGCAACCATTCATTAAAAATTTCGTATTTTAATATGTTGTTGACTATTTTATTCACTATATGATCTTAATTCTCTCGTACTAATATAAGATCATATTCTCATAAATGAATATGAAATTTTCTGATATTTATACAAATTATTCAATTAACAATTTTAACATTCAAATAAAATAAAATTGTACTTTTATTTAAATCAATAAAATATATTTTCACATGTGTTTAGGGCATAGACCCTAACACTGCCCACTGTCGCCATCCCTTTTCAGATCTGCCAGGAGCCGTCAATCTGCCCAACACTATCGTCGTGTTTCGATCTCTAACCGCCACTGCAACTCCGACGGCTACTTACGAACTTCGATGGCCACCTGCAGACAAAGTTTGTGTTGAAGACGAAGATGAAGGGTTGGAGGCTTGGGTTGAAGATGAAGGGGCTTGGGCGATGATAGGGTTTTAGAATTAAGTTTTATTTGTTTTCAATTATAAAATCAATTTTATTTATATTCTAATTTTAAAACTTATTTTTTAATTTCTTATTTATTTAAATTTACTTTTAAAAGAAAATTTAAATATATAATTACGTATTTAACTCGTGTCCCAATAGAATATGAACACATGTGTCCTCGCTAGCACTTAACGGATCTAGTCGGCACTTAACAACCAGAAGTGCTCAAATGCAACAAAAAGGTAACATTCGGGGTTATGCCAGCAAATTTTTTGATTGAGAGTATATGTGCAACAAATCTAAAAGATTCGTGGGTTATGCTGCAAATATCCCTTTATTATAAGATCTTTCAAGTTACTTTTTAAACTATCTAATATACTTATTAGTTACTTCGTAAAATGTGACTTAATTTTTAGATTATGCTGTGGTACTATTTGGTAGTTTATTATTGTAGTTAATATGTAATATGAGTTTTGGGTAGTGATATTTTTAAGAGGGTTTATACTTTTTTGGACCCTATGTTTAGACCCTGTGTCTTGACAAATTACTTTTTGGACCCTATGTTTTGTAAAATGGTTAAAATAGAACCCTAAACTCAATTTTGATGAAGAAAAATTTGAATATAACAACATTATTTTTAAGCAGAATGATTTTATTTTTGTTCTGAATTGTTAGTTTAGTAAATTATTTGTGATTTTAGTTGAGAAAATATTGACCAAAATCGGGTTTAGGGTTCTATTTTAATCATTTTACAAAACATAGGGTCCAAAAAGTAATTTGTCAAAACACAGGGTCCAAACAGGTAATGGGAAAAAACACAGGGTCCAAAAAGATATAAACCCTTTTTAAAATTTAGTAGTGATTTATGGAATTAAAAGTGTATTTGGTATATTTATAAAATCGGCTAAAATAACCAATGTTTTAAAATGTTGCACTTTTATATCAAATATTTTTTTGATAGTAAATATACTCAATGTTTTCAAAATGTTGTATTTTTATACCTAATTTTTTTTTTTTTATGATAAATAGACCTAATGTTTTCACAGTGTTAAATTTTTATACCCATTTTTTTTTGTAGTAAATATAACCAATGTTTTCATAGTTACATTTTTATACCCAATTTTTTTTGGCAGTAAATAAACCAATGTCTTAAGACATAGTTGATCTATCTTTACCATGTATAAAAGATTAGGTATAAAAGTGCAACATTTTGAAAACATTCGGTATATTCACTGAAAAAGAAAAAAGAGATTGCTTATAAAAGTACAACACTTTGAAAATATTGGGTATATATATTACTAAAAAATGAATATAAAAGTGTTATTAAGTATTTTAGCCACCATTTATACTTTTATAAATAAAAGACAAAAAAATCATATCACATGTAAATCTTCCATTTAAATGTGTGTGATTATATTCTCACATAACCAATCCAAATTGTGCCAATTTTGAATGAGGAAATTATATGAAATATGTTAATTTATTTTCTATAAGTTTGATAAATATGAGGTTTTCACCTTTGTGCATTTTTTATAGATATTTTTTTTACATTTGTATGGATTTTTTCCCATTTTTTTTTATGATAACAGGTTACTGTATCGAATTAGTTATTTTAAAAATTGATGTAGTAGGAACCGGTTACCACTATCAAAATAGTTTTTTCAAAATTAATTTTATAGTGGTAATTGGTTACCTCTATATCACTAATAAACTAAAAAATTGATAGTGGTAATTTGCTACTACCACATCAAAAAAGAAAAAAAAAATTATTTTGATAGTGGTAACTGGTTACTACCACATCAATTTTTAAAATAACTAATTCGACACTAGCAAATGATTATCGTAAAAGAAATATGGTAAAGCAAAAATAATATTACCAAAATATGGGAAAAAATCCACAAAAATATGAAAAAAGGCAATATTTTAATAGCATTGTTTTTTGTCCATATTTATAGAAACCACGTTTAAATTTACCATATTTTTGTAAATTTCCCATTTTGAATTCTGATATTTGTATAAACTAAAGCCCAGCGCAAAAAATGTAACTCTGGCTAACGCCATACTAAAGAATTGGGCCCATTTATATATCATCATTAAGGCCATAAGCCCACACCCATTTTGGACTCTTGCCTTCTTTTTCTAGTGTCAAAATTAGTACAAAATACAAAGAAAAAAGAAAAGTTGAGAACTACCCACTTGAGTAGTTAACTAAAACTAAACACTAAATATACTTAGTTGAACTTTACCCATTATTATCATGAGACTTCTCAAATTACTCTTATTTGATCACATTATTCTAAGTGTTGTTGTAGTGTGTATTATATGTGTTATATTATAGTTAAATTATAAATGCATTCTAATTGTAGTGTGTCATATATATGTGCGACAACTATATTTATAAGATTGTATTCAATCTATGAAAGATGATTATTTAAAATGTAAAAATCAAGACTTAAAATGTAAACCACAACTCTTTAAAATTTAAACTACAAATCTTAAAATGTAAACAACAATCATTTAAAATATAAATATCAAGACATAAAATCTAAACCACGACTCTTTAAAAGTTTAACCCCAAGGCTTAAAATCTAAACCATAACTCTTCAAAGTGGAAACCACAAAGCTTAAAATATAAACCATTACTCTTTAAAATTTTAACCACAAGCCTTAAAATTTTAACTGCGGCATTTAAAATTTTTAACCATAAGACTTAAAGTTAAAATCACTAGACTTAAAATCTAAATTACGGCCATATAAAATATAAATCATAATTATTTAAAATTTAAACCACTAATCTTTAAAATTTAAATCACAAGACATAAAATTTAAATCACATGACTTAAAATTTAAACAACGCTTCTTTAAAATTTAAACCACAACTCTATAAAATTTAAATCACGAGGCTTGAATTTAAACTATGACTCTTTAAAATTTAAACCACAAGGCTTAAAAGTTAAACTACTAAACTTAAAATATAAACCACGACCATATAAAATATAAGACATGATCATTTAAAATCTAAACCGTGACTCTTTAAAATTTAAACAACTAGTTTTTAAAATTTAAACAATGACTCTTGAAAATTTAAACCACAAGGCTTAAAATTTAAAAAAAAAACTTAAAATTTAAATCACAAGGCTTAAAATTTAAACACGACTTTTTAAAATTTAAACCACAATACTTAAAAGTTAAATTCCTAAGCTTAAAATATAAATCACGATTGTATAAATTATAAACAATGATCATTTAAAATCTAAACCACGAATTTTTAAAATTTAAATCACTAGTCTTTAAAATTTAAACAACGACTCTTTAAAATTTAAACCACAAGACTTAAAATTCAAACAAAAAACTTAAAATTTAAACCACAAGGCTTAAAATTTAAACACAAGGCTTACAATTTAAACACGACTTTTTAAAATTAAACCACAATGATTAAAAGTTAAATCACTAGGCTTAAAATATAAATCACGATTGTATAAATTTAAACCATGATCCTTTAAAATCTAAACCACGAATCTTTAAAATTTAAATTACTAATCTTTAAAATTTAAACTACAAGACTTAAAATTTAAACAACGACTCTTTAAAATTTAAACTACAAGACTTAAAATTTAAAATACAACTCTTTAAAATTTAAACTATAAGGCTTAAAAGTTAAACCACGCGATTAAAATCTAAATCACGACCATATAAAATATAAACCATCATCCTTTAAAATCTAAATCACGACTCCTTAAAATTTAAACCACTAGTATTTAAAATTTAAACTACAATGCTTAAAATTTAAACTACAACACTTAAAAGTTATACTACTAGGCTCAACAAAATAAAATGTATAAATTTTTAACTATTAATTTAACTATGTATTTATTATATTATTAAATATTATTCAAAGTTATTAACTAATAGTAAAAAGAGTTTGATTTGATTATTGTGTTGCTTCTTGTGCTATCTCAAAAGCATGAGTTGGCAACTGCAAAAATAAGTTATCTAAAAGTAGACAAAGTCTAATTTCTTCAAAAAAAAAAGATTACAATTGAGACATGTATTTTATTCTATTAAAAAGATTATGTATCAAGTTATATATCATTATTATAATTTACACACATCATTAAACTAGATACAAAATAAAGTAATAAAAAAACTATTCACTTGCCTTTTCTTTTATAATTTAAATGATGAGTCCAAATTCTAGTAAATGGACAAAGATTTTGACAATTTTTAGGACATAGGATCACGAGTTCTTTTTGGGTACTATAGTTCTTGCCAAGGATTTGACCAAAGATTCAAAAGAATCAAAACCCGCCCGAATAAAATAAATAACTAAATTCAAAACCCAACAGAAGACTATTATAACTTATAAGTTTGTAGTTTTCAACAAAAATTTACATAATTTATTTCGTGAACTATGAAGTTCAAGTTGGATGCTCATCACTGCCTAATAATATTTAAAAAAAAAACACTCTATTCCCAAGTCGGCCAACTCCTCCAACTCCAACTTTTTTTTTTGTTGCTCTTTTTAAGACATTTTTATTTGGATTTTTATTAAAATAGGCATATTTAGTGGTCTCTTTTACTTCTCCCTCTCACTCCGTTTCTACGAAAACTTGATGTGAATAAACAAAAACAAGAAAGTCAAATGAGAAATGAGTATTTTGATTGACACTCTTTGATGCCTCTCGCACAAATGCAAATGCAAAAGTGTTAGTCAATATATAGATTTCGAATCTTTGGCAACTTAATCAAACAAATGTAAAGATTCTTTCCGGCTGCATATTTTAGATAAAGCAGTTAAAAGTTACTAATAATATCCCAAAAAAAAAAGTTACTAATAATATTACCAAATATTCCAACAACTCTTTTTACAAGATCACGGCTAGTAGTGAAGAGAGACAACGAGAAAGAGGCACGTAACACAACTTATGTGATTAAATATTCCTTATTCTATGCATAAAAAGAATGATACCATATCTAACTAATATTTATATCAGTATATATTAAGTGTGAAAAAAGTTCATCATGAAAAATAAATATACGAGAACAACAATATTTTTATAAATGAAAAAATTATTCTACTTAATACTAATTAATTTTAAGATAAAACATCGATTCTAGTCCTAGTGACATTTCTCCTCTCAAATTATAATATAATATCACAGTTAATAGTGAAGAAAGACAATGAGAAAGAGCCATCATAACACAACTTATGATTAAATATCCGTAGTGAAAAAAGACAATGAGAAAGGGTCATCTTAACACAACTTAATTGATTAAATATTCTTTATTTTATGCCTAACAAGAATGATACCATATCTAACTCATATATATTAGTACTTGATACAAACAACGTGCAATATGTACGTTTTCTTAGTTTTATTTATAAAATTTATTAATTATTTTTATTAAATTTATATTAATGTCATATAAATTTCAAATAAATATCCCATTTAATTAAATAATTTATTTATTTTTGTTTAATTTTATGTTTCTTCTAGTTTTTGAATTTTAGAAGGACAACAAGAGATTATATATTATATGTTTAATATAATATTAAATATTATACGTGGATTTTAAATTTTAGTTTCTTGCTAGTTTTTTTTAAAAAATAATTTGTTGCTAATTCACAGTAGATTATATTATATGTTTAATATGATATTATTCTAATAAGTGAGTTTAAGTTTAATTAAATTTTATTTAAGTTATAAAACGTATGATTTTATTATTTTTAAATAATTATCATTGTAAAATATCTCAAAAATATCTTATTTTAATTTGTTTAATTATTTATTATTTTTAAATAATTATCATTGTAAATATCTTATTTTAATTTTTTTAATTATTTATTTTATTTTACTTAAGTTTAAGTATTTACAAACTATCGTTAAATATAAGAATATTCTGTTAAAGTTAACATTAAAAAAAATAAAAAACTGTTAAAACCAAGAATTTCCGTTATCTACACACTTATTATATGGTTTTAACGGTTTTTTATTTTTTTAATATTAACTTTAACGGAATATCTTATATTTAACAAAATATTCTTATATTTAACGGTAGTTTGTAAACACTTAAACTTAAATAAAATAAAATAAATATTTAAAAAAATTAAAATAGAATATTTTTGAGAGATTTTTCAATGATAATTATTTAAAAATAATAAATAATTAAACAAATTAAAATATGATATTTTTCAGATATTTTACAATGATAATTATTTAAAAATAATAAAATCGTACGTTTTATAACTTAAATAAAATTTAATTAAACTTAAACTCACTTATTAGAATAATATCATATTAAACATATAATATAATCTACTGTGAATGAGCAACAAATTGCTTTTTTTTAAAAAACTAGCAAGAACATTAAATTTAAAATTCACGTATAATATTTAATATTACATTAAATATCTCTTCTATATAATAAGTGTGTAGATAACGAAAATTGTTAGTTTTAACGGTTTGTTTTGTTAACTTTAACAGAATATTCTAAATATTTAACAGAATATACCTTTAAAACTAACTTAAAAAGAAATATTTATCAATTATATTAATATAAATTTAAATATTATAAAATATCATTATTATAATAATATTTAATATAAAACTACATATATAATAATTATATTAATATAAATTCAAATTTAAATATTATAAAATATCATTATTATAATAATATATAATACAAGACTAGATATTTAATAACTATATTAATATAAATTTAAATGTTATAAAATATTATTATGATAATAATATATAATCTTATTTTTTTTATTAATTATATTGTTGACGCCGTTTTTCGTCAATAGCGAAAGAAGAGCACGAAAATAATAATCAGTAATGGCCAATAAATATATGATAATATAAACGAGATTTTTTACGCGGTTCAGCAGTTAAATCTGCCTAGTCCACGAGTCTTTGTTATTAAACTTAAAATGATCTCTTAAAATTCTTCAAGGATGAATTCTCCAGAGTTTTCTCTCAAGATTACCAAAATTCGGTCCTTTACAATGGTGCATGACCTCTCTATTTATAGAGAAGATTTCATAATACTATCCCACATATTTCGGGAAGTTATTTTGTATATGCAAATAAATTAAATGGCATTAAAAGCCAGAAATCCTATATATAAGGAAACGTCCCCTGAAGATCAGGGGGCGTATAACTGAACAAATAATATCCCTTGATTATAGGGGATTTATAGTAATTAATGTAGACCGTGTCTCTTATAGATGATTCATTAGGATATTCAAAGTTATTATCCTATATCATCAAGGCCCTGTTCACCCAGGTTTATTATTGACTTTCGAGCTACAGCATCTTCCCGAGGCTACATGACTTCGAGCTCATACGCGCGTCAGGCTCGGAGCCCTGATCCGAGGCCATCCCGAGAACGGATGTACTTCGGGGTCTATCTTTTGAGCTTGCGAGGATTTCGAGGCTATCATCTTCGAAGTCGTCTCTACTTCGCAGGCTCGATGCTTAGATTTCAGACATATTCCAGACTTTACGAGTTCATTCATCATGAATCCAGCTTTCGAGGTCACAACTCTCATGGCTCGAAATCTGGGTGTAACATTTTGCCCCCTCAAAAGTATTTGCTAGAATCCTATGAGAAGGAAACTTTTGAACTACTTTCTTCGGGAACCGTACCGTCACATACTTGAAAATGGACACGTGTCAGTTGGGTATTGCCCATTCAGGGTACTCGAGTACCTTGGAAATCTGCCCACGATCGTTCGTCTGCCACCTTTCTAGTACCATCATATCATTAATTCCTATCCGTTGGATTTTGCAAGGGTTTTGTTCAATGGCTCAGATTAATCCCCTTTTACCATCTATATATAAGACCCCACTCATCATCTTCCTTTTATTTTTCGCTCATCAGAAGAAAGAAAAGAAGCAAAACCAGAAACTATCCCTGAGAACTTCTTGCTTGTGCATGTTTTCTCAGCCGAAGAAACAGAGGACAGCCAGTTTGTTCGAGACCGTGAGCTCATATCTGCAGCCTCTCCTTCAATCGATGATTTTTCTGCAATCGTCATCATTGTGTAAGTATCCGATTGTCCCTTTTTTTTTTTTTTTTTTTATGCCAGTTTCTGTCTACGTAGTTCTTTTATTTCTGTGAATGCAATTTCTGTGAATGCACTAGTTTATCTTCTTAGTTTGTCACGCTAGGAGACTTTTGACCAATATGCTTGCACGTCTAAATCTCCACGCTAGGCTTAATTCACTGGTTCTAAATCCAGTTTTTGTATAGAACAAGGTCTCTTTTTTCTGGGTTTCAAAATTTTAAAAGACATATCTTGCACACCAAGATATCAGGTATAAAATCTTGGTTTTAAAGAACGCATGATACCCAAGATTAGCATTTCTGAATAACCGCCACCCTTTTTCCCTGATATTTCGGGATTTTCAAAAAAATTTGTCCACTCTCCTCCTTTTTCTCGTGGAATACACGTTCTGACTCTCAATCAGAGTCTTAGTTTCGAGCTCGTTGCATTCTTAAGCATTCTCCGAGCTTATCCTGTCAAGCTCGTAATTCCTGAACCCTTGCATGCATGGCCCTCACCATTTTTTCTTTCTTGCTAGATGTCACAGAATCTGGAAAGACGGTGGGGTTCGTTGCTGGCAATCCCTTACTCGCCAAAAACCCCGAGCCCAGAGTCGCTGTTTGCTCGGAATCAACGTCTGATTTGCGAGTACGATCTAGCGCGCGAACAGGAGGAGATTCGAGCTCATTATCGCCGCCAAATTGACGAGGTTATAGAGAGGAAGAGGAGAACCCTTCGAGAGACTCTTTATCCAGAACTCGATTCTGGACCCAGGCCAATTCCCCTCAACCCTAAATTAAAAGTGACCGTTGCGTATAGTCCGGGAGAGCTCCAATTCTCGCTCATGGGGGAGCCTTCTACCTCGCAACCGAGGAGGGAATTCTTTGAGGCCGAGCACTACTGGAGCTCGGTTACCTCACTAGGCCAGATAACTGATATCCTGGCTTTCCATGGTCTTAGGCTGTCAAGCACCCTAAGGTGTCGAGCCCCTACCCCCAGTGAGCGAAGCTACCGTGCCCCGGGAGATGGAAATCCCAAGCTGAGGTATGCGGCCTGGAGCCAAGAGCATATGAAGGTAGGAGCGTTACTGCCTTTGAAGTCATTTTTCAAGGACTTCACCGACTTTGTTGGGCTGGCTCCATTCCAGCTCAACACCAATTCTTACAGGGTTCTGTCTGCCTTGAGGTCGCTATACCACGAGCTGAAGTGGGAAGGACCCTCACCACAGGAGATTTTATACCTCTTCTGTCTGGAAAGCAACCCCTCCCGAGCTCGGGTAGGAGACGGCTTTTACTATCTTTCGAGCTACCCCAAAGAGAAAAAGGTGTTTGAGGACCTTCCTAATCATCCACCTGATTTTAAGAAAGCCTTCTTCTGGACAGATTTCTTGTCTCCGTCTCGATGCTACTCATTCAGACAGATTCGTAAGTACTCCAACCTTCTTTATCTCTGTGCTCGGGCTTTTATTTGTAGGTTCGTACTTATTTGCAATGTGTCTTATTTTCCAGCTAATTTTCACCGTCCTACTCCCGACAACGTAATGAAGGAGCATAGAGAGACTCTGCTCCAACTCCCTTACGGCAGGAGGTCTCTCTCATACCTCTTACATGAGAATAAGCTCCGAGCTTGCGGGCTTTTGGGAGATGGCCAGTCCACCTCGGACTGGTCCAATAAAAAGTATGACCGCTGGGAGCATGTGCCTTTGCCCACAGGCATCCTCCCTCCAAGGAGAGAGGCGAGGCTCCCGCCCCCAGCTCGCCGAAGAAGCCCGCCATCGGGGAACGAGGCTAACGATGAAGCCTCAAGCTCAGACTTGGATGATCAAGGTAAAGTCATCCTTAGCTCGAGAATGTGGTCCCCCACCTTATTAAAGCACCAACCCAATAGGTTAGTCTTGTGCCCAGATGATAAGGACCACTTCTATATATGGACTTGGGTAGACGACCGAGTTCATAGGTTTGATAGTTGGCTCGGGAAGTATGACACAATGTACAGCCTGAACGAGGTGTGGGACGGGATAGTCGTCCAATATAGGACCAATGACTATAGGGACCTTTCGAGGTTGACATCCACCTATAGGGAAGGTACTCCCCCCGCCTCTTCTGAAGATGGGGGAATTTCATGGTCCCTGAGCTTGAGCTCGGGGGAGAGTTCCAGTTAGGTTTCTTCTATCATTACTTTGTATATCTATGCGATGCTGAATCACTTTATATACTGTTCCCTCTTTTTGTTATGATTCACATTGTGGCGTGATTGTGCAGGCAAGATGGATTCCGACCTTGAAAACATCCTCGATACTGGCGGTGCCAAGAGGAGCAAGCGTCCCAGGGCGGGGTCGAGAAAGGTTGACTGGCCCACCAAGGTCCCCAGGAGGTCCGAGAAAACTCCTCCTCCCCCGGCTCCGCCTGTTACGAGCTCCTTCACGGCGTCGACTTCGCAGGTTGGTGCTCCCACCGTGGCGCCGACTTTGCAGGTCGGTGCCTCCACCGTGGCGCCGACTTCACAGGTCGGTACCTCCATTATGGCCGAGCCCCAACTTCCTGTAGTGGTCCAGTCATCACTTGGTCCACCTCCCAGAAAGCCTTCTGCTTCTCGAGCTCACAAGCTGTCAGTTTCTACCCACGTCGAGGAGTATGTAATTGACAATGCGGCTGGACCCCATGGGTCTATGCTGGGTTCCGATGTTATGTCCCGAATCGGCCAGAGCTTCAGCAGTCTCGACGCTCCCCAATGGCAATTTTTGAACAATGCCCGAGACTGCATTGCCCTCTATGAGAAGAGTATCGAGCTTGTTGCTGCGGTAAGTTTTCTTCTACTTCTTAGTTATATTTATACAGTCCTGGTGTTTAATGACGATTTTTTCTTTTGTCAGTCTCTTGCCGTTACTGCCCAGCTCAACTATAGGTTGAACAACGAGATCCATTCGAGCAAGTCTTATGCTCAGGAGGCGAAGGATCTTCAACTCAAAGCGAGTGACGACCTGAAGGCGACAAATGAAAAGCTTGAGGCAGGAGCCGAGGAGCTTAAGGCCAAAGCGTCCGAGCTTGAGAAGCTGAATGCTAGGCTCGCGGAGCTCAAGAAAGAGAATGCCAGGCTCACGGAGCTTGAGAAGGAAAACACTCGGCTCCAAGAGGCCAACAAAAAGCTCGAAGAAGATCAGGCCGCCACCTTTGATATAATTGAGGGTGAAAAGGCTCGTCTCCTTGCTGAGTACAAGGAGAAGAAGGACCAGGCGGTTGATTTGGCCATGTACAGAATGTGGGCCAACAACGAAGACCTGGATACCAGCTTCTTAGGTCCTCATGAGGCGAAACTTCTGGATAAGTGGAATGCTCGGCTTGAGGCGAAAGAGGCTGCTCGGGAGGCCGCCTCCGAAGGTGCTCAGAAGGATAGTCATGCTATTCGTCCTGAGGGGTCCAGTGCTGCTGATGCTGAGAAGGCCAAGGAGACTCCTTCTTAAATCTGATCTCGGAGAAATCTTATCTTGGGGCTGCGTCCCCTTATTTTTGTAATTGTTTTAATCTATGCCTGCAGGGCTGATACAATTTCTTTTTATATTAAAACATATGCTTTACATTTCTTGGTTCGAAATATTTTGCACATTTTATATTAATGAATCGTTTATGTTTATTTATTCATACAAACATAGTTTGGATTTAGGCTCGAGACTCAACGCATTAATGCATCGTTTGCTCGAATTATTCGCTTCCGATCTCGTTATTTATCAAGGTCGGATATTACTTTAACCATGAACCCGAAAGTACTTGTATGGTATGTAATGCGAATGGTTTAGTTACATCTTATTGCGTAGTTACTTTTTCTTTTCCTCGGTTATTTCTCCGAGGTTATAAGTTCGAAACTATTTTCCTTTAAGATGTTCTAGCCTCGATCTCGACTTATCTCGAAGTAGGTTTAGGTTTCCACTTGTCGTCGATTAGTTTTAGCTGGTTTGCCCCAAACCTATTAAGTTCGTGTTTGGTTTGTAATCCTAGTTCGCACATTTGGTTATATCCAAATGTTTTTATCTTTTGATAATTTGGTTACGTCCAAAATATCTAAGCTCGCGCGTCTGGTTATATCCAAACACTTGTATGTTTTTGATAATTCGGTTACGTCCGAACTATCTAAGCTCGCGCGTCTGGTTGTATCCAAACACTTGTGTGCATTTCGTGTTTGTTATTTTATTTTTTTAAGCTGATGTTATATATACCAATGATGCCCCCTTAATATCCTATGAGTTTGACCATATGTTAATAAATTAAGAGAGATTGCAAAAATAAAGAGAGACATAACATATTGAATGAAATAGATCTTTATTTGATGGAATTCAAAAGCAGACAAATTAATACAGATAGAAAAATCATGGTTACATGCAACACTTTTCCTATACTATTGGTAGTAAGGTCTAAGGTGTTCGCCATTCCATGCTCGCGGTACCAGGCTCCCATCCAATCTCGTTAGCTTGTAAACACTAGACCGGATGACTGACTCTATCTGGTATGGTCCTTCCCAATTTGGCCCGAGCACACCAGCTGCTGGATCTCGTGTTGCCAAAAATACGCGTCTCAACACCAGATCTCCCACACTGAACTTTCGATCTCGAACCCTCTTGTTGAAATACCTGGTAGCTCGTTGCTGGTAGGCAGCGTTCCTCAGCTGAGCCTCGTTTCTCTTTTCTTCAATCAAGTCTAAGGTTTCTTCGAGCTGAGTGTGGTTTGAGTTTTGGTCGTAAATGTGAGTTCGGAGTGTCAGAATTTCGACCTCGATAGGCAACATAGCCTCACATCCGTATGCTAGAGAGAACGGGGTATGCCCTTTTGATGTTCGAGCTGTGGTCCTATATCCCCATAGGACTTGGGGCAATTCTTCGGGCCAGCGTCCCTTTGCTTCCTCCAACTTTTTCTTTAATGAACTCTTGAGAGTTTTGTTTACAGCCTTGACCTGGCCATTTGCCTGAGGATGAGCTACTGATGAAAAACTCTTTATTATTCCATTCTTTTCACAAAAGTTGGTAAACAAGTCGCTATTTAACTGGGTTCCGTTGTCGGATACAATCTTCCTCGGCACCCCATATCGGCATACGATGTTTTTTACCACGAAGTCAAGGACCTTTTTGGAAGTTAATGTTGCCAACGGTTCAGCCTCCGTCCACTTCGTGAAATAATCCACAGCGATGACAACATATTTCACACCACCCTTGCCAGTTGGGAGAGAGCCTATGAGGTCGATTCCCCATACCGCGAATGGCCATGGGGAAGTCAACATGGTCAGCTCGGATGGAGGAGCTCGAGGAATCGTGGCGAATCTCTGGCATTTGTCGCATTTCTTCACGTACTCGAAAGAATCCGTTTTAATGGTAGGCCAGAAATATCCTTGGCGTATGATTTTCTTGGATAGGCTATGCCCCCTGGTGTGATCTCCGCAGAATCCTTCATGAATTTCTTCAATGATCTTCTTAGCTTCGGGTGGAGTTACGAACCGAAGTAATGGCATGGAATACCCCCTTCTGTACAGCTTTCCGTCCAAAATGGTGTAACGGGGAAGTTGATACATTAATTTTCGAGCCTGGTTCCGGTCTTTTGGAAGGACGCCGGTCTCGAGATATTCCACTATCGGGGTCATCCATGTAGGCTCGGACTCAATCATACACACGTCTTCCTCCTCTGGCTCATTAATGCTAGGTGTCGAGAGGTGTTCTATGGGCACAACGTTTAGTTCATCATTCCCAGCGGAGGTGGCAAGCCAAGCTAAAGCATCTGTGTTTGAGTTCCGTTCTCGGGGAACCCGTTCGATCGCATAAAACTTGAAATGCTCTAATGCAGTTTTCGCCTTCTCTAAATAAGCTGTCATTCTCGTGCCACGAGCCTGGTATTCTCCCAAGATTTGATTAACCATGAGCTGGGAGTCGCTGTAGCAATGTATAGCTTTAGCTTTGAGCTCTTTGGCTATACGAAGTCCCGCCAGTAAAGCCTCGTATTCGGCCTCATTATTCGACGCTTTGAAGCCAAATCTTAAGGCAGAATGAAATCTGCTCCCTGCGGGGGTAATCAAAATGACTCCTGCCCCCGATCCATTTTCATTGGACGAGCCATCGACGTAAAGTTTCCACAGCTCGTGGGCCGGGGTTATAACTTCATCGTTGGCCATGCCAGTACATTCCACTATAAAGTCAGCCAAAGCCTGAGCCCTAATGGTCTTCCTCGAGTGGTAGGTGATCTCGAACTGTCTGAGTTCAACTGCCCATTTAAGAAGTCGACCAGAAGCCTCTGGTTTAGACAAGACTTGCCTAAGTGGTTGATCAGTCAACACATGAATGGGATGCGCCTGAAAGTAGGGTCGAAGTTTATGAGATGAATGTATTAAGCTGAGTGCCAGCTTCTCCATCAAGGGGTACCTCGATTCTACCCCCAGTAACCTTTTACTGATGTAATAAACGGGTCTCTGTACCTTTTTTTCTTCTCGAACGAGCACCACACTTATTGCGTGTTCGGTGGTGGAAAGGTATAGGTACAGTACTTCTCCCGTTTCAGGTTTTGATAAGACGGGGGGTTCGGCGAGGTGCTTTTTAAGCTCCTGGAATGCCAGCTCGCACTCCTCTGTCCATTCAAATTTCTTACCTCCCCTCAAAAGGTTGAAAAATGGAAGACAACGGTCCATAGATTTTGAAATGAACCTACTTAGGGCCGCCATCCTGCCGGTCAAACTTTGGACATCCTTGTCTCTTCGAGGTGAGGGCATGTCAATCAGGGCTTGGATCTTGTCGGGGTTGGCTTCTATTCCATGAGCGTTCATGATAAAGCCCAAGAATTTTCCTGAAGATACCCCGAAAGTGCACTTCTGAGGATTCAGTTTCATGTTATACCTTCGGAGCACGCCGAAGCACTCTTCGAGGTCATCAACATGGTTCTTGTTGATTTGAGACTTGACAAGCATGTCGTCAACATAAACTTCCATGTTGTTCCCTATTTGTTCTGAAAGCATCATGTTCACGAGCCGCTGGTATGTGGCCCCATCATTCTTGAGCCCGAATGGCATGACATTATAGCAGTATAGCCCCTTATCCGTTATGAAGCTCGTATGTTCTTGGTCGGGGCCATGCATGGGAATCTGGTTATATCCAGAATAGGCATCCATGAACGACATCAGGCCATGCCCCGCCGTGGCATCAATAAGCTGGTCAATCCTTGGTAATGGGAAACAGTCTTTCGGGCAAGCTTTGTTGAGGTCTGAATAGTCAATACAGGTCTGCCACGTCCCATTAGGCTTTGGGACCAACACCGGATTGGCTACCCAGTCAGGGTAAAAGGAATCCCTAATGAATCAGTTTGCTTTTAACCTGTCAACCTCCTCCTTCAGTGCCTTCTTTCTGTCATCGTCCAGCTGTCTTCGCTTTTGTTGCTTCGGAGGGAAGCTTTTGTCTATATTTAGCACGTGGCTTGCTATATTCGGGCTTATTCCCACCATGTCCGAAAGTGACCATGCGAAGACATCCTGGTTCTTCTTTAAAAAGAAAATTAGTTGCTATTTTGTCTCATCCTGGAGGTGTTTTCCAACCTTCACCTTTTTCGAGGGATCGGTTTCCTCGAGCTCTTCTAAGGGTTCGAGGTCAGCTTTCTCCTCAATCCTTGGATCGATCTCCTCATCAATCTCTAAGATTGTCCCGTCTTTACTTTGAATAATGACGAGTGCTTGTGCGCTCATCTGTTTCTTTCCTCTCAAGGAAATGCTGTAGCATTCCCTCCCAGATAACTGATCTCCCTTTAATGTTTCGACGCCGCTAGGGGTCGGGAACTTAAGGGCCAGATGCCTTACTGATGAGACTGCCCCTAGCCCAACCAGGGCGGGTCTCCCGAGCAGCACATTGTAGGCTGAAGGTAGATCCACTACCACGAACTCCATCATCTTAGTTGCTGAGACTGGGTAGTCTCCTAAGGTTACGGGGAGCTCGATGGAGCCCATGCAGTTGGTCCCTTCTCCTGAAAAGCCGTATAAAGTAGTTGCACATACTTTCAGGTCGCGAAGGGAGAGTCCCATCTTCTCGAGGGTTGCTTTATAGAGAATGTTAACTGAGCTCCCATTGTCTATGAGAACTCGGCGGACCCTTTTATTTGCCAGCTGGAGAGTGATGACCAGCGGATCATGGTGAGGAAACTGGACATGGGACACGTCTTCCTCAGTGAAGGTTATTGGTTGGGATTCAATCCTCTGACTTTTTGGAGCTCTAGGTTCGGGTTCATAGGGAGACTCTTCCCCAGTCTTCAACTCGTTAACGTATCTCTTTTGGGAATTTCTGCCCATTCCTACGGGATGAGGCCCTCCCGAGATGGTTATTACATCCTCTCCATCTATTGGCGGGGGCCTATCTTCTTCCCGAGCTTGGGAATTATTGTTTTGCGTGGGTTGCGACGCGGCTGCTCTCTGGTTCGCGGTCGCCTGATTAGTACTCTGGTTCTTAACATATTGTCTGAAGTAACCTCTCGAGATCAATCCTTCGATCTCGTCTTTCAGTTGTTGACATTCATCAGTAGTATGCCCGGTGTCTCTATGAAATCAGCAATACTTGCTGGAGTCCCTCTTGGACTTCTGATTTCTCATTGGGTCCGGACGCTTGAAGGGGACCTGGTTTTCATTAGCCAGGTATATGTTCTCCCAAGATTCGTTGAGTTCGGTGTACACTTTGTACACGGAGAAATATCTCTCCCCCTTCTTTTTCTTTCCTCCTTCGGCCTCGGGGTTACTCCCTTCATTATTTTTTCTCTTGGAAGGGTTCTCCGCAGCAGGTTTTGAAGCTACTGGGTCTGCCGAGGTTGAGGCAGAGTTGATGTTTATCATTGTAGTTTCGAGCTGGGAAGTCACATTAAGTGTCGACCTCGCTTCCTCTACATTGACAAACCTCTGCGCTCGTCTATTAAACTCGGTTAGGGACCTCACCGGTTTTCTTTGCATATCGTCCCAGAGGGCACTTCCTGGCATTACTCCGGCTTGGACAGCCATTAGGTGTCCACTGTCATCCACATTCCGAGCTCGGGCAACTTACAAATGAAACCTTGTAAGGTAACTTTTTAATGTTTCGCCTGGTTGTTGCCGAACGTTAGTTAGGGTTGACGCCTCAGGTCGAACCCCCATCATGGCTTTGAACTGCTTCTTGAAGTCTTTAGACAGCTGCTCCCAAGAAGTTATTGAGTGCCTCTTATATTTTTCGAACCAGCTTTTGGCTGGTCCTGTCAAGGATGCTGGAAATAACATGCATCTGAGCTCGTAACCCACGTTACTGGCTCTCATTATGGTGTTGAACGTACTCAGATGACTATACAGGTCGGTCTTTCCCTCAAACGTTGGGACGTGAGGGATCCGAAACCCTTGGGGAAATGGAGTGTTGGAAATATGGGGAGCAAACGGTTCAAGCTCCTCATCAGAATCTTCATATCGATCGTGTCCTTGCTCGTTTTTCAAAAGCCTAAATGCCTTTTCCAGCTGATCAATTCTTTCTTGGACTGGGTCCGCGGGAGGCACTATCTGGAATCGGTTGTCGTCGATCACAATTCCAGGCTCGCGTCTCCGTAAGGGATCTTTACGCCTATTCAAGCGATCCCTCAAGTCCGGGTTTATCGGGTCAACATTACCCCGACTTTGATTCAGGTGTTCTCGCAGGTCGAAGCGATTTCTGCGGCTTCCAGTATTCTTACGACATCGATCATGCATGCTGACCGATCTGGTATCTCCAGAGTCGTCACTAGTAAAACTCGTTGCATGGTTATTCCGAGATGGGTCTTTTCTGTGCCGCCTCGTTTCTGCTGTGCGAGACCGCGATGTTTGACTTCTCTCTGATAGGGCATCTCTCCGCTCCTGGAAGGCTCCCCTGTTTCCCTGTCCCCTCCTCGCACGCCTTTCGTCCTGATCTCGAACTGGTTGAGTATTCCTACGAGGGGGTGAAGGATATCATATAGGTGATGGAGGGAACCGTATGGGTGACGGTGGCTGCCACCCATTTCGTGGCCTAGACGGTCCGGAGTTTGCCCGAGATGGGTTGGTTTCATTCGGTACGCTTCCAGGGACTTGAGTCCGAGCCTCTGCAGGGGCTCGGTTGTTCTTAGTTCCCGCAGGTATTTCCACAGGTGGATTAACTGGGGCCCTAGCCCGAGTACTTCTCTGGGGCCTAGGGGGAGCGGTTGGCTCTGCTGGTGCCGGAGGTTGTGCCGGCCTTCTTGTGGCAGCATCCTTTCGCGGACGCCCACGGGGCCTACGGGGAGGAACATGCACATCCCTAGGAGGAGGAGCTTGGTTTTCACGCGGAGGCGGGGGCTGAGCCACCTGCGCCTCTGCGGCTATCCTAGCTAACTCCTCATTTCGCTTGTTGGCCTCTGCCAACTGCTGTTTCAGCTGCCGGCTCTCAAGTTCCACAATGGGAACATATCGCTCAGGATTGTAATACATATCCTCATCTCTTGGTGGAGGAGGTGGTCCCCGAGAATCGGAGGATCCATTCCTTTCTTCGACATCTGGATTTTCCATCGGTTGTTTCCCAAGACGTCTTGGATAATCTTCTTCAGGAATGTTCTGATTATTAGCGGCCATAACTTGTTCAGGGTGAATGTGTAAGGCTCTCAATGAAAGCACCAAACTGTTGACGCCGTTTTTCGTCAACAGCGAAAGAAGAGCACGAAAACAATAATCAGTAATGGCCAATAAAAATATGATAATACAAACGAGATTTTTTACGTGGTTCAGCAGTTAAATCTGCCTAGTCCACGAGTCTTTGTTATTAAACTTAAGATGATCTCTGAAAATTCTTCAAGGATGAATTCTCCAGAGTTTTCTCTCAAGATCACCAAAACTCGGTCCTTTACAATGGTGCATGACCTCTCTATTTATAGAGAAGATTTCAGAATACTATCCCACATATTTCAGGAAGTTATTTTGTATATGCAAATAAATTAAATGGCATTAAAAGCCAGCAATCCTATATACAAGGAAACGTCCCCTGAAGATCAGGGGGCGTAAAACTGAACAAATAATATCCCTTGACTATAGGGGATTTATAGTAATCAATGTAGACCGCGTCTCTTATAGATGATTCATTAGGATATTCAAAGTTATTATCCTATATCATCAAGGCCCTGTTCACCCAGGTTTATTATTGACTTTCGAGCTATAGCATCTTCCCGAGGCTACATGACTTCGAGCTCATACGCGCGTCAGGCTCGGAGCCCTGATCCAAGGCCATCCTGAGAACGGATGTACTTCGGGGTCTATCTTTCGAGCTTGCGAGGATTTCGAGGCTGTCATCTTCGAAGTCGTCTCTGCTTCGCAGGCTCGATGCTTAGATTTTAGACATATTCCAGACTTTACGAGTTCATTCATCATGAATCCAGCTTTCGAGGTCACAACTCTCATGGCTCGAAATCTGGGTGTAACATATATTAATATAAATTTAAATATTATAAAATATTATTATTATAATAATATTTAATACAAGACTAAATATTTTATACATATACCAATATAAATTTAAATATTATAAAATATTATTATAATAATAATATAGAATACATATTCTTAACTTTTATTAAAAATATATCATTTATGTTTAAAAAAGTTATCAACAGTGTTTTTGTCTAATTTTTATTTAATATGTTTATGCTATTTTTTTTTATATATAATATTGTTTATTTTTTTGAAATATTTATATGACAATGATACAAATTTAATAAATTATATAAATCAAATTAAGCAAACGTGCATTGCATGTTGCTTGTATCTAGTATAATATATAATGTCTTGTTGTCCCTCCCAAATTCAAAAACTAGAACAAACATAAACTTAAACAAAAATAAATAAATTATTTAATTAAAATATGATATTTATTTCAAAATTTATATTATATTAATATAAATTTAATAAAAATAATTAATAAATTCTATAAATAAAACTAAACAAAAATACATATTCCACGTGCTTGTATCATATATATTTCCATTTATTTGGACACACATGTTTGTATATATCAAAGAAACGTTTTAATTAAATTTTCATTTTCTTCGGACAATGTATTATGCTTCATAAAATCCCTTGTCTACGTAACTTTAGCTTCGTCATACCTTCAAAAAAAAAAAAGAGATGTATTGGAGATTTTTTTTTTGTGGTAGATAATTAATAATGATTAATTATAAAGAAAATGCTATTTTGGCCGCTCAATTAACTTACACCAGACAAGTGTACATTTATAATTGGTTTGTTTTATAATAACTTGACAATTTATTTAATAAATAAATTATTAAAATTTATAATCTAAATAATTCCTCCATTAGTATAATAAATTGTCCACTACAACAAGATACCATCCATTGACCGCCTTGGACTTGAAGACCCTACTATGGGAAGCACTACAATCTAAAAGTCTGATTTAAAGATAAGATGCTCTTTTCAGGAAGACCAAAGGTAGCCGTCCATGTGCTATGCATCTTAACTTTTCAGAAAAAACAAAATCCCATTAATACTTAACATTATCATCTTATCCTCATTTTAATAAAATAATAGAGGATACCTTTTTATTTCGGTATAAATAAGCTAAGGAGTCTGGCTTGTAGACTCACTTATTTTCTTTTTAAATCTTATTCTCTAAACTCAGAGAAACCTCTAAGTCTTGAAAACCATCAAACTTAGCCTTCTCTTCTATTGTATAATATTTTATAAGTTTATTAACAAAATGAGTTACCATTGCTAAAAATACCTTGCGATAGTAGAAGGGGAAGGTGAATCTTTTTCAGAAATTTCAAGTTTTCTCAAGGATCTTGTATCAGGTATTTAAATTATTTCAAAAGGATAAAAACATTGGTTATTGCATATAATAGGATCTAGGCATTGCTTCATTAAACTTGTTTATGCCATTGATAGGCTTGTTAAAAGTTGTGTTGAAGTTCACCCTAGATATGAATATGCATAGATACGTCACCTTTTATATGAGAAAATAATAAATTTACATGGTAAGAAGATTTTTCAGGAGAATTGCAGTTTCAGTAAAATTTTTCCATCCACCCTCTACTATCATATGAATATAAAGTTTATTCTCAAAACCCAAGTCTTTTTCATATCTATAAGAACAACTATTTTTATAATCAATTATAAACTATATATAAGAAGTTATTATAAACTAAAAATACCGGGAATCTATGAACGTACCTAGAGACATAGAAAAATATACCAATAAACTCTGTCAACTCAGTATAGATAGTGATAATATAGATATATATTAATAAATGAACTCAAAGAAAGCTTAGATAATCAGTTCGATAATTTATCACAAAATATAGAAAATGCTTTTGACGAAAATCATATCCAGTTATTAAACGAAGAATATAATATTAGCTATAAATTTATATCTGGTCAAATAACTTTATTAGAAAGTATTAAAAGTGACATTTTCAAAAGTAGAAATCAGACAGTCATAAATATTACTGATTATTAGCCTACATCTGATATATACAACATATTCAACTACTAACATTATAACATAACATAGCCTACTATATTTGACTTATCTAACTATATAATATATATTATTATATACATATTTCACTTATACGTATTAATCTTCTAACACTATAACATAACATTATAGCCTACTATATTTTACTTATCTAACTATATAATATATATTATTATATACATATTTCACTTATACGTATTAATCATCTAACATTATAACATAACATTTATTACCAGTCTATTATATTTGACATATCTAATTATATAATATATACTATTATATACATATATGTATTAATCTTCTAACATTATAACATAACATTTATTATAGATCTACTATATTTGACATTTCTAACTATATAATATATATTATTATATATATATACTTCACTGTTATATATATAGAATACTCTGTAACCATCTTTCATTTATATATTAAAGTGTACCAGAATTAGAGCGATATTACAATTTTCAAGCTTACAATTTTTAAAAAGAAAAGAAGTGCAGTTTTTATTAATTTTTAATAATATAAAATTAATTTATGAAAACAGACACAAACAATATAATTAAAAAATATTGCTTACTTGATAACAATAGTAAAGATTCTTCTAATAACTGTCATACTTATCATATTTCTAGTAAAGATTGTGAGATAAATAAGTTAGCTAAATCTCAAAATCATATACAAGATAAGATCTATTATATTATAAGAATATTAAAAAGAAAATTTATAAAGATTAATAAAACTATTAAACCTAGTCTTAAAGACCAAGAGTTTCAAAATAAAATATTAGATAATATAGACTATATTAAAAAACAAATAACTAATACAAAGAATAGAATAGAAACTTTTTTAATAAATATTGAAAAATTTCCTAGTAAGAAAGAAATAAAATATTTATTAAAATACGTTAACAAACAACCTAAAATAGTAGAAATAGAGACTAAACAATTAATAACAGATCAATATCTGTTATTTAAAAAGGATATAGAAGAATTAAAGATACACGTAGAAAATATTCGTAATATAGTTCTTTCTTAATTCATGCTTTATTTATGTCTTTCAATAACCCTGATTATATTGTTGCAAATAATCTAGTTAAAGATTTTGATGATAATAGAAATTTAGAAGGTTTTAGTTCTTCTGCTACATCTGGTCAAGATAAAGCTAGAAACCATCAACTTAATACTATAATTGAATTATTAATAAAATTGCATGAAAAAAATAGATAAAATAAGTGAAAGAATAAATAGACAAGAACCACAAAAAAATAATAAAATTGAAACTGACATAGATCAGCTAGTAAAACATGTTAGTAAATTAAAAATTGAGGAAAACGTGGTAATAAAAAATAAAAAAGTATTTAGTAATAAATTTGAAAGATATGTCGAACAGATCAAGCCAGCCAAGCCAAACACAAGTAAATAGTCATTTTGGTACTCTAAGGAATAGTAGATCCTTAAGTAGAAGATTTACTGGCATTTTAGATCGAATAACTAGTAATAATAACCAAGAAATATTATCTCTAGATGAAGTAGTAGATATTAATGAATCCTATGATAGATTTACACAAGAAACATTAGTATTAAATAACGCCCGACAATTATACTATACTGGAAGATGGCAACCTAATAGATGCCTTTTTAGTCATCAAAGAGAAATACCAATAATAGTCAATGATAACAACTATCAAAATTTACAAATAATCCCTAACGAAACTATTATAAACCTCATAAAAGAAGACAAATATAAATATATTCATCAAGGTTTGTATATAATAGGAATAAAAGGACTAGTAAGGAAAAAATTAGGAGCAAAAAGTTTTATTAATATTATATGATGAAAGTATAGAAGATGATAGAAAAAATATTATCTCTATGATGGAAGTAGACATGAATAATAATTACGGATTATTATTTGTAACCCCAGACTTTATGATGATGATTAAAGACATAGGAAGTATTAAACTAAGAATTCAAAGTAGAGGATATGGAAATATAGACCGTGAAAACCTCATAATATGTACAGGATTTCAAGGAAAATTAATACATAATACTAGCATAAGATTTAATTTAAAAATAGAAAAAGTAATAGAAGCCCTTCAAAGTAAAGGAATAAAAATGATAAAACCTCCCGAATATTCTTCACAACTATTAGAAGGAATAGAATGGGACGTAAAATTAAAAGAAAATATAAGTGTCCCCACCAATGGAAGTATATATCAAAATAATAATAGACTTAGTATTTCATTTTCAGATTATGGAGAACAAAGTAACAAAGAATTAGAAGACGATGAAAAAGATAATATGGATAAAAATATAGATGAATTTAAATATCAAATATTAATCATCAGAGAAAAATTTAAAAATGAAAATATTACAAAAGAAAATATTACTGAAGTATCTGATATTTCATATCAAAAAGATTTTATGGAAAATAGTTCAGGAGAAAGTAGTATGACTAATGCAAATAGTAATTTATTTTTAAGACCCCATACTAGAACAATTGAACCATTAAGCGGAGGAAATTTCCCTAGACAAACTGTATATCCTTATAGTTACCAAGGTGAACCTAAGTATAAAAGTAGAGGTCAGAGAGAATCAGGAGATTTAAGTATAAATTGGAATAATAATAAACAATTAAATATAACAAATATTGACCCTCAACTATGGAATTCAGTAATAATGAGTTGGAAAGCAGAAATAATAAGAGAATATATAAAAAATGAGCATAATCACACTGGAGAAGAAATGTATGCTTATTTAGAAAATTATTTAGGAGAAACAGTAAAAGCACATTGGGAGAGGTATAAAGCTCAGTACCCTAATGAAATAAAAGAATTAATTGATTTAGGAAATGATCCTTATAATTTTGTTAATAAAATACATCTTTTAATAACAGGAGAAGATCCTAATAGTGGATTATTAAGTATTCAACAAGATGCTATGAAAAAACTAGAACAAATATATATTAGGGATTGGAAATATATTAAAGTTTATATTAATGATTTTGTAAAATTAGGAAGTATTTCAGGAAACGCTATTAATAGTGAATTAGGAGATAAAATGCTAATAAAATTACCCGGAGCCTTAGGAACAGAAATAGTAAACTCATGGAATAATAACATGGCACACACTAGAAATACGGCCATGAATAGCTTAAGTATAAGAGGAAATTTTATCCTAAAACATTTAGTAGATAAATGTACTTTTATCCAAATGCAAAAACAATTAAAAGGAGACAATTTTAGTGTTTGTAGTAATATATTTACTTCACAACAATATGGAATAAAAGATAGAGAGTATAAACCAAGACATCATAAAAAATATAAAGGGAATAAAAAGTACTACCAATTAAGACGAAGTAACGCGAAAAGACCTTTTCTTCAAAAATGTAGACATGTAAGAAGATATAATGATAAAAGAGATTATCGAAATAAAATAACATGTTTTTCTTGTGGAGAAATAGGACACGTCTCTACTAGTTGCAGAAAGAAAAATAATAATTTTAGTAGAGAAGCAATGCTAGTAGAACAATTTAATATGGATTTCCTTAATGTTGAAGACGATATGTCTGATACAGAAAGTATTTATAGTATAGAAGAAATAGATCTAGACCAAATTATAGAAGAACAAAATAATAGTTCAGATGAAGAAGAATACCCTGTTAATATAAATCCAGAATATGAAATATTAAATGAATTTATGGATATTAGAGAATGTATACATAACTGGGAAATAAATAAGGGAAGCTTAGGAAGAGCATGTAGTAATTGTAAATTCTACCCCAGCTATAATAAAAGAGCAAAATGTAGTAACTGTTTTGAAGAAATGTGCATTAAGTGTATTAATAATTTATATCAAACTAATATAGGAGAAATCAGTCAAGTAAATAAAATTAATAGAAATTTAGTAATCGAAGAAAGAATTAGAACACTTGAAAATAGAGTAGCACTATTAGAAGAAGAGATAATAAATTATCAACATATTAATAATACCATAAATACTCAAGAAGAACAAACTGAACTAATAGATGCTATACCTTTAGTTTGCAATTCTAGTAATCTATACAGTCTAAAAATAAAAGGATTATTCATCCATAAAGATATAAAAATAGAAATAATCTATTTTATTGACACAGGATGTAGTTCCGTAGTAATGGATAGTACACTAATACCTATAAAATATTGGAAAACATCTAGTACACCAAGAATAGCCCAACAAATGGATACAAATACTTTTGAATATAAATATTATCTTGACACTTGTAAATTTAGATTCTTTACAAATTGTAATGATTATAGCAACGAATATCAATCTGGCCAAGTATGGCTCCGAGACTTAAAAATGAATAATATAGATATTATTATAGGAATAGATTTTCTATTAAAACAAAAGGGAGACATTAATATTACTAAAGACTATGTTAATATCTATAAAATGGCTAGTATTATACCCATTCAATCAGAGTTGCTGTAAAATATTAGGATCATGCAAAAATTTAATAGAAGAAAATATAGAAGAAAATGAATTAGTAGATATAATAAAAGAAATAAAACTAGATAGAGAAGTAATAACAAGAAAAGAATTATACGAATTAATATTTAGTAACGATATAGAACATTTAATATATAAACTACAAAAACAAGGAAATATCGGAGACAATATGAAAAATTTAAAACAAAATGATAATCCAATATGTAAATTATTAATAAAAAATCCAGATTATAAAATAACTAGTCAAGCACTAAAATTTAATTCTATAGACATAGAAGATTTTAAAGATCATATTGACGAATTATTAAAAAATAAATTTATTAGACATAGTGACTCACCACATAGGAGTCCTGCTTTTCTAGTAAGAAACCATAGTGAAATAGTTAGAGGAAAAAGTAGAATGATAATAAATTATAAAAGATTAAATGATAATACTGAAGATGACTCTTATAATATTCCTGATAAAGATGTTTTAATAAATAAAATACAAGGTTGTAGAGTTTTTAGTAAATTTGACTTAAAATCAGGCTTCTACCAAATAAAGATGGCAGAAGCTAGTATTCCCTGGACAACCTTTATTTGCCCACAAGGACTATTTGAATGGTTAGTGATGCCAATGGGACTTAAAAATGCCCCAGTAATATTTCAGAGAAGAATGGATAAAATATTTTATGAATTAAATTATTGTTTAGTATACATTGACGATATTCTAGTATTTAGCAAAGATTATAAGGAACATGAGTATCATTTAAAACAAGTTTTTAAAAAATTTGAACAGTATGGTTTAATCATTAGCAAAAAAAAAATGGAATTAGGAAAAGAATATATAAAATTTCTAGGATCCGAAATAGGAAAAGGAAAAATAATAATATAAGATCATATTAGTAAAAAGATACTAGATTTCCCTGAAAAGTTTGAAGATTTAAAAAGTATTCAACAATTTCTTGGATTATTAAATTATGCCCGTCCATATATTAAGAATTTATCAAAATTACTAGGGCCATTATATAATAAAACCAAACTTAATGGTCAAAGACACTTCAATATTGAAGATATTAAACTAGTAAAGAAAATCAAAGTAGTAAAAACCTTACAAAAATTATCCCTTCCATTAATAACTGACTATTTAATAATAGAAACAGATGGATGTGATAAGGGATGGGGAGCAGTATTAAAGAAAAAGCCTAGTAAATATTCTAATAAAGATACTGAAGAAATATCAAGATATGCTTCAGGACAATATAAAGAAAAAAGTATTACTAGTATTGATGCCGAAATAATGGCAATCGAATATTCTTTAGATGCTTTCAATCTTTATTTAATTAATAAAAAAGAATTTACTATTAGAACAGATTGTCAAGCAATAGTAAGTTTCTATGAAAAAATGAGGCAAAATAATAAAAAACTAATGACTAATAGATGGACAAAATTCATTAATAATTTTATTATTAAAGGATATAATCCTACTATTGAGCATATTAAAGGAAAAGATAACTATTATGCTGATGTATTATCTCGATTAATTTATAATACAGATGGACCGACAACCATTTCGTCCAAGAATGTATAGGCCTGGAATACACCCCAGAGCCCAAATGGCAAACAAGCAAGCAGTAGACAAGATAATATATGGTCAGCCAATGGAAAAAGGTGAGGCAATATCCTTCGGAGAGTTAGTATTACATTGTTATGGCAATAGTGAAACTAAATATATCCCTCACAAGGCCATTAGTAAAGAACAACAATGTTTATTAGATAATCTTCACCATGCCTATCTATTTAATAATCCTAGATATTTCCAGGCAGTACTAAAATGCCTAGTAGAATATTTCCAAAGTAAGAAATTTTTTGATTATTATTTAGTATTTCGAGGGAAAAAACTAGGATTATATAAGTCTTGGCAATCAGTAGCCGAAACAGTAGACAAATTTAATAATGCCCTTTGGAAAGGGCAAGTAAATTATGAAGAAGCCACTAAAGCTGCTATTATGTATTGGGGTCTCAATTATTACGACGAGACAAAAGATAAGGGGAAAGAAAAAGTAACTGAGTTAAATTGCCCCAATTGTATTTATTATAATAAAACAATAATAGAGAAAGAATTAGTAAATAAAAAATTAAAAGAAGAAAATGAAGCCTGCTGGGACCAAATTACTAGTCTCAAGCTTCAAGTGGATGCCTTCCGACAACAGCTTTAGCAACATAGCACTCCATCCACCGCCAATCAAGTAACCATGTCCACTAAAGACATACAACTTTTTGTCAATAAAGCTGTCGAAGAAAAAATGGAGGAATGGAATAGTTAATTTGATGGGACCTATGATGAAGACTCCATTGACCGCCTTGGACTTGAAGACCCTACTATGGGAAGCACTACAATCTAAAAGTCTGATTTAAAGATAAGATGCTCTTTTCAGGAAGACCAAAGGTAGCCGCCCATGTGCTACGCATCTTAACTTTTCAGAAAAAACAAAATCCCATTAATACTTAACATTATCATCTTATCCTCATTTTAATAAAATAATAGAGGATACCTTTTTATTTCGGTATAAATAAGCTAAGGAGTCTGGCTTGTAGACTCACTTATTTTCTTTTTAAATCTTATTCTCTAAACTCAGAGAAACCTTTAAGTCTTGAAAACCATCAAACTTAGCCTTCTCTTCTATTGTATAATATTTTATAAGTTTATTAACAAAATGGGTTACCATTGCTAAAAACACCTTGCGATAGTAGAAGGGGAAGGTAAATCTTTTTCAGAAATTTCAAGTTTTCTCAAGGATCTTCTATCAGGTATTTAAATTATTTCAAAAGGATAAAAGCATTGGTTATTGCATATAATAGGATCTATGCATTGCTTCATTAAACTTGTTTATGCCATTGATAGGCTTGTTAAAAATTGTGTTGAAGTTCACCCTAGATATGAATATGCATAGATACGTCACCTTTTATATGAGAAAATAATAAATTTACATGGTAAGAAGATTTTTCAGAAGAATTGCAGTTTCAATAAAATGTTTCCATCCACCCTCTACTATCATATGAATATAAAGTTTATTCTCAAAACCCAAGTCTTTTTCATATCTATAAGAACAACTATTTTTATAATCAATTATAAACTATATATAAGAAGTTATTATAAACTAAAAATACCGGGAATCTATGAACGAACCTAGAGACATAGAAAAATATACCAATAAACTCTGTCAACTCAGTATAGATAGTGATAATATAGATACATTAATAAATGAACTCAAAGAAAGTTTAGATAATCAGTCTGATAATTCATCACAAAATATAGAAAATGCTTTTGACGAAAATCATATCCAGTTATTAAACGAAGAATATAATATTAGTTATAAATTTATATCTGGTCAAATAACTTTATTAGAAAGTATTAAAAGTGACATTTTCAAAAGTAGAAATCAGACAGTCATAAATATTACTGATTATTAGCCTACATCTGATATATACAACATATTCAATTACTAACATTATAACATAACATAGCCTACTATATTTGACTTATCTAACTATATAATATATATTATTATATACATATTTCACTTATACGTATTAATCTTCTAACACTATAACATAACATTATAGCCTACTATATTTGACTTATCTAACTATATAATATATATTATTATATACATATTTCACTTATACGTATTAATCATCTAACATTATAACATAACATTTATTACCAGTCTACTATATTTGACATATCTAATTATATAATATATACTATTATATACATATATGTATTAATCTTCTAACATTATAACATAACATTTATTATAGATCTACTATATTTGACATTTCTAACTATATAATATATTATTATATATATACTTCACTGTTATATATATAGAATACTTTGTAACCATCTTTCATTTATATATTAAAGTGTACTAGAATTAGAGCGATATTACAATTTTCAAGCTTAAAATTTTTAAAAAGAAAAGAAGTGCAGTTTTTATTAATTTTTAATAATATAAAATTAATTTATGAAAACAGACACAAACAATATAATTAAAAAATATTGCTTACTTGATAACAATAGTAAAGATTCTTCTAATAACTGTCATACTTATCATATTTCTAGTAAAGATTGTGAGATAAATAAGTTAGCTAAATCTCAAAATCTTATACAAGATAAGATCTATTATATTATAAGAATATTAAAAAGAAAATTTATAAAGATTAATAAAACTATTAAACCTAGTCTTAAAGACCAAGAGTTTCAAAATAAAATATTAGATAATATAGACTATATTAAAAAACAAATAACTAATACAAATAATAGAATATAAATTTTTTAATAAATATTGAAAAATTTCCTAGTAAGAAAGAAATAAAATATTTATTAGAATACGTTAACAGACAACCTAAAATAGTAGAAATAGAGACTAAACAATTAATAACATATCAATATCTTTTATTTAAAAAGGATATAGAAGAATTAAAGACACACGTAGAAAATATTCGTAATATAGTTCTTGTCTATTTATTCTTTCACTTATTTTATCTATTTTTTCATGCAATTTTATTAATAATTCAATTATAGTATTAAGTTGATGGTTTCTAGCTTTATCTTGACCAGATGTAGTAGAAGAACTAAAACCTTCTAAATTTCTATTATCATCAAAATCTTTAACTAGATTATTTGCAACAATATAATCAGGGTTATTGAAAGACATAAATAAAGCATGAATTAAGAAAGAACTATATTACGAATATTTTCTACGTGTGTCTTTAATTCTTCTATATCCTTTTTAAATAAGAGATATTGATATGTTATTAATTGTTTAGTCTCTATTTCTACTATTTTAGGTTGTCTGTTAACGTATTCTAATAAATATTTTATTTCTTTCTTACTAGGAAATTTTTCAATATTTATTAAAAAATTTCTATTCTATTATTTGTATTAGTTATTTGTTTTTTAATATAGTCTATATTATCTAATATTTTATTTTGAAACTCTTGGTCTTTAAGACTAGGTTTAATAGTTTTATTAATCTTTATAAATTTTCTTTTTAATATTCTTATAATATAATAGATCTTATCTTGTATAAGATTTTGAGATTTAGCTAACTTATTTATCTCACAATCTTTACTAGAAATATGATAAGTATGACAGTTATTAGAAGAATCTTTACTATTGTTATCAAGTAAGCAATATTTTTTAATTATATTGTTTGTGTCTGTTTTCATAAATTAATTTTATATTATTAAAAATTAATAAAAACTGCACTTCTTTTCTTTTTAAAAATTGTAAGCTTGAAAATTGTAATATCGCTCTAATTCTGATACACTTTAATATATAAATGAAAGATGGTTACAGAGTATTCTATATATATAACAGTGAAGTATATATATATATAATAATATATATTATATAGTTAGAAATGTCAAATATAGTAGATCTATAATAAATGTTATGTTATAATGTTAGAAGATTAATACATATATGTATATAATAGTATATATTATATAATTAGATATGTCAAATATAGTAGACTGGTAATAAATGTTATGTTATAGTGTTAGATGATTAATACGTATAAGTGAAATATGTATATAATAATATATATTATATAGTTAGATAAGTAAAATATAGTAGGCTATAATGTTATGTTATAGTGTTAGAAGATTAATACGTATAAGTGAAATATGTATATAATAATATATATTATATAGTTAGATAAGTCAAATATAGTAGGCTATGTTATGTTATAATGTTAGTAGTTGAATACGTTGTATATATCAGATGTAGGCTAATAATCAGTAATATTTATGACTGTCTGATTTCTACTTTTGAAAATGTCACTTTTAATACTTTCTATTAAAGTTATTTGACCAGATATAAATTTATAGCTAATATTATATTCTTCGTTTAATAAATGCACTTCTTTATTATCATAATACTTAACATATATATTAAATAATAATCTTTAAAGACCAAAATGGGTTATTTGACGAAATAAAAACAAAACATTTAAAGATTGTAGTGGAAAATTTATTATACTAATGGAGTCTTCATCATTTAAACATTTTCTAGGTATAATTCCTCCATTAGAGAATAGGGGGAAATAAGCTTTTGGACAAAGGTCTTGAACCTTGTTCAAGTTGGTGATCCCCACTACTCTACACTTTGGTTGTGTGAGAGTTTGTTTGTGTTTTCATTCTTTTGTTCTTCTTATTTGCTTGTATTATTATAGCATTGAGTTTGTAATCTTCTTCTTCTACATCTTTCTATTTACTTATATTTTGAGCAATTGAGTTGTAATATTTATTTAATCAATATTATCTTGTCCATTGTATTTTTGCATAGAGTTGTATTTGGTTTTTCCATAATTCCATTGAGCAATAATATATATTCTCTAACAATCAAAAGCTTATTATCCTTTTCAATGGAAGGAGAAACCATGGAGATCTTGTGAGAATCCAACCTTGGAAAGATGGTAAGACAAGGTAATGTTCTTCTTTTGTTTTCTTAGAAGATCTAATGGTTTTCATATAGTGATAGAAATGAGAAGAAGAAAAGTTTATAAATGAGATTCATTGTTTTCTAATCTCCTTTGTTTTTTATTGGTTAGATTAGAAGATAATATAATATCTTGAGTTTTTGTTATATGTGATCAACATGTAAATAATCTAGTAGATTATTGGGTAGTATGCTAGCATGTCATAGAACTTATTTTGTGTTAATGGGAAATTATTAGAATGACAACTATGAGTTTAAATGACATGTATAAATATATTGATTTTGTGAATCAATAGAAATGTAAAATCATATGTGTATGATATATGTAATTCAAGTTTTCATATTAATAAAGAGCCATATTAGTATGATATTAGTCATGTATGTTGAAAACTATGTGAAATTATAATCATGCAAACATTTGTGAGATGTTAATATGTTTATCCTATATTATTGCAATGTGATGAGTTACCATTTATTTGGTAAATAAAAGGAATTATTTGAGAAATGAAATTTCCCATTTAAGTGTTCACCATCTCACTTTATGAGATAAGAAAAGATTAAACTAAGGGGGGTTACATCTTTTAATGGTTGTGTCTTGCCATTGCAAGAAAAATAACTCAAAGTGGGTTAAAAATTATGGGATGACATATAGACTCAATAGACTTATAGTCTAAAGAATGGTCAAAAGGGAAAATATATTTGAGAATTATTTAGTGTCAATAATTCTTAAATATTAAATGCCTCAATGAGGAGACATTACAAAATTGGAGAAGCAATTTTGAATTTTACACCAATGGTGAATAAAAGAAAACTTTATTCATTTTGGTTAAGGATGGTGATATGTTTAAATTAATCTCAATGAGGAGATACTTTTAAACAAAACATAAGAAATCAAAGTGTTTAAATAAATCAATGAGGGTTTATTTGATTTGATTTAAAGTGTTTAAAAAAATAAAATTGACATTTTGATTTTGATTTTGATGAGAAAATCAATGGATGTCAAATTGATGTTTTCAAAAGAATCTCAAAGAGACTCTTAAGAAATACACAAAAGTTGTTTAAGTGATTTTGAGATTATTTAGACAACTAAAAAAAGAAAATTTGTGATTATTTGTTTGAGAAATTCTCACATTACATTTGTGATCACATTTAATTTTGTGAAATATATAAAAGAAAGCAACCAAGTGAAAGTTACTTTCAAATAAGTGTTCTTGCTTTGGCAAGTAAATAAATCAAGATAAACATTGAGGTTTTATCTTGAGAGTTTATCACGTGGCATAGAGGACTCATAATGAACTTTGAGAAACATAGATTTATCTTGGAGGATAAATGACTTAATAGAATTGAAGAGATTTATATTTTAAAGTGATATTTTAATATCACTATGTGAGAAATGTGGGGGTGATGCTTCAAAGTTAATCAATTTATTTTGTTGTTAATTAATTGATTAATTTGGTCATCCTATCAAATAGGTGATTTGGAATTCCACATTTTAAATCACATTGGCTATATGTGTATAGAATGGATAAATCTAGACATGCTTGGTGTCTAAAGTTACTGTTTGTAATATTTTGATTCAAGAAGGAATCAATTTAAAACATAAAGGAGAATTTTAGAAACATAGAGGTTTCTAGAATTAATATTCAAATGTTTATTTTGGATATTAAACTATAAAATAGTGGAGGTGTTGACTATGGTCAAAATCACTATTTTAAAGAGGTAACTATTTTAATCAAACTATGGCTAGCAACAAAGTTTGAATAAAATAATGAGAGTGTCTAAGTATGCATACATGAGAAAAGAAATGATTCAAATGGAATTATTTCTACATCTCAAGGGGTGGGAATTAGACTCCCTAAAGAGATTCACGGTTGATGGTAACCTATCTTAATACTAGTAACCAAACTAGTATTAGGTTCAATAGATAATAACAAGTCAATCAAGTGAATACATAGTAGTACTCAAATGTTGTCCCATCTGAGATATGAGTACTAGTGTGTTACCAAAATGAGGGTTAAAACCGAAATGTTTTTTAATAGAATTCAGTCTTGAAAAGACAAGTATTTTAGGGTAACAAAATACTTTAAGAGTTCTACCTATATAGACCTAGGGGTGGTGCTGCCCCTCATGAGAATTGTGAGTCATTCTCAAGAAAAGTCTATGAATGGAATGTGCACATGGCCATTAACGGTGCAAAAGCGAGACATTTAGGTCTCAAGTGAATATAGCAAAGGTGTGTGTGTTATCATTGGTTTGTTATCAAGGGATAGTGTCTCAATGCTTCGGCAACCAAAATTTCAACAAACTCTGTGATAATTACACTAAGGTAAAATTCAAGTCGAAAGATATTTTATTTTATGCACCAATGCAAAGGTTTCTATAGAGAGTGATTATTTAATCAAGTGGGGGAATATTATATTTTAATATAATATTTGATTGATTAAATAAGTGTTACAAAAAGTGATTATTTAATCTAGTGGAGGAATGTTATATTATTTCATATAATATAATATTAGATTAAATAATGTGACAAAATGTGATTTGTCACACCTTGTAACATATTATTGAGAGTCACAAAATTGGACTAATGTGTGTGCCCAAATGTGACATATTTTGGAGTTACAAAATCAGTTACAAATTTGTAACTCCCAAATATTACCCAATAATGTGTATATTATATGTTACACATTTGAGATTGGATTTCATAAAGTCATGATGATATATGACTGTTGGAGACATGTTTTTAACTCCCAATAGGTATTTGAAGGTTACAAAATCATGTGGGAAATGATTTGGGACGTTTTGGAAAAATGACTTTTTTGTTCTGAAAATGGCCTGTGGTCGCGGCCTGGGGGACAGAAGCTAGTGGCCGCGGCCAGTGAGGCTGACAGCCTATGTGAATTTTCAGTTTTTTCCAAATTGAACGGTTCTAACATCCCAAATAACTCCCAAATCACCATTTTAATTCCATAAACATCTAATTAAACATTGGTAACAGCCATGAGGGTTGGTGGAATTTGAAATTCAAAGGGATATCTCAAACTCTATAAATAGGAGCCTAATGCTCACTTGTAAGACAACACATTTTTTCATCCACAAAGCACTTGGCTGAAAAATACACCAAAAGGCTTGATAATTCCAGAGAGCTATTTCCTTGAGAGATCCCTTAGTGCTTAGAGAATAGGGGGAAATAAGCTTTTGGACAAAGGTCTTGAACCTTGTTCAAGTTGGTGATCCCCACTACTCTACACTTTGGTTGTGTGAGAGTTTGTTTGTGTTTTCATTCTTTTGTTCTTCTTATTTACTTGTATTATTATAGCATTGAGTTTGTAATCTTCTTCTTCTACATCTTTCTATTTACTTGTATTTTGAGCAATTGAGTTGTAATATTTATTTAATCAATATTATCTTGTCCATTGTATTTTTGCATAGAGTTGTATTTGGTTTTTCCATAATTCCATTGAGCAATAATATATATTCTCTAACACTAAGTTGTCTGATTTTTTTTTTTTGTATATTTTCTGATTAGTCATACTTAAAAGAAAATATTCAAATTTTAAACAATAAATCTGTAACCAACTTACAATTTATATTTTTAATTAATTATTTTATTAATGAATGTTGACGCGGTTCTTCGCCAACAGGTAATTAAGAAAAGAAGAGAAAGGGATTAGTGCTTAGGTTGAACCGAAATATATAAATGATCTTAGAAATGAAATGGTGACTCAAAATACGTTTTTTTAAGTGGTTCAAAGGTTAAAATCCTTCTACTCCACTAGTCAGTGTTATTGCTATATTCTGGGTATTTGATTACAGGGTATTTCTTACAATATATAATCCAACCTCTTATAACTCCCAGGGTCTCCATATTTATAGGAGAAGGAACTTGGGAGTTGGTAAGAAGGTCATCCCGTGACCTTCTTACCTGTCATGTCAACTCTGTGACATTCATGATTAATTCCTAAACCTGACACATAAGTGTGGTCAAATCAATAGGTAAGGGGATAATGGGCTGCACGGCCCAAACCAGTCGTGGGTGTTTGAATACGTACGTTCCTACTGCGTGTCCGAGAAGTCAGGGGTATATATGACACGTGATGTCTGATATATGCAAGTTTACCTTGCGTGATTGACTTTATAAAAGGTCACAGCCTTCAACTCCAGCTCGTACCATGAGCTGGATGCTTCCCTCGACCTGTGGTCTTCAGAGCCCAGGCTCAGTCCTTAAGAAATCTTGGTGAACCCTTAGGTTACCTCGAGCTAAGGTGGTGGGACCTTATGATAGCAGCTCCGGTCTTGGGGATGCTCACGTGGTAGTCCTGATTAGGCTGTATCTCAGCTCTCTAATCAGCCCGTGGGAGAATCAGGGTGTACATCTGCCCCCCAAGCCTCTGCTCGTGGTACGCGACGTCGTGTAGGGCCACAGTAGGGGCTTTTAGGCTTCCCCATGAACTATTCATATTCCACATTCTACGCAGGCGCCGAATACGTGGAACATCGTGGTTGGTGACGGTACGTCTTCCGAGAACCGCATTTAATGGCCTAGCCTATGCCCAGCCGTCGTTTCGTCTTTCGAGTGGAGGGCCTTGGATCCCACATCAGGGCAATCCAACGGCCCTCTCCACATGACCCTTCACCCATATAAAAAGGGGTGGCCACCTTATGCATGGGCCACTCGTTCATTTGAAAATTTTCAGAAATTTTCCTCTTTTTCTCTCTTCATATTCAAGAGAAAAAACCCTCTTCTTCCCGACCGCCATTCCTAACGTTCAAGAAGTTCAGGCGCAAAGACTCCTTCGAAGCCTTGGAACCAACTGCTCCGACGAAGCCCCAACCCAGGCGATATCCTCATCCACTTCCCAGCCAAACACTCTGTAAGTCTCTTGACTGTGTATGTTTCAAAATTATTTTTTATTGTAGCTTAGGTAAATATTTACTGTAGCCACATGCAAGGGTTTGCTGGGTTTTGTGGGAATGAAGGGTGAAAGCCTTTTAGGTTAGGGTATCTTTGCAGTAGAAAACCGTTTAGGAGCATGGTTTATAGGATGCATTTTCTGGAGAAAATTTCTGGGTAGGATTTTTGGGATATTAGTTCAAAATATCCAGTATTTTGGGTGCAAAACCGAGTAGCTTAGGGGACACGCTTCACAGGCGGTTTTGCCTTTCTTGCCTATTGGAACTTTCCCTCCAAGGCAAAATTCTAACCTGACCCTCCTGACACACGAATTCTGAGTAATTGGGGATTTGTTGGGAGCACAGGCGCGTGTTCTTAGAACCGCGTGGTCTCACTCTCCACGAGCTGGGCTTACCTCAGCTCGTGTCAAAGAAACACACTCAGATTCTCTTCCACCTTAGGTCGCCTTTTTCTAAAATTTCTTCTTTTTGTTCGCTAGGCGACTAGATGGGACCCAAGAAGAATGCTCCCAAGAAGCCTGTAGGCAGCTCGTCCTCCCGTCAGGACAAAGGAAAGGAGGTGATGGCCGAATCCCCGATCCCCAACTTCGGGCCAGTGGTGGAACAGGAGCTCGAGGTGGCTCCTGACGCGTTCTTTGAGGCGGAGAGGATCGTCTCAAAGATTACCGATCAGACGAAGGTCAACAAAATATTCCTCTCCCACAACATCGAGCTGGGGGGAGAGCATCAGTGATTGCCCGACCTCCCGCAGAGGGCGAGCGGAGCTGCGCACCGCTCGACGAGGCATTCTCGGCCTGGAGCGACGAGCATTTTAAGGCGGGAGCCTTCCTCCCGTTGGATCAGTATTTCGCTGACTTCCTCAATTACGTGAATCTGGCCCCATTCCAGCTCCCCCCCCCCCCCCCCCCCCCCCCCCCAACTCTTATTGGCTGTTGGCGGGGTTGAGATATTTATTCTTGAAACAGGAGTGGGAGGTCCCCACTCCTGCAGATATTTTGTACTTTTTCTGCCTCAAGGCCAGCCCGGACCAGCGGGGGTGAGGCGACGGGTTTTATTACTTAACCCGGTTCCCTAACACGGCAGCGGTCATCGAGTTGCCCAGCCACCCCAACGACTTCAAATATCAATTCTTTATGTCGACGGGGTTCCGAAACTGCGAGCTCCACTACTTCAATCGTCCTCGTAAGTGCTTTTCAACCTTAGCTCGTAAGTTAAGTATCGTTTAGCTCCTCCTGTATCCTTTTCTGACTTAGATTAATCTTGCAGCTATCTTCACGAGGACAGAGAAATCTGTTACCCTCGGGGCCCAGTACGAGACACTGGCAGGCTTGCCCCCCAGTGAAAAGGATTACCGTGTGCTCGTGACAGACGAGACGATGGTGGCCTGCAAGCTGATCTTCCCAAATCAGACTCTGAACCTAAGGAGGCCCCGGGCGCTTCCCCCAGCTCGCGATACCAGACCTACCATCGTGGAGGAGGTTGCGGGGGACGAAGATGAGGAGGACGAGGTTCCCCTTGTGAGGAACAGGAAGCGGGCGCTGGAGGTCGCCCAAAGAACGGACGAGGAGAGGATCCGGTCCGGAGCAGCCGCGGGTCCTTCTGGCCAAGGTAACCCTTACATGTTTAGGAATTTAGATAGGGCCATTGCCGACCCTTGGCTAGCTAGGTTCAATCCCAGACAGCTCGTCCAACGTCACCGAAGTGATCCGGACCTGGATACAACCCTGCTTCACTGTGTCGACCAGCTCGTGCTGGATTACCAAGATAGCCGACCTAGGGGTACCGTAGTCGTAGATAACACCCTGGCCTTTAGGTCGATCCTATTTGAGGAGTATGGGACCAATATTCGGTCATGGCCATCACTCCGGAGGGGTGCCGTAGCTCCAGGACTTAGGCAATATGTAGAAGAATCTAGTCTGGAACCAAAGTCAAATCCAGAACTTGCGCTAGCTTGGGAAATAATCGACTTAGATTCTCCCGCAGGAGCTCCGGGATCGATGGTCGTAACCATAGGTTCTTCTTCTAGCTCGGGGGGTAGGATCCCTTTTAGTATATATATATACTTGAATTTCTCCTTTTTCCCCCTTTGTTTTTGTTTTTGAATGGTTTCTAACTTGTGTACTAACCATATCTTTGTTTTGACAGAAGAGATGTCTCAGCCCGGAGGGAGTCTTCGAGCTGCGTTCACCGAGGGGAATCCCTCAGCCGGGGCCTCTGGGCCCAAAATGAAGAAGCCCCGGACCTTAAAGAAAACTGCCGGGACCCCGACCAAGTCTCCTGCAAAGAAGAAAGAGCAGCCCCCCGCCGCTTAGGTCGTGGGAACTGATCCTCCTGCTGCTGGGGGGAGCAACATGCCCCCACCCCCTCCGCGAGCTCCGGCCCTCGTCCGGGACACAGGGGCGGATCCCGGGACTTCGGCAATTTCAACCTCCGAGGTGCGCATCCCGGTTGACCCCCAGGACCTGGAGAAGATTCCCGAGGCCTTCCGCGGGACGGTGTATGAATCGGCGAACTACGCCGTCAGCCACATCTATAAGTTCAACGAGAAGGAGCTCAGGGCCATCGAAACCAGGAGCCCGGTGGGCGTGCTGGAGTCTTCACTGGGCATGGCCCTAACGGTAAGCTAACCTCAACCTTTTATGGTTTTTGATTATTACACCTTGCCCTATTTTTTCTTTCTCCCTTCTCTTTTTTTTTTTCTAAGGAATGTGCCTCTCCGTTTTCGCAGAGCGCCGTTGCCCTTCACCGGAGCATCGCCAGGACTAAGGCTCAACTTGAGAAGATGAGGAGCGAGCACCAGGCGGTGGTGGCCAGCCACCAGACCTCCTTGCAGCGGCTAAGGACGCCCTGGCAGCCGCGCAGGCCGAGCTGAAAGAGGCCCGTCCCAAGCTGCAAGAGCTCGAGACCACCAAAGCTGCCCTCGCCGCCTCGCGGATCGACCTAGAAACTGCGAAGGCCGAGGCCAAGGATGCCCTGGAGGCCGAGCAGGCAACTTCAGGCACCGCCATGGAGGACATGTTCTACCATTGTTGGGCCTATAATCAGGACGCTGACTTCTCCTTCTTGGCAGTGGACGTCTGGGAGCCCTTGCTGGAGAAGTTCAAAGCTCACCTCGAGAAAGAAGCACCTTCCGAGGCCAGGGAAGTCTCCGGCGCGGCTGAGCAGGGCTAGACGGTGACCTCCAAGGGGCCAACTGGTGGAACCTTGGGCCTTTCCATTCTGCCCCCACTCTTTCTTATTTTTTTTTTGTTGTAACTTTTGCATGAGGTGTTCCCACCTCGAGACAATTAATTTTTACCTTTGAATTGATTAACTCCCTTTTGCCTCTACGCATTTTGGTTACAATTTTTTCATAAACTTAGTTCGCATTAACTTTTATCAATATCCCATGCTCTTTAGGAAGAACAACGATCAATAGATTTAAATCAACTTCTAAGTTTTTTTTTTTGACCGGGTCATATTCAGGGACTTAATTTGAAAACTTAGTTCGTGTTAATTTTTATCGATATCTTGTGCTCTTTAGGAAGAACCACTATCAATAGATTTAAATCAACTTCTATGTTTTATGACCTGGTTGTATCCAGGAACTTAATTTGAAAACTTAGTTCGTGTTAATTTTTATCGATATCTCGTGCTCTCTAGGAAGAACCACGATCAATAGATTTAAATCAACTTCTAAGTTTTATGACCTGGTTGTATCCAGGAACTTAATTTGAAAACTTAGTTCGTGTTAATTTTTATCAATATCTCGTGCTCTTTAGGAAGAACAACGATCAATAGATTTAAATCAACTTCTAAGTTTTATGAGGCGACCTGGTTAAATCCAGGATAGGACTTAGTTCGTGTTAATCCTTACCAATATCTCGCGTTTTTTAAGAAAAACAACGATCAATCGATATGAATCAACTTCTAAGTCATTAAGGCGACCTGGTTATATCCAGGTACCATATGCCCCCCAAGTAACTGGGAAATGGTCTTTCGTGGTTACTTTAGATTACACTTGAAAACATGTACAAACATAGACAAAAAGTTAATTCTCATTGCTTAATACATAAAAAATGGCTTTTCAGGCCTTACAAGTGAATCATTGATAATATCTCTTCAAATGGATGGCGTTCCAAGTTCGTGGGACTGCCCCTCCATCAAGACGAGTTAACTTATAAGTTCCCTCCTTAATGACCTCGATGACTTGATATGGTCCTTCCCAGTTCGGTCCCAAGACTCCATCTTTGGGATCTTTACTGGCCAAGAAAACTCTCCTGAGGACCAGGTCGCCAATGTTAAAGGTGCGGTTTTTGACTTTTGAGTTGAAATAGCGAGTGATCTTCTGCTGATAATGGGCGAGCTGGAGTTGCAAATCTTCTCGTCTTTCATCAATCAAGTCTAAGGAAGTGCGAAGAAGCTCGTGGTTGCGATCCTGGTCGTATGACTGGACCCTATGCGAAAGCACCTTAATTTCCACGGGGAGGACTGCCTCACTCCCAAAGGTCAAGCAAAAAGGAGTATGACCCGTAGGAGTCCGATGCGAGGTCCGGTATGCCCAGAGAATCTGGGGGAGCTATTCTGGCCAGACCCCCTTCGCTTCGTCTAGTCTCTTCTTGAGGCTCACCTTTAACGTCTTGTTGACAGCCTCGACCTGGCCATTCGCCTGAGGATAGGCCACGGAGGAGAAAATTTTCACAATTCCGTACCTCTCACAAAACTCGATGAACAAGTCGCTGTCGAACTGAGTCCCATTGTCGAAAACAATCTTCTTGGGCAGCCCGAATCGACAGATAATGTTCTTAACCACGAAGTCAAGGACTTTTTTGGAAGTTATCGTTTCCAAAGGTTCTGCCTCAGCCCACTTCGTAAAGTAGTCAATGGCCACCACGGCGTAGCAGACCCTGCCTTTTCCAGTAGGGAGGGCGCCAACCAAGTCGATCCCCCAAACTGCAAACGGCCATGGGGAAGAGATCATCTTCAGCTCGACTGGGGGAGCTCGGGAAACTGTGGCGAATCGCTGGAACTTGTCACACTTTTTCATGTATGAGATCAAGTCTTTGGACAGAGTTAGCCAGTAATAACCTTGCCTCAGGACCTTTAAGGCCAAGCTTTGCCCCCCAGTGTGATCTCCGCAAAAACCCTCATGCACCTCCTGCAGGATGGCCTGTGTTTCGCCTGGAAGAACACATCGTAGGAGAGGTAGGGAGTGCCCACGTCGGTATAACACCCCGTCTACTATCGTATACCTAGGAGCTTGATACAGCACTCGCCGTGCATCATTACGTCCTTCAGATAGCTTTCCCTCGGTGAGATACTCAAGGATGGGGGTCACCCAGGTCGGCTTGACGTCGATCATCTCAACCTCCGTCCTGACTTCTTTTATACTTGGTTTCTCCAAGAATTCTACTGGCACTAACCCCAAGTTCTTCGTTTCCCCGGAGGTGGCGAGCTTGGAAAGAGCGTCTGCATTAGCGTTCTGCTCCCAAGGTATCTGCTCAATCGAGCCTCGCCCAAACGCGGACAACTCAACTTTTACCTTTGCTAGGTAGGCAGCCATCTAGGGTCCTCGTGCTTGATACTCGCCCAGAACCTGGTTTACCACGAGCTGGGAGTCACTGAAGCATTGGACGGAGCTCGCCTTCAGCTCCTAGGCTATCCTTAGCCCGGCCAGCAAAGCTTCGTATTCGGCCTCGTTGTTGGAGGCCTTGAATCCGAACCTCAGCGCCGAGTGGAATCTATGTACTTCAGGGGATATCAAAATGATTCCAGCCCCGGAGCCGTTCTCGTTGGATGAACCATCCACGAATATCCTCCACGATGCCTGGGCCGAGGTGACCTGGGGTGAGTCTTCTGCAGGATCCTCCCGGAATCCTGTGCACTCGGCTACAAAATCGTCCAGGGCCTGACTCTTTATAGCAGTTCGCGGAGTGTACAGAATCTCGAACTGGCTGAGCTCGATTTCCCACTTTAACAAGCGTCACGATGCTTCAGGGTTTTGCAAAACCTGCCTTAAAGGTTGATCGGTCATGACGTGTATTGAGTGGGATTGGAAGTACGGCCTGAGCTTTCGCGAGGCCGTGACAAGGCAGAACGCCAATTTCTCCATCAATGGGTACCGGGATTCAGCTCCGAGAAGTCTCTTGCTGATGTAGTAGACTGGCCTCTGAATCTGGTCTTCTTCCCGGACCAATACGGCACTGGCTACATCTTCCGTGACAGCCAGGTAGAGAAAAAGAGGCTCTCCTACTTTTGGTTTGGATAGTACGGGTGGCTCGGCCAGATGTGCCTTCAGGTCGAGGAAAGCGCTTTCGCACTCTTCTGTCCACTCGAACTTCTTATTTCCTCGGAGCAGGTTGTAGAATGGAAAACACTTGTCGGTGGACTTGGAAATAAACCAATTGAGGGATGCCACTCTTCCTGTCAGGCCTTGGACATCTTTGCGCGACCTGGGTGAGGGAAGCTCGAGCAACGATCTGATCTTGTCGGGGTTCGCCTCGATTCCTCGGGTATTGATGATGAAACCCAGGAATTTTCCCGATGCGACTCCGAAAGTGCACTTCTGCAGATTTAGCCTCATGCCATACTCCCGCAGTATCTTGAAGCATTCCTCCAGGTCGGAAACATGGTTATCAGCAGTCTTTGACTTGACTAGCATGCCGTCAACGTACACTTCCATGTTTTTTCTGATCTGGTCTGCGAACATTCTATTCTCTAACTTTTGATACGTAGCTCCAACGTTCTTCAGCCCGAAGGGCATGACCTTGTAACAATAAACGTTAGTCGGGGTCATGAAACTGGTGTGCTCCTGGTCCGCCGGATTCATGGCGATCTGATTGTGGCCTGAGTATGCGTCCATAAAGGACATGAGCTCGTGCCCCACCATGGCATCCACCGACTGGTCAATCCTTGGCAATGGAAAACAATCCTTGGGGCAGGCTTTATTCAGGTTGGAGAAGTCGATGCAGGTCCGCCATTTCCCGTTGGGCTTCGAGACCAGCACGGGGTTGGCGACCCAAATTGGAAACTTGGCTTCACGGATAAAGCCGCATTTTTTTAGCCGGGCTACTTCTTCCTCTAAGGCTTCAGCCCGGGTTGTTCCTAGGCGTCTCTGCTTCTGGGACTTCGCAGGAATGCTTTTATCCAGATGAAGTGTGTGCATGATGACACTCAGGCTGATTCCCACCATGTCCTCGTGTGACCACGCAAACACATCCAGGTTACCCCGCAGAAATCTGATCATCTCCGCCCTCCTCTTGCTGCAGAGGTTTTGTAATGACCCACTACTCTAGACTTTGGACCATTAACGAAACTATACATACAAATCCTTAATAAAACTTACATTTGCGAAAATACCATAACTTTATTAGGTAACTTGTAAAAATAAGAGTTACTTTCTTAAAATAAGTAGGATATGGGATCCCATTGTCTTAAAAACAAAACATAATTAAAAAAAAAAAAGAGTTACATAGAAAGTGCGGAAAAATACATGTAAAACCATAAAAAAGGTAAAACAAGACTACATCCTCGAAAATCGAACTCTCGACTCCTTGACTCCATTCACCACCGATACACATTCTCCCAAGCATCCATGAATCTTACCGCCACTATAGCTATTTTCCTGCACATATAAACAAAAAGGAATGAGCCTAATGCCCAGCAAGGAAAATCTAACACATAGTTCATATACATAATTTCATAAGAAACATAAAAAAACTTAACATAACACTTTATCATACACATACTATAATGGCCATTATTACTTGGGGTCCCATTGACTAAACAAGTCATATGCCCATGAGATTAGTGGGGTCCTACTAGCTAAGTAGGTCATATGCCCATAATCTATTTGGGGTCTTGTTAGTCATATGGGTCATATGCCCAAGCCTACAAACATACATATCATAATACTTATCATAACATAAGAAACATAAGATAACATATAAAACATATAACATATGAATTTCTATCCTATTTTCCTTACCAAAGTTACCGGGATAAGAGGACAGCGTTGGGACTTTTGGAACACTCCTAAAACCATGTATAACAGGGTGAGTAGATTGAAGAAAAAGTAATGAAAAGAATGGAAGGAATGGAATGACTAAACCTTTGAGAAACATACTTACCAAAAACTTATGAGCAAGTTCTTAGATTTCCTAACCAAAATAAGAATGAGGTTAGAAGACTGAGTAGAAGACTATGAGAAAGAAAATAACATAAAACCAATGAACTAGATTGTGGAAATACCTTGAAGACTTGTAGACCAATCTAAACCTCGAACTGAAATACTATAGAACCTTACTTCCCAAAGTGTTTGATAAGCTTATGATGATCAAGCTTATGATTCCCCAACCCAGGTGTTTACACTCTCACACTCACTAAGCACTTGCAGCCTCTGAACTTAGAGCAAAAGGTGAATAATGGCTGGGTACTAGGTCCTATTTATAGAGTTTAGGAATGAAAGGATCTAAATTTTACTTGAATAAAAATAATAGCTTTTTAGGTGAAAATAATTTGAATAATCATTCAGCAGAGGCTGATGACTCGTTTAAAAGAGTGCTAGACTTATCAAGAGGTTGAATGGATGAAAGGAAAAAGAATTCAAAAACTTTTGAAATATACTGAAGGAGGCGATATATCGCCCCCTGTAGGCGATATATCGCCTGGGCCAGTATGCCCGAGGCTGTCGTGCATCGTCTCGTGTTTTCCGTATCTACGTGCTGCGATATATCGCCCTCTATAGCTGCGATATATCGGCACACGCTGATTAATTAAACACAAAATTACACATTTTTAGCTAAGTTTGAATGGAGTAAACAACCTTGACTAAGCCCTAAACGTATTCAAAGCTGCTGACTGACCTTATAGTATTCAAACTTTTACCCTTATTAAATTTAATCCTCAAAATACTTAATCCTTAATCATCCATACATAACATGTGCTTAAAATCCTATTGGTCCTTATCTAAACCTTATAGTATAATAAATATTATCCTTAATATCAGTCATATAATCAAACCTTAGGTTAACATTAATATTCTTAAACTATTGGTTAAACTTAGAAAATCTACAAGTACTACTATGAGTGTCCAAATAATTCCCGGTCTGAACCAAAAATCCACAGTTACAAAGATAATACTATAAATACTATAATACTACTATCTAACTAGCTAAGTAAAGTTCTTGGACTCTATAGGTTTTTTCCGAGCTTGACCATCCGTGATGGGTTCTGCGGATCAATGTTTACTTCCTCGAGCTCCTCAATAGGTTGGAGCTCGGATCTGTCCTCGTCTATTCGGGGGTCAATATCCCTCACTTAAGACAATATTTTCCCCTTTGGCGCTTTGAGGTTTTTCAATCTCAGGACCAACCAAGGGGTCCCGAGATTCCTCTTCACCACTTTGGATGGCCATTGCCAGCTGCCCAGGTTTCGATTTTCCCTTCATGGAAATGTTGTAGCATTCCCTGGCAGCGAGCTGATCCCCACGGACAGTGCATATTCCCATGGAAGTAGGAAACTTCATCGCGAGGTGGCGAATGGACGTGACGGCCTCAAAAGCTATGAGCGTAGGTCGTCCCAAAATTGCGTTGTACGCATCGGAGCAGTCGATGACCACGAACTCGAGGAGTTTGGAGACTGTCCGAGATCCTTCCCCCAGGGTGATCACCAGTTCGATAGTCCCTATAGCCACCAATACAGTATCATGGAGGTCGCCTTCAGCTCGGTAACAGTCAAACCCATCTTCTCTAATGTGGACCGGAACAGGAGGTTCACCGAGCTCCCATTGTCGATCAGTGCCCTCCTAACCCTCCGATTAGCGAGCTGAACTACTATGACCAGAGGGTCATTGTGCGGGAACTGAACATGGCCCGCATCATCTTCTGTAAAAAGGATCGGTTGCTTCTCCAATCGCTGCTGCTTTGGCAGGCGCTGCTCCGGGACGAACTCTACTCCATTGTGCGCCTTGAGTTCGTTCACGTACCTCTTCTGGGCACCCCTGCTCGTGCCAGCCATATGCGGACCTCTAGAGATGGTGGATATCTCCCTTCCTATCACGGGAGGAGGGATGTCCTGATCTACCCGAGACCCGGGCTGGTTGGCCGGGACTTCTGGAGCAGGTCGACTTGCTAGAACTCTGTTCCGCGCGTACTGAGCCAAGGGGCCGTCTCGGATGAGAGTCTCGATCTCATCTTTCAAATGCCTACAATCATCAGTATTGTGGCCAACATCGTTGTGAAAACGACAAAACTTGGAGGTGTCTCTCTTCCCCTTTTGGTGCTTCAACGGCTCTGGCCTCTTCCAGGGGAGGCGAGTAGAGTTAGCTAGGAAGATATTCTCCCTAGACTGGGTGAGCTCTGTATAAGTCGCGTAGACGGGCTTGAACTTGTCTACGGACTTATTCTTCTTTGGGCCGAGCTGGCTGTTTTCGCCATTCCCCTTTCTTTTGCCTCCACCGAGCTGGTTGTTCTGTGTGACGTTTTGGGTCGCTGCCGCGACCTCCGTCCCTACTCCAGCGGGCTGATCAGGGACCTGGCTGGTTCCTGCAGCTGAGGCTTCGGCTTCCTCCAAGTTGATCCATTCCTGGGCCCTGTTGAGGAATTCGTTAACCGAGCTAACTCCCTTTCTTTGTATATCTTTTCAGAGTTCCCCTCCGACGAGGATTCTAGTTCTCATGGCCATGAGCTTGGAGCTATCATCCGCGTCTCTAGCTCGAGCAGCGACGTTCGCAAATCTGCTCAGGTAGGCCTTCAGAGTTTTGCCGGGCTGCTGCCTCACGTTAGCCAGAGAGTCGGCCTGAACGCGGGCAGCCTGGGAGGCTCGGAATGCCCTTTTGAAATCAGCCGAGAAAGTTTTCCAGGAGCTGATTGACTGTCTTTTGCCTTGCTTGAACCACTGCCTGGATGGTCCAGTCAGTGTGGAAGGAAAGATTAAACACCTCAGCTCGGGGCCAATGTTGTGGGCCATCATCAGGGTGTTGAACATCCCCAGATGATCCGACGGATCTCCATCCCCATTGAACTTAGACAGGTGCGGCATACGGAAACCAGGTGGGTAAGCCGTTGCTGCTATGCTGGGGGCGAAGAGCTCCATCTCGTCCCCTGAATCATATTCATCTTTTTCTTTCTCCGACAGGAGCTTCCTCATCAGCTCCTCCATCTGGGCCAGGCGGTCGAGGGTTTGGTCCTGATGTCCTTGGTTATTCCGGGGCTGTTCAACAGCTCCGGATCCATTGTACATATTAGGTGGGTTATTGCCCCTCCTATCTTGAGATAGGTTATTTGGGGCATTCCCGCTGTTACGTACTTCGGACAGAGCCCCCCCTGAGCGAGCATGGCTGTCTCCTCCTGCTGGCTCCCCTCTATGAGAGTTAAGGCAATCTCGCAGGTCGCCCCCTTGGGTGACTTGTGGACTTTGTGCCGAGCTCAAATACTGATGCAGGTCTCCGCCAGAAAGGTCACTCCGGCGACTGCCGGTCCAATAGCTCCTGTTAGAGAGACTTGGAGTTCGCCTTTGGTGGTGAGGATCTGGCCTTTCCCTCGGCGCCCTGCTATGTCGGAGAGGTCCAGCTGATGGCGGGTTCCTCCTGCTACTTCCATAGGCTGGAATATCTCGGACGGGCCGAGGAGGAGATGGATATCTGATTGGAGACGGAGGATGCCTGACCAGAGAGGCGATCCTAGTTCCGTCAGGACGGATCAAATTAGGTGGGGGCCTTTGGGCCTTGCCAACCTGCGGGTCCCGCGCCTGGCGACCTGGACGAGGTGCAGGACGGCTATTGGGGACGGGCTGACGCTTCGAGCCCTCCCCGGACCTCCTTCTGGAATTTCCCCGAGCTCTCCTGGGCACGCTCGAGGCTGGTTGGGAGCTAGGAGTCGATTTTCTGACCGAACGGTTGTACTGCTGTTGTTCGGCCCTAGGCATTCCTTCGAAGTTTGCCTCTCGACGGTGCGACGAGGGAGTGGAGTTAGCTGTCGGAAGTTTTTCCGAGCGGCTATGCCTGGACCAATTACCTCGGTGAGACTTAGGAGCCTCGCCTTGCCTCTCTCTGACGTTAGCGTCAGTTGTGAGAGGAGGTAGTCGGGGCAGCACATCCTTGATCTGCTGGTTAGCTATTGCTAGCTGGCTCCTCAGCTGAGCATTCTCCATCTCCACCGCAGTGTAATAACATGGGTTCGAATTAGGTGGCCGGGGCGCCGAACTTCCAGTGTCGTCTTGGCTCGCCGGCTGCTTGCCGGGCCGCTGTTGGACTTCAGGAATTTGTTCACCAAGGATGGCAGTATGATGAGCCTCCTGCCCATCATGCTGTTCCATCTCGTTACCATGTTTGGATCAGGTAGTCACCATAGTTGGATTGCGACAGCACTAATCTGACTTGCTCTCAATGAAAGCACCAAACTGTTGACGCGGTTCTTCGCCAACAAGTAATTAAGAAAAGAAGAGAAAGGGATTAGTGCTTAGGTTGAACCGAAATAGATAAATGATCTTAGAAATGAAATGGTGACTCAAAATACGTTTTTTTAAGTGGTTCAAAGGTTAAAATGCTTCTACTCCACTAGTCAGTGTTATTGCTATATTCTGGGTATTTGATTACAGGGTATTTCTTACAATATATAATCCAACCTCTTATAACTCCTAGGGTCTCCATATTTATAGGAGAAGGCACCTGGGAGTTGGTAAGAAGGTCATCCTGTGACCTTCTTACCTGTCATGTCAACTCTGTGACATTCACGATTAATTCCTAAACCTGACACATAAGTGTGGTCAAATCAATAGGTAAGGGGATAATGGGCCGCATGGCCCAAACCAGTTGTGGGTGTTTGAATACGCACGTTCCTGCTGCGTGTCCGAGAAGTCAGGGGTATATTAGACACGTGATGTCTGATATATGTACGTTTACCTTGCGTGATTGACTTTATAAAAGGTCACAGCCTTCAACTCCAGCTCGTACCACGAGCTGGATGCTTCCCTCGACCTGTGGTCTTCAGAGCCCAGGCTCAGTCCTTAAGCAATCTTAGCGAACCCTTAGGTTACCTCGAGCTAAGGAGGTGGGACCTTATGATAGCAGCTCCGGTCTTGGGGATGCTCACGTGGTAGTCCTGATTAGGCCGTATCTCAGCTCGCTAATCAGCCCGTGGGAGAATCAGGGCGTACAATGAAAATATCCAAAAACTAATTTTTGAATTATCCATTAATTAATTAAATAAAAATGAAAATTAAATCCCTAAAAAAATAGCAGTACACGCCACACACAATGGACTGTGTGTGGACGTGTGCCATCCCTATTTTTAAACATATTTAATTTTTCTAGTTTTATTTAATTATTTATTCAAACTACTTTCTTAGATAAAAATCTAACAACCTGATAACTAATTCAAATTTAAATTAAATATCTTTTTAACTAATTATCAAATATAATTAGTTATTTGAATAAATATTAATCTTTTAAATTTAAATCCAATTTGAACTTTTCAGATTATTATCTCCCACTCAAATTAAGATATTTAATTAATTTTACCAATTAATTAAATCCAATATTTTCAAAAATAAATATTTAATTTATTATAATTTCGAAAATTATAATTAATTAATTATTTAATTAAATTTCAAAATTAATTTAATTATTTAATATAATTTCAAAAATTATATAATAATTAAATATTAATTAATTTTGTTAATTACAACTAATTTGTAATTAATTAATTAATCACTATTATCATATAATTGCATATTTGGCCCGAAGAATAAATTTCTTCTTAAATATGTTTTTAAACTATTTTTCCCTTCATATCAACTCTTGTCTTGAATAGTGTTGATAGAGCCGCTATGGGGACCTATGGACCTATAATTCCAAGCTCCAATAAATTTGAGATTATTAATTAAACTCTTTAATTAAATAATCTTAATTTATTAATCTCATGATTATTTCACTATAAATATGAGAATCCACTCTTGTAATTATAGACATTTCATTTACTGAGCACTTTATAATTATAAAGCGTCCATTGATATAATCATTGCATACAAATTGACCCTCTAGTAATGGTTCATAATTAATCGGGAATAAAATTACAGTTTTACCCTTTTAATTATCTCTTGTTTCCTTAAGTACCATTGACTTTACTAGTGAAGGTTAATTCATAACTAAATTATGAATTTGAGCTCAATAATCTTTCAGTCTCAAAAGTCAGCCCTTAAGAGAACCATTATTCAATCTCTTGCGAGAAGGCGTAGATTCCATATCTGTATACTATGTCCCCAGCCATTTACAGTAATGAGTTTCCAAAACAAAAGTCTATAGCATGATCATTCTAACATATCCTAGTGAGTGAATAAAAGAACTCATATAACATAAATAGAAGTTCATAGTAACTTCAGGATTAAGATCTATTTGTATATGATCATCAGTTGATATATTAAATTAATACTTTGAAACTGTATTTAACTAAGTATTAATAAACATATCTAGTCCAGTTCTATATATTCTCTAATATATAAAGTACATCCACTAAAATATCCTACTACACTAGTGATCCGGATCTAGATCACATGTATTCATAATTCTAGTGGATCGTACTTGCAGTAATTAATCTAAAGATTCCATAACTTTATTTTACTGTGAACTATTCAAGTTCATTTATCTCAAACATAATCCTCTCGTACCAATACGTGTTTGAGATCACATATATGAACTTAGGAATTTTTTTGATATTTACATAATATTATCACAGAATAATATAGTTCATAAAATATATGCATAACAAATTCAATTTATTTATTTATTTCATAAAACAATGTCTACTACATATGCTTTCAGGGCACAATTCCCAACAAGTATAAGTACAAACTCCACCACGGTGGAGGGAAATTCAGAGAAATTGCCTACCGACCAGCACCAGGAACATATCAAGCAGCTTGGCTTGGTACTTAGCAGTGATTCTGCCATACTGTATTGTCTTTTACACATAGAAATCTACTTGTAATCCCTTGTGATCTTGTGTAAACCTTCAAGATTAATACAAATCTAAGACGACGTAGGTCATTACCAATATTTGAGGTCGAACCTCTATAAATCCTGGTGTTCTCTATTATTTATTGCTCATTATTACTAGGTTCTTGACTCATTTATTGCTCATTGATTGTTTAATTGAAAGTTCTCTAATTATTTATTTGACTCCGCGTCAGGTTGGCTAAAAAACCAGTCGACATTTTGGTACTTTCATTGAGAGCCTAAGACAATCACATTCAGATTCTATTGTTGCAAGGATGGTAGTCTCAACCAGAAGGCCAAGCCAAGAGCTTCCAGAGCCCGAGGCTAAAGTCTCTCACCAAGTCCCATCAATGAGCAATTTCAATGGGCAGTGAAGTGACTTGCCACCAAGGAATCCATCTGATGTTGGGGGGCAAACCACTGAGCCCATCGCACCAGGATGCGGAGCTGCTGCCTCCGCTGGAATTACCCATGCAGGAACATCGGGTGGAGCTTCTGCGCGGGGTACCGACCAGCCAGGACCCAGAGCTGGAGGTCCTAGATGGTATGGGCTCCACATAGATATTGAAGGACTTGACCCTGAAATTGATCCGATAACGGAAGTCATTGAGCAGATGCAAGATCAGCTTGCCTCCATGAATCAAGGGTGGGCCACTGTGCAGGAGGCCCTTAATGAAGCTTTCGAAAAACAAAGGAGAGATTTTCATGAATGGATGGATCGACATGCCTGGGAGGTGCAAGCCCATCAGGAGGACATGGAGCGCCGGACTCGGGAAGCGGCTGAATCCATCCGCAACTATATGCCACAACAACAAACCCAAGGTATGGGAACTATAGCTGGAACTACTGCCTAAAACCAACAACGTCCTCCCGTTTTTGGTTACGGTGAAGGTGTCATGCATGGGCTAGAGGCTCAACCTCAGAATGGGAACCAGGGTCCAACAAGGAGTCATGGATTTGGTCGAGGTGCTCAAGCCAACAATAATAGGCGACCTTTACCAGAAGATGAGCAGGTCTTGCGAAGGCGTGGCATGGGACAAGACTAAGCCAGAAATTTTCGGCCAAGATCTCAAGGTAGTGGTCGTGACAGGAACCCTGGTGCTGCCAAACGGGATGGCAACCTCCGAGCTCCAGCACCGAACATGAGTGGTCAACCCCAAAACTACCAACAGCAACCTGGTCGGTATAAACAACATAAAGAATACTGACCAAGGTCCCAAAGATATGAGCTGGAGTTTAGTAGCGCATACAGGCCCGACCCCATTATCCTGATGGGTATGACTATGATGAGGCAACAAGCCAAGTTCGCCAACATAATAATCAAGATCAGAGAGGTAACCAACCTGAAGGATCGTTTGTCCCACAAGGGCAGGATATCCTGAACAACCAACCACCTCGAGGTGGAGGGTTCTAGGGAGTACCTCCAGTACCAGGCCGAGCAGACAGCTAGAACTCCGGGGGAAGACCTCGGCCAAACTTCGTTTTCAACGGCCCCCATGGGAGGTGAAGACCATCGAGATGCTCTTAATCAAAGCAGGAAAAATCGAGATTCGAACAACATAGCTCCACCTGAGCCTGTTCGGAACCTGAGAATGGATGAGGTCCGCAATTCAGCACAGCCCCAGGCAGCTGCAGACCTAACAATTAAGGCCAGCTGGATCTATTAACCTGACTGGTAAGGGACTTGACACCCCCAAGTTAACATATATTGAAATGGAAAGGTAGAGAGGTTCCCCATTTTCAGACTGTATTAATCAACTGCCCATACCTATTAAATTCAAAATGCCAACATGGAAAATGTACACTAGGTTGGAGGACCCAGTATCTCATGCTCACAACTTTGAGCTACAAACTAATTTAGAGGGAGTTCGGGATGATGCCAGGTGTAGGATCTTCCCAACCACCCTGTCAGAAATCGCCCAGCAATGGTTCTTCAAGCTACAGCCAGGGTCGATTACATCATGGGATGGATTTGTAAGCACATTATATTCCAAATTCTCCTCAGCAATGCCCCTTCCGGCCGAGCCGAATGACTTGGTAGACATAAACCAGAGAGATAATGAACCTTTGAAGGATTACATTCAATGTTTTATGCGGGAAGCCACCAGAGTGAAATCCCTTAGTGACGATGATAAATTAATAGCCATCAATTCGGGAGTTAAGGTAAGGAGTCTGTTCTGGAGCAGTTTGAAAAGGAAGTTTGCACGTACCACCTAGGAGTTCCTTGATCGGGCAGAGGAATTCATCAAGATTGAGGAGGCCGAGCGGAAAGGTGGATAATCCAATTCAGGCGGCTTCCTAGCAGGGGAAAACAGATGCTGGGAATACCACCAACCCTGCAGATATAAGGCATTCAACATGCTTAATCAATAATCACAAACATAATTATATTCATGCACAATTACAAAGACTCAAGCTCTGGCAAATTCCATATTTCACATTCATGCCATGCCATAATCACATATAGTATATGCATCACATGCATCGCATACTGGGTGCAGTTTTCTTACCTTTGTTCCAAGCACAGGTTACCAATAAACGATCCTCAAGCACGATCCTGTTTCCAAGCCCCTAGCGATAACCTCTTCATAACCATAAAGTAAAATCCCATAAAAAACGGGTAAATAAATACTTCCAGACCAAGTCCTAGCCTCCGGGACATCGAATCCTACCAAATCGGGTAGTAAGATCGATCCCGAGCCCTTAGGCTTAAGTTCCTATGACTAAAAGCCCACTTTGGCCACTTTTCCCCTTTTGAGTCGCGACCCCAAACACTAGAGCCGCAGCCCCACCCAAGTCAGGGCCCACATCCCTTCTCTGCCTGTATTAGTGTCGTAGTGCTCCTAACTGGCGATGCAGCTCAAATAGCCCAGCAGCACCATCACCTGCTTCTTCAAGCTTAAGCCGCGTCGCCCAAGAACAAAGTCTCAGCTCGACCTCGAACCTAGCCAGAAAACCTCCATTTTCTCATTTAAAATCCTCCAAAAACCTATCCAAACATCTCCAAATCCCAAAAACAAAGTTCCCAAACATCCCCGTGATCCAAAACCAACAAAATCCAAGTCTCAATCCATCCAAAATCTCATTAAAATGTAAAATCCAATCAAATCTTAAAAACTTGAAAACTTAAAACTTGGATTACCTTCGATTGAGTCGTTTCCCAACTAAACCTATCCAAACATCTCCAAATCCCAAAAACAAAGTTCCCAAACATCCCCGTGATCCAAAACCAACAAAACCCAAGTCTCAATCTATCCAAAATCTCATCAAAATGTAAAATCCAATCAAATCTTAAAAACTTGAAAACTTAAAACTTAGATTACCTTCGATTGAGTCATTTCCCAACTAAATTCTCTGGCTAATAAGCTTCTAATCTTTCCTAGAATCTCTATGCCTCGATCCTTGCTTGAATCCGAGTCCTAAAACTCAAGGTTCTTTCGAAAATGCGAACGGGTGTCGAAAAGGGAACAAAAGAGAGAGAGAGAGAGAACGTTCTGAACATTCTTTTATAATTTTAACAGGTTACTTCGAGCTTAAGTAACCTCAAGCAAATCCTAATGCTTGGGGTCCCGAAAAGGCCCCTCGGGGTAAAACAATCAAAATTCCTAGAATTTCCCCATAATCTCACTAACTCCAAATTTATCATCAAATATTTATTCCCATTACCCAATATCCTGGTAATGTGCTAAATACCCCTTGACTCACTCCGAGTCAAGTATGGATCCCGTTGTGACTTTCCCACTGGCTTGCCTCCTAGGATCGTCTCGTGCTAAGTAACCCGAGCATAACCAAATAATAATGAAATACCACATGCATACCACATATATGCCAAATATACCCATAACGGGCCAAATTATGAAAATGACCCAATTAAACAGAAATGGGCCCACATGCATATTTAATACACCTAAACATGCATATAAAGTCATATTATAATATAACTCACATAATCACATAATGATACACATAAATATCATATAAGCACATAATTCCAAAATTTTCCATCCTGGCCCCCTAATCAAGGCCCTACCTTATTAGGAAATTTGGGTCGTTACACTTTCTACCCAGTATGGGTCTCCAATCTCGTATTGGCACCAAAGCCTAATAACAAGTGAAGGGTGTGCATAGATTTCACCGATTTAAATAAGGCATGCTCGAAGGATTGCTTCCCACTTCCAAGAATTGACCAGCTGGTGGACGCTATAGCCGGCCACGAGATCTTAACCTTTATGGATGCCTATTCAGGATACAACCAGATAAGTATGCATCCACCCGACCAGGAGCACACCAGCTTCCGCATGGATGTGGGGCTGTACTATTATAAAGTTATGTCGTTCGGCCTGAAAAATGTTGGAGCCACATGTCAGCGACTGGTAAACCGTATGTTCAAAGACCAGATAGGAAATAACATGGAGGTTACATGGATGATATGTTGGTGAAATCCAAAAAGGCTGGGGGCACATTGAAGACTTGGAGGAATGCTTCAATATCTTGAGGCAGTATAAAATGAAATTGAACCCCTTAAAATGCTCCTTTGGTGTGGGGTCTGGAAAATTTTTGGGGTTTATAGTGAACTCCCGGGGAATTGAAGCAAACCCCAAAAAGATAAAGGCACTGCTGGACATGCCCTCACTAGCCACGATCAAGGACGTGCAGAGTCTGACAGGACTCATAGCAGCACTTAGTAGATTCGTGTCCAAACCACTGATAAGTGTATTCCATTTTTTTAATATCCTCAGAGGCACAAAGAAAGTTGAATGGACTGAAGAGTGCGAACAAGCCTTCCAAGCTCCAAAGCAGCAGCTGTCACAACCCCCGATCCTTTCAAAATCATTGGAGGGTGAAGAACTATGCATATATCTGGCAAGAACTCAACATGCTGTCAGTGTAGTCCTGGTCAAAGAAGAAAACAAGATCCAACATCCAGTCTACTATGTCAGTAAAAGGCTGGTCGAAGCCGAGAGCAGGTATCCTCTAATTGAAAAATTAACTTACTGCCTGCTCTTGTCGTCCAGAAAAATTCGCCCATACTTCCAAGCTCATCCCATAAAGTTTCTTACTGACCAACCAATGAACCAAGTCCTGCAAAAGACAGACACCTCTGGTCGATTACTAAAATGGTCTATAGAGCTCGAACAATATGAAATTACTTACTAGCCCCGAACAACAATTAAAGGCCAGACTTTCACAGACTTTGTGGCTGAAGCTACTGGTATACTAGATACAGACGAAGAAATGACCAAGCAGTCACAGGAGTTAGGACTACCACCCAATACAGCTGTCGAAGACACCAAGCACCCAGCGACCAGTATTGTTCATTCCAAGGAAGAACCCCAGGTATGGAAGCTAGACGTCAATGGCTCATCTACCGATTAGCTATCTGGGGTAGGTCTAACATTAATCACTCCTAAAGGGCAATGCATCCATTGTGCACTTTGTTTTGGATTTAAAGCATCCAATAATGAAGTAGAGTATGAAGCATTAATTGCGATGCTGAGGTTAGAAAGGGAAGTAATGGCTGAAGTCTTGGACATATACAGTGATTCACAATTGGTTGTCAATCACATCCTCGGTGAGTACACTACTTAGGGACAAAAAATGATGGCCTATCTTGATAAGATCAAAGACCTGCTTGCTCAGCTTAAGAGGTACAATATCCAACAAATACCAAGAGAGCAAAATGCCACAGCAGATGCACTGACTAGACTAGCCAGCATTGTTGTGATAGAAAAGGCGAACCTAGTCCCTATTGAATACTTGGCAGAACCAAGTATCAACCTGCCAGAACCAGTCTTTCTAATAGACAACACTTCATCCTAGATGACCCTGATTGCAACTTATCTGGAACACGACATCCTACCATGTAGTTGCAATGAATCCATACAATTTATAAGAAAAGTTGGGCGGAGTTATGTACAGAAGGGGGTTCTCCATGCCATTACTCAGGTGTGTCAACCAAACAGAATTAGGACGGCTACTGGAGGAAGTTCATGAGGGTTTCTGTGGGAACCATGCAGGGGGAAAGTCCGTCTAAGATGATTTTAAGGCAAGACTATTTCTTGTAAAATATGAACGAAGATGTGACAAGTGTCAGAGATTTTCCACGATACCCCAAGCAGCCCCAAACGAGCTTACTCAAATGCAGAGTCCATGGCCCTTCTCTATTTGGGGAATTGACCTCATTGGCCGGTTACCAAAGGGAAAGGGAGGAGTACAATATGCAGTCATGGCAGTTGATTACTTCACCAAGTGGACGGAAGCTGAGCCACTAGCAACCATCACTTCTAAAAAAGTACTGGACTTTGTGGTGAAAAATATAATCTGCAGATTTGGTCTACCCCAGAAGATAGTGTCCAACAACGGCACCTAGTGCAACAGTCAAATTTTTACTGATTTTTGTGCCAAGCATGACATCACAAAAAGTTTCTCAGCAGTCTCGCACCCTCAAGCAAATGGGCAGGTCGAAGCAGTTAACAAAACTCTCAAAGACACCCCGAGGAAGCGTCTAGAACTGGCTAAACGAAACTGGCATGAGAAATTTCCTGAAGTACTCTGGCATATAGGACTACAGAGGGAATAGCCACTGGTGATACCCCCTTTGCACTCACATATGGGTATGAAGCAATGCTGCCAGTTGAGGTGACTCCACCATCTCACTGGTGTACAACATATGACCAAAATTGTAATCACCCACTGTTGGCCGAGTCCTTAGACCAGATTGAAGAAAGACGCGAAGGTCCAACATACGTCTGCTCCCAGCAAAAGGTTTCCTAGTACTTCAATTCCAGAGTTAAGGAACGAAATTTCGACACGAAAATCTAAACCTGTGAAGAATATTCCCACAAACTCGAGATGCCTCAGCAGGAGTGCTAAGGCTAAGCTGGGAAGGTCTTTACCAAGTCATAGAGATAGTGTTGCCCAGCACATACAAACTAGCATGATATGACCAAGATCTCCAGTTAGTATCTGTCCCCTGTTATTGGAACGGAAAAAACCTCAGGAAGTACTACCAATAAATATTACTTTTAAGTGATCGTTGACTGGCCGGTACAAGCAGGAATTGCCCCTACTGTAACGCCCTAAACTCCAGGGACCGTTATGGTGTGCCTTGTAAACAGTGCTAAACTCGCTAATCGAGTCATTTGGCCAAAATCGTGTACTAAGTATGATTAGCGGTTTAGGGATTAAAAATCTTGGTTAAGATGTAACGTTTCATTAGAACGTTTAATATATATATATATATGTGTTGGGATCCCAAAATTATAATTTTAGAGTCTAATACAAGAAAATATATACAACAGGCCATACTATGCGGAAAAATAGGGTTTAACCCTAGTTCCTTCTCAACCTCTGCTGTGGTGGACGAGCAGCTGCATATGTACACCTCATCACCTAAGCTCTCCAACTCAAGAATTGTCCAGCTTTCTTTTGCCTTTACCTGCACCACATAGAACCCATGAGCTGAAGCCCAGCAAGAAAACACAATAAAGCAGAGTATAATATCAGCAATGATCGTAATAATCATCCAGGACTCTCAGTCCCAATTTAAATAGGTGACAGTCGCAACAGTCACAAAAGTGGGTACAACCCCCTCTAGCCATGTGACGTTAGGGTCACTCGGGCTTAACTGATAAGAGAACCTTTCATAAGTTTGAACAGGATAGGTGTATGGTGATTAGTCACCAACTTAACCTTCCCCATGACTTATAGTCATAACCCTGGAACAACGTTCCCTAGCCATGTGACAAACAGTCACCGGGCCATATGCCCTGGCTTTGAATAACTAGTCTCAGACTAGCCAAGCGATTATAAGTTCATCGACCTTAGGGTCGGTCCAGCGTTAATACCCCATATGAGTCATTCTTGTTGGTATCGATTAGATCTAATCTTCATTTGGCTCGGCGTTCATGACGCTATGCCATTTCTGACTCTTAGGTCAGTAAAACACGACCAATGTTCAACCCATTGTGAACTTGATTAGTAAATCACAGCTTCATAGATTAATCTAACACCATTGCCGATTCTGGCTAATAAGTCAGTGCCACACACAAGTAAGCCATGCCACCAAACATATATCACATATCCAATATCCATAAACAAGGTATTCAACATGCTTACTTAACATGTACTAGTACAATTAGGACTATGCACGAACACAGAGGCTCAAGCTCTGAACAATATCATACTCAATATGTAAAGCATGTCCTAATCACGTGCTTCTCGTGCATCATATGCATTATATTTAACAATCCAACATCCACCAATAATAGCCATGCATGTCACATATACACAGGGCGCAATTTTCTTACCTCGGGTTCAAGCAAGAATTAGTAAAAGAACGACCCTTGAGAACGATCAATCCTTTAGTCCTTTAGCGGTCACCTAGTCATAACCAAATATGGAATCCCATCAATAAAATAAATCATAAAAAGGTTTATAATCTAAAACCACACTCCCGGGATCCATCCCGCACTCTCGGGAATCTTAATATACTCAAACGGGGCAAAGGAACCAAACCCCAATCCTTAAAAGTCATTGCGAGCCCTAAAATAGGCTTGCTAAAAAATGGACCAGCGCTGCAGCCCTATTAAATGGCGCTCCTGCGCTATTTCCAAGTCAGAGAGCCCTGCTCTCTACCCTGCCTAGCGCTGCTGCGCCATGAATGGCGCTACTGCGCCAATTACAGACCAGAAACTTTCTGGTTCTTCTTCCTTGCGATTTCTCTTAAAACCAACCCTCCAAATCAATCTCAAACATCACCCAAACATCCAATTCAACCCCAAATCATCATCTATATCACACCCTCATCAAAACCCACTCAAACTTACACAAAAACTTCCATGAATTCCCACCACTAACACCTCAAATTCTCAACTGAAAACCATAAGGAAAAACAGAGTATTGCTTATATTCAAGGATGAAATCTTACCTCAAGCTGGTTTTGGGTCATCTTCAATGGACGAACTAAGTTCCTAAGCTCCCACCTTTGATTTCCTAGCTTGGTTCTTCAATTTGAGGTCAAAAATCAGAAAAGGAAAAGAAGAGAAGGAGAGGTACGGGAGAGAAAGAGATGAGGATGATGATGCTCTGTTTTGGTCTGAAGGTTTCTATAGCCTTGAGTTGATATAAATCTTAGGGGTGAAAAGACCATTTTTCCCCTAGGTTAAATAAAGGCTTCTAAAGACTCCCAAGGGTATAATCGTCCTTTCCCGCCTATCTCGTTAATCACAATTAACACCCTCCAATTCTCGCTATTCTCAATAATCTCAAACACCAATAATCCATATCCCATTACCCTTTAATTCCCCGATAATGCTCTAATCATTAAACTCACCCCGAGACTCACCTCGAGCCTCGAATTTAAACCCGTTATGACTAGACCGAAAACTTGCATTCCATGATCGTCTCATGCTGAATGGCTCGAACCAATCCACATATAATGTGGTATTATTTATAATTCACCCACATGCATGAAAATACACAATCACGCCCTCAGTGGGCCAAATTACCAAAATGCCCTTATAATTAAAATACTCCCATATGCATGCATTACCATCATATAATAGTATAATAATTAAATAGCATCATAACTTAATTATGGCCCTCTCGACCTCCTAATCAAGGTCCTAACCCTTATTAGGAAATTCGGGGCATTACACCTACCACCGAACAACTCAAGTTAGCTATATTAATTATGCACAAACATATTTTTCCCATTTATTGCAATGATTAATATTTATGAATGTAAGCTACATTGTAGCGACGCAACTTGTATGGTTAACTTTTAATCAATAAGACACAATTTTTGTCCATTCGTACAAGCCTTATATTTTATAGTGATTATCTTGCTAATTAGTGATTGATTTCATGAATTTTCGGTAGTGTATGAAACCTTTGTCAATTTTGGCGAACCCAAGTACCCCCAAACAGGTTATTACGAACAACTCTAGTCAGTTAGCAAGTGACCAAGAGGATAACCCAAGAGTTATGAAGCTTGCTCGGTCACTTGGGGGCACCATAGTCATACATGGACAAGCAGAGAAAAAAGCGTGTAATAAAAAAGACTTAGAAACATTATTTTTTATTAATATTAAAGTGCTTGCGCGTTGCTCGGTATGTACCAAGCAACAAAAAGAGCCATAAAAAAAATTCTATTGATAGGCCTGAATAGTTTTTTGTTTACAACTCATTCGAAAAAATTGAACAACTCTGATTCACAGAGCCACACAGCTCCAGAAACAATATACGTTGAGTAAAGTGGAAAAATAAAAGCACGAGCAGATATATAGCTAAAACAAGAAGCATTTTATAAAAAGGTAAAAGATTGCTCGAGAATTAAAGGCTACTCGGCTCAACCATGCTGTTTTGCCTAAAGTAAAAGATTGATCGAGATTAAAAGCTGCTCGGCTCAATCATCTTTGTCTTTGCAATAATAAAAAATATATAATAGGTAAAGTTTATCAAGAGCCCTAGATTTGTTGGTCAGACTCGGCGACATGGGTTTGGCAGGGAAGCTGCTAGATTGGTCTGCAGGGGTCGGAACCTCAGTTAGAGCACTCATACTAGAGGGTAGGACGTCTTTTTTAGAGACCGTGATAGTCGTCTCGGTGGGTTGCACGGCAGATTCTAGCTCAAAGGCTGGAGGCTGCTCGGCATGGATGGCCTCAGCCTCGTTCTTCTATCGCCTAACACAATAATGCATAAGCTCATCACAGGCCTCTCCAAGATAACTAAATTTCGCCGTCTTGTTGTGAACCCAAAAATCATAGAAGGTGCTTATACCAAAGTCCTCCAAAGCTTTAGCATCAGTGACCCTGTCGATTTTCACTTTCTCAAGAGCCTCTACCAGCTTATGTTTTTCCTCCTGAGCGGTCCTCCCATCAACAACATTCTTCTCCTTTAATTCCTCAATCCTCCTTTCCAATCGATTAACGTCGAGGTTCCTCTGCTCGGCAGCAAATTTGAGCCCCTCATTTTCCTTAGTTATCTGCTCGGCGACCTGCTGAAGATGCTGGACTTACCCAGTCAGTTGGGCAACCTGAGAAGTTTTATCCTCAAACTCTTTCACTAAGCCGATTACATGTTTGCTCACCCCTTTGGCTCAGTAATGAGCGTAGATAAGAGCCAGCATACCCTGCAATATGAAATGAAGAAATTTAGAACAAGTAACAATAGAAGAAAGACCAGCCAAAGATCGAGTAAATTCATTACTTACCCGGTAACATCTTGAAGACCGGTGCTAGTAATAAAGTCTAGAGATTTACTACTAAGGGTCTCCATGAACTCAGTTTGGGAGGTGGACACCCTTTTTATATGTCCTTGCTGGATGGCCAGGGCTTTCTTCAGAGGCTCGTGGACTTCCTCAGCAGGATCCTCAACAGTGCCTTCTGGTGCTTTGCTCGGGCTAATCAAATCTGGTGTAGTGGACGTACGGGTAACGTCCTCAGCAGAGATTCCCTTGACTTTGTCCGATTTGCACGATGGGGTGGGCACCTTTTTCGAAGAAGAGGCCTTATCAGGGATCTTCTTGACCCACTCAGTAGTTCTGGCAGGAGGGTCGGCTTTTTGATGCTTGGCTGGGGGAACCTCACTGCTAGAACCACCTGTGTGCTTCTGGGAAATTTCTTGAAAAATACGGATGACATATCTGCAAAATGAAAGCAAAGGATTAGCAAAAGTGCCGAGTAGGGTCAAAGCAAACAAATGAAAAATCATCATAATTAGGAAAAAAGTAAAAGTAAGTTGTGGAAAGTTGGCTGCCTCAAACGGAAGACCACCATCACTATGTGACGAGTCTGAGTCTATATGCTATACTGCAGCCTCCTTGCCCTTTCCAGGCTGGGGGGTGATGGCAGTTTTGGGAGTGCCATGCTCGGCAACCTCCTTGATGAAAACCCCAACCGAACTCTTGGTTTGGTGAGCCATGCAGGGTCTAGATGGGGGGATTGATGCTCTGGCTTGCTTCTTACTGGGTGGTGGACTAGGTGATTTAGTGCTAGATGAAGTTTTCCCAGGTGATTTCCTGGTAGGGGTGGCATCCTTGGCCGTCGTCTTGGGGTCAGGGTAGAGCCCAGCGAATACAAGTCTTTCTACGGTGGTCAAGGCCACTAGATGTTTGTAGCATGGATCCATAGCATCTAGTTTTTTGGCCCTTATCTCCATTTCTCTGGTGGGGGCCAGCCAGATAAATGGACCATTATGACTAAAGGATAGGTGATTAGCAGGGATGTTGTCTGTGACAAAGTATTGGCTGGCATACTCCCCAACCTTGGAGATACCTTCGGTATTTGATAAGTAAATGTTGGAGTCCCGGTGGCTAAAGTAAAAATACCCTAACCTGCCTTGTCGAGGGCTAGATTTGAGGTCAAAGAGATAGTTTATCTCGTGTGCAGTCGGTACTGGCCAATTTAAGGATTGGTATAAAACATAGAGGGTTGAAAGGAACCAGATGCCCTTAGGACTAATTTGGGTAGGGAAAAGCCCGAAATAATCTGCCACACTGCGGAAGTATGATAGAAGAGGAAGGGTGGCGCCCGCGTTCATATGGAATCTGCTCCAGGCGCAGAATTGGGCCCCAAGGTGCTCGACAATTTGTACAGCAACAAGCTTGAGGATGGAAACGTCTCCAAGATGGAAGTGCTCTTTGATCTTCTGCAGTTGCTTGTTAGAAATCATGCTCTTAGGAGCTACATACAGGGGGTGTTCTCCATCTCTGAGGCGGGGTTAAGGACAACCTCGGTATGGATCTCTATGGCATAGTCAATTTTAGCTTCCCCTTCTTGCCCTGAAGAGCTCGGCTCTTCCTCATCAGATGGGACCCTTTGTGTGACCCCAGTGGTGGCACGACATGCCACATGGGGGTCTTCTTCCTCTGTATCGCGGTTAGTGTGTTTCATGTGGGCCATCCATCATTTCAAATGGTGTCTTACAACACAATTCGATGGTCATCTCCCCTTTGCGCATACAAGAAAAAGGGAAAGGTGAGGCGAGAACACCGAACAGTACTGGTCGATAGGGATTCATAAGGTATACCTACCAACCCAGAACAAACATAGGACAACATGCTGAACAGAGGGTAGATCAGATTTAAAACAAGGGAGCCCAAGAAAGTTGAAGGTTTTCCCCAAAAACAGTTTTTGAGTGGTGTTCTTCATGTTCTTTTAAGAACACCGCACATAAATCAACAAAAAGAGGAAGTTAAAACCCAGTTTTTACAAAATGAGAGGTTCAAAAAGGTTATCCAGGCCGAGAGCCACTCAAAATAGTTATCTATTTACGGATTCAAGCAGCATACATTCAATAAATCTAGGGATTCATCAAGAAAATTACTCACAGTCACAATGTATAAAACACAAAGAGAAAAAAGAGCATCTTGCATGGGTTACATGAATAACAAAAAGATAAGCCTGGAAAACTTACTTGCTGCAGTATTATGGCGCCAAGGACGAGTTCGTGGGACAAAGGTGGTGCGATGTAGGGATCTAAATATAGGATAGCTCTCTCAGACAGACTAGGAGATGGAGATTTAAGGTTTTTCTAGGTCGGCCTCGGTTTGTTTGAAGCAAAAAAGAAGAGGAAAGGAAAAGGCATCCCTACTTATAAGCAAGGAAAAATGAGTTGCTCCCTGCAAGAATTCAACGTCTGTCCACTCAGCAGTCCCCTCGGCCATCACAGGCACATCTCCCCAAATAGTCAGCACGCCCATCCAATCACTTTGCCTTATCCATCAAATACATCAGCCACTCTTCGATAGCCACGCGGTACACTAAATGAAGGATTATTATGGTGCTTTATGGTTCCAAAAAATGGCGATAAGAACTAAAAGATCATTTATTGGAAATACTAAGGCTATTAACTACACCAGGTGTTTTTCCATGTAGCAAGGGGCGTGTACCTCTGACCAGGCTGGACGGTATGGTCCCCGGAATGAAAGTTTCCATGCTTCTTAGCACCATTGCAAACTTGGGGGCAAATGTTATCCAAAAAATTGACATGTGTGACGTGGCATTAGGTTTGGACATGTGGAATAGACTGGGCAGACCCCCCCCCCCCGACAGGCTGATCAATGTATACCCACAAGGTATACGACAAGTCACTGCTCGGTACACTTGACAGAAAGTGGCTGGTCGGTGCGATATACAGGTAAACCTGGTCAGTAGAAAGTAGTTACACTCACCGTTCACAGTCCGCAAGAATCGCCCAACCACCCACAAAGAGTGCTTAATAGTCTTGAAGACTCGATGAAACCTCCTAACAAATAGGATTGTAACTACCTGCAAGAAGAAATGGATATTTCCCCATCAGTTATGCTCAGGCGCAACCCTTGGATGAAAGGGACAGTATAAGTACAAACTCTCCACCATGGTGGAGGAAAATTCAGAGAAATTGCCTACCGACCAGGACCAGGATCATACCGAGCAGCTTGGCTTGGTACTTAGCAGTGATTCTGCCATACTGTATTGTCTTTTACACATAGAAATCCACTTGTAATCCCTTGTGATCTTGTGTAAACCTTCAAGATTAATACAAATCTAAGAGGACGTAGGTCATTACCAATCTTTTTGGCTAAACCTCTATAAATCCTGGTGTTCTCTATTATTTATTACTCATTATTACTAGGTTCTTGGCTCATTTATTATTCATTGATTGTCTAATTGAAAGCTCTCTAATTAATTATTTGACTCTACATCAGGTTGGCTAAAATACTAGTCAACAACCGCTAAAAAAATAGATTAGGTCCATGCCGGGTATTTCCCCCAAACATTGGGTACTTATGCCGCAAATATCCCTAATAATAATAAATTTTGGTTGAAACTAATTCATATTTTCATTTGAAAAAATAAATTATTTGTAATAGATGATATCCCACTAATTATTAAATATTTTACATATGGGCTGAACAAAAAATGAGTGAATGTCTAAAAAAAAGACTTAATTTTTTTTCTTTTAACAACTTTGAGATTTGTTATATTTTAGATACTCTTTCCAAATTATATTTATGAGTATAGTATATATATATAATAAAATAATAACGGGTTCAACAAAAAATAAGTGCAAGTCTTAGGAAAAAAAGAATGCATGTCAAATAAATAAATTTATTGTGCGTATTAAGTACTTGACTCATTTTAAAAAAAAACTGCTATAGGTTAGCTGTCACATGTCAAATAGAAAGCTCAAGTCTATATAGCGTCTGAAATTTTGTTTATGTGTAGTGTTTACCCTGAAAAATACTTACTTGCTGATGTGGCAAAATCAATGTGCACGTGGGTTGCACGTGACTATTTAGTGATTACATTCAGGTCGACCAACGACTAGAGTATAAGGTGCTTGATGAAGTCAAGAAAGATGTTGAACAGTACGGCAGAAGATGTGCTGACATGTACGACCAAGTCTGGTCATAGTAACGACACCAAAGTTCAAATACAGTTATAAGGCAGATATTTTAAAGATATTTGACCCTATTTATGTGTAAAGATTATGATTTCTGTTATTATTCAAATATGCATGTAACAAAATTAGACATGGCCCATGGGCCCATATGTGCATCCTTGAGCCTATAAATAGGATTCATGGGACTCATTTAAGGAGATGCAATAATTGATATTTAGAGAAAACTAGTGTTTTTTATACACGACTTTTGTATCCATTTTTGGAGCTTGTGAAACTCCGTGAACTCTAGTTTGCTGATCACATGTTTCATAATACATCAATAAAAACACTAAGTGGAAGTAGGTTATTACCAATATCTGGGGCCGAACCACTATAAATATTTATGTTGTTTAGTTCTTGCCTTCAACCTATAAATCTTTATCATTTTGGTGACTCCGTGTCGTTGGCTAAATCATTAGTCAACGTTTTGGTGCTTTCATTGAGAGCTGAACTCAAGACCTTCAAGAAAGTCAATGGCAAAAACCTCCAGGAAAGCGGGTCAAACAGGGCAGTCTTCTAGAAGTATGCCAAACAAATATTCTCCACAAGATGTAGCGGAGGAAGAGCCACAGGTGGAACTGGAAGAGGAGGAGATGGATGTTGAAACCTTGCGAACAACTTTGATTGTATTGCAAGAGGAATTAGCTACTCTGAGAGCTAATAAAGAGAATGTTGCTGAGACAATGGTGCTACAGCAAAGAGAGATTGATTGGCAGCACCAAGAACTGAATGAGCAACAAGCTGACATGGATTGCCAGCAGAGAGATGCCTCATCGGCTTTAGAAGCGACCATTCAGTTAGCACGAGGTCAACCTGCACCTACCTCCCAATCGAATCAGCCACCCAGCACTCACCCTCAACAAAATCCACAGTTAGAGCATCCCCAGTACCATCACGATCCACCACAACCAAGGAATCCTCAAGGACCAGAGCAACCTCCTGCTGCTCAACAGGAAAGACCACTCCAAAATCCTGACAGAAACAACGAGTAGCAACCACCCTCTCGAGCTGGTTGAGATAACATTCAACAACAAAGGTAGAATAGGGCCGACAAGCATCCCAGAAGCCCTAGACGCCAGACAGCTGGGGAGAAAAACCCTCCTAGCAGGGGTTAACGTCACTCAGGAAGCAGAAGACAAGTGGGCCCAGGCTCTGCGATCTAGGATCCCCCACGACATAGTAATGTCAGAGGACCTAACGACCAACGCAAGACCCCCCTGTTTATCGAGACATACCTGCAGGGAGAGATGGGAACAATGCGTACAGTAGGTTGCACACTCATAGGTCACAATTCAGAGATGCCCATTATTATAATGAGGCAGACTCTGGCAGGAGGAATGAGGATCGGTAGCAGGAGGAGAGAGGCAGACGAAAAAATCCTCCACCAATGGAGAATCGACCGATAAGGCAAAATGCTAGGGGGCAGCCTAAACAACCCAATGTCTTTGACCAAGTAGGTGTAAGTGAGCAAAGACGTAGGGATGAAGACCTGAGGGATGTACTCAATAATCTAAGAGAAAGACATGACGAGTACTTCCCCCCAGATCCAGTCGCTCCAGGAATACCAGATGTTATACAGGCCCAGATAGATGCCTTGAATTAGGCCGTGCAGCAACTAGTTGGGAATAAGACTTCCCATATAGAATTTGATCGAAGGAAGGGCACCCCATTTGTTCATAGAATTGTTGTGGCAGAGGCTCCAAGCAAATTCAAGATGCCAATTCTACCCAACTTCATAGGAGGTGAAGATCCAGTATCCCACGTGAACAAGTTTGAGATACAGATGGACATCCGAAAGGTGTCAGATGATGCCCGGTGCATGATTTTTCCTGCCACTTTATCTGAATATGCTCATGAATTGTAACGCCCTGGATAGCCAAGGCCGCTACACTGTGTACTTTTAAAGGTGCAGGACTTGCTAATCAAGTCTTTTAGTTAAAAACGTGTCACAAAAACCATTAATGTGCTAGGGTTAAAAGGTTTTGGTCTTAAAATGTACATTTTATATAACTAAACATTTTTACACTTGGGATCCCAAAAAGGAACAACGTTCAAAAGTCAGTTTACAAAATTTCCAAAGTTTAAACAACCACTAGCCAATCTAAGGCAAAATAGACATTTCTGGTTCTCCTGTTCCCATTTTCCCCTCAACCGTGGCGGCTGAGCAGCTGATCATGTACATTATGCTCTCAGAACTCTCAGAATCAGGGCTGATCAAGCTTGCCCTTGCCTTTACCTGCACCACGAAGCACCCGTGAGCCAAGGCCCAGCAAGAAAACATATCGTATTTTATAGCAAGCAATAATAACATTTAGATACCCTTTTAAGCATGTTCATACACCTAACAAACCACAGTAATCACAAAGCATGAAGATTCAACCAAAGAATCAGATAATCATCACCCAGCTGTACAACATAGCAATCCACCAATCAATAATAACAAGCAAATCACATAATAATCAGGGTTGACACCTTAGGTCGCACCCTCTGTTTACCCCACTAACTCCGACCCGGTTAAACCGAGCTCAGTGAATAATAAGCTGTCCTCAGCTACCAGTGGCTGAGCCGCGCCCTGTGCGCTAGTGTAAACTTTGGCACTCTTAGGCCGTTGGTTTACTTTTTACATGGCATAATACCATCTTTTCAAAGCATACCAAAATAGGGAACCCTTAGTCCCATTATAAATCCACAATCGGGTGCAGTTTTCTTACCTTAAGTTCCCAAGTGCACGGACTAGGAGCGATGCTCTTGAGCACGATCCGATCCCCGAGCCCTAGCTTAGCACCTAGTCACAACCAAGATAAGGAATATCATCAATAATCGTAAAAGGGCTTCTAGACAAAGTTATGGTATCTAGAACATTGAACCCCACCAAACACGGTAAAAGATTCAATCCCGAGCACCCTAGGTTAAATTCCCATGCCTAAAACCTCAAAATCTCAAAATCCCTTAAGGGCTGCGGCACTAGCCACCCATGCCGCGACATGGCCCTAACCAGAGGCTCCCCCACGCCTAAAACCAGACTCGGGTCGTGGCCCTACTCAGACCATGTCGCGGCCCGCCCTCCTTCCTCAGCATGCATCAACTTCAAAGGGCCGCGGCTCACCAAGAACTATGCCGCGGCCCGACCCCTTCGAACCCAGAAAAACCTCCATTTTTGACTCTCCAACCTCACCCAAAACTATCTAAAGTCACCTCAATTCCATAACTCAATTATCCTAAAGCTTCCCACATGATTCCAGCAACACAACCCAGCTGAAACCTAGACTAGAAACCCATCAAAATCCCACTTCAATCTCTGAAACTTGTTAACTCATGAACACTATAACCAGCCATAAAAACTCAGAATTCAAGCATTAGATCACGAGTTGGAGCTTACCTTCTTTGATGGACCAACTTTCTCAAACTCCCAAAATCCAAGCTTCAATTCTGCCCATCAATGTCAAAATTCATAAACACTTCAAAACCCAGCTATAAACATAGAATTTAATCACCACACATCAAGCTCCTTACCTCAGATCTTGATTGAATCCTTAGTTAATCCTTGAGCTAATCTTCTACATCCCAGCTTTAATCCTCTGAATTCCAGTCAAGTTCCTCTAAGTTTTTCTGTGGTTTTCTTTGAGAGAGAAAAGGGAGAAAGAGGAAAGGGTCGGTTTACTTATGTTCTACTATTTCCTAAAGTTTCTGTAGTCTATCCTTAAGTGATTAAGTTAATCCCAAGGCTCGGGGTACCGGAAACGTCCCCAAGGGCAAAATGGTAAAATTCCCCAATATTCCCACCTAGACTTCCTAACCTCAAATATATCTCCAATTATTTATTTCCATAACCCGATAACCTAAATAACCATCCAATACCTGAAATATCCCTTGACTTTCCCAAAGTCAACTATTAAGCCCCGTTGTGACTTTCCTGCTAACTAGCTTCCTAGGATCGCCTCAAGTCGCATGTTGCAGATTTACCCACATAATAATGTGGTTCTCACAAATATAACATATGATCACATTAACATTGACATAACCATTCAAGCATGCTTATCATATAATCATGCATTAAATCAATAAATTCACACATAAACCAATCCCAAGTACTCCATCTCCATCATTGCATATGAAGATATAAAAAGTAAAGAAGAAATTATGCCCTCCCGGCACACTAATCAAGGCCCTTAAGCCATATTAGTGATTTTGGGTCGTTACAACTATCCCCTCCTACTGAGAATTTCATCCTCAAAATTTACCTGAATAGATCGGGATACCGATCCCGCATAGCTGTCTCTAACTCCCAGGTCGCTTCCTCGACCTTACTATTTCTCCACAACACTTTAACTAACAGAATCGTCTTATTCCGTAGAACTTTCTCCTTCTGATCCAAAATCTGAACTGGTCGCTCTTCATAGGACAAATCTGTTTGTAATTCTAAGTCCTCATACTTCAACGCATGCGTTAGATCTGAGACATACTTCCGCAACATGGAGACATGGAATACATCATGAACTCCTGACAACGACGGTGGCAAGGCCAACGTGTAAGCCACCTGTCCAATCCTTTCTAGAATCTCGAAAGGTCCAACAAACCGAGGGCTCAGCTTGCCCTTTACCCCGAACCTTCTCACCCCTCGCTGTGGTGAGACTCGCAGGAACACTTGGTCCCCAACCTAGAACTCCACGTCCCTACGCTTAGGGTCAGCGTAGCTTTTTTGTCTACTCTGCGATGCAAGCATTCTAGCTCGAATCTTCTCAATAGCCTCATTGGTCTTTTGAACCATGTCTGGCCCCAAATATTTCCTCTCACCCATCTCATCCAAATGAATGGGTGACCTACACTTCCTTTCGTATAACATCTTGTAAGGAGCCACTCCAATTGTGGATTGATAACAATTGTTATACGAGAATTCGATCAATGGAAGATACTTACTCCAAGATCCCTCGAAATCAATTACACACGCCCTAAGCATGTCCTCCAACACCTGAATCCTCCTCTCAGACTGTCCATTCGTCTGAGGATGAAAGACTGTGCTAAACTTCAATTGAGTCCCCATGGCTCTCTGCAGAGCTCCCCAGAACTTAGAGGTAAAGATAGGGCCTCGATCAGATACAATAGACTTGGGAACCCCATGGAGACGAACTATCTCCTTCACATACAACTCTACATACTGTTCCACTGTATAAGTCGACTTTACTGACAGAAAATGAGCTGACTTGGTGTATCTGTCCACTGTTACCCACATCGAGTCACAAAGTCCCACTGTCCTGGGTAAACCTCTCACAAAATCCATTGTGATGTCCTCCCACTTCCACTCTGGAATACCCAAAGGCTGAAGCAATCCCGCTGGTCGCTGATGCTTAGCCTTCACCTGTTGACATGTCAAACATCTGGCCATATACTCTACTACATCCTTCTTCATCCCGAGCCACCAATATAATGCCTATAGATCCTGATACATCTTCGTGGTACCCGGATGAAGTGAGTATGGCAAAGTGTGAGACTCATCCAGTATCTCTCGTCTGATCCCCTCATCTACCGGAACACAAATCCGTCCCTGATATCGAAGCATACCAGTCTTAGAAATAGAATAATCCTTAGCTGTCCCTGCTAAGACATGCTGTCTAACCTCCTGCAACTGGACGTCCACTAATTGACCCTCCTTGATCTGCTCTAGCAGGGTCAACTGTAAGGTAATATTCGCTAACTGGCCTACCACCAGTTCTATCTTTGCCCTAGCCATTTCATCAGCTAGCTTTCTCAAGATCTGGGTGGAACTATACAACTGACCTGGGCCCCTCTGGCTCAACGCATCCGCCACTACATTGGCTTTCCCTGGGTGGTAAAGAATATCACAATCATAATCTTTAACCAACTCCAACCAATGCCTCTGCCTCATGTTCAGATCCTTCTGGGTGAAGAAATACTTCAAACTCTTATGGTCAGTGTATATTTCGCACTTCTTCCCATACAGATAATGCCGCCAAACCTTCAGTGCGAATACCACCGTCCCCAACTCCAAATCATGGGTAGGATACCGCTGCTCATATTCCTTCAGCTGCCGCGATGCATAAGTTATAACTTTCTCATTCTTTGACCAAACAAACTTCTGGTTCTTTCTTGTCAACTCTGTCATTGGTGAAGAAATCTTTGAGAATCCTTCTACAAACTGCCTGTAATAGCCTACCAACCCAAGAAAACTCCGTAACTCTGAGGCATTCCTTGGTCTCGGCCAATCTCTCACTGCTCCCACCTTGGTCGGATCCACCTTAATCCCTTCTGCACCAACCACATGCCCAAGAAAAGTCACCTCAGGTAACCAAAACTCACACTTCTTAAACTTGGCATATAACTGATGCTCCCTTAATCTCTGTAAGGCTTGTCGAAGATGTTGCTCGTGCTCTGATTCTGAACTGGAGTACACTAAGATGTCGTCGATGAAGACAATGACGAAATTATCCAAGAAGTCCTTGAACACCCTGTTCATCAGATCCATACAAGCTGCCGGGACGTTGGTAAAACCAAAAGATATGACCAAGAACTCATAGTGCCCATACCGCGTTCGGAAGGCCGTCTTCGGTATATCCTCATCCTTGATCCTCAGCTGGTGATAACCAGATCGAAGATCAATCTTCGAGAACACCGTCTTTCCCTGCAGCTGATCGAATAAGTCATCAATCCTTGGTAGAGGGTACTTATTCTTAATGGTTAACTTGTTCAACTCTCTGTAGTCTATACACATTCTCAGAGTCTCGTCCTTCTTCTTAACAAACAACACTGGTGCGCCCCATGGAGAGTAGCTAGGCCTAATAAATCCCAAATCCAGAAGTTCTTGCAACTATATCTTCAATTCCTTCAGCTCTGCTGGTGCCATCCTATATGGTGCCCTTGATACTGGTTCTGTCCCCGGTGCTAAGTCAATCACAAATTGAATTTCCCTATGCAGCGACAACCCTGGTAACTCCTCAGGGAATACATCTAAAAACTCACAAACCACCTTGGTCTCTCTCGGCTCCTCTGGCAATACCCTGGTAGTGTCCACCACACTAGCCAGAAAACCTATACATCCACCCTGTAACAAGTCTCTGGCTCTCAATGCAGAAATTATGGGTACACGGGGTCCACACACCACACCGACAAAGGCAAAAGGTTCCTTGCCCTTAGGCTCAAAAGTCACCATCTTCTTCCTGCAGTCAATAGTAGCCCCATACCTGACCAACCAATCGATCCCTAAGATCATATCAAAATCCTCCATATCTAACTCAATCAGATCTACTGAAAGCTCCCTACTATCAACCATCACTGGCAGTGCCCTAATCTACCTCCTTGAAACTACCAGTTCACCTGTAGGCAATAAAGCCCCAAACCCTGCAGTTCGATACTCACTAGGTCTACACAGTCTATCAATCACTTTACTAGAAACAAAGGAATGTGTAGCACCAGAATCAATCAATACAGTAAAAGGAGAGCCAGCGCTAGAAAGCTGATCTGTCACTACCGAGGGACTAGCCTCGGCCTCTGCCTGTGTCAAAGTGAATACTCGAGCTGGAGTCAAGCTATCCACCTTTCCTGCTTCCCCTTCCTTTACTGTTGGGCAGTCCTTCTTGAGATGCCCTACTGTTCCACACACAAAACAAGCCTTAGCCCAAAATTTTCCCTGATGGCGTCTTCTACATCTCGGGCACTCTGGATAGGTCCGCCATGCCTCGCCGCCACCCTGGCCACCCGACCCCTCCTATCAGGACCAACAACGGTCAAAGTGTTAGGAGTCTTTCTCTTGAAATCACTGGGGCCTCTGCCCCTTCCTGTCCCTGAATAAGGAGGCACCACCCTATGACCCTCGCGCCTCACCGAACTTTCCTTCAAAATCTTATTCTCCGCTTCCTCAGCGGTAAGAGCCTTCTCAACGGCCTGGGCATAAGTTGTTCCCCCAGGTATCGTTGTGATCCTAACATCCCGGGCTATCATAGCATTAAGCCCCCTAATGAATCTGTCTTGCCTAGCAACATCAGTAGGCACAAGATCTGGTGCGAACTTCACAAGTCTGTCAAAGTTCAGGGTATATTTAGTAACGGTCATGTTGCCCAGCACCAAACCCACAAACTCATTAACTTTTGCTGCCCTGACGACAACATTATAGTATTTCTGGCTGAACAAGTCCTTAAATCGTTCCCAACTTAGAGCAGTGACGTCCCTGGTCTGTGATGCCACTTCCCACCAGACGCGGGCATCCTCTCTCAACATATATGTGGCACATACCACTCTATCATTCCCCTCTATCCTTATAAAATCCAAAATAGTAGTGATCATAGTCAGCCATTGCTCGGCCTTCAGTGGGTCTGGTCCACCCTCAAAGATTGGGGGTTGCTGCTTTCTGAACCGCTCATACAACGACTCACACATGTTCCCAACCTATCTTGGCAATACAACTTGTACCACTACAGGTGGTATGATAGGGGCAGCACTCCCTGATGGAGCCTGTTGTCACAGAATACAGATCTGCTCATCCTGGCTCTGCAGCTGCACTTGCATATCAGCCACGAGTTGCTGCCAGTTCTCAGGGAATGGCGGAGGAATCTGGTCCTGGTCATCATCCCCTATCCCAAACCTAGTGTCGGCTAGACGCGTGTATTTTCTTGGACGCATAACTATCCAAGTCAATCTGCAATCAACGACTTGACAATCAGACCATGATGACAGGATAAAAGCTTCTCCAAAAACCACCAAAGAAGCATAACCAATAACAAACAATCATAATATAGGCATTTGTCCACATGAACCAGCTACTAATAAGCATGCCCCAACCTTTCCACAACACAACTATGATACAAGCATTCATCCATACACAATATGCAATTAGTCATCCAAATATTCATTTACATGCACAACGATGCTAATAAGCATGCCTTAATATTTTCATACAACAGTCAAGAGCCAGGCCCTATCAGTATTTCATGCTCCCTATTAATCCAATAAATAACAACATTCATAACTCATTCCAAGCATACAAGCATATAAACACATATACACATTACCAAACCTTGAATCAAGCTTATCTCTAGTAGCGAATGTACATGTCCAGCTGGTCTTCAGGAACCCTTAAACCTAGGACGCTCTGATACTAAGTTGTAATGCCCTGGATAGCCAAGACCGCTACACTGTGTACTTTTAAAAGTGCAGGACTTGCTAATCAAGTCTTTTAGTTAAAAACGTGTCACAGAAACCATTAATGTGCTAGGGTTAAAAGGTTTTGGTCTTAAAATGTACATTTTATATAACTAAACATTTTTACACCTGGGATCCCAAAAAGGAACAGCGTTCAAAAGTTAGTTTACAAAATTTCCAAAGTTTAACAACCACTAGCCAATCTAAGGAAAAACAGCCGTTTCTGGTTCTCCTATTCTTGTTTTCCCCTCAACCGTGACGGCTGACCAGCTGATCATGTACATTCTACTCTCAGAACTCTCAGAATCAGGGTTGATCAAGCTTGCCCTTGCCTTTACCTGCACCACGAAGCACCCATGAGCCAAGGCCCGACAAGAAAACATATCGTATTACATAGCAGACAATAATAACATTTAGATACCTTTTTAAGCATGTTCATACACCTAACAAACCACAGTAATCACAAAGCATGAAGATTCAACCAGAGAATCAGATAATCATCACCCAGCTATACAACATAGCAATCCACCAATCAATAATAACAAGAAAATCACATAATAATCAGGGTCGACACCTTAGGTCGCACCCTTTGTTTACCCCACTGACTTCGGCCCGCTTAAACCGAGCTCAGTGAATAATAAGCTGTCCTCAGCTACCAGTGGCTGAGCCGCGCCCTGTGCGCTAGTGTAAACTTTGGCACTCTTAGGCCATTGGTTTACTTTTTACATGGCATAATACCATCTTTTCAAAGCATACCAAAATAGGGAACCCTTAGTCCCATTATAAATCCACAACTGGGTGCAGTTTTCTTACCTTAAGTCCCTAAGTGCACGGACTAGGAGCGATGCCTCTTGAGCACGATCCGATCCCCGAGCCCTAGCTTAGCACCTAGTCATAACCAAGATAAGGAATATCATCAATAATCGTAAAAGGGCTTCTAGACAAAGTTCTGGTCTCCGGAACATTGAACCCCACCAAACATGGTAAAAGATTCAATCCCGAGCACCCTAGGTTAAATTCCCATGCCTAAAAACTCAAAATCTCAAAATCCCTTAAGGGTTGCGGCACTAGCCACCCATGCCGCGGCATGGCCCTAACCAGAGGCTCCTCCACGCCTAAAACCAGACACGGGCTGCGGCCCTACTCAGACCATGCCGCGGCCCGCCCTCTTTCCTCAACATGCATCAACTTCAAAGGGCCGCGGCTCACCAAGAACTATGCCGCGGCCCGACCCCTTTGAACCCAGAAAAACCTCCATTTTTGACTCTCCTACCTCACCCAAAACTATCTAAAGTCACCTCAATTCCACAACTCAATTATCCTAAAGCTTCCCACATGATTCCAGCAACACAACCCAGCTGAAACCTAGACTAGAAACCCATCAAAATCCCACTTCAATCTCTGAACCTCATTAACTCATGAACACTATAACCAGCCATAAAAACTCAGAATTCAAGCACTAGATCACGAGTTGGAGCTTACCTTCTTTGATGTACCAACTTTCTAAAAGATTTTTGAGCTAACTCTCAATTTCCAAGCTTCAATTCTGCCCATCAATGTCAAAATTCATAAACACTTCAAAACCCAGCTATAAACATAGAATTTAATCACCACACATCAAGCTTATGCCTTACCTCAGTTCTTGATTGAATCCTTAGTTAATCCTTGAGCTAATCTTCTAAATCCCAGCTTTAATCCTTTGAATTCCAGTCAAGTTCCTCTAAGTTTTTCTGTGGTTTTCTTTGAGAGAGAAAAGGGAGAAAGAGGGAAGGGTCGGTTTACTTATGTTCTACTATTTCCTAAAGTTTCTTTAGTCTATCCTTAAGTGATTAAGTTAATCCCAAGGCTCGGGATACCGGAAACGTCCCCGAGGGCAAAATGGTAAAATTCCTCAATATTCCCACCTAGACTTCCTAACCTCAAATATATCTCCAATTATTTATTTCCATAACCGGATAACCTAAATAACCATCCAATACCTGAAATATCCCTTGACTTTCCCAAAGTTAACTATTAAGCCCCATTGTGACTTTCCCGCTAACTAGCTTCCTAGGATCGCGTCAAGTCGCATGGTGCAGATTTACCCACATAATAATGTGGTTCTCACAAATATAACATATGATCACATTAACATTGACATAACCATTCAAGCATGCTTATCATATAATCATGCATTAAATCAATAAATTCACACATAAACCAATTATGCCCTCCCGGGACACTAATCAAGGCCCTTAAGCCATATTAATGATTTTGGGTTGTTACATGAATGGTATTTCAAGTTCCCTCCGACCAACATAGTTTCCTAGGAGATGTTCATGAAGGAGTTTTACAGAAAGTTCTATGCTGATCGAATACACCCAACATAGGATAATCAGCTGGTCGACATTCGACAGAAGGAGGGAGAAACCCTAAAAGAGTATATCCAGTGATTCATGCTAGTAGCTGCTCGGGCCAAAAGTGTTGGAGACGAGGGAAATATGATGGTGCTAATAGCTGGAGTACGGCGCCATTCTCCCCTCTAGAGTAGTTTGCGAAAGAATGGAGTTAAGAGCACTCAAGAATTTCTGGATCGAGCAGACAAGTATATTAAACTCGAGGAGGCCCTCGCCAATGAAGGAAATTCTCCTAAGGACAACCAGGGCAAGAAACAAGACCCTACAAAAGCTGCCAATGGGTTTGGTAAGCTCAACGACAATTACAAAGGTAATGGAAATAATGGGGGAAAAAGGGCGAACAGAAACTGACAACATCTGATAGCAAGCGCTCCAAACAAAATAGATATGAACAAAGGTTCACCAATTACACTGCCCTAGTCGATAGCCGAGCTGAAATATATCAGGCGAGTCATACCACCGTTCCCTTTAGGCGGCCAATTCCGATTAGAAAATATATATCCAAAAGGGATACGACCAAGTTTTGTCGTTTTCACAACGACTATGGTCATGACACCAACGAGTGTAACCAGCTCAAGGATGAGATCGAGTTCCTTATTGAACAAGGAAATATGAGAAGATATGTACGAGCAGAAGAAGGTTCTCAGCAGAAGAGTTATAGAAGCAACGAGAAGGCGCTTACATGCCAACACTTGCCTCCTCTACAGCCAGCTCCAGTCGTTGGTACATTGTTGACCATCTGTGGAGGACTGCACATAGCAGGTGATAGTGGTAAGGCAAGGGAGAGATATGCCAGAACCCTACTTCACGATCAGGACATCAGAATGCTGAATGTCAAGGAGCGAACTCCCAAAAAAGCTCGAATAGAGGAAGAATTCATAACTTTCTCCAAACTGGACGCGCAACATGTCCGATTTCCCCACTCAGATCCTCTGGTCGTGGATGTTCAGATCGCCAACATGATGGTGAAGTGAGTGTTGGTAGATACAGGAAGCTCGGTCAATATTTTTTATGAGTCTTCACTGGAAAGAATGAAATTGTCAGTGCAAGATTTTGAGCCATGCAACCAAACCATCTACGGTTTCTCCGGCGAAGGGCTAGCACCAACAGGGTTGATCAGACTCCCAGTCACAACAGGTATTGCACCTACGAATAGAACATTACTTGTTACTTTCATAGTAGTTGATTGTCCGTCTGAATATAATGAGACCCATACTTATCAACCTGCGAGCCGTAACTTCAGTCTGACATTTGGCGATGAAGTTTCCTACTGATGTAGAAGTAGGATGAGTGTTAGGAAACCACAAGAAGCTATAGAATGCTACAATTCCTCGATCACAAAAGCAGGGAGAGGCGGATCGGGAAATGGAGCTGAAAAAAGGTTGCTGGTAGTAAATGAAATGCAAGCCCAATCAGGTGAGCAAGTCACCAAATAGGGTGTTGCCCAAAGTGAGGATAGGGACTTAGATCCTCACTTTGGGGATTTTGAAGGAAACATTGGACCTGTGGAGGACCTAGAGGAGGTCCAGTTAGAAGAGAAAGATCCAATCAGGGTTGTGAAAGTCGGTAAAAACTTAGAGACAACAACGAAAAATGAATTGGTGGAGTTTTTGAAGAAACACCAGGAGGTCTTTGCTTGGTCGCTTAAAGATATGATTGGGATAGACCCAGCAGTGATCAGCCATGTCTTGAATATAAACAAAAACTATCCATCTGTACAACAAAAAAGAAGGCTACTCGACAAAGAAAGATCTAAGGCTCTAAAAGAAGAAGTTGAGAAGCTGAAGGAAAATGGATTCATCAGGGTAGCATTTTATCCATCTTGGGTCTCTAATCCCGTACTAGTTCCCAAGCCAAATGGTAAGTGGAGGGTGTGTGTGGATTTCACAGACCTCAATAAAGCCTGCCCAAAGGATTGTTTCCCACTTCCAAGAATCGACCAGTTGGTCGATGCTACATTAGGACATGAAGTTTTATCATTCATGGATGCGTACTCCGGCTATAATCAAATTAGTATGCATCCACCTGATGAAGATCACTCTAGCTTTCAAAAAGATACGAGACTTTACTACTATAAAGTAATGCCCTTTGGTTTGAAAAATGCTGGTGCAACTTACCAGTGACTAATCAACCATATGTTCAAAGAACTGATCGGAAATAACATGGAAGTCTACGTCGACGATATGCTGTTAAAGTCGAGAAAGGCCGATGCACATATTAAGGACCTACAAGAATGCTTCAACATCTTGAACAAATATCAGATGAAGCTGAATCCTATAAAGTGCTCCTTTGGTGTTGGATCAGGGAACTTTTTGGGATTCATAGTAAACTCATGAGGAATTGAAGCAAATCCTAAAAAAATTTAAGCATCGATTGAGATGCAATCTCCAGCCAAAGTTAAAGATGTTCAAAGCCTGATCGGAAGAATTGCTGCCCTAAGTAGATTCATATCCAAGTCAACAAACATGTGTGTCCCATTTTCTAATCTACTAAGAGGAAACAAAAAATTTTAATGGACAGAGGAGTGTGAACAGGATTTTCAGGCGCTCAAAACCCACATGTCCCAACCGCCTATTTTTGTCCAAGCCGGTCGAAGGAGAGACTTTGTACATGTACTTAGCAATAATAGAGTATGCTTCTAGCACTGTTTTGATCAAAGAGGAAGACAACATTTAAAAGGCAGTATATTATGTAAGCAAAAGGCTAGTGGGAGCAGAACCACGATATCCGCCCATAGAGAAATTAGCTTATTGCTTGATACTAGCGTCCAGAAAGCTGGGACCCTACTTTCAGGCTCACCTCATCATAGTGCTTACCGACCAGCCACTACAGCAAGTCTTACAAAAACCAGAAGCCGATGCTTGGCTACTAAAATGGGCAGTTGAGTTGGGGCAGTTTGAAATTTCCTATGCACCACGAGCAGCTATAAAGGGACAAGCCCTAGCGGATTTCGTTGCAGAATTCACCGGACTCCTTGCCAGTGAACCAATGATGGAGAACGATAATCAAAATCAATCCCCTACTTGGAAGCTGCTCGTAGATGGATCTTCAAAGGAGCACAACACAGGGGTAGGGCTGACTTTAATCACACCTTAGGGACATTAGTTTCACTGTGCGATCAGTGTCAACTTTATGGCCTCTAATAATGAAGTTGAATACGAGGCTCTGCTCACAGGATTAAGACTAGCCAATGATATGAACATAAACTTGCTAGAAATATATAGTGACTCCCAGCTAGTAGTTAATAAGATTATTGGAGAATATCAGGCTAGGGGTTTCAAGATGGTTGCTTATTTGAACAAGACGAGGGATTTACTGGCACACTTTGAGAAATATACTCTGCAGGAAGTACCTCGCAATCATAATTCAAACGCCGATGCCTTAACCAAGTTAGCAAGTGCTAAAGATGCTGACGCTTTGAGCATAGTACCGGTCGAATGTTTGTTGGCACCAAGTATTCAAGTGGACGAATCCTCACTAATTGTACAAGTGTTAGACACATTGATGACTTCCATCATTAAATATCTCGAAGAAGGATTATTACAAGCAGATAGGAATAAGGCGAGGGCACTACAAAGACAATCAGCTCGATTTATTTTGATCGATGGAGTCTTGTATAGACAATGATACTTAATGCCCTTATTACAGTGTTTCTCTAAGGAAAAGGCTAAGGAGTTGATGCAAGAAGTACATGAAGGTTTCTGCGGAGATCACGCTGGGGGGCAAAGTTTGTCAAAGAAGATTCTTTGGCAAGGATATTTCTGGCCTACCATGATCGAAGACTCTATGGAATTCGTTAAGAAGTGTGATAAGTGCCAACAATTTTCCAAGATACCATGAGCAGCCCCAAATGAGCTTAAACAGATGCAAAGCCCATGGCCATTCGTAGTTTGGGGAATTGAGCTGATCGGATCTTTGCCTACGAGAAAAGGGAATGTCAAGCATGTAGTAGTAGTTGTTGACTATTTTACTAAGTGGGCCGAAGCTGAGCCACTTGCAACAATCACGACCAAGAAAGTATTGGATTTCGTTGTCAAAAACATTATATGTCTTAGATAACGACACACAATTTGACGGCGACCTTTTCAATGCTTTCTGCGAATGACACAATATTACAAAGAGTTTTTTGTATGTTGCTCATCCACAAGCCAACAGACAGGTTGAAGCCGTTAAAAAAACTCTGAAGGATACACTGAAGAAAAGGCTCGAAGAAGCAAAAGGGGCATGGCCAGAACAATTTCCAGAAGTACTCTGATTGTATAGAACATCTCACCGAACAGCAACAAGCCATACACCATTTTCCTTGGACTATAGGTATGAAGCCATGTTATCGGCTGAGTTAGATCCACCATCGCATATAAGGCTGACATATGACCATAGCACGAATAACCAGCTATTAATGGAATCTTTGGACTTGGTCAACGAAAGGCGTGAGCAGGCTCAACTCTGAGTTGCAACTTACCAACAAAAGGTTGCTCGATATTTTAACTCTAAAGTATGCGAAAGAAAGTTTAAAGTGGGAACTTTGGTACTTAGAAGAGTTTTTCTCAACACTCGCAACCAGAATGCTGGAGTACTCGGACCAAACTGGGAATGTCCATATCAAATTGAAGAAATTCTTCAACCAGGCACATATAAACTTGCTTGCTTAAATGGAGATCTCGTTCCTCGCTATTGGAATGGAGAACAGCTGCGCAAGTATTATCAATGAAAAATTATTTTTAAAGAATTGGCTTGTATTAATTTTACTTTTTACAAGTTTGCGAACAAGGGCTGGCCAGTTAGATGACTGGTCGCTTATAAGTGTTAGATCAATTTTTGATCACTAGTATAGACACGAATTTTGTCCATTTTATTACAAAAAATAAAAGGAACTGTGCGCAACCAGTTATTCTTGGCAATTATTGTATTTATTACAAGTATTTTCTCATTACGAGTGTTGTTTTGCTATATTATCATTTATTGTTTATAAGTACGCAAGCAGTGATGTTCGAATAGGTATTGGTCATGGCAAGTGACCGAGAACCTAAAGCTCCTCGATCACTTGGGGGGCATATAAGATCCTAAGCAAGAAAATCATATCAATAGTCATATGTTAACACAAGAGCAAAATAAGGGAAAGCATACTACGGCACTTAGAGTATTTTTTTAAAAAATTTAGTTAAATTTGTGAAATCTTAATAAATTTTTATGCTAAGTTCGGTCATACGAGCAGATGTTATAATAGCAATGAGAATATATATTATAATATCACAATGAAATGTCTTTACACCACGAGAAATTGCTACTCAGATGTAATTAAAAATATTAAAAGGAAATTAAAGCTGCCTTAAGCAGCAATATTGTCCTAACATCACGAACTGTTGTTCGTATGTTTTAATTACATATATAAAATTGTTACTGTGCAGTTAGAGGAGGGTCTTGCTGAGATTGCTGGTCAACTGAAGTTCCGGTGTCTTCTTCAGCACCATCGATGCCTGTCACCAAAGAGATTTCAGGAGAATCCGAGGCATTCTGGGCATTCCTTTCCTACTCTAGGTGAGCAGCACACTTGGCAAGTTCGGCTTGTCTTACCTGCTCGGGAAGATAGTCGAAGTTTGCTTTTGGATTGCTCTTCCAAAATAAGTAGAAGCAGTTAAAGGTAGCTCCTTGGAACCTTTCCAAGTTTTGAGAATTCATCTCCTCGAGCAGCTTGACTCGTTCCCCTAGACTAGTGGCCTCCTTCATGCTAGCCTCCAGGTCTTCTTGAAGCTTGGTTGCTTCTTTGTAGTTAGTTTCGGAAGCTTCCTTAAACTTCTCCTTGGCAGCAACGACTTTGGCCATCCCTTCTTGGCTCCTCTTCAGCTCCTCGGTTAAATTGGTGACTTTGTCTTCAGCCTCTTTAACCTTCTCCTTGCATGCTTTAATCTCATCGACATGTTTCACATTGACCTCCTCGGCTCGGCGCCAGCCATTGTTCATGGTTAAGACACCCTACGAACAATAGAAAAATGAAGCTTTTAGAACTATTCAAAGGAAATGTTGTTTGACTAAAACACAATACAGAAGAAACTTACACTGAGCAGCTCGTTGAACCCACGAGCAAGGACTTGGCTGGGTTTCAATGCAGGAAGATAGGCAAAGGCCTCCTGGCTGCGACGGTGCTTAGACAATCTCTCTAGTTTGTCGTTTGTGGTTGTATAGGATATAAAGTTCGAAAAATACTCTATATCCGTTGGGTGTTATTTGGAAAGGGGTGACCTCGAAATAATTGGCCACCCCTTGGAAAAAGTCATGCAAGGGCAAGACTGCCTCTGCTTCAATATGATACCTCGACCAGGCGCTGTAGGCACCTCCGGGTACGTTTGCCTTCCGGTCGGGTGTTGGTTTGTACATGGTAATCCCAAAAATCCCATACTTCTTGGGGTATTTTGCTACCATCCTGGTCGATATGATGCTAGTAGAGGCAATGTACCAGTCTACCTCTGCTCGAGGACCGTCACGGGGATGAGCTTTGGGCTGAATGTATGGTGGAGAAATGTTTAAAGGTTGAGGATCACTTGAAGGGCCCTCGGCGTTGGAAGGTGAATCTGTGGTTTTCTTTTTCCTACGAGTAGTGTATTTTACATGATCCATGTTTGTTTGGTTCGGTGGCGGCTTGTGTGGAGGACTTCATAGGGTTTGGATGTGAAGATGAAGGTTCAGGAAAAGGTAAAGAAGATTGTTCTTGATCCTTGAACAGCAAGGCGAGAAGATCGTCATCTATTGGTCTCTCACCACCCCAGGGATCATGCATGAATATCTGAGACGAGCAAAGGGGGAAGTGAGAATCTACGACCAATAGATAGAAGAAAGAGAAAAGCAAGGATAACGTTGCTCGTGTATAAAAGTTAAGCTTTTATACGACCAACCGCTTCCTGGTAAAAACATTATAAATATGCGAGCATATTGGAAAAGCAGATAAAAAAGTGAATGTGAAAAGTTTTTTCGAAAAAACTTTTCAACTCTGAAAATAGATGGGAAAAACCCAGTTTTTCCAAAATATTCAAAATCAAATTTTCACTTCGATTTTGGGCCTGAAATCAGTGAACCTATACCCCACATTTCGTTTTGAGCATTGCCTAGTATTTTATATTGCCTAAAAATCCCTATTTTAGCATACTTATTCTATGTATGATTGCCTAAACCCGGTTACCCAAGAGATTTCTCAAGAACAGCAAATACCCAGTTACGGAAGCTCATGAATCAAAACAAGAATACACGAATTTTTTTACAAAAATAAGAGGATGGATTCAAAAACTTACTTGGAGTACGGATTGAAAAAAAAGATCAGGAAAGTTGGGCTAGGAGTTGCTCGAAGACGTCTTGAATCGCCATAAAGTGTTTGGGTTTTCTTGAAGGTTTCTCTGAGATTTTGATGAGAGAGAGAAGGTTCGAGTAAAGAAATGAAAAATGTAAAGGGGATTATATTTATATTGCTCGAGGCGGTAATAAAAGGAAATGATGGGGGTAGGGTTTCGATGTGTGGGGAATCGCAATAATCGTCAAAACATTTATGGGAAACTGTAAAAGTCATAATTACTTACTTTTTCAAAAAAGTACTGATAGGTTTGACATGTTAGATGGATTTTTGGTTGAGTAAGTTTATTAAATGCTGATCGCATTAAAATAAACTTGGAGGGCAAATGTTTATTGTAAAAAATACTTACTTGTTGACGTGGCAAAATCAGTATGTACGTGGGTTGCACGTGACTATTTAGTGATTACATTCAGGTCGACCAGCAATCAGAGTATAAGCGGCTCGATGAAGTCAAGAAAGATGCTGACACAGTACGACAGAAGATGTGCTGACATGTACGACCAGGTCTGGTCATAGTAACGACACCAGAGTTCAAATACAGTTATAAGGCAGATATTTTAAAGATATTTGACCCTATTTATGTGTAAAGATTATAATTTATGTTATTATTCAAATATGCTTGTAAAAAAATTAGACACGGCCCATCGGCCCATATGCTCATCCTTGAGCCTATAAATAAGATTCATGGGACTCATTTAAGGAGACGCAATAATTGGTATTAAGAGAAAACTAGTGTTTTTTATACACGACTTTTGTATCCTTTTTTGGAGCTTGTGAAATTCACTGAACTCTAGTTTGTTGATCGCAGGTTTCATAATACATCAATAAAAACACTAAGTGGAAGTAGGTTATTGCCAATATCTGGGGCTGAACCACTATAAATCTTTGTGTTGTTTAGTTCTTGCATTCAACCTATAAATCTTTATCATTTTGGTGACTCCGTGTCGTTGGCTAAATCATTAGTCAACATGTAGCACTTCTCATTATGTAAAATATAAATATATTTGATTTTGTTTGTTTTTATTAACTATCAATTAAGTTTATTATACACTCTTCCACATCATAGTAATAAAAACCCTAAAAGACTAAAAAGACTCCTTTCATTTTAGTGTGACACATCTCTCAAACAATCAAACTCGACTCTTTCCCTCTCTCCTAGTTTCATCTCATGTTGATGCTTCACACAACTCTTTCCTCTCTCTCAAACTCGTCTCTCTTTCCCTATCTCATTTTCACCTCATGCACTTCTTTAGAAGTAATTTTATTGTAAAGTTGATGTTAAAGAATTAAGGTAGCATTATTACTATGGTGTTTAGTTTTTTTTTTTTTTTTGTATAATTTTGTTTCTCTATGCTTTTTATTTTTTGCTATAATCTTTAATATTAAAATAAAAGTCAAATATTAAAAATTGATTACAACAACCGAACCAATACAATTACTAATTGGATTGGATTTTAAAGCTAAATTGGATTATATTGGATGATGATTCTCAACAAACAATATTTTGTTGTGGAAATTTTGATTTAGAAGTGCATGTGGTTGAAACACAAGTAATAATAGTTAAAGTAAATGTTGTTCCCATAAGAATTGATTATTAATTACCAACTTTCTCAATTTTAATTATATTTGGTAATCGATTATCAATTTTCAGAAATTGAATAAAACCAAAGAAACACAAAAAATTGTAAGAAAATAAACAACGATGGAATTAAATAGATTAAAGTCCTAGGGTGTTTGATTTCATCAACTAATGCGCTCTATTACCATTACTAATTATATTTCATAATTATTCTTCCTATAATGATAACGAGTTTACTAAATTGAATCATATTTTGTCTTAAGATATAAGAACTCAATTTGATATGTGAACTTTCTACACTTCTGTGATCATTCTAAGATGTAAAAAAATTAAAAATGACAACTCAAAAGTTACACAAATCATATTGGTATTATCATCCAATATATATTTATGGGGAGCGACTATAACGCATCCACTTTTTTGACAATACTGGTACATCCTTTTTTCTATTTTCGGCTCTTGGATAGATGTAATCCCAATTTTTTTTATATGATGGTGTACATTGTAGCTATCTAGAACATCCTAAAAATTTTCAAGAAATTATGAATAAATTATGGTACCGAAAACAGGGTTCAAACAGCTTGTTGCACCAATGCTTATTTTTTTGTATACGCATGTAAAAGTCAACTATTTGAACCTTGTTTTTGACACTGTAAATTATTTAGAATTTCTTTTCAAATTTTCAGGGTGTCTTAAATGATTACAATGTACACTGTCATATAAAAAAAATTGGAAAAAATTATCGAGGTGTAGAAAACTCAAATTGGTTGCACCGGTGTTGTGAAAAAAGTAGATGAACTATAGTCGCTTCCTATATTTATGATTCTTTAATAATAGCATATCTAACTCTCATCACTTCTCAAATATTGAAATATAATCATAAATCATGCATATGATGACCAATCACTCATAATCATTGAGCATAAATCAAAGAATTCATTATAGAATATGAAGAAGAAATCATAAAATCATCATAGATAATAAGAAAGATTCAAAGTGACTACATAACAACCTTGGAAAAGATGTTTAGTTCATCATCATAATTAAAACATTCATTAAATTCAAATAAGAGTGCATAAAGAAGAAATGAGGAAAAAAAAACTCTAAGATAAATCCACTTTGTCTCTCCAATCGCCTCAATGTCTTCTTCTCTGATTAGGGCTTTAATAACTAACCTAAAATGCATCTCATTATGCTTTGTAGTGTTCTATACATTAAAATACCAAAATTATCCCTAAAAAACAACCAAAACCACACTTTTTGAAGACCCACTATGACCACTTGCACCGAAATGTAAATTTCTTCATTCTTGCTTCTTTTCTGTCCTGTTTCGCTTCATACTTTTCATTGGCCTTCCAAATTTGAAATAAAACAAACAAAGTGCAAAACCACATAAAACAACCAAAAAAAAAAACAATACTTAGAATAATACCCTAATCAACATTCTAAAACAATACTAAAACTAACCTAACAAATTCCCCCAAACCTAACATTTAATCTCCCTCGAGCAAAGAAAACTAAACATTTCTAACAACCTAATGACAATAAACGTGAATGAAGCCAACATCAGTCAATCAAGCCTAAAAATAGTGAATATCGTGAAAATATAATTCTAAAAAAAATTAGTCGTTACAATGTCTAGAATTTCATTCTAAATGCCCCTCTCTTTCAAGTTCACATTGTGTGTGTGCATAATTATTCTCAATAAGTAATCATCGCTCAAATAAATTTATATTCACTGAATTTTCTCAATACCATTTCTTTAATCATGCCCTATAAGCTTGTTCTCCTTACTACTATCCATTAATGTAGACAGACACATTCTTAGAAATCAAAAGGACTTTAATGTATGGCTTAGGTAAAGGTAGAGGACAATAATATTTTAGGCTCAATTATACCATAAGCACATAAACCAAACATTACCAACACTTGCGTCAAACTGATAATGTTTTCATTAAAACCTTTTCTTCTCATTTTCTTCTTTTGAGAGTGTTAGAGTATATTCTGTTATAGTGGTCAGTGAGTTTGTTAGGTCTAAGCTGTATTTTTATCATTCTGTTATTTTTACTGTTACTAACCAAATGGTTAGTTAGTTTGTAACCATCGTGGCATTCAGCTTATATAAAAAAGGCAAAGGCTCACAATTCTTTCATTGGAGCCATTTTCTCAATCTTTACACTTTCTCTCTCTGTTCAATTTGTTATCTCTTACATGGTATCAGTATCATGGCCGATCCTGCGCCTCGCCATCTTCATGATGATCCTCGCCCAAACATAGATCCAATTGCTCATCACCAAATTCAGCCGTTTCAGATCAACAATAATCTCATCCCTCTCAACATTCGATTGGATCGCCATAACTACTCCTACTGGAGATCTCTCATTCTCCCCTCTGTTCGTGCTCACGATCTCGATGGAATACTTCTTGGTACAACACCTCGGCCAGATCAGTTTCTTGATGATGCTCACACTCCAAATCCAGCATTTGAGCATTGGATTCGTTGTGATGCTCTTCTCATGAGTTGGCTCATGAACTCTCTTTTTGAACCTATGCTCGGTCATGTTCTTCACTGTGCTTCCGCTGCTGAACTCTGGACAGTTTTTTCACTTCTGTTTGCCACTCAATCTAAGGCTCGGCAACTTCAGCTTCGGTTTGCGATCCAGACGACAAAGAAAGGCTCCCTCAGCATCGATGAATACATTCTCAAGATGAAGAATCTTGCTGATTCTCTCTCTGCAGCAGGACATAAACTCTCCGATCAAGAACTTGCAATGTACATTCTTGGTGGAGTTGGAACAGAATATGAAACCGTTGTTGTTCTCCTCACTGCACGGGCCGATGCTTTAACGATGCAAGAAGTCCAGTACATGCTTCAAAACCAAGAAATGCGAATTGAGCAGACCACTCCTCAAACGTTTGATCAGGTCCATGCTAATCTTACTCATCACATCACCTCCGACAATCAAAATTTTTCCCAGTCCACTGATTACAAAGGAAAGGCCAAGGTCACAGTAGGTAATGGCTCTTCGATTCCAATTTCTTATATTGGTTTCACTACAATTCCCACCACTCGTAAAAACAGTTCACTTCTTTTAAGCAATGTTTTACATGCTCCTGCCATAACACGGAATCTGTTAAGTATTTCAAGATTTACTACAGATAATAACATTGTGTTGTTTTTTGATGCACATACATGTCTCGTTTTGGACAAGACTACGGGCCAAGTACTTCTTCGGGGCTCTCCTAAGAATGGTCTATATCATCTTGATCTGTCTCAGGCCACTTACAACAGTCACAGATCAAGGACCTCTCCAACATTACCTACTGCTCTGATTTGTGCAAAGAACTCCATCAACTCTGCCTCCAGTGAAGCTCAGGCATGGCATCATAGATTACGCCACCCCTCTTCACAAATCTTGCGAACTGTATTGTCTCAAATAAAGTGTAGCACAAAATGTACAAATTTACCTTTTTGTCAAGCTTGTCAACTTGGTAAACTTCATAGTATGTCTTTTACTAGTTCAGTTCCAAAAACTAGATTTCCATTTGATCTTGTTCACTCAGATGTATGAGGGCCTTCTTTTTACAGCTCAATAAATGGATATAAGTACCATGTTAGCTTCATTGATGACTTCTCTAAATTCACTTGGATTTTTCCCTTAACAACCAAGTCTGAAGTTACTAACATTTTCATCCAGTTCAATACATATGTTGAAAGACAGTTTGGCACTAAAATTAAAGCTTTGTAGACAGACTGGGGTGGTGAGTACAGGCCTCTTCAATCCATTCTTAGCAATCTTGGAATTTTTTTTAGGCACCCTTGCCCACATACTCATCAACAACAAGGACGTGCCGAAAGAAAGCATCGCCACGTTGTCGATATGGGCCTCACTTTACTGGCTCAAGCTGACATGCCTCTCAAGTTTTGGTGGCATGCTTTTCAATCAGCTGTTTACACTATCAACAGGCTCCCAACATCCGTGCTTCAGCTGAGAACACCATTTGAGGTACTATTTCATCAAAAACCCGATTACTCATTTCTCAAGGCCTTTGGTTGTGGCTGTTATCCTCTCTTACGCCCTTATTAGCCCCATAAACTTTCCTTTAGGACTGCTCAATGTATTCTTCTTGGTTACATTCCTTGTCACAAAGGCTATCAATGCCTACACCCTTCTGTCCATATATACATTGCACGAACTGTTAAGTTTGATGAACAATCTTTCCCTTATCAGTCTTTATTTCCCTTAACTTCTAAGCCTAATAAACCACAAAATATACCTTCCACTAATGCCTATACAGTCCCTGCAATGCCATTAATATCTCATATTCCCACCTCATCTCGTTTACCATCACCTGCCCCTTTATCTACTCCTGCTGTTTCACCATTTACATCCCCTTCTGATACAACCATACCTCAATCTGAGTCCACCATAATATCTAGCCTTCATGAACCCCCATTACCCGTCATTCCAGTATCAAACACACAAACATATTTTCCACCCTCAAATATCCCCTTCACCACAACTCAACACCCCATGACCACACGATCAAAGGTCGGTATACACAAACCAAAGGCATTCTCAGCTATCTCCTCAGTAAATTTAGAACCTCAAAACCTCAAAGAAGCTCTTGCAGATTCCTTATGGTTAGATGCAATGAAGTGTGAAATCAAGGCCCTTCGTGACAATAAAACTTGGACACTGGTTCCCCCCTCACAAGATATGAAGATACTTGATTGCAAATGGGTCCATCGGGTAAAGTATAAGGCTAATGGAACTGTCAACAGATACAAATCCAGATTGGTTGCCAAAGGGTTCCAACAAACTCCTGGATTAGACTACTTTGAAACATACAGTCCAGTGATCAAACCATCTACCATAAGGGTAATGTTTTCTCTTGTAGCCTCTCAAAACTGGCCTATACAAAAAATAGACATAAACAACGCCTTTTTAAATGGGGACCTTAAAGAGAGTGTTTTTATGGCTCAACCACCGGGGTTTAAAGACAGTGAGCATCCCACTTATGTTTGTAAGCTGCACAAGGCTATCTATGGTTTAAAACAGGCTCCGCGGGCATGGTTTGATAAGTTAAAATTTTTTCTTCTACAATGGGGTTTTCTCAATTCCAAGGCTGATACATCACTGTTCTACATTAACAAAAATGGAAAGCTTACACTCCTTTTGATATATGTGGACGACATACTTTTAAAAGGGGAGGATCCTATCTATATCAATCAAGTTATTTCCATTCTTCATCATCAATTTGCTCTCAAGAACCTTGGTCTAGTTCACTACTTTCTTGGGTTTGAAGTCACTAGGAATTCTGATGGAATGTTCCTCACTCAAGCCAAATATGTTACTGATCTTCTTCACAAGAAAAACATGCTTCATGCATCTCCCACTCCCACTCCTATGTGTCCAAGTCACAAACTGTCTGCTACTGTTGGCAAACCACTTGATAATCCAACACTGTACCGAAGTGTTATAGGAGCACTCCAGTATCTCAATCACACAAGGCCTGATATCTCATTCGCTGTCAACAAGCTATCTCAGTTTCTCAAGGCTCCTACCATGGATCACTGGTCAGCATGTAAAAGACTTATTCGATACTTAGTTGGCACAATCGATTACGGTCTCTGCTTCACATCATCTAACAGTCTTGGTCTGGTTGCTTACACTGATGCTGACTGGGCAGGCTCTATTGATCATCGACGCTCCACTTCAAGCTACTGCATTTACTTAGGAGGCAACTTAATTTCATGGAGTTCACGAAAATAATCTGTTGTCGCCCGTTCCAGCACTGAGTCAGAATATCGAGCAATAGCTCTTGCCACTACTGAACTCATCTGGCTTCAATCTTTGTTTACAGATTTGGCCTGCCTCTTTCTTCATGTCCAGTTCTTTGGAGTGATAATCTTGGTGCAACATCTCTGACTTCGAATCCAGTCTTCCATGCGCGTACGAAGCATATAGAAGTTGACCTTCATTTCATTCGGGACAGAGTTTTAGCTCGTCAACTTGATATTCGCCACATCTCTGCCACTCATCAAGTTGCTGAAATTCTCTCTAAACCACTCCCTATTACTCAGTTTCAAGATTTTCGGTCCAAGTTAGCACTTAGACAACCAAGTGTAACTTGAGGGGGGGTGTTAGAGTGTATTCTGTTATACTGGTCAGTGAGTTTGTTAGGTCTAAGCTGTATTTTTATCATTCTGTTATTTTTACTGTTACTAACCAAATGGTTAGTTAGTTTGTAACCATCGTGGCATTCAGCTTATATAAAAAAGGCAAAGGCTCACAATTCTTTCATTGGAGCCATTTTCTCAATCTTTACACTTTCTCTCTCTGTTCAATTTGTTATCTCTTACAGAGAGAGATCACACATTTTTTTAATTTTTTCCCTACCAAATACACTCCTCCAAACTTAATATATTGAGAATACATAAAGAGTGCAATTAGTTACAAATTCTTTTTCTTTTCATCTCTCTTTCTCTCTTTTCTCTTCCTTTGTTGACTCTTTTTTTCTTTCCAATAACATCATGCGTTTCAAATCTTCCCCAAGCTTTTATTGTTACATGACCATGGTACAACTCAAGGAAAGACAAGATAACAAAATTTCAAATGAAGCTCATCAACATGCTGTCAAACAAAACAAAAAGAATCACATTATGCTCAAAATGATGACTAAGGATGTATATTCATCAAAGCTGGCTTGAAAGGCACAATCGTTCCAAAAATTGCATAAATTATCGTCCTAAGCATGCATTGTCTAGGTTTTTGTCTCAAGTAATGATCAAACAAGTTTTAGGACAAACTTTGTTTCTTTCTATAAACAATTCAACAAGCATAAATCGTCTCCAAGCAACAACCACCCAAAAATCATGATTAATTGTTCAAATATGTGTTAGGAGCTGCACTAGAAGAAGCATTAGTAGCCTAAATCTTAGTAATAAGGTGATGTATACAACATAGGTTTGAGGATTTCCTCAGTATTTGAAAAGTAACCCTAGCCTGTAAACACAAAACACAAACTAGTAATCAAACTTGGCAAGTACAACCTAACATTTGGAGTGATAGCAGATGCATGAATTTGTGAAGCAAGAATCTTACCTATGTCAATGGTCTTACCAGACAAGACAACATATAGTAACAAAATCTTGTCGATATTAACAGTGGTAAAATGTCTGCATAGAGTCAAATTAGATACAATAAAGTTCAACCAATTCTACCATCACGATTCAACAAGTTATATGGAAAGCCCAACCTCAGTGTTCCATTGAAAATCCATTAACTCTCAACTTGGAGTCAGAGTCAAAGCTGCGAAAATAGTATCTCTTGTACTTTCCTCACACAACTCATCTTGCAAAACACTATAGCTATTATCATCAATATCAAGTAAAAAAAAAAGCATTTGTAGTGCTCTTATCAAAAGCGACTTGTTTCCCTCGCACAATATTAATATAAGAAAACTAATGCTCAAATACATTTGCGTAAAACTCTTTCACTAATGGTATAGCAACATGCACACGAGGGGCACAAAGTTGATTAAAATGATAATTAAATGAATAAAATTTAAACCTAGTGAGACTTGACCTAGATTATATAGAGATGTTTTTATATGAGTCTCATGAGTGACTCATCTATTTTGTCTTTGAGTCTCTCTCAGAGTTATCTCACAAGTTACACTCAAATAATTTTTCTAGTCTTTAAACCTCATGTGTCGAGTACATCTAGAGATAGAAAATTATGTTATTCATTTTATGTGCCACACATGTCTTAGTGTGTTTGATGTTTGACTTGAAAGATTGTGGTGTGGATCTCATAGTTTATATTGCATAGATTGGATGTTTGTTATTTTACACTAAAAAAATAGCGATGACACTTGATAGGCTACAAGAGGTATAAGTCTATTATTTGTTATTTATTGATTTATGTATACATATATAATAGAACCATATGAAAAATAGTTTTTCATTAAAAATTTTAATATTGGGACCAAATCCCATCCTTGCTTCCACTGCGTACACACTCTTTTATCAACAACTACGAGGAAGAAAAATAAAATTTATGGCCTTCTAAATCATGAAGGGTGCTGGCAGGATGATGATGTGATTGTTCAAATAATCATCAGTAGGTACTTCTTCAATCTTTTCAAATTCTCCAATCCAAATGAGATGCAATTGAGGAAGTCCTTCAGGTGGTAAGCCAACTATAAATGACAACATAAATGGGGGTGTTATTGGTTGATTTTAGCAAAGATGATATTTGTATTGCTATGAGGGAGATGAATCCTGTTAAGGCTCTGGGCTGGACGATTTACCAGCTTTATTTTATCAAAAATGTTGGGCCATGGTGAAAGAGGAGGTTGTTTTCTGTGTTTTCACCATTCGACGCCTGCCATAAATTGAAAGGTTTTTTGGTGCTTCACAGTAGCACAAGCCTAATTCTCATAATCATCATCACTATGGGAGGAGTACGTTGTCAATGATCATTACCTCCCGAGGACCTAGTTGGGAAGTGATTCTCCAAAAGCCACTCAAGTTGTGACCAGCTTATCCAAGTGTTAGAGAACCTCCTCCTCCGGAGAAGAAGAATAATTGTCAGGTGTTAGCCAGAGAGGTGCTCTGGAACACAGACAATTGTCTAACACCAATGGCCACAGAGATCGTATTGTCGATTTTGTACAAGCAACAAGAAGGATGTCTCATGATGCCGCTTGACATGGGGGAACGTGCAGCTACCACCCTAACAGTGTCAGGAAATTTTAAATATAGAATATTATCATTTTGTGTAATAACTTACCTCATTAAGAGAGGAATAATTGTAATCAACTCCAATTAATGAGCTTAATCCTTCTAGTCGCTTATAAATAGGGTTAGGGCATTATTTGTAAAAGGATCCCGACTTTCAGAGTGAGCAAAAATGTTGTATGAACATTAAGAGAACTTGAGCTTTGGAAGTTCTTCACCTTCAATACAAGTGACTCACGGAATAAGGTTAATTAATAAACTGAACTACGTAAAATCTGGTGTTCTTACTCTTTTTTCTTAAGCTTTTATATTATTTTTTAGTTGACGAAAAAGCCAGTCAACATTTTGGTGTTTTCATTGAGAGCTTGAAGAAAGCAAGAGTTCAACAATGATGAATACTCAGAACTAATCAGTAAAAAATGAAGAGCTCCCAGTCGTAATGGGAGGAGAACAAGAGTGTCACCCTCCAGCGAGCATTTCGGAGGTGGCGAACAACGATGCCTACGACAGAGATGGTGGAGATAGTGAATCCTCATGCAAAACTCAGCCTAAATAGCTTCCTGAAGTGGTAGTTTTGTGAAACCAGGTGGCCTCCTAACAAAAATAAATGGACGCACTGATAAATAACATCGTCTCCTTACAAGAGGTGGTTAGTTTAATGAGGGCCACCATGGCGGCCCAAGGATTTCAGGTGGACCGCTAAGTTAACGTGCCACATGTACAACCAGCTAGCATACCACCTGCAAAGCTAGCTGGCGTGCCACCCATGCGCCCAACTCAAGCGAGGAAAGAGTCTGTGGCCTAGATATAGTCCTCAAAGAACAAGAAGATCCTAAATCTCAATTCATCCACGAAGCCTAGGGCATTTCACTCAGGCGTGCTGTAACAGACAATACGAGGCCACAGGAGAGAGAGCCCTTTCTGCCCCACCAGCCTCAGAGAAATCTTGGAATGGGGGAAAATATGAGGGGAAGTCTCCATGGAATGAGGACGCCATATCAACATAGTAAAAAAATGATATTGTGGAAGAATCTGATGGGGCAGACGGAAATTGGATTCCCCGAGAAAGGTTGTCGCGGGTGTGCACAACCTGACTTGTGAGATAACCTTAATGCTTGCAAGAACAAGGTTATGCCTGAGGACCCCCACAGGAGAAATCAACAATCAAATCTCTAAGACAAGCCAACTACTCGTAGAAGAGAGGCTGTGCCTGACCATGAGCCACATCCGACACAAATTTCAAACAATGATCCTCTCCAGACAGAATTGGAGAGTTTGAAGAAGATAATGCTCAAAATGGCCAAGAGCCAGGGCAATGAATTAGACTCTAAGGATGAGGACAGAAAACCATGTGTCCAGCACATAGTAGTTGCCCCACTACCTAAAGGCTTCAAGATGCCCAACATTACCCCATATAGTAGGATGACGGATCCTTTCGACAATCTCTCTAAATTCAACTGGTTGATGTTCGTGCACCATTTCTTCGAAGACGCAAGATGTCACTGCTTCCCGTTAACCTTGACAGGAGCATCTGACGAGTGGTTCAAGAAACACAAACTAGAGTCAATCCATTTCTGGTCCTAATTGTTCTATGAGTTCTAGAGACAATTCATCGCAGTGAGAAAGGTGAGCTTCTAAGTCAATGTATTATCTAATATTAAGCAAGGACCGTATGAGGCCCTCAAGGCATATATTAAGCACTTCAAAGAGGAAGTTGTGAGGACGAAGATAGTAGACGATGGCCAGCAACTCCTAGCCTTACAAGCTAGCATCCGACCAGGTTCTCCACTTTGGGACGACCTACAAAGGCGTGGATATCATAGGCTCGATTGTTGGGATTGATGCACTTTAAAGAATATGTTTTGAACAATGTTTTATGAAATAAATAATTGAAATGAATTTTTGCATATATTTCTTGTTTATTATTATTATTATTATTATTATTATTATAATAATATTATATGAATATCAGAAAATTCTCAAATTTTCTATTGTCACTACAATCTTGTATTGGTACGAGATGATTAAGATTGTAGGGAACGAATTTAAACAGTTCATAGAAAACAAAGTTATATGAAATCTTTGGATTAAATACTGTAAGTACAATTCACTAGTATTATGAATACATGTAATCTAGATCCGGATTACTGATGTAGTAAGACATCTTAATGGAGGTACTTTGTATAAAGTGGTTATACATGAACTGGACCCGATATGTTATTAATACTTAATAATATTGTTTACTTTATAAGTATTAATTAAACATATCAATAAGATGATCATATACAAATTGATCTTGTTGTCCGTATTTTCACCACCTGACACGTGGAAATTAGGAGTAATTAGCAACAAGACAAGTCATGAGGTTCTTGGAGTATGAACTCCTTGAGGAAACCCAATCTAGCCAAGTCGTGGATATCTCCAAGTGAGGCCATGCCCCGAGGTCCGTCCTTGAGGTGAGGATGTCTCCAAGTGAGGCTACGTCCCAAGCAAATCTCCAAGTCATGGATGTCTCCAAGTGAGGACATGCCCTGAGGCTTGTCCTCGAGGCGAGGATGTCTCCAGGTGAGGCCATGTCCCGAGAGGCTCTCTTCACTCACCCATCTCTCAAGTCTAGGATTGTGGTCCTCGGACCTAGAGTAGATGCTAGGTGTTAGTCACTGCGGATATGGGCCACCAAAATATCATCTGACAACTTTTGGTGAGCCTCGATTAGTGGTGCGCTGCATCCTGACAGTCAGAAATATGTTCCCCATAAAGTTGGTAAGCAACTTTTTGAAATGGGCCCCGTGAAATCCGCCTGGGCTATAGTCTCTATTTAGTGTAGTCCTTTTTGTATTAATTTAGCATTAACACCTCAGAATGGGGAATTCGTATTAATGATAGATGATTAACATTAATGACCCTAGCCTCTATAAATAGGGCTAAGGTAGCTCCTTGTAAAGGGTTCGGATTTTTAGAGAGAGAAACTCTGTAACTCAGTGGAATACATATGCTACCTGAGAACCACCATTGAAGCTTGCTCAAACAAGCTTTAAGCTCACTAAATATCAGAGATTCGTGGACTAAGGCTCTTTTATAGCCTGAACCACGTAAAATCCTTGTGTTCTTCTCTGCTATTTTTTTTTAAACTCTCAGATTAGGTTGATAGCAAAAAAGGTAGTCAACATTTTGGTGGTTTCATTGAGAGCTTGAAGAAAGCTTGAAGAACATAGCCATGGTGACCACTCAGAGAAACGCACCAGATGATGCAACTCCTCCAGTCGAAGTTGAAGGAGGAGAAAACAGTCGTCCCCCACCGCATGACCTCCCTGAGATGGTGGAAGACTACAATGAAAACGCCGAGTATGATGACATAGATGACGAGTATTATGAAGAGGAATATCCTCAGCTCATGGACGCAGAGGAGACGCCAGAAGTGGGGTGCTTCGTGATCAGGTGGCCACTAAGCAGTAGAAACTCGACACACAAAGAGGGTAATATCGTGGCCTTACAGGAGATGGTTAACACCATGAGGGTTACTCTAGCAGCCCAAGGGCTGCAAGTGGATCCCCAAGGCAAAGTACCAACTAGGTAGCCAGCTGGTGTGCCACCTGTGCACCCAATTGGAGTGCCATCTGTCGACCCAGCCGATGTGCCCCCTATGCACCCAGCTAGAGTTTTGGCCCTGCATGTGCCACAAGATCGTGGAAAGGGTAAGATCGACGACAACCATGCTTCCAGGCAAAAGAAAACTCGTCGAAACCCCGAAGACAACCAGGGCTTGAGGCCAACTAGTAAGGGTAAAGGCCTAGCTACCCGAGGACACCGCTAGGGCGTTCCACCCAGGGCGTGCCCGTGGAGCCCAGGACGTTCTGCCCAGGTGCGCCATTATGGATCGCGCGAGGCCTGGAGGTAGTGTCCCCCCAGTACCTCGCCATCACCATAGGAACAACGACCAAGGAGCCAACGGGCGAAACACCTCTATTAACCGAGAATGAGACATCAACATCTCAATTAACAATGACAACATTGAGTTCATCGGGGAAAGAAGTATCATACCCCAAGGGTAGTGGTGCATTCCGAAGCCAAACTGACCTATGAGATGTCCTAAATACTCGTAGGTGTAACAAGGCTTTCAGGCGTGAACCTGAGAGGAAGGACTAGTCAGACCTTCGGGACAGCCTCAACACCCGAAAGAGGGATATCCCGACACAAAGTTCCAACCAAGATCACGACCCCCTCTGCGCAGAGTTAGAGAACTTGAAGAGGATAATGCTTAGAATGGCTCAATGGCAGGGCCATGACTCCAACGGGGAGGCATGTGCTCCTCACATTGTAGAAGCCCTGTTACCGTGAGGATTTAAGATGCCTGTCATCACGTCCTATGATGGCAGTACGGATCCCACCGACCATCTTTCGAAGTTCAATAGGTTGATGTCGGTGCATCGCGTCTCCGAAGATGCTAAGTGTCATGTGTTCTCGATAACCTTGATGGGACCAACAGATGAATGGTTCAAGAAGCAACGGTCGGGATCCATTCATTCGTGGCACTAGATGAATGGTTCAAAAAATTCATAGCTGCTCGAAAGGTGAACTTTGAGGTCAACGCTTTGGCCAACATAAAGTAGGGACCCTTCGAGACCCTCAAAACTTACATCAAGCGCTTTAAGGAGGAAGTGTGAGGATCAAGAGGGTCGACGATGGCCAGCAGCTAATGGCCTTACAGGCCGACATCCGTGCGAGGTCCTCGTTGTGGGATAACCTCCAGCAAAGAGGATACCGAAGGATCGAAGACTTCATTCGTTTAGCACAAGAGTATATCAGCTGGGAAGACGCCCATATCAAAGCATTTGGGGGGCCCGTCACCTTTTTCGCTCCAACAACGCCAGGCCCTGTGGCTTTGGGGACCCAGTATCCACCCTACACTCCTGTCCAACCAAGTGTGGCAAGATCCCAATTGTAACGCCCTAGTTAGCCAAGACCATTACACTGTGTGTTTAAAATGGTGCTTAACTCGCTAAGCGAGTCATTTGTACTTAAATGTGTAATTAGAAACTAAAACAAGGTTAAGCATTAAAATTTTTGGTCAACGAAGTCATCGTTTTTCATTAAAAGTGTTTAGTTTACACACTGGACCCCAAAAAGTGTTTACAGTGTGATAAAAGAAAAATAAAATACAAACTAGCTGCCTTAAGCGGCAAAATTGGGTTCAACCCTAGTTCTTCCCAAGAAATCCCAGCCGTAGCAATTGAAGCAGGCTGCATATGTACACACTGCCCGTGAAGCTCTTCAACTCATGGCTGATCCAACTTGCTCTTGCCCTTACCTGCACCATAGAGCACTCGTGAGCTGAGGCCCAACAAGAAAACCACACATAGTATAACAATAATACAAATATTCAAAGCACTAATCACTAGTTTCACAAATAACAGATGCAATCATTCCATTCATATAACTTGTAAACACATTCTACAGTTTACCAAAAAATACTCATCTTAGTCATATAATCAATTTAGCGGCCCAAGAAAAACAGCCCAGTCGATCGGCTCAACTAAGCGAGGTGTGTACGCAAGTACTTCGCTCACAGTTCATGTAGGGCAAGTAGGGGCCACAACCCCAAAAGAACTTTCCTTTCACGATCATCGTTCTGCATGCTTTGCCGATTGGCCTCACACTCAATGCGATAGCCAAGCATCAGTCATATCATACATTCACAGGTAGTTCAAGGCTAATAAGCATAACAATTCAAAGTTAGTAGGCATACAAATTCAAAGTTAATAAGCATATCAATTCAAGGATAATATGCATACCAACCAATAGCTCTATGTGCATATATCAGTTTTCTTACCTTGAGTCCTGAGAAGATAGCGTAGGGCGACCCCGAGCATGATCCTTACTTCCGAGCCTAACGATATTTCCTTGCCATAACATTATAACGGGTAATCATCAAGAACTAAACTAATTAAAAGATTGAAGATTAATTCCTAGCCTCCAGGATCTCTAATTTTACTAAACCGGGTAGTAGAATCCTTCCCGAGCCTTTAGGTTTGAGTTCCCGTGCTTAAAAATCCTATCTGGCCAAAATCCCCAATTTGAGTCGCGACGCCCCTCATAAGCATCACAACCCTCTACAAGTTAGAGAGAGAATTCCCCTACTTCCCTAGACACGCACCGCGGCACAACCCACCCAGCTTCGCGACGCTAAGGCGGCTCAGAGAACCAACCCCTAGCCATTGAGTTCATGCGGGTCGCGGCGCTCCAAGAACAGTGTCGCAGCGCAACCTCACAAACCCAAAAATTATGGGTTTTTCCCCGAGCCAGAACTCCCAAAATTCACCCCAAATCATAACTAAACCAAAAATTGAATCCCAAAACCTCAGTAATACACTTAAGATAACACAAATGCAGTAAGAGCTAAGCCAAAATTCTACTCCAATTCATAACCCAATCATAAGCCTAAAAACTCAAGAAAAGCTTAAATCACCAGAAATCTAGCAAAACAGAGCAAGTAAATCTTACCTCAGCTGGATAAACTGAACCCCTAGCTACACTCCTTTACTTCCCAACTCTAATATCTCTTTCCAGCCTCAACTCAAGGAACACACTCACACACCCAAGAGAGAAAAGAGAAACGAGAGAGAGAAACTGAGAGTGAAGTATTGTGTATTTTTTTTTGTTTCTAAAAGCTTCCCATTATGATTGACTAAACTTATCCTAAGGCTTGGAAAAGATCAGAATGCCCCTAGTCTAAATCTTGCTTCTTAATGTCCCCAAGGGCAATATCGTCCTTTTCCACCATTTCCCACTAAACCTCAAATTTCACTTAAGATTCCCAAATTAATCCTACTAATCTTCCAAACACGAATGTTTTCCCTTAGTTCTAACTCATATTCTAATATCCCTGGTAATTCACCAAATTACTAAAATACCCCTAGGCTTACCCCGAGCCGGCTATTAATCCGTGATGTGACTTTTCTGCCAAATTGCTCACTAGGTTCGCCTCGGGCCACACATCCTAAATATATCCACATAATAATGTGGTCTCACTCATAAAGCATGTATAATATAAATATACCCTCAATGGGTCAAAATTACAAAAATACCCTTTTTAACAGAATCGGGCCTATAAGCACATCTAATACACTTAACATGCATCAATAGCCATATTGTAATATAACTCATAGAATTCACATATATAATCAAAATGAACTCATACTAACACATAACATCCAATTATGCCCTCGTGGCACAATAATCAAGGCACTAAGCCTTAATAGAAATTTTGGGACGTTACACCAGTCCATTCCAATTTTCCCGCCAGCTGGCTTTAGTGCCATGCCACCCCTGGTTTCAGTGCAGCTCTGGTGGGATATGGAGCAGCACCCACTGGATACAGTGCTTATCAGCCTGCATTCAGTGCTAGAGTTGCTGCTCCATCCCAATTTGCTGCACCCAGCCGGGCCCCCAGTAGCAATAGACGCGGGGGGAAAGGCAAGGGCAGAAAGCCCAAGGGAAATGGGACAGTGTAGATAGGACAGGTAACTACCCTCAACAAGAAGTACGTCTCGCAGTACTCCGAGTACACTGACTTAGTGGACTCTCGGGAGAACATCTTTGTGGCCACGGAATAGCACATCCTTTACATGAAGCCATAACCCATTTGTTGGGAATTGTGCTCTTAAAGAAATTGTAGTAGACAATGGTTTTAATGAAATAAATAAATGAATTGAATTATTGTATATATGTAGCTTATGTACTATATTATTGCTAATAATATTATGTAAATATTAGAAAATTCCCAAGTTCATCGACGTGGTGTCAATCTCATATTGGTATGAGAGAATCGAGATTGAGATAATGAACTTAAATAGTTCGTAGTAAAACAAAGTTATGGAATATTTAGATTAATTACTGCTAGTACGATCCACTAGTATTATGAATACATGTGACCTAGATCCGGGTTACTAGTGTAGTAGGACACTTTAGTGGAGGTGATTTGCATACAGAGAGTATGTAGAACTGGGCTAGATGTGATTTAATAATACTTGTTTAAATATCATTTCGTAGTATTATAAAACACATCAACTGATGATCATATACAAATTGATCTTAATCCTGAAGTTACTCTGAACTCCTATATATGTCACTTGATCCATTGATTCATGCGTTACGGTTTGTCAGAATGATCAGGCTAAGAACTATTGTTTTGCGGACTCAATGATGTATATGGCTGGAGATATAGCTTAACAGATATGGAATCTATACCTTCTTATAGATTGAATGATGGTTCCCTATTGGGTTGACTTTTGGAACTGAAAATGTTATTAACGTCAAATTCATAATCAGATTATGAATTAACCTTCATTAGTAAAGTCAATGGTACTTTAGGAATCAATATATAATTAAAAGGGTAAAACAATAATTTTATTCCCATTTAATTATGAATCATCTATAGAGGATTAATTTGTATGTAATGATTATATCAATGGACACTTCATGGTTACAATAAAGTACTAGTAAATATGTCTTTAATTCTCCAAAGCTAGTCTCATATATATAGTGGAATAATCATGAGATTAATAAATATGATTATTGAATCAAAGAGTGTTGGTTAATAATCTTTTATTTATTATAGCTTGGAATTATTGGTCCATAGGTCTCCGAGGCAGCTCTATCAATCCTAATCAAGGTAAGAGTTGATACAAGGGTTAAATTGTGAATGGGATATTTGAGAGAATATTTATTCTTTGAGATAAATGTGCAATTATGTGATAATTGAAGTTGCACAATTTATTATTGCATTTGTGTAATTTCAAAATTGTGTAGAAATAAAAGAAATTGATTTTAATCAATTATTTTATTTAAGTGTGAAGAATAAATATGGATAGTCAAAATTGGTTTTAATTATTATATTTATTTAATTAATAATAAGATGATAATGGAAATTCAAATTTTGAATTTTGAAATTTAAGTTGTTATCTTTTTCCTTAAAAATGTGATACCTTATTTAGATATCTAATTATTAATTAATTAAAATAAAAACACATGAAAAAAATCAAAATCCAATTTTTCAGGGATATGCCACACGCATAGGGCTTGGACTGTCTATGCGTGTGGTACATCTGATGTTATCAAATATTGGTATTTTATTTTTATTTTTAACTAATTAATTAAACATTTTAAAAGGGGTTTTAAAATGTAATGTTAGATTTTTGTTTATTATCAATATTATTATTATAAAAGATGATTGATTTTCTTAATTTTTATTATTATGGTAATAATTCCTATTTATTATATATGATAGAAAATAGAAACAACAAGTCTGATCAAGTTTTTACAGAGAAGAAAAACTATCATCTTTTTCAAAAAGTAAAAACCTTTTCACTCTATCCTATAATCAAAAGTCTCATGTATTGAGAATACTTTTGATTCACAAAATTGATCCTTGTTCTATATGTGCCCACTGACATCTTGAGCTGTAGAGAACGTCTTGGAAGATCTAGGTGTGAGTACTCTAGCAAGGATAGGAAGATCGAAATATATACGAAAAGATTCAAGGATTCTTGATAGGCTAGAAGAGGTAAATCCTTTTGTATTATTTTTCATATTCATATTATATATTGATTAACATATTGCATATTAAAGGATCCTCATATAAAGATTGTTTATATGAAATTTTTTGTTGTATACCATTACCGCAATTTCCGCTGTGCACTACGAACTGTTCCTAACAATTGGTACCAGAGGCAGGTTTATTCCCTGCATATGTTAATTACTGTGTGGGTATCATATGCATTTTTATATTATGTATAATATATGAATGGATGGATGTTTATGTATGAATCTTTTATGTTCTTAATGGTTGGTTTTCATGGGGTTTTTTGGGTTAGGAAAAATTCTTCATTTTTCTAGATATACAAAAATTTGCAAGCCAGTTTGGGGAATAGGAATTTTGTAATTTTTTTTTTAAATTCAGGAAAAATTATGTATTGGCCTAATCCTCAAGCACAAACCCTGAGGCCCGAGTCGCTGCCCCTGCAGCCGTGTTCACCTTGCGTGCGCCCAGCGCCCAACACCTCGTGCCTACGCCCCTGTGCAGCGAGCACCTGCGCCTGTACCCTTGCTAGCCACCGACTACCATGGACACACCCATTAGGGTTTGTATCTTGCAAACCCTAATGGATGTGTAATTATCCATTTGGGAAATTTTAAGCCCAATATAATTAAAAGTTATTGTACCCTAAAATTAGCACGAGTTCAATTAATCAGCTTGGGTACAGCTGGCAGATGAATATGTGGAAAAATAGCCAAGTAGGATATTTGGTTAACGATGATGTGGGCAGCTCGAGACTTAGTCTAGTTCATACATGATACACAAGTTATTATTAGACCACCTCTCAGGATGAAAATTGAGTTTGAGAGTTCTAATGACCAGATCCAACTTTGGGCGCTCTGAGTTTACTGCGAGCTAGGGTTCAGATAGACTTTGAACACGAGCTCAGGTGAGATATTCAGCTCGTGGAAACCTAGATAGAGTGCACACTAAATGATCCTAAGAGATTCATAGGCTCCTTATACGTTCATTAATGCCCAAGTTGTATCACATATTTATCATTTATTATCTGAGATAGCAAGAGAATATTCCAATCTGTTATCAAATCGTATCCCAATGTAAATGGGAATAATCTGCATTAAATGTATACCTTATTAATTCACGTAGTTACCCAAACCTATCTAGAAAATTCCTCTATAAATACCAGGAATAATGGACAGGGAAGGGAATGACCATTTTTGTATTACTAAAACTCTACAAAAATTGAGAGAGAAAAGCAATAACATTGTCTCGTGGACTAGGTGGATTCTAACCACCGAACCACGTAAAAGTTGTGTGTTTTCGATAGAGTTCTTATTATTTCATTATGGTTTATAATTTAGCACTAATCTGCCTATTTGATTTCTTAATCTATTGTTGGCGAAAAACTGCGTCAACAGTTTGGTGCTTTCATCGAGAGGAAATTAGTGATTCGTAAGTTTCAGTCGACATTCATCATGGTGCTCACTCAATCGATGCATAAAAATGACATGGAGTAGCCTAGTGGGTAGGAGGCCCATTGTACCGCTGTCCACGCTGAAAGGGGCCTAGACGTTCAACAGTGTCTCGGAAAGCAACCGGTGGGTCAGGACGACGCCGGGAGTTCAACATCACTCCCACCAAATCCTAATCCGGGGTATTTGACCGCCATCGAGATGGAGAATGCCCAATTAAGAAGCCATCTCTCTAGGGAAAACAGGAAAATCGAGGAGGTCTTGGCTCGGTTACCCCCTCTTGCAACCTATATTAATGTCAGAAAGAGGCAAAGTGGGTCTCATAAGTCCCACAGGAATAACCGATCTAAACCTAGTCACTCTGTCAGATTTGCCACTTCGAACTCTGTGCCTTCAGAGAGAAACCATCAGAGTGCTCAGCCCACTAGTCGGCACAGGGGTCATCACCAACATGTCAGTCAATCGGTTAGGACTTCGACCCCCAACTCCGTGCCTTCTTCGCAGATTCCCAGGAGTGCCCACAACAACTCACCGGGCGGGCTGAGACAAGTTCACAGAGACAAAATGCTCTAGCAAATCCTCCTGTGCCACAATCAGAACCCCAGGCACAGAGAACTCGAGGCATTGGAGTAAAGCCGAGGCGGGCTAATTTGGTTCATCCTGATGGAATGAGGATAGCCTTGCCAATAAGGCATCCACCATCACTGATTAGACATCCTACACCACCTTGCCTACAACGAGATGCTTCAACTCGTGGGAATAGTAGGAGAAATCCTCCCCCGTCGGTAGATACTTACGCCCCACGGGCATGTGCTAAGAATTCAGGTCCTCGATCTCAACTGCGGGCCTTAAGTTTTGCAAATGGAAGTTATTGGACGGGGAGCCAGCATGGAGGTAGGTCTGAAAGTGACCTGAGGAATCATCTGAGCTCAGCACAAAGTCCGCGGTATGATCCACAGCCTGACCTGTGCGATCATTTGAACTCACAAAGAAGGTATCCAGCTTGGAACGAGGATGTTAGTTGCACTCGACATGGGGGAGGTCCATCTATCGTACGTGACAATGGGAATGTCCCACCTAGCCAAGCCCAGACTTGGAGGGACAATAACCCACCAAACGCGTACAATAGGGTGGGAGTTGTTGAACAACCCCCAGTTAACCTAGATACCAAGGACCTAACCCTTGAGCGACTGGCCTTGATGGAGGAACATATGAATAGGCTCTTATCTGGAAAATGAGTGGATGATTGTGACTCAGACGAAGAGCTTGAACCTTTCGCTCCAAATATTCCCGCAGCTACGTATCCTATTGGTTTTAGGATGTCGATCACCTTGGGATGTTCAACACAATGATGATGGCCCAAAATGTCAGGATCGACTTAAGTGTTTCCTGTTCCCCGTGACTCTGGTTGGACCTGCTAGACAGTGGTTTAAATAATACAAGAAGCATTCGATAAGCTCGTGGAATAAATTTTCTTCTGAGTTTAAGAGAGCATTTCGAGCTTCACAGGCAGCTCGTGTAGAGGCTGACTCATTGACTAACATAAAACAACAATGAGGTGAAACACTGAAGGCATATCTAACCAGATTCACTAATGTTGTAGCACGAGCTAGGGATGCTGATGATATCTCTAAACTCATGGAAATGAGGATAAGAATCTTGGTGGGGAGAAACCTGTGGTAAGAACTCCAATGAAAATGAGTTAAAAGTGTAGACAAATTTTTGGCATGAGCTTGGGAGTGGATAAACCTGGAAGAGGCACGATCTGTTGTCGTAAGAACCAGCCAAGCCCCTATCTAGCCCGCTGGAGTGGTGGCAAATGTTGTAGCTACGACTTAGCCTGTTACCCAAAATAATCAAGTGGGAAACAACAAGAAGAAGGGGAATGGTGAGGTCGACTAGAACGGGATGAAGAAGAACAGGTCCATGGAGAAATTCAAGCCTGTTTACGCCACCTATACCGACCTAACATACACCCGAGAACATATCTTCCTAGCTAATTCTAATCGTCTCCCATGGAATAATCCATAACCTTTAAGGAATTAGAGGGTGAAGAGAGATCCTTCAAAGTTTTGCTGATTCCACAATGACATCGGTCATAACACCAATGATTGCCGATATTTGAAGGAACTCTCATTCGGGTTGGTCCATTAGCTCAGTACGCTTGAAATTGGGTTGTCCCCAATCAACAAGCTAGGCAAAATCTTCAACCAGCTTAAGAAGCCACGACAGGTCAGCTTGGAGCTCAGATGAATCAGGTCGAACCTCCCCCGATAGAAGGAAGAGATATAACTACTATTTCCAGAGGACCTCATTTGGCGGGCACGAGCAGCGGGGCCCAAAAGAGGTATATTAATGAGATGAAAACTCAAAATGCTGTGGAGTTTGTCCCAGAGCAGCATTTATCGAAACAATAGAAATTGGAAAAACAACCAATTATTTTCACGGAAGAGGATGCTAGCCACGTTGAATTCCCCCACAATGACCCGTTGGTGGTAATTGTGTAGCTCGCTAATCGAAGGGTATGGAGGATACCAGTGGACAACGGAAGTTCCGTAAATGTACGTTTTAGGTCCACCCTAGAAAAGATGGGATTTTTTGTAACTGACTTGAAGGCGACCTCAATGACTATGTACGGGTTTTCGGATGAAGGAGAAGCAACCATAGGGACGATCAGACTAGTGATTACAATGGGAGAATAGTCACAAACTGTCTCTAAAATACTTGAGTTCGTGGTAATCGATTGTCCGACCCCATATAACGCAATTTTGGGACGGTCTGCGTTGATGTCTTTTGAAGCCATTTCTTCAATCTGACACTTGGCAATGAAGTTCCCCTCAACCTCTGGAATATGCATAGTAAGAGGAGACCAGCTTGCCGCCAGAGAATGCTACAACATTGCTATGAAGGGAAAATCACAACCCGGGCAACAAACTATGGTTATAGGTGAATGAGATAAGGAGTCCTAGGAAATGGAAGTTACTCGTGGGACAGAAGAACCTCGAGAAGGAAACGATGAGGTTGCCCAATGGGACGACATTCATCCGTGGATAGGCGAAGACAGGTCTAAGCTTAAAGCAATAGAAGAGCTCAAGGAAATAAACATCAACCCAGAAGAACATTCAAAAGTTATCAAAATTGGAAAGAATCTTGAAGTCGAAAGGAAGAAGGAGCTGGTCGAGTTTCAAAGGAAGAACCTGGATGTTTTTGCCTGGTCGCACGAGGATATGGTGGGAATCAGTCCGAGTATAATAATGCACACTTTAAACTTTGACAAGAATGTGCCTGCAATGTCCTAAAAACGGAGGCTCTTGGGGATAGTACGACCTGAAGCGTTAGAAGAAGAAGTAGCTCGCCTACTTAAATGCGGTTTTATCAGGGAAGCAAAATACCCGATCTGGGTTGCTAGCCTCATGCTGGTCCCAAGCCAAATGGGAAGTGGAGAACTTGTATCGATTTCTCCGACCTCAACAAGGCCTGTCCCAAGGATTGTTTCCCACTACCAAGAATTGATCAGTTGGTAAATGCCATGACCGGTCATGAGCTCATTTCTTTCGTGGACACGTATTCTGGATATAGCCAGATCACGATGAACCCTACAGACCAAGAGCATACCAGTTTCATGACTGAGCATAACGTATATTGCTACAAAGTTATGCCATTCGGGCTTAAAAATGCTGGAGCTACATACCAACGGTTGGTCAACAAAAATTTTCACTAACCATATCGGGAGAACATGGAGGTGTATGTCGATGATATGCTTGTCAAGGCAAAGATTGCCAATAACCATGTATCCGACCTGGAGGAATGTTTTGGCATATTGAGAAAGTGCGACATGAAGTTGAATCCCCAGATGTGCACTTTTGAAGTTGCGTCAGGAAATTTTATGGGGTTTATAGTCAACACAAGGGGGATAGAGGCGAATAAAAAAAAAATTAGGTCATTGTTAGAAATGCCTTCGCCTAGGCCGCGTAAGGAAGTACAAAGCCTAACTGGAAAGGTGGCGGCTCTAAACTGTTTTGTTTCAAAATCCACGGACAAGTGTCTACCATTCTACAACTTGCTCAGGGGAAACATAAAATTTGAATGGACTGAAGAATGCGAATAAGCATTTTGCGATCTGAAAATGCATCTAGCTGAACCCCTCGTACTATCAAAATTGACGTCTGGAGAGTGTCTGTTTCTTTACCTGACCGTGACAGAAAATGCAGTCAGTGTCGTATTAGTTTGAGAAGAAAACCGGGCATAAAAACCCATATATTATGTAAGCAAGAGGCTTCTCGGAGCTAAATCACAGTACCCATTGATAGAAAAGCTTGCGTTTGGTCCCATTTTGGCTTCAAGGAAGCTCAGGCCATACTTCCAGTTCCATTCTATTCATGTCTTAACCGACCAACCTTTAAGGCAGGTTTTGCAAAATCCTGAAACATTGGGACATTTATTAAAATGGGCCATCAAACTTAGCTAGTTCAAGATATTATATATGCCATGAACTGCAATCAAGAGCCAAGCCCTTGGTGATTTTGTTGCCGAATGCACAGGTTTTTAGGATGAGCTGATAAGGGAGCCAGTGCTAGAATTATGGAAAATATTCGTTGATGGATTGTCTAACGAAAATGGATTGGCAGCTGGGATAATCTTAATCTCACCTAAAGGACATCGATTCCATACAGTTGTTTGGTTTGGGTTTGAAGCATCGAACAACGAAGTGGAGTATGAGGCCTTATTGGCAGGAGTAAGGGTGGCGAAAGAGCTGAAGGCAAAATCCATCCAATGTTATAGTGATTCTCAGCTAGTGCTAAATCAAATATTGGGGGAATACCAGTGTAATGCCCCGAATTTCCTAATAGGGTTTAGGACCTTGATTAGGAGGCCGGGAGGGCCATAATTGATTTATCATGGTATTAAATGATCATATGCATGTTAATGTGAATTATATTGTTATATGATGATAAATGCATGCATATGGGTGTATTTATAATGATAAGGGCATTTTGATAATTTGGCCTGTTGAGGGCATATTTGTTAATTGGGTGCATGTTGTAATTTGTGAAGGAGATTTTATTATTATGGAGATATATTCGAGCTATTCGGCATGAGACGATCATAGATTATGAGTTAGCGGTTTTGTCATAATGGGGTCAAGTATTGGGTAATAAGAATGTTTATTTGATGATAAATTGGGAGTATTTGAGAGCAGAATGGAATTCTGGATGTTTTGACTATAATGTCCCCGGGGGTGTTTTCGGGACCCCGAGCCCTAGGTTTTATTTGAGGTTACTTAAGCTTGAAGTAGCTTGTCATATAAGAACATACGTTAGAAAATCTCTCTCTCTCTCTTCCCGATAGCCTATTTACCGTTCGAAGCTTTCTTAAGGGAATTTCGAGTTCTAGGAGTCATAATCAAGCGAGGGTCGAGGCATAGCGATCCTAGGAAAGATTAGAAGCTTCTTAACCGAAGGATTTGACAGAAAACAAACCAATCAAAGGTAATCTAAGTTTGAAGTGTTGAGTTTCTAAAGTTTTTAAGCTTAGAATTGGACTTTGTAAATTGTTGGGTTTTTGGTTGGTTTGAACCTTGGGTATTGAAGGTTATAAAGTTTTGGGAAGCTTGGGAACTTTGTTTTGATGATTGGGGAATGTTTGGGTATGATTCTGGAAGCTTTTAGAAGTTGAAAATACGTTTGGGCATGGCCTAGGGTTGGGGGCCGCGGCCCTGTTCTTGGGCGCCGCGGCCCTAGCTCGATGAAGAAGGAGAAGGGTTCTGACTTGGCTAGGCGCCGCAACCCTTGGTGTTGAGTGCCGTGGCGCTTGCTTCAGGAAATTCTGGGGGCCGCGGCCCAAGGTGCTAGGGCCGCAGCTCTTGCCCTGTTTTCACCCCGTTTGCTCGTTTTGACCCCGGGAATTTAGCTATAGGCCTCGGGAGTGTTCCTACTACTTGGATTAGTTTGGATTGTTGTCTCGGAGGCTAGATTTTGGTTTGGTAACCTATGTTGATCATTTTTATTGATGGTATCCTATATTTGGTTATGATTAGCTGACCACTAAGGGCTTAAAGGTTGATCGTTCTCAAGGGTCGTTCTTATATTGGTTCTAGCTCGAATCTGAGGTAAGAAAACTGCACCTTGTGTATATGTGACATGCATGGCTATTATTGGTGCATGTTGGATTGTTAAATATAATGCATATGATGCACGAGAAACATGTGATTAGGACATGCTTTACATATTGAGTATGATATTGTTCAGAGCTTGAGCCTCTGTGTTCGTGCATAGTCCTAATTTTACTAGTACATGTTAAGTAAGCATGCTGAATACCTTGTTTATGGATATTGGATATGTGATATGTGTTTGGTGGCATGGCTTTCTTGTGTGTGGCACTGACTTATTATCCAGAATCGGCAAAGGTGTTAGATCCATGTGTGAAGCTGTGATTTACTAGTCAAGTTCACAATGGGTTGAACACTGGTCGTGTTTTACTGACCTAAGACTCAGAAATGGCATAGCGTCATGAACGCTGAGCCAAATGAAGATTAGATCTAATCGATATCAGCAAAGAATGACTCATATGGGGTATTAACGCTGGACCGACCCTAAGGTCGATGAACTTATAAGCGCTTGGCTAGTCTGAGACTAGTTATTCAGAGCTAGGGCATATGGCTCGGTGACTGTTTGTCACATGGCTAGGGAACGCTGTTCCAAGGTTATGACTATAAGTCATGGGGAAGGTTATGTTGGTGACTATTCACCATGCACCTATCCTGTTCAAACTTATGAAGGTTCTCTTATCAGTTAAGCTCGAGTGACCCTAACGTCACATGGCTAGAGGGGGTTGTACCCACTTTTGTGACCGTTGCGGCTGTCACCTATTTGTTTGGACTGAGAGTCCTGGATGATTATTACGATCATTGCTGATATTATACTGTGCTTTATTGTGTTTTCTTGTTGGGCCGGCTCATGGGTGCTATGTGGTGCAGGTAAAGGCAAAAGAAAGCTGGACCATCCTTGAGTTGGAGAGCTTAGGTGATGAGGTGTACATATGCAGCTGCTCGTCCACCACGGCCGAGGGTTGAGAAGGAACTAGGGTTAAACCCTGTTTTGCCGCATAGAACGGCCTATTGTAAATATTTTCTTGTAGTAGACTCTGAAATTATAATTTTGGGATCCCAATATATATATTATATGTTCTAATGAAACGTTACATCTTATCCAAAAATTTTAATCCCTAAACCGCTAATCATACTTAGTACATGATTTTGGCCAAATGACTCGATTAGCGAGTTTAGCACTGTTTACAAGGCACACTGTAACGGTCCCTGGAGTTTAGGGTGTTACAACTAGGCTCGAGGCATCAAGATGGCGGCCTATCTAGCTAAGGCTAAAGTCAAGTTGTCTGAGTTCGAATTTAGCTCCGTTGAGCAAGTACCCAGCGAGCAGAGTTCCAACTCTGATGCTCTGGCTTGAATTGCTACCACCAAAGAGGCATACATTGAATGTAGTCTCAGTGACATTCTTGGAAAGCCTGAGTATATCGGCAGAGACAGTGGAGGTCAGAATGATCGACACAAAATCGACCTGGATGGCTCCTATAGTGGAGTATCTCATGACCGAAAGGCTACCTGATGATAGGAAGGACGCAAGAAAGCTGCTGTATCAAGCTCCGTGGTATGTTATTGTTGAGGGGATCCTATATCGATGAGGGCATTAGTTACCCCTCCTGTGATGTGTTTTGCCTGAGAAAGCACATACTGTTTTGTAAGAATTACATGAAGGCTTCTGCGGAGACCATGCTAGGGGGGAAAAACCTAGCCCTAAAGGTACTGATACAGGGTTATTTTTGGCCCATTTTAACTAAGGACTCGTTCTCGTATGTGCAAAAGTGTGACAAATGCTAGCGCTTCGCCATAGTTGCCCGATCTGCTCGAGTCAAGCTAACCATGATCTCATCCCGTTGGCCATTCGCAGCATGGGGAGTTGATTTAATTGGTTCCCTGCCAACGAGAAAAGGAGGAGTTCGTCATGCAGTAGTCATAATCGATTATTTCACGAAGTGGGTAGAGGCTGCACCTTTGGCAACCATCACCTTGAAGAAAGTCCTGGATTTTGTTGCAAAGAATATCATATGTCAATTTAGACTCCCTAAAAAGATCATGTCAGACAACGGAACTCAGTTCTGTAGTGATCTCTTCACAGACTTTTGTGAAAAATATGGCATAACTAAGAGTTTCTCGATGGTAGCATACCCACAAGCCAATGGGCAGGTCAAAGATGTAAATAAGACCCTGAAGGCAAGCCTTAAGAAAAGACTAGATGAAACCAAGGGATTGTGGCCCGAGCAGCTCCCACAAGTACTCTGGGCCTATCGGACCTCATATAGGAACTCCACGGGACATACCCCTTTTTCCCTAACCTTTGGAAGCAAGGCTATGCTCCCAATTGAGGCAATGGTAATGAATCATAGACAAAAGATGTTTGATCAAAATCATAACCATGAGCTAATTAGTGCATTCCTCGATCTAATCGAAAAAACGAGAGGCATCACAATTACAGCTCGCCCATTATCAGCAGAAGATCACTCATTATTTCAATTCAAAGGTTAAGGGATGCAGACTTGGATTAGATGATCTGGTTCTCTGAAGGGTCTTTTTTGAAAATAAAGATCCCATGGACGGTGTGTTAGGGCCGAACTGGGATAGTATCAGATCGAAGAGGTCCTGCACGTAGGAACTTTTAAGCTAGCCTGACTAAGTGGGGAAATAGTCCCTTGGACCTGGAATGCCCTACACTTAAAAAAGTATTATCAATATTTTAATTGTCTTTAATGTTTTCAAGGTTACCATTTATGTAAGGCTTATGTATAAATGTCATTTCAATGTAATAACAGTTGGATTATTAAAGAACCAATTTTATTGTTTTGTTATCGTAAGCTCGCTTTGTAAAAGCAATCAAGAACACTTATATGTTCTGGTTACTTGGGGGGGGGGGGGGGGGCACATAATTGAGGAGAGTTTAGCTTAATCAGATAAGGATTAAAAACTTAGAGTTTGGAGAAATTAATTATTCAACGACTTTTTAATAGCTCAAATTTTCAATAAACCTAACACAAACTAAGTTTGAGAAACCACTAAAACCCTGTATATAACTAGGTTCGGGGCCTGATTCCTAACAGGTACGATGCTATTAAGCTTATATATAAAAAAAACTATTGGACATAACCATGTCCGAGGCCTGATTCTTAACAGGTATGGTGTAAATAAGCGAGTAAAATCTTGGATACAACTAAGATATCGATAAAGTCTATCTCGATCTAAAAGTCAACCCCTAAGATTTCGAATGTACAAGAATCTAAGGAGTCATAAACATAAGAGAATAATAGACTAAGGAAAACACAAATAGATCACAAGTTAGATGTATATTCAAAAGTATATTGTCATCTCGAGGAGGAAAAACCTCGACCTAAGCCCAGAGGCAATTGTTTTGGTCCCCAGGGACTTAGTTACAAAAGTTAATAATAATAATAACAACAACAACAACAACAATAATAATAATAATAATAATAATAATAATAATAATAATAATAAGAGTGAAAACAAGTCACTGGGCCTCATCAGCTCACTCCAGAGAAGTCACCTCCTCGCCATCCCCCTCAGCAGCTTCAGAAGCTTCGCCAGTCTCTGAGGGTTCCTGTGAGAACCGAATCTTGAACTGAGCAAGATATGGGTCCCACAGCTCAAGTTGCATGAAAGAGAAGTTCCCATCATAGTTAAAATCCTAGCAATGATAAAGCATCTCCTTCATTTGAGACGATGACTCCATAATTTCCTCTTTGGCCTTAGCCTCGACCTCGATCAGCTTCTTCTTGAGTTCTTCATTTTTGGCCTGAAGCTGATCCACACGACGACTCACCTCCACGACCTGATCCTGGGAGGCAGACAGGGAGGCTTTTGTAGACCACTCGCCCTCCTGGGAAGAAACCAGGGCAGCTTTGGTGGCCTATTCGCTCTCTTTAGCGGTGCCCAGACAGCTCAGAGTTCCTCGTCCCAGCCTTTAACTTGAGTAATTCCTCGAAATTAGGCCAGTATAGACAGCAGAAGAATGAAGCAAGTCAAGAATAGTTTATAAAAAAAAACTAAGTAAAGAAAAAGAAAAAGTTAGGAGAATGAGAGGGACTCACAGTGAGGTTCATGCCCATGGCAGATTCGAGGACGTCCTCAAGAGTCTACTCCTCTATAGCCCTTAGATCTCTGGTGTGGGCTTTGTAGGCGTGGCTAACCATGTGGCTTGCTGTCTCATACACAATACTTTGAAAAGCCTCGGGGATATTTTCCAGGTCGAGTGGCTTGACCGGGATCTAGACAGTAGGATCCTAGCTTTGGATCACTTGAGGATTTGAGGGAGGTATGTGTTGAGGAGGAGGAGGAGCTTGCTGAACTGTGACCATTGTTACCAGAGCTGGGGGGAGTTTCTTTTGTGGCTGATCCTGGGTGCAGCTGGCACCCTTGTTATTAGCTGAAGGCTCGGAGGTTCCCCCAGTCTTCGGAGCTTTTTTCTTTGTCACCCTGGGTCTCTTCACTACAGGACCAACTCCGATCCCGCCAGCCTTACACGAATCCTTGAAATCTGGGGCTCCTGGTAGCTCCATCTCTTCACCTGAAAAAGAGTGCACAGAGGATTCAGTTTACATAAGTAATTATTCAAAAGTATGATAAACACAAGAACCCTACCCTCCAGGCTAGGGAAGAATCTATTACGATTAGCTTGGGGTTATTGGCCAGGCTAGGCACAAGCCCTAACTATTGGATTAACAGAGGTAGGGGAGAATCTAAAATTGTGACCTCCTGGATACTAGGAGGTTCAAGTCCTTCCTCGGAGCTGGACTTGTCTATGTACTGACTAAAACCAAGGGCATAGGCACCCTGACGCAGGGAAGGACATGACCTACGGTTTGTCCCACTCTCCTAAAAAATGAGGGACCTAAAATGAAGAGTGTTTTCAACTATGATGGTACCTTTGGGGTAGCTGTGGTCATAGCGTACCACCAAATGGTCCACGCACTGGAGGAAGGTTGTGTTTAGGTCTGAGTCAGTGGGGTGACAACTAATGAGCTGGTTAGAGTTGAACCGAATTAACCTATAACTAGCAACATGCCAATCTAACTTTCTATAGGGGTATGGGTTACCCAGGCCGGAGGAGCTAGTTGCTTCCCCGGATGCAGCTCGCTCGGCATCGGGCCCCTGATTATCTTCAGGAGCTCGCCTTTTGCGCACCAGCGGTGCCACGTATTCCTCCTCGACGTCCTCATTGGCTGGCAAGGCCTCTCGAGGAGGAGAGAGCTCGCGAATAACTGGAAGTGGAGCTCGGGTCCTCAGAGGTAGCGTCTGGCCCTTGCTAATCAGATTGTAATCCACCATGTTGGCGTGACGATAGTCTTTCTCCCTTGAAGGAAGATCTCCTCGCGAATATAGCTGCACAAAGAACGAACTCAGTTAGAATCCTTAAACAAAATATATATATAGTGCACAAGTGATAAGTTCACATGCTAAATTCATAAAGATAGAAGACTTACGAGGACAGTTGAAGTATCGATGGTCACAGTTCTTGAACCCATTTGACATAAAAATCAAATATTTATAGTCATTTGGGTGGCTTGGGAGGTCGATGACCGAGGCGGAGTTGGGGAAATGAGTGAGGTAGTAAAAACCATCACCTTGCCCCTTTTGGTCGGGACTGGCCTTGAGGCAGAAGAAGTACATGATGTTTGTCGGAGTGGGGACCTCCCACTCGTGTCTCAGAAACAAATATTTTAACCCTGCCAAAAGCCTGTATACATTTGGGGGGAGCTAGAATGGAGCTAGTTTGACATAGTTCAGAAAGTCTACGAAATACTGGTCCAATGGAAGGAAGGCACCGACCTTCAAGTACTCATCACTCCAAGCCCCGTAGTCATCTTGGAGAGGGGCACAACTCCGCTCTCCCTCTAATGCAGGTTGGGCAATAAGGCCATCAGCTCCCATCTCTATCCTATGACTCAGCAGGATCTTGTTAAGTTTTCCCTGAGTCATTATCCGGAAGACTATGTGCTCGGCCTCAAAGAATGCGTCAGGGTCAACCATGATTTCTCTCTCCACCACAGGACCAAAATGAGGGATGGGAGAGTCAAAGGCGACCTACTTGCCTTTATCTATGTCTTGAGCAAAGGAGCTTACGTCGTTCTTCTTTGTGGGTGCCATGATTCATATCGCCTAATGACAAAGCGACCTATTAGTAGGTACAAAAGTCCAAAGATTATGGAGGTACGGAAGCCCAAAGGTTTAAGTGGTTTACTTTCAAGATTTGAAAAATTATACGAGCTAAGCTATGTCCTAGCCTCAATGCGTAGTCCCTTAAATTCCCTGATACTTTGGGATTCATGAGTCAGATCCGTCAGACCCACTACTTTCCTTTTGAAAGCATTTTAATGCAAAAGTGCTTAAGGAATTGTAGCCTTTAAGCTACCTAGGATCAAACCTAAAACCTCTTCGACTTCTACACCCAAATAGGTATTCAAACCGATTTACCATAAAAAATTTCTTTGAATAACCCAAAAAGTTTGCTCAGTTTTATGAAAACCTTGTTTCTAAATAAGCCTAATATCGTTCATTTAGCCTAAACCAAATCTTACCACCTATTTACAAACAGAAGTATCCTAAACGACATTGGGCAAATGATGTTTTTCACAGTAGAAAGAAAAAAAAAACTCACTGGAAAAGCAAGGAGTTGAAAACTTAAAACCAGGTGAGGAAATACTTACAGTTGATATGATCGACTTAGAGAAGTGTCGATACGTCCACAAAAAATTTCTTGAAAGCCTTTAAGAATCCAAAAGATGACGGAGGATTTTTGGGAGAAGTTGGAGAAGAAAAAGGGAAACTTTGTTTTTTGAAAAGGACATTTTTTGAATGCAAAGGTGGTGAGGGTTCAGGTCCAATCACCCTATTTATACGTAAACTATGAGAATTAATTCAGGGCATCTGATTGGGTTAGCTCGAGATCCAAAGGAAAAGATTAAATGAACCATATGGCGGCAAAAAGTTGACAAGATAGTTGTCACGGTCCTCGAAACCCGAACAGACGCCAATTGCAGGCAACCACGTGTCCAGTACTTGAGTAGTGGGCAGGCACGATTTTACATGGCAGAAGCCTAAAAGCCCTTACTGTGCATGTCAGAAAGTGACGACATCAAGCACGAGTAGGAGCTTCGGGGGAAAATATTGTACCCTAAAATTAGCATGAGTTCAATTACTCAGCTTGGGTACAGCTAGCAGAAGAATATGTGGAAAAATAGCCAAGTAGGATAATTGGTCAACGATGATGTGAGCAGCTCGAGACTCAGTCTAGTTCGTACATGATACACATGTTATTATCAGATCGCCTCTCAGGATGACAATTGAATTCGAGACTTATAATGACCAGATCCAACTTTGGGCGCTCTAAGTTTATTGCGAGCTAGGGTTTAGCTAGTCTTTGAACATGAGCTCGGTGAGATATTTAGCTCATGGAAACCTAGATAGAGCACACACTGAAGGATCCCAAGAGATTCGAAGACTCCTTATACGTTCATTAATGCCCAGGTTGTATCGCATATTTATCATTTATTATACGTGATAGCAGGAGTATATTCAATCTGTTATCAAATCGTATCACGATGTAAATGGGAATAATCTGTATTAAATGTATACCTTATTAATTCACGTGGTTACCCAAACCTATCCATAAAATTCCTCTATAAATATCAGGAATAATGGACAGGTAAGGGGAATGCGTCAATTTTTGTATTACTAAAACTCTGCAAAAATTGAGAGAGAAAAGAAATAATAGTGTCTCGTGGACTAGGTGGATTTTAACCACCGAACCACGTAAAAGTTGTGTGTTCGAGAGAGTTTTTATTATTTCACTGCAGTTTATAATTTAGCACTAATCTGTCTATTTGATTTCTTAGTCTACTGTTGGTGAAAAATCGCGTCAACAAAAGTGTTTTAATTATAATTTGGTTAATTGTGGGGAGTCCAAATTCCAATTGGGCCTCAATAGCTTTTTGGGTATTAAAACCCAAAGTTTGATTATTTTATTTTTTTAAAAAATAATTAAAAGGTTATGTAACTGATAAAGGTTAATTAAAATGGTAATGACCCAAAGACTAAAAGAGAAGGTCCAAGATCAAAGGAGTTGCTCTTTATTAGGCCTTAGTTAGTTGAATTATTTTTGTGTATTTTTTGCAAGTGTTGTAATTTTCTAGAAATTACTAAAACACCTAACCTGCATTTATTTATTTGATTTCTTGAACATGATTAAATTGTTTAATACTTTATCATGCATAATAACATGACATACATACTACCCACATAGTACATAGTAAGCATGCATTTTTTTAGAAACATGCTTAGGATTGATTATATGTTTTTTATTTGATAACTCATATAATTAATTTAGTCTTAATTAGTTAAGATGGTAAAAGAATTTAAAGTTGTTTATTTTCTTATTTAATAAAATTGTTTTATTAAATAAAATGGTATTCTATTTAAAAGGAAAAATAAAATCTAGGGCATGATTATTTATTTTGCATGAGGGGCATTGACCCGAACATCATTTGTCATGCCTTGAATGTCGATCCCAACGTCGCTCTGATTCAGTAGAAGCGGAGAATGTTTAACCAGACTCGGTCGGAAGCCTTAAAGGTGGAGGTTGACAAGCTACTCACAAACAGATTCATTTGGGATGCCCAATATCCCAAGTGGGTATCCAATCTGGTCCTTGTGCCCAAGCCAAATGGCACCTGGAGGACCTACATAGAATTCTCTGACCTCAACAAGGCTTGCCCTAAAGACTATTTTCCATTGCAGAAAAATAGATCAGATGGTCGACGCCACCTCCGGGTACGAGCTCTTGTCCTTTATGGACGCGTACTCAAGCTATAACCAGATTTCCATGCATGTCCCGGATCAAGAACACACCATCTTCCGAACTGATAAAGGAGCCTACTACTATAAAGTGGTGCCCTTCGGGCTAAAGAATGGTGGTGCCACCTACCAAAGGCTCGTGAACCATATGTTTAAGGAACAGTTGGGACAGAACATGGAGGTTTATGTAGACGACATGCTAGTCAAGTCTAGACCTGCCCTGACCACTTAAAGGACCTATTGGAAGTGTTTTCAGTACTTCGCAGGTTTGAGATGAAACAGAATCTCCAAAAGTGCACTTTTGGAGTGGCCTTCGGGAAGTTCCTACTTTTATTGTCAATGCTCGAGGAATAGAGGCAAACCTAAGAATATCAAAGCCCTGGTCAATATGCCACCCCACCTGAAAGTATAAGATGTTCAGAGCCTCACCGAGAGGATATCAGCCCTGATTTGCTTTGTTTCCAAGGCAACTGACAAGTGCATCCCATTCATCAACATACTCCGAGGAGGTCAAAGGTTTGAATGGATGGAGGAGTGCGAACATGCATTCCAACAGATGAAGGTGCACATGGAAAACCCACATATCTTGCCGAAGCGTGTAGATGGAGAGCCCCTCCTTCTCTACATGGCTGTCTCAGAGAATGCCATCAGTGCCACCTTAGTACGCGAGGAAGGCCGCATCCAACACCCTGTGTACTATGTAAGCAAAAGACTCCTCGGAATGGAGTCCAGATACTTGATCATGGAGAAGCTCGCCTTTTTCCTAATGGTGGCTTCTCGGAAGCTAAGGCCCTATTTCTAGGCGCATCCCATCAAGGTCCTCACGAACCACCCCTTACGGCAGGTCCTCCAAAAGCCAGAGTCATCCGGGAGACTCCTGAGTGGTCGGTCAAACTTAGTCAGTATGACATCACTTATCACTTGACGACTACCATAAAGGAGAAGGCACTGAAAAATTTCATCGCTGAGCATACCAAAAACCACGACAGACCTGCGGATGCCCTGGTGGTTGGGCCCACGTGGAAGCTATTCGTAGATGGATTGTAGAATGAAAATGGTACCAGAGCAGGACTCATTTTGGTATCCCTTGAGGGGCACAAGGTTCATAGTGCTCTTAGATTTGGGTTTGACACCTCAAACAATGAAGCAGAGTATGAGACACTCATTCTTGGGCTACGGGTAACACTTGAGCTCAAGGCCGAGGGCCTTGAGATTTTCAATGACTCAGTACTTGTAGTTAATTAGGTACTTAGGGAGTATTAGGCCCGGGGGACAAAAATGGTCACTTACTTGGCGAAGACCTAAGAAATGCTACATAGCTTCAAGAAATTTACCATTAAACAAGTGCCATAGGAGCAGAACTCTAACACTGATGCCCAAACCAAGCTTGCAACCACCAATGATGCGGAACTAATCAATGTAGTCCCCATTGACTACTTGGGTGCTTCGAGCATCTTAGCTTCTGAGGAAGTAGAAGCAGTCAAACCCCAAGAGAGTTGGATGGAGCCCATAGTGAAATATATTGTCTTTGGTGAGTTACCGCATGACAAGAAAGCAACTCGGAAGCAGCTTTACCAAGCGCCTTGGTATGTCATCATGGACGACAGACTGTACAAGAGAGGATATTCATTGCTCTTGCTCCGATGTGTGTCAAAGCAAGAAGTCGGTCTGCTACTCCGAGGAGTGCATGATGGCTTTTGTGGGGAGCACGCTGGGGGGCAGAGCCTTGCCAAGAAGATCTTGAGATAAGGATACTTTTGGTCCACCATGACCGAAGACGCGATGGACTATGTCAAGAAGTGTGACAAATGCCAGCGCTTCGCCAATATACCTTATCAAGTCATTGCCCACGGGAAAAGGAAGAGTGAAGTATGCAACAGTTGAGGTTGATTACTTCACGAATTGGGTCGAGGCCGAGCCACTCGCTACAATCACTTCTAAGTAGGGACTGGACTTCATCATCAAGAACATCATTTGCCGCTATGGGCTCCCAAGGAAAATAGTCTCTGACAACGGCTTGAAGTTTGACAGCGAGGTATTCACGGACTTCTGTCAGCGACACAGAGTTATGGAGAGCTTTTCCTCTGTGGCCCATCTGTAGGAAAACAGGCAGGTGGAAGCAGTCAACAACACGGGTGTTTGTTTATATGGTTCTAATGAACCAACATTAAATTTTGAAACATCAGCTAATCAATCGTATCCTATAGCACTCGAAATGCTATTCTATATTGGAATTTTTTATTGCTTTTGTTGTCAAATCGCTGATTATACCCTTACATACATGGTTACCGGACTCTCATGGAGAGGCACATTACAATACTTTTATGCTTCTAGCTAGAATCTTATTCAAAGCCACCTTGAAGAAAAGGCTTGAACAGGCGAAAGGGTCTTGGCCCAAGGAGCTGCCTAGGGCATTGTGGAGTTACCGCACCACTGATAGGACCTCCAGTAGCCACTCATCATTCTCTATGGCCTATGAGTATGGTGCCATGCTCCCAATTGAGGCAACAATCTCTACACACCGATAGGATACGTATGACCTAACCACAAACCAAGCTTTACTCCGAAAGTCCCTGGACCTTGTGGAAGAGCTCCGTGAAGCTTCTCAGCTTCGAGTAGCATCCTACCAACAGAAAGTAGCCAAATATTTCAACTCTAAAGTGAAGGATAGAAAGTTTGGAGTTGGAGATCTGGTGTTGCGAAGAGTCTTCTTAGCCACTCGAGACCCCGGTGCGGGAGTGCTGGGACCTAACTGGGAAGGCCCATACCAAGTCGAGAGCGTTGTATGTCCAGGGACATACAAGTTAGCTCGAATGAGTGGGGAATTGATACCCTACGCCTGGAATTCCAAGCATCTATTTTCCCCTATACATAATTTTTCTGGAGAGAATGAGAGAAGAGAGACGAAACAAATTTTTGCAAGTACCACAATGACATTGGGCACTATACCAGTGAATGCAGACACTTGCGAGAAGAGATAGAATATCTTATTAACCTGGGACACCTCCATCAGTATACCCAAGTCGGTGTTCATCAAGCACAGGCTCCATCGAATCCTCTCCAGCCCCAAGTGGGGGTACCACCACAGAATCAACGCCAAGTAGCTACTGCTAGACTCCCTATTCCACAAATCATGGCTCAAGGGCCTCCTCCAATGAACGGAAGAGTGGGGACCATCTTGGGAGGACCCCATCTCGGGGGTACATCTATGAGCTCGCAGAATAGATATGTACGAGCCCTTAATCATGATAATGAAGTATGTATGGTTGTCTAGGTCACAACACAATTGCCTCAAATGAAGGATCAAGTCATCAAATTCACTGAGGAAGATGCTCGAAAATTGCACTTCCCCCACCATGATCCTTTGGTAATCGAGACCCCGATTTCCAACAAAATGGTGGCCTAGATCATGGTGGATAATGGGAGCTATATGAACATCCTATTCAAGTAAGCTTTCGAGTGGATAGGATTGACAATGAGCAACCTCCTTCTGAGCACTTTGACCTTGTACGGGCTTTTGGGCGAAGGCCCGAACCAGATGGTACAAATCAAGTTTTCAGTGACAATGGGAGAAGTGCCTAGGCAGGTGTTTAACTACTACACATTCATTGTAATGGACTGTGTTAGGGTTTTATGCCCTAATTAAAACCCAATTTCTTTGTAATCTCATTTATTATCAATAAAAGAATAGAAATCATTTTTTAACATGGTCAATCACTTTGGTCACATGTTTTATTTTCATGATTATTTGTTTAAAATAAATTTCTATTAAATCTCGAGCATATAGCTAATCATAATTATAGTGACATTAACAGTGGAATATAAATATGATTATATGTTCAAAATAAGTTAGTCCTAAGATTAGTCAGTGCACAGGATACACTTGACTTGCCATTCTACGATATGATCTACTTACACATTGTGGTGTTATGTTCTTTCCAGAACATTGGCAAAGTAGATAAGATCGGATGTATTTGTTACATGAGACATGACCAATATTGACAGTTGATAGGATAAGTAAACATACCGTTATTATCTATTCTAGTCATATCATATAGTTGACCATAGGTCAATTCAATCTCAATTCTGAGTGGTTAGTATTCTAACTGATTGTATTATTTGAGTTCTTTGACTTGTTCGTTACCAGCTTACCCTACGGACTAGCCCATACTTACATCTTGGGAATTCGGTAGTATAATTGAGTGGGAGTGTTAATCATAGATGTGACCATATATTGCTTCTGATGAAGAAGTAAAACGATGGTCTCCTTTTAGTTTGGTTCAAGGTGTTAAATGATAGAGATCTCATTTCAGTAATTAATATTAGTTTACTGAAATATCATTTACAAGAAACTAAGTGTTTTAAGGATAAAATACAATGAGGGGTAAAACAGTATTTTAATCCCATCTCATTGTAGACCGTCTATAGAGGATTGAGTGACAATTATGGTTGTAACAATGGATAATAGCGTATCTATATTTGTTATAGAGTGTTCTATGAATTTAAGAGTGCGATTCTAAGTCTTTAGTGGAGTCACGAGGAATAAATAAGTTAGTAAATTTATTTGTTAGATTTATGATAACTTATTGGAGCTTGATTTCATAGGCCCATGGTCCCCATTGTACCTTGGATAAAATCATCTAGATAGTCTCAATTAATTGATTTAATTATCAATTAGAATTATCAAAGTTGACCAGGTCAATTTTGGATAGTTTCACAGAGTTATGTAATTTTGAGAAGAAAAGAGAAATTATGGCAGATTTATTAATTAAGATAATTTTTTATCTAAATTAATAAATAAGTTTAAATCAATGTTAAAATTATAAATAATTAGTTTTATAAATGATTTAAATAATTGTTTAATTAATTAATTCAATAGAAAATAATACAAGCCTTTATTTTAAGCCCAATGGGCTTATAATCAAATGGGAAATTTCATGGGCCTAAAGCCCATGATAATTTCGAACAAGGACTGTTAACTGGCTATTATTTTATTGATTTTTTAATTAAATAAATGACCTAATTGAGTTTATAAAATGAATGTTAAGAGAGAAGTCAAAATATAAGTTCAGATGTCTGAAATACAAGTTTCTGATAGGTTTTAGATTCTCCCTAAACATAAGTCATTTTCTAAGCCTTATTGTTCTTCTCTCTTCTCTCTGTATTTATCTCTTCTGTTGAGAATTGCCCACTCTAGTCTAGGTGATTCCAAGGATACTTTGGAAGACTGTGAAATAATAGAATATTGGTTCAGTTTCTTGGTAATACTCTGCGACAGAAAGGATGCAATGGTCAGAGAAACTGAAGGAATGACTCTTTCATTTCCGCTGCGTATAATGTAAGTATTCTTATCATTATTTCTCTTTGAATTGAATTTTAGAAACATGTTCTAGATTATCTCATATTAATTTATTTAATATTAGATCTACATGAAAATAAATAAAGATCTTGTATAAGTTTTCCCAACAACTGGCCTTAGAGCCTTTGGTAATCTTTATTTTCATGCATGAACGTGTTAAAAATTGAATTATTTGATGTGTTTGAATAATTGGATGGATTTTCATGTTCTTATGAAGCATATTGATTTTATGTGATTATTAGCAATTTTTTGGTTATTTTGTTGTGTTTTCTATGCTATTAATTTTTATGTATGTTTTATTTTATATAAAACATGTTAAAAAATAATTAGAAAATGTTTTTGGTTTGAAAAATTGCACAAATTTTTTTTGGTGTGGCTGCCATGCACGCGCGCACACCGTGCTCACCATGTGCGTGCACTCGTGCGCCTCGCGCACGCACCGCCTGCTCCTCCGCGCGCGCACGTGCGCCTACTCCAACTGCACACGTGAACAATACCTGTCACGGGTACTGTTCATCCAAATTTTTATTTTTATGTTTTTTAATCAAAGAAAATAAAATTTTGAAAATTGATTATTTATAATCAAAGCCAAAAATATCCGATTTGTTGTTGCTTTTAAAAATGTTTTTTAAAATAATATATTTTTGTTGGTTGAGATTTAAATAATTAGATATTTTTACTAAGATTTAAATTCAAATTTAAAAATCGACTAACATCTTAATTTTAAATCTTTTAATATATTAAAATATTCGAATTAAGATATCAAATATTTAAGATATTTTCTTTTAAATACTTAATATTTTTATTAAATCTTTGTTTGAAAATATAATTATTTGTTTATTCTATAGTTTTTTAATATTTCAATTATTTGAAATTTGTTAGTTAGATATTTTCATAGATATTTGAATTTGTTTAACTATTTTAAGATATTCTAGGGTTGTTATAACTATTAATATATTTTTTAAATGGTTAAAATATTAGCTTATTGTTGTAACAACACAATATATTTTTGAAAAATAGTTAATATATTGATTTAAAAATTTAAAATTGGTTAAATTTTGAAAAATATCATTTTTTTCCAACCAATTAATAAAATATTTTTTTAATAAATGGGATTTAAATTAACTTTGGTTAATTGTTGATAAATCCTATTTAAATTAAATTGATACTTTTTTTCAAATTAACCTAAACCAAGTTGATTGTTGATAACTGAAATTTAAATTAACTATTATTAATTGTTGATAAATTTAATTTAAATTGACTTATTTTTTGTAAAAATTTAATTAATTAAAATTTTTTGATAAATTCTAGATAATTAATTGTGGTATTTTTGCATAAAATCATAGAATTGCTCATATAGTAACATGATTAGACCCATCCAATTATAACATGTCTGTTTGCACTATATGTGATATTTTTGCAATTGGGCTTAGATGCATGTAGTGACCCATAATTTTGTTAGATATATGGATTTTGCCAAATAAAATATTCATAAAATGATAGGTTTTATTTGGGCCCATTAGAAAATGTAAAGTTTAAATTCCTCTCTTGTGGGTGATTCCACTTGTGAATGCTCATTTGCATTACATGACTATAGTGGGCCTAATCAATTAATAAAACGAATGTTTAAATTCTTGTAATTTGGACCTTATATGAAAGTTTGGGGGCCTTTGTAGTGAGAATGACATACTGGACCCAACCCTCCTCCATACAAGCCCAATTGTTAAGACCTATTTGACTGAATTGGACTTAATTGTATAAGTTCATTATATTAGTTAAACCTAAATATTGATTAGCAACAAATTAATTCTAAATTAATTGAATTTGTGTCAATATGACACTTTAGAATTAATAGGAAATTATAGGACTTTGGTTTTAAAAATTCTAATCTTACAATTTTCGGAGAACCATAGTCATTAATTTTCGAAAATTAATAATAAAAATACTAATTTTTTTAATTTTATAATGAGCTTATTTAAGAATTTTTATTTGATCTCCACCATTGGTTTAACATAGTCAATAGCTTAATGGGGCCTCGAGACACTTTGATTCGTCCCCCTACGGAAGGTGTTCATTAGTTATTTTGACAAGGTTAGATTTCGAAAGATAGATAATTATAGGTAAAATTCTACTAGACTCACCCCTACGGTGACTACTGGGACTAAATCTATGATTATCGAAACCGTGGGTCTAGCTCATAAAATAAGAGATTTTGTTTTCTTATTTTGATCGAATAGTAGGTTGTTAATAATGGTGTCCATTATTACATAAGTTTACAACTTTATTTAACTAGTGGTATTTTTGACTCTCGCCAACCGGGACAAGGATATCATAGATTAGTTAAAAACCTAAAGAAATAGAGATATGATTATTTTGGTATTTTTTCTCATATATTACATATTTTGGTATATGCTGTGCTATTTCTTAAAATTTGTGTGAATAAGAGTTAAATTGAGCAAATGTGATTTATTTCTATTTTATTGATGATTTGTAGTTTTAAGTTAAGTAGTGTCTGTGTCTACTCTCATCATTTCTCACCTTTCGATGGAGAAACTCACTAGAGAAAACTTCCTTAATTGGGAGCAGAATATCAACATAGAGTTGATTGGTGATAACTTCGAGTTCATCATGATTGAGGAATCCCTAGAACGAGCACCGTGTCTGCACATTCGTGATGGCACCGTCAATGCTCGTGATGACACCATAAATGCTTCGATAACATTATCTCCGCACATACGTGATGACACTGTTAATGCTCGAATGGCCCTGTGTCCGAACGTTTGTGATCAACTCAACTATGGTCTGACACAGCTCATGAACGAGCATCAGACTTTTGAGTCTATCATGGGTGGTTTTAGTAAGGGAGGAGAAAATAAGACTACTATTGTTGTTGTTGATCTAGCTAAGGCTAAAGCTAACCCGTCTTCGTCTTCGAAACCTGGAAACAAGAGGAAAGATGGACAAAACAACTACCCCAAGCCTGTAAGTGCATAGACGCCTAAGAAGAAAAACAAGAAAGGTAAAGATAAGTGCTTTCAATGCAAAGAGAATGGGCATTGGAAACGAGATTGCCCCAAGTTTCTAGCAGCTAAAAACAAAGGTAATGATTATAGTTCATTTATCTTAGAAACATGTGTTTTATAGAATGATAAATCCGTTTGGATTATTGATTCTGAATTTACCAACCATGTTTGCAACTCTTTACAGCTTCTTGAATCATGGGAGGAAGTGGACAAAGGCGGCTTAAAGCTTAGAGTTGGGAACAGAGCATTCATTGCGGTCCAAGCTAGGGGAAGAGCTCGTCTGAAGTTTGGAAATAAATTTTTAATCTTAAATGATGTATATTTTATTCCAGATTTTAGTAGAAATTTAATTTCAGTTTCCATGTTGCAATTAGAACAATTTGTTATGACTTTCACAAGTTCTAATATATCTATTTCTTTTAATGAATCTCAATTGTGTATTGCATGTTTGGAAAATGAGCTTTATACTGTGACCTAACAAACCCCTCGCTCTTAACAATGATTTATTCAAAGTAGTTAAACCTAGGACCAATAAACGTCAAAAGACCGATAACGATAATATGATGTATTTATGGCACTTGAGACTAGGTCACATTGGCTATGATAGGATTCAAAGACTTACAAAGGACAAGCCTTTGAGGGAACTCACCTTAGTTGAATTACCTATATGTGAATCTTGTCTAGAAGGCAAACAAACCAAGCGTCTGTTCTCTGCAAAGGTTGATAGGGCCAAAGAACCACTTGAACTTGTGCATTCAGATATTTGTGGACCTTTGAATGTACGAGCCAGGGGTGGTTTTGAGTATCTCATCACTTTCATTGATGATTACTCTAGATACTCAAGTCTTTACCTAATGCATAGGAAATCAGAAACATTTTCAAAGTTTCAGGAATTCCCAGTGATGGCTCAGAACACTTTAGATAAAACATTAAAGATCTTGCGATCTGATAGAGGTGGAGAATATTTGGATATGCAGTTCCAAGATCATTTAAATGAACTTGGGATTTTATCACAACTTACTGCCCCAGGTACTCCGCAACAAAATGGTGTAGCGGAACGCCGGAACAAAACTTTATTGGAAATGGTTAGAAGCTTGCTTAGTTACTCAACTCTACCAACTTTGTTCTGGGGACATGCAATTGAAACCGCGAACGACATTCTCAATGTCATGCCATCTAAATTAATCCCCAAAACACCCTTAGAATGCTGGAATGGTCATGAACCTAGTTTACGCCATTATAGAATCTGGGGGTGTCCCGCCCACATCCTGAGGAAAAAGGAAGGAAAGATAGAACCGCGAACTGAAGATTGCATGTTTGTTGGCTATCCTAAAGGTACTCGGGATGGAATTTTCTGTAGTCATTCAGAAAAGACAATGTTTACTTCTACAAATGCTACTTTTCTAGAAAATGACTATGTCCAAAACTTCAAACCACGCAGCAAAGTAGTTTTAGAGGAGATGGTTAAAGAATTGAATCCAACCAATGTTCCATCGTCATCAACGCTAGTTGATGATGAAATTCCCACTCTTCATGTCCAACCGACACAAGTCGATTTAAATGAAGATAGTACCACTGTTCCTGAGCAAACAGTCACAGAGCCTCGTTGTAGTGGGAGGGTTTCTAGGTACCCGGTACGCTATGGTTTAGATGGTGAAACCAATATGGTTGTTGGTGACACTAGTGATGATGATCCATTTTCTTTCAAATAGGCAATGGCTAGCCCTGAAAAGGAACTATGGCTTGAAGCCATGAAACAGGAAATGGAGTCCATGTACTCAAATTCCGTCTGGAATCTTGTGGAAGCACCTAGTGACTTTAGGGCCATTGGGTGCAAGTGGATCTACAAGAAGAAATGAGGTGTTGATGGAAATATCGAGACTTATAAAGCTTGATTAGTGGCAAAGGGTTATACCCAAAGAGAAGGCGTGGACTATGGGGAGACTTTTAGTCCGGTAGCCATGCTCAAGTCCATTCGCATCCTCCTATCCATAGCAGCCACTCTCGACTATGAGATCTGGATAATGGACGTCAAGACAACTTTTCTTAATGGGAAGCTTGACGAAGTCATTTATATGGATCAACCAGAACGATTTAAAGTAACTGGACAAGAAAGAAAAGTTTGCAAGTTGAATAGGTCTATTTACGAACTTAAGCAAGCTTCTCGTTCCTGGAACCTTAGGTTTGATGAAATAATCAAAACCTATGGCTTTGAACAAAATATTGATGAACCTTGTGTTTACCAACTGAAGGCAAATCAAATAGTGGTATTCTTGGTTCTTTATGTAGATGATATCTTACTCATTGGAAACAATGTTAAGAAATTATCAGATGTGAAGAATTGGCTGAGCACTCAATTCCAGATGAAGGATTTGGGTGAAGCAAGTTATGTTCTAGGTATCCAGATCATCAAGGATAGAAAGAACAGACTCTTAGCTCTATCTCAAGCAACTTACATAGATAAAGTGCTTGAACGTTTCTCAATGACAAATTCCAACAAAGGACGTTTAACGTCCTGCCATGGAATTCATCTTTCAAAGAAGCAGTCTCCCCAGACTCCTGAAGAGGAAGATGCAATGAGAAAATTCCTTACGCATCTGCAGTTGGAAGTCTAACGTATGCCATGTTGTGTACTAGACCAGATATCTACTATGTAGTGGGAGTAGTTAGAAGGTATCAGTCAAACCCAGGACCGAAACATTGGATAGCAGTTAAGCATATCCTGAAGTATTTAAGGCGAACTAGGGATTATATGTTAGTCGACAAGGGTGGTGTTCTGAACCCTGTAGGGTACACCGATTTCGATTTTCAGACTGATGTCGATGACACGAAGTCTACTTCTAGAATGATGTTTACTCTTGGGGGTGGAGCTGTGATATGGAGAAGCGTAAAGCAGTCTACAATCTCAGATTCCACCACGGAGGCTAAGTACATATCCGCGTCAGAAGCAGCTACAGAAATAGTTTGGCTAAAGAAGTTCTATTCAGATCTTGGTGTTATTCCATAAATGGATTAACCGCTTGTGTTGTTTTGTGACAATACAGGAGTGATAGCCAAATTGAAAGAATCTCGCAATCACAAGAGGAGTAAGCGTATAGAAAGGAAGTATCACATTATTTGAGAATATGTGGCTAGGGGAGATGTGAAGGTTATCAAGATTGCATCGGAAGAAAATCTTGCATATTCGTTTACGAAGACACTACCAGAAGCTACATTTGATAAGCATATCAAGGAAATGAGATTAATAAAATTAAGGCATTAGTTTCAATTAGTGCAAGTGGGTGTTTGTTTAGGTTTTATGCCCTAATTAAAACCCAATTTCTTTGTAATCTCATTTATTATCAATAAAAGAATAGAAATCATTTTTTGACTTGGTCAATCACTTTGCTCACATGATTTATTTTCATGATTATTTGTTTAATATAAACTTCTATTAAATCCCAAGCATATAGCTAATCGTATTTATAGTGACGTAATCACAGTGGAATATAAATATGATTATATGTTCAAATAAGTTAGTCCTAAGATTAGTTAGTGCACATAATTTACACTGACTTGCCAATCTACGATATGATCTACTTACACATTGTGGTGTAATGTTCTTTCTAGAACATTATCAACGTAGATAAGATCGGATGTATTTGTTACATCGGACATGACCGATATTGACAGTTGATAGGATAAGTAAACATACCTTTATTATTTATTCTAGTCATATCATATAGTTGACCATAGGTCAATTCAATCTCAATTCTGAGTGATTAGTATTCTAACTCATTGCATTATTTCAGTTCTTTGATTTGTTCGTTACCAGCATACCCTACAGACTAGCCCATACTTACATCTTCGAAATTCGGTAATATAATTGAGTGGGAGTGTTAATCATAGATATGAACATCTATAGCTTCTGATGAAGAAGTGAAACGATGGTTTCCTTTTAGTTTGTTCAAGGTGTTAAATGATAGAGATCTCATTTCAGTAATTAATATTAGTTTACTGAAATATCATTTACAAGGAACAAAGTGTTTTAAGGATAAAATACAATGATGGGTAAAACATTATTTTAGTCCCATCTCATTGTAGACCATCTATAGAGGATTGAGTGACAATTATGGTTGTAACAATGGATAATTATTAGTGTATCTATATTTGTTATAGAGTGTTCTATGAATTCAAGAGTGCAATTCCGAGTCTTTAGTGGAGTCACGAGGAATAAATAAGTTAGTAAATTTATTTTTTAGATTTATGATAACTTATTGGAGCTTGATTTCATAGGCCCATGGTCCCTACCGTACCTTGGATAAAATCATCTAGATAGTCTCAATTAATTGATTTAATTATCAATTAGAATTATCAAAGTTGACCAAGTCAATTTTGGATAGTTTCACAGATTTATGTAATTTTGAGAAGAAAAGAGAAATTATGGCAGATTTATTAATTAAGATAAATTGGTATCTAAATTAATAAATAAGTTTAAATCAAGGTTCAAATTATAAATAATTAGTTTGATAAAGGATTTAAATAATTATTTAATTAATTAATTCAATAAAAAATAATACAAGCCTTTATATTAAGTCCAATGGGCTTATAATCAAATGAGAAATTTCATGGGCTTAAAGCCCATGATAATTTTGACCTAGGGCTGTTAATTTGCTATTATTTTATTGATTTTTTAATTAAATAAATGACCTAATTGAGTTTATAAAAGGAATGTTAAGAGAGAAGTCAAAATATAAGTTCAGATTTCTGAAACACAAGTTTCTGATAGGTTTTAGATTCTCTCTAAACATAAGTCATTTTCTAAGCCTTATTGTTCTTCTCTCCTCTCTGTATTTATCTCATGTTGAGAATTGCCCACCCTAGTCTAGGTGATTCCAAGGATACTTTGGAAGACTGTGAAGATAATAGAAGATCGATTCAGTTTCTTGGTAATACTCTGTGACAGAAAGGATACAAGGATTAGAGAAACTGAAGGAATCACTCTTTCATTCTACTGTGTATAATGTAAGTATTCTTATCATTATTTTTCTTTGAATTATATTTTCAAAACATGTTCTAGGTTATCTCATATTAATTTTTTTTTTAATATTAGATCTACATGAAAATAAATAAATATCATATATAAGTTTTCCCAACAGACTGCTCCTCCGCTTATTTGGCCAGCTAGCCTTGGTGGAGTTTGGAGCCGCCACATCTATCAGACATTTGTGTATGAAATTCATGTTAAGAATCGTTAAAATACAAAGACCAAGTGTTCTTATACGGGCTAGGTGTAAAACACTTAATGATGACACATAGTGAAGATTTGAAATTTGATTTTGTATTGTAGGCAATTTAAAATTGTGTTTTTGAGTCCAAAGTGATACAGTGAGGTATCTAAGGATGCCCAAAAAGTTTGGGAGCATTTGGATTTGTCTAAGATTAATTTTGAGAGTTTTGACTTGCCGGGGTGGTGTTGCATCGCCACCCTAGTGGCATTCGATCGCATGAAACCTAGGGTTTTAGCAATGCCTTGCAAGCGATGCATCGCACGCTGGTAGGCGACACATTGCCTTCCAGCAGGTGACATGTCGCCTGACGTGTCCTTATCGACACGTGTTTTAAGCTCTAAATGATGTGTTTTAAGGCTCTTATCATATTGGATAGACCTAATGACGGTGCCTACACTATAAAATGGTTCTCATAGAGTTTTGATATACTTGATCACTCGCTCAAATTTCTCTCTAACCTCTCTAGCTTTCAAGATCTCAAGTTTTCTCTAAGAAATTCATACAAAAAAGTGCTTGTCTTTGTGAATTTAAAGAAAGACTTGTTCAATCCCAAATCTCATTTTCGAAGTAGTTCAGGCAAAGGAACTGCTAAAGGAAAATGTTGTCAGGCATGAACTGTAACCCCCTACTAATCCAGGACCGTTACACCATGTGTTTAAAATAGTAATTAACTCATTAAGCGAGTCATTTAGACTTAACTGTGTAACTAAGGTTAACCAATGACTTAGGTATTAATTTTTTTTGTCAAAAAGTAATACTTTTCATTAAAAAGTTTGAGTACATACACAGAATCCCAAAAAAGAGTTTGTAAGCTAAATACAGATGTGAACAAAATACAAAAGTAGACGGCCTAAGCAGCAATACATGGTATAACCCTACTTCCTGAGAGAAATCTTGGCAGTGGCGGTCGAGCAGGCTGCATATGTACACACCGCCCCTAGATCTCTCAAACTCATGGCTAGACCAGCTTCTCTTTGCCCTTACCTGCACCACATAGCACCTGTGAGCCAAGGCCCAACAAGAAAACCCAATTTAAATAGAAAAAGATAATCAACAGAATAAGAATCATAAACATCATGCTTCACAATTATAATCAAACTCAAGCAAGCATTCAGATCATTTATGTGACCTCAATGTCGAATGAGCGTGTACTACACTCCTATAGCGACTTTGCTATAATGGCCTGCATTACACATGCTTATTGCCGATTATAACCAGATATGAATCACGTATACATCACAATCAGATACATTTTAAAGACATTTACTGTAACTCTCCAGTTAGCCAAGACCGTCACACTGTGTACTTTAAATAGTGTTTAACTCGCTAAACGAGTCATTAGGTCATAAATGTGCATCTAAGAGTTGTTAATGGGCCAAGGTGAAAATCTCAGTAAGAAGGAATTGATATATTTTACTAAAAGCATTAAACTGTAAATGGGATCCAAAAAAAGTGTTTACAATGTTGTTTGGAATCCAAAATGATCATTACAGTTCAAAAGTTACAATCTGCCGACCTAAGGGGAAAAAATAGGGTTAAACCCAAGTTCCCGTGAGAAACACCTTGGTCGTGGTGGTCAAGTGGCCGCATATATACACGTCGCCACTTAAGCTCTCCACTCAAGGCTGGGTAAGCTTCTCTTCCCCTTTACCTGCACCACATAGCACCAATGAGCCAAGGCTCAGCAAGAAAACTTATTACTGCATGTATACAATATAAATAAATGATCATTCTGGGGCTTGCAGTCCTAATCAGATGATGACTGTTAAGTCATTCCTGGGTCCTGCACCCTGAATAGATGACTAGTAAGTCATTATGGGGTCCTGCGCCCTAAATAGATGACTAATGAATCATTCTGGGGCCCTGCACCCTAAATAAATGACTAGTAAGTCATTCTGGGGTCTTGCACCCTAAATAGATGACTAATAAGTCTCTCGGGGGTCCTGCACCCTAAGCCATGTGACAATCAAGTTACCTGAGCCTTTTAGCTCTGACTCTGAGTAACTAGTCATAGACTAGCCAACCGCTTTAGTTTTTTTTCGACTAATAGGCCAGTCAAGCATTTAATGCTCATATTGATTAGATCTAATCATTTCAGCCTGCATTAATATGATATTGCTACTCTTGACTCATAAGTCAATTTCATACGACTAACACTCAATACTATTGCCGATCATGATTGATAAGTCACAGCTTCGTGACTAGTTCTAAACACCATTGTCGTTTCTGACAAATAAGTCAACGCCATTCACAAGTAAGCAATGCTGTCAGACATTTATAATGCAACCAATTTCCATGTATAGAGCACTCAACATGCCTCCTCAATAATCATGTATGTCACATACTGGGTGCAGTTTTCTTACCTCAGGTACGAGTGTAAAATAAATTAAATAACGACCCTTGAGAATGTTCCTATCCTTAGGCCCTTAGCAATCACCTAATCATAACCAAATATGAAATTCCATCAATAAAATGAGTAATAAAAGGTTCATGGACTAAAACCCAGCTCCTGTGACCTTAAATACTACTAAAACGGTTAGTAAATTCGATCTCGAGCCTTGAGACTCAAAAACCCGCGCTTAAAACTAGTTAAAACCCAATCTGGCTCAAAGAGGACAGGCGAGCTGCGACCTACTCCCAAGGGTTGTAGTGCACCCAAGACAGGGAGCCTTTGTCTGGGTGCCAGGGGTGGCCCGCGACTTGCCCTTGAGGGTCGTGGCGCCCTTGCCAGGCAGATCCCAAAGAAGGCTTGGGAGTTCACTCAATTCGTGACTTGCATGAACTCGGTCGCGGCTTGACCCCACGAACCCAGCTCCCCTACATTTTTTTCAATTTAAACTCAGCCAAAAATCATCAAACCAATCCCAATATCATAATCAATCATCACCACAACATTATCACTAGTTTAACAGCAAAACCCAAGCTCTATAACACTTAAAACACCATCAAATTCCCAACTACACAATCAAACTCTCAACTTACAAACCACCTTAAAAACAGAGTAAAACTTAGAATTCCTTACCTCAATCCCAGAATTGAACCCTTTTCAATTGCTGAACACACTTCTAAGCCCTTAAGCCTCAAAACCTTAAGCTAAAATAGCTTCAAATCCCAACTTCAAGCTTTAAAAAAAATCCAACAGAAAGAGAGAGAAAAAGATGATCGAGAGACAGAGAAAACAACTCTATTTTTGCTTGTTCCTTCTACAGCCTACCCTAACATATCCAATGGTCTAAATGACCAAATTGCCCCTAGGGCCATCTAAAGACTTCAAAACTAAGCAAGGGAAAAATTGTCATTTCCCACCTATCTCGTTAATCCTAATTAACGTCCTCCAATTTCCATTATTCCCAATATCCTCAAATAATTATTAAATCATATCCCATTACCTGCTCATTCCCGGTAATTAACCCCGTTATGACCCTTAGGCTCACCCCGAGCTCGGTAATTAACCCCGTTATGACCAAACCGCTAACTTGCATCCTAGGATCGTCTCATGCCGAATAGCTCAAACATATCTACATAATAATGTGGTCTCACCCTTATATCACACACATGCACATAAATATACACATATGCCCTCAACAGGCCAAAATTACGAAAATGCCCTTTTTATAAGAAGTGAGCCCACATGCATGCAATTATTATCATATAATAATATAATTCACATAATCATGCATATAATCACCTAATAATGCATTAAATCAATTATGGCCCTCCTGGCCCCCTAATCCAGGCACTAATCCACATTAGGGAATTTGGGACATTACAATTATCCCATCCTTACAGAAATTTGATCCTCGAAATTTACCTGAACAACTTGGGATAGTGACTCTGCATATATGATTCCAGCTCCCAGGTTGCTTCCTCAACCTTGCTATTCCTCCATAATACTTTAACCAAAGGTATAGTTTTATTCCTCAGGCCTTGTCCTTTCTGTCTAATATCTGGACTGGCTGTTCCTCATAGGAGAGATCTGCCTCAAGCTCCAGATCATCGTAACTCAATACATGAGTCACATATGATATATACCTCCAAAGAGCTGAAATATGAAATACGTTATGCACGACCAACAATGCCGGTGGTAAGGCCAACCTATAGGCCACATGACCAATCCTCTCTAGGATCTCAAATGGATCTACAAATCAAGGGCTCAACTTGCTCTTCTTCCCAAACCTTCTCACCATTTTCCATCACGAGACTCTAAGGAAGATGTAGTCTCCCCCTTGGAACTCCACGCTCCTGCATTTGGGATCAGCATAACTTTTCTGCCTGCTTTGAGAAGCAAGCATTCGAGCTCTAATCTTCTCAATAGCCTCATTGGTCCTTTGAACTGCCTCAGGACCCAAGAATCTCCTTTCTCCTATCTCATCCCAATGAATGGGAGATCTGCACTTCCTACCATACAACATCTCATAAGGAGCCACCCGAATGGTCGACTGATAGCTGTTATTGTAGGAAAACTCTATTAAAGGTAGATACTTACTCCAGGACCCACCAAAGTCCAGCACACATGCTTGCAACATGTCCTCTAATATTTGGATCGTCCTCTCAGATTGTCCATCTTTCTGAGGATGATAAGCAGTATTGAACTTCAACTGTGTACCAATAGCCTTATGTAAACTTCCCCAGAACTTGGAAGTGAATGTGGGGTCTCGATCTGACACGATCAACCTCGGTGCCCCATGAAGACACACAATCTCTCTCACATAGAGATCTTCATACTGGTCAACTGTATAAGTAGTTCTCACTGATAAGAAGTGAGCTGACTTGGTGTATCGATCCACAATAACCCACACCGAATCATGTTGACCCACAATCCTGAGTAATCCCACCATGAAATCTATCGTGATGTCCTCCCATTTACACTCTGGGATGTCCAGAGGCTGTAATAGCCCTGCTGGCCTCTGATGCTTAGCCTTGACCTGTTGACATGTTAAGAACTTAGCCACATACTCTACCACGTCCCTCTTCATCTCAGGTCACCAATACAACGACCTCACATCCTGATACATCTTCGTGGTCCCTAGATGAAAAGAGTAAGGAGTAGTATGAGATTCATCCAGAATCTCCCGGCTCATAGCAGTGTCCATCAGAACACATATCTAGCCTTTGTATCTCAACAAGACCATCTCTGACACTATATAATCTCTGGACACTCTAACTAACACATCATCTCTGATCTTCGTCAGTTGTGAATCACCCAACCAACCTTCCTTGATTCTCTCCAACATCGTAGACTGTAGTGTGACGTTGGCCAACTGGCCTACCAATAATTCTATGCCAGCTCTGGTCATATCATCTGCTAATTCTCTAGATATCAGCCTCGCACTGAAAATCTAACCTAGAACCTTCCTACTTAAAGCATCTGCTACCACATTGGCCTTTCCTGGATGATACAAGATTTCACAATCATAATCTTTCACTAACTCTAGCCAAAGCCTTTGTCTCATGTTTAGGTCTTTCTGTGTGAAAAAGTACTTCAGGCTCTTCTGGTTAGTGTAAATCTCACACTTCTTCCCATAAAGATAATGTCTCCCTACCTTTAATGCAAAGACCACAGCCGCCAACTCTAAATCATGAGGGGGTACCTCTGTTCATATACTTTCAACTGGCGTGAAGCATAAGCAATCACCTTCCCTGACTGCATAAAAACACAACCCAAACCTTGATGTGAGGCATCACAGTATATCACAAACTTCTCCTGATCTGTTGGAAGACTCAGAACTTGAGCTATAATCAACCTCTGCTTCAGTTTTTGGAAGCTGTTCTCACACCTGTCTGATCACACAAACTTCTGATTCTCGCATGTCAGTTCAATTAATGAAGTGGAAATCTTTGAGAATCCTTCCACGAAACACCTATAATATCCTGCCAATCCAAGGAAACTTCTAACTTTTGAAGCATTCTTTGGCCTTGGCCAATCCCTGACTGCCTCTATCTTGACTAGGTCCACCTTAATCCCATCCTTACCGATAATGTGCCCAAGGAAAGTTACCTGAGATAACTAGAACTCACACTTCTTGAACTTCGCAAACAGTCTATGTTCCCTCAGTCTCTGTAGAACCAACCTTAGATGTTGCTCATGTTTTGACTCTGACTGAGAATAAAACAGAATATAATCGATGAAGAAGATAAAAAACTGGTCCAAATAATCCTTGAACACTCTATTCATCAAAGCCATAAAAGCAACTAGGGCATTAGTCAATCCAAAGGACATAACTAATAACTCACAATCCCCATATCTGGTGCGAAAGACAGTCTTCGGTATATCTCCCTCCTTGATCCACAACTGATGATAACCAGACCGAAGGTCTATCTTCAAGAATACCCTTTTACCTTGCAACTGATCAAACATATCATCTATCCTTGGCAAAAGATACTTGTTCTTAATTGTTAACTTGTTCAGTTTTCTGTAATCAATACACATCCTCAGAGAACAATCTTTCTTCTTCACAAATAAAACTGGTGCACCCCACGGTGAGAAACTAGGTCTGATAAAACCTAAGTCTAATAGCTCCTGCAGCTGTACCTTCAGTTCTTTTAATCCTGTTGGGGCCATTTTGTAAGGTGCTCTAGACACTGGCTCCATCCCTGGTGCCAATTCAATCATAAATTCAATCTCTCTTTGTGGTGGCAAGCCTGGTAAATCTTCTAGAAACACATCCAGAATCTCACAGACTAGTCTGGTCTCCTCTGTTCTCACCGGCATAACCTGAGTGGTATCAACCACACTGGCTAAGAATCCCTCCTTGCAATAGATCTCTAGCCCTAAAAACAGATATCATAGGTATACAGAGTCCATGCATAGTGCCAACAAACACAAAAGAATCCTCGCCTTCAGGCTCAAGTGTTACCATCTTCCATATGCAATCTATGGTTGCCCCATACTTCACCAACCAATCCATACCCAGAATCATGTCAAAGTCGGTCATAACCAACTCTATCAAATCAACTGATAACTCTCTGCCCTCCACTGTCACTGGAAATGATCTGACCCATCTTCTGGATACTACTAGCTCCCCAGTGGGTAATAAGGTTCCGAACCCCACAACATAATAATCACATGGTCTACACAGTCTATCAATAATTCTACTAGCAACAAAGGATGGTGTAGCACCAAAATCATTCAAAATAATATAAAGGGTTCCAACACTAAAAAGCTGACCTATAACTACTGAGGGACAATCCTCAGCTTCTGCCCGAGTCAATGCGAACACTCGAGCTGGGGCCGAGCTGTCTGCCTTTCTTGGCTCTTCCTTCCTTTCTTTTAGGCAATCTTTCTTCAAATGTCCCACTACTCCGCATAAAAAGCAAGCTCTTGCTCAAAACTCCCCTAGATGGCGCCTCTTGCATCTAGGGCACTCAAGAAAAGTCCTCCAGGCCTCACTGCCATCCTAGCAACCAATTATAATGCCACGTGGTTGCCTGTCAAGGCTTGGAGTTGGGAAGGCATTAGGAGCCTTCCTCTTCTGATCACTGGGGCCTCCGCCCCTACCTGTACCCATAAATGGAGGTCCCACCCTCCTAATGTCTCTCCTGGCTGCATTGTCTCACCAGATCTTATTCTCTGTGCTCTCAGCTGTGAGCACCTTCTCAACCACCTGTGCATAAACAGTAACTCATGACATAGTGGTAATACAAACATCACGGGCTATTCTAGGCTGTAGACCCTGGAGAAACCTCTCCCTTATGGTCCCATCAGTTGGCACCAGTTCCATTGCAAACTTTGCTAGTCTGTCAAAATTTAAAGCATACTCAGTCACTGACAAATTTGCTGAAATCTTCAGCTTTTGCAGCCCTGATGGCATCATTATAGTACTTTTCATTGAACAGGGTCTGAAACTCTTCCCAACTCAGGGCATTGGCATTCCTGGTCTGGGATATCACTTCCCACCAAATTTGAGAATCCTCTCGAAACATATATGTGGAACAAGCCACCCTCTCATTACTAGACACCCTTATAAAGTCAAGGATGGTGGTAACCATGCTCATCCATTGCTCAGCCTTAGTTGGATCTGGACTACCCTAAAAAACTAGAGGGTGTTGTTTCCTGAACCTTTCATAAAGAGGTTCCCATTTTCTTCCAGCCTCTGGCAGCTACTCAACTGTTGGCACCGTTACAGGTGGTGCCTCTGGCAAGTGTTCCCTACGGATTTCTTCTTCCTGCCTCATTACTCTGACTTGTAAATCAACAAGCAGCTACTGTCAGTTATCGGGAGCTGGCTGAGGGATCTGAGTCTGGTCATTTTCCTGACCCTGTCTGTCATTCTGGCCCTGATCTTCCTGGCCAGCTGATGATTCCATCTACCTTGGAAGCATACTTTGAACCTACACCTTGTTGCAATAATCAATTCAGCCAGTTAGGTAGTGATAACTAAATCTCTTGCTGCCTCACGGTCCAAGATCAAACAGAATCCATCCTTGTTCCACAATCATGCTAATAAGCATGTCAATTCATGACCATAACATTTAACATTTAACACTTAGCAATTAACAATTAACGATGCTAATAAGCATGTTCTAGCAATATCAGTGCTAATAAGCACGTTCTTGCTCATCATGCAGCAGTCAAGGGCCAACCCTATTCGTGTGTCTTATTCATGATGGTAAATCAGTTATATTATATTTAAGCAGTTGAACACATAACCACATAAATAGTTACCAAACCATGAGTCGAGCTTGTCTTTAGTGGTGAGTGTACATGCCCAGCCAGTCTACAGGAACCCTAAACCTTGGCATGCTCTGATACCAAGTTTAACTCGCTAAACGAGTCATTAGGTCCCAGGGTGAAAATCTCAGTCAAAAGGAATGGATATATTGTACTAAAAGCATTAAATTGTAGATGGGATCCCATTAAAGTGTTTACAAAGTTGTTTATAATCCAAAATGGTCATTACAGTTCAAAAGTTACAATTCGCCGACCTAAGCAGCAAAAATAGGGTTAAACCCTAGTTCCCTTGAGAAACACCTTTGTCATGGTGGTCAAGCGGCCGCATATACACACGCGCCACCTAAGCTCTCCACTCAAGGTTGAGTAAGCTTTTTTTTTTTCCCTTTACCTGCACCACATAGCACCTGTGAGCCAAGGCTCAACTAGAAAACTTATTACTGCATGTATACAATATAAATAAATGATCATTCTGGGGCTTGCAGCCCTAATTAGATGATGACTGTTAAGTCATTCTGGGGTCTTGCGCCCTGAATAGATGACTAGTAAGTCATTCTGGGGTCCTGCACCCTAAATAGATGACTAATGAGTAATTCTGAGGTCTTGCGCTCTAAATAGATGACTAGTAAGTCATTCTAGGGTCATGCACCCTAAATAGATGACTAATAAGTCTCTCGGGGGTCCTGCGCCCTAAGCCATGTGACTATCAAGTCACTTGAGCCTTTTAGCCCTGAATCTGAGTAACTAGTCACAGACTAGCCAAGCGCTTTAGTTTTCTTTGACCAATAGGTCGATCAAGCATTTAATGCTCATATTGATTAGATCTAATCATTTTGGCCTGCGTTAATATGGTATTGCTGCTCTTGACTCATAAGTCAATTCCATACGATCAGCGCTTAGTACTATCGCCGATCATGACTGATAAGTCAAAGCTTCGCGACCAGTACTAAACACCATTGTCATTTTTGACTAATAAGTCAGCGCCATTCACAAGTAAACAATGATGCCAGGAATTTACAAGGCAACCAATGTCCATATATAGAGCACTCTACATGCCTCATCAACAATCATGTATATCACATACTGGGTCCAGTTTTCTTACCTCATGTTCGAGCGTAAAATTAATAAAGAACGACCCTTGAGAACGATCTTGTCGTTAGACCCTTAGCGGTCACCTAATCATAACCACATACAAAATCCCATCAATAAAATGAGTAATAAAAGGTTCATGGAATAAAACCCAGCTCCCGGGACCTCGAATCCTACTAAAACAGTTAGTAAATTCGATCCTGAGCCTTGAGACTTGAAAACCCATACTTAAAACTATATAAAACCCAATCTGGCTCATAGAGGACAGGCGGGCCGTGACCTGCCCCCAAGGACCGCGACTTGCCCCCAAGAAAGAGAGCCCCCTGTCTGGGTGCCAGGGTCGGGCCACGACTTACCCCTATGGGTCACGACGCCCCTGCCAGGCAGAGCCCAAAGAAGGCCCTGGGGTTCACTCAAGTCGTGACTTGCATGAACTCGGTCGCGAATTGACCCCGCGAACCCAGCTCCCCTACATTTTTCTCAATCTAAACTCAACCAAAACTCATCAAACCAATCCCAATTTCACAATCAATCATCACAACAACATTATCACTAGTTTAACAGCAAAACCCAAGCTTTATAACACTTAAAACACCATTAAATTGCCAATTACATAATCAAACTCTCAACTTACAAACCACCTTAAAAATAGAGTAAAACTAAAGGTTTAAACTTAGAATTCCTTACCTCAATCCCAAAATTGAACCCTTTTCAATCGCTGAACACACTTCTAATCCCTTTAACTCCAAAACCTTAAGCTCAATTGCTTCAAATCCAAACTTCAATCTTAAAAAAAAATCCAACGAAAAGAAAGAGAAAAAGATGATCGAGAGATAGAGAAAACAACTCTGTTTTTTCTTGCTCCTTCTACAACCTACCCTTGGCTGAACATATCCAATGGTCTAAATGACCAAATTGCCCCTAGGGCCATCTAAAGACTTCAGAACTAAGCAAGGGCAAAATTGTCATTTCCCATCTATCCCGTTAATAATAATTAACGTCCTACAATTCCCATTATTCCAAATATCCTCAAATAATTATTAAATCATATCCCATTACCCACTCATTCCTGGTAATGTACTAAACATTAATTTACCCCTAGGCTCACCCCGAGCCCGGTAATTAGCCCCATTATGACCAAACCGCTAACTTGCATCCTAGGATCGTCTCATGCCGAATAGCTCAAACATATCCACATAATAATGTCACCAATATATCACACACCTTGTACATAAATCTATAAATATGCCCTCAACGGGCCAAAATTACAAAAATGCCCTTCTTATAAGAAGCGGGCCAACATGCATGCAATTATCATCATATAATAATATAATTCACATAATCATGCATATAATCACATAATAATGCATTAAATCAATTATGGCCCTCATGGTCCCCTAATCCAGGCACTAAGCCACATTAGGGAATTTGAGACATTACATTTACTTTTAATTTGATATTCAAAACATGGTTATAACCATATTCTACAACCGGGGCCAATGCCCTAATCCTGGTGCAAATGCTGGTTTTCTTAAAACGAGTCTTGTGAAACTAGTGATACAACCCTGAGCATAATCCCTATTTCTAAGCCTTGCGGTAAACCTAGTCACAACAGAAATAGTACCCTAATTAAGAACTAATCCCGTACACAGACTCCAAGACTATTCCCTGGCTCTCGGAACTTTCAATTCCACAAATTCAGGTGATGGAACCGTCCCCCAAGCCCCCAATATTTTCCCCAAACCAAAAAGAAAACATATTCTGAAATGGAGACAGTGCAGGGGCGCCACCCCTAGCGCACGGGCACCTAGAAGCACAGAGACACACAAAAAATTCCCCTGCTTGACGCAGGGGCTCCAACCTTTGGCACAGGGGTGTTACCTAGAATTCTAGGTTTCCATTTCTACATTTCCTCCGACCAAAACTTGCCCAAAACCGACCTAAGCCTCCAAAAATCATAAAATCAAGATTTTAAACAAGAGTTCAAAGTAACTTTGACCGCAATATAGGTTACCCAAGTGCTAAAGAACCCAGAATCAACATCAAAACATTCAGAAACCCATAAACACCAAAAATACAATCTTTGAGCTTTGAGCTCAAGCACATACTTTCAAATATGAAATTAAACATTAGCCACCATTCCTTGTTGCAAATAAATCTTTCCAACAGTTTTAAATAGGATCCTAACATCAATATATCTAGTCAAACAACTTAGAACTCAAGAAATTCAAAAATCACACTATATCCTCAAGCTCCCATTCAAGAACACCAAGGAAGAAAAAGTGAGAAATCTTACCCCTTTCTCTGAATTTCGAAACCCTAGGTTGATTGTGGCTTTGGAAAACTACTAATGCCCCTCCAAGAACTTGAATTCCCTTCTTAATCTCTGAAAAAATGATGATCACTAGCCAAAACCTTCTCCTTAGACAACCACTTGAAGAGCAACACAAGAGGGATAGAGTGAGAGAGAAAAAAAATGTGTAAGCCTCAGCACTTAGTCCCAACGTTACTCAGATTAATGGTCAAAAAGGCCATTTTCCCCTAGCCTATACTTATCATTAAAACTAAGCACAAGGGAAATTTGGTCATTTTGTCTAAATTCCTGTTAAACATCAAATTTTACCACCAATTCCCAATTAAATCATTAATCCCAATTATTCTCCTAATCAATTCCATTTACCAAAAACTCCCAATAGTTTGCCAAATTGCCAAAATACCCCTAGGCTCACCCCGAGTCGGGTATTTATCCTCGTTGTGTTTTTTTCGCTAATTTACTGAAAAGGATCGATTCGTTCCGAATATCTCAAATATATCCACATAATAATGTGGTCTCAAACACATAGTATACACAATTACAATTATACCCTCAGTGGGTCAAAATTATGAAAATGCCCATTTTTAACAAAAGCGAGTCTTTAAGCACATTTAATACACGTAAACATGCATAAATAGTCATATCATAAATAACTCATATAATACACATAATCACACATATATTTAATTTAAATCACATAATTTCCATTTATGCCCTCTCGACACACTAACCAAGGTACTAAACCTTATTAAGAGTTTTTGGGACGTTATTATTATCCCTTCCTAATAGAAATTTCATCCTTAAAATTTACCTTAATAGTTTGGGATACCGATCCCACATATCCGATCTCCCAAGTTGCTTCCTCTACCTTTTTGTTCCCCCATAACACCTTCACCAAGGCAATAATGTTATTGCTCAAGACTTTATCCTTTCTATCCGGAATCTATACTGGCCTCTCCTCATAGGACAAATCTTGATCTAGTTCTAGAATCTCATAACTCAGCACGTGTGTGGTATCTGACACATACTTCCAAAGGATCAATACATGAAACACGTCGTGAACCCCTGATAGAGCTGGGGGCATAGCCAGTCTATAATCTATCTGCCTAATCCTTTCCAAGATCTCAAAAGGTCCACCAAACCTAGGGCTCAACTTCCCTTTCTTCCTAAAACTTTTCACCCCTTTCAGCTGTGATACTCTGAGAAAAACATAGTCTTCTACTTAGAATTCTACATTCACATGCTTTAGTTCCGAATAACTCTTATGCCTACTCTATGGTGCGAGCATCCGAGCTCTATTTTTCTCAATAGCCTCACTGGTCCTCTGAACTGCCTCGAGATCAAGATACTTCGTCTCACCCAGTTCATCCCAATGGATGGGTGATCTACACTTCCTACCATAAAGCATCTCATACAGAGCCACTCCAATCGTTGACTTGTACTTGTTATTGTCGAAAAATTCATTCAAGGGAAGATACCTGCTCCAGGATCCCCTAAAATCCAGTACACAAGCCCATAGTATATGTTCTAATATTTGGATCATCCTCCCAGACTGCCCATTCTTCTAAGGATGATAAGCTGTACTGAACTTCAGTTGTGTACCCATAGCCTTTTATAAACCTCCCCAAAACTTAGAAGTAAATGTGGAGTCCCGATCTGGTACAATAGACTACGGAGCCCCATGAAAACGTACAATCTCTCACATATAATTCGGAATGCTGATCCACCATAAAATTTGTTCTCACAGGCAAAAAGTGAACTGACATGGTATATCGGCCACGATCACCATACCGAGTCATGCTGACCCACTGTCCTAGGAAAGCTTACAAAAAAATCCATGGTGATGTCCTCCCATTTCCACTCAGGGACACCCAAAGGCTGTAACAGCCCTACCGACCTCTGGTGTTCAAATTTTACTTCCTGACAGGTCAGGCGCTTAGCCACATATTCTATAACATCCTTCTTCATTCCAGGCGCTTAGCCACATATTCAATAACATCCTTATACATCTTCATGGTGTCTGGGTGCAATTAATAAGAAGTAGTATGAGACTCATCCAAAATCTATTGTCTAATACCAGCATCCATTGGAACATAAATATGATCCTTGTTTCTCAACATGTCTGTCTCAGCAATTCTAAAGTTCTTAGCCACTCCAGCTAGGACGTCCCCCCGGTGCTTCTCTAACTGAGGATCATTCCTCTAAGCTTCTTTTACCCTCTCAAGGAGCGTACACTGAAGAGTAATATTGGCAATCTACCCACGATGAACTCTATTTCTAATAAGGCTTAGGCATTGATTAGCGTGCTGGGAGGGCATAATGGGTATATATGAATGTTTAAATAGTTAAATGTGTGACTATGTGGCATGCATGATTAATATGATTATATGAATATGTTATATGCATGTTTATTAGTATTAGATATGCATGTGGGCCCTTTATAGCTTATAAGGGCATATTTGTAATTTTGGCTCGTTAAGGGCATAAATGTGATTATATGTGATAAATTGTTGAGACCATATTATTATGTGGATATATTTGCAGTGTATGGCTCGAGACGGTCCTAGTGAGCAGATTAGCGAAATAGTCACAGTGGGGTTTAATACCTGGCTCGGGGGGAAGCCTAGGGGTATTTTTTGGAATTTAGAGGATATTTTGGGATTTGTAGACATTTAATAAGTATTTGGTAATTAAATAGACTCGATGAGATTAATTGGTGAATGTTAGGAACACTTGAGGAATTAGCGGGAACCGAGAGCGGAATGACCATTTTACCCCTTAGTACCCTTAGAAGATTATTGGCTTAAATGGGCATAATGGTATTTTGTTTAAACAAGGGATATATTCAGTAACACTCTTAGGAATAGTCAGAAAGTAGTGGAATACTCTCATCTCTCTCTCCCTCTCATAGTTTCTCTCTCTCTCTCTTTCACTTGTGCGTGGAAGTTGAAGGAAAATCACAGAAGGAGGGTTAATGTGATCAAGCTTAGGGAAATTCTATGGGGAAATCTTGAGGAATTCAAGCATCAAACCAGGGAATTCATCTGGGGAACTTGGGGGTTTAAGCTAAAGAGTAAGAGGCAGAAAGCTTGTGGAGATTCAACAAGCAATTGAGGTAAGTTCTTGTCCCTAGTTATGTTAAGAAATTTTGGTTATTTTGGTGGAATTAGACTGGGTTTCTAGGTTATAAGTTATTGTTGAATTTAAGTGTTAGTCTCAATATTATTGTTGTGGTTTTGGTGTTTAAATTGGGTGATTAAAAGTCTTAAACTTGTAGCTAAGCTTGGTATGGGTTGGGAGGATTGTTAGGATTGTAGTTCTGGGAAGAGTGAAGAGGAAACCCATAAATTATGGGTGTGAGGGGGCGCACTACGGCCCAGCTCAGGGGCGTCGCGGCCCGTGTGCCCAGAATGCCTTGGATGGCTCTTTGTTTTGGGGGCACGCCGCGACCCTAGGGGACAAGTTGCTACCCGCCTCCACCTGGTGCTTTAAGATTGAGCCTCTGACTTGGGGGCGCTCCCCGATCCTTAGTGTCAAGTCGCAGCCCGCCTGGGGGTTTTTGCCTTAGGTCAGTTTCTAGAATTGGTAAGGCTCGGGGGCTCAAACCTAGGAGCTCAGGACAATTTCTACTACTCGGTTTAGTAGAAATTGAGGTCACAGAGGCTAGTTTTTCTCTCCTAAGTATTTATTTGGATTAGGTGATTGATGATTACCCATTGGCCACTGTGACTAGGTTTATCGCCAAGGCTTAGGACTGAGGATCGTGCTCGGGACCATTTTGTATCCTACGCTCGGAATTCAAAGTAAGAAAACTGCACCCCTATGTGGTTGTGAATGGGACTAAGATTCCCAATTATTGATCACTTGTACTGTGTGTTTGTAAGATTGATGCGATACACAAGACTGACTGGCCTAAAGGAGCCGGGGCTGACTGTAAGCGAACTGAGCGCAGCCCAGCCTAAGTGAGCTGGGCCTAGCAAGATCAACAGGGGCTCGGCCTAAGTGTGCCAACCATGACTATTTGAGAACTTGAGATTATGTGTTTATCATTTATTAGTTTAATATTCGTATTCTATTTTAAGTTTGAATGAGATAAGCTTGATCGAATGTTCTTATTACATATGTTTGTTGTTTATGGTTTTCTTGCTGGGCCTTGGCTCACAGGTGCTATGTGGTGCAGGTAAAGGTAAAGGGAAGCTGTACCAACCATGAGTTGGAGAGCTCTAGGGGAGGAGTGTACATAGTCAGCTGCTCGACCGCCACGGCCAAGGGAAAGTACAAGGACATAGGCCTAAAATTTGTATTTTTCCATTATAGTGGTTGTTGTTTGTATTAAAACTGTCGAGGATTGTAACTATCACTTGTACCCTATTTTTTTTTGTTGGGATCCCATGTCTCAATGTCGGTTTTAATGAAAATTAACTATTTATGTTCAAAATCTTTTAACCCTAATCTGATGGTTGACCTTAGGATCAAGTTTTTAATCCAATGACTTGATTAGAAAGTCTTGCACTATTTCAACTACACAGTGTAACAGTCTTGGTTATCCAAGGCGTTACAATTCCATCTCTGATCACATTCTCTGCCAATTCCTTGGATATATGCTTTAGGCAAAACAATTGTCTCGGACCTCTCCGACTCAGAGCATCTGCTACCACGTTGGCTTTTCCTTGATTACTCCAAACAACGTCTCTACCTCATATTTAGATCCTTCTGTGTGAAAAAGTACTTCGAACATTTATGGTCGGTGTAGATCTCACACTTATGCTAGTATATATTCAGTGTGAACACCACCGCTGCTAACTTTAAATCATGAGTAGGGTATCTTTATTCATAATCCTTTAGCTCTTGTGAAGCATAAGCAATCACCTTCCCAACCTACATAAGAACACAACCTAACCATTGTTTCAATGCATCGCAATAAACCACAAACTTCTCTTGATTTTAAGGAGGACTCAATACCGGAGCAGTGATCAATCGCTGCTTCAAGTCTTGAAAATTGTTCTTGCATCTGTCAGACCAAAGGAACTTCAAGTTCTTGCGGGTCGACTTCGTAAATGGTGTTGCAATTTGTGGATATCAGAATATTAGTTGCACAAGGCCCCGCCTCGTGACCCTCAGAATAAAGGCTCAGAATTCAAATAGCCAAGATCGGCCTTGCACCCTGCACCAAAGGCCTCGCAAGGCATGTGCCTCTCTTATAGAGCCTCTCTTTGTGCACAAGTTCACGTAGGATCACCCCTCAAAACTAACGACGCATCTCGCACTGAGGGTCCCAAGGAGGCGGATATGTCTTGCTAATAATGGACCACCTCGCGCCAAGGCCTCGCAAGGCACAACCTCGCACTCGCATACCTTCATCTCACGCAAGCGTCTTGTGGGGGCATGACCTCGTGCCACAAGCTTCTGTCTTGCTCCACAAGTGTGCGTCTTGCGCGAGGACCTCGCGAGGCATGGCCTTGCACCACGGTGTCTCGTGCGCATGAGCCTCGCGTACCACGGCTCCATCTCGTGCGCAGGGGCCTTGCACCATAGCATCACGTGCGCAGGAGCCACTCACACCTCGACATCTCATGCTCAGAAGCCTCTCGCACCACGACTCCATATCGCGCGCAGCGTCCTCGCATCACGGCTTCTCGCCCGCAGGAGACTCGAGCACCACAGCTCCACCTCGCACGTGGGGGCCTCGCACCACGGCGTCTCGCGCATAAGATCCCCTCACACCAAAGTGTCTCGCGCACAAGAGCCTCTCGCACAACGACTCTGTCTCGCGCGCATGGGCCTCGCACCATGGTGTCTCGTGCGTAGGAGCCTTGTGCACCACGGCTCTGTCTCACGTGCAGGGGCTTCGCACCATGACGTCTCGCATACAGGAGCCCCTCGCACCATGGCGTCTCGCGCACAGGAGGCTCTCGCACCATGACTCCGTATCGCACGCAGGGGCCTCCCACCACGACGTCTCGAGCGCAGGAGCCCCTCACACCATGACATCTCGCGCGTAGGAGCCTCTCATACCATGGGCCTCGAGAGGATCTTGCCTTCCATTATCCTTGGGGTATTAGCTTTCATGAGGACTCGAAAAGACTTCAACGTATAAGGGGTAAGATAATAGGAAGCACGGAGAGGATGGATACCCGCGCATGACCAGAAGAGCACGTACATGTGAGGGATGCACAAACAAGTGGTGAACCTTGTCTACTCCACGTATGAAATAAGTATGGAGGTAAGGCCCTGAAAACCACAGATGATAGACCCTATCCCCACGCCAGACATGTAGTGGTCGTACGCGCAAGGTACATGATGTGGTCCTTCCCAGCCAGCTTTTTACAATGGTACTAAAAATATAGAGGAGGTACAACCAGGTACTAGAGTTGAGGTACACCCGCAGATCCTTGGTGTGTGTTGGAGCCGACCACCACAATCTTGGCACCACTACCATCTGTAGGCTGTATATGTAGGGTTGTGTCCCCAGGGACCACCATGTACAATGAGCCAATAGTCCTCTACTATAAATATGACCTCCCTACACCTGAGATTGGGGGGAGATTCAGGGAGAATTTTGTAACCAGTTATAGCTAATGAAAACATATACTCAACATTCTCTCTATTTTTCACTTTAGAGTTCTAGCATTTACATTCTATGTTCTTGCAATCATAAGGAAGTTTGTTTGAAGTTTAGTCAGTTTAAGTTCACTTCTTTTACAATTCAAAAAGTTCTTAATTTAACTTAGTTGATGAGTTCTTACTGTCAATAGTTTAGCACCGTTTGTGGGAAGGATAAGTGCCAAGCCACTATTCTTCCATTTTTTTTTGGCAGAGAAAGATGCCAAGATGCTCTAAGTGACTAAGAGAACCACGAGAGGTTGAGGTCCACCTCGATGGAGATCAGCTGAAGGTCTCCATGAAGAATCCTCCACCACTGAAAATGTGGATGCCCAAAGGAGCCCAAGGTTCTTGAAGATGAAAGGGAGGCTTCGTCCCCAGCTGTTTAGCTTGATGAGAACTGTTCGAGATCAGCGGCTGCTCCCACGAGAGATGCCAGAGAGTTTCCACCCCCAAGGCCACCACAGGTGCCGAACTCCGGCCAGCAAGATCCGAGTCCATCGATGCGCAGGCTAGACAAGAGTCCTTGAGTACATTCCATAAGCTCGAGCTCTAGGTCTCAATTTTTTGAAGAGGAGATACGCGAATTACACAGGAAGAACCAAAGGCTAGATACCATCTTAGAGAATATGCAAGAGGTGTTGAATGGCCTGCTACAGGGAAAATCAAGCATGCCTCTTCCATGACGAAAGCAAAAAGGCCAAGAGGGTGTAGAAACCACAGTCCATGTGGATGATGGGAGGACTCGACTCTCCACTAGTAATACCCCTCGATAAAAGCAGCGTGAACGTCCTGGACAGGTGAAGCAGCCCAAGAGGCTAGAGTAGAAGAACAACGCTAACCCTCATAACGAAGTCGAAGTCACTTCAGGGGAAACACCCTCAGACTTAAGGGATAACTAAACAAGAAAAGGATGAATGAGAGGACTACACCTCCTATGGCTCCTTAGGAAGACAAAAAGAAAGGAAAGGCTAACACATCCAACATGAGAGACTCCTTGAACAAAAGGATACAAGACCTAGACACCGAAATGAAGAGCCTCAGGAGCAAGATAATCACGCATCTGGAGGGCAAGCTGTCGATGACAAGCTCGATTATGAATCATCCTCCATTAGGGAAATCCAAGCCGTTCGGCTCCCAGACAACTTCAAAGAGCCTCACATGACCCCTTATGAAGGAAATACGGATCCCAAATACCATCTGGACGCGTTCAAAGACCTAATGAAATTGAGAGGAATTAATAGCAAGGCCATATGCCACTGCTTTGCTGTCACGTTAAAGGGATCTACGTACAAATGGTTCAAAAGACTCCGACCAAGGTCCATCAAGTCTTGGCAATAATTTTCTGATGAATTTATCCAACAACATCACCCCGTGCGAGATTAGACTGACATAACTAGCCTCGCTAATGTGAAACAAGGAGAAAACGAGAGCCTAAAGAGTTATATCCATAAGTTCAATATGGAGGCAACCAAAGTAGGAAGCTTGACCCGTGGAGAATTAAAAATGGCCATTACGGCCAGAGTACACCCGGGTAGTAAGCTGTGGGATAACATGCTTAAGAGGGAGTTCACTGACTTAGACAATTTCTACGAATGGGCACAGAAGTATATCCATGTCGAAGATGGTCATGAGAGCCTTAAGGCCAGAAAAAGCAAGTCACCTCCAAAACCCTAAATCCGTGAAGGCCTAAGTTGCGCAAAGAAAAAAAAGGGTCTACAAAGGGTCGAGAAATGATCGGCCTCAGAAGCCTCAACGCATTGATGAACGCAAACAGGCCCCCTTCACCTTTTACACTAACCTAACACACGCTAGGGAGCATATCATCATCACAAAATAAAATTAGGTCCCCTTCAGGAGGCCCCCGCCAATGAAGAAAGATCGATAAAAAAGAGACCCCAATAAATATTGTGAGTATCATAAAGACATTGGCCACACCACCGCAGAATGCACTCATTTGAAGATAGAAATCGAAGAGCTTATACACAGGGGACACTTGGGTAGATACGTCCTCAAAGAAAACCAAAGACTGGAAGAAAGAGTACCATCACCAAAGGCACGAGATGTAGCTCCAAAGGTGCAAGGAGAAGTTAGGACCATCTTCGGAGGGCCAGGGTTCAGAGGTGAATCGAGGAAGGGGCGAGACAAGTATGTCAGGGAAGTCAGGCGAAGTCTACCTCCATGCGTCTTAAGTTTGGAGAAATGCCCCCCAAAGAGTTTTAAGGGGGAGAACGAATGGATAACCTTCACCGAAGAAGGCACACGGGGTGTGAAGTTTCCTCACAATGACCCCTACATTTTGAATGTACAACTTGCTAACATGAGGGTGCATTGGGTCCTGGTGGACAATGGAAGCTCCATAGACATCCTGTATCGCCCAACTTTAGAGAAGATGGGACTGAACATCAGGCACCTAAAGCTTTGCAATACCTCCCTATATGGATTTACAGGAGATTCGATACAACCTATAGGTGCAATTGAGTTAGCCTTCACCATGGGAGAACAACCCAGACAAACCACCTTAATGGCAAACTTTGTCGTGGTAGACTGTGCTTCGGTCTTTAATGCGGTATTAGGAAGACCCTCCCTAAGAGAATTGAAGGCGATAACCCCAGTATATCACTTGGCCATAAAATTCCCGACTCCTAGGGGGATAGCGAGCATGAAAAGGGATCAGAAGGAAGCGAGGGAATGTTATAACACATCCCTCCACATAGCCATAAAACAATCAATGCCTATGGCAATGGTAGTACATGGAAGCACAAACCCACACGAATTGGACCCATGGGTCGCGAAGGAACCTAGGGATGAGCTAGTAGAGGAGTTGGAAGAGGTCACAGTTATGAATGTGCCGTTGAGGGAGTTTAAGGTAGGAAGAAACCTTCCGGATATCGTGAAGGCAAAGTTGGTAGAATTTCTAAAAGTTAACCTCGATGTGTTCGCCTGGAGTCATGAGGACATGGTGGGGATAGATCCATGAATCATGTGCCATCACTTGAACATCGACCCAAAAGTAAGACCTGTGAGGCAGAAAAGGAGGGTGCTAGATCCAGAAAGATACGCAGCCCTGAAACAAGAAGTTGACAAGTTGAAGGAAAATGGGTTTATCCGAGAAGCATTCTACCCAGTATGGGTATCCAACCCAGTTTTAGTCCCGAAGCCCAATGGAAAGTGGAGGACTTGCGTTGATCTTACTAACCTCAATAAAGCTTGCTCTAAGGACAGCTTCCCACTTCCTAGGATAGATCGGTTAGTAGACGCCACGGCTGAGCACGAGTTTCTCAGCTTCATGGATGCATATTCCGGGTACAATCAAATACCCATGAACCCGACCGATGAGGTGCACACTTCGTTTATAATAGACAAGGGGCTTTATTGCTACAAGGTGATGCTTCTTGAATTAAAGAATGCAGGTGCTACTTATCAAAGGTTGGTAAACAGAATGTTTGCAAATCAGATATGAAGAAATATTGAAGTATATGTAAATGATATGTTGGTAAAGACAAGGATGGCAGAAGATCTCACAAGTGACCTCGATGAGATGTTTGACACCCTCTGAAAATTCAGAATGAAGCTAAACCCGCTCAAGTGCACCTTTGGAGTTTCGTCAAGGAAGTTCCTTGGTTTTATGGTGAATTCCCGAGGTATCGAGGCCAATCCTGACAAAATCATAGCATTATTGGAAATGAGCCCACCACGAACCAAGAAGGAGGTGCAATGCTTGACAGGGAGAGTAGCAACTCTCAATAGGTTCATCTCCAGATCCACCGACAAGTGCCTCCCTTTCTTCAACATCCTAAAAGGGAACAAAAGGTTCACTTGAGATGAAGATTTTCAGGAAGCCTTCGCTAGGCTAAAGGAACACCTCGAAAAACCACCCCTTTTGGCTAAGCCAGAAAAAGGGGAAAAATTGTACATATACTTACCAGTGTCAGAGCATGCTATAAGCCCCGCCCTAGTCAAAGGAGAAAAGAAGCATCAACAACCCGTATAATATGTCAGCAAGCGGTTAGTAGACGTAGAAACCCGGTACCCAGAAATAGAAAAGTTAGCATATGTCTTGTAGTGGCTTCGCGAAAGCCCAGGCCCTTTTTTTACGCTCATGCTATCGAAATCCCATTTGCATCAAGTCTTGCACAAACCAGAGACTTCAGGAAGGTAGCTAAAATGGTCAATTGAGTTAAGTCAGTTTGCCATCATATATACCCCAAGGATCTCGGTCAACAGGCAGGTACTAGGGGATTTTATAGTCGAGTTTGCCTACCGACCCCATGAGGAGGGAGAAATAGAAGGGAATGAACTAACTTGCAGAGGGGAAAAACAGCTTGAAGAATGGAGCCTCCATGTGGACGGGGCGTCCAATGAAGGAGGTGCCAACGCTAGCATAGTAATGACAGGACGTGAGGGACATAAGATGTATTGTGCATTAAGATTCGGATTTGAAGCTTCCAACAACGAAATAGAATATGAAGCACTCCTAGCTGGCCTGCGACTAGCCAGGGAGCTGAAGGTAACACATTTGCATGTCTTTAGTGACTCACAGTTAGTAGTATTTCAAGTGAAGGGCGAATATCAAGCTAGAGGCCCAAAAAATGGCTGCATATCTGGCCAAAGTAAAAGGTTATTTGGATCAGTTCGAAAAATACACCATAGAACATATCCCAAGAGAGCAAAACACGAATGCTAATGCTCTTGCGAAACTCGCCTCTACCCGAGACGAAGACACACTTGAGTCCATCCTTGTCGAATACCTTTCCAGGCCAAGCATAATAGAAGAGGAGGTTCACATGGTCAATACTCCTGAGGAGTCATGGTCCACACCCATCTCGAGGTACTTAAGTGATGGAACGTTGCCTTTGGACAAAAAAGACGACCGTAAGCTGACTTACAAAGCCGCCCAATATGCCCTAGTAGATGGAGTTTTGTATAAAATAGGCTTCTCCACCCCGCTCCTACGATGTTTAGACAAGGAGGAGGCTTTGAAGGTTCTGCAAGAGATACACGAAGGAGAATGTGGAAATCATGCCGGGGGGCAATCCACAGCTAAAAAGGCCATACGACAGGGGTATTATTGGCCTGCCATGGAAAAGAACGCAATCAATTTTGTGAGAAGATGCGACAAGTGCCAACGACATGCGAATTACCCCAAACAATCGCCAAATGAGCTGGTGAGCATGACCAGTCTGTGGCCCTTCGCTGTGTGGGGGATTGGCTTGATTGGCGCGTTACCAACAGGAAGGGGGGGAGCGAAGTATGCGGTTGTAGCAGTCGATTACTTTACTAAATGGGTTGAAGTAGAGCCTCAAGTCAATATAACGGCTAAGCAAATCACCACCTTTGTCAACAAGTTTATCATCTGCAGGTTTGGAGTACCCTACAAGATAATCTCTAACAACGAGACCCATTTTGAAGGGGGATTATTCAAAGAATATTGTAGAGAAATGGGGATCAAGAGGAGTTTCTCTGCTGTAGTACACCCGCAAGCCAATAGACAAGTGGAGGCCATCAACAAGATCCTAAAAATGTACCTGAAAATAAAATTGGAGAAGTTGAAAGGAGTCTGGATCAAAGAACTGCCCAATGTGTTTTGGGCCTACAAGACCACCCCCCATTCCACTACTGGAGAAACAACTTTCGCCTTAGCCTATGGGTGCGAAGTTGTTCTTCCAATAGAAATGAAAGTCAACTCCTTCCGTATACAAGCATCCGATGACTAGGCTAACCACGTAGCAGTGGCTGAAAATTTGGACCTGTTGGAGGCGAGGAGAGAAAAGGCACAACTGAGGTTGGCAACATACCAGTAGCGGACCTCAAGATACTATAACTGAAGGGTGCGAGAGAGGACATTCAGGGTCAAAGACCTCGTGTTAAGGAAAGTTCTGCCAAACACTCGTGACCCGGGGGCAGGTGTACTAGGGGTTAACTGGGAAGGACCCTACCAAGTTGCCCAGGTGGTGCCCCCTTAACACCTACAAGCTGGCATGTTTGGATGATACCATGGTACCCAGAGTGTGGAACGCAGAGCACCTAAAAAAATAATATTAGTAAGACCTCGATATCTGAGGCAAGATTATTATTGCTTTGTCTAAACATGCAAGTTTAAGTGTCATAGCTATGAATTAGAGGGGTAACTTAGATGCCCTGGTATGAAGTAGGAACATTATTTCTATAGATACCTATGTACTCTCCTAATTTTGAATGGATGTGTTTCTTATCGGCATGTCACACTCCTCACATCTAACTCTTGGGCACCTATCTTCAATTAAAATTATCAAAATGCATGAGCAAAATGATCAAAGTGTCTGAGGAGATAAATCTCACCAACCACTTGGAGGGCAGAGCATATAGCCAAAAAGGGTCCTAAAAGAGACCCTTGTAAAAATAAAGAGAAATAAAGAAGAAAACCTTGCAAAACATCTCTTGAGTTCACAAGGATTAGTTACCCTTATGATCATCAAAATAGTTAAAAGGTTCTACAGGAAAAACCTCATAATGAAGGCTGAGACCTCCACGAGAGGAAAGGCCTTAGGGAGAGCATCCACCAATAAGCCTAGAGCGGCCACTAAGCTTTCTAGCCAAAAAGGGTCCTAAAAGAGACCCTTGTAAAAATAGTACTATGCATAATAATGAGAAGGACGCTTCTCACAAGAAATAATAAGCGCGCACAAAAATATATAAAAGGATGAATATAACCCAAAGGGTCAACATATCCTTACAAATAAAATCAAGGTGCACCAAAGAGACCATCACTACTGGTCCAAATAAAGTGTCGACAAGTTATTAGAAAAAAAAAAAAAGAAAGACCTATCAAACCCCTTTGACTAGGCTCAAAAGGACCTTAAGCATAAAGAAACAAAAACAAATGATCACATATATATATGAAGAAAGTCGTTATAATGTTGTAGGATAAATTCGGCACCAACCACAACAAGACTTAGAAAAGTTCCTGAAGGAAAAAGAAAAAAAAAAAATAAGACCAGGAGAAACCTCTCCAGCATAATAAGGTTTGAATAAGCATACAACCAAATTGAAGTGAAAGATAGAAACTGTAGAAATGAAATCTCAAGGCCTCCCGCCGCAAGCATTCCACTCGGCCACCTTAGCAACGGCATGGTCACCGAAGGAGGAGAAGTCGAAGCCAAGATTCTGCCTCCACACTCCGTATAGGGTGCGCTCCACATACTTATATTCAACCTATGCCAGATTGGCCTCCAAGAGTGTGATCTTCTCCAGCAACGCCTCGGCCCAAGCTTCTGTTCTCCTCTTCTTTTTTGGATGACAAAGAGGCCTTCGCTAGGGCTTTCTCCAGCTTGAGATTGGCGTCAGCAAGGTGTCCCTCTAGCTCTTGAACTCGGGCTGAAAAATGATCCCTGTCAGCGTTGGATGAAGATAAGTCCCGCGCCAAATCTATAAGGCATTGAGCCACCAGAGAAGTCTGCAAGGAAGCAAAAAAGTGAGCAAATAGGGAACCTAAACACACAAGAAAGAAGAAAGAGACCAATGTAAGATACATAAACTCACCCAAGTAGTGTAGTGCAGAAGGGTCTCCCCAAGCTCCGCCATATTGAAATTCTTGAGACCTCTCCACTCGGTCTCGGGGATATCCTTGGCGACCTGGGTATACCGTCGGACGTAAGGGGCCGATGTTCGATTCACCCAGGATGTCCCCTCCAAATCAGGAACATCTGAGTGAGCAGGGATAGATGACCCACTCACTGAGCGAGGGGAAGGCTCGGGAGCATTAAATGAAGGATGCCTGGAATAGCCTTGAGTAGCAGGAGCGTGAGGGAGACTGTCAAACTTATTGTAGGATGGCAGAAAAAAGTGCCCTTGTACGAATTGTGGACCGTGAGAATGAGAAGTCATGCCACGGTCCACAGAAGCAGAGGAAGGGCATCCCCTTGAGGCTGGAGATAGCAGAGCTGGATGCTTGGATTCAAGAGAAGTCCCCTCAGGCACCCATTCAACACCACCCTCGTCTGAGTGAGTGTCTACCAGAGTGGCCTTCTACTTTCGCTCAGAGATGTGCCATAGTAGGTCAGGCTTTGAGACCCTGGATAGACCATAGTAATTGAGGTTGGCCACAGTAAAGAGATGGGCAGCCATTTTCGTTGCAGGGTTTGCATCGAGGAAGACATCTACTGGTGCTGCCTCCGACTTAAAAACGTCGGGGATACTAAAGCTCTCTGAACAATCAACTCAGTTATCAATATGAGTATAAGTTCCAAAATAGAAAACTCAATACAAAAGGAAAGACTTGGAGTACTTACTTGGGGATGAGCGGAAATGTTCGCGGATAGAAAGAGGACCTTTCACAAAGAAAAAGTCATGCTTCCAGGAACCCAGTTAGACACAGAACCCTCTCTCAAGGAGACCTGAGAGTTGGCTTTCTGTAGGAAGTAGAAGCCTTTGGATTTAGGGGTGGGCATGAGATTGTACATAAAATGCACCTCTTGGGCCGTGGGAGCATGACCGTTAAGCTTCACAAATGCCATATATAGGCAGCTTAAAGTCAACCAGCTATTGGGTTCCAGTTGAAGCGGAGCAAGGTCGAAGTGGTTAAGGACCATGACAAAGAACGGGTGTAAGGGAATGGTCCCACCCACCTTCAAGATGTGCTTGCTCATGGCTATGTAGCCCTGGGGGTGATTATCAGCCCGACACTTGTTGTACGTACAACTTGTACTCTTTGCTAATGTGGTACTTCTCGGATAACCCTAATAGCCGGTTTTCTAACACGTTGGAAATGATGGTGGACACCAACAAAGGACCAGAGTTCGACTTCTCAGGAGCCACCTGCCGTCTCATTCTCTTTGATATGTCTGCAAAACCAAAGGAAAAAGGTAAGATCAAAACATGGCGCTTTACCCTCCATTTTTTTCTTCTTGCGTGAGTTTTCCACCGAGGCATCAAGTGTGGAAGCATTGAACACGGGTGGATTAAAGACAAGGGTTGAAGGGAGCCAGGGGTGACCTGGGGGCTACTATAGGGAGAGAACGGGACAGGAGGTTCAGGAGGGAGGTTTCCCTCCATGAACTCCAACTCCATTTGTAGATAAAAAATATCCACTCTAAGACTTGCGATGTGGTCATTGAGGTCAAAGGAGAAAGGGACTCCATCACCCCTTAAAACAGAATCTAGCTCGCTCTCCACCACCTAAATTTTATGCCTAAGCTTGGCCATGCCCTCAAGGTGGCATATACGGGCCCTCCTCAAGGTGTCATAGTCTTGGTAAGGGTTTTTAGCGAGGGACCCCGAGTCTGAAGATAAGTCTACAAACTCGACCCCTGGAGGAAGCTAGACGACCCTGCACATGCCATAAAACCATGTATTGTTAGTAATAGGGGTGCAAGTGTAAGTGGAAAGGGTGCTACAAAACACAAAGGAATAAGCTCAAAACCTAGAGACACAAGTGCTCGAAACGACCAACTTCGGGGTACAAGAGAGGGTATATGTGCAAGCGGGTGCATATATGTGGACTAGCTCACGAAGATCTCCGGCCAAGACAACCCATCCCAAGTAATGCTAATTCAAACCCATTGAACATAAGAAAGGAAGAAAGTGTACCTTGACCTGGTAAAATAGCGCATCGTCGCAGTTGAAGAAACACCAAGGGTCGAAAGTACACGTCTGTAAAATGAAATGAGAAAGGTGTTTTAGTCTGCTAGCACCTATATAGACATTTACAAATATATAAAAAAAATAAGGAGGAAAGAAAGCCAAAGTTCCCTTGTGAGGGATGGAACCAGTTACCTCTTGGAGGATGTGAAGACACATGTACCACCAAGCTAAGAAAATAAAGTGTAGTAATTATGCTTAAGATGAAGATCTATTTATAAGAAGCTCAAACTCATCCTAGCCGTTGAATCCAATGCTTGATCTATGGTCCAAAATGGAGCCAAACATCTAGATTCGTGAAGCCAAATGATAGGCTCACATTCAATCTCAAGGGATCATGTGGATCACCACCTCCAAAGTGTGTTTTTATATGCCACCAAAGCAAAGAAACACACCAACACCACCTATGCTTTGAAGACACCATATCGAAAAGTCTAACGGAGCGCCTAAAGGCCCTCCCATAGACTAGGGGCAAGTGTGGATGTCAGAATTTTAGTTGCACAAGGCCCCGCCTCGTGACCCTCAGAATAAAGGCTCAGAATGCAAATAGCCAAGACCGGCCTTGCACCCTGCACCAAAGGCCTCGCAAGGCATGCACCTCTTTTATAGAGCCTCGCTTTGTGCACAAGCTCAAGTAGTGTCACCCCTCAAAACTAACGACATGTCTCACATTGAGGGTCCTAAGGAGGCAGATATGTCTTGCTAATAATGGACCACCTTGCGATGAGGCCTCGTGAGGCACAGCCTCTCGCTCGCATACCTTCGTCTCATGCACGCATCTAGTGGGGGCATGACCTCGTGCCACAAGCTTCTATCTCGCTCCACAAGTGTGCGTCTCACGGAAGGACCTCGCGAGGCATGGCCTCACACCATGGCATCTTGTGCGCAGGAGCCTCGCTCACAACAACTTTGTCTCCCGCCCAAGGGCCTCGCACCACGGCGTCTCACGTGCAGGAGTCTCTCGCACCACAATGTCTTGCGTGCAGGAGCCTCTCACACCACAGATTCATCTCGCAAGCAGGGGCCTCGCACCATAGCGTCTCGCTCATAGGAGCCTCGCGCACCAAAGCTCCATGTTACGCACAGGAGCCTCACAAAATGGTGTCTCATGCGCAGGAGCCCCTCGCACCAGGACGTCTCATGCGTAGGAACCTCTCGTACCACGGCTCTGTCTCATGCGTAGAGGCCTCGCACCATAGCGTCTCACGTGCAAGAGCCTCATGTACCACAGCTCCATCTCACGCGTAGGAGCTCCTCGCACAATGGCGTCTCGCGCACAGAAGCCTCTCGCACCACGGCTCCATCTCGTGCGTAGGGGCCTTGCACCACAGCGTCTCGCACGCAGGATCCCCTCGCACCATGACGTCTCATGTACAGGAGCCTCTCTCACCACGGGCCTCGGGAGGATCTTGCCTTCCATTCTCCTTGGGGTATTAGCTTTGATGAGGACCCAAAAAAACTTCAACGTGTAAGGGGTAAGATAATAGGAAACATTGAGAGGATGGCAACCCGTGCATCACCAGAAGAGCACGTACATGTGAGGGATGCACGGACAAGTGGTGAACCTTGTCTACTCCAAGTATGAAATACGTATGGAGGTAGGACCCTGAAAACCACAGATAACAGACCCTATCCCCACACCAGACAAGTAGTGGTTGTACGTGCAAGGTCCCTGACGTGGTCCTTCCCAGCCAGCTTCTTACAATGGTACTAAAAATATAGTGGACGTACAACCAGGTACTAGAGTTGAGGTACACCCGCAGACCCTTGGCATGTGCTGGTGTCAACCACCATGATCCTGGCACCACTACCATCTGTAGGCTGCATATGCAGGGTTGTGTCCCCATGGACCACCATGTACAGTGAGCCAATAGTCCTCTACTATAAATATGACCTCCCCACACCTGAGATTTAGGGGAGATTCTGGAAGAATTTTGTAACCAGTTATTGCTAATGAAAACAGATACTCAACATTCTCTCTATTTTTCACTTTAGTGTTCTAGCATTTACATTCCGTGTTCTTGCAATCATAAGGAAGTTTGTTTGAAGTTTAGTCAGTTTAAGTTCACTTCTTTTACAATTCAAAAAGTTCTTGATTTAACTTAGTTGACGAGTTCTTACCGTCAACACAATTCTTGAGACCCTTAAAAAAAAATGCCGGTAGTACCCAGCCAAACCGAGGAAACTCCTAATCTCTGAGGCATTCTTAGGCATTGGCCAGTTTCTCACTGCCTCTATCTTGGCTGGATCCACCATAATCCCAACCTTACCCACAATATGACATAAGAATGTCATCCGAGGCAACCAAGACTCACACTTCTTAAATTTTTCTCATAACCTATGCTCCCTCAATCTTTGTAGTACCAAGCAGAGGTGATGCTCGTGCTCTACCTCCGACTGAGAGGAAACTAGTATGTCATCAATAAAGACAATCACAAACTTGTCCAAGTAATCTTTGAACACCTTGTTCATCAAATCCATAAATGTTGCCGGGGCATTGGTCAATACAAAGGACATGACTAGAAACTCATAATGCCCATACCTGTGCGAAAGGCTGTCTTTGGGATATCCTCATCTCTGATCATCAATTGGTGATAACCAGATCGAAGATCAATCTTTGAGAATACTGTCTTACACTACAACTGGTCAAATAAGTCATCAATCCTCGGTAGTGGATACTTGTTCTTGATAGTCAACTTATTAAACTCCTTGTAGTCAATGCACATTCTCAACGTCCCATACTTCTTCTTAATAAACAACATAGGCATGCCCCACGATGAAAAGTTGGGTCTAATGAATCCCAAATAAAGTAACTCCTGTAATTGTACCTTCGATTCGGCCAGAGCCATCCTGTATGGTGCTCTAGATGCTGGTTCTATCCTTGGCGCCAACTCAATGACAAACTCAACCTTCTGATGTTGCGATAACCCTAGTAGGTCCTTTGGAAACGCATCTAAGAACTCACAGACAATTATGGTCACTGCGGTATCCACTACGCTCACTAGGAATCCTATGCAACCTCCTTGCAATAGGTCTCTAGCCTTCATTGCCAAGATCATAGGAATGCGAGGCCCATTCACACTACCCACAAACACAAATGGGTCCTCTCCCTTGGGCTCAAAGGTCACAATCCACATTTCACAGTCTATGGTTGCCCCATACATGGCTAACTAATCCATGCCCAAAATTTTATCAAAGTCTTCCATAGTGAGCTCAATCATATTCCCCGGTAGTAATGACCTAACCCATCTCATAAAGACTACCAATTCCTCGGTAGGCAATAGAGGCCCAAATCCCGCAGCATAAAAATCACAATGTCTACACAATCTATCAATCACTCTACTGGATACAAACGAATGCATAGCAGAAGAGTCAATCAATAAAGTATAAGGAGAACCAGCGCTAGAAATCAGACCTATCATTACTGAGGGACTAGCCTCAGCCTCTGATTGCATCTAGGTGAACACTCGAGCTAGAGTCAAGCTGTCCGCCTTCTTTGGTTCTTCATTCTTCAATCTTGGACAATCCTTCTTGAGGTGCCCAACCAACCCACACAAAAAGCATGCCTTCACTCGACATTCCCCCAAATGATGCCTCCTACACCTGGCACACGCAGGATAACTCCTCCAAGCATCATTGGTACTCGGGTAGCGACCTTGAGCACCCTAGTAAAAGTGTCTTGGGTCTTCCTCTTTCGGTCACTAGGGCCTCCGCCCATACCAGATGTCACAAATGGAGGTACTATCCTCCTGGCATCTCTCCTAGCGGCGATCTCGCACCAAATCTTGTCCTATGCACCCTCGGCAGTAAGGGCCTTACTCCAGGTACTGAGGTAATCCTGATATCCCATGCTATCAAGGGGTTCAATCCTTGAACAAATCTCTCTCGTAGTAGCTTTGGTTGGCACCAAGTCAGATGCAAACTTGGCCAACCTATCATACTTCAGGGCATACTCAGTCACAGTTATATTGCCCTGAACTATTTTGGTAATCTCATCCGCCTTTGCAGTTATAATTGCATCATTATAATACTTCTCATTGAATAATCCCCTGAATTCCTCCCAATTCATTGTAGCTACTGTAACGCCCTGGATAGCCAATACCATTACACTGTGTATTGTAAATAGTGCTAGACTTGCTAATTGAGTCATTTGGACATAAATGTGTAACTAAATATTAACAGATTAGGGTTAAAATTTTTGGCCAAAGGAATGTATAATTTCATTAAAAAGGTTAAGTTCGTGCATGGGATCCCAAAATAAACATTTAAATAGTCATTTACAATTCAAAAGGATGGTTAAAACACAAGCTAGCCTAAGCGGTAGATTGGGGTTTGACCCTAGTTCTTCTGTGAATTCCCATCCATGGTGGTCTAGCAAGCTTCATATGTACACGCCGCCACCGAAGCTCTCAAACTCATTGTTGGTCCAGCTTCCCTTTTCCCTTACCTACACCACATAGCACCCGTGTGCCAAGGCTCAGCAAGAAAACTTAAACATACACATAAGAAGTTAATAACATATTACAGAATCATAAATATCATGCCTAGTAGTAATAACCCCACTCGAGCATGCATTCAATCTAGATAAGTGACTATAGAGTCACACTGGGGCCCGTTGCCCTAGATACAGGACTATGGAGTCAACCTAGAGCCCGTTGCCCTATTTTTTATATAACCAGCCTTATGGCACAATCATAGCACTTTATTTTCCAAGCGAACATAGCGTCGATCAAGCATATACCATGCTCCTGGATAGGCCTAACCATATCGGCCTACACTCAATGCACTATTACCGCCCTTGACTTGTAAGTCAAGCCTTTCAGCGAACACTCATCGCGCTATTGCCGACCTTGAGTTATAAGTCAAGCCTTTTAGCCAGCGCTCAACGTGCTATTGCCGCCCTTAACTTATAAGTCAAGCCTTTCAGTCAGATAATACAAACAAGCATAAATCATTTAATAATTATCCAGATACAAAGCACTCAAGCATAATTGATCAAATAATCATAGGCACAATCATAATTGTAATGCCCTACTACCCAGGGATCATTACACTGTGTATTTTAAATAGTGCTAAACTCGCTATACGAGTAATTTGGCCATAATCGTATAACTAAATGTGATTAACGGTTTAGGGTTAAAATTTTGGTCAAAGATACAAAAGTTTCACAAAAATGGGACTGTATACATGGGATCCCAAAATACATTTAAAAGATTAACTATAATAAACGAGTTACAATTAGCCGACCTAAGCGGAAAAATAGGGTTTTACCCTAGTTCCTCTTTAAACCCTCAACCATGGTGGTCAAGTAGCCGCATATGTACACATCGTTACCTAAGCTCTCCAACTCAAGGATGGTCCAACTTTCTCTTACTTTTACCTGCACCACATAACACCCGTGAGCCGAGGCTCAGCAAGAAAACTTAAACAGGCCCATAAGCAGTTAACAACATATATGCAAATCATAACAAGCATGCCTAGCAGTTTTAACCCTACTCATGCATGCATACCATCATATAAATGACTACAGTGTCATATGGGACCAATTTCCCTAGATAATTGATCAATGAATCATATCGGGCCCAATGCCCAAAATACATGATTATGGATTCATACTGGCTCAACGACTTAGGATATGGGACTAATGTGTCACGCTAGGGCCCTTAGCCTTGTCCTCTGTATAACCAGCCTTGGAACTGGCCCAGCGTACCTGGTACTTTAGTTTTCTTCGACCCATAGGTCGGTCAAGCGTATAATGCGATCGTGGTTAGACTAAACCATATGGACCAATGCTCCACGCTATTGCCATGCTTGACTAATAAGTCAATGCCTTACGACCAGCACTCCATCGTGCTAATGCCGTCCTTGACTAATAAGTCAATACTTTACGACTAGCACTCACCGTGCTAATGCCGTCCTTGAATAATAAGTCAATGCTTTACGACCAACACTCACCATGCTAATGTCGTCCTTGACTAGTAAGTCAATGCTAGGATATGGGACTAATAAGTCACCCCGGGCCCCATTACCCTATCCTTTGTATAACTAGCTTTGGAGCTGATCCAGCGTATCTGCAACTGAGTTTTCCCCGACCAATAGATTGGTCAAGCGTATGATGTGCTCCTGGTTAAGCATAACCATAACGACCAACGCGCTAGTGCCGCCCTTGACTAATAAGTCAAGCCTTTTTCAATAAGATAATGCAAACATGCATTCATATGTCAAATATCCAGATATAAACCATTCAACATGCTTAATTAGGTTATGGCGTTTCTCGCTAAATCCTCCACCTAATAAGCTTATAATATTTCCTATTATCGCTATGACTTGATCCTTGCTTGAATCCGAGTCCTAAAACTTGAGTTTCCTTCGAAAATGTGAACAGGCGTCAAAAAGAGAACGGGAAAGAGAGAACGTACTGAACGTTCTTTTTATGTTTCTAACAGGTTACTTCGAGCTTAAGTAACCTCAAGCAAATCCAATTGCCCGGGGTCCCAAAAACACCCCAGAGAGTAAAATAGTCAAAATTCCCATAATTTCCTTCTCATCTCACTAACTCCCAATATATCATCAAATAATCATTATCATTACCCAATAACCTGGTAATGTACTAAATACCCAATATATCCCTTGACTCACACCGAATCAAATATGGGTCCCGTTGTGACTTTCCCACTAGCTTGATCCCTAGGATCGTCTCGTGCCGAGTAACCCAAATATATCCACATAATAATGTGGACCCACACATATATCACATATATGCCAAATATATCCATAACGGGCCAATTTATGAAAATTGCCCTTTTAATCAGAAATGAGCCCACATGCATATTTAATAAACCTAAACATGCATATCAAGTCATATTATAATATAACTCACATAATCATGTGAGTTATAACAGAAGCCTGGCCATGTGTGGCCATATATATGTCACATAATCACATAATTTCCATAATTTGCCATCCTGGCCCCCTAATCAAGGCCCTAAGCCTTAGTAGGAAATTTTGGACGTTACAATAATCATGCTCATTCACAGGGGCCCGAGCCCTAATAGTAACCCAGGGTGCAGTTTTCTTACCTCTGGTCCAAGCACCGGATAAATAAAAATGACCCTCAAGTTTGATCCCCTTCTGAGCCTTAGCGGTACCCTAGTCACACCAATAATAAAATAAATACATCCATATCGAGTAAAGAAAGGCTTACGGACCGAGTCCTAGCCTTCGGGGCCTCGAATTCAACTAAACCGAGGTAGAATCCTTCCCAAGCCCTTAGGTTTGAGTCCTCGCAACTCTAAACCTCACATGGCCATTCTTAACCATTAGCGACGCGGCACACCCATGAAGGGCCGTGACGCACCCCAAAGCAAAGAGCCCTAGCCCTGTTTTCACTGGACACGAGCCACGACGCATCCCACCAGGTGCTGCGGCACTATGGCAGTTCAGAAGAACCTCGACGCCCCTGAGTTGATATGGGCCGCGAACCCAGATTTCCAACATTTTTCTCCTACCCAAAATCCTCCAAATTCATCCTAAAGTTGTACCAATGTCAAAACTAAATCCCTAAATCTTTCCCAAACATCTTAAGCAACATATAATACCCAAAAACTTCATCAAAATTCCATTAACACCAAAAATCCCATCTTGAGCTTCTAAGCTAAAAAAAAACAAAGAACTCAAACTAGAAATTCACAGTACAATAGAGTTTAAACCTTACCTCAATTGTGTAATCACGACCCCAAGCTGCCCCTAACCTAATTTATGCTCATCCAATCTTCAAATTTAAGCAAATTCTCCTCAAATTCAAAGAACCCAAAAACCAACTAAGAGAGAAAAAGAGAGCTAACGAGAGAGAGAGAGAAAGAGGGAACCGAGTGTTTATCTGACTTCTGAAGGCTTCTACTAGCCTAAGTCTATCCAAGGTTAGGGAAAAGACCAAAATGCCCCTAGCCTTAACTTTAGTTGTTTAATGCCCTCAATGGCAAAATCATATTTTTCCACCATTTCCCACTAATCTCAATTAACACAATATTTCCCAATTAATTTCAATATCCCCAAGTAATCACCAAATAACTTCCCATTACCCGATAAATCCCGATAATGTACTAAATTACCAAAATAATCCTAGGCTCACCCCGAGCTGGGTATTTGACCCTGTCGTGATTAAACTGCTAACTTGCTCACTAGGATCGCCTCATGCCGAATAACTCAAATATCTCCACATAATAATGTGGTCTTAATCACAAATAACATATATTTACAAATACACCCTCAACGGGTCAAAATTACGAAAATACCCTTCTAATACACTTAAACATGCAAACACAATCATATCATAATATAACTCACATAATTCACATAACAATATACACATAATTAATCCAATTATTGTCCTTTTGCCCCCCTAATCAAGACACTAAGCCTTATTAGGGAATTTGGGACGTTACAGCTACATCCCGAGTTTGGGATACCACCTCCCACAAGATTCGGACATCATCCTGTAACATGTACATGGCGCAGACCACTCTATCATCTCCTACTACCCCCATGAAGAACAGGATAGAGGTGATCATACTCATCCACTACTCAAGTCGCAGTGGGTCTGGCTCTGCCTCAAAAGTTGGAGGGTGTTGTTTCCTAAGTCGTTCGTAAAGAGGCTCTCATCCATTTTCAATTTTTGGCTATCCCAGAACTAGTACTACCACTGGCGGCAGAGGTGGGGCATCATTCCCTGGCAGACCCTACTGCCTAAGCTATCTAATATCTTCTTCCTGTCTATGTAACCTTGCTTGCATTTCAGCAAACATATGCTACCAGTTCTCAGGGACTGGCGGAGGGTTTTGACCTTGATTAGCAGCGAGCGTACATATTCAGCCATTCTTGAAGAACCTATAAACCTTGGGAGCTCTGATACCAAGTTGTAACACCCTACTAATCCAGGATCGTTACACCGTGTGTTTAAAATAGAGCTTAACTCGTTAAGCGAGTCACTTGGACGCAAACATGTAATCAAGGTTAACCAATGACTTATGTATAAAAATTTTTGGTCAAAAAGTAATACTTTTCATTAAAAGTTTGAGTACATACACGGGATCCCAAAAAGAGTTTGCAAGTTAAATACATATTTGAAAAAAATACAAAAGTAGCCGGCCTAAGCGGAAATATAGGGTATAACCTTAGTTCTTCAAGATAAATCATGTCTGTGGCGGTCGAGCAGGCTGCATATGTACACATAGCCCCTAGAGCTTTCCAATTGATGGCTGGTTCAACTTCTCTTTGCCATTACCTGCACCACATAGCACCCGTGAGCTAAGGCCCAAGAAGTAAACCCCATTTAAACATAAACATATAATCAATAGAATAAGCATCATAAACAGCATGCTTCGCCATTATAATCAAACTTAAGCAAGCATACAGATCATTTATGTGGCCTCATTGTCGAATAAACACGTACCGCACTCCTATAGTGGCCCTGCTATAACTACCTACATTACACATACTTATTGTTGATTACTGCTCTCTAGCAAAACATTCCAGAAAAATATAAACAGATATGAATCATGTATACATCAAAACATATACAGTTCAAAGACATTTACTTTTAAATAGATATTCAAAACATGGTTATAACCATATTCGATAACCGGGGCCAATGCCCTAAACCTTTTGCAAGTTCGAGTTTTCTTACCTTGGGTCCTGTTCAAGTAGTGATACGACCCCGAGGACAATCCCCTTTTCCGAGCCTTGCGGTAAACCTAGTCACAACATATACCCTCATTAAGAACTAACCCCGCACACAAACTCCACGATTATTCACTAGCTCTCGAGACTTCCAATTCCACCAATCCGGGTGATAGAACCGTCCCCCAAGGCCTGAAGCTTTTCAAAAAACCTAAAAAATAAACCATATTCTGAAATAGTAACAATGCAGGGGCACCCAGAAGCACAGAAACACCTAAAAAAATTCTCTACTTAGCGAAGGGGCGCCACAACGCGAACCCATAATTCTGCGTTTCCATTTCTGCGTTTTCTCTGACCCAAACTCACCCAAAACCGACCTGAGCCTCCAAAAATCATCAAATCAAGTTTTCTAACCAGATTTCAAAGTAAATTTGACCCAAATATAGGTTACCCAAGTTATAAAGAACCCATAAACAACATCAAAACAATCAAAAACCCAAAAACACCAAGAATCACAATCTTTCAGCCTTGAACTCAAGCTCTTACTTTCAAATCTGAAATTCAACATTAGCCACCATTCCCAGCTGTAAATAAATCTTTCCAACAGTTATAAATGGGCTCCTACCATTAATACATCTAGTCAAACAACTTAGAACTCTAGAAATTTGAAAATCACACTAAATCTTCAAGCTCCTATCCAAGAACGCCAAGGAAGAAAAAGTGAGAAATCTGACCTCTTTCTCTAAATTTCGAAACCCTAAGTCGATTGTGGCTTTGGACAGCTACTAATGCCCTTCCAAGAACTTGAATTCACTTCTCAATCTCTGAAACAATGATAATCACTAGCTAAAACCTTCTCCTTAGACAACCACTTGAAGAGCAACACAAAAGGGATATATTGAGTGAAAAACAAGTGTAAGAGTGATATGCCTTAGTACTTAGTCCCAACCTTACTCAGCTCAATGATCAAAAAGACCATTTTTCCCCTAGCCTATACTTATCCTTAAAACTAAGCACAAAGGCGATTTGGTCATTTCGTTTCAATTCCCGTTAAAATTCAAATTTCACCACCAATTCCCAATTAAATCATCAATCCGAATTAATCTCCCAATCAATTCCATTTACCGAAAACTCCTGGTAGTTTTCCAAATTACCAAAATACCTGTAGGCTCACCCCGAGCGGGTATTTATTCTTGTTGTGACTTTCTCGCTAATTTGCTCAAAAGGATTGACTCGTATCGAATATCTCAAATATATCCACATAATAACGTGGTCTCAAACACATAGCATACAAAATTACAATTATACGATCAAAAAGTCAAAATTACAAAAATGCTCTTATTTTTAACAAAAGTGGGTCTTTAAGCACATTTAATACATGTAAACATGCCTAAATAGTCATATCATAATATAACTCATATAATACACATAATCACACATATATTTACTTTAAATCACATAATTTCCATTTATGCTCTCTCGGCACACTAACTAGGGTACTAACCCTTATTAGGAGATTTTGGGACGTTACATGAACCAATATAACCACCCATAATGTTGAGTAAAGAAAATGATAATTATCTAGAATTCAGAGTAAAAGATTGAAACTATAGAATGTGAAAGTATCAACCCTTCATAAATGAAACTATCCCAAAGAACAAATTTTTTATTGGTTGGAGGTGAGATTGTTTGTGAGTTATTAAGTAATTATGATATGCACTCTTATCTAACAGTTTACTTTATGGTTTGTATTTCCTTTGGAAAGTATACGTAATAATTGGGAAAATTTAGGTTGTTAGTGTTCGTGAGATATATATGTATATTGACTTGAACTACTCAGTTGACTGATAAAGAACATTAAATAGACTTAGACCTTGAATATAAATATGAGCATTGACTTGAATATTGGCATGAACAACATGAGTTTTTCACATATGTATATTTGTTGACGGGGTTTTTTGGTAACAAGGGATTTTAAACATCCAACAATAGAGAGATTAGGCTTTTTAATAAAGCGAATAGAAAGAAATGACAGAAAATAAGAATACAAAATGCTCGCATGGTTTTACGTGGTTCAATGGTTAAAATCCACGTAGTCCATGAGTCACTCTTACTGATCTGTTTAGGGCACATGATGAAATTGTTTATGACTATTTCAACAAAAAAATTTGCATACAGAAAGTCGATCCTTTTTTTGTCCATTCCCCTTGTATTTATAGGAGGTTCTCATCGACAGTTTTGGGTAACTGCATGTTAATATGGTAAAATACAAATTTTGGTAACTTCCCATTTACATAAATACACGATTGCCTATTAAGTTTATATTCGTTATATAGGGTAATAAATGCATAATAAAATCTGGGCCTTTATGAGGCATAAGGAGAATCTCCCAGTCTGTTGGGATCCTTCATTGTGCGTCATGGCCAGGCTTCCCCATGCTGAACACATTCCTTGAGCTAGGTACTGTATGACTAATTCAAACTGGGTCATGTTCAGACTTTCACAAAGGCGTTTCGGGCGATGCACACCTCGAACTAAGTTGTTAGCATAAGAGGCAATTTGAAGACTATCTGGTTGTCGTAGATTGTCAAGTTGACTAGAGTTGCTCACTCCAGAGTTAACAAGATCCTCTATGTACACTTTTTTGCGAGTTGTACCTTGTGCTGAATAATTAAGCTCGTATTTTTGGGGTACAACGTATTCCCCCCAAGCTCCTGCTCGTACATGACATCACTTCTGACATGCACAGTAGAAGTTTTTCGAATTCTGTTATGAGAAAACGTGCCCACCCAATCACTCGAGTATGGGACACGTGTCTATTTTTCATAGGCGCCTGTTCGGATTTCGAGTACTATGACAGTTGTCTTGTCAACATTTTTCCACCGTTTGGTTTATTTAATTCAGGTCCTTGGATCTCAAACTGATCTAATCGTGTGGCCTAGATCGGGACCTGAAGTTTTCGTATAAATAGGAGAACCAAGTCTGAGCCCTACCAACTTTGTATTCGAAATTTTCCTTTTCTTTTTCTTGCTTTTCAAAACACTCAAAGCTCTCTGCATTCCCTTGTTTCCTAGAAACTTTCAGTCTCTCACCTCGGATTCCCCTGGTATTTCCTATTCTTCCCTAACCTTCTTTATTTTGTCGACCAAGAAACCAAATTGTAAGTATTATATTTGGTTTAAATTTCATTTTCTTATTTTCCAATAAGTTCTACGAAATTTTCCAGTATTTGTTTCTTTTACTTGTTTCAGTCTGGTACGAATTTATTTTTGGTTTTATTTGTGGCCAAAACTAATAGCATTAGGAATGACTAGGAATAATGCACCAAAAAATGGGCTAGTGTCTGGGTTTTTTGGGTTTGAGAGAGGAATGTTTGCATATATGAATTTGAAGAATTGAGGATGTTTAGGTCCAAATCTAGGTACCTTAAGGGTCATGGTATCTTAGAGTGGTTTTGCATTAAACCGCTTTCTAGAGAGGTACTGGGTCTGACACGCGAATCCCAAAGTATTGGGGTTTCCCAAGGATATGGCACGTGATTTCTGACTGCACGTGCACTCACGTAATAGCATCAAGTGAGAACATAGCTTGTGGGTATCTTAGGTCGAGTAGGCCAAATCTAAAACTCCAAGTTGCCCCGACTTCTTTTATCGAGACAAGTTTATATCTTAGGTCGCCTCTAACAGGCCGCTTTGTCACCAGGAAAATTAAATTGTGGCTAGTCAGAAGAAGAAATCAATGGCGAGCTCATCCTCCCCAAACAAAAAAAAAGATAAGTAGGTCGCCTCTGAGACCCCCATTCCCCACTTTGGTCTAGTGGTGGATAGGCAGGTCGAGGTTGGCCTCGATGCCTTCTTCAAGGTTGAGCACATCGAGTCTCGGATAAAGACATACAACAAGGTGAAGAAAATCTTGCTGAGTCACGGGATCGAGATGGGTTCCAAAATACTTGTTGCCCGCCCTCCATTGGATGGACAGTGGAGTTGTACCCCACTCCAGAACGACTTCGGGGCTTGGAATGATGAGAACCTAAAGGCAAGTTCCTTCCTTCCCCCGGACCAGTACTTCATGGACTTTTTAAACTGCGTTTAACTAGAATAATTCTAACTCCCCCCGAACTCGTATCGACTCCTGGCGGGGTTGAAGTATTTATTTTTGAAGTATGAGTGGGAGGTCCCCATGCCTATCGATATTATGTATTTCTTTTGCCTCAAGGCCAATCCAGAGTCAAAGGGCCAAGGTAATGGTTTCTACATCCTCTCTAGATTCCCCAACACAATCTCCATCATCGATCTCCCCAGCCACCTGAGTGACTTTAAAGAGTGAGTTAAAAATGTGACATTAGCTCGCTAATCGAGGTTTTAGGATAAAAGTGTGACTAAATTGAATTAAAACTTGTTTAATGACATAAAACATAAAGATTTGGACATTCATTGAAATCATAAAAGGTTATACAGTTGGGATCCCAAAATACTGTTTATAAAATCTATTACAACTAAAAAATATAATTATGGTCGACCTAAGCAACAAAGCAGTTCATTACAGCACATTTCCCAACTCATGTGCAGGCTATTACCTTTCCAGCTTGCATCTATACACACCCCAGACCCTGTCTGGAAGCATCACAGTAGAGTACAAATTTCTCATTATCTGATGGCAGACTGAATACTGGAGTGGTGATCAGTCGCCACTTAAACTCTTTGAAACTATTCTCACACCTGTCTGTCCACATATACCTAGTCTTCATACGCGTCAGTCCGGTCAACGGTGTGGATATCTTGGAGAATCCCTCAACGAACTGCCGATAGTACCCTGCCAATCCCAACATGCTACTAACCTCTGGTACACTGCTCGACCTGGGCCAATCTCTCACTGCCTCAATCTTACTTGGGTCCACTAGAATCCCCGCCTTACTGACAATATGGCCCAGAAATGTTACTTGAGGTAACCAAAACTCACACCTGTTGAACTTAGCATATAACTTGTGCTCTCTCAAGCATTGTAGTACCAGGCGCGGATGTTGCTCATGCTCCACCTCTGACTGAGAGTACACCAATGTGTCATCAATGAATATGATCACAAACTTGTCCAGATAATCCCTGAAGACCCTATTCATCAAGTCCATAAAGGCTGTTGGGGCATTGGTTAATCCAAAGGACATGACAAGGAATTCATAGTATCCATACCTCGTGTGGAATGCAGTTTTGGTATGTCCTCCTATTTAATCCTTAATTGGTGATAACCTAACCGAAGGTCAATCTTGGAGAACACTGTCTTCCCCTGTAACTGATCAAACAAGTCGTCACTCCTAGGTAATGGGTACTTGTTCTTGATGGTCAAATTGTTCAACTCTCTGTAATCAATACACATCCTTAAGGATCCATCCTTTTTATTGACAAACAACACTGGAGCACCCCATGGAGAAAAACTCATTGTGATGAATCCCAAATCTAGTAACTCCTACAACTGAATCTTCAGTTCCTTCAACTCTGTTGGAACCATTCTATAAGGTTTCCTAGATACTCCATCCTTGGCACCAACTCTATGATGAACTCAATCTCTTGGTGTGGTGGCAACCATGGCAAGTCTGCTGGGAACACATCGGGAAATTTGCATACTAATCTGGTCTCACCCGGTTTCACTGAAACAACTCTAGAAGTATCTACAATGTTTGCTAGGAATCCTATGCAACCCTCTTGCATTAGGTTATTAGCCTTCAGTGCCGAAATCATAGGTACTCGTGGTCCACTCAATGTCCCCACAAATACAAAGGATACCCCCCCCCCTTTTGGTTCAAAGGTCACCATCCTGGGCTTACAGTCATTCATCACCTCGTACTTTGATAACCAATCCATCCCTAGGATCATATCAAAGTTATCAATCGCTAACTCAATCAGGTCCACAAATAACTCTCTACTGTATATCTCTACTAGTAATGCTCTAACCCATCTCCTAGAGACTACCAATTCCTCGGTCGGCAACAAAGTTCTGAATCCTCTAGCATACAAATCACTATGTTTGCACAACTGATTTATCACCCTAGCAGATAAAAATAAATAAGTAGCCTGTGAGTCAATGATTGTAGTAAATGAAGAATCGACACTAGAAATCTGACCTGTCACGACGGAAGGGCTAGCCTCAGCCTCAATCTGGGTCAAGGTAAATACTCTGGCAGGAGTGAGGCTGTAGCTCGGCTTCAGTTCTTCTTTCCTGGCTTATGGGTAATCCTTCCTCAGGTGACTAATGCTCCCATAAGTAAAGTAGTCCCTGACCCTGCACTCTCCCTAATGTCGTCGTTTGCACCGGGGACACATTGGGAAACTCCTCTAGTTGTCTCCCCCGCCCTGACAGCCAATGAAGGCACCCCATGCCCTCCTATCTAAGCCAGGAGGAACAAAAGAATATGGGGCCTTTCTCTTCTGCTCACTAGGGCCACTACCTCAGCTAGATCCAGTAAAAGTAGGGACTATCCTTCGGGCATCATGCCTAGTGACGCCCTCTCTCCATATCTGATCCTCAGCCTCCTAGCTGTAAGGGTCTTCTCCACTACTTGTGCATAAGTGGTAGTTCCCGAATCCAGAGTTATCTTGACGTCACAGGCGATCATACCGTTCAATCCCTCCACAAACCAATCCCTCCGTGCCACGTCAGTAGGCACCAAGTCCACCGCGAACTTCGCTAACTGATCAAATTTCAAGGCATATTCTGTAGCCGTCATCCGATTTTGAGTCAAATTAACAAACTCGTCCACTTTTCCAACTCGGACTGCAACACTATAATATTTATCGTTAAAGATGTTCTGAATTCTTCCCAGGTCATAACCGCCACATTCCTCTTCTGGGACACAACATCCCATCAGATGCAGGCATCTTCCCTCAACATATAACTGGCTCAAGCCACTTTCTCATTCCCTTCCACCCTCATGAAATCCAAGATGGAAGAATCATGTTCATCCACTGCTCTACCTGCAATGGGTCTGGCCACCCTCAAAAGTGAGAGGATGCTGCTTCCTAAACCTCTCATACAAAGGTTCCCACCTATTTTACATAGTAGGCTGGGCTGGCACTGGTACCACAGCCTGTGGAACCTGTGGCCCAATGCCCCAAGGAGAGGCTTGTTGCCTCAACTATCGAAGCTGATCCTCTATTCGATGAAGTCTAGCTTCCATCTCAACACATAACTGTTGCCAATTTGGTGGGGCAGGTGGAGGGTCCTGACCCTGGTTGTCATCCTCGGCCATATTTTCGCGAAGTCTGATTGATCGTCGAGGCATTACTGAAATATGCATGCAATCAATGACGTCGCACATCAAGCATGATAACAACATCCAAAACCACCTCCCAATCTCATCAGCCAACCACAATTACCGAATTCACATATCACACATAACATATAACAGTCAAGGGGCCATGCCCTAGCATCAAGCATATATATATATAACATATTCATCATGCTCTATCTATACATTCAGGCATACATGGCAACTTAAACAAGCAGTTAAGCATATAATTCATTAAACACCAACCAACCCTAAGTCGAGCTTGTCACTGGAAGCGAATGTACATGTTCGGTCTATCTCCAGGAACCATAGACCTTGGCACGCTCTGATACCCAGTTGTAATGCCCTACTTCCTTAGGGTCGTTACTATGTGAGTTAAAAATGTGCCATTAGCTCATGAATCGGGGTTTTAGGTTAAAAGTGTGACTGTATTGAAGTAAAACTCATTTAATGACATAAAACATACATATTTGGACATTCATTGAAATCATAAAAAGTTATATAGTTGGGATCCCAAAATATTGTTTAGAAAATCTATTACAACTCAAAAATATAATTACGGTCGACCTAATCGACAAAGCAGTTCATTACAGTACATTACCCAAAATAACCTTGGTCGTGGCAGCCAAGTAGGCCAAACATGTACTCGTCGCTCCACGCTCTCCTTACTCATGGTTGGTTGACCTTTCCTTTTCCCTTACTTGCACCATAGAGCACCCGTGAGCCAAAGCCCAGTAGGAAAGCTCAACATATATCATATCACATATCAATCCAACCATATAATACATAGAGGCCTACGCCAACCCAGGGGCTTTACCAGGCTTTGGGTTCGTAGTCTTCTCTGAGTGGGTGGATATAGCACCCTAGGAGGATCTTTCCCTAGCGGCCTGCACTCAGCGTGCTCAATGTCGATCCCGGCCCCTTGCCGTACCCAGATTCTTGCCCTTTTTGGCCTTCGTCGTTCTAGGCCCTCTCCGTTCATTCATAAATATGCATAAGACAACATAAAATACACAAATATTCATACATACATTAAACATAAGCAATAGGATTGTGTCTTGAAATACAAACAATAGGGCCATGCCCAGCTCTATGGGTACAAAGCTTTCTTACCTGTGTCTCGAGCTGTCTGAGTACTGCGATCCTGAACACAGTCCTCTAAGCTAAGCCTCGTTGAGAACCTAGTCAAAACACATTCATACTAACCATCCATCAAGCCTTAAACCAATTAATAATTTCATAATATTAATCCATCCTCTGGGACCTTGAATCCTACAAAACCGGGTAGAAGAATTCTTCCCGAGCCTTAACATTTTAATTCCCGAGCCTAAAACCTGCATTTCCCCTTCTTTTCTATTTTGAGTCGCGACATGCCCTCTAGGGCCGCGGCCCGCTACAAGTCAGAGGGCAAAGACCTCTCTGCTAGGGGACACGGGCCACACCGCACTAAGTCTTGCGCTTGGGCAATGTCAGGGCTCCCCAGGCCCTTTCGCACACACAGGCCACAACACCTGTAGAACAAGGTCGCGATGCGAATCCCAGAAACCTAGAAACCAGCCATGCATTTTACAAGATAACCCCCTTGAAACTCACCAATTTCGAGCCTTAATCCTAGAATTCAGCCTAGGATTCATATCCAAACAACAGAATTGATACAAGCATCCCAAAACTCAACAAAAACCTCATCACAATCTAAGATCAACATTTAAATTCAACCAAACTTGAACCTAGGCCATCATACCAAAAATTACAGCAAGATACTTAGATAATTCAATATAGAATTCTTACCTCTGTGATAGTTTCGTCCATAGCTAATTCCCTAAGTCTTCAAGCCTGCTTTCCCCCAACAAATTCCAGCCTTGAATCCTCAATTTTCTAGGAAACTTCCTTCAAAATTCTCAAACCACTCCAAGGACCAAGAGAGGGAGAGAAAACCGTGAGATAGAGAGAGTGTGAGAGTTTCTGTTTTCTTCTAAGTGACTTTAGAGTCTCAGCTGCCTAATTCTATCCCAGTTACCTAATGACCAAAATGCCCATATGTCTATCCTAAATTCTTTAATGCCACCAAGGGAAAATCCATCAATTGCCACATCCCGCTAAATCTTGAGTGTTTCTATAAATCCCCATTTTTAATCCCCAACATACTTAAACAATCTCTAAATCATTACTCGTTGCCGAGTAATTCTTGAACATCAACAGTCTTCCCAAAATACTCATGGGCTCCTCTCGAGCCGGGTATTCGACCCCATTATGACTATTTAGCTATTCCGCTCCCTAGGACTGTCTCGGATCGCACATCATAAATATATCACCACACCCTTGTGGTATCAATCACAATACACACATATATCACATTTATGCCCTCAACAGGCTAAAATTACAAATATGCCCCTAATAACCAAATGGGGGACCGCATGCACATTTAATTCACCTAAACATGCATTTCTAATCACATAATCATTTTATTCACATATTAGCATAATTAAATCAATGATTGCCCTCTCGACACGCTAATCAAGGCCCTAATCCTTATCAACAAATTTAGGATGCTACAAAAAGACATATTTTTTTTTATGTCCATCAGGATCAAGAACTGCGAGTATAAATACTTCAACTATCCTCGTAAGTTTCTTAGCCTTTTGAATTCATTATTCAAATCCTTTATTTTTTCTAATTAATCATTGATTCTGATCGAGTTAATGTCTCGTGTAACTATTTACAAGAGGACAGAGCAACTACTACATTGGGAGGTCAATACAAAACCTTGGCCAATCGCATTTCCCAAGAGAAGGATTGCAGGGCAGCTGTAAATGATGCCACGATGGTGATGTGTGGTTTGATCAAGTAAGTTCAGGCCTTGAGGCTGAGATTTTGAGCTCTAGTCGTTGAGGAGGAGGTCACACCTTTGGAGCGTAAGAGGCCTACTGAGAGGGCCCTGAGATTTGATGAAAGACAAGGGCAAGTAGAGTCGGGGGCAGTAGTCAGCACCTCTGGCCAATGTATTAACGAAAAGAACATAAACCAAGTTGTTGTCGAATTTATTTTGGCTCGGCATGACCCGAGACGAGTCGTGAGTTGCCATCATGAAAACCTAGATCTAGATATCACACTTCAACAATGTCTGGATCAACTAGTAGTCTGTCATGACCTGTCTCTCCTAAATACAATGTAATAGTAGACAACGCCTTTAGGTTCAGGTCAACCATTTTTAACTAGTACGGGACCAACCTTCTAACCTGGGAGTCCATTCGTCAAGGTAATCATGCATTTGGCATTTCCCAGCCCGAGTATGAAACTAGCTCGGTTGAGGTGCTCAGTCTTAGTGAGCCTCGCAAGATAATATTTTTAGATTCACCCCTCCTTCGGCCATTTGTGAATTAGAGGTCGAGTCCGTCCCAAATCAGAATCTGAAGCTAGTCATATTCGTCTCCCCCTCTAGCTCAGAGGGTAGGGTTTTCTCCTTACTGCTTTTTATTATCTTGACCCATTCCTTCGATCATACTCTTTTGCTCTTTCGCCTGCAGACAAAAACATGGACCTAAAGAGTGTCTTCAAGCCTCCTGGAGCCAGATCTGGGCCTGTCAACAAGAGGCAAAGAACATCAAAGAAAACCACCTCCGGAGTTGGAATTGTCACTGGAGCTAGCTCTACCCAGAAGGAGCAGCAACCAAAGCACACACAAGAGTGGGTTACAACAGTTACCATTTTGATACCTCAAGTTATACAAGGCGAGGCCCCGTCTGTGTAGCTTCCTATTCGTCCACTTGGGTCGGAAGGATTCTGAAGGCACTTTGCGGGTCCCTCAAAGAGATAACAAATCATCTCGTGGGCCATGCCAATTAGATGAACATCAAGGACCAAAGATCCATAGAGGAGCATTTCCTGAAGAATGTACTGGAATCGGCTTTGGGACTGACTCCCACTATAAGTTATTCCCCCTTTTTTTTGCAATTTTTTTTAGTTTATCTCCTTTTCACAAGCTAAACTTGTTATATATATATATTTTTGCAGTCTTATTTAGCTCAAATCCACGGCATCGCCGGGATCTGAGCTCAAAGGAACGAGGCTACGGCCACTCTGGAGGCTACCTAGGACAACGAGCAAATCGCCAAGGGGTAGGTCATTGAGGTGAGTCAGCGTCAAGACCAGCTGCAGGTCCAGATTGACGGCCTCAACAAGAAACTTGAGGAAGTTGACGTACTTAAAAAGAGGATGTCCGACGATGAGAGAGAGCCAAACAGAATGCTGAGAAGGCCAAGCAGGATGTTGCCGAGGCAATGACTATTTGGAGGAAATGCTTTATCATTGTTGGGCAGACAAGTAAGAAGGAGACTTCTCATTCTTGGACGTGGCACTTTGGGGGAAATACCTTGCAAATTTTGAGAACCGATTATCGCAAAAGCCCTCTGAGACCGTAGAGGCTTCTGGGTTGCTGAAGTGGGTGATGAAGAGGTGATGTCACATGGGCAAGTTGTCGGAGCTCAGTGATGTCTAGGGCGTCCTTTGTTTTATGTTTCATTTTGGGTTTTTTGAAGCCCTTGTAATTAAACTTTCAAAAGTTAAGACAATTGCCTTCGGGCTTAGTTTGAGGTTATTTTTCCTTGATTTATTAACATACTTTCATTAGTACATGTTTATTAATTTCTGATCTAATTTTTGTTCCCCTTTATCTATTATTTAGCCATGTTTATGAGCTTTAAAAAAAATCCTTTGCATTTGCATAGTCGTAGGGGATAACTTTAGATTAATATTTAGCGTGATAGCTATACTAGTTAATTTTGGTCGATGACCTGGTTATATCCAGGAGTTCATTCGCCTAATATCATTTACACCTGTTAAGAATCAGATCTCAGATCTGGTCATATCAAGGATTACCTAGTTGAAATCTAGGTTTCTTTTTACTTTGAATTTTCTTAACTTAGTTCGCATTTGGAATTTCTTCGAAAACTCGAGCTTTAAAAAGCTATAGAGTAATCAATTTTCTAAATTCTAAGTTGCGCAAATTTTTTATCTAAATTTGTTGAATGTTTCAAAGACTATTAGAGGGTTATATGTCCCCAAGCGATCATAATTTATAAATATTCTAGATCGCTTTTACATAATCAATTCATGCTAAATTATAAGGATAAAATGAAAAAACTAGCCCCACATATAACATACATAGCAACCCTTTATTATTCAAATTTGAACAAAATGAAATGGCTTTTATAAAGAAGCCTTTCAAGGAAGAAAAAATTCTAAAAATATTAAAATCTAACAAAGTTGTCCTATTACTGATAGTATTTTTTGAGGTGTAGAACATTCTAGGTCTGTCAGACTAATTCTCCACTTAACTGAGTTAGTTTGGAGGTTCCTTCACACACGATTTCCACGATCTGGTAGGGTCATTCTCAGTTCGGTCCCAATACACCATCTTTAGGATCTTTGTTCGCCAAAAATACCCTACGGAGCACTAAATACCCTAATTCTAGTCTACATCCTTTAACTTTAGAATTAAAATAGTGACTAACTCTTTGCTGGTAATGGGCCAGCTGTAATTGAGCCTCTTCCCACCACTCTTCAATTAAATCCAGGGATGCATTAAGCAAGTGGTGGTTCCGATCCTGGTTTAAAGTTTTCTACCTATGCGACATCACCAAGGCCTTGACTGGGAGCATAGCCTCACTCTGAAAGTTAAAGAGAAGGGAGTGTACCCAGTAGAGGGGCGATGTGAGGTCCGGTAGGCCCAAAGTACTTGCGGGAGTTTCTCGGACCATAGCCTTTTAGCTTTTTCTAGTCGTTTTTTAAGCTTTCCTTTAGGGTTTTGTCTACTGCCTTGACCTGTCCATTAGCTTGATGGTATGCCACTGAAGAGAAATTCTTGTTTATATCGTACTTCTTGCAAAAATTTGTAAAAAGGTCACTATCAAATTGAGTTTTCTTGTCAGACACGATCTTTTTTGTGAGTCCAAAACTACATATTATGTTTTTCACGACAAAATCTAGGACTCTCTTCAAGGTTATATTCGCTAGGGGCTCGACCTCAACCCACATAGTAAAGTAGTCAATGGAAACAACCGCATAGCAAACTCCTCTCTTTCCAGGTAGCAACGAGCCGATAGAGATGGAGCTTTATTTTAACTTTAATTAGAATTTTATTTTTGTTATGAACAATTTTAAAATTTTAGTTTGTTTTTGTTTTAGAGATTTTAGATTTCTATTTAAAGCAAGAAAACTAATGTATAGAAATTTTAGTTTATGATAGTGATGTGATTATTAATTAGAAACTTTCTATTTCTATGTTGCATGAACAAGGTTTTGGTATTTCTTTCAATAATAATTTGATTGTTATCTCAACATCTGGTATTGAAATCTGTCATGCAAAATCTTATGATGAACTGTATAAACTGAAGGCTAAAGAATGATCAATCTACAACTCTAAAATGTTTAAAGTTGCTAACCAAGTTCTATTAAACGTCAAAAGAGTGATTCTGATAGTGAAACATATCTATGGAACTTAAGATTGGGGCATATTGGTTTGGATAGGATAAAAAACTTAGTAAAGGAAGGTCCTTTAAGAGAATTAACTGTTGGTTCTCTTTCAATTTGTCAATCATGTCTAGAAGGAAAGATGACCAAAATACATTTCTCTTCTAAAAGTTCAAGAGCCAACGAACCACTTCAACTTGTACACACTGGCGTGTGTGGTCCACTTAGTGTACAAGCGAGAGGAGGGTTTGAATACTTCGTCCATTTTATTGATGATTATTCAAGATATAGTTACCTTTAATTAATGCAAAAGAAATCTGAAACTTTTGAAAAGTTTAAAGAATTCCAAGCAGGACCTAAAAAGAAATTAGGTAAATCACTAAAAGTTCTTCGATCTGATCGAGGATGAGAGTTCTTGGATTATGAATTTGAGGACCATTTGCATGAGCATGGAATTCAATCCCAACTTACAACACATGGAATGCCACAACAAAATGGTGTTTCAAAAAGCTGGAACAAGATGCTATTAGACATGGTTAGATCAATGATGAGTTATTCATCATTGCAATTGTCGTTCTGGGCTATGAAATTCAATGTGCACTGTACATATTGAAGGTTGTTCCATCCAAGTCTATCCAGAAGACACACATGCTAAAAGGAAAGACTGGAAAGTTGGACTCATGCATTGAATTGTGCATGGTTATATGGTATTACAAAGAAACTAGAGGTGGTATGTTTTATAGTCCAAAAGAAAACAAAACATTTGTATCGACAAATGCTACTTTCCTTGAATATGACTATATATATTACCATAAGCCTTGTAGAAAGGTTGTACTATAAATTATTTTAGATCAAGTAAGTAGATCACCAACTGTTCACAATGAACGACATGAAGAAGTCACAAGTTCTAGTTAGAATAATAGAGAGCTTCAACGTAGTGGGAGAGTTGTCAGACAACCAATTCACTATGAACACGTAGTTCAAATGCTTGTGTCTGACACAAACAAAGATGATCCATTGACATATAGAAATGCAATGAGAGATTCTGACAAAGAAAAATGGCAAGACGCCAAAAACCTAGAAATGGAATCAATGTATTCCAATTTCGTCTGGATTCTTGAAGATGTACCAGAAAATGTTAAACCTATCAGTTGCGAATGGATATTCAAGAAGAAAAGATGAGTGGATGGGGAAGTGGAGACTTTCAAAGCTATGTTTGTAGCCAAAGGCTATACTCAGAGAAAAGGGGTTGTTTATGAAGAAACATTTTCTCTTGTAGCCAAGCTAAAATCTATTCGCATACTCTTGTCCATAGCTACTTCCATGGATTATGAGATATGACAAATGGACATTAAAACATCATTTCTGGATGGCAATCTTGACGAGACCATCTATATGTCTTAACCAGAAAGGTTCGAAGTCAAACGTCAAGAGCAAAAGGTTTGCAAGCTTCTTAGGTCTATGTATGGACTAAAAAAAGCTTCAAGATATTAGAATCTGAGATTTGATGACGTAATTAAAATGTATGGCTTTTAGTAAGACATTAATGAACATTGTGTCTATAAACAATTAATAGATAACATTTGGTTGTCTTAGTTCTTTACATTGATGATATTCAGCAGATTGGAAACGACGTAGAAACATTAACAAAAGTAAAGAAATGACTACCTGAGCAATTCCAAATGAAAGTTTTTAGAGATGCAATCTATGTTCTGGGCATCAGGATCCTTCGGGATCAACAAAAAAAACTATTGGCACTGTCTCAAACAACTTATATTGATAAGGTACTAGAACGTTTCAGTATGCGAAATTCCAAGAAGAGTGATATGCCAACCCTTCATGGAATTATCATTTCTAAACAACAATGTTCTAAGACACCTCACGACGAAAAAGATTGAGACAGTATCCCTATGCCTCTGTAGTAGGTTGTCTAATGTACGCCATGTTGTGTACAAGACCTGATATTTGTTACGTAGTAGGGATAGTCAGTCATTATCAATCTAATCCAGGATTGAATCATTGGGTTGCAGTAAAGAATATTCTCAAGTATCTTAGGAATACTAGAGAATATATGCTTGTATATTCGGGTGGTAACCAGAACCTCACTGGTTTCACTGATTCTGATTTCAATCAGACATAGATAGTCAAAAATCAACCTTTAGATTAGTGTTCACACTTGGTGGAGGAGTTGTAGTATGGTGTAGTGTCAAACAAACCAGTATTACAGATTCTACCAAGGAAGTCGAATACATAGTGGCCTGTGAAGCAGCTAAAGAGGTTGTGTGGCTCAAAAAGTTCTATTCTGATCTGGAAGTTGTTCCAGACATGGATATGCCACTGGTCCTCTACTGTGAAAACAGTGAGATAGTAGCTAGCTCAAAGGAACCAAGGAGTCACAGGACGGGTGTAACACCCTACTAATCCAGGACAGTTACACTGTGTGTTTAAAATGGTGCTTAACTCGTTAAGCGAGTCTTTTAGACTTAAATGTGTAATTAAACTTAATTAAAGGGATAGGAATTAAATTTTTTGGCCAAAAGAATATTACTTTTCATTGAAACACTTCAGTATGTACATGGGATCCTAGAAAAGAGTTTATAAAAAAAATACAAATGTAACACAAGGTACAAAATGGCCAAGCTAAGCAAAAAAATAAACTGAAACCCTAGATCCGTAAAGAAGTCTCGACTGTGGCGGTCGAGAAGGCCACATATGTACATGTCGCCCCCGAAGCTCTCCAACTCCTGGCTGGTCCATCTTCTTTTTGCCCTTAACTGCACCACGTAGCACCCATGAGCCAAGGCCCAACAAGAAAACTCAATTCAACAGAACTGATAATCAACCGAATATACATCATGAATAGCATGGTTAGCAGTTATAATAAAACTCAAACAGGCACATAATATATTTGCGAGGCCATAGAGCTGCACGAGCGCATACTACGCTCTCGAATTGGCCCAACCATAATGGCATGCATTCCACATGCTAAAGCCTACAATGCCTTAAAAGTCGAACTTTCGAGACAAATACAAAGAGATATGCATCTTATATACAATACAATTATACACAGTTCAATACATTCACATATAACCAGGTATTAAAAGCGTGGTTATAACCATGTTAAAAAACTGGAGCCAATGCCCTAATCTCAGTATAGGTGCAGTTCGCTTACCTTGAGTCTCTAATGATTTAAAAAGGTGACCTCGAGTATGTTCCTTTCCTCCCGAGCCTAGCAATAATCCCTACTCACAACACATTGAGAAATTACATCAAAAACTAAAACCAACAAAGAGCTTCAAGACCAAGCCCTAGCCCTCGGTACCTCAGATTCCACTAAACCGAGTAGTCGAATCGTTCCCAAGACCTCTGATTTAGTTCCCCGAACTTGTAACGCCCTACTTCCTTAGAGTCGTTACTAAGTGAGTTTAAAAACGTGCTTTCAACTCGCTAATCGAGGTTTTAGGTCAAATAGTGTAATTAAGCCATAAACAGAGGAAAAACTTTAGAAATAATAATTTCCATAGAAAATCATAAAAATTTTACACTTGGGATTCCAAAATACAGTTTAGAAACATTTACAATATATAAACTGAACCAAGTTGAATAAACGACAAAATCTAGGTTTATTTACAAGCATCTCCCGAAATCCTCTGGCTTTGGCACTAGGCTGGCCAAACATGTACACGCCGCTTCACGCCTGCTACACTCATGGTTGGTTGGCCTTCTCTTTACCCTTACCTGCACCATAGAGCATCTATGAGCCAAAGCCCAGCAAGAAAACCCACAAACAGATAACATATGCAGCACATATATCAAGCATATAAATAGGCCACCAATTGGCTAAACACATATGGCCTAGTCGTCCCAGGCGTTTACCAAGCCCTGGGTTCGCAGACCACACCGTGAGGATATCCCAGGTATCCTTTTAGGGACTCGCCCTGGAAATTGCACTCCACTTGCTCAATGCTGCTCTCGGCCCCTTGCCGTACTCGGCCTTGCACTCAATGTGCCTGACGCCATTCCCGGCCTACACCTTTCCCGGCTCTTGCCGATCATTCACATAATAGCATACATAGCATAACAAGCAAGTACATAATTCTAGCATATTCAGTTAAGGGCTACGCCCTGCAGTTCAAACACAATGGGCTCAGCCCTGCATACCAGTTATATTCAAACACAATGGGCTCAGCCCTGCATACAAGCTCAATGGGAACAAGGGTTTTCTTACCTGAGTCCTGAGTTCTCCGAGCACCGATGTCCCGAGCACAGTCCCCTAACTTGAGCCTCGTCGGAACCCTAGTCACAACACATTAACAACATCCATCCATCAAGTTCTAATCCAATAAATAACTTTGAGCCATAACCCTAACCTCTGGGACCTTGAATTCTATCAATCCGGGTGATAAAATCCTTCCTGAGTCTTAACCATTGAATTCCCAAGCCTAAACACCCTTAAAAATGCAGACTAGCACTAAGAGTTGCAGCCCCACCCTCAAGAGCCGCGGATAGCCTCAAAACAGAGGCTAGCACACCCCTGCAACACACACGGGCCGCGGCGCGCGCACCAAGCGTCGCGACATGCATGAACTCCTCGGCCACACTCGATCGTGCATGCACACGGGTCGCGGCCTTCACCTCCAAACCTAGAATTTTCCATCTTCTTCCCTGCATTTTCCTTAAGCCAACTCATTCAAAGCTTATCTAACAAACCCAGATAATTAACACACACATTCCAGCTCAATATCAACATTAAAACCCCATTAAAATCTGCTCCAAAACTCAACAAAGACACCCAAGAACAGATGAAGTTCTACCCACATGCATAACCCAAAACACAACTGAAATCCCAACATAATCCCCATAATTAGAGCTTACCTTAGCTAAATTCAATCTCAGAGGTTGATCCTCAATCCACAAGCTCCTAGCTCCCAAGATTTCCAAGCTGAATTCCTCTAACTTCTAGTTGTTTACCCCAAGTTCTCCTTAAGCCTCCAAAGAGAAGATATCCACTTGCTTAGAGAGAAAGAATGAGTCGGTTCCTTAAGTGTTCTGTATAGTTCTAAGGTTTGTCTTATTCAACTTATGTCTATGTGGTTACCTCAAGGCTCGGGGTACCAAAACGTCCCCGATGGCAAAATGGTAAATTTCCCCAGTATTCCCTCCTAGACATTCTATCCTAAAATATATCTCCAAATATTTATTTTCATATCCCGATAATCCCATAACACAACTAGTACCCAAATTACCCCTCGACGCACCCCGAGTCCGAATCTCAACCCTGTTGTGACTTTCCGACTAATCGCTCCCCAGGATTGTCTCGGATCGTGCTGCACAGACATATCACATATATATCGCATTTATCACATTTATGCCCCTAATATCCAGACGGGGCCCACATGCACATTTAACTCCACTAAACATGCATCATTATCATATATTCACATAAATCCACATATAAGCATATTAAATCATTTATTTCCCTCCAGGCACACTAATCAAGGCCCTAAGCCCGATTAGCAAATTTGGGTTGTTACAGAAACCCAAACTCAAGATATTTTAAAATCACGTTTAGAACCGCGGCACCCCCTAGTTGCACAGTGGCCCCATAATAGGCTGAGAAGCCCCCCTTAAAAGTATACATTTTGAGTCGTGGTGCCCTACTAGCTGAGAGTTTTCCCTATAAATTTTCTCCATTTTGAGTCGCAGCGCACGACGGTCCGAGGGAAATCCACCCTTGAAGACACTCAAGAGAGTCGCGGCGCTACCGCGAGAAACCCAAAAATTACGATTTCAGATATCGCAAACCGAACCAAATCGCCCCAAAATAGGGTTCTAACCAGTTTCGAGCCTAATCCCAACCACGGTACAATCATACAACCCACACATACCATAGCAAATACCATACATGCCCCAAACTCATCAAAATCCCCATTTTTCCCAAGAACTTCTCAATACAAGAATAACTCAAAATAAAACGGCTAGCAAACCTTAAATTCCTCTGGAAACTTGAATCCTTTAGCTTGATAAGGTCCCTGGCAGCCTCAATCCCCAACAACAAGCTTCAATCCAACCTTGAATTACTTCCAAACTGGGTGCTCTAGGAAAAACTCTTCCAAAAGACTAAAGAGAGCAATTACTTTTGAGGGAGAGAGCGACAAAGAGAGAGAGGGTATATGAGACAAAGCTAAGTGCTTAGCTTATTTCCTTAGTTTAATGGTCCAAAAAGACCACAATGCCCATTTCCTGTGGCCTTGACCTTAAAGCCCCACAAGGGTGTTTTGGTCATTTGGAACTAATTCCCACTATACCTCGAATTTCACTTGAATTCCCAATTAATCAACTAATCCTCCAAATACTAATATCTTTCTCAAATACATCCCATATCTCCAATAATTCCCGGTAATTCACCAAATTACCAAAATATCCCTAGGCTCACCCTGAGCTGGGTATTTATCCCCATTGTGACACTTCTGCGAACTTGCTCAGAAGGACTGACTCGTACCAAAAATCTCAAATATACCCACATAATAATGTGGTCTCAAACATATACCACATAAAATTACATATCTACCCTTAATGGGTCAAAATTACAAAAATGTCCTTTTTAATAGAAACGGGCATATAAGCACATTTAATACTCATAAACATGCATAAATAATCATATCATAATATAACTCATATAAGTCACATATAAACATTCAATAAAATCATGAATATCACAGATAAATCCAATTATGTCTTCCTGAGACACTAATCAAGGCACTAAGCCTTATTAGGAATTTAGGGACGTTTTAACTATCCCCTCCTAATAAAAATTTATTCCTCTAAATTTACTTGAACAACTCAGATTACTGGTCCCACATATCTGACTCTAAATCCTAGGTTGCTTCCTATACCTTGCTATTCCTCCACAATACTTTAACCAGAGGAATAGTCTTGTTTCTCAAGACTTTATCTTTTCGGTCCAAAATCTAAACTGACTGCTCTTCATAGAAAAAATCTGTCTGTAATTCTAGATCCTTATAACTCAACACATGAGTCGTATCCGACACATACCTCCTAAGCATTGATACGTGAAACACATTATTTACTCCTGACAAAGCTGGAGGCATAGCTAGTCTATAGGCTACCTGCCCAATCCTTTCCAGGATCTCAAAAGGTCCTCCAAACCCATGGGTCAACTTGCCCTTCTTCCCAAATCGTTTCACTCCTCTTAATGGTGAAACTCAGAGGAAAACATGACCCCCATGTTGGAAATCCACGTTCCTACACTTAGGATCAGCGTAGATTTTGTGTCTACTATGTGAGGCTAGCATCCAAGCTCTAATCTTTTCAATGGCCTCACTGGTCCTCTACACTGCTTTAGGACCCAAGTACTTCCTCTCACCCATTTCATCCCAATGAATGGGTGATCTATATTTCCTACCATACAACATTTCATAAGGAGCCACTCCAATCTTTGATTGATTGATAGCTGTTATTGTAGAAAAATTCAATCAAAGGTAAATACTTACTCCAGGACCCTTCAAAGTCCAGTACACATGCCCTTAGCATGTCCTCTAGTATTTGATCGTCCTCTCAGATTGTCCATCCATATGAGGATGATATGTTCAACTAAACTTCAACTGAGTACCCATAGCCTTTTGCAGGCTCCCTCAAAATTTGGAAGTAAAAGTGGGGTCCCGATCCAATACTATAGACTTCGGAGCCCCATGGAGATGTACAATATCCTTGACATACAACTCAGCGTACTGATCTACGTTATAGTTTGTCCTCACATGCAGAAAATGAGCTGACTTGGTATATCTATCTACAATCACCCATACTGAGTCATGTTGCTCCACCATTCTAGAAAAACCCACTACAAAATCCATAGTGATGTCTTCCCACTTCCAATTAAAAACCCCTAAAGCCTGTAACAACCTAGATGGCATTTGGTGTTCATCCTTCATCTGCTGACAAATTAGGCACTTTGCCATATACTCCACTACATCTCTCCTCATCCTTAGCCACCAATACAAAAATTTCAGATCTTGATACATCTTTCTGGTGCCTGGGTACAATGAATAAGGAGATGTATGAGACTCATCCAAAATCTCTCGTCTAATAACAACATCCATCAGAACATTTTTTTCTCAACATACTTGTCTCAGCAATGGTGAAGTCCTTAGCCACTCCAGCTAGGACGTCCTCCCAGTGCTTCTCTAACTGAGGACTATTCCTCTGAGCTTCTCTTACTCTCCCAAGGAGCATAGATTGTAGTGTAATATTGGTCAATCTACCCACAATGAAATATATCCTAGCTCTGGTTATATCCTCTTCCAATTCTCTAGATATATGCATTAAGCTATACACCAGTCTTGCACCATTCCAACTCAAAGCATCCTCTACTACTCTGGCTTTCCCTAGATGATAAAGGATCTCACAGTCATAATCCTTCACCAACTCCAACCAATGTCTCTGGCTCAAATTCAGATCCTTCTGGGTAAAGAAATACTTCAAACTCTTATGATCGGTGTAGATCTCACACATTTATCCATATATATAGTGTCGTCGTACCTTCAGTACAAATACCACTGCTGCCAACTCCAAGTCATGAGTAGGGTATTCCTGTTCATACTCCTTTAACTGTCTTGAGTCATATGCAATTACCTTACCATCCTGCATCAGAACACAACCTAACCCCTGCCTCGAGGCATGACAACAAACCACAAAATTCTCTTGATCTCAAGGAAGACTCAATACCAGAGAAGTGACCGATCGCCGCTTAAACTCTTGGAAGTTTTTCTCACATCTGTCTGACCAAAATAAGTTCAAGTTCTTGCATGTCAACTCTGTCAGTGGTGTTGTAATCTGTGAGAACCCCTCAAAAAAATGCCAATAGCATCCCGCTAAACCCAGGAAACTCCTATTCTCTGTGGTACACCTGGGCCTTGGCCAATCTCTCACCGCCTTGATCTTGGTTGGATCAACCATGATTCAGTCCTTACTGGAAATGTGACCAAGGAAGGTCCCCTGAGGTAGCCAGAACTCGTACTTCTTATATTTGGCATACAATTTGTGCTTTGTCAACCTCTGAAGTACCAACTGGAGATGCTGCTCATGTTTTGTCTCTGACTGAGAGTAAATCAATATATCATCGATGAAGATGATCAAACTTGTCCACGTAGTCTCTGAACACCCTGTTCATTAAATCCATAAACGATGCCGGGGCATTGGTCAATCCAAAAGACATAACCAAAAACTCATAATGTCCATACCTTGTGCGAAAGGCTGTCTTCAGGATATCCTCATATTTGATCTTCAGATGGTGATAACCAGATCAAAGATAAATCTTTGAGAATATGTCCTTACCCTAAAACTAGTCAAACAAGCTATCAATGTACTTACCCTCCGACAATGGATACTTGTTTTTAATAGTCAACTTGTTCAACTCTCTGTAGTCAATGCACATTCTCAATGTCCCATCCTTCTTCTTAACAAACAACACTGGCGCACCCCATGATGAGAAATTGATTTTAATGAACACCAAATCAAGTAACTCCTACAATTATACCTTCAATTCTGTTGGAGCCATTCTATATAGTGCCCTGGACACTTGTCTGGTCCCTAGTGCCAACTTTATCACAAGCTCGATCTCCCGATGTAGTGCCAACCTTGGTAAAACCTTTGGGAATACATCCAGAATCTCACAGACCAACCTAGTCTCTTTAGGTCCAACTGGTAGGACCCTAGTGGTATCCACCACACTAGTTAGGAATCCCATACAATCTCCTCGCAATAGGTCTATAGTCACAGGAACACGGGGACCTTTCACAGTACCCACAAATACAAATGGGTCCTCACCCTCAAGCTCAAAATTTTCCATCCTCTTCTTATAATCTATGGTTGCCCCATACTTGGGCAACCAATCCATACCATAGATCATATCAAAATATTTCATCACCAGCTTAATTAGATCTACAAACAACTTCCTACTATCAATCTATACTGGTAATGATATGAACCATCTCCTAGAGACTACCAATTGCCCAGTATGCAACAAAGTCCAAAACCCCACAGCATAGAAGTCACATGGTCTACACAATCTGTCTATTACTCTACTAGTTACAAAAGAATGAGTAGTACCAGAATCAATCAACTCAGTGTAAGGAGAACAAACAATAGAAATCTGACTTGTCACTATTGAGGGTGTAGCCTCGGCCTCTAACTGTGTCAAGGTGAACTCTCGAGCTAGATTCAAGCTGTCCGCCTTCTTTGGTTCTTCATTCTTCGATCTCGGGCAATCCTTTCTTAGATGCCCAAACACTCCACATAAAAAGCATGCCTTCACTCGGCATTCTCCTAGATGGCGCCTCCTACACCATGCACATTCCGGAAAACTCCTCCAAATCTCATTGCCGCTCTGGCAGCCACCCTGAATACCCCAAGCCCTCCTATCCGAGCCTGGAATAATAAAAGTGTTTGGGGTCTTCCTCTTCTGGCCACTAGGGCCTCTGCCTCTACCAAATCCTACAAATGGAGGTACCACCCTCCTGACATCCTGTCTAGCGGTGCTCTCACGTCAAATCTTGTTCTTTGCACCCTTAGCAGTAAGGGACTTCTCCACTACCTGAGCAAAGTAGTAACTCCAGGCACGGAGGTGATCCTAACATCTTGGGCTATCATATCATTCAGCCCCCCAAAAGAACGTTCCTTTCTCGTCACGTCAGTTGCTGCCAAGTAAGATCATTGTCATATTGCCTTGAACTAGATTGGTGAACTCATCTACTTTTTCAATTCTAATTGCATCATTGAAATATTTCTCATTGAAAAAATCTCTAAATTATTCCCAGTTCATTGTAGTTACATCCTGAGTTTGGGATACCACCTCCAACCAAATACAGGTGTCATCTTGTAACATATATGTGGCGCATGCCACTTTGTCGTTACCTACCACCCTCATGAAATCCAGGATGGAAGTAGTCATAGTCATCCACTGCTTAGCTCTGAGTGGATCTCGGCCTCCCTCAAAAGTAGGAGGGTGTTGCTTCCTGAACCGCTCATAAAGAGGTTCCCATATGTTCTGAACTTCTGGGTGTCCCATATTTGGTACTGCCACTGGTGGTGTGGCCAGGGCAGCATTCCTTGGTAGACCTTGCTTCCTAAGCTGTCTAATTTCTACTTCTTCTCTTTGCAACCTTGCTTGCATTTCAGCAAACATCTGTTGCTAGTTGTTAGGGGCTGGCGGAGGGTTTTGACCCTGGTTATCCTCCCTAGCCTAGATTTCAATGCCAGCTAGTCTATTTGATCGCTCTTCAAGCATAATTTCTAAGTATATCTACAATCAATGACTTGGCTCAACAGGCAATGATAATGGTACCCAATACCATCCCACGGTCCAGAATCGAACAAGTATGCACACACACACAATACCAATGCTAATAAGCATTTCAATAGCTTTCACATACAGCAACCATGCTAATAAGCATGTCTTTTCATATTCAAACAACAGTCAAGGGTTAGACCCTACTATTATATCTCATGCTTCCTATTCTAGAATGCATATAAGGCATATATAATTCAATTAAGCAATTAAACACATATTCACATTATTAGTTACTGAACCATGAGTCGAGTTTATCTTTAGTGGTGAGTGTACATGACCAGCCAGTCTTTAGGAACCATTAAACCTTTGCATCTCTGATACCAAGTTGTAACGCCCTACTAATCCATGACTGTTACACTGTGTGTTTAAAAATGGTGCTTAACTCGCTAGTCGAGTCATTTGGACTTAAATGTGTAATTAAAGTTACTTAAAGCGTTAGATATTACAATATTTGGTTAAAATAATATTTCTTTATATTGAAACGCTTCAGTATGTACATAAGATCCCAAAAATAGTTTATAAACAAATACAAACATAAATAAGGTACAAAATGGCCGACCTATGTGAAAAAATAAACTTGAAACCCTAGATCCACAAAGAAGTCTCGAACGTGGCGGTCGAGCATGCCGCATATGTACACATCGCCCCCGAAGCTCTCCAATGCATGTTTAGTCTAACTTCTCTTTCCCTTACCTGCACCATGTAGCACCCGTGAGCCAAGGCCTAACAAGAAAACTCAATTCAACATAACAAATAATCAACATGATATAAATCATGGATATCATGCTTAGTAGTTATAATCAAACTCAAGCAGGCACACAATATATTTGCGAGGCCATAGAGCCGCACAAGCGCATACAGTACTCCCGAATCGGCCCAGCCATAACTGCCTGCATTCCACATGCTAATGCCGACCACGGCTTACAAGTCGAACTTTTGAGATAAATACAAAGAGATTTGCATCTTACATAAAATACAATTATACATAGTTCAATACATTTACATGTAACTATGTATTAAAAGCGTGGTTATAACAACATTCAATAACCGGAGCCAATGCCCTAATCTCAATGCAAGTGCAGTTCTCTTACCTTGAGTCCCCAGTTATTTAAAAAGGTGACCTCGAGTACGATCCTTTCCTCCTAAGCCTAGAGGTAATTCCTAGTCATAACACATCGAGAAATTCCATCAAGAACTAAAACCAACAAAGAGCTTCAAGACCAAGCCCTAGCCCTCGGGACCTTAGATTCCACTAAACTGAGTAGTGGAATCGTTCCTGAGCCCTCTGATTTGGTTTCCCAAAGCCCAAACTCAAGATATTCTAAAATCACATTTAGTGTCGCAGTGCCTCCAAGCTACACAGCGGCCCCACAATAGACTGAGAAGCCGCCCATTAAAAGTATGCATTTTGCGCCGCGACGCCCTACTGGCCGAGAGTTTTCCCTAGAAATTTTCCCTATTTTTAGCCATGGTGCTCTCTATTAAGGATCTTGGTGCCATGGCGGTCCAAGGGAAACTCACCCTTGAAGTCATTCAAGCAGGCCGCAACGCTCTTGCTAAGCGCCACAGTGCTACCGCAAAAAACCTAGAAATTGCGATTTCAGAAATCACAATCTGAACTAGATCGCCCCAAAATAGGTTTCTAACCAGTTTTGAACCTAATCCTGACAACATTATAATCATACAACCCACAAATACCACAATAAACACCACACATGCCCAAAACTCATCAAAATCCCCATTTTCCCCAAGAACTTCCCAAAACCAGAATAACTCGAAAGAAAATAGCTAGCTAACCTTAAATTCCTCTGTAAACTTGAATCCTTTAGCTTTATAAGGTTCCAGGCGAGCCTCAATCCCCAGCAATAAGCTTCCCAATTTGAATCGCTTCCAAGCTTGGTGCTCTAAGAAAAACTTTTCCATAAGACTAAAGAGAGCAATTACTATTGAGGGAGAGACAGAGAAAGGGTATACAGGACAGATCTAAGAGCTTAGCATTTAGCTTATTTTCTTAGTTTAATGGTCCAAAAAGACCACAATGCCCATTTCCCCATGACCTTGACCATAAAGCCCCTTAAGGGTGTTTTGGTCATTTGACACTAATTCCCACTAAGCCTCAAATTTCTCTAAAAATGCCCAATTAATCCACTAGTCCTCCAAATATTAATATATTTCTCAAATATTTCCCATATCCTCAATAATTCCCGGTAATTCTCCAAATTACCAAAATATCCCTAGGCTCACCCCGAGCTGGGTATTTATCCCTGTTGTTGCCTTTCCACTAACTTGCTCCAAAAGACCGACTCGTGTCGAATATCTCAAATATATCCACATAATAATGTGTTCTCAAACATATAGCACATAAAATTACAAATCTACCCTCAAAGGGTCAAAATTATGAAAATGCCATTTTAAACATAAACAGATCTATAAGCACATTTAATACTCATAAAAATGCATAAACAGTCATATCATAATATAACTGATATAATTAACATATAAACATTCAATAAAATCGCAAATATCACTGATAAACCCAATTATGTCCTCTCGACACACTAATCGAGGCACTAAGCCTTATTTGGAATTTTGGGACGTTACAAGGGGAAAGCACTTTAAGAGAAGTACCACTTGTTATATTATTTCATATAATATAATATTATATTAAATAATGTGACAAAATGTGATTTTTCACACCTTGTAACATATTATTGAGAGTCACAAAATTGGACTTATGTGTGTGCCCAAATGTGACATATTTTGGAGTTACAAAATCAGTTGCAAATTTGTAACTCCCAAATATTACCCAATAATGTGTATATTATATGTTACACATTTGAGATTGGATTTCATAAAGTCATGATGATATATGACTGTTGGAGACATGTTTTTAACTCCCAATAGGTGTTTGGAGGTTACAAAATCATGTGGGAAAGGATTTGGGACGTTTTGGAACGTTTTGGAAAAATGACTTTTTTGTGCTGAAAATGGCCTGTGGCCGCGGCCTGGGGGACAGAAGCCAGTGGCCGCAGCCACTGAAAAGTTATGGCCGCGGCCAATGAGGCTGACAGCCTACGTGAATTTTCAGTTTTTTCCAAATTGAACGGTTCTAACATCCCAAATAACTCCCAAATCTCCATTTTAATTCCATAAACATCCAATTAAACATTGGTAACAGCCATGTGGGTTGGTGGAATTTGAAATTCAAAGGGGTATCTCAAACTCTATAAATAGGAGCCTAATGCTCACTTGTATGACACACCATTTTTCATCCACAAAGCACTTGGCTGAAAAATACACCTTGAGGCTTGATAATTCCAGAGAGCTATTTCCTTGAGAGATCCCTTAGTGCTTAGAGAATAGGGGGAAATAAGCTTTTGGACAAAGGTCTTGAACCTTGTTCAAGTTGGTGATCCCCACTACTCTACACTTTGGTTGAGTGTGAGAGTTTGTTTGTGTTTTCATTCTTTTGTTCTTCTTATTTACTTGTATTATTATAGCATTGAGTTTGTAATCTTCTTCTTCTACATCTTTCTATTTACTTGTATTTTGAGCAATTGAGTTGTAATATTTATTTAATCAATATTATCTTGTCCATTGTATTTTTGCATAGAGTTGTATTTGGTTTTTTCCATAATTCCATTGAGCAATAATATATATTCTCTAATACCACTTAATCAGGGATATAGTTCACAGAGGAGATGTAGCAGTTATGAAGATAGCTTCAGAACATAACCTTGCAGATCCTTTTACTAAGACTTTAGCCACTAAGACGTTTAAGGAACATGTTAGAAGCATGGGTTTGATAGAGATGCCTCAGTTGCATTAGGGCAAGTGGCAGATTGTTAGGAATTGTGCCCTTGAAAGCATATATGTGGACAATGTTTTATGAAATAAATAATTAAGATAAGTTTTTGCACATATTGAGTGTTTATTATTATTATTTGAATAATATTTTATGAATATCATAAAATTTCCAAATTCGTTATTGTGGCTACAATCTTGTATTGGTACGAGAGGAATATGATTGTAGGAAATAGATTTAAATAGTTAATAGCAAAACAAAGCTATATTGAATCTTTGGATTAAATACTGTAAGTATAGTATACTAGTATTATGAATACATGTAATCTTGATCCAGGTTACTGACGTAGTAGGACATCTTAGTGGAAATGCTTTGTATAAAGTGGTTATACATTAACTGGACATGATATGTTATTAATACTTAGCTAAATAACGTTTATTTTATAAGTATTAATTAAACATATCAATAAGATGATCATATACAAATTGATTTTAATCCTGAAGTTATTATGAACTCCTATTTATGTCATTTGAGTCATTTGAATCACTCGTTATGGTTTGTCAAAACGATCAAGCTGAAAACTTTTGTTTCGTGGAATATTGATGTGAATGGCTGGGGACATAATATACAGATATGAAATCTATTCCTTTCTGAGAGGACTTGAATAATGGTTCTCTTAAGGGTTAGCTTTTGGAACTGAAAGGTTATTGAACTCAAATTCATAAATCAGTTTATGAATTAACCTTCACTAGAAAAGTTAATGGTACTTAAGGAAATAAGAAATAATTAAAGAGGTAAAATGATATCTTATCCCTACTTTAATTATGAACCATTAATAGAGGATTGAATTGTATGTAATGATTAAATCGATGGACGCTTTTTATCTTTAAAAAATACTCAATAAATAAATGTATGTAATTACAAGAGTGCAGTCTCATATTTTTAGTGAAATAATATTGAGATTAATAAATTAAGGTTATTATATTAAAGAGTTTTAATTAATAATCTAAATTTATTGGAGCTTGAAATTAAAGGTCCATAGGTCCCCAAGATCGCTTTATGATGGACCCGAAACGGGTATGTTTTAAATATTTATAACTCGCAAGCGCATGAATCGTATATGAATTATAGTGTTCGTGTAAGCACGAGGTCGAACCCAAAGAAGTTGTTAAAAATAAAAAAGAAAACTATTTTATACCAAAAGTAATAAATTCTAACCTAGCTCCAAAGATTGATGAGATTTAATATCATGAATGTAAAATAAAAGATAATAATAAAGAAATTAAAGGCAATATGTAAAAATAAATTAATGGTAGAAATCAAGATGGTAAAAGAAGATTATTAAGGTATTAGAATCCACAAAATATAAGTTCAATAATATTTATAAGTACATTGATTCCCAAGTTTCATTAATAGTAGAAATTAATCAACTTTCACTTATTCAAATTAGATATTCTATTTACGCACAAATTATCATGGAATTGTAGGATTTATCTTCACTTTTAAAATTATAATTTCAAAGTATTTAATGTAAATCAATTGAATGAAATAACAAATAAATCAATTAATATTATTTATACGGCAAAACATAATATTTTTGTTCTAAGCATTTGATGTGCACAATTTAATGGAATGCCTTAGTAAAAGAATATTATGGTTTTGCACTATTGTAGAACAAAGTGTAAATATGTTCTAACAATAAAAAATGCAAGATATTTAAGATGAAATAAAATATTTGAAGAAGAAAATCCATAAACTTTATTGCACAAAATGAGAAATCAACATGCAACATAAATACTATCTAGTTACATATTGTTTCATCATCACCTTAATAATCTTAAAAAGATTAGAAACTCATAACTAGAATAGAAATTACAAACATAAATAGGAAGATTTGGAGGAGGAACCCCCAAAATTTTCCTCTAAAAACTCATAGAAAAATGACCAAAAAGAAGAAAAATATGAAGAGAATGGAGTGGTCTTGAAAGTGTAGCAATTGTGTAGTGTAACCTCCTCCAAATTAAGCACACAAATGCCTTATTTATAGCAAAACAAAGTGTTTAAAATAATCAATTTAAATTAATTAAATTAAATTTGAAATGAAGAATCATATGGCATATATGGGTAAATTTTAGGTGTAATGATGATTTTGGGTTAAAATGTGTAGAAAAGTTTGGGTAAAAAAATGACATTTTTGAACAAAGGCACAAGGGGACATTGTTGGGCTCAAGAAAATTGGCTTGGTGGCTGGTGGCATGGGCTGGAGCAAGGGGGCGTGGGCCTGGCTGGGCTTATGGTGGCTGACAGCTTGAGCAGGCCCAAGGGGCTGAGAGAAGGGCTGCAAGCGACTGGAGGTAGTAGGCTCGGGTGGGCTGGTTGGGTGAGCCCGTGGGGAGCAGCTGGGATGGCTAGTGGGCCGAGTGGGCCTGGCTGGGAGCTGAGGGAGGTGCGACCCAGTGCTGCTGATGCCATTTTCCTTTGCTTTTCTCTCAAGAATGCCATTTCTTTCTTTTGATTTCCTTTAAACAAAAAAAATACAAATTAATTTCTATAAAATAGTATAAATTAACTTCAAATAAAATATTTTCAATATACAAATATATCTCATTAATTTAAAGAAAATATTAATTTTAACTTAATTTGTTTTGACACTTAAGTTGAATAAATATGCATTTATTTTTATCACTAAACACACAACAATAATAACATATTACATCACAATAACTGTAAAAACACACAAAAATATATAAAATTAAAATAAACCCAATAAATTTAAAATTACTTAAAAACTTAACAATTCAATTAAAAACTCAAGAACTGAGCAATAATTAGCATATAAAATATGGTAAAATAACTCTATTTTGTAGAGTTATAACTTTATCAACACTATTCAAAGTAAGAGTTGAAACCGGGAAAATCAAGGAAATGACATATTTGGAAGAAATTTGTTCTTCAGTGTTAAATATGTAAATGAGATGAATTGATTAATTAATATATTGGTTTTTGAAATTAATTAATATAATTTTTTTAAATGATTTTTTAAATAAAATTATAATTTTTGAAAATTCCATTTAAATAATTAGAATAATTAATTTTATACTTATTAGTTTTATTTATTTAATGTGAAAAAATAATTAAGATAATTCAAAATTGGTTTGAATTAATTTGATAAGATTAGTTATCAGATATAGATATTTTTTAATATATAAAATTTTAAATATTAAATAAATAAAATTGGTTATTAAGACACATGGAAAAGCATGTGTTACACGCCAATCACAGTGCTTGCACTGTAACTGGCATGTAACAACCTTCGAGAATGGGTCTTGGATATTTTTATTTATTTAATTGATTATTTAATAATTGTTTTATAATTTTAATTTTGAATTTTTTATTCTTTTATTAAACTATCTGATACAAAATTGTTTTCATAAGACAAGAAGAGAACAAGAAAACTATTCTAGAGAATTCTAAGTCTTTCATAGAGAGAACTTATATCGTATTATTTTTCTCTATCCCTAAAAATTGTCTGAGACCTTAAAAATATTCTAAGATCTCATGTGTTGAGAATATATTGTGAATCACATAATTCTCACCATAACTCTAGGTTCCGACACACGTCTTGAGGTGTAGAGACACTTCTTGGAAGATCTTGGTCTGGCTATTTTGAAGGTTGTTTTGGATTGGATGTTCGTAGGAGATACAAAAAGATAACGAGGAATCTTGATAGTTCTACAACTGGTAAATTCCTTATATTGTTCTATGTCTTTGATTAATGTACGCTTGTTAATGGGTCTGATTATTTAAAGATTGTTTAAATAAAAAAAATTAAAATCCTTGGGCACACCACCCTGTGCATTTTGCTTCACACAGGGTAAACTAGTTACCAACAATTTTGAGCAGCCAAGGGATAATGGAAGCAACAAATTCTGGTGGGGAGGAAGACTATATACATCTTGATAGTAATCAAGAGACCAAAGCTCATTCAACATCCCATACAACAACAAATGCCGATGAAAGAAAAAAAACAGAAGTTCACTTCAAGTGCATGTCAACATTTTACAAGAGTAATAGAGAATGGTGATTCGAAAGCGATACACAGTTATTGTGGAAGTGTGTTAGGGGCTAATCCTCGAAATGGCACTACACACTTGCAAAATCATGTGAAGAGATGTGAAAAATTGAAAGGAGACGTTGAAGGAGCATGATTGACTAGTCCTTCAGTGCTTGTGTCCATTGATACATTCTTCATAAGATTGAAGATAACCCATATTATTATTCTTCATAAGTATTCATTGATCATGGTAGAACATGAAGGGTTCATTTATTTAATGCATGCTGCTTGTCCGATGTTCAAGATGGTGTCTAGAAATACAATTAGAGCTGATATTCTTGACATATATGAGACGGAAAAGAAGAAGACCTTTCAAATGATAGCGGAGAATTGAAGCAGAATAGCCATTACGATAGATATGTGGACTTCTGGTAACCAAATGAGAGGATATAAGACCGTCAAAACATACAAGACCAAAACAAGCAGAAATCCAAACTTTTACTTTAATTCATTGTACCAAAAATCCATATATAAAAAACTTTTAAAAAGATCATGTGTGCACACTTTTAGTTTTAGCAACCGAAATTACAACTACTCTTTTACAGAGATAAAGAAAAAAAAATATATCATAAAAGAAATAAAAAGCTCCCATCGTTTCTTTTCAAAATGGTGTTCCATCAAAACCTCCCCAGGTCGAGCCACATGTACATATCCACAAGCAGACTCCGGCGCTCACTGCTCCACTTTGCTTTTGCACTTACCTACAACATGAAACAACTAGGTAAGAAAAAACACTTAGTAAGAATAGTCTTGTACAAAAATATACTAAACCCAGTAATGGGTTTCCCTAAGGTAGATATCACTAATGATCACTAGGGTATTGGATAAAATTCCAACCTTATCTTACAATTCTTAATAATAGTCATACAGTAAATCAAGCACATTGGATGCGCCCAACAACCAATGTTCATACATATCAAAACAACCTACATTCAGAAAATTCCCAGAGCATCCAACATAGATAACCATATTGAACAATAACTTTGGTTGTTTCTAACAACCAAGTTCACACTTAACACAATAACCTGCCCTCAGTAAATTCCCAGAACTTTCAAGATATATAAATATACAATTTAATCAATTCAAACAAACACAAAAGATCCTAGCTCCAACCCATATTCACTCTTAGTGTTCTAGCTCCAACCTGGACTATATTACCGTGTCCTGGCTCCAACCTAGACTTTATCTTACCATGTCTTGGCTCCAACCCGAAATAAAATTTTACCATGTCCTGGCTCCAACCCGGACTATAATCTCACCATGTCCTGGCTCCAACTCGGTCTATAATTTCACCATGTCCTGGCTCCAACTCATACTATAATTTCACCATGTCCTAGCACCAACCCGGACCATAATTATAATAAGGTTTTGGCTCCAATCTGAACTCACTTACCATTAAGTCGCAGAATGCATAAGCATTGCAAAGGTAGGCATTAAGCGTACCTGGTCTTAACGACGCAAACAAAACTAGTGTAATCTACTACTACAAGCACACACTAGTATATTCATGTTTTAGCCAAGAAAGAGAACAATTAACTTACTTTGAGTCCTTAGCTCCTAGCTGGATCTTTAACACCACTATTCATTTTCCCTTTTCGCGATTACTGTAATTAATATAGTGTACTCGAATTAAACTATGACATACTCGTATAGCTAGTATTCTATGATGGCTACATTCAATAAAGTTCTCTAAGAGACTCTATACTGGCATTTCTCTTATATAAGACCAGATTCCGCTTTAAATCAATTTATGGTTTCTTGTGAAAAATCGTCCTTACCACAACATGTTCTCCGTGATGTGCATTTTAATATTCTATCTCTAGAAGACTCTCTCCATCATATTACGTGTATTTTGGTTACTTATAAAAGGAGTTTTAAACAACTCTTAATCTAATAAAACCACCCACTTTCTACTCAAGTACGGAGTTTACCGTTTTCAATTCTTTACCCAAAAATACCACGTTTCAAATTTACAATTTATTATCCATTAATGATAATACTTTTCAATTTACAGTTTTATAAAACTTAACTCCCATTTTTACCATCTTTAATCCATAACCTAGGATCTTTATTACGTCATTTTCGAAAAGAAAGGGCAATTGGACCCCGTGTTTAGAAAATGGTAAAAATGAACTCTCAATATCCTTAAGCTAATTTTGGATTGGTTAGATATCCAAAACTTTAGATATTTTTTAAAACATCTTCATTTCCAATTCTGAACCTAATTTTTTCACTATTCATTTTAACGTGATAAAAATCCGGCTTTTAAGCTCATATTCTATGTCAGGTTCTTTAACCACAACCCTTTAAAATTTCGTTCACGTATTATGTGTCCTAATAATGGGAACTAGGTGAAATCTCATGTCAAAAATTAAATTTAGGTTAGGAGAACTAATCTCCCAAAACTAGATTTTTTTTGTTAAGGTTCGAAATTACTATTTTTCCCCATTTCTAGGGCAACTTAGAAAATTTACTACTCTTACACCGTGATATATTTTAATCTAAAATTTCTCCAGGGCCTTAATACATATCTTAAAAAACTTCTCACCAATTTTCATGATTTTGGGGATGGCAAAACTCGTTAAACAATTTAAAGAAATCTGGGCAGTACCTGCTGCAAAGGAGCTTTTCTCAGAATTTTAGGGTTCTTTGAAAAATTATTTCTCTTACAACGTAGCCAATTTTTTTCTTAAATTTTACCAGAATATTTAATATTATCTAATTTAGTTTCTCTCAAAATTTCATAATTTTTAGGAAAGAGGAACCTATTTAAAAATGCAAGACAATCTGGGCAGTGCTCGCTGCCCAGAAATTTCGTTTTCAGATTATTAGGGAAAACTTTAAAAAACCATTACTCTTTAAAAAAAATTAATTTTCCTCTAAAAATTTTCTGTGATACTTATACATATTTAAACTAATATTTTACCAAATTTCATGGCTTTTGGCTCAGTAAAACGTGCTCAATATTCAAAACAATCTGAGCAGTGCATGCTGCCCATAAATTTTCCAGATTGCATCAAGATGCCAAAATATCATAACTTAGGTTTGAAAACACTTTTTCTCGATTTTCCAAAGCCTAAACTCAAGTTCTAATCTAGAACTATGCAACCATAAAAATTATTTCCATAAAAAGATATAGTAGGGTACAATCTGACCCATTGGAATTCAGACCACGAAAACTTGGCAGCATGCATTTTTACACATTCTAACAAAAATAAACACAACTAGAAAAACCCTAGCCACATGCATGCATGCAAATCATCAAACCAACCAATCTAACCCTCGAGCATAAAATAAACTCCAAATACCAATAAAATAGTCTATACAACCAGATCTACCAATATAAACAAAAAATATTCAAGAACCAACCAAAAATTCTACCTTTGATGGTTTTATCTTGGAGATGAGGTTCTCTTAGCTTTCCAAACATCCTCCTTGTGTTCTATACACTCAAACTGAGCCCCAAGGTCCCACATGCAGATTTTTAAAAGAGTGTTAGGGTAGAATATGGAGATGAGTGGAAAAACATAAAAACTCTAGAACCCTTACCTTTGTTTTCACTAGATCACCAAAAAGCTTCAAACTTTGAGATTCTCCCAAACCACCTCTCTTGAACCCTAGAATACAAGATCCATGTCATGCATGGCCATTATAATCACATGCATGCATAGTAAAATCCCTTAGGATTTCAGGTTTGAAAGAAAAAGAGAAGGAAAAAGAATGTACTAGGTTCGAAACTTACACTTGCCTAGATATCTCTTGAGTTTTCTTCATTCTTCAATGGGGAGAGAGAGCTCTTGCTCTTGGAGAGAAAATGGCAGCCATGGTGGGTAGAGAGAGACCAAGCTTCGGTTTTGGGGAGAGAAATTGAGAGAGTTCTTTTTGTTTTCTTGAGAAAAAAAAACAAAGTAAAAGAAATAATGATTGGATGTGTAAGAGAGAAATGATTGGAGGTTTAGCCAATGGGTGAGGTAGCCTCTTACTCTTCCTAGGGTAGGTATTATAGACACTTGAGTACACTAGGGCATAGCCTAGTTGCTCATCACACTCTCTTTCCACCTTTGGAAATGACTAAAATGCCCTTATCCCTTTTTAACTCACTTCTAATGCACTCAAGGGCCCTTTAGTAATTTCACTCTCCAAATTTAACTAAATTTTTACCCTATAGTTTTTAAATATCTCAAAGCTAAAATAAAATAAATGAGACCAAAAATAAATTTTGAACACATAACACATAATTTTGGCAATGTACTCAAATTGACCAAAATGCCCTTAGAGGCTTGGGTAAGAATTTCCATTCTTAAGCCCGGTAGATTGGAATTAAATCCTTAATCAATTTTTCTTAAATTTACTGGGTCAACTATACAGTCCCAGTTGCCAAATATTTTTATGCCATAGTATTCCTCATTTTACCTAATCTGAGATTTTTCTGTTATTAGGGTTTGCCCTTCGGTCCAAGACCAATTTCCTTTACAAGGCCTAAACCCTTTATCAAATTAGCACAACGTCTATAAAATTCATGAAATAACATAATTTCACATAATATTATTTATCGAAATAAATTTCACAAAATTCTTCACCGACTCCAACTGGCTACTAACTATGTTCAAAATATGGGACTTTACAATACCTACAATTTATATAAGTTTCATCCCCGAAACTCAAAACAGATGGGAATACCGCTCCCGCATCTAGGCTTCCATTTCCCAGGTCGCCTCTTCAATGTCGTGGTTACACCACTAAACCTTTACCAAAGGTATTTTATTGTTCCTTAATATCTTGTCTTTCCGATCCAAAATCACGACCGGTATTTCCTCATAGCTTAGTTGAGGACCTATGTTAAGTTCATCATAACTTAGCACATGAGTGGGGCCGTTCACGTACTTCCTTAATGTTGACACGTGGAATACATCGTGAACTCTAGAGAACGCGGTCGGAAGGGCTAGTCGATAAGCCGCCTTCTAAATGCGTTCCAGAACCTCGAACGGTCCTATGTATCTAGGGCTTAGCTTGCCCCTTTTCCGAACCTCATAACTCCTCTCAGTGGAGCTATCATTAATAGTACCTTGTCCCCAACTTCAATGGTCTCCGACCATGATCAAATTATTTGCATTGTCGATCTATAGAGGTTTGCAACCTTTGACAGATTGATATGTCTTCCGTAGCTTGATCTACCTCTGCTGTTCCCAAGAATTTCTTCTCATCAGTCTCATGTCAGTGGATTGGAGATCGGCACTTTCTTCCACATAGTGCCTCGTACGAAGACATCTTAATCGATTCATGGTAACTGTTGTTGTAGGCGAACTCAATTAATGGGAGTTTTACACTCCACGAGCCTTGAAAATCTAGCACACAAGCTCTCAACATATCTTCCAAGGTCTGAATTGTTCGTTTGCTCTGGCCATCCGTCTGTGGATGGAAGGTAGTACTAAACTTGAGTTTGGTTCTCAATCCCATTTGCATTCTTCTCCAAAACATGAAAGTAAATCCTCCATCACGATCGGACACTATAGAGATGGGAACCCCATGTAATCACACTATCTCAGCAATGTACAAGTCTACCAACTTATCTACACTGTCTGTTGTCTTAATGGGTAAGAAAAGAGTGGATTTTTTCAATCTATCCACGATAACCCAAATTGCACCGTGCCCCTTTAAAGTGTGTGGTAACCCAGTAACAAAGTCCATGGTGACCATTTCCCATTTCCACTCAGGGATCTCTAGCGGTTGCAATAACCCTGCGGGTCGCTGATGCTCCGCCTTGGTTTGTTGACATGTCAAATAGTGTGCCATGTACTTCGCTACATCTCTCTTTATTCCTACCACCAAAAGTATCTTTTGAGATCCTTATACATCTTAGTGGTACCTGGATGCATAGCGGAAGGAGTATGGTGAGCCTCATAAAATATTTTCCTCTTGATCTCCTCATCATCGGGCACGCATATTCTTCCCTTGAAACCAAACATTCCCTCCTCCGAGATGTGAAACCCTAGTCGCATGTCTTTCGTAGTCTCATGCACCAATCGTTGGATCCATGAATCTACGATTTCTCCCCCTTCCACGATCGTGGGTTGCACGAATAACTTTGCCAATCTTCCACTACTATCTCCAAATCCAATTTGGATATATCAGTTTGTAGTTCTTGGGGTATTTCTTTCACCAAATTTACATAAGCCATTGGCAACAGATTAAATGCCTCAGATACTTTATTAGCCTTGCCTGGGTGGTACAATATATCGCAATCATAATCATTGAACAATTCTAACCACCTCCATTATCTCATGTTTAACTGTTTCTGGGTGAAGAGATATTTCAGAATCTTGTGATTCGTGTATATGTTGCAATGGATCCCATAGAGATAGTGTCTCTAGATCTTCAATGCGAACACTACCGCTGCTAACTCCAAGTTGTGAGTTGGATAGTTTTTCTCGTAATTTTTCAGTTGTCGGGAGGCATATGAGATCACCTTCTTGTGTTGCATTAATACGACTCCGAGTCCCTGGCCTGATGCATCACTAGCAATTGCATAAACCTCTGTGCCTTTTGGGATAGTGAGCACTGGAGCAGTTGTTAATCTAGTTTTTAACTCTTGAAAACTCTATTCGCACTTGTCTGTCCACTGAAATTTGATGTTCTTATGGGTCAGTGCAGTCATAGATGTAGCTATTTTGGAGAAACCCTCCACAAAGCGCCTGTAATACCCTGCCAGACCCAAGAAACTTCGAACCTCTTGTGCGTTCTTTGGGGCTTTCCATTGTTTCACCACCTTAATTTTGGCCAGATTGACTGCAATCCTGTCTCCTAACACCATCTGCCCTAGAAAACTCACTTGAGTCAACCAGAATTCACACTTGGAGAACTTGGCGTACAACTTTTTCTCACGCAATCACTGTAAGATTAGTTCCACATGTTGAGCGTGTTCTTCCTAGTTTTGTGAGTATACGAGCATATTTTCTATAAACACGATCACGAATTTGTCTAGATACTCACCCAATACCCTATGCATAAGATCCATGAATGTCGCGGGCACATTGGTGAGTCCAAAAGACATCACCACGAACTCATAATGGCCATACCGAGTTCGGAATGCGGTCTTGGGAACATCTGATTCCTTGACCTTCAATTGGTGGTATCCGGATCTCAAGTCATTCTTCGAGAATACAAATGCTCCCTGTAGTTCATCAAATAGATCATCAATTCTGGGTAACGGGTATCAGTTCTTGATCGTCACTTTGTTGAGTTCGCGGTAGTCTATACACACTCTCATGGAGCCATCTTTCTTTTTCAGAAATAGTACCGGGGCTCCCCAAGGAGAATGAATTGGTCATATAAATCCTTTATCCAGGTATTCTTGCAATTGCGCTTGTTCTTTAAGCTCTTCCAGTGCCATCTGTTATGGTTCCTTTGAGATAGGTGTGGTGTCTGGAATCAACTCGATCTCGAACTCAACTTCTCGGTCCAGGGGTATTCCTGGATGATCCTCAAGAAACACTTCTGAGAATTTTCACACCACTGCTACCTCAGTTGGTTGTAGCTTAGACTCCCTATCCATGTCTATTATGTTTGCTAGGTTACCGATACATCCATTGTCCAATAATTTCCTAACCTTCATCATGGAGATTATAGCGAAATTCTTCTCGTGAGTTGTGCCTTGGAACACGAATGGTTCTTCCCTAGGTGGGTTAAAAGTCACCTTTCTTTGTTTGCAATTCACCACCGCCTCATATTTGGTTATCCAATCCATACCAAAAATAACATCGTACTCATGTAAATCTAAAACTAGCAAATCCATGGTCAACTCCCGACCTTCTACCCAGATTGGTACGGCTCTAACCCAAGACTGTACCATCATATCCTCCCCTGAAGGTAAAGATACACCACATACATTTGACATAGGCTCAGGATTCCTATCTATCTTATCAACATAAGATGCAGCAATAAAAGAATGGGATGCACCAGTGTCCATCAATGCATATGTTGAGTTATTAGCCATAAGAAGCCTGACACCATGTCAAAAGTTCCAGCTCCTTTATCACCCTTGGTGAGTGCATAGAGTCGTGGTGCAGTTCCTACTAGCTTTGGTTGGTCGTTTCCTCCCTTTTGACTATGAGTCGGGTAGTGTCTAGAGAAATGACCCAACTTTCCACAGGTGAAGTAGTTGTTGTTGTTGCACTCGACTTTCCACAGTTTGTTGTGATAAAATCCCAAGTTCAATTAAATGATCATGGAACTGCATATCGAAATATTCTTCATCCCTATCAGATCGAAAGATCAATAATGTTTTACCTAATTGATTCTGAGCCATAGCTAGGAATTTCTAAAATATTGAAAATGTTTCTGACTTCCTATGCATTAGGTAAAGACATGAGTATCTAGATTAATCATCAATTAAAGTGACGAAATACAAAAAACCACCCCTGGCGTGTACATTCAAACGTTCACAAACATCTAAATGAGTAAGTCCAAGTGGTTCCTTGGCCCTATCAGCCTTTGCAGAGAATGGACGCTTGGTCAGTTTTCCTTCTAGACAAGATTCACATACAGGTAATTCACCTAAGGTGAGTTCCCTCAAAGACCCATCCTTTGTAAGCCTTTTAATTATATCATAGCCAATGTAACCTAGTCTCAAATGACATAAATAAGTCATGTTATCGTTATCGATCTTTTAATGTTTATTGGTCCTAGGTTTAGCTACTTTGAATAAATCATTATTAAGAGCGAGGGGTTCATTAGGTCGCAGAATATAAAGCTCGTTTTCCAAACATGCAATACACAATTGTGATCCATTGAAAGAAATAGATATATTAGAACTTGTGAAAGTCATAAAAAAATTATTCTAATTGCAACATGGAAACTGAAATTAAATTTCTACTAAAATCCGGAATAAAAAAATACATCTGTCAAAATTAAATATTTATTTCCAAACTTCAGGTGAGTTCTTCCTCTATCTTGGACTATAACGAACGTTCCGTTCCCAATTCTAAGCTTTAAGCCGCCTTCATCCACTTCCTCCCACGATTCAAGAATTTGTAAAGAGTTACAAACATGGTTAGTAGATCAAGAATCAATAATCCAAATAGATTTATCATTCTCTAAAACACATGTTTCTAAGATAAATGAACTATAATCATTACCTTTGATTTTCGCTGCTAGAAACATTGGGCAATCCTATTTCCAATGCCCCTTCTCATTGCAGTGAAAGTTCTTATCTTTATTTTTCTTGTTTTTCTTTTTTCTTCCCCTTAGGCGTCTGTGGACTTGGTGGAGCACTCAACTTTTCAGGCCCGGGGTTGGCGTTTTGTCCACCTTTCCTCTTGTTTCCAGCTTTCAAAGATGAAGCTTCATTAACTTCAACCTTAGCTGGATTAGCACCAGCAACAATAGTCTTCTTTTATCCTCCCTTACTTGGTCCACCCATGATAGACTCAAAAGTCTGAAGCTCATTCATGAGCTGCATCAGACCATAGTTGAGTTTATCATGAACGTGTGGAGACGGTGCCATCTGAGCATTGGCATATTTCTTGGTGGCCTCAAAACAAGTATGCACAGTCTTTGCACCGAACATGTCTTGGAGCTGATCCATAATTTCGTAGGTTGTCTCGACAATCTCCATCTTTGTCTTGAGAGTGTCAACCATACTAGTCAACATGTAGGGGCGTGCCTTGTTATTAGCCGCCTGCCAACACTCATATTTATCTCTTACAGACTTAGGAGCTCCTTTAGCTGGAACTTCTGGGGATCCCTCAGTCATGATGAACTTGGCGTTGTCACCAATCAAAAATATGTTGATATTCTGCTTCCACTTAAGGAAGTTTTCTCCAGTGAGTTTCTCCATAGAAGGTTGAGAAAGGATGGGAGAAGACATAACCATACTTAAAATTACAAATTATAAATAAAATTGAAATCAATTACGTTTGCTCAATAAAACTTCTACTCACTCTAATTTCAAGAAATAGCACAACATATACCATAAATATGTAAGATATGGAAGAAAAAAAATACCAAAATAATCATATCTCTTTTTCTTAAGGTTTTTAACTATTCTATGATATTGTTGTCCCGGTTAGCGAGAGTAAAAAAATATCATTAGTTAAATGGAGTTGTAAACTCATTTAATAATGGACACCATTATTAACAACCTACTATTCGATCAAAATAAGAAAACATAATCTCTTATTTTATGAGCCAGACACACGGTTTCAATAATCAATAGATTTAGTCCTAGTAGTCACCGTAGGGGTGAGTCTAGTAGAATTTTACCTATAATTATCTATCTTTCAAAATCTAACCTTGTCAAAATAACTAATGAACAACTTCCGTCAGGGGGTTGAATCAAAGCGTCTCGATGCGCCATTAAGCTATTGACCTTGTCAAACCAACGGTGGAGATCGAATATAATTATTAAAATAAGCTCATTATTAATTAAAAATAGTATTTTTATTATTAATTTTGAAAATTAATGACTGTGTGGTTCTCCAAAAAAATGTAAAATTAAATTTTTAAAACCAATATCTTATAATCTTTTATTAATTATAAAGTGTCACATTGAAACAAATTCAATTAAATTAGAATTAATTTGTTGCTAATCAATATTTAGGTTTAACTATTATAATGAACCTATACAATTAAGTTCAACTCAGGCAAATGGGCATTAACAATTGGGCTTGTATGGAGGAGGGTTAAGTCTAGTATGTCATTCCCACTACTAAGGCCCACATACTTCCATACAAGGTCCAAAAGATAGGAATTTAAACATTTGTTTTATTAGTTGATTAGACCCACTATAGTCATGCAAAGCAAATGGGCATTCACAAGTGGAACCACCCACAAAAGAGGAATTTAAACTTTACATTTTCTAATGGGCCCAAATAAAACCTATCATTTTATGAATGTTTTATTTAGCAAAATCCATATATTAAGCAAACATATAGGCCACTATATGCATCTAAGCCCAATTGCAAAAATACCACATATAGTGCAAACACACATGTTATAATTAGATGAACTTAATCATGTTGCTATATGAGCAAGTCTATGAATTTATACAAAAATACCACAATTTATTTCATTTGCAAAAATACCACAATTAATTTTCTGGAATTTATCCAAAAATTTGAATTAATTAAATTTTTGCATAAATAAATAAGTCAATTTAAATGAAATTTATCAACAATTAATAGAACTTAATTTAAATTTCATTTATCAACAATCAACTTAGTTTAGGTCATTTTGAAAAATATTAATTTAATTTAAATAGGATTTATCAACAATTAACCAAAGTTAATTTAAATCTCATTTATTAAAAAATATTTTATTAATTGGTTTGTAAAATGTTATATTTTTAAAAACTTAACCAGTTATAAATTTTTAAAACAAATATCATCTGCTGTCTTTGAAAAAATATCTTAAACAATTAAACAAATTCAAATATCTATAAAAATATATAGTCAACAAATTTTGAAATTTTAAATTATTTAAATATTAAAACTCATAGAATAATCAGAAATTATTATTTTCAAATAAAAGATTTCAAAAATATCTTTAATATCTCATAACTTAATTTTAATATAATAAAATATTTAAAATTAATTAGTTAACCTATTTTTAAATTTGAATTTGAATCGTTGTAGAAAATATCTATTTTTTAAAAGATCAAACAACAAAAATATCATATTTCAAAAAAGATATTTTTAAATAATAGAAAAGATCTGATACTTTTGTATTAACCCATTAAACATTCAAATTTTAAGAAAAATTTATCGCAGGCCGCGACCAGTGAAAGTGGGTGGTTGTGGACACGGGACAATCTGGGCAAAAAAATGCATGCTGGTCGCGGCCAAGGGTTGATGGTGGCCCCGACCACTAGCCATTGTTACCCAGATCGAGGCTAGTGTAAACTGGTGGCCGCGGCCACAACTTGAAAGAAAAAAAAATTAATAAAATTTGCGTAATTTTTCAACCCAAAAATAATTTCTAAATAATTTTTACCATGTTTTTCATCAAATAAAAGCATTTATAAAAGTTATTTGCAAAGAAAACACAACAAAAGACCCAAATTTCCTAATAATTACATAAGAATCAATATGCTTCATAAAAATATGAAATCCATCAAATTACTCAACACATCAAATAATTCAATTTTTACCATGTTCATGCATGAAAATAAAGATTACCAACTAGTTGTTGGGAAAACTTATACAGGATCATAATTATTTTCATGTAAATCATATATTAAACACATTAATATAAGACAACCTATAACATGTTTCTATAATTGAATTTAAACAGAGATAATGATAAGAACACTTACATTATGCGAAGCAGAATGTATTAGTCATTCCTTCAGTTTCTCTAACCCTTGAATCTTTTTTGTCGCAGGGTATCTCCAGGAAACTAAACCGATCTTCAATTTTCTTTACAATTTTCCAAAGTATCCTTAGAATCACCTAGACTAGAGTGGGCAATTCTCAACACATGAGATGGATACAGAGAGAAGAAGAGAAAAGAATATTGAGGCTTAAAAAAAGGACTTATGTTGGATAGAGAATCAAAAAAATAGAGCATCAAGGATAGATCTTCTGATCTTCTAAAAAATAAGTGATTCAAAAATCTGATTTAAAACTCTCACTTAGCATTCCTTTTATGGATTCAATTATGTCATTTATTTTAATTAAAAAAATCAATAAAATTGACCTGGTCAACTTTGATAATTCTAATTGATAATTAAATCAATTAATTGAGACTATCTAGATGATTTTATCCAAGGTACAGTGGGGACCATGGGCCTATGAAATTAAGCTCCAATAAGTTATCATAAATTTAACAAATAAAATTACTAACTTATTAATTCCTTGTGACTCCACTAAAGACTCAGAATTGCACTCTTGAATTCATAGAACACTCTATAACAAATATAGATACACTATTAATTATCCATTGTTACAACCATAATTGTCACGCAATCCTCTATGGATGGTCTACAATGAGATGGGACTAAAATATTGTTTTACCCCTCATTGTATTTTATCATTAAAACACTTAGTTCCTTGTAAATGATATTTTAGTAAACTAATATTAATTACTGAAATGAGATCTCTATCATTTAGCACCTTCAATCAAACTAAAAGGAAACCATCATTTTACTTCTTCATCAGAAGCTATAGATGTTCATATCTATGATTAACACTCCCACTCAATTATACTATCGAGCTCCCAAGATGTAAGTATGGGCTAGTCCGTAGGGTAAGCTAGTAACGAACAAGTCAAAGAACTCAAATAATACAATAAGTTAGAATACTAACCACTCAGAATTGAGATTGAATTGACATATGGTCAACTATATGATATGACTAGAATAGATAATAACTGTATGTTTACTTATCCTATCTATTGTCAATATCGGTCCTGTCCGATGTAACAAATACATCCAATCTTATCTACGTTGCTAATGTTCTGTAAAGAACATAACACTACAATGTGTAAGTAGATCACATCGTAGATTGGCAAGTCATTGTAAATCATGTGCACTGACTAATCTTAGGACTAACTTATGTTTGAACATACAATCATATTTATATTTTACTGTGATTACGCCACTATAAATACGATTAGCTATATGCTCGGGATTTAATAGAAGTTTATATTAAACAAATAATCATGAAAATAAAACATGTGAGAAAAGTGATTGACCAAGTCAAAAAATGATTTATATTCTTTTATTGAAAATAAAATGAGATTACAAAGAAATTGAGTTTTAATTAGGGCATAAAACCCCAACAGGTGGAACTCTACCTATACAATGCTCACCTTTGCTTTTACACACAGAAATATTTTTCCTCGTCTAAGATTATGAGGTCCTCATTACAAGACTGTGCCTTTTGAAGATGAATGGGAGTTAGCAAGATATTTATGTGAGAGGTTGGCTATATTCAATAGTGTGACTGAATTGTTTTCTCAAGCAAAATATTAAACATTTAATCTCTTAGTTTCTAAGTTATGTGAGATCAAAATGTCAATTGCACATTGGATGACATCTAGTAACGAGTATGTGAAAAGAATGGCTTATAAGATGATGGACAAGTTTTAGAAGTATTGGGAAGAAATTCATGGAGTTCTTACTGTTGCAATAGTTCTTGATCCTAGGTATGTGGAGATCTCGGATTGATTGAGTTTTTCTTTCCTAATCTATATGGAGATCAAGCTTGTCGTCATATTGAGATAATTTGCAAGATTTGCTATGAGTTGGAGAGTTGCTACAAATCTAGTCATACTTATATGAGCCAAAGAAATTATGTCCAAGATACTTTTGTTGTCTCTTCATTAGATTGTCCTTCTACTGTCAATTATGTGGATCTTATGTCTGATTATGATGCATTCATTTCAACCACCAACAGTGCAATTGTTAGATCCAAGCTTGATCATTAGTTGGAGTAGCCTGTTATACCTAGAACTAGTGACTTTGATATATTGAGTTATTGGAAATAAGATGGAAGCAAATATCTTGTATTGAAAACTATTGCAAGAGATATTTTAGTTATTTCTGTGAGTACAGTTGCTTCAAAATTTGTGTTCAGTACTGGCGGTAGATATTTGGGTCCACATCAATCTAGGATTCATCAAAAAATATTGGAAGCTTTAATATGTTCTCAAAATTGGTTATGTAATGAAAGAAAATGTATGTTTACTTTGTATATAATATATTCTATTTTTCTATTTTTAATACATTAATTTCTTTTAGGAAATGTTTGGTAATTTACTTTTGGTTTATTTTGTAGGACGAATTGTCACACTAAGCCGTGAAGACATTGATATAGTCGATGAAGTAGAACCATATGCAATACAGTTGGATATTTAAAAAGTATGATATTATCTTATATATATGTGCATTTGTATGCTTGTGTTGTAGTTCTCAAAGATGTTTTCTAAATAAAGTGAAATGATTATTGTTTCAGGTATGTTTGTGTTGAGAAAGGAATTGAGAAAGTTGTGAAGAGATTGATGGGTTTTGAAGGTGATAATATTAGAAAAAGAACTGAGAAATTAGGTGATGAGTTGAGAAAGGCTACTGCTGAAGGAGTTTCTTGGATGGAAATGGATTCATTCATTAGTTTCTTGGATGGAAATGGATTATTTTATTTCTTATATCATGGCTTAATGAAAACACATGTGATGAGATGTTTAGTTACTATTTCGTTGGTATAACTGTATTATGATATTGATCCATTTCTATGGCAACTTTTAACTTGTTTTATTTGTAACATTAAGAAGCAAGTTTTTGTGTTTTGTTTATTCTTCTCAAAATGGTCACTGAAGCATCTTCAGGGAAATATAAGGTCTCAAATGCACTTTATTTAGGAAATATATTTGAGAACTACAACATAAACATACAAATGCACACTTGTATTTTTTTTTTTTAAGAAAAAGTTGGTCAACGAGTCTAGATAGGTTACCTGCCGAACCACTGGGTCTTTCCCACCCTGTCCCGCCCCATTTATTAAACGGGTGGGGAACATTTATTTGTGGGTCGAGGCGACCCGCCCCATTGACAACCCTAGTTGGCAAGACAAGATTAGGTACCATTCTCAAAGTGTTCTTGGAAAATAAGTATAAAGTGGAAGAAGAAGGTACAAAGAAATTCCTTATTACTTACTACATGGAATTTAAGTTTTATGATATGAAACCCCTTCTTCCCCAAATCTATGAATTACAAATTATTGTAAATAAGCTATCCACCCTTAATATTGTATTGTTGGAGCAATTTATTATTGGTGCCATGATAGCCAAGTTGCTTCCATCTTGGAAAAGCTATAGAAAGAAGATCGTCCGCAAGAATAAGGAGATTTCCTTGGAGGAAATTCTCAGACATTTGAGGATTGAGGATGAATCTTGTTAAAGATATAAGAATGCAAAAGAGTATAATGGAGAGACTTCTAAAGGCAATGTGGTGGATAATCTTCCCAACAACAAGAAAGGCAAAGGAATTAGCAAGAATAGAGGCAAGGGTCAAAACCCCTTGGGGCCTAATAAGAATGAAGGTCAATTCAAGAGTTGCAAAAGACTTTTCTTTGTATGTGCAAGAATGGACATTTTGCAGGAGATCATAGGTTCAAGAAGAACTACAATAATGAAGCAAGAGTCAACTCAACGGAAGAAGAGCTAGTGGCAACACTAAGTGAGATAAAGGCCATACATGGAAAGGTGAACTAGTGGTGGTATGATACTTGTGCTACCATCCATGTTACCTATGATAGATATTTATTCAAGAACTTTGAAACTTCAAAAAAAGGGCATAAAATCCAAATGGGCAATGAGAAAAAGGCATGGGAACAATTGATTTATTCTACACATCCTGCAAGAAAGTTCTACTCACTAATGTTTTGTATATACCAGAAATGAGTAGAAACCTTGTGAGTGGCAATTTTCTTGGTAAACTGGGAATCAAAGTTGTGATAGATTCTGATGAGCTTACTTTGTCCAAGGGGAATGTATTTTTAGGGAAGGGGTATGCTTGTGATGTCATGTTTGAACTTTGTACCTCCGTTGGTAATTTGAACAATAAAGCTTCTAGTTCTTCTTGTTATATGCTTGACGCAAATTCTATTACTTTTTGCATGATAGACTTGCACATGTAGGATTTAGTACAATTAAAAGAGAAATTAAATGTGGATTGATTAATTGTGATAATGTTGAGCATGATAAATATGAAATGTGTTAAATCTAAAATGGTAAAGAAACATTTTCCTAGTGTTGATAGAAATTCTAAATTGTTAGATTTTATACACATTGATTTATGTGAACAAAATTGAATGTTGACTAGAGGATGAAGTATGTATTTTATTACTTTCTGTAGCGTCTCGGGATTTTACTTAGCTAGATAGTAGTAGTTGGAGCCGTAGTATTTTAGTTTTCGTGGTTAGTGGTTCAAGCCGGGATCTAGTTGGAAACTCATAGAGATAATTATGGATTTTATAACTTTAACCTATAGTTTAGAAATATTAATTTTATCATAAGGTTTGATTATTGAAGCTGGTCCTAAAAATAATTAACATGTGACATGTGTCACATGTATGCTTATTAAGGATTTAAGGATTTAGATGAATAAATTAATAAATGATAAGCCTAGGAAGTCTAGAACCTTCCCTCAGATATTGGGTTCTCGTATTACTCAGTCAAAGTGGTTTTAACAACTTCAAGTGTGCTGAAAGTGTGCAAAAACATGTTTAATATATCAGCGTAAGCCGATATATCGCAGCTATATGGGCCAATATATCACCTGTGATGATATAGAAAACATGTCGGCTTCGCACGAATAAAACCACGGAGCCTCGGGAATATGGGGCAGGCGATATATCGCCTATAGGGGGCGATATATTGGCTCCATTTGCATAGTTTGAAACTCCGTGGAATCTGAACTAGAAACAGCCCTCAAGAACTTGGACTTGCTCTTGAACGATTTTGACCGAGTTCTCGGCATCTGTTGAGCAGAAAATTCAATTTTTATTCATTTAAAAGGGATTTAGTTTCACTTCTTGAACTCTATAAATAGGACCCTTCACTCAACCATTTACATCATCTTTCAAACACTTCTCAGAGCCTCCAAGCTGCTAATGTAACGACCCAAAATCACTAATAAAGCTTAAGGGTCTTTATTAGTGTGCCGGGAGGGCATAATTGGTATATGTGTGATTTAATGGTTTAATTCATGATTATGTGGCATGCATGATTAATATGATTATATGACTATGTGACATGCATGTTTGTGAGTATTAGATATGCATGTGGGCCCTTTATAGCTTATAAGGGCATATTTGTAATTTTTGCTCGTTAGGGGCATAAATGTGATTATATGTGATAAATTGTTGAGACCACATTATTATGTGGATATATTAGCAGCAGATGGCTCGAGACGGTCCTAGTGAGCGGATTGGCGAAATAGTCACAGAGGGGTTTAATACCCGGCTCGGGGGAAGCTTGGGGGTAATTGGAAGGAAATTTAGTGGAAAGCATGGGAATTATGGATATTGAATAAGTATTTAGAGATTAATTGGATATGACGAGATTAATTGGTAAATATTAGGAACATTTGAGGAATTATTAGGAACTGGGGGAAATTACTATTTTACCCTTAGAATAATGAAAGGAGTAAGTATGACAAGGAGGGGCATAATGGTCATTTGGTAGGCAGGGGATAAGTTTAGTAATCCTTAAGAATAACTCAAAAAGTGGTGGAATTTTCTTCAGCTCTCTCCTTCTTTCTCAAGATTTCTCTCATCTCTCTCTTGTGCTTGGGTTGTTGAAGGAAAATTGAAGGAAAAGGCTGATTCTATGCTGGGAAGACTTGAGGAATTGAAGTTATTTATCCAGGAAGTTCAGCTGGGAACTTAGGAGAATTAAGCTTAAGAACTGAAGGTGGTGGCTAAGGGTTTAGTAGCTAATTGAGGTAAGCTTTAGACTCTAAATTTGTTGAAGTATTGGATTTTTAGGGTAGAATTTAAGCTGAGTAATTGGGTAATGAATTCTGCTGGAATGGGGTATTAGCTTTAGTATAATTGTTAGGAATTTAATGTTTAAAGTATGTGATTTTATTCTGAACTCGTAGCTGGGTTTAATTCTGATTGGGAGGTTTATTGGGTTTGAATTCTGGGATAATTGGCTAGGAGATGTATGAGGAAAACCCATAATTTCTGGGTTTGAAGAGGGCGCGCTGCGACCCAGCTCTAGGGCACTGTGGCGCATGTGACCAGAAAGGCCTGGGTTGGCCTCTGACTTGGGGGCGCGCTGCAACCCTAGGGGGCAAGTCGCGGCCCGCCTCCTGTAATGCCCTGAAATCCCTAATGAGGTTTAAGGGTTGGATTAGTAGGCCGGGAGGGCCATAATTGATTTATTATGCCCTTAAATGATTAAATGCATGTTTATGTGAATTATATTATAATATGATTTTAAATGCATGCATGTGGGTCTACATTTCATCTCAGGGGTATTTTGGTAATTTGGCTCGTTGAGGGAATAATTGTATATTTGTATGCATGTCGGTGAACTGTTGTTGAGACCATATTATAATGTGGATTTGTTCGAGCTATTTTGCATGAGACGATCTTTGAATTCAAATTATCGGTTTGGTCATAACAGGTTTAAGCTCAGGGCTCAGGGTGAGTCTCGGGGTGGTTTGATGATTAGAGCATTACCAAGAATTAAAGGGTAATGGGTGATAACTCTACAAAATAGAGTTATTTTACCATATTTTATGTGCTAATTGTTGCTTAATTCTTGAGTTTTTAATTGATTTATTAAGTTTTAAAGTAATTTTGAATTTATTGGGTTTATTTTGATTTTATATATTTTTGTGTGTTTTTATAATTATTTTGTTGTAAAATGTTATAGTTAATTATTTGAATTATTGTTGTTTAGTTTGAGGTAAAAAAAAATGTTGTATTATTGAAATTAAATGTTAAATATAAATTAAGTTATAATTAATATTTTCAAAGAATTAAATTGATTTATTTTATAGTTGAAAATATTTTATTATGATTTATTTTATATTTATTTTGTAGGGAATTTATGACACTTTTGTTCTTGAAAAGAAGCTAAAAAAGTGAAAGAAATTGTGGCATTTTTCAAAAGCCATAAGCCTCATGGGCCCTGCCACCTTCTAGGCCCAACATCCACTTGGACCAATCTCTCCTCCATTTCCTTGCCCAGCATGTGCCAATTTGAAGCTCCAAGCTCCCTCCACGTTCAGCATCACCAACGCCTGGCAGCAGCTTCTCCAAGGCTCCCAACGTGACCCAGTAGCATCACATGATGCACCACCCAGCTGCCTAATGCACACGGCCAGCCACAATCCCAAATACCAGCTCCCACCTACCACAAATCAAGCAGCCCCATGCATGCCATTTTGTATCTTGAGCCCATAAATTGTCCAAAAGCACATTTGTCCCCTATGACAAAAATACCACTTTTTACTCCACTTTCTACACATTTTACCCCAAAACATAATTATTACACCCTATAATTTACCCCTATTTACCATATTATAATTAATTTAATCAATTTAATTAATTTGAATTGATTATTTTAATACCTCATTTGTGGCTATAAATAGGGAGTTTTCAAGACCATTTAGGGTGTCATATTTTAGGAGAGGTTACTCTACACAAAGTTTCTACACATTCAAAACCTCTCAATTCTCTTCATCTTCTTCTTCTTTTTATTTTTTTCTATGTATTTTTAGAGGAAAAATTTGGGGGTTTTTCCTCCAAATTTTCCTATTTATGTTTGTAATTTTTAGTTTGTATTTGCTATTCTAGTTATGTGTTTCTAATCTTTTTAAGATTATTAAGGTGATGATGAAACATTATGTAACTAGATAGTATTTATTTTGTATGTTAATTTCCCATTTTGTGCAATAAAGTTTATGGAATTTTCTTCTTCAAATATCTTATTTCATCTTAAATATCATGTATTTTGGATTGTTAGCACATATTTAAACCTTGTTCTTCATTAGTGCAAATACATAATATTCTTTGTGTAAGATGTGTCATTAAATTGTACACATCCATGCTTAGAACAAAAATATTATGTTTTGCCTTATAAATAATGTTCATTGATTTATTTGTTATTTCATTAGATTGATTTACACTAAATGCTTTGAAATTATAACTTTGAAAAGTGAAGAAAAATCCTATCTTTTTAGAAATAATTTGTGCTTAAAATTATAAATTTATTTAGAAAATGATAGTTTGATTTATTTTAACTATCACTAAAACTTGGGAATCAATGTACTTATATATATTATTGAACTTATATTTTGTGGATTCTAATCCTTAATAATCTTATTTTACCATCTTCATTTTTACTTTTAATTTATGTTTATATATTTGTCTTTAATATCTTTATTATTGTCTTTTATTTTATTTTTATTATACAAAACTCTTATCAATCTTTGGAGCTAGGTTAGAATTTATTAATTTTGGTTTAAAATAGTTTCTCTTTTTCGATTTTAGTCAACTCCTTTGGGTTCGATCTCGTGCTTACACGAAAACTATTCTATAAATACGATTCGTGCGCTTGCGAGTATAAATATTTAAAACATACCTATTTTGGGTCCATCAATGGGATATGATTTTATTGGTATTTGAGAATAACGAGAATAGGAGAGTGTTAATTATGATTAACGAGATAGGTGGAAAAGGACAGTTTTGCCCTTGGGAGTTGTTAAGAGAGGATTTAAGCATGGAGGGTATTTTAGTCTTTTGACCTAGGCTATATATAGGTTGAAGGATGTAGAAATAGAACCAAAACAGAGCTTTGTCTATCACCCTCACAATCATCATCTTTCTCTTCTCCTACCCTTGAATTTTTTAAGCAAGTTTGGGGATTCAAACTTGGAGTTTGAAGCTTGAGGTCTTAGGCTAGCGTTCAACCATTGAAGAGGTTTCAATTCAAGCTTAAGGTAAGGTTCTAGTTCCATTTTATAGTGTCTTGCTCTGTTTTTGTGCTGGTTTTAAGGTTTGGAGTTTTGATCATTGAATGGGTAATTTGATGAAGTTTTGATTGGCGTAAGGCTTAGGTTTTGATGCTTATATGGTAGATAAGTTGTGGTAATAGTTGGTGGCTTTGCTTTGTGATATTGGGAGAGATTTTATGGGGTTTTGAAATGAGTTTGAAGGGGAAAAACAGGGGTTTTTGGCTGAGTTTCAAGTGGGGTCACAACTCTGTTCTTGAGCGCTACGACCCAAGCTCATTGAAGAGGAAGGGAGAAGTTATTGGGCTGTTGGGTGTCGCGGCATGGAGAAAGAGGGTCGCGGCCCGTGTTGGGGAAAAGGAAGGGGGGCCACTTCTGGTTGAGGAGGCGGGCTGCGGCATGGTGAGGGAGGGCCACGAACCTTAGAGGCATTTTGGCCCAAATTGTGTTTTCAGCTTGGGGATTCAAACCTTAGGCCTCGGGATCGACCCTACTACCCGGTTTAGTAGGATTTGATGTCTCGGAGGCTAGGTTTTGGGCCGGGAACCTTTGTTATTCATTTTATTGATGGAATCCCCTAATTGGTGATGACTAGGTGACCGTGAAGGAACTAAAAGGTTGATCGTTCTCAAGGGTCATTCTTTTATTAATTCTCACTCGAACCAGAGGTAAGAAAACTACACCCTATACATATGACATGCGTGGTTATTATTGAGGCATGTTGAGTGTTTAAATGTGGACATTGATTGCATATTAAATGCTTAGCAAATCTTGCTTATTTGTGAATGGCACTGACTTACTAGTCAGAATCGACAATGGTGTTAGACTGCCTGTGAAGTTGTGACTTACTTGTTAAGTTCGACAGCAGTAGTGAGCACTGGTCGTATGTTACTAACCTAAGAGCCAGGAACGGCATAAGTGCCATGAATACAGAGCCGATAAAAGATTTGATCTAATCGACATCTGTATTGAATGACTCATTATGAGCATTAATGCTGGACCGACCCCAAGTTTAATGAAATCTAAAAGGGCTTGCCTAGTTCTATGACTAGTTACTCAGAGCTAGGGCCAAAGGCCGAGGTGATCGTATCGTCACATGGCTGAGGGTACGGAACCCACATTAGTGACTCTATGGTCACTCGATTGGTTTATATTGGTGACTTGCTTGTCAGTCACTTATCATGTTTAAGCTAGTGACTTTATCACTTATTTATAAAGGGAACGAAACCCACCTTAGTGACTTTTACAGCTATCACTCCTCTACTTAGGGCTAAAAGCCCTGGATGATTATTATGATCATCGTTTGATGTTATATTCTTGTTGTATTGAGTTTTCTTGCTGGGCTTTGGCTCATGGGTGCTATGTGGTGCAGGTAAAGGGAAAGAAAAGCTCACCCAGCCTTGAGTGGAGAGCTTAGGTGGTGATGTGTACATATGCGGCTGCTTGACCACCACGGCCAAGGAGTTCTTAGAGGAACTAGGGTGTTTACCCTATTTTTGCCGCTTAGGTCGGCGGGTTGTAAATTTTAAAGTGTAATGACCATTTTGTATTGTAAATAACTTGTAAATGTTTTTATGGGCCCATGAACAATTTTATGTTTATATAAAATTTATCCTTTCCTTTTGATTGATTTTTTACCTTAACCTATTAATGACACCTAGATGCACGTTTATAACCAAAGAACTCGATTAGCGAGTTAGGCATGGTTCAAAGTTCATAGTAACGGTCTTGGAGTAACTAGGGCGTTACACCTCCCCTGTGGCTTAAGCTTTTGGTCTCTGACTTGGGGGCAAGTCGCGACCTGCCTGGGGATTTTTTAGCCGTTGAGTGGTTTCTAGAATTGGTAAGGCTCGGGGGTTCGAACCTAGGTGTTCGGGACAATTTCTACTACCTGGTTTAGTAGAAATTTTGGTCCTGGAGGCTAGTTTTTTATTTCCGAAGCTTTTATTTGGATTGGAAGTTAACAGTTACCCATTGGACACTGTGATTAGGTTCATCGCCAAGGCTCGGGGCTAAGGATTGTGCTCGGGACCATTCCGTTACCTCCGTTCAAAATTAAAGGTAAGAAAACGGCACCCTTGAGTGGTTGTAACAGGACTGAGTTTCCCAATACTTGAACATGTTTATTGTATGGCTAAATGAATGATTTGGCATATGAAAATGAACAGCCTAAGAGAGCCCGGGGCTGATAATTTTCACACCAAACGCGGCTCGGCCACTGTTAGTCGAGGTGAGCTAGATAAACACTAGACTCAACCTAAGTGAGCCGGAGTCAGTGGGTTAAACAGAGGGTGCGGCCTAAGGGCGTTGACCCTGAGTATTGCGTATTGATTGAGATAAATTGTTGAATATAAATGTTTACTATTGTTAGCTTGATGTTATGGCTTGTTGAATATTTGGTTAACTGTCTTGCGAATTAATTGATTATCATCATTGATTATGTATTATTGCTATGGTTTTCTTGCTGCGCCTTGGCTCACGGGTGCTATGTGGTGCAAGTAAAGGCAAGGGTAAGCTGGACCAACCATGAGTTGGAGAGCTCTGGGGTGAGATGTACATTGTTAGCCGCTCGTCCGCCATGGTCGAGGAAAAGTACAGGGACAGAACCTAAAATGTGTATTTTTCCATTAGAGTGGCCTCTGGCTTGTATATACTTTTGAGAATTGTTAAATTGTTTCTTAAACCCTGTTTTTGGGATCCCATGTACCAAACATCTATTTTAATGAAAATTAACCGTTTATGATCAAAATCTTTAAACCCTAACCTAATTATGACTTTAGGATCATGTTTTACTCAAATGACTTGATTAGCAAGTCTGGCACTATTTTAAATATATAGTGCAACGGTCTTCGTTATCCAGAACGTTACAACTTGGTATCAGAGTGGTCTAGGTTTAAGGGTTCCTAAAGACTGACTGGACATGTACACTCGCCGCTAAAGACAAGCTCGACTCAGGGTTTGGTAATTGTATACATGTGATTATATGCTTAAGTGCTTGAATGGAATATAAATGCTTTACTACATGATTAGTACGGAGCATGAGATACTGATAGGGCCTGGCCCTTGATTGCTGTTTTATGATATTGAGTGTGCTTATTAGCATTTTTGTTGCATGTGAGTGAATATTTGAATTATTATTTGCATCTTGATTGCTTGTGGTTGGTTGAGTTCCAATGGTGGATCATGGAAAGATTGTTACCCTGTCATCATTGTTTGACAACTGAGTCATTGATTGCAGATAAACTTTGATCGCTATGCATCCAAGGCAATCTATATGACTATTCGGCACAGGGTCTGAGACTAGAGATGATGACCAAGCCCAACACCCTCAGTTAGTCCCTGAGAACTGGCAATAGATACTTGCAAGCATGCAAGCCTGGTTACAGAGTCAGGAAGAGCAGATTCGCTTACTAAGACAGAAGGCTCTGTCAGGGAGTGTTGCACCTATTGTGCCACTTATTGTGGCACCAGTTATACAGATATCTGAGGTCGGGAGTAGGTGGGAGCCACTGTATGAGCAGTTTAGGAGACAACATCCTCCAACCTTTGAGGGAGGACCAGATTCACTGAAGATTGAACAGTGGATAAGTATGACTACTTCTATCCTAGATTTCATGAGGGTGGAAGGTAATGACAGGGTGGCTTGTGCCACCTATATGCTGAGGGAGGATGCCCGTATTTGGTGGGAAGTGGCATCACAGACTAGGGATGTTTCTACTCTAAGTTAGGATGGGTTTAGAGACTTGTTCAGCCAGAAGTATTATAATGTTGTCGTTAGGGCAGAAAAAGTGAATGAGTTTGTGGGGTTAGTACAGGGCAACATGACAGTTACAGAGTACGCCCTGAAATTTGATAGGCTTGCAAAGTTCACACCAGATCTAGTGCCTACAGACGCAGCCAGACATGATAGATTTATTAGAGGGCTTAATGTTATGATAGCCCAAGATGTGAGAATTACAACAGTACTTACGGGACGACTTATGCCCAGGCTATTGAGAAGGCTCTTACTGCTGAGGAGGCAGAGAATAAGATTTGGAGGGAGAACGCTGCGAGACGGGAGGTTTGCAGGGCGATGCCTCCATATTTAGGGTCTAGTAGGGGCGAAGGCCCCATTGATCTGAAGAGGAAGATCCCTGACACTTTGACTGCTGCTGGTCCTGATAGGAGGGGTAGGGGTGCTCAGGGTGGCCGCCAGGGAGGCGATGAGATATGGAAAAGTTACCGAGAGTGCACGAGGTGCAGAAAGTGCCATCCGGGTGAATTTTGGCCAAAGGCATGTTATGTTTGCGGGGCGGTGGGACACCTCAAGAAAGACTGCCCAACAGTAAAGAAAGAGGATACAGGGAAGGTGAACAGCTTGACTCCAGCTCAAGTGTTCACCCTAACGCAGGCAGAGGCCGAGGCTAGTCCCTTGGTGGTGACAGGTCAACTTTCTCACACTGGCTCTTCTTATACTGTATTGATTGACTCTGGTTCTACTCATTCGTTGTTTCTAGTAAGGTAATTAATATATTGTGTAGACCTAGTGAGTATTATACTGCGGGGTTTGGAACAATACTGCCTACAAGGGAACTGGTGGTGTCTAGGAGATGGATTAAAGCACTATCAGTGATGGTTGATGGTAGGGAGCTATCAGTAGACTTGATTGAGTTAGGTATGGAGGATTTTGACATGATTCTTGGGATGGATTGGCTGGTCAGATATGGGGCTACCATTGATTGCAGGAAGAAGATGGTCACCTTTGAGTTTGAGGGAGAGGATCCCTTTGTTTTCATGGGTGCGGTGCAGAGACCTCGCATACCCATGATATTAGCATTGAGATCTAGAGACCTATTACAGGGAGGTTGTATAGGTTTTCTAGCTAGTGTGGTGGATACTACCAGAGTTTTGCCAGCACGGCCGGGAGAGACCAGATTAGTTCGTGAGTTCTTACATGTGTTCCTTAAGGATTTACCAGGAGCTGCTGCTGCACAGGGAGATTCAGTTTGTCATCGAGTTAGTGCCAGGGATAGAGCCAATGTCAAGGGCACCATATAGGATGGCTCCGGTGGAACTGAAAGAGTTGAAGATACATTTGCAGGAACTTCTTGATTTGGGGTTTATCAGGCCTAGCTACTTGCCATGGGGTGCTCCAGTTTTATTTGTGAAGATGAAGGACGGGACTTTGAGGATGTGTATAGACTATAGGGAGTTGAAAAGGTTGACCATCAAGAATAAATACCCTTTACCAAGGATCGATGAACTGTTCGATAAGCTGCAGGGAAAGACGATATTCTCAAAGATTGATCTTCGATCTGTTTATCACCAGCTTAGGATCAAGGACGAGGATATACCAAAGACGGCTTTCCGAATGAGGTATGGGCATTATAAGTTCCTAGTCATGTCGTTTGGTTTAACTAATGCCCCAGCAGCATTTATGGATTTAATGAACAGGGTGTTTAAGGACTTCCTGGACCAGTTTGTGATTGTCTTCATCGACGACATCCTAGTGTACTCTAGTTCAGAGGCAAATCATGAACAACACCTCTGACAGGTCTTGCAGAGGGTGAGAGAGCACCGGTTGTACGCCAAGTTTAAGAAGTGTAATTTTTGGCTCCCAGAAGTAACATTCCTTGGACATATTGTCGATGAAGATGGGATTAAGGTGGATCCAGCTAAGGTGGAGGCAGTGAGAGATTGGTCGAGGCCAAGGAACACCTTAGAGGTTAGGAGCTTCCTTGGATTAGTGAGATATTATAGGCGATTCATGGAAGATTTTTTGAAGATTGCTGCACCGATGACAGAATTGACACGGAAGAATCTGAAGTTCGTCTAGTCAGACAAGTGTGAGAATAGCTTCCAGGAATTGAAGCGAAAATTCATTACGGCACCTGTGTTAAGTCTCCCTTCAGATGGAGGGAAGTTTGTGGTATATTGTGACGCATTGAGGTTGGGTTTGGGATGTGTGTTGATGCAAAATGAGAAGTCTATTGCTTATGCATCACGACAGCTGAAGGAGTATGAGTAGCGATACCCTACCCATGATCTGGAATTGGCAGTGGTGGTATTCGCACTGAAAGTGTGCCGTTATTATCTATATGGAGAGAAGTGTGAGATATACACTGATCATAAAAGTTTGAAGTACTTCTTCACCCAGAAAGGTATGAACATGAGACAGAGGCGTTGGCTGGAGTTGGTGAAGGATTATGATTGTGATATCCTTTACCACCCAGGGAAAGTCAATGTAGTGGTAGATGCGTTGAGTTGGAGGGGCCCAGGATAGTGGTTTAGTGCTGCACAAATATCAAGAGAATAGTCAGAGGAGATGTCCAGAGCAAGGATAGAATTGGTTGTGGGCCAATTGGCCAATATTACCTTACAGTCGAGCCTGCTAGAGCGGATTAAAGAGGGTTAGTTGGTTGATGCACAGTTGTAAGAAGTTAGAGGGAATGTCTTAGCTGGAGTGGCTAAGGACTATTGTATTTCAGAGATTGGGTTACTACGGTATAAGGGTCGGATCTGTGTCCCAACTGATATGGGGGTTAGAAGAGAGATACTCGATGAATCCCATACTACATCATACTCACTCTATCCAGGCACCACAAAGATGTATTCGGATCTGCGGACATTGTATTTGTCGCCTGGGATGAAGAAGGATGGGTGGAGTACGTGGCCAGGTGTTTGACCTGTCAGCAAGTGAAGGCTGAGCACCAGCGGCCAGCGGGGTTGCTACAGCCTTTGGGTATTCCCGAGTGGAAATGGGAGGACATTACCATGGATTTTGTGGGAGGTTTACCCAAGATAGTGGGGCTGCATGACTCGGTGTGGGTGATAGTGGATAGTACACCAAGTCATCTCACTTTCTTCCAGTGAAGACGATTTATACTGTGGATTAGTATGCGGAGCTGTATGTGAGGGAGATTGTACATCTCCATGGGGTTCCCAAGTCCATAGTATCAAACTGGGATCCTATTTTTACCTCCAAGTTTTGGGGTAGTTTATGGAAGGCTATGGGGACTCAGCTGAAGTTCAGTACGACCTTTCATCCTCAGACTAATGGATAGTCTGAGAGGACAATTTAGGTACTGGAGGAAATGCTCAAGGCATGTGTGATAGACTTTGAGGGATCTTGGAGTAAGTATCTCTCGTTGATTGAGTTTTCGTATAACAATAGTTATCTCCCGTTGATTGAGATGTTATATCGGAGGAGGTGTAGATCACCCATTCATTGGGATGAGATGGGTGAGAGGAAGTACTTGAGACCGGACATGTTTCAGAAAACTAATGAGGCTATCGAGAAGATTCGAGCTCAAATGCTCGCTTCGCAGAGAAGACAGAAAAGTTACGCTGATCCTAAGCGTAGTGACATGGAGATCCAGGTGGGGGACCACGTGTTTCTACGAGTCTCACCACTGCGTGGGGTGAGAAAGTTTGTGAAAAAGGGCAAGTTGAGCCCTAGATTTATTAAACCTTTTGAGATCCTGGAGAGGATCGGGCTGGTGGCCTATAGATTGGCACTGCCAACGTCGTTGTCAGGAGTTCATGAGGTATTCCACATTTCTATGCTTCGAAAGTATGTCTTAGATATGACTCATGTGTTGAAGTATGAAGACTTAGAACTGCAGACATATTTGTCTTATGAGGAGCGACCAATCCAGGTCTTAGACAGGAAAGACAAGGTTCTACGGAACAAGATGATTCCTCTAGTCAAAGTGTTATGGAGGAATAGTAAGGTCGAGGAAGCGACCTGGGAGCTTAAGTCAGCGATGCGGGATCAGTATCCTGAGTTATTCAGGTGAATTTCGAGGATGAAATTCTCAGTAGGAGGGGATAGTTCTAACAACCCAAAATCACTAATAAGGCTTAAGGGCCTTGATTAGTGTGCCGGGAGGGCATAATTGGTATATGTGTAATTTAATGGTTTATGCATGATTATGCGGCATGCATGATTAATATGATTATATGACTATGTGACATGTATGTTTGTGAGTATTAGATATGCATGTGGGCCCTTTATAGCTTATAAAGGCATATTTGTAATTTTGGCTCATTAAGGGCATAAATGTGATTATATGTGATATATTGTTGAGACCACATTATTATGTGGATATATTAGCAGCAGATGGCTCGAGACGGTCCTAGTGAGCGGATTGCCGAAATAGTCAAAGCATGGTTTAATACTCGGCTCGGGGAAGCCTAGGAGTATTTGGAAGGACATTTAGTGGAAATTATGGGAATTATGGATATTGAATAAGTATTTAGAGATTAATTGGTTATGACAGGATTAATTGGTATATATTAGGAACATTTGAGGAATTAGTGGGAACTGGGGGAAATTTTCTATTTTACCCTTAGAATAATTAAAGGATTGAGTATGACAAGGAGGGGCATAATGGTCATTTGGTAGGCAGGGGATAAGTTTATTAATCCTTAAGAATAACTCAGAAAGTGGTGGAATTCTCTTCAGCTCTCTCCTTCTTTCTCACAATTTCTCTCATCTCTCTCTTGTGCTTGGGTTGTTGAAGGAAAATTGAAGGGAAAGGCTAATTCTAGGCTGGGAAGACTTGAGGAATTGAAGTTATTATTAAGGAAGTTCTGCTGGGAACTTAGGAGAATTAAACTCAAGAAGTGAAGGTGGTGGCTGAGGGTTCAGCAGCTAATTGAGGTAAGCTTTAGACTCTAAATTTGTTGAAGTATTTGATTGTTAGGGCAGAATTTAAGCTGAGTAATTGGGTAATGAATTATGTTGGAATGGGGTATTAGCTTTAGTATAATTGTTAGGAATTTAATGTTTAAAGTATGTGATTTTATCCAGAACCCGTAGCTAGGTTTAGTTTTGATTGGGAAGTTTATTGGGTTTGAATTCTGGGATAATTTGTTGGGAGATGTATGAGGAAAACCTAGAATTTATGGGTTCGAAGAGGGAGCGCCGCGACCCAGCTCTGGGGCGCCGCAGTGCATGTGCCCAGAAAGGCCTGGGTTGGCCTCAGACATGAGGGCAAGTCACGGCCCACCTCCCCTGTGGCTTGGGCTCTTGGTCTCTGACTTGGGGGCAAGTCGCGACCCACTAAGCCAAGTTGCGACTCGCCTAGGGATTTTTAGCCTTTGAGTGGTTTCTAGAATTGGTAAGGCTCGGGGGTTCAAACCTAGGCGCTCGGGACAATTTCTACTACCCGGTTTAGTAGAAATTGATGTCCTGGAGGCTAGTTTTTATTTCCTAAGCTTTTAGTTGGATTGGAAGTTAACAATTACCCATTGGACACTGTGACCAAGTTTATTGCCAAGGCTTGAGACCATTCTGTTACCTTCGTTTGGAATTAAAGGCAAGAAAACTGCACCCTTGAGTGGTTGTAACGGGACTGAGTTTCCCAATACTTGAACATGTTTATTGTATTGCTAAATGAATGATTTGGCATATGAAAATGAACGACCTAAGAGAGTCGAGGGCTGATAATTTGTGCACAGGACGCGGCTCGGCCACTGTGAGTCGGGGTGAGCTAGATAAACACTAGACTCGACCAAAGCGAGCCGGAGTCAATGGGTTAAACAGAGGGGGCGGCCCAAGGGCATTGACCTTGAGTATTGCGTATTGATTGAGATAAATTGTTGAATATAAATGTTTACTATTTTCAGCTTGATGCTATGACTTGTTGAATAACTGGTTAACTGTCTTGTGGATTAATTGATTATCATCATTGATTATGTATTATTGCTATGGTTTTCTTGCTGCGCCTTGGCTTATGGGTGCTACGTGGTGCAGGTAAAGGTAAGGGTAAGCTGGACCAACCATGAGTTGGAGAGCTCTGGGGGCGAGATGTACATTGTCAGCTGCTCGTCCGCCACGATCGAGGGAAAGTACAGGGACAAAACCTAAAATGTGTATTTTTCCATTAGAGTGGCCTTTGAGAATTGTTAAATTGTTTCTTAAACCCTGTTTTTGGGATCTTATGTACCAAACATCTATTTTAATGAAAATTAATCGTTTATGATCAAAATATTTTAACCCTAACCTGATTATGACTTTAGGATCACGTTTTACTCAAATGACTTGATTAGCAAGTCTAGCACTATTTTAAATACACAGTGTAATGGTCTTGGTTATCCAGGACGTTATAGCTAAATTCGTTCTAGAGATAAACACTAGGGTTTTGGGTTTAAAAGCATTCAAATCTAAGCTTTTCTAAACACTTGGGATGTAAGCTAGAGTGTGATTTCGGTATTGAGGTGTAGATCGAAGTTCTAAGCTGTCTAAGGTAATCTTAATCCTCAAGTTTAGTTCATCACTGTTCCTCATATTCTTTTCTTTTACTTCAAAGCCTAACTTGTTATGATGGCTTTTAGTTAGGTGTTTGATTTCTTTGAAAGTTAAGTTTTTCGGTAAGTTCTTATCTCGATGGTTTAGATCTTCTTTTTCATCCTCTTTTCTTTAGGAAACTTATGGTTTTATTGTCTGGTTTTAGGAGTCTCCAATACCTTGGTTTTTGGTAAGGAAAATAAGTTAGATTTTATGTGTTATGATTATGTTTATATGCTATGTGTATGTATGTATGTATGTATGTATGTATGTATGTATGTATGTATGTTGTTTTATGTTTGTAGTAGTTTGGGAAATATGGTTGCTTAGACAGCAAATAAGCAAATCCCGAGATTTTTATCATTATCGTAGATTATAGTTATGTTTAAACCTACCTCTAAATAATAGCAAGAAAACCTAGATGTTTTCTATCACATACTACGGTAATGAGTTAATGACCATTAATTTGTAGTCTTATGTTTTATGCTTTATGTTGTTAGTAGTATTTCCTTACTCGGCATTAGGCTCATTCTTTTTTATTTAGATAGTGTAGGTAAATGAACATGGAAGGCAGGACGGATCCATGGAAGCTTTGGCATGTGTATTGGGCGAGAACTAAATGAATGGACTGATGGGAACGATCGAGGATGACGTTTATGTTTCGAGTTTTTTTAATTTATGTGTTTATGATTTTCGCATTTAGTATTCGAACAATTTAATTAAAGATTTTGTTTTCTTTATGATTTTATGTAATAACAATGGGATCCCGTTTTTTTTTTATTATTATTATTTTCTACAATAAAGTCTATTATTTTATGCATATATATCCAAAAGATAATGGTATGTCTTAGTAGTTTTTAAAGGTCTGAGGTCTTTAAGTTAGTTTGGTCTTTACACTTTCATATATGATTGCTCTAGGTTCACATATGTATATTTTCTTAAGAACAAAGATGAATAATTTAATGTGTTTAAAGCTTATAAAGCGGAAGCTGAAAATTAATTAGAAGTTATAGGGGTGGTGAATATTTTTCAAATGATTTCAACTTGTTTTGTGAAGAGCATGGAATAATACATGAATGTACCACCCCATATACTCTACAACAAAATGGTATAGCAGAAAGAAAAAATTGAAAATTTCTTGAGATGATTAATGCTATGTTATTACATTCAAAATTGAATTTTAATTTGTGGGGGCGAAGTCTTGCTATCCGCATGTTATATTTTGAATCGTATTCCCATGAAGAAAAATAATATATCTCCATATGAGTTATGGAATGGAAAGAAACCAAACATTAGTTATCTTAAAGTATGGGGGTGTCTTGCTTATTGCAAGAGCAGATATCCTAAAAGGACCAAGTTGGATCCAAGGGTGCATTTGTGGGCTATGCCTGAAATAGCAAAGCTTACAGATCATTAGATTTGGAGTATAATGTGATAATTGAATCAAGAGAGATTGAGTTCTTTGAGAACATGTCATATGATGAAAATAAACTAAAAGAACATATTCAAATTAGTGAGCCTCAAGATGAGACTCCTAAAATGGTTGGTGAGCAACCTTTATTGCCTAGAAAAAGCCAAAGGCTCAAAGAGTTAGGATGAAGTGATAAGTGTTCTCAAATAGATACATTATACCTTATAGAAGGAAATAATGAGGGAGTAACTTGGCACTATCCAATAGTTCTTCAATTAGAAGGTGATTCCAAAACTTTCAAAGAAGATATGTTCTCAAGGGACTCCGCCTTTTGGAAGGAGGCAATAAATGACAAAATGGATTCAATTATATTTAGCCACACTTTGGAAATGGTTGACCTTACAAGTGGGTCTAAACCAATTGGGTGCAAATGGATATTTAGAAGAAAATATCATACCGATGGCACCATACAAACATTCAAGGCTAGATTAGTAGCCAAGGGATTCAAACAAAAGGAGGGAATAGATTACTTTGACACATATGTATCGGTACCAAGAAACACTTCAATTAGATTGTTATTTGCCTTATCATCTATATACAATCTTTATGTTCACTAAATGGATGTCAAAATGGCATTCCTCAATGGAGATCTCGAGGAGGAGGTCTATATAGAAAAACTAGAATGTTTTGTTCTTCAAGGAAATGAACATAAAGTTTGTAGACTTGTCAAATCATTATAGGATTTGAAACAAGCTCCAAAACAATGGCATGAGAAGTTCGATAAAGTCATTGTTTCAAATTGATTTAGACATAACAATGGGGACAAGTGCTTGTATTCTAAGACTTGTGATGACTATGTCATATTAGCGTGTCTTTATGTAGACGATATGTTGATTTTAAGTAATGCCATGGGATGAATAATGGAAACAAAGAGGTTTATATCTTCTAACTTCAAATTGAAGGACCTTGGAGAGGTCGATACCATTCTAGGTATAAAAGTTAGAAGAAATAGTCAGGAATTTGTATTGAGCCAAACCCATTATGTCGAGAAAGGGCTTGACTAATTTAGTCATATCAAAATCAAATAGGCAAATACACCATTTGATTCAAACATGAAGTTTGAAAAGAATGCAGAAAGAACGGTGGTTCAATTAGAATATGTAAGTCCAATAGGGAGCCTAATGTACGTCACTCATTGTACTAGAGCGGACATTGCATATGCTATTAGTAAACTTAGTAGGTTTACTAGCAATCCAAGTATCAAGAACTATAAGGCTATTGAAAGAATTTTGGATACCTTAGGAGTGCCAAAAAATATAGCCTTCACTACTTAGATTTTCCTAGGATACTTGCAAGATATTCTGACGCTAATTGGATATCGGGAGTTGGAGACAATCTCTCAACCACCAGTTGGGTGTTTACTCTTGGAGGAGGTGCTATCTCTTGGTTCTCCAAGAAACAAACTTGTATATCACACTCAACCATGGAAGCGGAGTTTATAGCTTTAGCAACAACCAGAAAAGAGGTTGAGTAGCTTAGGGATCTCATGTTGGATATCTACTTTACAACGGATATGGTATCAATGATCTTGATACATTGTGATAGTCAATCTACTCTTGCTAGAGCATATAATAGTGTGTACAATGGAAATTCTAGACATATAAGTATAAGACATGAATATGTGAGACAATTGATTCAAGATGGAATCATATCAATCTCATATGTAAGACAAGTGAGAACTTAGCGGATCCATTTACAAAACCTCTTGTGGGAAGGTTAGTAAGTTCCACTTCAAAAGGGATGGGACACAAACTCTTGTAATAAGAGATTCACCAATGACGACAACCCAACTCCAACCTTGCTAATATCAAGGATAAAATTTCAATGGGTAAGAGAAAGCCATTGATAATTGGATGGTTTTAACACTAAAACTATTATGAGTTCCATCTAATATGGTTAGTGTTGATTGCTACCGAGTAAGGGTTAAGCCTAGAGCTTTTAATGAAGTTCAGTTGAGTGAAACAAGCATCTATAAAGGTAGCAAAGATGTTGTAAGAACTTCTCCTATGTGAACATAGAGGTTGTGCCACCTGTCATGGGAGTTAGAGTTTCTCCCCGGAAAGTTCATGAAAGGGTGAGCACATGGCCATATGAGTGCTAAGCGAGAAAAGTGGGAAAACGAATGATCAAATGGAGATTAGTGAGGTATCACCGATTTTATCATAAGGAATACTTGGTTCAAGCTTTTAAGCAACTAATTATTTTGATAAGATTTCTTGTATTTTCACTAAGGTAAAGTTCAAGTCGAAATACACTTTATTTTAGACAAAATTACTTTTTTGAGCTAGAGGTAGAAGTTAGTATTTAACCAAGTGTGGAAATGATAAGATTGGTTATGTTGACCCTCGATTTGGCCAACGACACGGAGTCAAATATACGACAGAAAATGAGACGACAATTAAAAGTTTAATCTAATGGTAAAGAGAAAAACACCAACGTTTATAGTGGTTCGGCCCCAAAGAATGGTAATGACCTACGTCCACTTAGTGCTATTATTAATATTGAGTCTCAAAGTCGTGATCAAAACTAGGGTTCTTGAGTTTCAACAACTTTGGGAGAATTACAATAAAATGATGGATAATCGCACTATAGCTCTCTCTCTCAATATTCAGGGAAAAGATTCAAAAATCAAAAGTCCCTTCCTTGAGCTATTTCATGCATATTTATAGGCTCAAGAAGGATTACATGGGCCAATGGGCCTTAACTTTCCCTAATAACTGCGTATCAAGGTAATAAAGAGGAAATAATCAACGTAATTATTATAGGATTACAATCTTAGAAGGAAATAAATCAAATTATACGACCAGCCTGGTCGTATCTAATAGTTAAGCCTGACGAAGCGTGTGTAGCTGGTCGATAACCGAACAGCACCGCCTCATTTCAATTCTGCCACGTGTCATCCATGTGTGAAAAATACCTGCAACGTCATAAGCAACCGTTTTTTGGTAAACATTTTCCCCCCAAGTTTACTTTACTGCGACCAGCATAAAGTAAACTTAGGTGTCTGACCTTTCGTATGCCCCATGAAACATGTCAGAGCTGTCATGCCTCTTCGAAAAAAGCAACCAATCACGTCCCATCAGGACTTTTCGATTTCCCTAAAACCTGTCTGACGACTTCTATAGTTCCCCATACTCCAAAAATAGTAATTCATAATTACCTCTTTTATAGTGTCACAGTCATTATAAATAATACCCCTAATTTACCTTTTAACTTTTCACTTTTCACTCATCATCTCCTTCTCAAGAACTCCAAAGAACTTCAACCTTCAGAGCCTAGAAATTCCAGGAGCTTTCATCGCTGATCCAAGGAATCTCCGTTCAGACGCTCAAAGTTTTCCGTGTTCATAATCCACCTTTCATCCAAGTAAGTTTTACGAACCTTTCAGTTGTTTAAATTTCCATGCAAAGTTGTTTTTTATTCATTTCGTATCTGAGTTCTTGACTGAAACTGTCTTGGGGTAATGGGCATATTGATCGATGCTTGACAGGGAAGTGAACTAGTGTTGTATAGGAGTTAGGAGTAAGTTTGGTAGTCAAGACCGTAGATTTAAGGCGTAAAATCAAAGTAAAAAATTTGATTTTTAAGCTAGTTGAAAAACTGGGTTTTTCCCGCCCTCTCGGAGTTGAAAAAGTTTTCTCTGAAAAACTTTTTACTTCCGCTTTTTCTCAAACTGCTCGGAAGAGACTTAGTGTTTTTGCTAGAATGTTGTTGGCCGTATAAAAGCTTAATTTTTATATGCGAGCAACGTTATTCCAACTCTCAACACAAGCTTTTAGGCTTTAAGTTCTCATCTCTCCTTTTTCTATTCGCAGCTTTTTATGCAAGATTCGTGGGGAGGTGAAAGACCCATCGACGATGACTTGCTAGCTCAATTGGTCGAGGACGAGGAGCAACCGTCGTTACTAATACCTAAAATTCCCTTTTCTCGCATCACTTCAAACACTCCATCGACCCTCCTCCAAAATATGGGTTGAGCAAAAACTAAAGCCCAGAAAAAGAAACCTTCCAATCCTTTAAATCAGCCTGCTCCTCTGACTGAAATTCCCTCGACCAGTGGTCGAGAAAGAAATATTCCCGACCCTAGCATCCAAACCCACACTCAACTTCGAAATGCCATTCAACCAGATGTTGAATGGTACGTCGCCCCTTCTATCCGAGTAACAGTTAGGATGATTGCGAATTATATTAAAAAATACGGACTTCCTGGGGTAACCCTAGTCCAACCCACCAAAGTCCAACGAGCGAATTTTCCTGGAGGCGTTTTCAGCGCCTGGTCGAGATATCACATCGAGGTATGAGCTATCCTGCCTCTTCATCCTTTCTTCCAAGGAGTGGCCAACTATTTCAGGGTCGCTCCTTTTCAAATAACCCCTAATGGATATAGAATGCTTTCGACAATCTATATCCTTTATAGCCATAAGAAATGGCCTGTCCCCACACCCCATGAGGTCAACTATCTGTTCGACCTAAAATCCAACCCCAACCAGGAAAACACAAGGCTGTTCCACTTCTGTCACCAGGAAACGTCCCGTACTTTCCTGAGTGACAAAAATTTTATTTCCAATGTGGGGAGATACCACCTTGAGTACTTCCTAACTATGGATATGGTTTCCCACAACCTGGCCTTCACCCAAGGAGGTAATACTTTAACACCCCTAGTCGTTTATTTTTCTTTAATTTTTCCTGCATTTCCCTTAGATTTGCCTTTCAGGCCCATGGTTGCGACCAGCTCCCACACCAAACATGGAAATCCGATCAGTCCTCTTGGCCAGTATGACTGACATGGAGAAGAGCATCAAGCATCTGGTCACAGAGGCTAACCTTAGGTTGGTCGGGCTTTTGGCACCTCACCAAGATGTGAGGGAGTCAACAGCGGGAAGTGCCACTGGCGAGGAGATTCCCAAGCAGCTCCCAAACGTGTCACAACCTCAAAGGAGGAGGACGGCTGGAGTGACAATCAGGGAACCCTCCAGCATCCCGCGAGCTGCCGCTCCCCCCGCCCCACTGGGAAAGGGAAAAAGGAAAGCCACCAAACCTCCCGCTCCCATCAACGAATCTTCAGATGAGAACGGTATTGATCTCTCACTCTTAGATAGTTTGCCAATTTCCTGTCACTTATTTGATGGGGACAACAACTTTAAGTATACTCCAAACTTAAGTTTAGATTTCTTCCAAGCAGTAAGTTATGTAGCGACCAGTAGTTGTCGCACAGGTACTTTACTTATAATCTCTTTACTTTCATTTTTAGTTCCATCTATATATCTTTTCTCACTACTCGTTTTGTTTCCTTTTGTGCAGACATGTCATCTAAAGACGTATTCGAACATTACAAGACTGTTGCTGCTTCCTCAGGCCAGAAGAAAGACAACAAGAGGACTCGGGGGGAGAGCAATAAAACCACCTCAAAGAAGGCTCGAGCTGAGGACCCTCCAGTCACTGTTCCTTCAAAGGAAAACACGCCACCTCCATCTCCACTCAAGCAGCCGGTCTCAACGTCTCCGATCGACCAGAATTCCACTCCTCCAACACCTGTCAACCAACACCCCACACCTCAGGACCCTACAAGCTGAACACACCACACTCAGCCCTCTCTGCCCGAAGGCTCCTTGTCTAGCTCCGTGGTCAGCTCAGCCAGGGAGAGAATATACAAGCTCTCCAAACACAAACGCAGTCAAGAGGCTATTGAAGGCACCATGTCCATGGAGACTGACCAGATACTCAATCGAGGGCTAAATGAGATAGTCAGCGTAAGTTACTTTCTGATGCTGCATATTTTGCTTTTGATTTTCTGCCATTGCCTTACTTTTTTCATTTGATTGCAGGGATTGCTGACCATGACTGTTGGCTGGCTCTGTGCGGATGTAATGGTATCCCAAACCAAAAACTTTGACTCCAGGCTTGCTGAGGCTATGAAAGCGCTTGAGGGGAAGAATGTCGACTTTCTCGAGAAGAACAATGAGCTGACCAAGCATAACGACGAGCTGCTTTAGAAAAGTGCAGAGCTGTCCAAGCAGAATGAGGCACTGCTCGAGGAAAAAGCCACTTTGATCGAGGAGCTGCTGGAGAGTCGTGATGCCCTGAAGAAATCCAATGAAGACAAAGAAAAATTTAGAGAAAGTGCCAAACTCAACTATCAACGATCCAAACAGCTCGAGCTCGATTTGACTGTGAGCAGGTAGGAGACGGCGGAGCTGGAAAAGCATGTGAAAGAGCTGGAGGAACTTGAAGCCAAGAACTTGGAGAAGTACAAGGAAGCCACCCATCTTTGCTTCTACAAGTTTTGGAAGCACAACCGGAAGGCCGAATTCAGCTACCTGTCAGATCGCTTAAGGCGGACTCTAAAGTCCCAGTGTGCCATTCGCCTGGAGGAAGAAAAGCAGGCTAAAGTTCCTGCTACCCCAGAGATTTCCCTGGAAACGGGGATAGATGGTGCAGACAATGAAGCTAGCGCAGCTGTTGACCAGGATGCTCCTCAAGACCCTCCAGACTCTTAGTCTTTTTTCCTTTCTATCTTTTAATCTTTTAATTACACGACTTACGAGTTGTGATGTAAAGACACTTTAATTTTCTAGTTAAAATTTTATGGCTGCACGGGCAGCTTTTACTTTTAATTTGAATAATTACATCCGAGCAGTAACTGCTCGCGGTGTAAAAGGTTTCCTTAAGATACTATAATATTTGCATTTTATTATAACATCTTTTCGCATGACTGAACTTAGCATAGTACTTTGGATTGATTTAACAAAATACAAAATTTTGAAGAATACTCTAAGTACCTCATCATGCTTTCACTTATTTTGCTCATGTGTTTACATATCTTTTGATATGCTTTGTTTACTAGATGCCTTATATGCCCCCTAAGTTATTGAGGAGCTTTAGGTTCTTAGTCACTTGCCTTGACCAGAACCTGTTCGAACATTACTGCTGAGAGCAAAATAATTAAAACGATAATACAACAAAACAACACACGTAATGAGAAAATACTTGTAATAAATACAATAATTGGCAAGAATGATTGGCTGCGCACAGTCCCTTATATTTCTCGTAATAAATGGACAAAACGTGTCTGTACGAGTGATCAATAAGACCTTACACTTATAAGCGATTAGTTACATAAAATGACCAACCTTTTTTCATAAATTATAAAAAGTAAAATTAATACAAGCCAATTCTTTAAGAAGAATTGTTTATTGATAATACTTGCGCAGGTGTTCTCCATTCCAATAGCGAGGAATGAGATCTCCATTTAAGCGAGCAAGTTTGTAGGTGCCTGGATGGAGGACTTCTTCAATCTAGTATGGTCCTTCCCAATTAGGTCCGAGTACTCCAGCAACCTGGTCGTGGGTATTTAGGAAAACTCTTCGAAGTACTAAATCTTCTACATTGAATTTTCTTTCACGTACTTTAGAGTTGAAATACCGGGCGACTTTTTGCTGGTACACAGCTACTCGGAGTTGGGCTTGTTCATGTTTCTCATCGATCAAGTCCAGGGATTCATCAATAGTTGGCTGTTAGAGCCTTGATCTTATGTTATTCTACGATGTGAGGGTGGATCTAACTCAACAAGCAACATAGCCTCATACCCATAAGCCAAAGAGAATGGAGTATGGTCTGTTGCTGTTCGATGAGAAGTTCTGTATGACCAAAGGAGTTCAGGCAATTGCTCTGGCCATGCACCCTTAGCTTCTTCCAGTCTTTTCTTCAGGGTATCCTTTAGCGTTTTATTGACTGCTTTTACTTGTCCATTTTCTTGGGGATGAGCGACTGAACAAAAGCTCTTGATAATCCCATGTTGTTCGCAAAAGCCCGTGAATAAATCACTATCAAACTGTGTGCCGTTATCTGAGACGATTTTCCTTGGCAATCCATAGCAACAAATGATGTTCTTGACCACAAAATCCAGCACTTTCTTGGTCTTTATGGTTGCGAGTGGTTCGCCTTCGGCCCATTTAGTTAAATAATCGATGGCAACCACAGCATACTTGACGCCGCCCTTCCCTGTGGGTAAAGATCCGATTAAGTCTATACCCCACACTGCAAACGACCACGAACTTTGCATCTGTTTCAGTTCATTAGGGGCTGGTCGTAGGATTTTTGAGAATCTCTGGCACTTGTCACACCTCAGTACAAATTCCATCGAGTCTTCATTCATTGTTGGCCAGAAATACCCTTGCCTCAGGAACTTTTTTTACAAGCTTTGCCCCCCAGCGTGGTCCCCGCAAAAGCCTTCGTGTACCTCTTTCGTCAATTCGTTGGCTTTCTCTTTCGAAACACATCTGAGGAGTGGCATTGAGTATCCCCTTTGGTACAAGATTCCATCGACTAGGATATACCTAGCAGCCTGTCGTTGAAGGGTCCTAGCTTTGTTTCTGTCCGTTGGTAACATGCCTTATGTTAGATACTCTACGTATGGTGCCATCCATGTATCCGCCACCTAGATCACCAGAGTGGTCTCCTCTGCTTGGATGCTTGGCACAGATAGCCATTCAACTGGCACTATGTTCAGAGTATCAGCATCTTTCGCACTTGCTAGCTTGGCCAAAGTATCAGCGTTTGAATTCTGGTCGCGAGGTACCTATGCCAAACTGTGCTAATAGATCCTTTATTTTGTTTAAATCGGCAACCATATTTAAACCTCAGGCTTGGTACTCTCCCATGACTTGATTTACCACCAGCTGAGTGTCACTATAGATGTCAAGTATCTTTATATTCATGTCCCTGGCTATTCGTAACCCAGAGAGCAACGCTTCATAATCAGCCTCGTTGTTGGAAGCAGTGAAGTCAAACCTGATTGCACAGCGAAATCGATGCCCTTCAGGCGTAATCATGATCACCCCTACCCTTACATGATGCTCATTGGAAGAGTCATCTGTAAATAACTTCCATGAGGGAGGTTGGTTTTGAGACTCAGGCTCTTCAGTCTACTCGTTATCTTTAAGTTCAGTGAATTCTACAATGAAGTCAGCCAGGGCTTTGCCCTTTTATAACTGCTCGCGGTAAGTATGAGATATCGAACTGCCCAAGTTCGACTGCCCATTTCAACAACCTTCCCGCAACCTCTGGCTTTTGCAGAACTTGTCGTAGAGGTTGGTCAGTCAAAACTGTGATTAGGTGAGCTTGAAAGTAAGGTCGCAGCTTCCTAGAGGCCAAAATTAAGCAATAGGCTAACTTTTCAATAGGTCGGTACCGCTGCTCCGCTCCAATTAGCCTTTTGCTTACATAATAAACAGCCTTTTGTACGCCTTCTTCTTCTCTTACTAAAACAACATTAGCAGCATACTCTGTAATCGCCAAGTAGACAAACAAAGTTTTTTCAGCGACCGGCTTCGATAGAATGGGTGGTTGCACCATATGAGTCTTCAATGCTTGGAATGCTTGCTCACATTCCTTTGTCCATTCAAATTTTTTGTTGCCTCTAAGTAGATTCAAAAATGGAATGCACTTGTCCGTTGATTTCGAAATAAATCTATTGAGAGCCGCAATTCTTCCGGTCAAACTTTGAACATCCTTAATCTTTGCTGGCGATTTTATATTGATCGGGGCTTTGATCTTCTCGGGATTGGCTTCAATTCCTCTTGAGTTAACTATACATCCCAAGAACTTCCCTGATCCTACTCTGAATGAGCATTTGAGAGGATTCAACTTCATCTGATATTTGTTCAATACGTTGAAGCACTCCTGCAAAATCCTCTATATGCCCTTCTGCCTTCTTCGACTTAATCAGCATGTCATCGACGTATACTTCCATGTTTGTCCCGATCAGCTCCTTAAACATGTGGTTGACTAGTCGTTGGTAAGTCGCACCAGCGTTTTTCAAATCGAAGGGCATCACTTTGAAACAGTAAAGCCTTGTACCAGTCTAAAAGCTAGTGTGTTCCTCATCAAGAGGATGCATACTAATCTGATTATACCCAGAGTATGCATCCATGAATGAGAGAATCTCGTGCCCTGTAGTGGCATCGACCAGTTGGTCGATTCTTGGGAGTGGGAAACAATCTTTGGGGCAGGCTTTATTAAGGTCTGTTAAATCCTAGCATGTTCGCCACTTGCCATTCGGCTTGGGAACTAGTACGGGATTAGAGACCCATGATGGATAAAACGCCACCCTGATGAACCCATTCTCATTCAGCTTCTCGACTTCTTCTTTTAAGGCCTTTGATCTATCTTTGTCGAGCAGCCTTCTTTTCTGTTGCACCAATGGAAAACTCTTGTCGATGTTCAGGACATGGCTGATGACTGCAGGGTCTATTCCAACCATGTCTTTGTGCGACCAGGTGAAGACTTCCTGGTTTCTCCTCAAAAACTCCACCAGTGCTTGTTTTGTTGTCGTCTCTAAGTTTTTACCGACTTTCACAACCCTGGTTGGATTTTCTTCATCGAGTTGGACCTCTTCAAGGTCCTTGATGGGTCGTATTTCTTCCTCAAAATCCCCAAAGCGAGGATCCAAGTCTCTATCCTCCTTTGGGCAACGCCCTATTTGGTGACATTATCACCTAACTGGGCCTAAGCATCAATTGCCATTTGCAACTCTTTTCCGGGAATGTCTCTTGACACACCTTTCTTTGCCTTGGTTATCAAGGCGTTGTAGCACTCCCTTGCTTCCCGCTGATTTCCCAATACGCATCATACCCCTGCGTCTATTGGGAATTTCATGGCAAGGTGCCATATTGAAGTGACGGCCCGTAGGTCAACCAGAATTGGTCTCCCAATTACAGCATTGTATGCCGAAGGACAATCAACTACTATGAAAGTAGTGAGTAATATTCTGTTAGCAGTTGCAGTACCTACTGTAACTGGAAGCCTATTCGACCCCGTTGGGGCGAGCCCTTCGCCGGAAAAACCAAAGATGGTTTGGTTGCATGGCTCCAGATCCTTGACGTACAACTTCATTCTCTCTAGCGAATACTTGTATAGGATGTTGACCGAACTTCCTGTGTCGACCAACACCCTCTTCACCATCATGTTGGCAATTTGTACGTCTACAACCAGTGGATCGGAGTGTGGGAATCGTACATGTTGGGCATCATCTTCAAAGAAGGTTATCAACTCCTCCTTTGTTCGAGCCTTTTTTGGTGCTCGATCCTCCACACTCATCATCTCGATGTCCTGGTCATGGCGTAGGGTTTAAGCGTATCGTTCCCTTGCCTTCCCACTATCCCCTGCAAGATGTGGGCCTCCGCAGATGGTGAGTAAAGTGCCTACCACAAGAGCTGGCTGTAGGGGTGGCGAGCGTTGGCGTGCAGGAGCCTGCGCGTTTCCACCTTGAGCCTCTCGCTGATACCCTCCTGCGGCTCGCACATATCTCCTTAGATGTCCCTGCCTAATCAGGAACTCAATCTCGTCTTTCAATTGGTTACATTCATTAGTGTTGTGCCCGTAGTCATTGTGAAAACGACAGAACTTCGTCGTATCTCTCTTGGAGATATCCTTCCTTGGCAATCGGTGCGGGTCATTTATAAGGCACGTTGGAGCTGGTCGCCTAGTAGACTTCTGCTCGTCTTTCGACAAGTGCCGTGTAGTTTGTGAATCTTGGCTCGTATCGACTGCCTTTGGGGCATTTATTCTCAGAAGCTGAGGGTTCATTGTTCACCCATTTTCCACCATTCCTACCATTGCCATTCCCTTTGCCGTTGCCGTTGCCATTGGGCTTTTCCGACCCGTTGGCGGAATTGGCAGGTTCTTCCTTAGCCCCCTTGTCTTTTGTTGGCGATTTCCCCTCATTGGCAATCGCGTCCTCGATCTTGATATATCGATCAGCTTGATCCAAAAACTCCTGGGTACTTCTTACCCCACTCTTTCTGAGGCTACTTTAGAGGGGTGAATGGCACCTAACCCTAGCAGTTAGGGTCATCATCTTACCTTCATCACCCACTGTCTTGGCTCCAGCTGCTACTCGCATGAAGCGTTGGACATATTCCTTTATGGGCTCTCCCTCCTTTTGGCATATCGTAACCAGCTGGTTAGCCTCTATGGGGTGTACGTGGCCCGTGTAGAATTGTCCGTAAAATTCCTTTACGAACATTTCCCAAGATACTATACTAGCAGGAGGGAACTTGAAGAACCACTCCTGGGCGGTGTTAAACAGTGTCGCTGGGAAGATCCGGCAGCGGGCATCTTCCGAAACTTTCTGTATATCCATTTGTATCTCAATCTTATTAACATGAGATACTGGGTCTCTGTACCCATCAAAGTTCAGCAATGTTGGCATCTTGAACTTGTTGGGGGTTTCAGCCGCAGCAATCCTTTGTACAAAGGGAGTGCCCCTCCTCCTATCGTACTCTATATGGGACGTCCGTCCCCCGACCAGCTACTGTATTTCCTAGTTCAGAGCATCAATCTGAGCCTGAACCACTTCTGGGACTGCAGGGGCGACCTGTGCCGGGTGATCGTACTCATCATGTCCTTCACGTCGGTCGTTCAGTACGTCCCTTAAATCATCATCCCTACATCTCTGCTCGCTAACTCCTAGCCAATCAAAGACGTTATGCTACCTGGTTTGCCCCCCAGCGTTATGGCTAGCTGGCCTGTTTTCTCTAGGTGGGGGGCTTATGCCTCCACCTCTTTCCTCATTCCTCCGACCAGCGTCTCCTCTACCGAAATCGGCTTCATTATAGTCATGGCCATCTCTAAACTGTGGCTGACTACGGCGTGACCGGCTGTTCACGCTATTTCCTCCTCGGGCTGGCATCTCCCGAGCGTCAGGGAGAGGCCTGCGCTGGTCATTGGGTCCCCGTGCATTGTTATGCCGTGGGGGACCCCTGACCACAGAGCCTGACTCGATGTTCCTTTTGTTGGCAGAAGGATGCTGCCCCCTGCTCGGTGGATTTGGCTCTTCGTCCCCTGGGCGTCTAGGGCTGCGGGGCAGCTGCCCGGCCCTATTCTTCCTCGAGCGCTGGATTGCCTCGACCAGGCTGAGATGGAGGCTGCTACTCAGGATCCCTAGGTGGGACATCATCCTGAGCCATAGGCGGCTGCTTTGGCCTTTGAGGGCTTGCTGGCTGGAGCGGAGGGCTAGGATTGGGACATCTTTGAGGTGGCGCATTCGACGGCTGATCTGGCTGAGAGGGTGGCGCAGCCTGAATCCGAGCCAATTGGATGGCTGCTTCGAGAGTGACCATGGTATCCCTCTGCTAATGGTCCATGCCCGCCTACCGCTCACTTAGCTCCTAGCGCTGGTGTTCAATTTCCCTCTGCTGCATCGCCATTGTCTCTGAGCATTCTCTTGATTGGCCCTCAGATTAGCCAACTCATCCTGCAACACCCCCAGTGTTTCCCTCAACGTTTCCGAATCTAACTCCTCCTCTTCAAATTCCAAATGTGGTTCATTCTCAGCCACATTTGGATGAGGAGGTTGGGATGATGCAGCACCAACGGCCTGTCCAGCCTTCTTGGATGTCTTCGCCATTAGATTTTCTTATAGTTTTTTATCAATCTCTCAATGAAAGCACCAGAATGTTGACTCTCGATTTGGCCAATGACACGGAGTCAAATATACGACAGAAAACGACACGACAATTCAAAGTTTAATCTAATGGTAAAGAAGAAAACACCAACGATTTATAGTGGTTCGACCTCAAAGAATGGTAATGACCTACGTCTACTTAGTGCTATTATTAATATTGAGTCTCAAAGCTGTGATCAAAGAACTAGGGTTCTTGAGTTTCAACAACTTTGGGAGAATTACAATAAAACGATGCATAATCGCACTATAGCTCTCTCTCTCTCAATATTCAGGGAAAATATTCAAAAATCAAAAGTCCCTTCCTTGAGCTATTTCATGCATATTTATAGGCTCAAGGAGGGTTACATGGGCCAATGGGCCTTAACTTTCCTTAATAACTGCGTATCAAGGTAATAAAGAGGAAATAATCAACGTAATTATTATAGGATTACAATCTTAGAAGGAAATAAATCAAATTATACGACCAGCCTGGTCGTATCTAATAGTTAAGCGTGACGAAGCGATGTGTAACTGGTCGATAACCGAACAACACTGTCTCATTTCAATTCTTCCACGTGTCATCCACGTGTGAAAAATACCTGCCACGTCATAAGCAACCGTTTTTTGATAAACAGGTTAAAATACAAAGAGCAAGTATTCTTGTACAAGCTAGGTGTAAAACACTTAATGATTTCACATAGTGAAATGTAAAATTTGAGTTTCTATTGTAGACTTTTAAAAATTGTGTTTTGGGGTACAAGGTGATACAAAGAGGTATCTAAGGATGCCCAAAAAGTTTGGGAGTTTTGGAGATTCTAATGTCCATTTTGAGAGTTTTAACCTGTCGGGGTGGCATTGCGTCGCCACATTAGTGGCATTGCATCCCCTGACGCGTCCATACAAACAGTGCCTACACTGTAAGCTCCAAGTGATGTGTTTTAAGGCTCTAATCATATGGGTTAGACCTAATGATGATGCCTACACTATAAAAGGGTTCTCATAGAGTTTTGATAGACTTGATCACTCTCTCAAATATCTCTCTAACCTCATTCTCTAGCTTTCAAGATCTCAAGTTTTCTCAAAGAAATTCATAAAGAAAGTTCTTGTCTTAGTGAATATAAAGTCTTGTTCAATCCCAATTCTCATTTCATCTTACAAAGACCTAAAGCATCCATTAAAGGCTATGAAATAGAGAATTTGGCTAACGACACTCCTCGTGTATAAGCCTTGTTTGTGTTTTTCATTAAAGAAGAAGAATTTCAAAGTGGTGTTCTAACAAGGGTTTGAAACTCTCAAGAAGATCCAAGAAGTTTGGTTTGCATACTAGGGTTTGCATTCTCTAACTCAATCTTTTATTGGTCTCTTTCAAGGAGAATTGTGTGTATATTCTTAATATTGTGGTGGTGTAATCCCACTCTCTCCCAACAATTCCCCACAGAGGTAGAACTGGAAAAGTTCGTATGGATCAATAATAGGCCTGCCAATGCTACAATGTGTCCCTCAAACACCCGATAATGGTGATTGAGGCAGCATCCCCCAAGCAACATCCTCTAGAAGAGATGGAGGTCAAGGAAGTCCTCAAAGAGTAGGAGGAGCCTAATGATCTGGACCCCAGGGTCGATGATGACAGGGAAATCGAGCCCATGGAGGAGTTTGAGGAAGTGATCCTCGATGAAACAAACCAAGAAAAAACAAACAAAGGTTGGGAGAAACCTAAAGGCAAAAGTCTGAGTAGCAGTAGTGGCTTTCCTCCATGAGAACCAAGATGTGCTCGCATGGTCTCATGCGAACATGACGGGGATTGACACAAACATTATCTGCCACATCCTGAACGTGGATCCAAATGTTGCCCCGGTGCAACAGAAGATAAGACTTCTTGACACAACAAGGGCAGAAGCGTTGAAGGCGGAAGTCAACAGGCTTCTCGGGAATGAGTTTACATGGGAGGCTCAATACCCCAAGTGGTTACCAAACCTGGTGTTGGTCCCTAAACCTAACGGGACATGGAGAACCTGCATCGATTTTATTGACCTCAACAAGGCCTTCCCAAAATACTACTGCCCTTTGTCGATGATCGATCAGATGGTGGACGCCACTTCTGGATATGAGCTCCTGACATTTATGGACGCATATTCCAGCTACAATATGATTTTCATGCATGTCACAGACCAAGAGCACACTAGCTTCCTAATAGATAAGGGCATTTAATGTTACAAAGTGATGTCGTTTGGCTTAAGAACCAGCTTGTTTGAAACATGGAAGTGTACGTAGATGACATGCTGGTCAAGTGTAAGACCTCCTCGGAGCATGTGGTAGATTTGGCATACGATTTCTCAGTCCTCTATTTGTTTGGGATGAGTCTTAATCCATAAAAATTCTCATTTAGTGTGCCCTCGGGGAAGTTCTTGGGATTTATCATAAGTTCATAAGGAATCGAAGCAAACACCAAGAAGATCAAGACATTAATCGAGATGTCATCCCCTAGGAAGCACAAAGACATACAAAGCCTGACTTGTCGGATAGTGGCTCTCAGCTGTTTTGTGTCAAAGGCCACCAATAAGTGCATCCCTTTCTTCAACATCCTCCGAGTAAGTCAACAGTTTGAACAGATAGAGGATTGTGAACGGGATTTCCAACAACTCAAAGCACACATGGCCAGTCCCATCATACTGTCAAAGCCAATGGAGGGAGAGCTCTTGCTCCTTTACCCGGTCGTCACGGAGCATGCCATCATTGCAGCCCTGATACGCGAAGAGGGCCGCTCTCAGCACCCTGTTTATTATGTCAAAAAATGACTCCTCGAAGTGGAGTCTAAGTATCTACTTATCGAGAAACTGACTTTTTGCCTAATGATAGCATCAAGGAAGATCCGACCCTATTTCCAAGCACATTCCATCAAAGTTATCACCAACCTACCTTTGAGACAAGTCCTCTAGAAGCCAGAGTCCTCCGAGAGACTCCTTAAATGGGCAGTCGAACTTATTCAATTGGACATAATATACCACCCGAGGACCACTGTCAAAGGACAAGCATTGATGGACTTTATCACGGAATGCACAAGAATAGTTTAAGGGCCCGAGTAATCTCTTTCTCTTGGGCCAATATGGAAGTTTTATATGGATTGATCATCCAATGAAAACGGTTTCAGAGTAGGGCTAATATTGGTGTCCCTCGAAGGGCACGGGATTCATAGTGCCCTAAGATTTGGTTTCGACGCTTTCAAACAATGAAGTTGAATATGATGCTCTCCTAGCTGGATTGTGAGTTGCCCGAGAGCTTAAAGCAGAGGGACTTGAAATCTACAGTGATTCCCAACTAGTGGTGAATAAAGTCCTTAGGGAGTATCAAGCTCGAGGCACCAAGATGGCAGCCTATTCGGCCAAGGTCCAAGAAATGCTACACAGATTCAAGAGAAATATTATCCGACAAGTTCCACGGGAGCAGAACTACAACACTGATGCTCTAGCAAAGCTAGCTACTACTAAAGATGTGGAGATACTCAATGTGGTTCCAATTGACTCTTGGCTTCTCCAAGACTCACAGAAACAATCCAACCTCACAATAGTTAGATGGAGCCAATCATGAATTACCTTGTCTCTGAAGAACTATCGCGGGAAAATTATACAGGCACGGATACTCATTGTTGCTACTCTAGTGTGTGTCCGAGCAAGAAGAAAAACTCATCCTCCGAGAAGTGCATGAAGGCTTCTGCAGAGACCACGCGGGGGCAAAGTATCCCCAAAAATATTTTGCGACAAGGATAATTCTGGCCACGATGAACAATGACTTGCTAGAGTATGTCAAGAAATGCGACAAATGGCAGTGATACGCTAACATCCCTGAGCTCCTCCTAATGAGATTATGCAGATGACAAGTCTGTGGCCTATTGTAGTCTAGGGCATTGACCTAATTCGTTCCCTGTCGATGGGAAATGGATGAGTAAAGTACACAATTGTGGCAGTCGAATACTTCACTAAGTTGGTTGAAGTCGAACCTCTCGCTACCATCACCTCCAAGAAGGCACTGGACTTTGTCATAAAAAACATCATTTCTCGCTACGGGAATCTGAGAAAGATAGTCTCCAACAATGACCTACAATTCGACAGTGATTTGTTCACATCCCCTTGTGTATCAAATCTAACAAGTTAGAATTGCTATCAACACTAGGAAAAAGTTTCCTAACCATTTTAGATTTTACACATAGCTCACATTTAGCATGCTCAACATTATCACAATTAATCAATCCACATTTAATTGTACTAAAACCTATATGTGCAAGTCTAGTATTGAAGATTAGTTAATCTAATCAACAAACCCAATAAGTGTGTGATTCATTTAACCAAAGTCACATTCTTCATCACAATTACAGATACCTTTGACATTAACCTTAATTTCAATTTATCACTTAAACCTAGAGTTCTAAATAATTAGGTCAATGATTACCCTAAGATGACAAAAGAACAATTTAAACCCTAATTAGTGGTCATCTAAGTAAGAATTCACATTGAACATGATATTCATATGGAAGAATACAAGCAATTTAATAATAGGCAATAGAAAGAATAACAATCTTAATTGAAATCAAGAACTCATGTCTAAGGTTTTGAAATAACCCTTAATCTAGAAAGAAACTACTCCATAATCTCAAACATGATTAAAATCATAATTTAAAATAATAGAGTTTAAGAAGAAGAAGAAAAACTAGATTGTTAATGATGATGATGCTCTAATCTCCTTCTCTCTCAAGTTCTTTCTAAGTTTTATTTCTTAAAAACGTAAGTAAAAGTTGTTTTGGATTTTCCCTCAATTCCCCTTTAAAGTTCCCCCTTAATTACATTTAAAATACAATTTAAAATGTAGAAAATGCCTTAGGTCGAGGCCTAGAATCAAAATTAAAAATCATAACGTGAGCTACAGCAGCGACCTAGCTCTCCTCTGTCGTGACATGGGGGCCTAAGAACATGTCTAGGTCATGGCTTGGCTTATCTCTGCCACGGCCTGAACTCGAATTTTCCTTCTCTTCAATTTTCAAGGCCGCAAACCTAGATTTTCCTCCGTTGCAGCCTAAAGTCTTGGTTTAGGTACTCCAAAACAGTTCCAAAGTTCTTCTAAATTTCATTTTCTTGAGTCTTTCTTGTCTCCCATCAATCATCTAGCTAGAACTTGCTTGAACTCCATTAATTCTCTTCTAAAAAATGCATTGTAGCCAAAACATCACAAACTCATAAAACGAAGCACTAAGAATTAACATTATCTAAGTTAGAGGGAACTAAAATATATTGTCCAAAGTGCCTGTATCATTTATTCTGTACTTTTTTTTTGTGTGTATATTTATAACTCATTAATCTCTATTTTATTTCCAAGTGTTTTATAGGTTAACCAATCCATATTGCTATTCTTGTGGGACTTTGTTGGACTTAACTTTTGAGCTTCTTGTTGGGAGTATTCTTTTTGTTTAAAAATTTTACTGTCAAACTTTTGGGGTATCCCTTTTCATGACCATATTTTTCTCTAGCAGCCCATGTATTGGTTTGCATGTTTTTAGACTAGAGAGTAAATTTTTTATTTATGGGATAAATCCCTCTAACTTTATGTAACATTTTCAATCTTTAGACAATTCAATCACTTTTTGAAAAAACAAAAAACTAATAAATAAATGGTTAAAATATAGGCACAAAGAATATTATATATAATTTAAAAAAGACAATCATAAATCAAGTTGTTACACCAGCTAATTGAGCAAATTTAAAGGTAAATTATGTAATAAACCTTTTCTTTTCATCAATATAAAAACTGTTAATAATATAGTAACAACATAAATTGATCCATTTGAAAATTTTAAATAAACAAAAGTCATAAATTTTGAAGGACAAATAAAGTTAATTTCCATCATTGGAAAAATAGTATGAAATCGTTGAAACCCCTTGGAACTCGCTACCACCACCATGAGCATTACCATCTACAAAAGAGGAAAAAAAATCAACATGGAAGAGAATGTGGCCGTAACCTCCCTCCCTTCCTCCACCCCCCCCCCCCCCCCCCCCTCCCAAGCTCACTTGTCGTTCGCTACTCTCGAAGCCCTTCGTCGTTCACCTACGTCCCAAATCCCCTCGCCGTGAGTGAGAGAGGGAGATCGAACGAGAGAAATGAGAGAGAGATAAAGGCTAAGGTCAGAGAGAAAACATGAGAGAGAGATGGAGGAAGAGAGAAAGGGTATGGAGAAGAGAGAGAGTATGGAAAAAAGAGTTAGGGTTTGTTGGGATTTAGAAAATCAAATTTATTATCATTATAAATAATTTAGTCTTATAGTGTTAGTTTAGAACTGACTTTAAAAGCCAATTGCGTTAATGTACGAGCTAAGTGAAATGTGAAATGCATTGTTTCACTTATGTTGTTCGCATCAGTGCAACACTCACATGAACAAGCGAGCTAAACAACGTTAATGTTACCTCTGACGCCATTAATAGAAGTCACATCAATAACCAACTAACGCAACTTCACAGATGTTGACGCGAAAGACTCATTTCTTAGTGGTGCATACAACCTCTTATATATGTATATTTCCAAAAAAAAAATCATTATTATATATGTAACTAGGAAATAGAATCCTGCTCTGCGCATTTGTTATAATTTTTTTTAAAAAATAAAAAATATTTTTAATATAATAAAAATATTTTTAATATAATAAAAAAATTATTAATACATCTAATGACATAAAAGATTACAAAGACAATAAAATCAAAATATAAAAATATTTATGTAGTTTTAGTTGATTGACATATTATTTTTTTTTTCTTTTTCTTATTATTATTATTATATGCATAAGAGTTAAATGTATGATTGATAAAAGAATAAGAATTATTAATACAATAGTTGTAATAAATGAAAAAATATATATTTTCCATTTACTTATGTATAAATAATTCAAAATAAGAATGAAATTTTTTTAAAAAAATCTAAAATGCAAAGAATATGGAAAGGAAAATATAGGTGTTGCTACTTTACCAATTGTAGGCCAAATTTCAAATTTGTAATTGTTGAGATTGTTGATGAAATTTGTTAATTATTAATTTTGATTAATTATATCTACAATGAAAGATTTAAAGAAAAAGAAAGACAAAACTGAAAGGTCACATACTGTAAATTTTCAAACCACGTGATTTATTGTGAAACAAACAAAATTAAAATACTAATTTGATAAATGCTCCTATCATTATTCATTGATAGGATTTACGATATTGTAATAAAATATGAACATTAATATCATTGTAATTTATGAGGATTTTTCATAATGGAGTCCATAAAAATAGAGTTTTAGTATTATTCATTAAAGAAATGCCTTCATCGAAAATATAGTAGGAAAATTGGAAAATAAATTGGGAGTATTAATACTTTAATATTGATTGAGTGGTTTATTTATTTATGTGAAGCTAAGGAAGGAATAAAGAGTTGGTTTACTCCATAGAAATAAGGCCACGTTCAGTAGTTAGATACCATTCAAATTTTTATAACCAAGTACACTTTGATTGTTGGTGGTGGGGCTAAAAGAAAATGGTTGTCTTTATCCAATATTAGCTCCATTTTATTTGTAGTTTTGTGGCATCAAATAAATAATAAGTACTGTATATTCATAGATAGTATGTACTTTCATTCTTCAACAATAATATGGTCTCAACCGTATGATTGTGACTCACTAAAACCCTCTTGAGCAGTGATTGGAGGCCACAACCTGCTATTTGTATGCAAGTTTGCTGAATTCTTAGTACTCTATCCACACGTTCATTAGTTTTGAACCATAACACACACACACATATATATATATATTTGAATTTAGTCCTTGGATTTGTTAATGTACTCCACACCAATTTTTATGTATTTAATTTTAAATTTAACATATACATTTTTTTTTTCTGAAAGAAAACTAATTTATTCAAATAATACTCGAGTACAGCTTGAAGGTCAGGAAGAGAGCCACCTCCCATGAAGACAAAAAAAACCAACTCCCATGAAGACAAAAAAACCATCCACGGCATAAAGAAGAGTCTCATAAGTATAAGTGATTTGATTCCTATCCCAACAAATCAAAAACAAACTAGGATTTCATAACTTAAATAAACTATTAAAAAGTGACTAAAAACTCTAGTCATGACACTTTCTACAATGGAAAGCATGGCATAAAACCCTACAATCAGTGAAGAAAAAAAAACAAGAAGACTAGCTCTTTTTGAGAGCCAACTGAACTGCAACAATTAAGGTAGACGTTTTAGGTTTACCACATATGATGCCTTAAAACAAAGAGCATGCAAAGCACAAATATGACCAGTAGTATCACAAGCCACAACAACCCCAACCCTTCCCCAAATTTTAAAAGTAGTATCATAACTTTAGTATTACCAGTAGGCATAACGAGAGAGTAGAGCAGTGTTGAAGGAGGTGTGTCGACTTCAACCCTCTTGAGTCTTGACTCAAGTTAATCTTTCTAAGAGACTCTACAAAGGACTTGCATGGGATTAAAATCCCTATGATCATGAAAGATGTTCGCTTGAAAATTTGTCAACTAAAATTTAAGGAGAATTGGAGAAAACTATAGAACAACACCGGAGTATAGTGGCTCAGCTCTAAAAGCTAACCTATGTCAATTGATGAGCTTTATTAAGCTTTAAAGGATGATCTTACATTCTTCATCACAACTCTTTAATTTATCGGGTGGCCGAAGAAAATAACCTTCTTGGACGTTGTGTCTACTGGTTTGCTGATTTTGTGTTTATAGATGGAGTTGGTGTGAGGAAGGTGAATTTCCTAACAGTGGTATCAAGAGCCAGGTCAACTGGCAAAGTTCAACTTCAAAATCAAAGGTGACAAAGAAGGAAAGAACTGGTGGAATCAAGTTCTTCATCAGAAAGTGACACAGAAAAAGTTTCAGTCAAGAAAGAAGTCCAAGAATCGAGTTCGAAGGTTCAAGAATATGTTCAAAGTCTCTTGGATTGGAGTTATTGCAACAATAGGAGTAATATGAAGATTGAAATAGAGAGGTTTGATGGTAATGGAGATTTTAGAGTTTGGAGAAGGAAGATTAAAGGAATGCTGGCTTCTCAAAAGTCATTGCATGTTCTCGAAGACCCCATTTCGTGGCCTGAAGGTACTACAAAAGATCAAAAAGAAGAAATACTCGAATCAGCCATTGGGATTATGATTTTTCATTTGTCGAACTCCATCATTACAATGGTTGATAAATAAGACACACCATCCAAGATTTGGAAGAAACTAGATGAGTTATTTCAGCAAAAGACTCTCACCAACAAAATTCTTCTTAAGGAAAGAATCTTTGAATTAAAGATGAGCAGTAGCAAGAGTTTGGAGAAAAATTTGGAGTTCCTAAGGATGAACATTGAGTTGGCTAACTCAGGAGAAGGAGATGCTTTAAGTGATGAAAACCAAGCAATTATCATTTTAAATTCTCTGCCTAAATCATTTAAGGAGGTAAAAAGTGCTATCAAGTATAGTCGTACATCAGTTACTTTAGAAGAAGTAATTTCAGCATTGAAATCAAAGAATTTAGAGTTAAAATCAGAGAAATCTTCTTCATCAAGCCTTGGAGAAATCTACTATGCAAGGGGTCGATCACCACACAAAAACTCAAATGGCAATCATGGTAAAAGGCACAGCACAAGCAGAGATAAATCTAGTTCTAGGGGTCCAAACAATTCAAGGGCGTATTTTTATTGTGGCAAGCTTGGTCACATGAAGAGAGATTGTTATCTCTGGCTCATAAAAGAAAAGGGCAGGAGTTTCATCTATGAAAATTCTAGATCCATCTACGAGGGAAAATCTGAAAATATGGATTCAGCAAATATTGGATAAGCTTGCAATGATGTTCAAACTTTAATTGCAGCAACTAGGGAAAACAAAAAAGATTGGATCTTGGACTCTGGGAGTTCACACAATATGACTTTCAATAAGGAATGGCTTCAAGATTTTAGAGAGTTGAATGGTGGTAATGTTATTATGGGGAATAATCAATCTTGCCAAGTAACTGGAATAGGCTCAATCAACATCAAAATGTTTGATGGTGTCATTCGAACATTGAAGAATGTTAGGTATGTTCCTAATCTGTCTAGAAATTTGGTTTCACTAAGCGTTCTTGATGATGCAGATTATACAGTAAAAATAGAGCATGGAACCATGAAGATTTGTAGACGTTCAATGGCAGTTCTTAAGGGAATTAAGAAGGACTCTCTATACTACCTAATTGGTGAAATAATAACTGGCAGCAACACTTTAGCTGAGGCACCAGAAGATCACAAGGAAATCATATGGCATAGGAGGCTTGGTCACATAAGTGACAAAGACTTGCAAGTGTTAAAGCAACAAAGCTTACTTGGAAAGGATAAGGTGAGCAAGGTAGAATTTTGTGAGAATTATGTATTGGGCAAACATAACATATTGGCTTTCAAAGTTGGGCAACACGATTCAAGGGGCATACTTGAATACCTACATGCAGACTTATGGGGTCCAAAAAAGACTCCAACAATTGGAGATTACAATTATTTTCTTTCTATTGTAGATGATTTTTCTAGAAAAGTATTGGTGCATTTATTGAAACATAAAAATGTTTCATTTGAGGCTTCTAAAAATGGGAAAGTTCTTATGAAAAATAAAACAAATAGAAAGATTAAAATATTGAGGACCGATAATGGATTAGAATTTTTCAATGAGATTTTCTATTCATATTTAGAGAGAATGGTATTCAAAGACATACGACTGTGAGATTAACACCTCAAAAAAATGGGGTGGCTGAGAGAATGAACTGAACACTACTTGATAAAACTAGATGTATGATGATTAGTTCAGGTATACCCAAGGGATTTTGGGGGGAAGCTATAATGACAGTTGCATATCTAGTAAATAGATGTCCTAATACAACTATAGAGTTTAAGACACCTGAAGAAAAATGGTCCAATAAACCACCAAACTTGTCACACTTAAGAGTATTTGGGTGTGTTGCTTATGGACACCTCAAGCAGTTAAGTGTGTATGTTTGGGTTACCCACAGGGAACTAAAGGTTACAAATTATCGGTTAAAGAAAACAAAGGTTACAAACTTATAATCAGTCGTGATGTTATATTTAAAGAAGATTGTTTTCCTTATTTATCTCAAACTAACATCCCTGCAGGTCAAGATCAAAATAGTACTAACAATGCAAGTGCAGTAGAGAATTTAGTTCAGATGGAAGCAAGAGCACCCAACACAGATCTGGTGGAAGAAAATAAGATTCAGACCCCAACTTAAACAACAGCTGAAATGCAACCAGAACAAAGTGTAGATGCATCTGAAATACATGCAGATCCAACTGCGTCATATCAGCTTGCAAGAGACAGAGTCAGAAGAGAACCAAAACAAGTCCAGAAGCTTACACTTATAGCTTGGGATGACATGATAGCCTATGCAGTGATGTCAGCACTTGAGTTAGCAAATTCAGAACCCAACTCATATGAAGAGGCAGTAAAATTCAAAGCATTAGATTGATGCTATGAAGGAGGAAATGAGGTCTTTGTACAAGAATGATACTTGAACGCTGGTTAATAGACCCAAAGAGAAGAATGTAGTAGCATGTAGATGGTTGTTCAAAGTAAAAGAAGGAATAAATGATCAAGAAACACTGAGATACAAAGCAAGGTTAGTTGCTAAGGGCTTCACTCAAAAGGAAGGAGTGGATTTTACAGAGATTTTCTCACTAGTCATTAAATATAAAACCATAAGAATCATGTTATATTTGGTTGCCCAGTTCAATCTGGAACTTGACCAGATGGATGTAAAAACTGCATTTTTACATGGTGACTTAGAAGAGACTATTTACATGGAGTAACCGATTGGGTTTGAGATGTTCAAAGGCCAAGATAAATTTTGTTTGCTCAAGAGAACGTTGTATGGCCTCAAGCAATCACCTCGGCAGTGGTATAAATGTTTTGATGGGTTCATGATAAATCATGGTTTTCAAAGGAGCTACTATGATCCTTGCCTCTACTTCAAAGGACAAAAATTCAAAGATGTTGAGTATCTATTGTTGTATGTGAATGATATGTTGCTGATTAGTGACAAAAGGGACAAGTTGAATAAGTTGAAGGCTCTTCTCAAAACAAAATTTGAAATGAAGGATTTAGGCATAGATAAAAAAAATTTTAGGTATGGAGATCAAGAGAAATAGGGAACAACATACCATCTTCATCACTCAGAAGTCTTATGTGGAAAATGTTCTAAAAAGGTTTTCTATGAAGGGTGCTAAAGCTGTCAAACAACCATTGACAAGTCAATATCAGCTTACAAATGTTGATTGTCCTAAAACTGAGTTTGAAAAGGAAGATATGGCCAAGGTACCTTACTCTAATATTGTTGGAGCTATAATGTATCTAATGATTTGCACTAGGTCTGATTTAGCACACTCTATTAGTGCTCTAAGTAGATACATGGCAAATCCCAAAAAAAAATCATTAGGATGCTATGAAGTGGTTACTGCGTTATTTGATTAATACTACTAGACATGGGTTGGTTTACAAGTGGCATCATAATCATGTGGAAACCAGTGGGTTTGTAGACTCGGATTATGCTGGAGATCGAGACACTAGAAAGTCTACTATAACCTATTACTTTCTAGTAAGTGGGAATTGTGTGAGTTGGAAGTCTCAACTATAATCTGTAGTTGAACTTTCAACTACTGAGGCTGAGTACATGGCTGCCACTAAAGCAATCAAAGAAGGTATTTGGATTCAAGGTCGTCTAAAAGAGCTACAAGTGTTCAAAGGAAAAGCTACAATTTTTTCAGATAGTCAAAGTGCCATACATTTGGGTAAGAATCTAGTATTTCATCAAGTATAACTTTATCCGTGACAAGGTCACTGAAGGTGTGATTAATGTCAAAAAAGTCCCCACGGAAGAGAACCCGACTGATGCTCGAACTAAGATATTTCTATTAAGCAAGTTTAACTACTGCCTATGCTTTCTTGGAATTGATCATGGATGATAGTTGATGGTTGAACTGGGATCCTTGGGAAGTTGTGTTTATCTCTAAAATCCATGTTTAATGAAGACCAAGGTGGAAATTTGTTAGAATATTTGGTCTACATTAAACATCAGATCACATCAGCAAAATTACATTTTTTCTTCTAGTCTTGTCTAATATTTCGCCAGATGAATCTGCGTTTATTTCTTGTATTTTTAAGCTTGATGACAGTTTCAAAACCCTCTATAAATAGGTCTTATTATCTCGGTTTTTGTAAAAAAAAGAGGAAAAAAAAGAACAGATTTTCATATGTAAAGAATAGGAGCTATTTTAGAGAGAGAAAGAGAGAGAACTTGAGAGAAAAACACTTGGGTCTTGGGTGAGAGATTTCTTTGTACATGGTCGAGTGTACTTGGGGTTTTCCTTGGGTTTAAGGCATTGTAATCCATCAAGTGTAGAAGTTCTCAAGTGGTGACAAGTTGTAATATCCATTGTTGTTTCATAGTGCAAAGAAGAACATCCCAAGGGGATTTCAAGTTTATTTGGGCTGAACCTCTATAATTTTTGGTGTTGATTTTATTATTTTTCTTGCTGATTTTTCTAATTAATTTGTGCATGTTGTGTCTGCTGGTTTGTTAATTTTGTATTTTTAGATGAAGCTGGTGTGAGGAATTTGAATTTCCTAACAAATACCATGCATGAGCTCGATTTCAAACCCTTCATCATATACGAGCACAAATATGACACTTGCTGAGGTGTATCATGCATGGCATTGAATCTTGCATTTAAGCTCGAGCATTCTCCCTTCATGGGTTAAGCTTCTATCTCTGCCCAACTCACGAACAACCATGCCACCTTTCCATCTTGGATTGATGTGTTTGAGCTTTAAGGGGTACCATTTGTACCCCAAAGTTCTTGCTCGTGTTTGTACAAGAGGAACTTTAAATTGTGTTATTGATCGTAGTCATTTTACATAGATGCAACAAACATATCAATATGAAATAATATATACATGAGTCACTTACATTTATTGTCCTCGAGCTTCCATATCACGAATGTCAGTTTCTAACACTCGTGTGCATGCCCAATAATAAGGGACAAGGATAATTGGTCACGAGCACTCAGATGGGTGCCCATTGCGGGACAAGGATAATTGGTCTCGAGCACTCATGTGGGTGTCCAATTAGGGACAAGGATAATTTGGTTGATACTCGTGCTAGATCTTGCACTCCCCCAGTTATTTTCTTGAGAGAGAGAGAGAGAGAAATTATTATTTTTGGCTCCCTCGACTTAAGCTCATTACCAAAATTAATTTTGAGTTTCCAAAAACTTTAAAAAAATTCTCTTATTTTTAAATAGTGAAAAAGACCCCTCTACCTTTTATTAGTTAAAAAATAAATAAAAAGAGAAAAAAACTTTCACTTAAAATTTATTAATATATTTAGTATTTTATATATAAATAATCTATAAAATTAAGTAATAGAATTTAAAATATAAAATAAATAAGATCCTAAAGTAAAACAAATAAAAAGTACATATTTTTTTAGTGTTAGATTTTATCAATTAGTTATAAAATATTATAAAAATATTAATGCATAAAAATGACAATATAATTTCAATTTAATTAAATTTTAGATTTTTATTATATTTTGTTAGATCAATTTTGTAATTTATAATTATAAAAAAAATTAAATATATTAATAAACTTTAAGTGGAAAAAATTTCGTCTAAATTAAGAACTTTGACTAAAAATAGGTATAAGAGCTAATATTATACTATTCAAAATAACATACTATTTTTAGCTTTTCTCTTACCTGAGATAAACTTAGTAATGAGCTTAAACAACAAAAAAACTAAAAATGGTAATTTCCCTTGAAAAAAATCATTTAAATCATTTATATAATTTAATGATGTTTGTTTAATTTAAATTTTAAAAAATAACTTACATAGTTGATGTATTTTGACAAAAACGTGCATGGATTAAAAGTTTGTCACTCGTTATGATTTTATGATTACTAGATAAGAACGAAAACTCATTTAAACATTGTTGTCGATATCAATAACATACTATAATTTCTAATTGAAAAATGCTTCTTTATTATTTTTTAGAAAAATGGAGTTTCATTAATTGATTAACATGAAACTAAGTCCATACAAGTCTAAAAAGCTCGTAGAGAGATTACAAATCTTACAAACAGATGACCCAAACACATGCTAACTAACCTAAGTACAATAAAAACCCATATACAAAAATATAGAAATCAAGTAAAACGGATCTAGACCCCCACCTAGAAACACAATACAATAAGTCACATTTTCAATATATTACAACTGACGGTATTCATTACCAAATCAACAAGACCACCCAAAGTTCCACAACAACTGAACGAGGGAAAAGATCATACCAAAATATCGACTTAAGCCAAAGTCCTTGGAAGACAAAGATGATAAACACCATTATTACAAAACATAAACACAAATAAAACTAAGTAAAACAGAAGCACAAGACACTAGACATACTCCACCATGCACCATCTAGTCACCCCCAACCAAAGCCACGACCCACCTCCATTGGACACCAAAAGATTACCATACTCCTGGAGCTGCCAAGCAACGCATACCTTTTAGCACTTGAGCAAGCCCACACACCACCTAAATAGCGTCAACCACTAGATCCAATACCCACCAACGATTAAAAACGATGACATTATCAGATCTTGAAGCTTGAAAGAAAACCAATGGGGAACTAACGAGATGGTGCGGCAACAAAGATAAACCAGAAGCAGTGTTAGGATTGGTTAAAATACAAAGCCTAAGTTGTATTACAAAAGTTAGGTGTAAACCCCTTAAGGATTTCACAAAATGGAGGTGTGAAATTTAAGTTTTAATTGTAGGCATTTAAAAACTATATTTTTGTGTCTAAAGTGGTACAATGAGGTATCTAAGCATGGCCAAAAAATTTGGAAGCATTTGGAGTTGTCTAAGGTAAATTTTAAGAAAGTTGACCAATGCGGAGGCAACATGTTGTTGGTCTCTAAACGACATATTGCCTACCCCATGCAAGAAAATAATGTAAATGGCCTCAAGCAACAGGCGACATGTTTCCTGTTGCTAGGCGATATGTCACCTATGTTTGGCGACATAGCGCCTGACTATTACATTTTTTGGCTCCAATTTTGTGATTTAAAAGCTTTAATCCTATTTGTTACAGTTAATAATAGTGCCTACACTATAAAATGGGTATTTAAGAGTTTTGAAGCCTTCATCATACTTCTCAACTATCTCTCTCTCTAGCTCTCAAAGATCATAAGTTTTCTACCATAAATTCTTCAAGAAATTGCTTGTCTTAAGAATTTCAATGGTTTGTTCAATCCCAATTCACTTTTTTCTTAGAAAAAACCTTAATCATCTATGGTGGACTAGAAAATAGAGAACTTGGACAGTGATACTCCTCATTTATGAGCCTTTTGGTGTTTCTTCCCCGTCATTGAAATTTTCAAGTGGTGTTCTTCTTCTTGTCAAACCAATTGGGTGCAAATGGGTGTTCCAAAGGAAATATCGTACCAATGGTACCATACAAAACTTCAAGGCTAGATTAGTAGCCAAAGTTTTTAATAAAAAAGAATGAATATATTATTTTGACACATATGCACAAGTAGCAAAGACAACTTCTATTAGATTATTATTTTCCTCATCATCAATATATAACATTTATGTTCATCAAATGGATGTCAAGACGACATTCCTAAATAGAGACCTCAAGAAGAAGGTCTATATAGAACAACCAGAGGGTTTTGTTCTTCAAGGGAATGAACATAAAGTGTGTAGACTTGTCAAATCATTATATGATTTAAAACAAGTAAGAAAATAATGGCATAAGAAGTTTTATAAAGTTATTGTTTCAGTTGATTTAGACACAACCAACAATCAAAGTGTATAAATCAAAGTGTCTAATAGACTCTACAAATGACTCCCATGGGATTGAAGGCCCTATGATAATGAAAGGTGTCCACTTGAAAAGGTTTCAACTAAAATTTAAGGAGAATTGGAGAAAACTAAAGAACAACCCCGACTAAATGCTAATCTATGTCCACTGGTGAGCTTTATTAAGCTTTCAAGGATGATCTTACACTCTTCATCATAACTCTCTAATTTATTGGGTAGCCAGAGAAATTAACCTTCTTAAAGTACCCAATTCATTACTATAAATATTCAAATTCAGGTAACCATACTGAAATAAATTTAAATATCTCTAACTAAAATATCATATTTTAATGATTGTCCAATCAACATTAATTATGAAATTATGACTATTTAGTTTAGTTCGATATTCTATAGCAAGCAATCTCTTCTTTTTCTTTTTCTCTCCACACTCAAAGTAAGGAAAATAAGTTAGACTTTATGTATGTATGTATGTATGTATGTATGTATGTATGTATGTATGTATGTATATGTTTTATGTTTGTAGTCACTTGGGAAATATGGTTGCTTAGATAGCAAATAAGCAAATCCCGAGATTTTTTATCATTACAGTACACTATAGTTATGTCTAAACCTACCTCTAAATAGTAGCAAGAGGACCTAGATGGTTTCTATCATATACTATATTTGTGTTTAAACCTACCTCTACATAGTAGCAAGAGGACCTAGATGGTTTCTATCACATACTACGGTAATAATTTAATGGCCATTAATTTGTAGTCTTATGATTTATGTTTACGTTTTATGATTTATGATATGTCTTAGTAGTTTTTCCTTACTGGGCATTAGGCTCATTCCTTTTTATTTATATTGTGCAAGTAAATGAATATGGGAGGCAGGACGGATCCATGGTGGCTTTGGCAAGTGTATTGGGCGAGAACTAAATGAATGTACTGATGGGAACGATCAAGGATGATGTTTATGTTTTGAGACTTTTTAATTATGTATTTATGATTTTCTGCATCTAGTATTTGAACATTTAATTAAGGGTTTTGTTATTTTTTTTATGATTTTATGTAATAACAATGGGATCCCGTATTTTGGATTTTCTAATAAAGTTTTATTATTTTATGCATGTATTTGAAAAATAATAGTTATGTCATAGTAGTTTTAATGGTCCGATGTACTTAAGTTAGTCGGGTCATTACAACCTAAATGGCATCGGCCACTAGATCCAATACCTACCGAAGTGCAAAAAAGCTACCATTATTAGATCTTGAAGCTTGAAAGAAAGCCAATCGATGGGGAATCAACGAGAAGGTATGACAACAAAGATGAACCAGACGGAATGTTAGGATTGGTTAGAATATAAAACCTAAGTTGTATTACACACATTAGGTGTAAAACCCTTAATGATTTCACAAAACGGAGATGTAAAATTTAAGTTTTAATTATATTCATTTAAAAACTATCTTTTTGGGTCTAAATTGGTACAATGAGGTATCTAAGCATGCCCAAAAAGTTTGGAAGCATTTGGAGTTGTCTAAGGTCAATTTTGAGAAAGTTGACCAACAGGGAGGCAACATGTTGCAGGTCTTTAGGCAACATGTCGCCTACCCCATGCAAGAAATAATGTAAGAGCATCTCCAATGGAGTGCCAAATTGGTGATGCATTGCTAAAATATAGCTCATTTTACAAAAGAGTTACTCCAATGGTATGCTAAAAGTTGTGCCAAATTTGGCACATTCTAAAAGTTAGACCAAATTTTGTACACAATATAGCATGATGCATATTTTGCATCACCATAATTGATACACCTTTTTTATTTACTTTTATCTCATTTTTATTATTTTAGTATTATCTTTATCTATCAGCATTAAATGCTACATTTTTTACCATATTATTATGCTTAACTATCAACAATAAAATATAAAGAAAAGTTATTACTTTTGTTTATTTTGAATAAATATCAATTGAGCATTAATGAAAGAATTATTTTTGGATGTCAAGACGGCATTCCTAAATAGAGACCTCGAGGAGGAGGTCTATATAGAACAATTGCAGGGTTTCATTATTCAAGGGAATGAACATAAAGTGTGTAGACTTAAAATAAATCATTAGATGGTTTAAAACAAGCACCAAAATAATGGCATGAGAAGTTTTATAAAGCCATTGTTTCGGTGGATATAGACACAACAATGCAAACAAGCGCTTATATTCTAAGACTTATGTTGACTATAACGCCCTACTTCCTTAGAGTCGTTACTATGTGAGTTAAAATGTGTCGTTATTTCGCTAAGGTTTTAGGTTAAAAGTGTGACTAAACTGAAATAAAACTCGTTTATTTACATTAATTATAAAAATTTGGACATTCACTAAAATCATAAAAATTTATACAGTTAGGATCCCAAAATACTGTTTAGAAAATATATTACAATTCAAAAATATAATTATGGTCGACCTAAGCAAAAAAGCAGTTCATACAGTACATCTCCCAAAATAACCCTGGTCGTGGCAGCCAGGTAGGTCAAACATGTACTCGTCGCTCCACGCTCTCCGTACTCATGGTTGGTCAACCTTCCCCTTGCCCTTACCTGCACCATAGAGCACCCTTGAGCCGAAGCCCAACAAGAAAACTCAACTTATAACATATAACATAACAATCCACAATATACAACAAAACAGCCAACAGGCTAAAGACATAGCGGCCTATGTTGTCCCAGGCGCTTTACCAGGCCCTGGGTTCGCGGTTTCACCGAGCAGGTGGATTCAGAACCCTAGGAGGGTCTCGCCCTAGCGGCTAGCACTCAGCGTGCTTGACGCCGATCCCGGACCCTTTCCGTACCCAGCTTCATGCCATTCTCGGCCTTCGCAGTTCCCGGCCATTCGTCGTTCACTCATAACATACATAATATAACCTAACATAATAATCATAGATATCCACACATATACTAAGCATAAAAAATAGGGCCCCGCCCTGAACAAAAACAATAGGGCCCACCCTGCTCTACGGGGACAATAGTTTTCTTACCTGTGTCTTGAGCTGATAAGTCAATGTGATCTCGAGTACAGTCCCCTAATCCGAGCCTCGTTGAAAACCTAGCCACAACGCATTCATAATAACAATCCATCAAGTCTTAAACCAATAAATAACTTCAGAATATTAATCTAATCTCTAGGACCTTGCATTATACTAATCTGGGTAGTAGGATCCTTCCCGAGCCTTAACGTTTGGGTTCCCAACCTTAAAACCCCTCAAATAGCCGTTATTTTGCATTTAAGTCACGGCCCAGCCCCTTAAGGATTGCGGCGCACTAAAGTTAGAGGCAAAACCCCCTCTTCTGAAGGACACGGGCCATGGCATGCTATACCCTGTGCCGCGGGTCCTGGGTAGATTTCTGAGGCCCACAGGTCTCTGCGTTCAAGCAGGCCACAGCGCCTGATGAACAGGGTCGTGGCTCGAGCCTCTAAACCCATAATTTCTCATGCATTTCCTAATCCAACTTCCCTAAAACAACATAACTGATGTAAAACATCCAAATACTCAACAAACCTCATCACAACCTAAGCTTAACACCTAAATTCAATCAAACTAGAACCTAGGCCATCATACCAAAAGTTACAGCAAACTACTCAGAGAATTCAATTATGAAATCCTTACCTCTGTTATAAATCTGGCCTGAGCTAATTCCCTAAGTCTTCAAGCTTCAATCCTCACAAATTCTAGCCTTGAATCCTCAATTTCTGTACAATTTTCTTCAAAACTCTTAAAACCCTTCCATAGACCAAGAGAGGAAGAGGGGCGTGAAGGAGAGAGAGAGAGAGAGAGAGAGAGCTGAGTGATTGAGTTTCTTGTTAGTTCTAAGTTACCTAAGGTTAGCCTACTCACCAAAAGACCAATATGCCCTTAGAGAATTGCCTAGCCCTTCTAACCAACCAAGGAAATTATTTCATTTGCACCATTCCTGCTAATTCCTCGAATACTCCTATAAATCCCCAATAAATCCCGACATGCCCAAATAATTGCCAAATTACTACCTGTTACCCGGTAATTCCCGAAAATATACTGTATTCCCAAAATACCCTTAGGCTCCTCCCGAGCCGAGTATTCAACCCCGTTGTGACTATTTAGCTAAACTGCTCCCTAGGACCGTCTCGGATCATGCATCACAAATATATCACCACACCCTCGTGGTCTCAATCACAATACACACATAACACATTCATGCACTCAACAGGCTAAAATTACATATATACCCTAATAACAAAATGGGGCCCACATGCATATTCAATTCACCTAAACATGCATTTCTAATCATATAATCATTAAATTCATATATTAGCATAATTAAATCAATTATTTCCCTCCCGGCATGCTAATCAAGCCCTAAGCCTTATTAGAAAATTGGGGCCGCTATAGTGACTATGTCACACTAGTGTGTCATTATGCTGATGATATGTTGATTTTGAGCAATGACATAAAAGGGATAATATAAACAAAGAGGTTTCCATCTACTATCTTTAAGATGAAAGACCTTGGAGAGATAGATACCATTTCTAAGTATCAAAGTTAGAAGAAATAATAAGAGTTATACTATGTGCCAATCCCATTATGTCGAGAAAATGCTTAATAAATTTGATCTTCTCAAAATCAAATAAGCAAATATACCATTCAATTCAAACATGAAGCTTGCAAACAATGGAGGAAGATCGGTGGCTCAACTTGAATATGCAAGTACAATAGGGAGCCTAATATACATCGCTCATTGTATAAGAGCAAAAATTGCATATGCACTTAGTAAACTTAGCAGGTTTACTAGCAATCCAAGTATCGAGCATTGGAGGACTATTGAGAGAGTCCTGTGGTATCTTAAGAATACCAAAGAAGTTAGTCACCATTACTCAAACTTTCCTAAGATACTTGAAGGATATTCCAATGCAAATCGGATATCAGTTGTGGCGGACAATCTTCCAACCACTTGTTGGGTATTTACACTTGGTGGAGGTATTATTTCTTGATATTCTAAGAAACAAACTTGTATATCACACTCAACCATGTAGGCTAATTTTATATCTCTAGCAACAATAGACAAAGAAGTTGAGTGACTTAGGGATCTCATGTTTGACATCCCTTTTACCGCAGATATAGTATCGATGATGTTGATACATTGTGATAGTCAAGTTACTCTTGCTAGAGCATACAATAGTGTGTATAATGGGATGTCTAGATGTATAAATCTAAGACATGAGTATGTAAGACAATTGATTCAAGATGAAATCATATCAATCTCATATGTTAAGACTAGTGAGAACTTATTGGTTCTATTTACAAAACCTTTTGTGAGAAGGTTAGTAAGTTATACATCTAGAGGGATGAGACTGAAACTCCTAGAATAAGAGATTCACTGATGTATATTTTAGGAATGGTGCCCTTAAATCATAAATATTTGACTATGTTTTTGTGAAATAAATAAAGAAAATAAAATTTTGCATATATTGATTGTGTTATATTATTGTTTAAATAATATTATTATATAAATATCAAAAAAATTATAAATTCATTAATGTGACTACAATCTTGTATTGGTATGAGAAGATTAAGATTGTTGATAATGAATTTAAATAGTTCACAGTAAAATAAAGTTAAGGAATCTTTAGATTAAATATTTTTAGTACAGTTCACTAGTATTATGAATACATGTGATCTAGATATGGATCATTGATGTAGTAGGACATCTTAGTGAATGTATTTTGTATCATGAGATTATACAGAATTGGACAATATATGTTATTAATACTTCATTAAATACCACTTTATCATGAATAATTAATTAAACATGTCAACCGATGATCATATACATATCGATCTAAACCCTGGAGTTATTGTGAACTCATCATTATATTGTATGAGTCATTTGATTCAATCATTAGGGTTTGTTGGAATGATCAGGCTAAAAAACTTTGTTTTGGTGGCTCATTAATGTAAATGGATTGGGACATGATATATGGAATCTATGTCTTCTTGGTCAAGAATTGAATAATGATTCCATTAAGGGTTAATCTTTGGGGCTGAATGGTCATTGATCTCAAATTCATAAATTTGTATGAATTAAATATTCACTAGTAAGATTAATGGTACTTAAGGATAAAAATATAATTGAAGAGATGAATAGTAAACTTATCCTAGCTTTAATTATAAATCATTAATAGAGGATTGAATTGTATCTAATGATTAAATCAATTGACACTTTATTACAAAGTACTTAGTAAATGAATTGTCTATAATTGCAAAAGTTCAGTCTCACATTTTAGTGAAATAATATTGAGATTGATAAATAAGGTTGTTATACTAAAGAGTTTTAATTAATAATCTAAATTTATTGGTGCTTCAAATTATAAGTCCATAAGTACCCTAACTAGCTCTATCAACATTGCTCAAGGTAAGAGTTAAAAGTGAGATAAAATTGTACAAGGGCATATTTGAAAGAAAATAGTTTTTTAGACAAATATGTAATTATAAGATAATTGAGATTAATTAATTAATTAATTTTTTTTGAAATTATGAGTAATTAAATAATTAATTATTTATTGTGTAATTTTTGAAATTATAAAGGAAAAAATAAAAATAATTAATTTAGCAATAATTATATTTTATTTATTTAAATGTGAGATATTAATCTAGTAGTTCAATTTGAATTTGAATTTGTGTTTATTCAAATAATTAATTATTATAGATAATTAATTAAAAAATAATACTAATTCAATTTGATTATCAATTACCTAGATATTTTTAAGAATATCAGTTTGAATAAATAAGTTATTAAAAGAGATTAAGTGTAACGACCCTATTTTTCCTACTTGGTTAACTAACTAGGAACGAGAGTGTTACCTAGTGGTCAACTCCTTTGAAAAGTCAACTCTTTGGAAATGGTTGTTAACACATAACTTTGAAATACATAAAATTGACCTTGAAAATGTGTTTTAAACCTTTACATCATGTTGTCTTGGGATCTTAAATACTTCAAAATGAAAATAGCGTAGTTTTAAAACGTAAATGAGTAATGCTTAAAAACTAAAACATTTTAGGAGTATAAAAAGAGGAAAAACATTACGAAATATATAAACATGGAACTTGTTGTTAGGGTTTATGCCCTAAAAGCATGTAAAAATACATTTTATTAATTTAAATAAAAGTACAATTTAATTATATTTGAATGTTATAATTATTGTTTGAATAAATTATATAAATATCAAGAAAAATCCATATTCATTTGTGAGGATATGATCTTGTATTAATACAAGACAATTAAGATCATATACAGTGAATAAAATAGTCAGTATCATATTAAAGTATGAAATCTTTAATGAATTGTTACTAATACAGTTTAATAAGCATACGGGATGCAAGTAGTCTAGATTCGAATTACTGATTTGAAATAAACATCTTGGTAAATATATTGTATATAATAGTGATTATATATTACAGGACCGATATGAATTAACTATCTTTATAAACTTACAGTTTTCCATAAATATTTAATTCTTATCATAATAGATGATTATTTGTAGATCAGTCTAAATCCTGAGTGGTCGTAAACTCATGTTAGTGGTTATTGGATCTTTTGATTCATTCGTTAAGATCTCTTATTATAATGAGGCTAGTGATTTTTTTTTTTTTTTGAGATTCAATATCATGAATGGCTGGGAATATGATTTTACAATAATTGAATTCATGCTTTCCTAACGGATCGAATATTAGTTCCCTTAAGGGTTGATTCTAGAACTAAATAGTTATTGAGCTCATATCTATAATTTGATTATAGATAAATTATTCACTAGTGAATTAATGATACTTAAGGAACAAGAGGTAATTACAAGGGTAAAACGGTAATTTTAACTAGCTCTAATTAACGAACCAATAAATGGAGGGCAAATCTACATTGATTGATTATATCAATGGAATACAAGAGTAAACTCTGTAAATATAATTCTATAAATACTTAGATTGCAATTCCATATTTATAGTGGAGTAATCATAGAATTAATAAATAGGATTATTGAATTAAAGAGTTTAATTAATAATCTGATTTATTGGAACTTCGTATTATAGGTCCATGGTCCCCGGGTCGCCTCTGTCCTACAATGTCAAGGGTAAGGATGTCACAAGGAAGATTTATAGAGAGAAAGACTAAATTGTGAATGAATTAATTTTTCAGGGCAAGGAAATAATTATGTGATAATTATGGGCAATTGATTAATTGTGAATTAATCAACTATATAGTTTTTATTTTGAAAACCTTTATGTTAAAATAAATATTAATCATGTTGGATTAATATTTGGGAGAGATCAATTATTATCTTATTATAAGATAATTTATTTAAAACTAATACTTTTTAAGATAAAGTTAATTTTGAGTTAAATGATATTTATTTCGGGATAAATATTGTCTTAAAATTAATTAAACAAACAAATGAGAAAATCATAGATACATATATAGTGTACACGTCATTCACTGTATTTGACAGTGAGTGGTGCCACACACATATTCCCATTCCTGAGATTCAAATTTTGAATTTCAAATTAATTTTTTTATTTAATTATATTTAATTATTTCTTTTTTAAATATGATTTAAATTAAATAGTTTAAAATGTTGTAATAGATCAACTTTTATTTTAGTTAAATAAAGATTAATTAAATTAATTAATTATCTTTATAAACCTGAAAAGAAGCGATTCTTTTCTAAGTCTGTTGTTTTCTAGGTTATCAGACTCTCTCAAAAGAAAGAAATTGTAGAATTTTATATGCTTGAAATTCTAGAAGTTTCCATAGTCTCTCTCGTCTAAAACATCTCTAGATCTCATATTCTGATTACATTTAGATAGCCTAAAATCAACATGTGAATCCTACGTGCTCACACACGTCCTTGTGTGTTAGAGGATCGGCTAAAAGACTAAGGTGTGAGTTTTCGTAAGGATAAGAAGATCGTTGATTTTACTAAAAGACTCAAGAACACTTGATAGGCTAGGAGAGGTAATATATATTCTTTGTATGTGTTATTTAATATATCTATATATGTATGATCCTAGCTGGTATTAATGATTTTTTTAAAACCCCTTCCCTAAACATTATGTTGCGTATTTTGATATTTTTCTAATTTAATACCAACAATTGGTACCAGAGCAGTCTACACATATATATATATATATATTAAATGTTGTGTGAGTTTCTTGCATTTTGTATATGTAGGTTGATATGCATATTGAATGGATTGATATATTTTTTGAATGTATGGTTGAATGATGGATCATTAATTATTTGGTGCTATTGGGTCAGGAATTTATTTGAATTTTTTCTTATATCTTGTGTAAGTCATATGGGGCATAGGAATTTTTGTATTTTCTTTGTAAAATTTGTATTGTAAAAATTCTGGTCACACAAGAGGAGAAGAAGAGAAAAGGACTCGAGCCTCCAGCCCATGCTCCCTAACGCGCATTAGCGCCCAGCATCAACTCCCTAGCACCCAGAGGCAATCGTGCATGAGCTACGCGCATTAGCGCTGCAGCACTTTGAGAGGCAGAGGCCTCATCATGACTGCCTCGGTCCAAGCTTTAGCACCAAGTTAGGTGCTCAACTAAATCCCTAAATTTTAGCCTTAATCTTTTTTTTTTAAATTATTTTAATTTAAAAAGATAATTATCTTATTTTATTTTTATTAGAAAAATAAAATATATTTTAGTTGGTTAAGTTCTTATCTTAAGTTTAAATAATTATTTGAATTTGATTCTTTTAATTATTTAAATTCAACTAAATTAAAAAGAAGACAAAAAAGGGTTATTTAATTAAAAAATTTATTTCCAATTAATTATTTGGGCCTAATGGGTTCCTAAGAATAATGGAGATGGGCCTATATGAGAATAGAAGTAGTTTGGAGTCTTGTAAACAGATTAAGCCAACTTTATAATTTAAATTTCTATTTTTTTCAAGGGGTGTAAAATTTAGAAATACCTAATCGTATTCGATTCATCATTTTTTTTATTATTTATTTAAATAAATATTAATTAATGTTTGATTGATAACATGATCATGCATTAGTCTATTACATGTCATTCATGAAACCCCACACAGTTTTTATTAATCGTGCATCTTTTAGAAACATGATTATCTAGGATTGTTCTAAGTGTTTATATGAATTGTTTTTGTGAAATCCATTTCATGTAAACTGTCAAGTCTTAAATTAGTTAAAACTTGGTAAATCACACCATAATAAAGGCAATAGTTATTATAGGTCTTTAAGACAACAAACTTTATTTAAAAGTGTTTTAGTAAAGTTAGATGAATGTAATGGATAATTATTTAGATCACATTAATTGTAGAAACAAACTTTTGTATAATTATTTGTTTTGTAATTAATTACATTCATAGGTTATTAATAAACTAGTAATTAATTTAGAACTAATTGATTAGTTTGATAAATACATTTATTCTAAAATAGTAAGTGGGAAAATGTTAACATCTCAATGTAACCTATGGTCATCATTATTAGTACAACACTGTGAAATATGAATAGGGTCTCAAGGCGGCTTTGTTTCCGTCACCCTAAGGAAGGTTTCTAGACATATTAATACCAAGTTTGGCTTCTTACGAAGATAGTAAAGAGTGATGTATTTTAGGCTTGACCGACCCTAAGGCGGCACTCTCTAAGTTAAGTCATAAATTCTGAAATGATAGGTTACACTTACAAAGATACAATTTAGCTTTTGTAGTGGGTAATTGTATCTTGACCAAACCAACGATACTTTATTTTAAAAGATAAAATATGAGTTATTTTAAGTCTTAAATAATAAAATAAGATTTTCTTATAGGCTATTTGAATTTAATTTCACTGAACCTAAGGCGACACTTTTTTTTTTGTAGTTTTACTATGGAATATTAAATGTTAAGTTTATGTGTTTTAGAAGTTGCATTCATGCATCATATTTACTTTCCAAACTATTGATATTTTTTCAAATTATAATATTATTGTACTTATTTTTCAGTCATAAAAATGTTGCCACCAATTACTTTCTCATTATGTGCCCTGTTATGCATCAAATGATTGATGATCATATAAGTAAAGTGAAACTACCTGAAGAAGATGGAGGATGTATTAATTCAACTTTGTTTGTTTTTCTAGCCAAAAAGTTTTAAAATGTTTTTAATGAAAGACGATGTCCTCCTATTCCATCATGGGATGCAAGGAAAGAGGAACATGAGAAATATGTTGACTGGATGAGATCAAATCACATGGCAATATTTTATATTCTTAGTACCGTGGAAGAAAAGTTGAGGAAAAAGTTCAAAGGGCTTGAATACGTTCATGATATGTGGGATGGTGTTTATGAGGATATACAAACAAGACTACATTCACAAAAAATGTAAATATGATTTGTCTTTACCTTAAGCTGCAATAGTGGATTATAATGTATCATTTTGAATCTTTGATTTAGAAACCACTAATCATATTTTTTTGTTCTTCTTTACAGACACTTGAGAAATCAAGAGGAACTTGCAGATGGAGACAAAAGGATTGAAAAGAAGGAAGAGAAAGCGTCTAGTTCAAGAAAGCGTTGAAGACAATCGGTTTTTGTTTTAGTTTTTTATTTTATTAAAAATAAGACTTTTTGTTTTAAACAAATTTTTTAGTTTATTACTTTTAGTATTTTAATTTGCTTTTATTGCATGTATTGACTTTAGAATATTTTATTTATAATGTGATTATTCTTAATTTTTCTTTAGACATGCAATTAAACGTTCGGACTGTAAACGCTTTCAATAAATGAACATTCGCTAAATAACTCTGGATTATTTAAAGTTGCTAAACCGAAAGGTAACAAAACACAAAAGGTTTCAAATGAGGATGACACATATCTTTGGCATCTTAGACTATATCATATTGGTATGGACAGAATAAAATGGTTAACAAAGATGGATCATTGAGAGAACTAACTGTTGGAACTCTTCTGGTTTGTGAGTCTTGTCTAGAAGGAAAAATGACAAACGTCATTTCTCAGCAAAAGGCAATAGAGCTAAAGAATCATTAGAGCATGTACACAATGATGTATGTGGTCCAATCAACGTGCAGGCTAAAGGTTGTTATGAGTACTTCATCACTTTCATTGAAGACTACTCAAGATATGGTCATAGCTACCAAATTCTTAGGAAGTCGGAAACATTTGGCAAGTTTCAAGACTTCAAAGTTGAAACTGAGAAGCAATCAAGTAAGACTCTTAAAACGATTCGATCGAATTGAGGTGGTGAATATTTGGATTTAGAATTCAAATATTTCATGCTGGATCATGGTATTCTATCCCAACTCACAGCACCTGGAATGCCAGAGCAAAATGGTGTTTCAGAAAGAAGAAACTGAATCTTCTTGGACATGGTCAGGTCTATGTTAAGCTACTCATCTCTTCCTCTCTTAATCTGAGGATATTCACTTCAAATGGCAACTTACATTTTGAATGTAGTCCCATCTAAGACCATAAGCAAAATACCACTGGAACTATGGAATGGTAGCAAACCTAGTTTGTGCCATTTCCACATTTGGGGTTGTCCTGCTCGTGTTCTTCAACCTAAGTCAGGGAAACTTGACTCAAGGTTTGAAGCGTGCATTTTCATGGGCTATGCTCCAGAGACACAAGGTGATTATTTTTATAGTCCCAATGACCAAAATGTATTTGTTTCCATAAATTCGACCTTCCTTGAACACGACTATATGACTAACTATAAACCTCGGATCAAGGTAGTTTTGGAGGAACTCACAGCTGATAAGATTTGATCGCCTTCATCATCATCATTAAATGATAAACAACAAACCGAGGAAACCATTATTCTTGAAAAGAAAACCCAGTGCAACGTCGTAGTGGGAGGATTGTGAGACAACTTGTTCGCTATGAAAATGAGGCACATATCCTTGATTCTGATATAGACAAGGACGATCCATTGACCTTCAAAGAGGCAATGGATGATCCTGAAAAGGAAAAATGGAAAGAGGCCATGAACCAAGGAATGGAATCGATATATTCCAATTATGTCTGGGAACTTGTAGACCTACCTAAAGATGTCAGGCCCATTGGGTGCAAATGGATTTTCAAGAAAAAAATAGGTGTAGATTGGAAAGTAGAGACTTTCAGAGCGAGGCTAGTAGCCAATGGTTACACTCAGAGAGAGTGTGTTGATTATGAAGGAACATTTTTTCCTATGGCCATGCTGAAGTCTATTCACATCCTCTTATCCAAAGATGCAACCATTGATTATGAGATATGGCAGATGGACATCAAGACAGCTTTCCTTAATGGCTATCTTGATGAAAGTATCTATATGGTACAACCATAAGGGTTCAATAAGAAAAGGGAAGATCATAAGATATGTAAAGTGCTAAAATCTATTTATGGATTGAAGCAAGTATCTAGATCTTGGAATATTACCTTTGATGATACAATTAAAACATATGGTTTCAAAAAGAATGTCAACAAAGCATGTGTGTATAAATATGTCAAAGGTAAAGTGGTAGTTTTCTTAGTTCTTTACGCGGATGGTATTCTCCTCATCGACAATGATGTAGAGACACTGTCGAACATGAAGAAGTGGTTAGCTGAAAAGTTCCAAAAGAAAGATTTGGGTGAAGCGAGCTATGCTCAAGAAATTTAAATCCCCAGGGATAGGAAGAACAAGCTATTGGAACTTTCTCAGGCTAATTATATAGATAAGGTGCTTGAAAGGTTCTCTATGGAGAATTCCAAGAAAGGTTAGTTACTAACCAGACATGCAATTACTTTTTCCAAAAAGCAATGTCCAAGGACAACTTAGGAAGAAGAGGACATGAGAAAGTATCCCTATGCTTCAGCAGTTGGGAGTCTAATGTGTGGTATGTTGTATGCTAGGCCCAACATATGCTATGCAGTAGGAATTGTAAGTCGTTATCAATCAAATCCTGGTTTGGAACACTAGATTGTAGTAAAGCACATTCTCAAGTATCTAGAGAGAACGAGAGATTATATGCTTGTATATTCAAGGGGTAAGTTAAAACCCACTGGATACACTGATTCTAATTTCCAATCACACAAAGATAGTCGAAAGTTGATGTTTGGGTATGTAATGTCCCAAAATTTCCTATGAGGCTTAGTGCCTTGGTTAGCATGCCAAGAGGGCACGTAGAGTAAGTAAGTGTTAATTAATTGAATAAATATATGATTATGTGAATTATATGAGTTATATTTTGATATGACTCCTTGTGCATGTTTAAGTGTATTAAATGTGCTTATAGGCCCATTTTTATTTAGAAGGGGCATTTTAGTAATTTTGACCTGTGGTGGTATACTTGTGATTTTGTGTGCTTTATGCCTAAGACCACATGATTATGTGGATATATTTGTGATATTTAGCAGGAGTGGATCATTTTGAGAAAAGTTAGCAGAAAAGTCACAACGAGGATTAATACCCGGCTCGGGGTGAGCCTAGAGGTATTTTGGTAACTTAGGGAATTACCGGGGATTATCGGAATATAGGACATACTTGGGAAAAATATGAGTATTTGAAGTATTAGTGGGTCAAATGGGAATTTTAAGTGTAATTTGAGGTTTAGTGGGAATTGGTGACAAATGACTAAATTTCCCTTGGGGGCTAGTTTCGAGGGTTGATGAGGGCAGGAGCAAAATAGTCTTTTGCCATTGATTTATTTAAAGACTCAACTTAGGTAGAACACAATCTCATGTTTTTTATCTTCCACTCTCTCTCACTTTGCCTTCCTTGGGTTTTTGAAGAGGAGTTCTAGAATTTCAACCTAAGAATGATCTAAGCTGGGATTGAGGTTGTTGTTGAGGATTAAAGGCTATCAAGGGGTTTCATCAAGATAAGAGATTCGAGTTTTGTAGAGGACTTTAGAGGGTATTTTAGCCAGACTCAGGAGAAAGGGATCGTACTCAGGGTCGTCTCACAAAATTGCACTAGACTTGAGATAAGAAAACTGGGATGTGCACATAGAGCATATTGGTTGTCATGCATACTAGCATGGAATTATATGTAGATACGGCTAATGCATCTGTTGTAGTGCACTTATCATTGAATGTTGGGTGCGATTGATATTCGGCCATCATGAGTGATTGTGGGGTCGGTCGGAAAGCATGTGTAACGTAGGTCATCGGAAAGCATGCATAACGCAGGTCGGGAAAGCGAGTTTATCTTGAGAGTGCGGTCCCCTCTCGCTCGAAAAGGCTATTTTTCCAAGGTCATGTATATGATCATATGATTGTGAGAAATATAGTGGTAATTGTGGAATGGGTTTGTGATGTTTATGATTGGAATGAATGAATTTATTGTTTGTGAAGCATATGTTTATTGCTTATGGATAATTGGATTATTATTAAGCCTTCTGGGAGTTTTCTTGCTGGGCCTCGGCTCACGTGTGCTCTATGGTGCAGGTAAGGGAAAGCTTGGGTAACCTGCCATGAGTTGGAGAGTTTTGGAGCAGCGCGTACATATTCGGCCAGCTTGGCTCAAGTTATTTTGAGGAACTTAGAGTAGTGGTTCGATATTGTCGCTTAAGTCGATTATTTTTGTAATGTTTATTATAACTACCCATTATATATAAACTTTTGTGATCCATGTATGTATATTCAAACCTTTTAAATGAAAAGTTTATCTTTATTGACCAAAACTTTTAGTACTTAAACCATCATTTGATTTTAATTACACTTTTGAGTCCAAATGACTCACTTATCGAGTTAAGCACTATTTTAAACACACAATGTGATGGTCCTGGATTAGTAGAACGTTAAAAATTGGTATAGAACTACCAAGGCTCATGGTTCCTAAAGATTGACTGAATATGTACACTCGCTGCTAAGACAAGCTTGACTCATCGGTTGGTGGTTAAGGGTTTGAAAACCTGTTTAAATGTTTATCTAAACTGTATGCCTTATCTGCATGCTAGAATAGAGAGCATGATATATACTGCTAGAGCAGGGCCTGTTGATTGATATATGAATATTAGAATCATGTGTTTTAGAATAGTTGCTGGCATGTGAACGTTGTGGTTGTTTGGTTTTATTGTGGGACAGTTTCTGGGTGCGATTATCATGCCTGATGGGACGAGTCATGGATTGCAGACATACTGGGAAATTATGCATCCAAGGCAGTCAATTGGACCAGGCAGGATTGTTATTGAGGCCGGAAATGATAATCAGGGCCAGAACCTCCTGCCTGCCCCTTGGAATTGGCAACAGATGTATTTTAGATATGAAAGTGAGACAGAGACAATTGGAAGAGGTCAGGTGGTTGAGACAGTAGGTTCTGCCATGGAACACTGCTCTGTTTGCTCCGCTTTTTGTGGCACCAGTTTTGGCTCAACCTGGGGTTAAGAACACATGGGAAACAATGGTTGAGAGGTTCCAAAGATACTACCCTCTAGCTTTCAAGGGAGGCCTAGATCTACTAAGAGTTGAGAATTGGATGGGCATGACCAGCTCCACCCTCGACCTTATGAGAGTGGCAGGCAATGATAGAGTGGTCTGTGCCACATGTATGTTACTGGGTGTCGCTCGGGCTTGATGGGAATTGGTATCCAAACTCGAAACATTGTTATGATTGGCTGGGAGGAATTTAGATATTTGTTTAATGAAAGATAGTACAATGACGCAGTTCTAGCTGTGAAGATGAACAAATTTATAAATATAGTTCAGAGAAATATGACAGTGACAGAGTCTGCCGTTAAATTTTATGGGTTGGTCAAGTTGGCTTTGGACTTGGTACCGACTGATGAGGCTTGGAAGGAAGGCTTTGTGCAAAGGCTAAATTTCAGGGTAGACCAGGGCGTCAAAATTGCCTCAGTGCCTAAGGTTTCTACCTATGCTCAGGCAGTAGAGAAGGCCCTTACTATTGAGGGCGCAAAGGATGAGATTTGGTGGGAGAGCATCGTAGGTCACGGTGTTTGAAGGGTGGTACCTATGTGTACTGTATGGGGTAAGGGTAAAGGCCCAAGTTATCAGAAGAGAAAGGCTACAAACATGTTTAGCACCCTCGAACCGGAGAGGGGGTTCTGGAGCACTCAGAGTAGGCACCAGCACAGGAGTGCGAACTAGAAGACTTGCCCAAAGTGCGCTCGATGCAAGAGACGTCATTTGGGAGAATTTCATGCTAAGGCATGTTTCCTGTGTGGTGTGGTGGGTCATTTCAAGAGAGTGTACCCACAATTGGAGAAGGAGGAACCGAGGGAGGACGACAATTCAGTTCTAGTTTGAGTAGTTTCTTTGACACAGATGAAGGCTGAGACTAGTTCCTCCGTAGTGATGGGTTATATTTCTAGCACTGACTCTTCTTATACAGTATGATTTTACAATGGCCTTAGGCATGAAATGGTTTATTGTGTAACGTTATAAATGAACTGAGTTAATTTTGGATTACGTATGTTGTGGAAAATAAGGTGTTGTCGCCTATTGAGAATCGGTAGCCTCTAGATGTGGGATTAGACCATTACTGGTAGAGGTAAACATCAAGGAGTAGGTTGCGAACTTGATGGATTTCGTAATGAAAGAGTTTGGCTCGGTACTGGGTGTGATGGGCTGGCCAAGGGGGAACGACCATAGACAACAAAAGGAAAATAATGACTTTTGAGTATGAATGAGAGGACCCGTTGGTGTTCATGGGTGCTGTGAATGGGCCTCGCAACCCAATGACTTTGGTATTGAAGGTTAAAAACCTATCCCAAGGAAGATGCATGGAATTTTAGCTAGTGTGGTGGATACCACGAGGGTTGCACAGGTTGGAATAAAGGATCTACTGAAGATGCAATCGTATCAAGAGAATGAGTTTGTAACTGAACTAACCTCATGAATAGAACCAGGATTCAAGGCACCGTATAGAATGGCACCATCAGAGCGGAAAGGATTAAAGGTTTAGTTGAAGGAGTTACTCGACTTGGGGTTGATTAGACTGAGCTTCTCACCACGGCGTGCGTCAACATCATTTGTTAAGAAGAAGTTTAAGTTAGTGAGAATGTGGATCGAATACGAATAGCTGGATAAGGTGATTATCAAGAATAATATCCACTGCCAAGGATTGACGAATCGCCTGAATGGTTGCAAGGTAAGATAGTGTGCCTAAGGATTGATCTTCAATATGGTTATTACCAGCTGAGGATCAAGGAAGTAGACAATTCAAGAATTACCTTTCGCACTAAGTGTGGGTGTTGTGGATTTTCAATGAATGCTTTCGAACTGACTAACGCTTCAGCGGCTTGCGTGAATCCGACAAATAGAGAGTTTGAGGATTGGGACAATTCATATTTGAATTTATTGGGAATGTTATGGCATGCTTCCAATCAAAGTCAGAACACGAGCAACATATTCTTCTGATATTACAGAGGCTAAGAAGATATAGATTAAAGGTAAGGTTCTAAAAGGATAAGTTCTGATTTCTCATGGTGATGTTTGGAGTCACATTATGGGAAACGACGAGATCATGCATGATTTGGTTAAAATAGAAGCAGTAAGGAATTGGCCAAAGGAACGCTTCAGAGGTTAGAAGTTTCTTAGGATTGGTAGAATACCATCGGCATTTTGTTGAATAATGCAGTACCCTTGACTAAATTAATATGTGAGAGCCTGAGGTTTGTCTGAATTGATTAATGCGAACTGAGCTTTCAAGAGTTGATGAAAAGGTTAATCATCGCGCCATGGTATCAGTATAAGTATGCAAATATTGTATTCGTTGTTTGAAAGCGACCAATTCATGGTGTTTGGTGGCGCTGCCTGACAGGAACTAAGGATATGTCATGTGTGGTTTGGAAATGTGATTGCTCACGCTTCACGATAGTTAAAGAATAAGACCATAGATATTCTACCCGGGACTTTGAGTTGGTAGTACTGATAGCTGCGTTTAAGGTAAGGTGACAATAATTATGGGGAAGGAAGTGTGAGACATACACTGGCATAAAATTTAAAGCATTTTGTCACCCATAGGGGTTTGAATATGAGATAAAGACGTTGGTGAGATCTAGTGAAGGATTGACAGTTAAATCCTTTATTACCCAGGGGAAACTAACGTGGAGGCTGATGCCTTGGGTTGGAAAGGTCCATGCCGGGTGTATGATTAGAAATAGATTACAACAAAGCTAGTCGAGGAAATGACTGGGATTGGTAGATATACCTCTACAAGCAATGAAACTCATGAAGAGAATCATATAGGAGTGGCTAAGATCCCTACTACTTTAACATAGATGGGTTAAGATATGAGGATCGGCTACGTGTTTCAATGGATGTTGGCATTGAGAGAGAGATTCTGGATGAATCTTGTCGACGGTGAGAACTCTTCAATGATATAGGATCAAAAAACTCAAAGGGTGTTCCAAAAACTGTGTAGAAAGAAGATAGAAAGAACTTGAAGGAGAAAGATGCAGAACTACAATGGAGCAAAAATTGTATATTCCATAATTTTCTAAGCATACAAAGTATTTTCCAAAACCCCTAATTCTGAGGAATGTAGGTCTATTTATAGCAGGGCACTAATGGCCCCTGATACATGGTGGTCCCAATGGACAAGATCGTACAGAGGTACATTGTCAGGGTAGTGGTGCAGAATGTAATGGTGCAAATGGTCGTGGTGTCGTCTCTGGTGTATGTTCAGGGGTATGCAGAGCATTCCACCACTTCTCATACTAATTCGTGTCACCACTACTTGCTAGATATGGATGTCAAGTCACGCATTTTCCACCTTTATAGTTGTATATCCCGTACTCGTACGCGTTTCTTGTACCTGATGATCCTTCTTTCATTTCGAAGATACAAATTCCCTCCAAGCTTTCTTATATTTCAGTAAGTGTTGGAGAGTATCGTGGGCTTTTCATTAACATTGAATGGATTTCCTTTACAAGGTTTCCATGTTGAGGCACTTTCGTGAAATAGGCCTTGGATAGTGGGGCCCTGCTGCGTATCGGCCTCACAGCATGGAGTTTGGAGAACATGGCCTTGCTATGCGAGGCCCTCCCTTATGTTTTGTGCACCTTGCAACATGTGGTATGGATAATCGGACCTCGATATGCGAGGCCCTCCCTTCTTCATGCGAGCCTCGCGCCAAGGGGTATGAAGGCTTGAGCCTTGCGCTGAGGAGCCTTGCCACCTGGTGTCAACCTTTGCCCATTTGGCCTCGCATAGCGAGGCACCCGTCTTCACGCTGGCCTTATGCCAAGGCATATGGAGCCTTAATCCGTGCACCAAGGAGCCTCGCCACCTAGTGTCGTCCTTTGCCCACTCGGCCTCGCATAGCGTGGCACCCTTCTTCGCGCGGGCCTCGCGCCAAAATGAATGAGGCTTTAAGCCTTGCACCAAGGAGTCTCAATCTTCAGGCACCCATTAGTGTTAGAATAGTGAGTTGGGCCACGATATGGGAGGCCCTTGCCTATCGAGGGGTGCATCAAGTGGCTGCAGGGGTATGTGCGCACATTTAAGGTTAGCTGGGCCTCGCATAGCGAGGCCTTCGCCCCTTCGACACTCACACCCATATGTGCTGACAGATGCTTCAAGGGAAATTATCCCACATTCACACTTGCCCCCAAGTCTATAAGTATACTTCTTAAGTGTTCTTGTAGACTCCTTCCTAATTCATTCATATGACATGAACGACACTAGAGCTATGCTTTACTTCAAGAAGCTTGGGAGGCTCTATATTGGTGTGTTATCTAATGGTGTATGAAGAAACACAAAGTGTATTTGGGTGGTGTGTTTCTTTGTAGTGTATAAAGAAACACAAAAACCAAATAACTAAGGTGGTGATCCAAGTACATCCTTGTAGTTGAGTTAGAGCCAATCATTTTTGGGTTAGGATCCCAAGGTTACCAAGGCTCTTGATCTCCACCATTCATCGAGATTTGATCTAATGGCTAGGAAGTTTTTGACTTTCCTTATAAACACCCCAAGTCTTGGATTCATCCCTTCACACCAAGACTTGCTTAGCCTAGTGGTATCTCCTCTAAGCTATTTCCAAGAGATCCAAGGTTCTATCCCTTATAGAGGCATCCTTGAGGTAATTTTTGCCCCATTTCATCAGATTCATCCCCTTTTATTATTTATTTATTTTATTTTTTGTATATAATGTTTGCATTGTAGGGGTACAAGGTGTCCTCCCGTTGCTAAAGGTTCACTCTTATTTATCCCTCAATCCTTCTTCACACGCCTAAAAGCCTATCCTCGCACTTTTGTGGATTCACATATACGCACCCTAGGTATACCTTCCTCCCCCAGTATTATGCATGTCTTTTTTATCTTTTATATGAGGGTAGGACCATAGGTTGGTATATACCTATTCCTTAAGGGTTTTTTATTCTCATGGCTCATTAGGCGCACATACATGGGTCCTTTTCTTACACCTTTTAAACTCATGTTGTAGATATAGGGTTGTGTTCATGCACACACATCATCAATTCTTAGCTTGCCTATGGCATCTGGACAGTCTTTTAAATGTCCGCCAGGTGTTGAGTTTATCGAGTTGTCATCCTCCGACTATTAGGCCGACGTTTGCAAACCCTCTACAAATGCAGGTGTGCGAATGTTCTACCTGCAGAGGTTATCCTACCTCAGGCAAAAGGCACAGGGCCTTGAGAGTGAATTTGAGTTTGTTACCAGTGATACGGGTTCGGGTTTCTCGGCATGGCATAAAACATATATTTCCTAAAATCAACCTTCCAAGATTGTATAGGCGAAATTGCGTGCATAGTGGAAAACCTGCCACCTAAACCTCCATCTTCCTATGGTGATGAAGCCCTTAGCTATGGGGGTCCTGCCCATGGGGGTGCTGATTGTGATCCATTTGAACCTAAGTTCCTTTCCATGGTTTTTCCCACGTTTCCTCGTCTATCCCTAGCCATACGTCATAGGATCAAGAAATATGCGGGTAGACATAGGACATGTAGAGGGCCTTCTAGGGGGTTGATGAAGTTAGTCGCTCACAAACCGCTTGTTGTCTCTATCAAGGTACCAAACATGTCGAGGGGGATCCTTGACGATTCTGAGGATGCGGGCACGTGTCTACTCTTACCCGAGTCAAGATTTCCAACATGTTGAAGGCCCATCAACTATCACCGAACATCAACTTCATCATTCCATCTCGCAATGCTTGTGCATCTGAGCTTCCTGAGGGACTTGTTGCTTTCAGCGACTCAGTAATCAAGTCCGGAGGGGTCTTGCTGCTTCACCCCTTTTTCGTTAAGGTACTCAACTATTTTGAGATGGCACTTCTCCAACTGTCTCCCAACTCTTGGGTTGTGCTTGGTTGTTTGTACGTGTTATATAAGCAAGTGCACTCTCGGGGGGCCCTCCATGAGTGAGGTCCATCATTTGTACACTCTTAGGGCGAACCCAACAACCCCTAGCTTCTATCAGCTCTAGAAATTTGTGGCTCTTACAGGGTACCCCCTCATGGAGGGTTCTATTTCCAACAGGGGCTCGTGGAAGAGTGACTTTTTCTTCACCAACAGCGTACCCACTCAACATACGTGTTTCAACACATCAAGTAAGCTTTTTCTACCTTGAGTGCATATATAAGAAAAAATTTCTTTACCCCTCTCCTCAGATTTGTTTAACCATAGTTATTTCTTTTTCTTGACCATAGGTCTTGAAGGGGTTGTTGGCCCTACCTTGAGTTTGGCAGCCCGCGATCGTGTGGCGAAGATCTTGGTTGTGCCAGCCTCGTGCAAACAGACATGTAGCCTTTTTACGGAGGGCAATCTCTATTCATATAAGTTTTTGTCTCCACATCAAGTTGTTTCCATGTGCTCTGTCTCATCTAAATCTACCATCCCGAGGGTAATAGGTGATGATGATGATGACGATGATGAAGATTATCACAAATATGAGCGTGACCAGATGGAAACGGAAGATGATGTCGAGGTGGAGTCCGAGAACTATTCATGTTTAAGGTCCTTGGCTGGCGGGGCTGGGGATGTTACAGATGATGGACATACTGATGGCATCACTTCTTGGGTCTCGCCACCGACGCTTGGTGGTGAGTTTTCTTTCAACACCCATGCTCCCACCCCTCCTATCCCGAAGATGAATTTCATCCTACCTTCTTTTGACAATGCTTTTTCACCCTTGGAGGCGCATTTGGGGTAGGGGTCTTCGGGTGCCTCGCTTCCTAAAGAGGTGACTCCATGCCTCTCTGCCCCTCATGCTTCTATGGAAAAATTAGGACCTTCCTGATCCCCTTCCTTGTCTATGCATGCATCAACAGGTATACATGTCTCCCCCCTCTGAGCTCATACTTCCGCTTCCCAGGGTCATCCTTTGGTGAGCCAGCACAGAGGTCTCCTTTACGACCCTTTTTGGCTAGACAACTTGGTGGCCACTCTAGGCTTATTAGTGGATGTTCTCCTTGAGGCCTTACCCCTCGTGGATGTATTAGCCTTTATTAGTACTTTGTCCTCGTGAAATATTTTGACTTCTTTTCACAAGCGTCTCTTGTCAGGCAGTTTTTGACTAGACGGCTTGGTGGCTGCTCTAGGCTTATTGGTGGACATCCTCCTTATGGGCTTACCCTTCATGGAGGTATTAGCCTATCACGGGGTTATACTTATGAAACCTTTTGGCTCCCTTGGTATCCATAAGGGTAGCTAATCCTTATGTGTCCAAGAGATGCTCTAGGCTTATCAGCGGATGTCCTCGTTGAGACTGTAACGCCCTGGATAGCCAAGACCGCTACATTGTGTATTTATAATGGTGTAGGACTTGCTAATCAAGTCATTTAGTTAAAAACATGTCACTAAAACCATTAATGAGCTAGGGTTAAAAGGTTTTGGTCTCAAAAGATACATTTCATATAATTAAACATTTTACACATGGGATCCCAAAAGAACAACATTTAAAAGTCAGTTTACAAAATTTCCAGTGTACAAACAACCACTAGCCACTCTAAGGGAAAAACAGGCATTTATGGTCCTCCTGTTCCTGTCTCCTCCTCAACCGTGGTGGTCGAGCAGCTGATCATGTATATTCTGCCTTCAGAGCTCTCTGATTCAGGGCTAATCAAGCTTGCCCTTGCCTTTACCTACACCACGCAGCACCCGTGAGCCAAGGCCCAGCAAGAAAATATAACGTTATAGCACAAACAATGATAACAATTCAATAATCTGTAAAGCATGTTCATATACTTAGCATACCACCCTAATTACATAATCCATAAACATAAGCAAAGAATCAACAAACCAACACTCAGCTATTCAGCATGACAAATCCACCAATCAATAATAATAATCAAATCACATGATAATCAGGGTCGACACCCTTAGGTCGCACCCTCTGTATACCCCACTGACTTCGGTCTGCTTAAACCGAGCTAAGTGCATAATAAGCTGTCCTCAGCTACCAGTGGCTGAGCCGCGCCCTGTGCTCCAATGTAAACTCCGGCACTCTTAGGTCGTTTGTTTATTATTCACATGACATAATACCATCCTTCAATAAGCATATAGGATAGGGAGCCCTTAGTCCCATTATCAATTCACAACCGCGTTCAGTTTTCTTACCTTTAATTTCCAAGTATACCGATTACGAGAGATGCCTCTTGAGCACGATCTGTTTCCCGAACCCTAGCTTAGTACCTAGTCACAACCAAGATAAGGGATACCATTAATAATTGTAAAAAGGCTTCTAGATAAGGTTCTAGTCTCTGAACATCGAATTCCACCAAACACGGTGGTAGATTCGATCCCGAGCACCCTAGGTTAAATTCCCATGCTTAAAATCCCAAAACCCAAATTTCCTTAAGGGTCGCGGCTCAAGCTTCCTATGTCGCGGCATGGCCCCAAATAGAGGCTCGTCCTTGCCTAGAACCAGACATGGGTCGCAGCCCTAAATGCCCCATGCTGCGGCCCGCCCTCCATCCTCAGCACTCATCAGCCTCAGAGGGTCGCGGCGCTCCAAGAACTATGTCACGGCCCGCCCCTTCAAACCCAGAAAAACTACCATTTTTTACTCTCAAACCTCACTCAAAACCAACCAAAACTATCCCAATTCCACAACTCAATCATCACAAAACTTCTAATACGTTTCCAGCAAAAACTTAGCCTAGAAACTCACCAAAATCCCAGTTCAATTTCTGAAACCCAAAATCTTAAAAACATCCAAAATCAGTCAAGAAAACACTAAGATTCATACATTAGATCTTAAATTCGAGCTTACATTCACTGCTGAACCAATTCTCTAAGAAACTTCTGAGCTAACTCCCAAGTTCCAAGCTTCAATTCATCCCTTCAATGTCAAAACCCATAAACACCTCAAAACTCAACCATAACCACAGAATTTAACCACCATGCATAAAGCTTATGGCTTACCTTAATTCTTGATTGAATCCTCAGCTAATCCTTGAGCTAATCTCCTAAATCACAGCTCCGGTTCTTTGAATTTCAGCCAAGTTCTTCTTTATTCCTTGTGGTTTTCTTTGAGAGAGAAAGAGAAGAGAAGAGAAGGTCGGCTCTTAATGTTTCCACCGTGTTCTGTGTTTTACTTAGTCTATCCTTAGGCAATTAAGTCAATCCCGAGGCTCGGGGTACCAAAAACGTCCCTGAGGGTAAAATGGTAAAATTCCCCAATATTCCCACTTAAGCTTCCTAACCTCAAATATATCTCCAATTATTTATTTCCATGACCCGATAACCCAAATAATCATCTAATATCCGAAATACTGCTTGACTTGCCCCAAGTCACATATTAGGTCCCGTTGTGACTTTCTTGCTAACTAGCTCCCTAGGATCACCTCAAGTCGCATGCTGCAGATTTACCCACATAATAATGTGGTCCTCACAATTATAACATATAATCACATTTACATTCATATAACCATACAAGCATGCTTATCATAGAATCTTGCATTAAACTAATAAATTCACTCACAAACCAATTATGCCCTCCCGGCACACTAATCAAGGTCGTTAAGCCCTATTAGTGATTTTGGGTCGTTACAGAGACCGTACCCCTCGTGGAGGTATCTAACCTTTGTCGCAAGGTTATCCCCGTAGAACATTTTGGCTCCCTTGATATCCATAAGGGTAGCTAACCCTCATGAACTCAAGAGATGTTTTGCAAGGTTTTTTTTTTTTTGTTTTTTTTGCAATATATATGTGCCTCCTATCCTGCCCCCCAAGTGCTTGGTGGGATTCATTCCATTGAGCACTTTGAACGTTTCACTCCCAACATAGATTTTGACAATGTGTGTGTATTTTTTATATAGGCGCATGCATATAGAAGGAATGTAATATGCGAGATAGGAAACATTTTCATTGATAGCAAGCAGATTACAAAGGCACGTAGGGCTACATTGTAACTACAATGAGGTTATCTGGGCAACCTTTTTTATTTTTAACTACTAAAATTAACATAAGGCAAACCAATAAAGTACGTATATTCCTGCATTAGATGCAAAATTCCTACTGGTAATTTCATTGAGATGTTCTGCATTCCTTGATTGGGGTATAACCGTGTCATCCACCCCCAAGTGTGAAAGTGGGTCTATGCCTCCATGTATTACCATCGCCATTAGTTCTCGTGGCCTGGCAGCTATGCGGAGAGAGATATTATAACACTCTCTTGCTTCCTTGTGTTCTCCTTTAATGCTTGCTTCCCCCCCCCCCCCCCCCCCCGGAGTTGGGAATTTAAAAGACAGGTGATATATCGAGGTCATCGCTTTCAATTCTCTGAGGGAGGATCTCCCTAGCACTGCATTGAAAGTCGAAGCGCAATCTACTACAACAAAGTTTTCCATGACAATGGTTTGTCTGGGCTGCTCCCCCATGGTGAGTGCTAACTCGATGGCTCCTAAAGGTTGTATTGGATCCCCAGCGAAACCATGTAAGGGGGTATGGTAGGGTTTTAAGTTTCTGACTCCCAAGCCCATCTTCTCCAATGCGAGATGATATAAGATATCTACAGAACTACAATTGTACACAAGGACTCGATGCACTCTCATATTGGCTAGTTGGATGGTCAGCACCACAGAGTCATTGTGGGGGAAATGCACCCCTCGCGCATCTTCCTCTATGAAGGTTATCGAATCATTTTCCCCTTTAAAGTTCCTTGGGGGTCGATGCTCTAGGCTCATGGTGCATGGGGGTGGACTTCATCTTGTTTCCCTAGCATATCTATCTCGTCCCTTCCTCAACTCTCCTCCGAATCCTGGACCTCTGAACACCATTCTTACTTCTCCCTACACCTTTGGGGCTTGCTCTCGAGCCTGCGGATAGGATGGCTAAACTTCTGGTTCTGGGTTTTCCCCTATGACATACCTGCCTAAGTGCCCCTACATATGAGTTCCTCGATTTCTACTTTCAGGTGGGTATATTCTGCCGTGTTGTGTTTAACATCCTTGTGGTACTGGCAATACTTACTGGGGTCCCTTTTGGATTGGTCTCCCTTCATCTGCGAGGGTCTTTTGAGGGGCACCTTATTCTCATTTGTAAGAAAGATATTGTCCCGGGTATCTGTCAAGTCTGTGTAGAAGGTGTATGGTGTTTGCCTAGGTTCACCTCCGCGTATGTGTTTTTTCTGGTGGTCATTCCTTGGCCCTTCATACATTTTTTTCTTCTTTGTACCATTTGAGCCTTCATGGGTCGAGGGCTTGAAAAGGGATTCACTTTTTCCTGCCTTTAGGTTCTCATGGCCATCCTCGACACGAATGTACTTTTTTGCTCTTTTATAGAAGTCGTCTAATTCATTAATGGTGATGCTGGATAAAATCATCAGAAAATTTTTGCCATGACCTGATGGACCCTGGCCTAAGTCTCTTGAACAACTCATATGCAGGTCCCTTCAACGTGACAGCAAAACAGTGACATCTGCCTCTGCTATTAATTCCCCTTAACTTCATTAAGTCATTGAACGCATCAAGATGGTACTTTGGATCTGTATTGCCCTCGTAGGGGGTCATGTGGGGCTCTTTGAAGTTGGTTGGGAGCTGCACAGCTTGGATTTCTCTAGTGAAGGGCGATTTGTAATCAAACTCGTCGTTGACAACGTGCCCCCCAGACGTGGTGATTATCTTGCTCTGTAGGCTCCTCATCTCGGTGTCTAAGTCTTGTCTCCTATTTTTCAATGAGTCTCTCAAGTTGGATGGGTTGGCCTTTCCTTTCTATTTGTATTCCGGGGGAGCCACAAGAGGTGTGGTCCTTTCATCCCCCCTTCTCATGTTGAGCTCATCTCTTAGGTCAGAGGGCGCCCCCTTAGAGGTGACTTCAACTTCGTTTCTATGACCAATGTCATCCTTCTGCCTTTTCTCTTAGGGGTATTTAGCTGGCCTTGGACCTTCATGGTGCTTTGTTCGAGGAGTGTTTCTAATGGAAATTTGGGTTTCTCCTTTCTCACGTTCCTTCCCTCTATGCCTGGGAAAGGGCATGCTCGACTTCCCTTGTAGGAGGTCGTTCAACACCTCCTGCATGTTCTCTAGTGTGGTTTCCAACCTTTGATTCTTTTTGTGTAACTCGCGTATCTCGTCCTCATAGAAACGAGTTCTTGACCTGGGACTCATAGAGTGTACTTGGGGACTCTTGCCTGGCCTGTGCGTAGAGGGACCCGGATCCCGGTGGCCAGAGCCTGGTGCAACCGGAGGTCGAGGATGTGAGTGCGCTGGTGGCTCTGGATGGCCTCCGTTGGGTTGGGCAACCGGGGATGATACTTCCTTCTCCTTCCTTGAGGCAGGATGTTCCTCTGGCATATCTCCATGCTTAGGTGGTGGAGGGTCTTTCCTGGAGGCTCTCAGCTGTTCTCCGTCCAGGTGAACCTCAATATCTTGTAGTTGAAGTAGGCATTTCGAACGCCTTGGCATTTTTCCTTGTTGGAAGTGATGAAAGAATGATGGCTTGATACTTGTACTTCCCATAGATGGCGCCAAACTATTGACGATGAGAACTCTTCAACGATATAGGAACGGAAAACTCAAAGGGTGTTGCAAAAATAGTGTAGAAAGAAGATAGAAATAACCTGAAGAAGAAAGATGCAGAACTACAATGGAGTAAAAATCATAAATTCCTTAATTGTCTGAGCATACAAAGAATTTTTCAAAACCCTCAATTCTGAGGAACGGAGGCCTATTTATAGCAGGGCACTAATGGCCCCTGATACATGGTGGTCCCAAGGGACAAGATCGTACGTAGGTACATTGTCAAGGTAGTGGTACAGATGGTCGTGGTGTCATCTTTGGTGTATGTTCAGGGGTATGTAGAGCATTCCACCACTTCTCATACTAATTCATGTCACCACTACTTGTCAGATATGGATGTCAAGTCACGCATTTTCCACATTTATAGTTGTATATCTCATACTCGTACGTGTGCCTTGTACCTGATGATCCTTCTTTCATTTCAAAGATACAAATTCTCTCCAAGCTTCCTTATATTTCACTAAGTGTTGGAGAGCATTGTGGGCTTTTCATTAACATAGAATGGATTTCCTTTACAAGGTTTCCATGTTGAGGCACTTTCGTGAAATAGGCCTTGGATAGTGGGGCCCTGCTGCGTATCGGCCTCACGGCGTGGAGTTTGGAGAATCGGGCCTCGCTATGCGAGGCCCTCCCTTGTGTTTTGTGCACCTCGCAACATGTGGTATGGAGAACCGAGCCTCATTATGCAAGGCCCTCCCTTCTTAACGCGGGCCTCACATTAAGGGGTATGAAGGCTTGAGCCTTGCGCCAAGGAGCCTTGCCACCTGGTATCAACCTTCGCCCATTTGTCCTCGCATAGCGAGGCGGCCTTTTTCACGCTGGCATCGCGCCAAGGTGAATGAGGCTTTAAGCCTTGCACTAAGGAGTCTCGTTCTTGAAGCACCCATGATTGTCGGAATAGTAAGTTGGGCCTCGCTATGGGAGGCCCTTGCCTATTGAGGGGTGCGTCAAGTGGATGCGGGGTTATGTGCGCACGTCTAGGGCTAGCTGGGCCTCGCATAGCGAGGCCTTCGCCCCTTCGATGCACACGCCCATATGCGCCGACAGATGCTTCAATGGAAATTATCCCACATTCACAAATCTTGTACCACTCCATCCTTGCTACACTTAAGAATCATGAACATGTATCGAGATTTGAAATTTGTATATTAGTGGCAAAGTGCCTAACCTTTCAACAAGTGAGAGTTGAATACTAGAGGCTAGCGGGGTCATTATGACCTTTGGGCATTTTAATTTAAACATGAGTATAATTATGGATCTGATGGATGAATTTCCAAGGAATGTGAGTAGAGAATTCTTGTATGAAAGGTTGTGACTTGGTATACCAGGTTAGCGCACTTTCTTCCTATGCAAATAAAATTATAATGTGGAGCAGTATGTTAAGTTATGTGTGAAGGGAGATGGTGTATCTCCATGGGGCACCGAAGTTTATAGTGCCAGATTGAGATCCTATCTTTGTTTTCAAGTTGTGGAAGCCTCACTGAGGGCAACGGGTATAAGACTAAGAGTTAGCATCACTTATCATCCTCAGACAGGATAAACAATTTGAGTGGATGACTCAGATGTTAAAGAATATGCTCTAGGCATATGAATTAGGTTTTAAGGGACCCTGAAGTGAGTTCAATCTCTTGATTGGATTCTTACAATGATGGTTATCAATTGACAACCAGAGGGGCTTTTCATGTCATATAGTGAGGTAGGAGGTAAAGACCACCCATTTCTAGGGATGAAATGGGAGAGAGGAAGTATTTTGGTCCTGAAGCAGTTCAGAGGGCCGATGAAATTATTGGGAAGTGTTAGAGCGGGAATATCCACTTTATTAAAAGGATAGAGAATACTACGTAAATTTCAAATTTGGGAACGTGGAGTTCCAGGATTGGAGATCTTGGGTTTCTCCGAGCACCACGGATTATAGCAATAAAATAGTTTGGAAGAAAAAGGAAATTGGATCCTAGGTTGTTAGACCTTTGAGATTCTGGAAAGGGATTAGGCAAGTGGCCTACAGATTAACCTTACCCCAGCATGGGTGGAGGTTCATAGGGTGTTTCAATTATCGATGCTAAGGAAAGATGTGTCCAGTACTACACCTGTTTGGGTTAAAAGACCCAGGAATCACAGTGAAACTTATTATGTGAAGAGCAGCCAGTGAGAATCGTGGATAGAAAGGATAAATTCTTAAGGAAAGAAGACTGTCACTTTAGTGAGAGAGTTATAAAGGAATAATAAGATAAAGATCACGACTCAGAAGTTAGAGTCAAATATGTGGGATCAGTGTCCCGAGATGTTTGAATAAATTTCAAGGACAAAATTTCTATAAGGAGGGGATAGTTGTAACATTCCAAAATTCCCTATGAGGCTTAGTGCCTTGGTTAGTGTGTCAAGAGAGCATGAAGAGTAAGTATGTGTTAATTAATTGAATAAATATATGATTATGTGAATTATATGAGTTATATTATGATATGACTGCTTATGTATGTTTAAGTGTATTAAATGTGCTTATAGGCCCATTTCTGTTTAGAAGGGGCATTTTAGTAATTTTGACCTATGGTGGGTATACTTGTGATTTATGTCTGAGACCACATGATTATGTGGATATATTTGTGATATTCGACAGGAGTAGATCCTTTTGAGCAAGTTAGCAAAAAAGTCACAACGAGGATTAATACCCGGCTCGGGGTGAGCCTAGGGGTATTTTGGTAACTTGGGGAATTACCGATAATTATCAGAAAATGGGACATACTTGGGGGAAATATGAGTATTTGAAGGATTAGTGGTTCAATTGGGAATTTTAAGTGTAATTTGAGGTTTAGTGGGAATTGGTGACAAATGACTAAATTGCCCTTAGGGGCTAGTTTCGAGGGTTGATAAAGGCAGGGGCAAAATAGTCTTTTTCCATTGATTTAGCTGAAGACTCAGCTTAGGTAGAAAACAATCTCACGTTTTCTCTCTCGTCCATTCTCTCTCCCTTCGCCTTCCATGGGTTTGTGAAGAGGAGTTCTAGAATTTCAACCTAGGAATGATCTAAGCTAGGATTGAGGTTGTTGTTGAGCATTAAAGGTTGTCAATGGGTTTCATCAAGCTAAGAGATTCGAGTTTTGCAGAGGAGTTCAGAGGGTGTTTTAGCCAGGCTCATGAGCAAGGGATCGTACTCAGGATCGTCTTGCAATATTGCATAGGACTTGAGATAAGAAAACTAGCATGTGCACATAGAGCATATTGGTTGTCATGCATACTAGCATGGAATTATCTGTGGTTGTGGTTAATTCATCTGTTGTAGTGAACTTATCTGTGAATGTTTGGTGTGATTGATATTCAGCCATCGTGAGTGAACGTGGGGTCGGTCAGCAAGCATGTGTAACGCAGGTTGTCGGAAAGTGTGTGTAACACAGGCCGTGAAAGTGAGTTTATCTTGAGAGTGCGGTCCCCTCTCGCTCGGAAAGGCTATTTTTCCTGGGTCGTGTATATGATTCATATGATTGAGAGAAATACACTGGTAATTGTGGAATGTGTTTGTAATGTATATGATTGGAATGAATGTGTTTATTGTCTATGAAGCATATTTTTATTGCATATGAATAATTAGATTATTACTATGCCTTGTGGGGGTTTTCTTGTTGGGCCTCGGCTCACGAGTGCTCTATGGTGCAGGTAAGGTCAAGCTTCGGATAACCCGCCATGAGGTTGAGAGCTTTGGAGTGGCGCGTACATATTCGGCCTGCTTGACTATCATGGTCAAGTTATTTTGAGGAACTTAGAATAGTGGTTCGATTTTGCTGCTTAGGTCGGGTATTTTTTAGAGTTTATTATAACTAGCCCTTATTTATAAACTTTTGGGATCCTGTGTATTTATATTCAAACCTTTTAAATGAAAAGATTATTTTTATTGACCAAAACTTTTAGTACTTAAACCATCATTTGATTTTAATTACACTTTTGAGTCCAAATGACTTGCTTATCTAGTTATGCACTATTTTAAACACACAACGTAACAGTTCTGGATTAGTAGGACGTTACAAGGTTATTGTTCACTCTTGGTGAAGGAGTTGTAGTATGGAGAGTAGTAACAATCTAGCATTGCAGATTCAACTATGAAAGTTGAGTATATAGCAGATTATGAAGCAGCTAAGGAAACAATTTGGCTTAGGAAGTTCAACACTGATCTGGAAGTAATTTCAGATATGGAGAAGCCACTAATCTTGTACTTAGACAACAGTGGAGCAATAGCGAACTCTAAGGAACCTAGAAACTACAAGAGACGAAATCACATAGAAATTAAATACCATATGGTAAGAAAAATTGTGCATGAAGGTAATGTGAATGTTATGAAGATGGTGTCGGAACAAAACCTAGCAGACTCGATTACCAAGACACTTCCTACAAAGCCGTTTATGGGTTATGTATGCAATATGGGACTAAGGGAAATACCTCCCTTGCTTTGAGGGCAAGTGGGAGATTATTAGGTTTTATGCCCTAGAAGCATGTAAAAATATATTTTATTGATTTTAATAAAAGTACAATTTTTTATATTTGAATGTTATAACTATTGTATGAATAAATTATATAAATATCAAGAAAATCACATATTCATTTATAAGGATATGATCTTGTATTAGTACAAGAGAATTAAGATCATATACAATGAATAAAATAGTAAGTAACATATTAAATTATGGAATCTATAATGAATGGTTACTATTATGGTTCACTAAGCATACTAGATACAAGTAGTCTAGATTTAGATTACTAGTGTGGATAGACATCTTGGTAAATGTGTTGTGTATAATAGTGATTATATATGACATGACCGATATGGATTAACTATCTTTATATACTTATCGTTTGCCATTAAGATTTTATTCTTATCATAATAGATGATCATTTGTAGATCAATCTAAATCTTGAAAGGTCATGAACTCTTGTTTGCGTTGATTGGATCTTTTGATTCATTCGTTAAGGTCTCTTAATATAATGAGGCTAGTGATTTTTGTTTTGGAGATTCATTATAATGAATGGCTGAGAACATGATTTTACAATAATGAAATCCATGCTTTCCTAGCGGATCGAATATTGGTTCATGTTGACGATGAGAACTTGTCAACGATGTTTGGTTGGAAACCTCAAAGCTTAGTAAGAAAATCACTAAGAAATAACTTAGAATGGACTTGAGGAAAAATAAGTGCAGAACAACAATGGAGTAAAAACTCGTATATTGCTTAATAACTTGAGTATACAATGAATTTTCCAACCCCTTACTCTGAGGGGTGGAGGTCTATTTATAGTTGGGTTCTAATGGCCCCTGATACATGGTGTTCTTAAGGGACAAGAACGTACGTAGGTACTGTAACGTCTCAAAATTATCTAATAAGGCTTAGGGCCTTGATTAGGGGGTCAGGATGGCACTTTATGGAATTATATGCTTATATGAGATATATTTATGTGTAACTATGTGATTATGTGAGTTATATGATAATATGACTAGATATGCATGTTTAGGTGTATTAAATATGCATGTGGGCCCATTTCTTATTAGAAGGACAATTTTCATAATTTGGCCCGTTATGGGCATAATTGTATATATGTGCATATATGTGATGTATGCAAGAGACCACATTATTATGTGGGTTTATTTGGGCTACTCGGTATGAGACAATCCTAGGGCGCAAGTTAGCAGGAAAGTCACAACGTGACCCAATACTCGACTCGAGGCGAGTCAAGGGGTATTTTTGGTAATTGATACATTACTGGATTATCGAGTAACAGGAATAGATAATTGAGGATATATTTGGAGTTAGTGAGAATAGGAGGGGATACAGGGGACTTTTACCATTTATCCCTCGGGGACATTTTTGGTACCCCGAGCCCTGGAGATTAGCTTAAGTTACTTAAGCCTTAAGAAAACAAAACACTCAAACATTTTTATTAGCTTACATACTCTCCCAACCGACTCTCTCTCCCTCTCCCTCGTTTTCTGTAAATTCTAAGGGGATTTCTTGAACAACTAAGGGGGTTAGTGACTGAAAAAATTGGGAATTGAAGGCTTGAACTTGGGATAGGATTAGCTACAGCTAAGGGGACTTAAATCACAGCTGAGGTAAAGTTCTAATCTTTGTTTTCATTGAATTCTGTTAAGGTTTCTTAGTGTTCTTGAGGTGTTCTTGAGCCTTGTGGCTCAAGTGTTGGATTGTGAGCTTTGATGGGTTTTTAATCAAGTTTAAGTTGGGTTTTGATGCTGGTAATGTGTTGATAATGTTTGGGGGATTTAAATATGGTTTTGGGAATTGATTGGGGTGATTTTTGGTAAGGTTTTGGATGAGGAAAACAGGGAATTCTGGGTTCATAGGGTCGGGTCTCGGCCCTGTTCCTGGGGTGTCACGGCCCTCTTGAACCCATAGGTCAGGGGCGATTCATGTTGCGACGTTGCGCTGCGATGCCTATTAGGCTACTTCGCGGCGCATGTTCAGTAAGAAGAGAGGTTGGGGCCTCTAACTTGGGCGAGCCATGACTCAGATGCTTTGGGCTGCGGCGCTTAAGGGGTTTTGATCCTTGGGAGGGTTATTGAGTGCTGGAACTCAACCCTAAGGGCTCGGGATTGATTCTACTACCCAGTTTAGTAGAATTCGAGGTCCCGGAGGCTGGGACTTGGTCTGGAAGCATTTATTTGCTCGTTTTGACAGGATCCTATATTATGGTTGTGACTAGGTTATCGCTAGGGGCTCTGAACCGAGATCGTACTCAAGATTCATTCTTATTATTACGTTATAGTCGGACCTGAGGTAAGAAAACTGCACCCAATATGTGATATATTTGATTAGGGCTTGGCCCGGTTGTTGATTATAACTATGAATAAGGCTAAGGCCCCTGAGAATGAACGTGATTGAGATATGTTTGCGCTTGTTGATTAAACATACTTGAATATTCTGTTTCTAGCTAAGTGTTATGTGATTGTTCGCATGGTTTGCATAGCTAGGGCTTAGCCCCGTTAAGGAACATGGTTATCACTATGTTTGCATTTAATTAATGGTATTATATGATTAATATGTATGCATATTTGTATTGTCTGAAGTATGCTTATCTGTATTTGAATACCTAGCTCAGGGATTGACTTATTAGTCAAGGGCGGCAATAGCACGTTGTGCGCTGGTCAAAAGGCTTAGGCCCAATCAAGAATGTACTATTACGTTGGCCGACCCTATGGTCACTGGTAGACAAAGCATTTGGCTAGCTCTATGGCTAGTTACTCAGAGCTAAGGGCAAAGGCCCCAAGTGACTCTATGATCACATAGCTAGGGCATAGGGCCCGGGTTGACTCTATGGTCAACTATTTAGGGCAGCGGGCCCCAGAATGATCCAAGGATCATTTATTTGTAATTGCATACTTGCATGAGTAGGTTATTACTGCTAGGCATGCTAGATATGTATTTAGAACATGTATTTACTATTCATGCACATGTTTAAGTTTTCTTGCTGAACCTTGGCTCATGGGTCTTGTGTGGTGCAAGTAAGGGGAAAGGAAAGCTTGACCAGCCATGAGTTGAAGAGCTTTGGTGGCAGCGTGTACATATGCGGCCGCTTGTCCCCTTATTTTGCTGCTTAGGTCGCCCGGTTGCAAAATTTTGATGTATATACACCCTTTTAAACTGTTCTTTGTATGAAACTATTAAATGAAATGTCAACAGCTCCTTTGACCAAAATTCTTAACCCTAACCCTTAACGTTAACCTTAGTTACACATTTATAACCAAATGACTTGATTAGCAAGTCTAACACTATTTAAAGTACACAGTGTAACAGTCCTAGATTAAGAGGACGTTACAGGTACATTGCCAGGGTAATGGAGCAGGAAGTAGTGGTGCAGAAGGCCATAGTGTCGGCCCTAGTACATGGTTATGGGTGTTGAGGTAGTGCATCCACTCTTCGTACGGGTTTGTACCACCACCATGTGTTTGATACGCATGTCAAGGTCACGCCTCTGTCCTCCTCAAGGTCGTACACCCCGTACTCGTACACGTACCTCACACCTGATTATTCTTCTCACTTGTCCAAGATACACCTTTGCTCCAAGTGTTGGGGAACTAATGGATTCTCCAATGAGATAGCACAGGTCTCCTCAATGTAGCCCTCCTATTCCCCATATTGAGGCGTTTGTTGGGAACCCTTATGCTAAGCTTGTGACATTAGGCTCGGGAGGCTTGGGTGTTCCATCTCACATCAGGGGCACACCTTGGCACTTAGCGAAGCCCTTATCCTTTTGGGTTATACAGCTTGTTGTTACGGGAGCAAGCCATGGCGCATTTGCAAGTCAGGCCTTGCTATGTGAGGGCTTTATCCCTTCGAGGTATGCGGCATGTGTCCGTAGGGGCGTATGCGGGGTCTGGGAAAGTTGAGCCTCGCATAGCATGGCCCTTATGCATTCGGGACTTGGGCGCTCGCGGATGAGGCCTAGTGAGGCCCTTGTTCCTTCACGCAGCACGTGGGCGCAGGGAATTATGCCGCATCTAGGTGCCGTTACGAGACCCTCATTCCTTCGTGACCTCGGCGTGCGCGGAGGATATAACGCCCTGAATAACCAAGATTGTTACACTGTGTGTTTAAGATAGTGCAAGACTTGCTAATCAAGTCTTTTGAACATAAATGTGTTTGTAAAGTCAACTGACAAGTTAGGGTTAAAATATTTTGATTGTAAAATGGTTGATATTCATTAGAATAAGAGTTTGATACATGGGATCCCAAAAGAAATGTTTACATGGTTGTTACAACCCTCAAAATAAATACAACAGTAATCAACCTAAATGGCAAAATACAACTTTTGGCTCTAGTCCGTGTTAATCCCTCGGTCGTGGCGGTCAAGCAGTTGTCAATGTACACACCACCCCCAAAGCTCTCCAACTCATGGCTAGTCCAGCTTCCCCTTGCCTTTACCTGCACCACGTAGCACCCAAGAGCCAAGGCTCAGAAAGAAAACCAAATTCAACAAGCATAGATAACAACAAAGTGTACATAATAAACTTTAGATCAACCACTTTAACCAACAGCAGAGTACAAGCAATAAGTTAGGCAGCAGTAAATAGATTCTTCCAAACATATAATTCAATCTTAACATAAATATTCAGGTGACGGCGCTCTTAGGTCGAGCCCTCTAGTTATTTAGCTGATTTTGGCTCGCTTAGGCCGAGCTGTATTCAGTACGTTCAACATCAGCCCCGGCTCCCTTAGGTCGTACTTTCACATCACACATAACAGATATACAAGTTGCATAACACATATGTTCATCTACAAGGAATCTCAGTCCCATTCACAACTAGGGTGCAGTTTTCTTACCTCGAGTCCTAAGCGGAGGATGTGAAGCAGTCCCGAGCACGATCCTTAATCCTGAGCCTTAACGGTAACCCTAGTCACAAGCGACAATGGATAACTATCAAAATCTATTCCGATTAAATGCTTTGGAATAAAATACTAACCTTCGGTACCTCTAATTCTACTAAACCGGGTAGTAGAATTCATCTCGAGCACTTAGATTAAAGACTACGAGCCTAAAAACCAATCTTATCTATGGTTTCCTAGGCGGTTCGCGACCTGGGCCTAAGGGTCACAACGCGCCCCAAGTCAGAGGTGCCAGCCTCTTTTCCCAAGGGGAGGCGGGCTGCAACTTTCCCTCTAGGGTCGCGGCGCGCCCACGAGTCAGCAAGCCCCCCCCCCCCCCCAGAGCCTTTTGGGGCACGCGGGCCGCAGCGCCCATGAACTAGGTCGCAGCGCGCCCCCATGAACCCAGAAATCCCTGGGTTTCTCTGCATTTTTCCCCAACTCAAGCCTTAGAATTCAACCCTAAATACATACCCAAGCCAAAACTAGGTACAAAATTCCCAATATCACCTCATAAACAACACATATAGCATAAAACACCAATTCAAACTTCCTTAAATCCCGATTTTAGACACTCCCTCATGTGTCCCTAAACATGCTCAAATCTCAACCAGAAATTCAACAATTAGAACCTAAAGTCTTACCTAAGTTAATTGCTCTACTCCTCAGCAACTCCTTGATTGTTCCTAGCTTAGTTTCCCCAAATTTCCAGCTCAATTCCCATGTTTCTCTTCAAGAACTTCCTTTAGCCTCAAAGCACTCCAAAGGGAGAGAGAGAGAGAATGTGGGAGTAAGAGAGAGGGTGTACTAAGAGATGCTTCTAACTTGTTCTGGCTTGGTCTTGAAGTTTATCCTACTGTATCCTTAACATAAAGACCAAAACGCCCTTAGTGATAACTCAACCTTTTTATTGCCCATAAGGGCAAAATGGTCATTTGCCCCGTTTCCCGCTAATTTCTTGAGTCATCCTACAAATTCCCAATTAATCTTGACATGTCCAACTAATCACCAAATACTTACTCGTTACTCGATAAATCTCAAATATATGTTAAGTTTCCCAAAATACCCTTAGGCTCACCCCGAGCCGGGTATTAAACCTCGTTGTGACTATTCCGCTCACTAGGATCGCCTCGAGCCGTATACTGTGAATATATCCACATAATAATGTGGTCACAACCATTTAACACATATAATCACATTTATGCTTAATAGGCCAAAATTACAAATATGCCCTTATAAACAAGAACAGGCCCACATGCATATTTAATACTTATAAACATGCATATAAATATATTCATATTATCATATAAATCATGCATGCCACATAGTCACGCATTTTAATCAATTAATCAAACATATATCCAAGTATGCCCTCTCGGCACGCTAATCAAAGCATTAAACCTTATTATCATTTTTGGGACGTTACAACTATCCCCTCCTACTAAGAATTTCGTCCTCAAAATTTACCTGAATAACTCGGGATACTGTTCCCGCATAGCCAATTCCTGCTCCCAGGTCACTTCCTCGACCTAACTATTCATCCATAATACTTTGACTAAAGGTATCATTTTATTCCTTAGAACCTTGTCCTTTCTGTCTAGGATATGAACGGGTCAGTCTTCATATGACAAATCAATCTGTAGTTCCATATCCTCATATCCCATTACATGGGTCGTATCTGAGACGTACTTCCAAAGCATTGAGATGTGGAATACGTCATGTATCGCTGATAATGACGGTGGCAGAGCCAATCTCTAGGCTACCTGCCCGATCCTCTCCAGGATCTCGAAAGGTCCTACGAATCTTGGGCCCAGCTTGCCCTTTTTCCCAAAGCTCCTTACCCCACGCAATGGTGAAACTCGCAGAAATACATGATCCTCGGTCTGGAACTCCACGTCCCTACGCTTGGGATCAGTGTAGCTTTTTTTTCTACTCTGTGAGGCGAGCATTCGAGCTTGGATCTTCTCAATATCTTTGTTAGTCTTCTGAACCATCTATGGTCCCAAATACTTCCTCTCCCCCTCTTATCCCACTGAATGGGCGATCTACACTTTCTTCCATATAACATCTCATATGGAGCTACTCCAATCATTGATTGATAACTATTGTTGTATAAGAACTCAATCAATGGAAGGTACTTACTCAAAGACCCCTCAAAGTCTAGCACACATGCTCTAAGCATGTCCTCCAATATCTGTATTGTCCTCTCATACTATTTGTTTGTCTGAGGATGAAAGGTTAACTGAACTTCAACTGAGTTCCCATAACCTTCAGCAAACCACCCTAAAACTTGGAGGTAAATATGGGATCCCAGTCCGATACTATAGACTTAGGAACCCCATGCAGTCGTACAATCTCCCTCACATACAACTCTGCATACTGATCCATAGTATAAGTCGTTCTTACTGGCAGAAAGTGAGCTGACTTGGTGTACCTGTCTACTATCACCCACACCGAGTCATGTTTCCCCACCGTCTTAAGTAAACCTCCTACAAAATCCATGGTAATATCTTCCCACTTCCACTCAGGAATACCCAAAGGCTGTAACAATCACGTTATTCGCTGGTGTTCAGCCTTTACCTGTTGATAGGTTAAGCACTTAGCTACGTACTCAACCACGTCCTTCTTCATCCCAGGCCACCAACACAAAGTCCATAGATCCTGGTACATCTTCGTGGTGCCTGGATGAAGTGAGTATGGTGTAGTATGGGATTCATCAAGAATCTCTCATCTAACACCCATATCCATCGGAACACAGATCCGATCCTTATACCTCAGTAAACCCGTCTCCGAGATGGAATAATCCCTAGCCACTCCAGCTAGGACATTTCCTCTAACCTCCTACAACTGTGCCTCACCCATATGACCCTCTCTTCTTACCTTCAGAAGGGTAGACTGTAAGGTAATATTGGCCAACTAGCCCAAAACCAATTATATCCTCGCCCTAGTCATCTCCTCTACTAATTCCTTTGATATTTTCTTCGAGCTAAACAACTGTCCTAGACCCCTCCGGCTCAAAGCACCTACCACTACATTGGCTTTTCCTGGGTGGTAAAGGATGTCATAGTCATAATCCTTTAAAGATTCTAACCAACATCTCTATCTCATATTTAGGTCCTTCTAGGTGAAGAAATACTTTAAACTCTTATGATCGGTGTATATCTCGCACTTCTCTCCAGACAAATAATGTCACCATACTTTCAGTGCGAATACCATCACTGGTAGTTTCAAATCATGGGTAGGGTACCGCTGCTCATACTCCTTCTGTTGTCGTAATGCATAGACAATAACCTTCTCATTCTGCATCAACACTCATCCCAATCCTAGTCTCGATGAGTCGCCGTACACTACAAACTTGTCCCCATCTGACGGAAGACTCGACACCAGAGCAGTAATCAATCGTCGCTTCAACTCCTCAAAGCTACCCTCACATTTGTCTAACCATGTGAAATTCAGACTCTCCCGTGTCAACTCAGTCAATGGTGTGGCAATCTTTGAAAACCCTTCCACGAACCGTCTGTAATATCCCACTAATCCAAAGGAAACTCCTAACCTCTAAGGCGTTTTTTGGCCTCGGCCAATCCCTACTGCTTCTACCTTGGTTGGATCCACCTTAATCCCATCTCCACTAACAATGTGTCCAAGGAATGTCACTTCCAGCAACCAGAACTCACACTTCTTAAATTTAGCATATAACCTATGCTCCCTCAACTTCTGCAATACCAGTCGGAAATGTTGCTCATGCTCTACCTATGAACGAGAGTAAACCAAGATGTCATCGATGAAAACAATCACAAAATTGATCTAAGAAGTCCTTGAACACCCTATTCATCAAATTCATACACGATGCTAGGGCATTAGTCAATCCAAACAACATGACCAAAAACTCATAATGCTCGTACCTCGTGCGGAAGGCAGTCTTTGGAATATCCTCGTCCTTGATCCTCAGCTAGTGATAACTAGATCGAAGATCAATCTTTGAGAATACTGTCTTACCCTGCAGCTGATTGAACAGGTAATCTATCCTCGGTATGGGGTACTTGTTCTTGATAGTTAACTTGTTCAACTCCCTATAGTCTATACACATTCTCAGAGTCCCATCCTTCTTCTTCACAAATAAAACCAGAGCACCCCATGGGGATAAGTTAGGCCTGATGAATCCCAAATCCAATAACTCCTGTAACTGTATCTTCAACTCTTTTAGCTCTGTCAGAGCCATCCCATATGGTGCCCTCAACACTGGCTCTGTACCTGGTGCTAACTCAATGACGAACGGAATCTCCCTATGTGGCGGCAATTCTGGTAAATCCTCAGGAAACACATACAAGAACTCGCATACCAATCTGGTCTCTCCTGGCCCCACTGGTGTAACTCTAGTGGTATCCACCACACTGGCTAGGAAACCTATACAACCTCCTTGTAATAGGTCCCTAGCCCTCAACGCTGATATCATAGGAACGCGGGGTCCATGCACAGTACCCATAAAAACAAAGGGATCCTCACCCTCTGGCTCAAAAGTCACCATCTTCTTCCTGCAATCTGTAGTGATCCCGTATCTGACTAGCCAATCCATCCCCAAAATCATGTCGAAATCATCCATACCCAACTCAATCAAATCTACTGATAGTTCCCTACTGTCCACCATCACTGGTAGTGCTCTAATCCATCTCCTAGAAACTACCAGCTCCCATGTAGGCAGTATAGTCCCAAACCCCACATTATAATACTCACTAGGCCTACACAATCTATCAATCACTTTACTGGAAATAAATGAATGTGTAGCACCAAAGTCAATCAATGCAGTATATGAAGAGCCAGCGCTAGAAAGCTAACCAGTCACTACCGAGGGACTAGCCTCAGCCTCTGCCTATGTCAAGGCAATCTTTCTTGAGGTGTCACACCATCCCACACAAATAACAGGCATTTTTCCCGGCATTCACCCAGATGACGTTTCCTGCATCTGGTACACTCCGGATAGCTCCTCCATGTCTCACCACCTCCTTGGCAGCCACCCTGGGCACCCCAGTCCCTCCTATCAGGACCAGCAGTGTTCGAGGTGTCAGGGGTCTTCCTCTTTCGAACATTGGGGCCTCCGCCCCTACCAAACCCTATAAATGGAGGCACTGCCCTATAAACTTCTCGTCTCTTAGCGTTCTCCCTCAAAACCTTGTTCTCTGCTTCCTTAGCAGTGAGGGTCTTCTCAACCACCTGCGCATAAGTTGTCTCCCCAGGTACTGATGTGATCCTCACATCTCAAGCTATCATAGCATTAAGCCCTCTAACAAACCTATCTTGCCTAGCTGCATCTGTAGGCACTAGATCAGGTGCGAATTTTGCTAGCCTGACAAACTTCAGGGCATACTCAGTAACGGTCATGCTGCCCTGTACTAACCCAATGAACTCAGTCACCTTTGCCACCCTGACAGCAACGTTGTAATATTTCTGGTTGAACAAATCTCTGGACTCATTCCAACTTAGAGTATAAATATCTTGAGTCTGGGATGCCACCTCCCACCAAATGTGGGCATCCTCTCTAAGCATATAGGTTGGACAGGCCACCCTGTCATTATCTTCCACCCTCATAAAGTCCAGGATGGAGGTGATCATACTCATCCATTGTTCATCCTTAAGTGGATCTGGTCCTCCCTCAAAGATTGGAAGATGTTGTCTCCTAAATCTTTCATAAAGTGGCTCCCACCTATTCCCAGTATTAGGCGACTATACAACTGGTGCCACAATAGGTGGCAAGTTAGGTGCAGTACTCCCTGATGGAGGCTGCTGCCTCAGAAGGCAAATCTCTTTTTCTTGACTCTGAAGTCTAGCTTGCATATCAGCAAGCAACTGCTGCTAGTTCTCAGGGACTGGCGAAGGGTTCTAGCCTGCTCACCATCCCTAGTCATGGCCCCGATGCCGGCTAGTCGAATTGATCGCCTTGGATACATAATTATCCATGTTTATATGCAATCAATGACTCGGCTGGTCAGGAATTGATAACAGGTTTATATTCATTCCACGATCTAGCACCAATATCCAAGCCACAAAACACAATCATAATGCAAACAAGCATTAAAACAATCATTCACATACAGTAGAAATGATAATAAGCACGCCTTATCATATTCACATAACAGTCAAGGGCCAGGCCCTATCAGTATATCTCATGCTACCTAATAAACGTGCAAATAAAGCATTTATATTTCATTTAAACATTCAAACATATAATCACATATATAGTTACTGAACCCTAAGTTGAGCTTGTCTTTAGCGTCATATGTACATGCCCAACCAGTCTTCAAGAACCCTTAAACCTAGACGACTCTGATACCAAGTTGTAATGCCCTAGATAACCAAGACCATTACAGTGTGTGTTTAAGATAGTGCAAGACTTGCTAATAAAGTTATTTGAACAAAAATGTGTTTCTAAAGTCAACTGACGGGTTAAAGGTCAAAGATTTTGATTGTAAAATGGTTGATATTCATTAGAATAAGAGTTTGATACAGGGGATCCCAAAAATAATGTTTACATGGTGGTTACAACCCTCATAATAAATACAACAGTAGCCAGCCTAAACGGCAAAATACAATTTTTGGCTCTAGTCCCCGTAAATCCCCCAACCGTGGTGGTCGAGCAGCTGCCAATGTACACACCGCCCCCAAAGTTCTCCAACTCATGGTTGGTCCAGCTTCCCCTTGCCTTTACCTGCACCACGTAGCACCCAAGAGCCAAGGGTCAGCAAGAAAACTAAATTCAACAAGCATACTAACAACAGAGTGTACATAATAAACTTTACATCAACCAATTCAACCAACAGCAGAGTACAAGCAATAAATTAGGCAGCAATAAACAGATTCTTACAAACATATAATTCAATCTTAATACAAATATTCAGGTGTCGGCGCTCTTAGGTTGAGCCCTCTGGTTATTTAGCTGATTCCAGCTCGCTTAGGCCGAGCTGCGTTTAGTACACTCCACATCAGCCTCGACTCCTTTAGGCCGTACTCTCACATCACACATAACAGATATCCAAGTTGTCAAACACATATGTTCATTTATAGGGGATCTTAGTCCCATTCACAACTAGGGTGGAGTTTTCTTACCTCGAGTCCTGAGTGGAGGATTTGAAGCGGTCCCGAGCACGATCCTTAATCCTGAGCCTTAACGGTAACCCTAGTCACAAGCAATAATGGATAGCTATCAAAATCTAATCCAATTAAATGCTTTGGAATAAAAAACTAGCCTCCGGGCCCTCAAATTCTACGAAATCGGGTAGTAGAATTCATCCCGAGCACTTAGGTTAAAGTCCCCAAGCCTAAAAACCAATCTTGGCGATTGCTGCCTAGGCGGGCCACGACCTGGCCCTAAGGGTCGTGGCACACTCCAAGTCAGAGGTGCCAGCCTCTTGTCCCAGGGGGAGGTGGGTCGCGGCGCACCCATGAGTCACAGCCTAAACCAGTGAACCCATAAATCCCTGGTTTTCTCTGCATTTTTCCCCAACTCACAGCCTTAGAATTCAACCCTAAATACATACCCAAGCCAAAACTAGGTCCAAAATTCCCAATACCACCTCATAAACAACACATATAGCCTAATACACCAATTCAAACTTCCTTAAATCCCAATTTCAGACACTCCTTCAAGTGTCCCTAAACATGCTCAAATCCCAACTAGAAATTCAACAATTAGAATCTAAAGTCTTACCTCAGTTAATAGCTTTACTCCTCAGCAACTCCTTTACTATTCCTAGCTTAGTTTCCCCAGATTTCCAGCTCAATTCCCATGTTTCTCTTCAAGAACTTCCTTCAACCTCAAAGCACTCCAAAGGGAGAGAGAGAGAGAGCGTGAGAGTAAGAGAGAGGGTGTACTGAGAGATGCTTCTAACTTGTTCTGGCTTGGTCTTGTAGTTTATCCTACTGTATCCTCAACATAAAGACCAAAACACCCTTAGTGATAACTCAACCCTTTTATTGCCCATAAGGGAAAAATGGTCATTTGCCCCGTTTCCTGCTAATTTCTCTAGTCATCCTACAAATTCCCAATTAATCCTGACATGTCCAACTAATCACCAAATACTTACTCGTTACTCGATAAATCTCAAATGTATGTTAAGTTTTCCAAAATACCCATAGGCTCACTCCGAGCCGGGTATTAAACCCTATTGTGACTATTTTGCTAATCTGCTCACTAGGATCGCCTCGAGCCATATACTGCGAATATATCCACATAATAATGTGGTCCCAACCATTTAACACATATAATCACATTTATTCCTATAATGGGCCAAAATTACAAATATGCCCTTATAAACAAGAACAGGCCCACATGCATATTTAATACTCATAAACATGCATATAAATATATTCTTATTATCATATAAAGCATGCATGCCACGTAGTCACGCATTTTAATCAATTAATCACACATATATCCAAGTATGCCCTTCCGGCGCGCTAATCAAAGCACTAAACCTTATTAGTATTTTTGGGACGTTACATAGGAGGTCTAGTGAGGCTCTCAGCTCCTCGGTGGCATAGGCGTGAGTGCCTTAAATTTTGGCGGGAGGTCCATGAGCTTCCTTGGTGTGCACTCAAGCAACCCTTCGGCGTAACCCCAGGCCTCGCATAGTGAGACCCTTGATGCTACCACGATCTCATGAGGCGTCTGTATGTGCGAGACGCCTTGGGCAAGGTGCCTATATGCGTGAGGGTGAATTCCTTGGGGTAAACATACGCAAGAGGATGGCCTTGCATGGAGGTGAATACATGCATGAAACATTCTCTCGCGTGACCATCCAGGAGCTTTGGACACAAGTTGTGGTCTTTACTAAGTGTGGAATTTTCGCTTCCATAGTTCCCTTAAGGGTTGATTCTGGAACTAAATAGTTATTGAGCTCAAATCTATAATTTGATTATAGATTAATTATTCACTAGTGAATTAATGGTACTTAAGGAACAAGAAGTAATTAGAATGGTAAAATTGTAATTTTAAAATTAACGAACCAATAAACGGAGGACAGAACTACATTTATTGATTATATCAATGGACTACAAGAATAAACTCTATAAATATAATTATATAAATACTTAGAGTGCAATTCCATATTTATAGTGGAGTAATCATGGAAATAATAAATAAGATTATTGAATTAAAGAGTTTAATTAACAATCTGGTTTATTGGAGCTTTGTATTATAGGTCCATGGTCCCCGGGTCGCCTCTTTCCTACACTGTCAAGGGTAAAGATGTCACAAGGAAGATTTATAGAGAGAATGACTAAATTGCAAAGGAATTAATTTTCCAGGGCAAGGAAATAATTATGTGATAATTATGGGCAATTGATTAATTGTGAATTAACTAATTAATTAACTAAATAGTTTTCATTTTAAAAAAAAATATGTTAAAATAAATATTAATCAATATTTGGATTAATATTTGGGAGAGTTTAATTATTATCTTATTATAAGATAATTTATTTAAAATTGATAGTTTTTAAAATAAAGTTAATTTTGAATTAATAAATAAATATCTTGCCTTAAAATTAACTAAACAAACAAATGAGAAAATCATGGATAGATTTATAGTGTACACGCCACTCACTGTATTTGACAGCGAGTTGCGCCACACACATATTCCCATCCCTGGGATTTGAATTTTGAATTTCATAGTAATTTTTTATTTAATTATTTCTTTTTTAAATATGATTTAAATTAAATAATTAAAATGGTTGTAACTGATCAGTTTTTATTTTAATTAAATAAAGATTGATTAAATTAGTTAATTATCTTTATAAACTTGAAAAGAAGCGATTCTTTTCCAAGTGAGTTGTTTTCTAGGTTATCAAATTCTCTCAAAAGAAAGAAGCGATAGAATTTTATATACCTGAAATTCTAGAAGTTTCCATAGCCTCTCTCTTCTCAAACCCCTCTAGATCTCGTGTGCTAAGTACATCTAGAGTGCCCAAAATCAACATGCGAATCCTATGTGCCCACACACGTCCTTGTATGTTAGAGGATTGGCTTGGAAGGCTAAGGTGTGAGCTTTCATAAGGAATGGTAAATCGTTGATTTTACTAAAAGACGCAAGGACACTTGATAGGCTATGAGAGGTAATCTCTATTCCTTGTATGTGTTATTTAATATATCTATATATGTATGATATCTATATATGTATGATCCTGGCTAGTATTAATGATTTTTTTAAAACCCCTTCCATAAACATTCCTCTGCGTATTTTGATATTTTTCTAATTTAATACCAACACTTGTAACATAGCTGAAGACTTGGAAACTCCACCAACCCAACAGGTCGGAATACTCAAATAATGCATAGTCAGGCGAGATTCCCTACAACCCATCAGAACTTATACCTAAGCCTTATTCTTACATACACACAGAGTAACTGGGTGAGTTATAAGCCCAGTAAGGATGAAAACATATAGCAGGTAAAAATATTATAGCACTGCATCATAATATCAACATCATCAGCAGCATCATAGCTTACATAGGTATAACTTCATTCATTATACCATGTCAACACTTACGAAAATCATAAGTCAAAAATTAATTGCATATATTCATCATTCATATCCTTGTGTTGTCTGGGCTTAGCTTGTAGGTGATAAGCTTAAGACCTTTGCGATCAGGAGAATACTAGTACCCATACTTGAGTGACAAATCTGAGTCCATGATGACAATCTTGTATTATTGAGCTTACCTGAATGTTCGGATAGATGGGTACTCACATCTACAGAACCCTTAGCATGCATGATCATCACTTTGGCATACACATTAGGCAAGCATACACAATATTGCACTCATCATTCATAGGTATCATCATTATTTCATGAATCAAACTATATAAATCACATATACAGTCCTATCATCACTTCTAGCAGCATACCATCATATTAACATTTATTTTTCAACTATCCCAAGTTCCCCAAGTGCAGATTTCTTTACCTCGAGTCCTTAGCACACCAACTTAGCTTTTCTTTATCCTTTGTGAGTGAGATCGCTTTTAGGTCCTATAAATCCAAAATAGGACACATAACTTAGTTCATGCATTTACTAAGTCTCGTAAGAAAATAATTTAAAGGAATCTCGATCCCAAACCCTAATCTTGACTTTTGGCTCAAACCCGAGCCCTCACGGTAAAATGACCAATATACCCCTCTTGGAAACACAAATCAAACTTAGACAATTATTTTTGACGTAGTTTTTCGCCAGCAGTGTATTAAGAAATAATAGGGGCAGATTAGTGCTTGATGATAAACCGTAATGAAAATAACAAGAATTCACTCAAAAAACACAGAACTTTTAAGTGGTTCAGTGGTCAAAATCCACCTAGTCCACAAGTCAATATTATTGTTGTTTCTCTCTCTATTTTGGCAGAATTTCGGTATTACAGAATAATCGTCCCCTTCCCTGTTCAATATTCCCAGTATTTATAGGGGAATTCCATGAACAGGTTTGGATAAATGCGTGAGTCAATCATGTAATTACATAATGTCTATATTTAACCCAAATCATTCCCATTTATGTTGGGTTATGATTTGATAACAAAATAAATATGTTCTTGCTATCTCGGATAATAAATATGACAGCCTGGTCATGAATAAGCGTATAAACAAATCCTGAATATTTAGGGATCCTTTAGTATGCGTTATATCTGAATCACCACGAGCTGCATATCTCTCACGACCTTGTGCTCTGACAACTATATGATTCTTAGTTCGTGGTAAAGTCTAAACGCCTAACACTAGGTCTGACCATTATGAATCTAGAGCTATCCACTTGGATAACAATCAGATATTCTACTTGGTTATTTTTCCACATATTTATCTGCCAACTATACCTGAGCTGAGTGAATGAACTCGTGCTGAAATTAGGGTACAACATTTGCCCCCCAAGCTCCTGCTCGTGTTTGATGTTGTCATTTTCTGACATACACAGTAGGCGCTTTTAGACTTCTATCAAATAAAACCATGCTTGCCTACTACTTGAGTATTGGACACGTGGTCTACTGCAATTAGCGTCTGTTCGGGTTTCGAGGACTGTAATAATTGTCTTGTCAACTTTTTGCCGCCATCTGGTCTATTTAATATTGGCCTTTGGATCTCGAGATCCCTAATTAGATGGCCCATATTCATTTCCATAGTTTACGTATAAATAGGGTGATCAGATTTCAAATCTCACCACCTTTGCATTCAAAAAATTTCCATTTCTCAACTCTCAAACTTCCCTTCTTCTTCCCCAAAATCCCCAAAATTGTTCATTGTGCCCAGACCTTCAGAAGCTTTCCAGGAGCTTCCTGTTGCCGAATCTACATCCTCTAGTAACCGAACATATTTCCTGTAAGTATCGCATCCCTTGGTTTGAAAAATATTTTCTTTTTTTTGTTCTTCGTTATCCAATGAGATTTTTGTTCTCAACAATGTTTGTTCACAACGTTCATTGTTTGTTACTATTAGGTTATTTATAAATGTTCATACGAAATAGGTTTCGACTTAGGTTTAATGTGTGAACCCAAACATGTTTTAGAAATAAGATGCTCATGAACTTGAGAAAATGTCTGGGTTCATCTGGGGTAGCCCTAATGGCAAATTAGTTTAAAGAATACCCATTCGGGGTAAAGAAACTGAAGGGTCTTTAGGTTTAATACCAGGTACCTTAGGGTTACGCTTCCTTGAGTGGTTTAACACTAAACCGCTTTCCAAAGGAGAGTAATGGGTCTGAAATTTCTGACATGCGAATCCCGAAGCATATGGGGATTGTAAAGAAACCAAGGCGCATAGCCTAGGATATCACGTGGCACCACGTGCTGGGGCTAAAGCTAACTTTAGCTCGTATAACGAAACTAATCCATTTCATCCTTCGTACCTTTACAACATAGTTATATACATCTTAGGTCGCCTACTAAATAGGTCACTTTGTTGTCAGCTGATCTGATGGCACCCCCTAAGAAGAAATTTGCAAGCTCATCCACTCAACGTAAAGAAAAAGGAAATCAGGTCACCCCTGATTTTTCTATTCCGCACTTCGGTCTGGTAGTGGAGAAAGAAGTTCCCATCGACCCCAACGCATTCTTTGAGGCTGAGCACATAATCTCAAAAATCAAGACTCAAGGGAAAGTGAATAAAATCATGTTGAGTCACAACATCAAGATCGAAGATGGTGGTCTCCTCGCCCGACCTGTGTTTAAAGGGGAAAGGAGTTATTCCCCTTTCCAAGATGATTATGCGGCCTGGAGCGATGAGCATCTGAAGGCTGGGGCCTTCCTTCCTCTGGACCTGTATTTTGTAGATCTCTTAAACTACGTAAAACTAGCTCATTTCCAGCTCCCCCCAAATTCATATAGGCTTTTGGCGGGGTTGAAATATCTGTTCTTGAGGCATGAGTGGGAGGTCCCCTCTCCGACGGATATTTTATTCTTTTTTTGTCTCAAAGCAAGCCCCCACCAGAGAGGACGCGGTGATGGGTTTTACTACCTCACGCAGTTTCCAAGCTCCGCTTCCATCATTGAGCTTCCCAGCCATCCAAACGACTATAAAGATCTATTCTTTATGTTGAATGGCTTCAAGAATTGCGAACATTGATACTTCAACCGGCCTCGTAAGTCTTCTACCTTTGTAAATCTAGCTCGTGAACTTTTATTCCTTTTACTTAAAAAAAAATTTGTACACGTCCTGATTGAGTTTGTTTTTCGTGCAGCCATATTCGCCAGGACAGAAAAATCTGTGACCCTCGGGGGTCAGTATGAGAAATTGTCTAGACTTTTCCCCCAGGGAAAAAGATTATCTCCATGTCATGAATGATGTCACGATGTTGGCCTATAAGATGATCGACGAGGGCCAAACACTGGCCCTGAGGACCCGAGCTCCTCTTCTGGTGATCCCCGAGCTTCCCTCCTCTCAAGAGGCTTTGCCAACCGCTGAGGACACTAACAAGGAAGAGGCCGAGGTGCCTCTCGTTCGTAAAAGACGGGCTCCCGAAGCTGATCAAAGACCTAATCCTGACTGGGCTGCTTCTGGGGCAGCAGCCGACCCCTCCGGCAAAGTTAACCCATACCTTTTTTAGGGAGATAGATCGAGATGTTGCTAGCTTTAGGTTAATATATTTTAACCCCAACCAGCTAGTTAGTCGCCACCCCACCGACCCGGACCTAAATGTAACTCTCCTTCAATGCATGGATCGCTTAGTAATACGTTACGACCACAGTTATCCCAAAAACACCATTGTAGTTGAAAACAGACTGAACTTTAGATCTTCTATCTTTGAAGAGTACGGAACCAACCTTAGGACTTGGCCTTCTCTGCTCCAGGGAGCATTTACTCCTGGGTTTAGGCAGTGTGTAGATGAATACAGCCATGAGGAGGGACCTAAACCCCCTAGGATCTTAGAGATTTTATCCTTAGATTCCCCCTCCCCTTCGTTACTCTCAGGGCCAGAGGTCGCGCTTAGCCTAGCTCATACACCTGACCTGGTGATAATAGATTCCTTCCCCAACCCAGAGGGTAGGATCTTTATTTCCCCCTCCTTTTTTTATATATCTTTGAAACATTACTTTTGTGAATTAACCCTTTGTCATTCTCAGGTGAAGAGATGGAATCAATAGGAGCTCCCGACCTAAGGACTGCCTTTCAGGCTCAAAAGTCTTGAGCGGGCCCCATCGTGAAGAGGCTCAGGGTGACGAAGAAGGCCACCCCTAAAAGGGGGGATACTACAAAATCCACCTCTAAGGGTAAAGACACGAGCTTCGCTTGGGAGCCAGCTCCGGTGACTACTGTCGTCGTTGGCCAAGTTCATCCTCCTCCCCCTCGTCACATGCCTCCACCTCCCCAAGTAATTCAAACCAAGGCCCCCATCGTCCAAATACCGGTTGAGCTACAGGACCTGGAAAAGATCCCCAAGGCCTTTCGGGGTATAGTGTATGAGATAGTGACTCATATGGTGGGCCACGAATATAAAGCCATTGCGAGGGACCTGAGGACCATAGAGGAGCGTAGCCCAGAGGATGTCCTCGAATCTGCCATGGGGATGAACCTCACAGTGAGTCCTTTTCCCACATCTTATTCTTTTTTGTTTACTGTGTTCTTCCTCCTTTTTTTTATTTGAACTTGTTTGTTATTCTGAAGTCCGTCCTGGCCCAATACTGAAGCATAGCTCGTGCTAAGGCCAGAAACGAAGAGATCCGAGTCGAGCTGACCACTGCCAAGGCCGCCCTGAATGTTGCTCAGGAAAGTGAGCAGACTGCCAAAGCTGCCTTGACAGTTGCTCAGAAGAATGAGCGTGCTGCTAAGGCTACTCTTATCTCTTCCCAAGAAAGCGAGCAGGCCACAAATACCGCATTATCCACCTCCCAAGCTCAGGCCGCAGAAGCGAACCACTGTGCTGAACAGCTTCAGGCCGAGATTGGTGAGCTCAAAGTAAAACTACTCGTGGCCAAAGTTAAAGCCAAGGAGGAAGTGGTAGGGTCATCATCAACCATGGAGGAGATGATTTACCATTTATGGGCTTTCAACCAGGATGGGAACTTCTCCTTCATGGAGCCCGAGCTGTGGGATCCATATCTTGCAAAATTCAAGGCTCAGATTTTGCAAGAGCCTTTGAAGACTAGTGAGGCTTCCAGAGCGGTGGAGGGAGATGGTGAGGAAGTTACTTCGGCGAGGCGAGATGACGGAGCCCAATGATCTCATTTATGAGTTTCTTTGTAATTGTCTAACAATCTTTTGGTATTAAACAATTGCCTTCAGGCTTAGCTCGAGGTTATTTCTCCTCAATGTGACAATATGTTTGTTTGTTTTATTTCAGTATATATCTAACTTGTGATCTATTTGTCCTTCCTTTATTATCTTCTCATGTTTATGAATCCTTAAACTCTTGTACATTCGAAATTTTAGGGATCGAATTTTAGATCGAGATAGATTTTCTCAAACTTGGTTATATCCCAGTTTTTGTTTGCTTATTTGTATCATACCTGTTAAGAATCAAGCCTCGAACCTGGTTATATCCAGGGTTTTTAATGATTTAAACTTAGTTCGTACTAGGTTTATTGAAAACTCGAGCTTTAAAAGGTAATTGAATAATCAATTTTTCCAAATTTCTAAGTTTTGGACCTGGTTACATCCAGAGTTTTAGATGATTTAAACTTGGTTTGCACTAGGTTTATTAAAAACTCGAGCTTTTAAAAAGCCATTGAATAGTCAATTTTTCCAAGCTTCTAAGTTTCAGACCTGGTTACATCCAGGGTTTTAGATGATTTAAACTTTGTTCGCGCTAGGTTTATTGAAAACTCGAGCTTTTAAAAAGCCATCGAATAATCAATTTTTCCAAGCTTCTAAGTTTTGGACCTTATCCGAGCAGGCTTAATTTTGCCAACCTCGGTTATGTGCCCCCCAAGTAACCAGAATGTATAAACTTTCTTGGTTGCTTTACAAATATGATAACACGAGCTTGCAATAATAACACTAAGAAATGGTTATTTAATAATCCATCTATTATTAATCAATATGGCTTTTATAAATAAGTCTTACATTGATGGTGGTACTATTGATAATACTTTTTCAAGTGCAGAGCATTCCAGGTCCGTGGAACTACTTCCTCATTCAGTCGAGCTATCTTGAAAGTTCCCTCATGCAAGACTTTTATGATCTAGTATGGTCCCTCCCAATTCGGGCCTAATACACCATCTTTGGGGTCTTTGTTTGCCAAAAATACCCTTCGGAGAACTAGGTCGCCCAATCCAAGTCTGCGCCCCTTAACTTTACAATTGAAATAGCGAGTGAATTTTTGTTGATAATGGGCGAGATGTAACTACGATTCCTCTCGTTTTTCTTTGATCAAATCGAGAGATGCGTTAATTAACCCATCATTTTGTTCTTAATTAAATGTCCTTTTCCTGTGAGTAGCTACCATGGCTAGGATTGGAAGCATGGCCTCGCTTTCAAAAGTTAAGGAAAAAGGAGCATGCCCTATGGAGGCCCTGTGAGAAGTTCGGTAGGCCCAAAGTACTTGCGGGAGCTATTCGGGCCATAGTCCTTTGGCTTCGTCTAACCTCTTCTTCAGGCTTGCTTTAAGGGTTTTGTTTACAGTCTCGACCTGCCCGTTGGCTTGTGGGTATGCTACTGACGAGAAACTCTTCGTGATGCCATATTTTTCACAGAAGTCTGTGAAGAGATCATTGTCGAATTGCGTCCCGTTGTCTGACATGATTTTCTTAGGAAGTCCAAATCGACATATAATACTCTTCACCACAAAGTCCAGGACTCTTTTTGATGTGATGGTTGTCAGAGGCTCGGCTTCTACCCACTTCGTGAAGTAATCGATCGCCGCCATTGCATATCAAACTCCTCCTTTCCCATAGGTAGGGAACCTATTAGGTCGATTCCCCATACTACAAATGGCCATGGGGATGAAATCATCGTTAGCTTGACTGGAGCAGCTCAGGAAACTATGGAAAAACGCTGGCATTTGTCGCACTCCTGAACATACGAGATTGAGTCTTTCGTTAAAGTGGGCCAAAAATAGCCCTGTCTCAGTATCTTCAGTGCCAGGTTTTGTCCCCTAGCATGATCTCCACAAAAGCCTTCGTGTATTTCTTGTAAAATGGTTTTGGCTTCCTTGGGCGGAACACATCACAAGAGAGGCAACGAATGACCGCGTCGATATAAGGTTCCATCTACTATTACGTACCGTGGAGTATGATAAAGTATTTTTCTCGCGTCTTTTCTATCATCAGGTAACTTTCCAGTTGCGAGGTATTCCATTATGGGATTCATCCAGGTCGATCTTATGTCGATCATTTTGACCTCTATCACTTCTCCAGTTACACTCGGGCTCTCCATGAATTCCACCGGCACTACATTCAATGTCTCAGCCTCTTTTGTGGTAGCAAGTCGTGTCAAAGCATCAGCGTTAGAATTCTGCTTCCAGGGTATCTATTCAACATAACTGTACTCAAATTTAGACAGCTCTCCCTTTACCTTAGCTAGATAGGCTGCCATCTTGGTACCTCAAGCTTGATACTCTCCCAATACTCGATTGACCACAAGTTGGGAATCGCTATAGCATTGGATGGATTTCTCCTTGAGCTCTCTCACCATCCTCAGCCCTGCTAGTAAGGCCTCATATTATGCTTCGTTGTTGGATGCCTCAAATCCAAATCTCAGAGCTGTATGAAATCGATGCCCTTCTGGTGAGATTAAGATGATCCCAGCTCCTGATCTGTTCTCACTAGACGATCCGTCAACGAAGATTTTCCATAATTCCTGCACTGGCTCCCTCAAGAGCTCTTCTTGAAAACTAGTGCATTTAGCCATAAAGTCAGCAAGGGCCTGACTCTTGATTGGGGTTCGTGGCATGTATAATATCTCGAACTGGCTAAGTTCGATGGCCCATTTTAAAAGACATCCCGACGTCTTAGGATTTTGCAAAATCTGCCTTAAAGGTTGGTCAGTTAAGACATTGATTGAATGGGACTAGAAATATGGTCGGACCTTTCTGGAAGCCAATATCAGACAGAATGCTAGGTTCTCTATTAGTGGGTATCGTGACTCGGCTTCGAGAAGTCTCTTGCTTACAAAATATACTGGTTTCTGACTGCATTCTCTGTCACGACCAAATAAAGGAATAGCGATTCTCCAAACATAGGTTTAGATAATACCGGAAGCTCGGCCAGGTGCGTTTTTAGGCCGTGGAATGCATGTTCGCACTCCTCGGTCCACTCAAATTTCTTATTTCCTCTGAGCAAGTTCTAGAATGGCAGGCACTTGTCAGTGGATTTTGAAATGAATTTATTCAAAGCCGCTACCCTTCCAGTTAGGCTTTGAACTTCTTTACGCGACCTTGGTAAGGGCATTTCTAACAACGATCTGATTTTCTCAGGATTCGCCTCTATTCCCCTCGTATTAACTATGAACCCCATGAATTTTCCAGATGCCACTCCAAAAGTACATTTCTGGGGATTCAGCTTCATGTCATATCTCCTTGATATTCCAAAACATTCTTCTAGATCGAACACGTGGTTATTGGCAGTCTTTGATTTGACAAGCATGTCATCGACATACACCTCCATATTTCTCCCAATCTAGCCAGCGAACATTTTGTTGACCAAGCATTGGTATGTATCCCTGGCATTCTTCGATCTAAATGGCATAACTTTGTAACAGTATGCGTTATGTTCGGTCATGAAACTAGTATGTTCCTAGTCCGCATGATTCATCGCGATCTGGTTATATCTAGAGTACGCGTCCATGGAGGACATGAGCTCGTGACCTGCCATGGCATCTACCAACTGGTCAATCACTGGCAATGGGAAACAGTCCTTGCAACAAGCTTTATTTAGATCAGAGAAGTCGATACAGGTTCTCCACTTCCCGTTCGGCTACTGGACCAGGACTGAATTGGCAACCCAGATCGGGTATTTTGCCTCCTGGATAAACCCGCATTTTAATAACCGAGCTACATCTTCCTCAAGGGCTTCAGCTCGGACCATTCCCAAACGTCTCCATTTTTGGGATTTCACAAGCACATTCTTGTCCAAATTTAAGGTGTGCATTATTATATTTGGGCTAATTCCCACCATATCTTCATGCGACCAAGCGAAGACGTCTACGTTTTTCTATAAGAAATCAACTAGCTCCCTCTTCCTTTTGTCATCAAGATTATTTCCAATCTTTATGACTCTTGAAGCTTCTTTGGGATCGATGTTTACTTCCTCGAGCTCTTCTATGGCTTTGAGCTCTAATCTATCTTCACCTACCTATTGGTTAATGTCGTTGCGTTGCGCAACCTCACTATCCTCTTTTTGCTGAGATTTTTCCGTCCCATCCTAATGAAAGTTTCAATCTCATCCTTCAACTGCCGGCAATCATCAGTGTTATGACCGATGTCATTGTGGAACCGGCAGAATTTTGAGGGATCTCTCTTCGTCCTTTGGTTCTTCAATGGTTCCAGCTTCTTCCATGGAAGGTGACTAGAATTGGCCAGAAAAATGTGTTCACGCGTGTCTGTTAGGTTAGTATACGTGGCGTAGATAGGCTTGAACTTCTCTATGGGCATGTTTTTTTCGACCCGCTCTGGTCGGGTTCACCATTCCTTTTTCTTTTGTTATTCCTCCCTTGGTTATTATGGGTAATAGTTTGGGTCGTAGCTTCCACATTCGTTCCTGCTCCAATGGGTTGGGTAGGGGTCTGATTGGTTCCTGCAACAGAAGCTCGCGCCTCCTCAAGATTTTTCCACTTTTGAGCCCGAGCTAAGAATTCATCCACACTTTTAACTCCTTTTCTTTGGAGTTCCTGCCATAGGTCGCCCCCGACGAGGATTCCTGTCCTCACTACCATGAGTTTGGAGTTGTCATCAGCATCCCTAGCTCGTGCAGCAACATTGGAAAATCTACTCAGATATGCCTTCAACGTCTCGCCAGGTTGCTGCTTTACGTTGGCCAATGAGTCAGCCTCAACCCAAGCTGCCTGTGAAGCTCGGAATGCTTTTTTGAAATCAGAACAAAACTTCTTCCATGAGCTTATGGAATGCCTCTTGAATTTTTAAACCACTGCCTAGCTGGCCCGACCAAAGTTGCAGGGAACAAAATACACCTTAGATCGAGCCCGACATTGTGAGCCATCATCATGATGTTAAAAATTCCAAGGTGATCTGACGGATCTCTGTTTCCATCAAATTTTGACATGTGTGGCATTCTAAAGCCTACCGGATATGTGGCCGTCACAATATTTGGAGTGAAAGGTTCAAGCTCCTCATCTGAGTCGCAATCATCCTTTTCTTTTCCAGACAAAAGCCTCTTCATGTGCTCTTCCATCAAAGCTAGTCTTTCAAGGGTTTGGTCCCTAGTCCGTAGGTTACCTGGGGGCTGTTCAATAGCTCCCATCCTGTCGTATGCATTTGATGGGTTATTGTCCCTCCAAGCTCGAGCTTGGTTTTGTGGGGCATTCCCGTTATCGCGTACTATGGACGAACCTCCCTCTTGTCGAGTATAGTTAATATCATCATCCCGAGTTGTATACCTTCTCTGGGAGTTCAAACAATTGCGCAAATCGGTTGCGGGTCATACCGAGGGCTCTGTGCTAAACTCAAATGATTCATTAGGTCGCTCTCAGACCTGTCGCTACGATGGCTTTCGGTCCAGTAACTCCCGTTTGCGAAGCTTACAACTCGCGGCTAGGGTCGAGGACTAGGATTCTCAACACGTGTTCGTGGGCATAAGTATTGGCAGATGGGGGAGGAATTCTCCTACTGTCTCCATGAGCTGGAATATCCTGTTGAGGATGAGGTGGTGTTGGATGTCTTATAGGTGACAGGGGATGCCTTATTGGTGAGGCTATCCTCATTCCATCAGGATGGACTAAATTAGCCAGCCTCTGTTTTACTCCAATGTCTCTAGGTCTCTGTGCCTGGTGATCCGATAACGGTGTAGGAGGATTTTTGGGATCATTTTGTCTTCGTGAGCCTTTCCCAACCCCTCCTCGTGGATTGTCATGGGCATTCCTGGGGACCTGTGAAGAAGGCACCGAACTTGGGGTTGCAGTTCTAACCGACCAACTAACATGCTGACGACCCCTGTGATGGTTGCTAGGTCGAGCACTCTAGTGATCTCGCCCCGCAGGTATAGAACTTGGAGTGGCGGTTTTGACTGATCGACTCAGTTTGGATTGATTATTCCTGTGGGACTTATAAGATCCACTTTGCCTCTTTCCGACATTAACGTTCATTGCAAGAGAGGATAACCGAGCCAAAACCTCCTCAATCTGCTTTTGCCCTAGCGAGATGGCTCATCAATTGCATGTTCTCCCTCTCGATAGCAGTTAGATAGCATGGGTTTGGGTTTGGCGGTAATGACGCCAAACTCCCAGTGTCGCCTTGACCCGCCGATTGTTTTCCCAGACGTTACTGAATCTCAAGGCCATGTTTGCTCAGAACAATAGTATGATGGGCCTTGTAACGCCCTGGTTACCCCAGAACAGTTACAGTGAACAGTGAACCGGAAATTTGACTCGCTACCCGAGTCCTTTGGTTAAAAATGTGATCTAAGTGTTATTAACAGGCTAAGGTGAAAAACCAGTAAAAAGGAAAGGATACATTCCATTAAGTAAATAAACTGCTCATGAGCTATTCAAAACGTTTACAAGTTGTTTACAATACAAAATGGTCGCTATTGTTTCAAATTTACAATCCCCGCCGACCTAAGCGGCAAAAATAGGGTAAACCCCTAGTTCCTCTGAGAACTCCCTGACCGTGGTGGTCAAGCGGCCAAATATGTACACAACACTGCCTAAGCTCTCCACTCATGGTTGGGTGAGCTTCTCTTTCCCTTTACCTGCACCACATAGCACCCATGAGCCAAGGCCCAGCAAGAAAACACAATAAGGCATGACATAGCGTCAACAATGATCATAATAGCCATTCAGGACTACAAGTCCATAACAGATAGGTGACAGTAGCAAAAGTCACAAAAGTGGGTACAGCTCCCTTTAGCCATGTGACGATAGGGTCACCAGGGCTTAACTGATAGGTGGTTCTTTCATAAGCTTAATCAGGATAGGTGCATGGTGATTGGTCACCAACATAACCTTCCTCCTGACTCTAAAGTCGTAACTATGGACAGTGTCCCCTAGCCATGTGACAAACAGTCACCGGGGCCGTATGCCCTGGCTATGAACATCTGGTCTTAGACCAGGCAAGCGCTTATAAGTTCTTTGACCTTAGGGTCGGTCCAGCATTAATGCCATAGATCCATTCAATGCTGATATCGATTAGATCTAATCTTCAGTTGGCCCGGCATTCGCAACGCTCTGCCATTTCTGACCATTGGGTCAGTGTCCCTGACTAGTTAGTGCCATAAACAAGTAATCAACATTCGCTAGCATTTAATATGCAATCCATGTCCACATACATAAACCAACATGCTTCAATAACAAACCATGCATGTCATATACATATACGGGGTGCAACTGTATCCATACAATGTTTTCTTACCTCAGGTTTGAGCGAGAAATACAACAAGGACGACCCCTGAGAACGATCAATCTTTTAGTTCCTTAGCGGTTACCTAGTCACAACCAACGATAACCTCCATTAATAGGAATCCACATAAATAGGGTCTTAACCTAAGTACCACTCTCGGGACCTCGAAACATGCCCACACGGTGAGTAGATTCGATCCTGGGCCTTAAGGATTGAAACCCCAAGTCAAAAACTCTTAAAAACACTCAAAACGGGACTTAGAAGGAACAGGGTACGCTACAGCGCTCAACCCCTAGCGCCCCAGTGCTATACTCAGAACCACCCATATGCCAAAAGCCTCCTGAGGAGCGCTGTAGCACCCTAAGGTGGGCGCTATAGCGCTACCTCCAGACCCAAACTCCCCTGAATCGACCTTCTTCAACTCCTTTGATTCTAACTCGATTTCCAAGCTTCCAAATCCTATTCTTGATGCCAAATGAACCCAAAAACCATCCTAACACACCCCAAACATCACAAGCATGGGAACCCTAGCCAAAACTCCCAACAAAACCAAGAATTCACCCTAGAAATCTCAGCTACAAAACAGAACCAGAACAAGGCAAACCAGAGAAATCCATGGTTAGAAACTTACCCAAAGTTCAGCTTATGATGCTCTTCAATGATGGAACACACTCCCAAACTCCCAAGGCTTTCTTCCTAAGCTTGAATCCTCAAAATTGGTTCAAAAACCACAAAGAAAGGTGAAGAGAATAAGGTACGGGAGAACTCTTAGGCATGCTCTGTTTTTCCACTATCTTCTTCAGCTTTCAAAGGATATATCTATCCTAGGGGTGAAATGTCCATTTTACCCCTAGGTCAATTAATAGTTTCTAAAGTCTCCCAAGGGCATATTTTGTACTTCCCCTCCTATCTCATTAACCATAATTAACGCTCTCCAATTCCCGTTATTCTCGATAATCTCAAACACCAATAATTCACAACTCGTTACCCTTTAATACCCGGTAACGCTCTAATCATTAAAATCACCCCGAGACTCAACCCAAGCCCCGACACTTAAACCTGTTGTGACTAAACCGCTAATCAATATTCTAAGATCGTCTCATGCCGAATAGCTCGAACAAACCCACATTATAATGTGGTCTCAACACATATCATCAACATGCATACAATTATACTCTCAACGAGCCAAATGACCATCACACCCCTGTAATTAAAATGTGGACCCATATGCATGCATTTAACATCATATTATAATATAACTCTCATGAACATACATAAGCACATTTAATGGCATAATTAAACAGTTATGGCCCTCCCGGCCAACTAATTCAGCCATTAAACCATATTAGGGAATCTGGGGCATTACAGGCCTCCTGCCCACCGGGCTGTTCTATCTCATTATCGTGCATTAAGTGAGTGAGCACCATGATGGAAATCGACTGGGATTTTGGTGAAGCACTAATTTGCTCTCAATGAAAGCACCAAACTGTTGACACGGTTTTTTTGCCAGCAGTGTATTAAGAAATAATAGGGGCATATTAGTGCTTGATGATAAACCATAATGAAAATAACAAGAATTCACTCAAAAAAAAACAGAACTTTTACGTGGTTCAGTGGTTAAAATCCACCTAGTCCACGAGTCAATATTATTTCTATTTCTCTCTCTATTTTGACAGAGTTTTGGTATTACAGAATAATCATCCCCTTCCCTGTTCAATATTCCCAGTATTTATAGGGGAATTCCATGAACAGGTTTGGGTAATTGTGTGAGTCAATCACGTAATTACATAATGTCTATATTTAACCCAAATCATTCTCATTTATGTTGGGATATGATTTGATAACGAAATAAATATGTTCCTGCGATCTCGAATAATAAATATGACAGCCTGGTCATGAATAAGCGTATAAACAAATCCTGAATCTTTAGGGATCCTTTAGTATGTGTTATATCTTAATCACCATGAGTTGCATATCTCTCATGAGCTTGTGCTCTGATAGCTATCTGATTCTCAGTTCGTGGTAAAGTCAGGACACCTAACACTAGGTCTGACCATTATGAATCTCAAGCTGTCCACATGGATAACAATCAGATATCCTACTTTGTTATTTTTCCACTTATTTATCTGTCAACTGTACCCGAGCTGAGTGAATGAACTCGAGCTAAAATTAGGGTACAACAATTATCCTCCATAATAATTTATTTTCAACTTATATCTGAAATCTCACGTCTAAACTCCAATTATTTCTCAAGATATGAATTCTCGAGCTCGGAGTCCAATTCCCGACCCCCGAGCCTAATTCTCGAGCCCTAACACTTTTTGAGCTCAAAACTCAATCTCTCATCATGTCTTAGTCCTCAAAATATTTTTTTTATCCTCAAATCATTTTCCAAACCTCAACCTTAAACTTTGAATCTTAACGTAAATTTTTGGAACCCCAAGTCCAGATCTCGAGCCCCGAGCTTAATCTCAAGTGCTAAGCTCTTTGTTACAATTATCTTAGTCCTAGAATATTTTTTATTCTTTGAAAATATTTCCCGAGCCTTTGCTTGAAATTCTCGAGCCTTGGGACCCTTACCATTTTGGGTCACATGGCCATTTACATGAGCCTTGCGCATGGCGCATACATGGCTCGACCCTAAGGCCTATACCATTCTCACTCAAACCTTTGGCTCCCTACCATCATCATCATCATCATCATCATCATATTCTTCTTCAATAACCACCCACGACCATCATCACCATAATTGCCACCTTGGCAGTTACTTAGTCACTCGGCTTTGCACTGTAGCCCAAATGATTGGTGCTTTTCTAAGGCTGAACACATGCATACACACACGACCTTATTGGATCTAACACCCTAAACCCAAAGCACCCCAACGCCATCGTTCACCAACCTCCATTAATGCTGGCGGGGTGGATTCTAAATTTGGAAACCCCGTGAACACTCAAGATCCATAATCACACTTAGACCTAAACCCCTATCATCATCATTAAAATATTTAACAATAATCACAACTCAAATATATCATCAAAGATAGAAGATAAAGCACCTAATAGAGAAGAAAACTTAAGAAAAACTATTTACCTTTAATGGTCGAATCCTATGCTTTTCCTTTGTTCTTGATCTTTAAACTCTACAATCACAACCAAGGATCTCTAAGAAACACACCATGACCGAAATCACAAGGGAAAAGCAAGATCAAACTTACCTTGGTTCTTAGATTGTCTAGGTCGAAACTCTATGGTGCTCTTCTCCTTCTTAATTTCTAACATCTAGAGGTTTGTATTTAACCAAGTGGAGGAATCTTAGGATTGGTTAAAATACAAAGCCTAAGTGGTATTACACAAGTTAATTGTAAAAACCTTAATGATTTCACATAATGGAGGTGTGAAATTTTAGTTTTAATTGTAGGCATTTAAAAATTGTCATTTTGGGTCTAAAGTGGTACAACGAGGTATCTAAGCATGCTCAAAAAATTTGGAAGTATTTGGAGTTATCTAAGGTAAATTTTGAGAAAGTTGACCAGTGGGGAGGTGACATGTCGCATGTCTTTAGGCAACATGTTGCTTACCCCATGCAAGAAAATCATGTAAAGGCCTTAAGCAACAGGTGACATGTCGCCTATGTGTGGCGACATATCACCTAACTCTAACGTGAATATTATGTTTTTTGGCTCCAATTTTGTGATTTAAAAGCTTTAATCCTATTGGTCAGACTTAATGACAATGCTTATACTATAAAATGGGTCTTTTAGAGTTTTGAAGTCTTGATCACACTTCTCAACTCCCTCTCTCTCTCTCATGCTCTTTCTAGCTCTCAAACATTAAGTTTTCTCCAAGAAATTCATCAACAAAGTGCTTTTCTTGTGAATTTCAAAGGCTTGTTCAATCTCAATTCCTTTTCCTCTTAGAAAAGCCTCATGCATCCTTGGGGGGCTAGGAAATAGAGAATTTGGACAGTGGTACTCTTCGTGTAAGAGCTTTTGGTGTTTCTTCCCCAACTTTGAAGTTTTCAAGTAGTATTCTTCTTCTCGTCGTAGATTGAATTTCATTTTTTGGTTTGCACTTGGTTTTCTCTTGATTTTTTGGTTTTCTGTATCGTAAGTTTCATCTAAAATCTATCTAGATAGGTGGTGTAAGTTCACTCTCCCCCAACACGCAGAGCACATGCTAAATCACCATGAGCCTAAGTGTCAAACTACAAGGCAAGAGGATCCCAACCCCCATGATAGAAAATTATATCCAACAACATCACCCCCCCCCCCTCGGTCAAGGCATGCGCGGCTTGTGCTGAAGATGGCGGCCCCAACCAAGAGAAGAAAATTATGAAACCTAACAAAACTTCATGAAGGAGAGAAACTCGGGTCAGTTATTGTAAAATGCTTCTCAACCCACTTGAATTGTTATCATGGGCTGAGTTAAAAATCTCTTATTTGTTGATTATGTAAAACCCTAAATTGGTTATCTTAAATAGACAACATATTTTATAACTCAAAAGTATTTTTTGACAAGTTTGAAGCAATTGTCCCAACAAGTTTATGATCTGTTGCGACAACTTATTTTTTCCAGATTTATTTTCTTAAGTCTTAATATTCTAAAAATCATCATATATGTTTATGGAAATTTTTTGACTTGAAATTTCGTTCATATATGTTGATATTTCGTTCGTATATGTTGATATTCACTGAGAAAATATTATTTTATTTATAAGAAAATTTTTCTTTAAATAAAATATATTTTTCCTTTTTAGACTTTGAGACTTTTTGTCAACTAATTAAAGAATATTTTGTGATATTTTTTATTGACAAATTTTGTGGTAATGATTGGCTGTGAAAAGAAAGATTCAAAAAATGTAGTTTCCTTTTTTGAAAAAAAAGGAAACTTTGTGTAATAAAGAAAATTTTTATAGAGTTATCTTTTTATTTAAAATATGATTTTAAATTCCTTTTTATTGTGATTTTCAGAATTAATATCTTGGGTTAATTTGTAAGGTTTGCACATAATTCATTATTTAGTTTGATATTCTCACAATATGTTTATAAAAGGAATTTGTATCTTGGTTTTATAAAGAAAATATTATGTGCTTATTTGAATTCATTTCGGGAATATTTTCTATTTATTTTCGTGCTTTCCAAGATAATTAACTACAGGAAATACAATCTTTGAGAAATTAATTGTTATTTATATCTTGAGAAATTTGATCTGACACAGGTATTTGTTGTCCTCGCAAAATCCATGTCTATCGGATCAGAATCAACTAAATTGGAAAATCTTCATTAATCAAGAATATCTTCAAATATTCTCGTTTTTATTGGAGATTCTTTCTCAGCCTTTATGAGCACGAAATAGTCGTTATAAATAGGCTTCTAGGGCCTTGAGAAAAGGTGAACTCCTCGGTGTATAGTTATGTGAGTGAATTGTAATATTTGTGAAGGTTCATAGTTTGTATTCAAGATCATTGTATTCACGTAATCTTGTAGTAAAATGAGTGTTTAGTTTTGTGGTGAGTCTAAACCACAATCATGAGTGAATACATGTTGTAATTTGAACACAATTCTTATAGTCTTCGGGAGAGGATTTTTACAAGCCTTGCATTAGGGGGATGCAAGCACTCGCTAGCCCTTGAAGGGAGTTCAAGTGGTTGAATGTTTCAATCAGAATCAGATTAGTGAAGAGAAGTACAACAAAGTTGCAACAAATCTCAAGAGGGAGTCTTGTTTTGTTTAAGTCAATATTTTGTACTTGTGATTCATTATTAATTGGTTTTATTCTCTGAGCGTGGCCCCAAGGAGTAGGTTATCTGAACCTTGTAAAGTTTCGTTGTGTTCTTTATTGTTTTTTTCACTATCTTTGTATTGTGTTCAGTTTATGTCGTGACAAGTTCGTATTCTGCCCCGACAGATCTGAAATTTATTTCAACATTTAATTACCATTCTGAACCTTAATTATTTACTTGGTTTAATTAATTTATTAATTAAAAAAATGGAATTTCAATTGGTATCAGAGCGGGTCACTAAACTCTTAGTGATATTTTGTGGTTTTCTGTTTGTTTTGTTTCTTGTGAAATGTATTTTTTGTAGAAGATGGATCTATAACTCGCCCTCCATTGCTGAATGATGCAAACTATCCATACTAGAAAGTAAGGATGAAAGCTTTTATCAAACCCCTTGATAAAAGGGCTTAGGGATCAATATTGACCGGTTGGACACCACATGTCGAGACAGATTCAAAATTTGGTAAGACACAAGTAAAATCTGAACTTGAATGGTCTAATGAAAAAGATAAATTGTCAATTTATAATAATAAAGCTTTACATGCAATTTTTAATGGTGTTGGTGAGAGTTATATAACATTGATTTCATCTTGTGAGTCTGGCAAAGATGCTTGGGAACTCCTTCAAACTCAATTTGAAGGAACCACTGATGTTAAGCGATCTAGGCTTGTAATGTTGACCATAAGATTTGAAAACCTTCGCATGTCTAAAAAGAAACCCTCACTGAGTTTTATGAAGAATTTTCTGACATTGCTAATGAATAGTTTGCTTTTGGAGAAAGTTGTCTAACTCTATTTTGGTTAGGAAATTTTTTAGATCTCTTCCTGATAGGTTTCAACCCAATATCATAGCCATTGAGGAGGTAAAGAACCTTGACACCTTGAAAGTTGAGGAATTTATGGGATCTCTTCAAACTTTTGAACTTAATCAAAAGATCCGCCAACAAGAGAAATCAATTAAGGAGAAATCGATTGCCTTGAAATCTTTCAAAGAGAAAATGGAAAGCTAAGATGAGGAAGATGATGATGAAATGATCTTGTTATCAAAAAAAATTAAGAAGTTTATGAAAAGATTGGTAACAAGAAAAACATGACTAAATCCTCCAAAGATAATAATTTTTCAAAACATTTTGAATCTACTAATAAAAAAGGTATTCAATGCAGAGAGTGTGAAGGTTTTGGACATATTCAATACGAATGTGCCAATACCTTGAAGAAAAATAAGAAGGTCATGACAGCCGCTTAGAGTGACCAGGACTCTGAAAGTAGTGATGAGGAAGAAAATTCTAATATTGCCTTAACTTCTGCTTTTTCTTGTTTACCTCTTTCTGTGGAGGTGAATGAGAACCTTGTTTGTTTAACTAATACAATTTCAATAGATGAGGGTTCCCGTGGTGATTGAGATGAATCCGATTTGGATGAGGATTCCTTGAAAGAATCATACAAAAACATGTATGATCAATGGTTGAAAGTGTGTTCAGATAATCGTTTGATGGCAAACAATAACAAAGTCCTCATGAAGAGAAATGAAGAACTTGACTCTCTTGTTAAAAAATATGAAATTGATATTGTTTCAAAAGATTCTAAAATCAAACGTGTGTCTAATGAAGTTGATCAAATTGTGAAAGGTGTCAAAATGCTTAATCATAGATCTATGGTTTTGGATGATGTTCTGCTTGCAAGTCAAAATGCTTGTGATTTTTCTAGGTTAGGATCAAAAGGGTCTAAACCTAAAGGAAAAACAATTTTTATTTCTGGAAATCTTCCTCTTGTTTCGACAACTAAACCTTCTGCAGGAACAACTCAGACTCGTGTGGCCTCATCTTCTCAATCTGTCACAACACATGAGAAACAGACCATAAATTTCCAGAATAAAAAAATTGGTCATTTTATTCCAATTTTCCATTTCTGTGGAGTGAAAGATCATATTCGACCTAAATGTTTTACCTTGATGAATTTTCTTCAAAAAAATTACTTTAATCATCATGGTAATTTGAGACAAATGCCCTTGAAGAAAAGGACTCCACCTAAGAAATTTTGGGTGAAGAAAAATAAATTCCAATGTCTTGCTGCCTTCACTTGTCTTAGAACATGTGCTTCTAACTCTTGGTTTTTTTATAGTGGTTGTTCTAGGCATATGACAGGTAACAAAAGCATACTCACTGACTTCAAGACTTTAAAAAATGGGGAAGTCAGATTTGGAGATGGTAAGTCTTGTAAGGTACTTGGTAGTGGCACTCTAAATTCTGAAGGACTACCAAAGTTGCAAAATGTTCTTTTGGTTGATGGACTTAAAACTATTCTAATTAGTATAAGTCAAATTTGTGACAAAGACTTGTTTGTAATTTTTTCTCATGATAATTATTTTGTGCTTGACCAAGATGAAAATTGTGTTTTGAAGGGTTATAAATATGTTGATAATTGTTACACATTATCTCAATCACACAGTTGTCACACAAACACAATGATTGATACTAATTTGTGTCGTGAAAAACATGGTCATGTGGATTTTGAAAATTTGAGAAAAATTGGCAGTGTAAGTTATGTTCATGATTTACCAAATTTAAGTAAATATTCCTTTGGGAAATGTGAACCATGTCGATTGGGAAAACATTTGAAAATTTCCCATGAAAAATATTTTTGTGTTGATGATGTGTCACGACGCACAAGGAAACTTGTTGAAAATAAAATTTTGGACTTAGAATATGCTGAGATTGCCCAACACATTGCAAATATTTTCACAAAATCCCTAGATGCGATCAAGTTTAATTCCCTCGAGAAATCTCTGGGGGTTTGTACTAATTAATTTTTTTTATTATTATTATTATTATTTTCCATATCATTGACATTGTGTTGCTCAAAAGTTGTTTTGTTCTTGTCCAAATTGAGAAAATTGTAAAAATTAGTTTTTAACATTATTTTACTACTTGGTTAGTTTTTCTAGTTAATATATCATGCTTAGTGGTCTCGAAAAATAGATAGGTCTATCCATTTAATATTTTTATGAATCAATATGTGTATGTAGTATGTGAGTATATAACATTTTTTATCTTGTCTCAGGTTCCATCTTAAGAATAGAGCTACCTACATTGGTGTGTAAAAGCCATCCATGAGTAAGTTGAAACTATGTAACAAAAATTATGTAGAAGATACTCTACCATGTGAAAAGGCTACCATCGGTGTAGTGCGAAAACGTCTAAGATGGGTACTTCATGCAACTTGAGAAAAATGTTAAAATTTTCCACCAAAGGGCAATATCTCATGCTTTCATATGCACACACAAATGTTTGAGACTCATTTTAGTGGTAAAACAAATATATTAAAATGTATATACACCATTTGATTCACTTTAAATATTTCATGGGATAGGACTAACTATTTTTCTTGAGACAAATAAAAGCATGATATGTTAAATAGATTTACTAAACATTATAGTAAAATTTTGTTAAAATATACTAATGTTTGGTTTTTTTTTCAATAGATAGGTCATGAAAGATTTTTTTTGGCACAAAAGGATATTTTGGCATTTTTATATTTATATATATATATAACACAAAAAAAAGTGGATCATTTGTGGGAATAGTGAAAATATTGACAATTTCTTTTGTGCATTGAAGATCATATTCTTAGACAAGAAAATTTTCATTTTCCCAATTTTTGTGGTGTTTTGGTTGGTACCCATTCTTTTTTTCTTCCACTTCATTTTCTCTTCTTCTTCTTCTTCTTGTTTCTTTGTTTCGTTTTTCATCTAACATGTGTGCAGGCAACCATGATGATGAACTATGATGGAAGTATGTTTGGCCCCTAATGGTGTTCCTTTGGCTCTTTTGATAGACAAAAAGGGGGAGAAGAATTATTTAGGGGGAGTATAAACAATTCCATGTTCTTGTGCTAATTGATCGAGTTTGGAACATATTTTTTTTATTATATGCATTATTTTTTGTTATATCTTGCGCATGGGAGTTTTGAGTAAACTCTATGCTTCAACTAATTTGTGTTTTGCACATACTTTTGAATGAGGGTAAAATAAGAGATTTTTGTCTAAAAAGATGCCAAAGGGGGAGATTGTAAAACCCTAAATTGGTTATCTTAAATAGACAACATATTTTATAACTCAAAAGTGTTTTTTGACAAGTTTGAAACAGTTGTCCCGACAGATTTATGATCTATTGCAACAACTTGTTTTTTCCAGATTTATTTTCTTAAGTCTTAATATTCTAGATATCATCATATATGTTTATGGAAATTTTATGACTTGAAATTTCGTTCATATATGTTGATATTTCGTCCATATATGTTGATATTCACTGAGAAAATATTATTTTATTTATAAGAAGATTTTTCTTTAAATAAAATATACTTTTCCTTTTTAGACTTTGAGACTTTTTGTCAACTGATTAAAGAATATTTTGTGATATTTTGTATTGACAAATTTTGTGGTGATGGCTAGCTGTGAAAAGAAAGATTCAAAAAATGTAGTTTCCTTTTTTGGAAAAATGAAACTTTGTGTAATAAAGAAAATTTTTATAGAGTTATCTTGTTATTTGAAAGATGATTTTAAATTCCTTTTTATCATGATTTTTTGAATTAATATATTTGATTAATTTGTAAGGTTTGCAAATAATTCATTATTTAGTTTGATATTCTCACAATATATTTATAAAAGAAATTTGTATCTTGGTTTTATAAATAAAATATTATGTGCTTATTCGAATTCATTTCTAGAATATTTTCTATTGATTTTCATGCTTTCCAAGATAATTAACTACTGGAAATACATTCTTTGAGAAATTAATTATTATTTCTATCTTAAGAAATTTGATCTGACGCAGGTATTAGCTGTCCCCGCAAAATTCGTATCTGTGGGATCAGAATCAACTAAATTGGAAAATCTTCATTAATCAAGAATATCTTCAAATATTCTTGTTTTTATTGGAGATTATTTCTTAACCTTTCTGAACACGAAATGATCTCTATAAATAGGCTTCTATAATCTTGAGAAAAGGTTAACTCCTCGGTGTATAGTTACGTGAGTAAATTGTAATATTTGTGACGGTTCATATTTTGTATTCAAGATTATTGTATTCACGTGATCTTGTAGTAAAATGAGTGTTTAGTTTTGTGGTAAGTCTAAACCACATTTATGAGTGAATACATGTTGAAATTTGAACACAATTCTTATAGTCTTCGGGAGTAGATTTTTACAAGTCTTGTGTCGGGAGGATGCAAGCACTCGTTGGCCATTGAATGGAGTATAAGTGGTTGAATGTTTCAATCAGAATCAGATTAGTGAAGAGAAATACAACAAAGTTGCAGCAAATTTCAAGAGGGAGTCTTGTTTTGTTTAAGTCAATATTTTGTACTTGTAATTTTTCATTAATTGGTTTTATTCTCTAGTCGTGGCCTCAGGGAGTAGTTTATCCGAAAGGGTTTCTGAATCGTGTAAAAATTTATTGTGTTCTTTATTGTTTTTTGCATTGTCTTTGTATTGTGTTCAACTTCCGTCGTGACAAGTTCGTGTTCTATCCCGACAGATCTAAAATCTGTTTCAACATTTAATTACTATTCTGCATCTACACCTTAATTAATTTGGTAATTATTAAAAAATAATTTTAGATTATAAATTTTAATAATTTATTTATTAAATAAATTGTCAAGTTATTATAAAACAAACCAATTATAAATGTACACTTGTCTGGTGTAAAAAATTTGAGCGGCCAAAATAACATTTTTCTTTATAATTAATCATTATTAATTATCTACCACAAAAAAAAATCTCCAATACATCTCTTTTTTTTTTTTTGAAGGTATGACGAAGCTAAAGTTACGTAGACGAGGGATTTTATGAAGCATAATACATTGTCCGAAGAAAATGAAAATTTAATTAGATAATTTAAAACGTTTCTTTGATATATATATATATATAGGCAGCTTGGTAGTGAATGTACAAACATGTGTGTCCAAATAAATGGAAATATATATGATACAAGCACGTGTAATATGTATTTTTATTTAGTTTTATTTATAGAATTTATTAATTATTTTTATTAAATTTATATTAATATAATATAAATTTTGAAATAAATATCATATTTTAATTAAATAATTTATTTATTTTTGTTTAAGTTTATGTTTGTTCTAGTTTTTGAATTTGGGAGGGACAACAAGACATTATATATTATACTAGATACAAGCAACATGCAATGCACGTTTGCTTAATTTGATTTATATAATTTATTAAATTTGTATTATTGTCATATAAATATTTCAAAAAAATAAACAATATTATACATAAAAAAATAGTATAAACATATTAAATAAAAATTAAACAAAAACACTGTTGATAACTTTTTTAAACATAAATGATATATTTTTAATAAAAGTTAAGATTATGTATTCTATATTATTATTATAATAATATTTTATAATATTTAAATTTATATTGGTATATGTATAAAATATTTAGTCTTATATTAAATATTATTATAATTATAATAATAATATTTTATAATATTTAAATTTATATTATTTTATATTTAAACCATAGTATGTAAGCTTATTATTTTATATATTGATTTGACCACACTTATGTGTCAGGTTTAGGAATTAATCATGAATGTCACAGAGTTGACATGACAGGTAAGAAGGTCACGGGATGACCTTCTTACCAACTCCCAGGTGCCTTCTCCTATAAATATGGAGACCCTGGGAGTTATAAGAGGTTGGATTATATATTATAAGAAATACCATGTAATCAAATACCCAGAATATAACAATAACACTGACTAGTGGAGTAGAAGGATTTTAACCTTTGAACCACGTAAAAAAACGTATTTTGAGTCACCATTTCATTTCTAAGATCATTTATCTATTTCGGTTCAACCTAAGCACTAATCCCTTTATCTTCTTTTCTTAATTACCTGTTGGCGAAGAACCGCGTCAACATTCATTAATAAAATAATTAATTAATTAAAAATATAAATTGTAAATTGGTTACAGATTTATTTTTTAAAATTTGAATATTTTCTTTTAAGTATGACTAATCAGAAAATATACAAAAAAAAAAAAACTCAGACAACTTAGTGTTAGAGAATATATATTATTGCTCAATGGAGTTATGGAAAAACCAAATACAACTCTATGCAAAAATACAATGGACAAGATAATATTGATTAAATAAATATTACAACTCAATTGCTCAAAATACAAGTAAATAGAAAGATGTAGAAGAAGAAGATTACAAACTCAATGCTATAATAATACAAGTAAATAAGAAGAACAAAATAATGAAAACACAAACAAACTCTCACACAACCAAAGTGTAGAGTAGTGGGGATCACCAACTTGAACAAGGTTCAAGACCTTTGTCCAAAAGCTTATTTCCCCTATTCTCTAAGCACTAAGGGATCTCTCAAGGAAATAGCTCTCTGGAATTATCAAGCCTTTTGGTGTATTTTTCAGCCAAGTGCTTTGTGGATGAAAAAATGTGTTGTCTTACAAGTGAGCATAAGGCTCCTATTTATAGAGTTTGAGATACCCCTTTGAATTTCAAATTCCACCAACCCTCATGGTTGTTACCAATGTTTAATTGGATGTTTATGGAATTAAAATGGAGATTTGGGAGTTATTTGGGATGTTAGAACCGTTCAATTTGGAAAAAACTGAAAATTCACATAGGCTGTCAGCCTCACTGGTCGCGGCCACAGGCCATTTTCAGCACAAAAAAGTCATTTTTCCAAAACGTTCCAAAACGTCCCAAATCATTTCCCACATGATTTTGTAACCTCCAAATACCTATTGGGAGTTAAAAACATGTCTCCAACAGTCATATATCATCATGACTTTATGAAATCCAATCTCAAATGTGTAACATATAATATACACATTATTGGGTAATATTTGGGAGTTACAAATTTGTAACTGATTTTGTAACTCCAAAATATGTCACATTTGGGCACACACATTAGTCCAATTTTGTGACTCTCAATAATATGTTACAAGGTGTGACAAATCACATTTTGTCACATTATTTAATCTAATATTATATTATATGAAATAATATAACATTCCCCCACTAGATTAAATAATCACTTTTTGTAACACTTATTTAATCAATCAAACATTATATTAAAATATAATATTCCCCCACTTGATTAAATAATCACTCTCTATAGAAACCTTTGCATTGGTGCATAAAGTAAAATGTCTTTCGACTTGAATTTTACCTTAGTGTAATTATCACAAAGTTTGTTGAAATTTTGGTTGCCGAAGCATTGAACCACTATCCCTTGATAACAAACCAGTGATAACACACACACGTTTGCTATATTCACTTGAGACCTAAATGTCTCGCTTTTGCACCGTTAATGGCCATGTGCACATTCCATTCATAGACTTTTCTTGAGAATGACTCCCAATTCTCATGAGGGGCGGCACCACCCCTAGGTCTATATAGGTAGAACTCTTACAGTATTTTGTTACCCTAAAATACTTGTCTTTTCAAGACTGAATTCTATTAAAAAACCTTTCGGTTTTAATCCTCATTTTGGTAACACACTAGTACTCATATCTCAGATGGGACAAAATTTGAGTACTACTATCTATTCACTTGATTGACTTGTTATTACCTATTGAACCTAATACTAGTTTGTTACTAGTATTAAGATAGGTTACTGTTAACCGAGATTTTCGACAACTATATTAATGAATACTATTTGCTAGTAATAATAATGAAAATGGGAAATCGACACGAGGTTTTTACGTGGTTGGGGCGTTAACTAGCCTTAGTCCACGAGTCCATATATTAGAGCAAGAAGAAGCTTTTACAATGGAGTTTTCTAACTATATCTAGACAGAGTTTCTGCCCTTTTTTTCTCTCTCCTTTCATGTTGTTCTACAGCTTATATTTATAAGCTGAGGGGGTCATCGGGTCTGGGCCAGATCTGACCCAAGCCCGGGCCAGATCCGACCCAGGCCCATCAGAGGAAAGTGTAGAGGGGCCTTTTCTAGTGAAGGCCCAATACAAAAAGATATACAATGCACAAAATACAAACCAGCTAAGGCCCAATTAGTTGACCTGAGACACAAGCCTTCGCCCGACAAAACGGCGCTTTGGCTCTGATCACTTCGAGTCACGAGGCTGATTCAGGAGACAAGACCGGTCAGGGTACTTGGCTGCGCAGTCCTGACACATCAGTGGACAATCCCAATGCTGCCTTTTCTGCAGGCGAAAAGTGGGGGGACAATGCCCACGTGAACTGAGGCGGTCTCAGGATCCTGGGCGCCCGGCCCTTCAACTGGGGAGGAGGCGATCCAGGTCCGTTTACCTTTGGCCTGCTACATTTACCTCGGGCCCGGACCATTCCAGGCTCCGGGACGGGGACGCGTAGGCCGCGACGCTCCGGGCGCCCCGGACATCCCCGAGACATTCCAAGCTGAAGATGAACCCAAGGGACATCCCAGACCCTTCCAAACGGGCCCAATCTGGAGTTCCTGGGCCAGGCCCGAATGCCGAGTCGGTCCCCTGACTGCGGGCCAGGGCGAAGGCCCAAAGCCCTTCCAGGAAATGGGGATAACATTTACCCCCCAAGCCTTCACCCGGGCTAGCCGGGAGTAGGGTTGCACCACCCTCGCGGCGCTCACCAAGTTGTCTCCCCAGTTCCTGTCCGAGCTAGGAAGCTTGGCCGAACGGCCGTGGCAGTGGCAGGTGGCTTTGCCAGGGTTGTTTGCCGTGATCCGGGGACATTTACCTTTGGCCCGCTTTGGGGAAAAGCGACCTACGTGTCGCCATGTGATTGTTGCAAGGGCCTCGAAGAGTCGCCTAGGCCTCCCAAAGGCCGCTAAGCCTAGACTAGGGCGTCAGCGCACGTCACGAGGCGTCACATCCACACGGGGGGATTCATCATTAATGTCCCTGGAACGAGGTGGACCGTAGGATGGGGCGTCCTTTGGCATCCGCCACTCTTGGACCATCGGATTAGAGGCGTTGAGGATCCAGACCGAAAGGACTCATAAATGCCCCCTACAAGATTCTTGACCGTCGGATGAAGAGGCGCCTGACTGTTGGATCGTGGGCCAGAATTTGGGGGTTGATATAAAGGCTCCCAGAGAACGAAATTCGGCACTTTTCCATTTTCGAACCAGCTTAAGAAAAAACCCGAACGCTTGTTAGAGCTTTGCATGTCCGACCTCGTCGACGAAATACTCCGCCGTTTGCTAGTTCTGCGCCACCGCCTGTTTCCCAGAGCCTCAACCTTCGTTCTGCAACCTGACGGCGCTTCTCGGGTTTGTCCCGCCGACGAACTGCTGCACCGGCTGTGCCACTTCAAGAACGAGGTTCTGCCATCCTTGCGATCGGACAACCGCCAGCCTCAACAGTTGACACCTCACAGTAAGTCTTTTCTAACTCCGTTACCAATTTTTTGAACTTATGCTCTCTAGATGCATGCGCCTAGACCCCGGTGCTTTAGAATTTGTTAGGAAGGCGGCCTGGTTTGGGTGGCACCGTGCTCGGATGCTTCCCGGACGAGGGGTGGACCTTAGTAGCCTTCTCTCCCGATCAAGGTCCCGGGGCTTTTTGGGGTCCCGGGCCTGGTCCGACGGGACTCCAAGCAGTCCTTAGGAGACTCCCTGTACCTTGACCGACTTCTTTGGGTTTAGGTCCTGACTGCTTGGTCTTTTTTTCTCTGTTCCCAGATCGTCAATCATGGCCACGGGTGTTACACTCCATTCCGAAGAAGAGGTCAATAGGGCCCCTGTGGTCGCTCCCGGATCCAAGACGCCCACAGGCAACAGGTGGGAAATGGACGAGACGGCCAACTTGTTCTGGAACTACCAGATGATGCTGCTCCTGGAGACGAAGCTGGGCATCGAATCGACTCCGGGCCTCTTCCACAATCGCATGGCTAGGCTAGAGGAACGGGTGCATACGTCCATGGATGGATTCGGGGCTTGGAGCGCCAGACACATTAGCGCGGGAGCTACGCTCCCGCTTCATGCCTACTTCGTGCGGTTCCTAACATACGTGGGGATCGCACCTTTCCAACTGCTGCCGCAAGCGTACTGTCTTCTTGCTGGGTGGAAGGTGTTTTGTGTCGCGAAAGAGATCGCGGAGCCCACTCCGGCGGAAGTCTTATACTTCTACAAGTTGGTGCCGCAAGTCAGTGTTAAAAACAAGAGCTTGGACGACTTTTACAGGCTGCAGCCGCGGAGTGGCTACCCTGCTCCTACCAGCACCTGGAAGCACCCTCCGGATGTCAGGCATTACTGGTTCATGACATCCGGGTTCCTTATTGACAAGAACCCCACGCTGCTGCTAGACTTCCAGCGAGTGGGTAAGTATTCTCCCGGACCCTCTCTTTTATTCATCTTTTGCTTCCACCTCTTATCGTATATTCCGGGTCACAGGTCCCTTCATTCAAACCCCCCTTACCAAGTTTCTCCTGGAAAGGAGGAGGTTCTATGCCAAGCTGACCACGGAGGAGCTGGACGTTGGGGGCTATGTCAATGATAAAAACCTCTGGCTGATAGGGTTGCTGGCGGCCACTCAGACCATCGTCGTCCCGAGTTTCTGGGGCATCCCATGCAAGAAGGATAACGAGGTCCGGGAGCAGTTGGCCCTCGACCACATCGCCGAGGTGGTGAGAGCGGCGTGGGCCACGGCGGCCCAGCGTAAGAAGAATCAGCTTCCGGCGGAAGAGGCCAACTCGGAAGAGCTTGAGGAGCTTTTCGAAGACGCCCTACCAAACCTCGGGACTCCCGGGGCTAGTGTATCGGGGCAAGGTAACTCCCCTTTAATCTTAACTTATGCTCCCCAAGTCGGGGACTTAGCTAGGGATAGGCTAGAGCCGCCGGACCCCGCGTTTGGGGTTGATGGGGAGATGAGGCCTTCATCTCCCGTCCCTGTAGGATCAGGGACGCTAATGTTCCTGTCCGGGTTCCTCCAGTATGGGGGGTTTCTAACCCCGGATGACGTAGGAGATCGGATACACTCATTCGCTTTAAGGGAATTGAGTCTCGCCCGGGGCTTAGATGAGGGTTCGTCCCGGGCTATTCTTTTTTACTGCTGTGTTTTCCTGTCTGGCTTATTATACTAACTCCTTTCTCCTGTACTTTTGCAGAGAATTCTGATATGTCTAACCCGGCTAGCGAGATGAGGAGGCTCATCAAGGAAAGGTCGGCCAAGAAGGCGGCCAGGAGATCAAACGTCGTGGCCGGCCCGGAGACCCTCCCCACCAGTGAAACGCCCGGGTCGGTGCCCTGTCCCAGCGAGGCTCTGGCAGTGGTCCCCTTCCAGGCCGTGGAGCCGGCCGCAGATGTCCCTTCGGACCGGCCCCCGGTGATTGACTTGGAGGCGGGCGACGCCGTAAGCCGGAGCTCAGAAAAGAGGGGCCCGGAAGACGACGCCCGGGAAGGCGAACGCGGGAAGAGGCCCCGGACAACACTGTCGGGAACAGCTGAGGAGTCGCATGGGGAGAGTCGGCTAACCACGAAGGAGATCCCTGCTCCGCCAGTCCTTCCCCTCCGCCCAACTCTTCTCGAGGAGGGGGAGATTGCCCTGCGGGACGAACAGTCCCGGCTGATCAACCGGACCTGGGAAAATGGTCGGTGTTGGAGGGACGACTCTTACAAGGCTCTGACAATCCGTCGTCAGGTCGAGTTCTCGGACCGTCCTGCCGAGTTCAGCGCTCCCCAGCCGATCGTGGACCAGCTAGCCGCCGAGGCGGGCTTCCGCCCCAAGCTGGGCCAAGACATCACCCCCATGGCCGCTGACTTGCTGAATCAGGTTGGGAGCTATATGTCCCACCTTCAGCTGAAGAGGTACGCCACGATAGCTAACCCAGACGTATTGTTCATCTCTCAGGCTCTCCGCCACCAGGTCACCACGGTACTTTTTGCTTCACTTATATTCCTTCCGTCATTTGTCGGTTTTATTTTCTAACTTTTCTTTGTTCCAGGTTGACTTACTGTCCCAAAGGAGTGCCGACCTAGTAGCCGAGCTTGCCATAAAGATGGAGACGGCCAAGCTGGAGCTGGAGGTGGTTGTGAACCAGAGGGAGGCCGTCAAGGAGACCTTGATCCGGGAAACGGCCCATCTCCAGGAAGAAGTGGCCCAGCTGAAGGCGGAGCGCGAGGAGATTGGCTGCGCCAAGGCTGGGATGGAAGAGGAGCTGTCCCAGAAGACAAGAATCGCTGATGAAAGGGCGACGCTCTTGGAGACGGCCGCGGCACAGTCCGCCCTGGACCAGGAGGAGATCCGGGCCCTGAAAGCCCGAGTCTGCGAATTAGGCGACTCCCTGCTTCAGGAGAAGGCGACGCATGAGACGACCCGCCAGGAGAAGGAGGAGGCCGATAACTTGGTGGATGTTACCTTTGACGAGGCCATCTATATGGCCTGGTGCAAGGATAAGAACATGAACCTCCTCGTCTTCCCTGACCCGCAATCGAAGCGTGCCGAATACGAGGCCAAGGAGAGGGAGGATGCGGACCTCCGAGCGAATGCGTTGTAGGCCCGTGCCTTGGCCTTGTACTTTTGTTGCTGTTTTTGGCTTGTAATTAAACTTAAAACCTTGCTATTTTCTTTTGTCTTTTAAGAAAACTTCCTTCCATTGTTCAGTGGAGATTTCGATTTGTTGCCGCGACTAACTGATTGCAGAGGGTTCTAGTCCTGGTTCCAACGGCCGGGGCCAGGCCCAACTAAATATTCCAAGTTTCTAGCCTTGGCGTGGACCTCGTTCGTCCGGGGCGGGACAAGCCTTGGGCTTGGTCCCCTTTGTTAATATCCCCGGACATCGTTCGTCCGGGGCGGGATGAGACTTGGCTTGGTCCCTTTTTTTTTTAATTTACCCCCAGACATCGTTTCGTCCGGTCGGGACGAGCCTTGGGCTTGGTCCCTTTTATTATATACCCCCGGACATCGTTCCGTCTGGGCGGGTCGAGCCTTGGGCTCGGTCCCTTTTTTATATACCCCCAGACATCGTTCGTCCGGGGTGGGACTGGCCTTGGGCCCGGTCCTCTTTTTTAATATCCCCAGACGTCGTTTCGTCCGGGGCGGGACGAGCCTTGGGCTTGGTCCCTTTTTTATACCCCCGGACATCGTTCGTCCGGGGTGGGACCGGCCTTGGGCTTGGTCCCTTTTTTAATATCCCCGGACGTCGTTTCGTCCGGGGCGGGACGAGCCTTGGGCTTGGTCCCTTTTTTAATATACCCCCGGACATCGTTTCGTCCGGGGCGGGACAAGCCTTGGGCTTGGTCCCTTTTATTATATACCCCCGGACATTGTTCGTCCATGGTGGGGCCGACCTTGGGCTCGGTCCCTTTTATTATATACCCTCGGACATCGTTCGTCCGGGGTGGGACTAGCCTCGGGCTTGGTCCCTTTTTTAATATCCCCGGACGTTGTTTCGTCCGGGGCGGGACAAACCTTGGGCTTGGTCCCTTTTATTATATACCCCCGGACATCGTTCGTCCGGGGTGGGACGAGCCTTGGGCTCGGTCCTCTTTTTTAATATCCCCGGACATCGTTTCGTCCGGGGTGGGACGAGCCTCGGGCTTGGTCCCTTTTTTACTATCCCCGGACGTTGTTTCGTCCGGGGCGGGACAAGCCTTGGGCTTGGTCCCTTTTATTATATACCCCCGGACATCGTTCGTCCGGGGTGGGACCGGCCTCTGGCTTGGTCCCTTTTTTAATATCCCCGGACGTTGTTTCGTCCGGGGCGGGACAAGCCTTGGGCTTGGTCCCTTTTTTAATATCCCTGGACGTTGTTTCGTCCGGGGCGGGACAAGCCTTGGGCTTGGTCCCTTTTATATACCCCCGGACATCGTTTGTCCGGGGTGGGACCGACCTCGGGCTTGGTCCCTTTTTTAATATCCCCGGACGTTGTTTCGTCCGGGGCGGGACAAGCCTTGGGCTTGGTCCCTTTTTTAATATCCCCGGACGTTGTTTCGTCCGGGGCGGGATAAGCCTTGGGCTTGGTCCCTTTTATATACCCCCGGACATCGTTCGTCCGGGGTGGGACGAGCCTTGGGCTTGGTCCCTTTTTTTTAATATCCCCAGACATCGTTTCGTCCGGGGCGGGACGAGCCTCGGGCTTGGTCCCTTTTTTACTATCCCCGGACGTTGTTTCGTCCAGGACGGGACAAGCCTTGGGCTTGGTCCCTTTTATTATATACCCCCGGACATCGTTCGTCCGGGGTGGGACCGGCCTTGGGCTCGCTCCCCTTTTTTTTTATATTCCCCCGGACATCGTTCGTCCGGGGTGGGACAAGCCTCGGGCTTGGTCCCTTTTTTACTATCCCCGGACGTTGTTTCGTCCAGGGCGGGACAAGCCTTGGGCTTGGTCCCTTTTATTATATACCCCCGGACATCGTTCGTCCGGGGTGGGACGAGCCTTGGGCTCGGTCCCTTTTATTATACACCCCCGGACATCGTTCGTCCGGGGTGGGACGAGCCTTGGGCTTGGTCCCTTTTTTAATATCCCCAGACGTTGTTTCGTCCGGGGTGGGACGAGCCTTGGGCTCGGTCCTCTTTTTCGAATGTGCCTGGGATGATACCCCCCGCAAGTGAGCGGAGACAGGTCTGGGGTCACTTGGGAAAGAAATTCGAAAGGAATTTGCCCTGAGGCGTACATTTCTTTACACGTCGTTTTCATTGTTCAAAAGGGAATTAGCCCTGAGGCGTACATTGCTTACAACGTAAATACTAAACTGGGATAAGTCCTAGGACTACTGGTAGTATTTGCGGAGATGCTCCACATTCTAGGCTCGCGGAACCTCGGAACCATCGAGCCGCTTCAAGCGGTACGTTCCGAGGCAGACCTCGTGCTGGATCTCATACGACCCTTCCCAGTTAGGGCCCAGAACCCCTACTCCCGAATCCTAAGTGGCAGGGAAGACCCTCCGCAGGACTAGATCGCCGGTTTCGAACTTGCGGTTCTTGACTTTGGAGTTGAAATGCCGCGCGATCTTGCCCTGGTACATCTTCAACTGCACTTGCGATTCCTCCCGGATCTCCTCGATAAGATCCAGCGATTTCTGGAGCAAGGCGTGGTTCTGGGCAGGATCGTACGTGTTGCGTCGATGGGACGGGACGGTCGTTTCAATTGGGATGACGGCTTCGCACCCATAAACCAATGAGTAGGGGGTGTGCCCGGTTGACGTCCTTTCGGTCGTTCTGTAGGCCCACAATACGCGTGGGAGTTCCTCGAGCCATTTGCTCTTACAAGCCTGGAGCTTTTTCTTCAGCGTCCCTTTTAGGATTTTGTTCACGGCTTCGCCCTGCCCGTTCGCTTGCGGTCTGGCGACTGCCGAGAAACTCTTCACTATACCGTGTCTTTCGCAAAAATTCGTGAAGTGGAAACTGTCAAATTGCTTCCCGTTGTCGGACACGATTTTGTAGGGGAGGCCATATCGACACACTATGTTGTTGACGACGAAATCTAGGGCCTTCTTGGACGTGATCGTGTTCATGGGCTCCGCCTCGACCCATTTCGTGAAATAGTCTACCGCCACAATGGCATATTTTACCCCTCCCTTCCCGGTCGAGAGGGATCCCACAAGGTCGATCCCCCACACTGCAAACGGGCAGGGACTGTTCATCAAGGTTATCTCTGTCGGGGGGGCCCGAGGGATCTTCGCGTACCTCTGGCACTGCTCGCACTTACGGACGTAGTCTATGCAGTCTTTCTTCATGGTGGGCCAGAAGTATCCTTGGCGTAGAATCTTCTTGGACAGACTGGGCCCGGCCGTGTGATCTCCGCAAAAGCCTTCGTGGACCTCATACATAATGGCTCCCAATTCGGTCCCGGACACGCACCTGAGGTAAGGCATAGACAGTCCCCGGCGATAGAGTTTCCCGTCCATCATGACGTACCGGTGGGCCTGGTTTAGGAGTTTCCTGGCCGCGGCTCGATCGTTTGGAACTTCCCCGGTGGACAGGTATCGGGTCAGCGGCCCCATCCAGGAAGTGGAGTGGTCGACCGTATTGACGGTGGGAGCACTGATGCTTGGGATGGGGAGATGGTTGACGGGAACTAGTCCGGCCAGTTCGGCCTTTGCGTCGGTTGCCAGCTTCGCTAGCGTATCCGCGAACACATTCTTCTCCCGGGGAATCTGGCGGATGGAATGCGCCGCGAACATTTGGAGCATCTCCCTCGATTGAGATACGTATGCCGCCATCTGTTCTCCCTTGGTTTGATATTCCCCCGAAATCTGTCTGACTACCAGCTGAGAATCTCTGTAAATTTCGAGGTTCGCGGCCCCTACTTCCCGGGCCAGACGCAGGCCGGCTAGGACAGCTTCGTGCTCCGCCTCGTTGTTCGAGGCTTTGAACTGGAAACGGAGGGAATTTTGTAGCTGGTGCCCCTGTGGTGACACCAAGATGATCCCGGCGCCGACCCCGTTCTCGTTCGAGGCTCCGTCCACGAAGATTTTCCAAACGGGCGCCGCGGAAGATGCGGGGATACTCTCTTCTGGGGGGATCCCGGAACATTCGACGATAAAATCGGCCAGGGCCTGTCCCTTTATGGACACCCGGGACACGTAGGATATATCAAATTGGCTCAACTCTTGCCGCAGGGGATGGTTGGTTAAGACTTTTATGGCGTGAGCCTGGAAATAGGGTCGAAGCTTCCGGGATGCCATCAATAGGCAGAAAGTCAGCTTTTCGATCAGCGGGTACCTAGATTCGGCGTCTAGTAACCGCTTGCTCACGTAGTATACCGGGAGTTGTGTCCTTTCCTCTTCTCGTACCAGCGCGGCGCTGATGGCATGCTCAGTCATGGCCAGGTATAGGTACAAAGGTTCTCCTTCGACTGGCTTCGCTAGGATGGGGGCCTTGGCCAAGTGTTCTTTCAGCTTCTGGAAGGCTTCTTCGCACTCGGGTGACCACTCGAACCGCTGGCTTCCCCGAAGGATGTTGAAAAAGGGGACGCACTTGTCCGTGGTCTTGGAAACGAAACGGCTCAGGGCGGCCACTCGCCCCGTCAGGCTTTGAACGTCCTTGTGCTTCTGGGGAGAGGCCATGTCGATCAGTGCCTTGATCTTCTCTGGGTTGGCTTCGATTCCGCGGAAGCTCACTATGAAGCCCAGGAACTTCCCGGAAGCTACGCCGAAAGTGCACTTTTTAGGGTTCAGCTTCATCCCGTACTTCCGGATAACCGCGAAAGCCTCCGCCAAATCCTCCAAATGGTCCCCCGACGTCTTGGACTTGACCAGCATATCGTCAATGTACACTTCCATGTTTCGCCCCAGCTGGGCCCGAAACATTCGATTGACGAGCCTCTGGTAAGTTGCTCTGGCATTTTTGAGTCCGAAAGGCATGACTATGTAGCAATAGATGCCCTTGTCGGTTTGGAAACTGGTGTGCTCCTGATCCGCCACGTGCATGGAGATCTGGTTGTAGCCCGAGTAGGCTTCCATGAAACTTAAGATCTCGTAACCGGACGTAGCGTCCACCATTTGGTCTATTCGGGGGAGCGGGAAACAGTCCTTCGGGCACGCTTTGTTGAGGTCTGTGAAGTCGATGCAAGTTCTCCAGGTCCCGTTGGGTTTCGGCACCAAGACCGGGTTGGCCAGCCATACGGGGTATACCGCTTCGCGGATGAAATTGATGGAAGATAACTTCTCCACCTCCAGCTTGAGGGCCTTGGCCCTTTCCATCCCCAAAGGTCTGCGTTTCTGGCGTACCGGGGTCACGTTTGGGTCAATACTTAACGCGTGGCAGATGATATTGCGATCGATCCCGGTCATATCGGAGTGGGACCACGCCAGAAGATCCTGGTTTTCCTGGACTCGGGCGATAATGGCGGCCCGAATATCCGCCGATAGGCTCTTTTCCACTTGGATGACCCTGGTCGGGTCGGTTTCGCTGATGCGTACCTCTTCTACTTCATCCATTGGCTCCAGGACACGCTCGTCTCCTATTCGCGGGTCCAGATCGCCCTCATCCTGGACCACTCGCTCGACCGGGCGGAGGGCAGGCTCGACGGGCTCCTCCCGGACCATACAAACGGGACGGGCAGAGACGTGGTAACACTTCCGAGCGCTTTTTTGGTCTCCGCGGACAGTCCCTATTCCTCCGTTGCTGCACGGGAACTTCATGCATAGATGGCGGATGGAGGTTATGGCCCCGAACTCGACTAGGGCGGGCCGGGCAAAGATGACGTTGTAAGCGGTTGGGCAATCCACCACAACAAAGGTGCAGAACTTGAACGAGTGCTGCAACTCATCCCCCAGCGTCACCGGAAGCTGGACCTTTCCCATGGGGAGGAGCGCGTCTCCGTTGAAGCCGTAGATTTGGGTCGGGCAGGACGCCAAATCGGCCTCCATCAGGCCAATGGCGGCAAATGCTGGTTTGAACAGCAAGTTGACAGAGCTTCCGTCATCCACCAACACGCGGGATACCAGCTTGTTGGCAATTTGGGCATCTACGACCAGCGGGTCGTGGTGCGGGAAATGGACGTTGCGGGCGTCGTCCTCCGTGAACGTGATGGGGAGGTTCATCAGTTTAGGGCGCTGAGCCGGGACTTGGACAAGGGCGCAAACTTCTTGGTCGTGGTCCAGCTCGCTCAAATAGCGCTTTTGGTCCTTCTTCGAAGGTCCTCCTAGGTGGGGTCCGCCCGATATGGTTGCCACGTTCCCGTCCACTCGAGGGGGCGCCGCTCCGGAAGGGTAGGGCATTCCAGGGCCGGGGGCCTGCGCGGCGACGATCCCCTGAGGGGCCTGCGCCGGGGGTCCTGGTGCATACCCTCCCTGGGGCAGGTACGCACGAGTCGTCACCGGCGCCGGGGACAGTCCGGGGATTGCTGACACGCCCGGGATGCCCTCGGGCATTCTTACCCACTGATGGAGGTGTCCCAGCTTGAAGAGGTTCTCAATCTCATCTTTGAGCTGTCGACACTCGTCGGTGGTGTGGCCCACATCCTTGTGATAGGCACACCGTTTGCTGGTGTCTCTGGGATTCCTTCCCCCCTTAAACATGGGGCTAGGCTTCCGGTAGTGGACTGCTCTTTCTGTGGCCAGGTAGATGTTTTCCCGGGTGTCCACCAAGTTGGTGTATTCTGAATATTGGGGCTCGTATCCCCGCTTCCCTTTCTTGGCCAGCTCCGGCCGGTTCTAGCCTTTGTCGGACCGCTTCCCCCGGGAGGGAGTCACACTTGCCTCAGTTACTCCGGTCTGCGATTGCTGGGCTACGATGGGGATCGCAACGTGCCCCGCCGGCGCGACGCCATAACCAGAGAAGTGCGTCGATGGGGCCGGGGCGTATCCCGAAGCAGCAGGGCCGTATACCGTAGGCGTGTAACTGATACCGGGCGCGACGGCCGCCCCCGGGACTATGGGGGGGAGGGGGTTGCGTAGGACTGCGCAGGGAACTGCCCCGCACCACCCGGAATCGTCTGAGGGATGGGGGGAGGAGCCGGCGGGCATCCGAAGGCCTGGATCTGAGCCTCCTCCCAGTTGATGAATCCTTGGGCTCTTTTGATGAATTCTTCCAGAGTGGTGGCTTTACTGCGCTGCATGTCGTCCCAGAGTGGGGACCCGGCCCGGATCCCAGACTGCAGTGCCACCAGGCGCTGTCCGTCATCGACCTTGGTCTTGGAGGCTTCTTCAGTGAAGCGCTGGATATAGGCTCTCAACGTCTCCGTGGGTAGTTGCTTAATATTGGCGAGGGCGCTGATTTGCATGTCCATCCTCATGGCGGCCACGAATTGCTTCCGGAACGCCGACTGTAGCCCGGACCATGTTTGGATGGACCCCGGTTTAAGCCTTTTCCACCACTCTTCTGCGGGACCGCCCAACGTGATGGAGAAGCAGAGGCATTTGTCGTCGTCGCTGACGTGGGCCACGGTCATGAGTCGGTTGTACCGGGACAAATGATCCCTAGGATCTGTGCTTCCAGTGTATGCGGTGAGGCTTGACATCTTGAACCCCTTGGGCAGTACGGCGTCCAGGATGTGCCTCGCACATGGCTCTTTATCCTCTTCGTCAGAGTCAGTATCCGCGCCTTCCTGCTTGCGAACCAAGCGGTCAGTGACCTTTTTTAATGCGGCCATTTTCTCCATGAGCCTCTTGGCCGTGTTATCATCCAGGGGGCTTCTCTCGTTCCTCCTGTCATTGATGTCGTTCCTGAGGTTGCCGTCTCGAGGAAGGATTTTTTCCTTGCGGGCCCGCTCTTTCCGGGCATTCAGTCTGTCACGTAGATCTACCCGGGAAGTGTCGTCTCCTGAGCTGAGAGCGTGGCGATCCTCGTGGCGAGACCGGTCCCGGCGGTTCTTGTTGACCGAGGCACTTGGGTGCAAAGACCTTTCCCGCCCGTTCGCCCCTGGGGCGTGCTGGGGCTGATTGTTCCGCGGCCGTTCTCCCTGCGGATTGATTGGGCGGCCTCGTCCTGGCACAGGGTGCACCTTCTCTTTCCTAGGTAACGGCCAGGAACGTGCCCCGGCTTTATCGACGGGGGTGGTCTTTTTCCGGGTCGTCCGTCGCTCCTTGTCCAGGACTTTCGGAGCCGTGTCGGGAAAAGGCTCTGGGGGACGGATCGGGCTGGCACCCCTGGGGCCCCCGGCTTGCGCTTGGGGAGCGGGTTGTTGCGTCTCTGGTTGCGGGCCAGCTGTGGGGTTGGCCTCCGGACCCTGCGCGGCCATCAGTGCTTGCAGGGCTCGTAGGGACTCTTGCACCAGGCGGTGCGCCTCCGCCTGCTCAGCCATCCTGGCTTCCTGATCCAGGATCTGCTGCCTCAGTCTAGTCACCTCCGAGTCTTGCTGATCGTCGCGAGGGACCCTGGGGTCCGCGGCTTCATCGTGATACTCCCCCTCGTTCTCCTCCTCGTAGTAATCTTCTTCGTTTTATACTTCGTACTCTGCCTCACCCTCGTAGTCTTGTGACTCATCTTGGTGAGATGTCTGAGGGGGCACATCTTCAGGCAGGTCTTGAGGAATGTGCTGAGAAGGCAGCGGGTCTCCGTTACCTTGCTCTGGGTTGGTAGGGTCGAAGGTGGTGTGACGCGTGTTCACCATCGCAGTAAAAGGCCTGACGTTGGCGCTAGCTTCCTTCTGCTCTCAATGAAAGCACCAAACTGTTAACCGAGATTTTCGGCAACTATATTAATGAATACTATTTGCTAGTAATAATAATGAAAATGGGAAATCGACACGAGGTTTTTACGTGGTTGGGGCGTTAACTAGCCTTAGTCCACGAGTCCATATATTAGAGCAAGAAGAAGCTTTTATAATGGAGTTTTCTAACTATATTTGGACAGAGTTTCTGCCCTTTTTTTTCTCTCTCCTTTCATGTTGTTCTACAGCTTATATTTATAAGCTGAGGGGGTCATCGGGTCTGGGCCGGATCCGACCCAGGCCCATCAGAGGAAAGTGTAGAGGGGCCTTTTCTAGTGAAGGCCCAATACAAAAAGATATACAATGCACAAAATACAAATCAGCTAAGGCCCAATTAGTTGACCTGAGACACAAGCCTTCGCCCGACAAAATGGCGCTTTGGCTCTGATCACTTCGAGTCACGAGGCTGATTCAGGAGACAAGACCAGTCAGGGTACTTGGCTGCGCAGTCTTGACACATCAGTGGACAATCCCAATGCTGCCTTTTCTGCAGGCGAAAAGTGGGGGGACAATGCCCACGCGAACTGAGGCGGTCTTAGGATCCTGGGCGCCTGGCCCTTCAACTGGGGAGGAGGCGATCCAGGTCCGTTTACCTTTGGCCTGCTACATTTACCTCGGGCCCGGACCATTCCAGGCTCCGGGACGGGGACGCGTAGGCCGCGACGCTCCGGGCGCCCCGGACATCCCCGGGACATTCCAAGCTGAAGATGAACCCAGAGGGACATCCCGGACCCTTCCAAACGGGCCCAATCTGGAGTTCCTGGGCCAGGCCCGAATGCCGAGTCGGTCCCCTGACCGCAGGCCAGGGCGAAGGTCCAAAGCCCTTCCAGGAAATGGGGATAACAGTTACCATCAACCGTGAATTTCTTTAGGGAGTCTAAGTCCCACCCCTTGAGATGTAGAAATAATTCCATTTGAATCATTTCTTTTCTCATGTATGCATACTTAGACACTCTCATTATTTTATTCAAACTTTGTTGCTAGCCATAGTTTGATTAAAATAGTTACCTCTTTAAAATAGTGATTTTGACCATAGTCAACACCTCCACTATTTTATAGTTTAATATCCAAAATAAACATTTGAATATTAATTTTAGAAACCTCTTTGTTTCTAAAATTCTCCTTTATGTTTTAAATTGATTCCTTCTTGAATCAAAATGTTACAAACAGTAACTTTAGACACCAAGCATGTCTAGATTTATCCATTCTATACACATATAGCCAATGTGATTTAAAATGTGGAATTCCAAATCACCTATTTGATAGGATGACCAAATTAATCAATTAATTAACAACAAAATAAATTGATTAACTTTGGAGCATCACCCCCACATTTCTCACATAGTGATATTAAAATATCACTTTAAAATATAAATCTCTTTAATTCTATTAAGTCATTTATCCTCCAAGATAAATCTATGTTTCTCAAAGTTCATTATGAGTCCTCTATGCCACGTGATAAACTCTCAAGATAAAACCTCAATGTTTATCTTGATTTATTTACTTGCCAAAGCAAGAACACTTATTTGAAAGTAACTTTCACTTGGTTGCTTTCTTTTATATATTTCACAAAATTAAATGTGATCACAAATGTAATGTGAGAATTTCTCAAACAAATAATCACAAATTTTCTTTTTTTAGTTGTCTAAATAATCTCAAAATCACTTAAACAACTTTTGTGTATTTCTTAAGAGTCTCTTTGAGATTCTTTTGAAAACATCAATTTGACATCCATTGATTTTCTCATCAAAATCAAAATGAAAATGTCAATTTTATTTTTTTAAACACTTTAAATCAAATAAAATAAACCCTCATTGATTTATTTAAACACTTTGATTTCTTATGTTTTGTTTAAAAGTATCTCCTCATTGAGATTAATTTAAACATATCACCATCCTTAACCAAAATGAATAAAGTTCTCTTTTATTCACCATTGGTGTAAAATTCAAAATTGCTTCTCCAATTTTGTAATGTCTCCTCATTGAGACATTTAATATTTAAGAATTATTGACACTAAATAATTCTCAAATATATTTTCCCTTTTGACCATTCTTTAGACTATAAGTCTATTGAGTCTATATGTCATCCCATAATTTTTAACCCACTTTGAGCTATTTTTCTTGCAATGGCAAGACACAATCATTAAAAGATGTAACCCCCCTTAGTTTAATCTTTTCTTATCTCATAAAGTGAGATGGTGAACACTTAAATGGGAAATTTCATTTCTCAAATAATTTCTTTTATTTACCAAATAAATGGTAACTCATCACATTGCAATAATATAGGATAAACATATTAACATCTCACAAATGTTTGCATGATTATAATTTCACATAGTTGTCAACATACATGACTAATATCATACTAATATGGCTCTTTATTAATATGAAAACTTGAATTACATATATCATACACATATGATTTTACATTTCTATTGATTCACAAAATCAATATATTTATACATGTCATATAAACTCATAGTTGTCATTCTAATAATTTCCCATTAACACAAAATAAGTTCTATGACATGCTAGCATACTACCCAATAATCTACTAAATTATTTACATGTTGATCACATATAACAAAAACTCAAGATATTATATTATCTTCTAATCTAACCACTAAAAAACAAAGGAGATTAGAAAACAATGAATCTCATTTATAAACTTTTCTTCTTCTCATTTCTATCACTATATGAAAACCATTAGATCTTCTAAGAAAACAAAAGAAGAACATTACATTGTCTTACCATCTTTCCAAGGTTGGATTCTCACAAGATCTTCATGGTTTCTCCTTCCATTGAAAAGGATAACAAGCTTTTGATTGTTAGAGAATATATATTATTGCTCAATGGAATTATGGAAAAACCAAATACAACTCTATGCAAAAATACAATGGACAAGATAATATTGATTAAATAAATATTACAACTCAATTGCTCAAAATACAAGTAAATAGAAAGATGTAGAAGAAGAAGATTACAAACTCAATGCTATAATAATACAAGTAAATAAGAAGAACAAAAGAATGAAAACACAAACAAACTCTCACACAACCAAAGTGTAGAGTAGTGGGGATTACCAACTTGAACAAGGTTCAAGACCTTTGTCCAAAAGCTTATTTCCCCCTATTCTCTAAGCACTAAGGGATCTCTCAAGGAAATAGCTCTCTGGAATTATCAAGCATTTTGGTGTATTTTTTAGCCAAGTGCTTTGTGGATGAAAAAATGTGTTGTCTTACAAGTGAGCATTAGGCTCCTATTTATAGAGTTTGAGATACCCATTTGAATTTCAAATTCCACCAACCCTCATGGCTGTTGCCAATGTTTAATTGGATGTTTATGGAATTAAAATGGAGATTTGGGAGTTATTTGGGATGTTAGAACCGTTCAATTTGGAAAAAACTGAAAATTCACATAGACTGTCAGCCTCACTGGCCGCGGCCACGACTTTTCAGTGGCCGCGGCCACTAGCTTCTGTCCCCCAGGCCATGGCCACTAAAAGTCAGTGGCCGTGGCCACAGGCCATTTTCAGCACAAAAAAGTCATTTTTCCAAAACGTCTCAAATCTTTTCCCACATGATTTTGTAACCTCCAAACACCTATTGGGAGTTAAAAACATGTCTCCAACAGTCATATATCATCATGACTTTATGAAATCCAATCTCAAATGTGTAACATATAATATACACATTATTGGGTAATATTTGGGAGTTACAAATTTGTAACTGATTTTGTAACTCCAAAATATGTCACATTTGGGCACACACATTAGTCCAATTTTGTGACTCTCAATAATATGTTACAAGGTGTGACAAATCACATTTGTGTGACAAATCACATTTGTGTGACAAATCACATTTTGTCACATTATTTAATCTAATATTATATTATATGAAATAATATAACACTTAGTCTATTCGCTCTGTGAAAAATAGAACGATATTTTTCTCTCCCTGAAAAATAAAGAACCAATTCTCAGGCCTATTATCTTAATCTCATGTGTTGAGTGCATCAAGTTGAATCACAAATAAACTATCATTTATTCTCTAAGTGCCCACACACTTCTTGAGGTGTAGACAACGTTGTGGAAGATCTTGGTTTGAGTACCTGGGAGTAGCTTGGATAGGAAGGTCGTTCTTATTACGGAAAGATAGCAGAGACACTTGATATGCTTCAAGAGGTATGATTTCTATTCCTATCTTGCTTATGATTAATGTATGTATATTAATGGATTCGCATATTTAAATGTAGTTTAAATATATTACAAAATTTTTATTGTATACTGGGCCAACCCCACCACCATTCAACTGCGTATTAGGAAACTCATTCCTAACAATACTGTCCATTTCGTCCAAGTGTTGCGTCTAAGCATAATTGATGGGGAAATATCCCTTTCTTCTCGCAAGTAGTTACAATCCTATTTGTTAGGAGGTTTGACCGAGTCTTCAGGAATGTTAAGTGCTCTTTGTGGGTAGTTGGACGATTCTTGCGGACTGTGAACAGTGAGTGTAACTGCTTTCTGCCAACTAGGTTTACCTGTATGTCGCACCGACCGACCGCTCTCTGTCAAGTGTACTGAGCAATGACTTGTCATATGCCCTAGGGGGCTTTGCCCAGTTTATTCCACGTGTCCAAGCCTAATGCAATGTCAGACATGTCAATTTTTTGGATAACAGCGAGTAAAGTACCAAAACATCCTAAAACTATAATTCTATCAATAGAGTCTCCGTTAGTGGACCATAATAGACACGTGTAGGCTACAGATTATACCTAAGTGTAATTTTAAAAAATTGAAGAAAAAAATATTTTTAAATTTAATTTATTAAATTATTATTATTTGATTTTTAAAACCTAAAAACTAAAACCCCAAGTTCAGTTCTACTCCAAACTCACGAAAAATACCCAAACTCTTGACAACCCCATTGACGAAGACAACGAGCCTTGCATTGACGAAGATGAGGGACGACGGAGGAGGAGGCATTTGCTCTGGTTCAGCTTGCCAAAGAAGACGACTACAATATCGTGGAAGGAAGCATCGGTTCCAGGTGCCATTTATGGTAAGTTCCTAGAGGAATAAATGTTCGTTCTCAAAGGCTACTTTGACTACGACTGAGGCTGCCTTTAAATCTCAAGGCAGCTGAAATCAAAACGCCAAAACGGTTCTATCAAAATCAAATCAAATTTCATATATTTCAATCTATCTTTTACCATATTTATTGCAAAGTTTCGATCTTTAACCCCAAAACTCATCTGAAAAGTCGTTCATTTTCACAACTATCTCGAACCCCCATTCAACCAAATGTGCAAGACTCACCATTTCCACTCCCAAATCCAAGCCCTAGAATGTAGAACCTCGATTTAGGAAGAAGCTTTGTTTCCTTTTTGATTTCTCACACAGATGGCGAAGCACTTAGTTGGTTGGGTCGCCTCGCAGAAGCAGTGGCTCCTCGCATTCCTCGTCATGCTTTCGGTCTCTACCCTGATCGTCTTCTTCTTCTTCTTCAGAGTCCCCTTCGATACTCGTGATCAGAACTTGACGTCATTGACAAGAGGCCCAATACGGTCCCCTCCTTTGGTTTAATCGTTGGAGCTACTCCAAACCCACTTAAGTTTATGAAATCTAAGCTGGTTCTATTGGTTTCGCATGAGCTCTCTCTTTCTGGTAAGTTCGATTCAATGGAATTTTGCGTTTTATTATTATGGGTTTTTTGTTTTATGAATTTTTTATTAGGAAAGGTGTGTATTTTGTTTTTAGGTTGTAAAAATCAAATAATAATAATAATAACTTAATAAATTAAATGTAATAATAATTATTTAGTTTTTTAAAATTAAACCTGGGTATAATCAGGAGCTTACACGAGTCCACTATGGCTTATTAACGAAAACCTTATTGACGGAATTGAATAGAATTGGAGTTTTAGGATGTTTAGGTACTTTACCTGCTAAAAAAATAGATTGGGCTTATGCCATGTATTTTTCCCAAACATTAGGTACTTATGTCGTAAATATCCCTTATTATTATTATTATATAGTTAAGGTCATGATTTATTTTTTATCATGACTTTGACTGTATAATAATAATGAATATTTGTGGTGTTTGTAGCACTTAAGTACTCAAGTTATTTTTTTGGTGGCAAAAATACCTCATGTCCATATTTTGGTGCAGTTTAGTGCAGCTGTCTGTTTCGACGTTAAGTACGCCTACTTGGTGTGAAATTTGCTTATAACTTGGATATTTTCACTGCAAATATCTCTTAAATTAGGTACTTTCACCGCAAATATCTTTTAAATTGAGTACTTTCACTGCAAATATCAATTTAAGTATGTACTTTTGTCTACGTTTTACAGACGAACTTAATTGTGAGAATTGATGATTGTACCAAACTGCACCAAAATATGGACAAAATATATTTTTACTGCCAAAAAAATAACTTGGGTACTTAAATGCTACAAATAACTTGAGTACTTTTACCGCAAATAATAATAATAATAATTTAGTTGAAAGTATTTCATAATTTTATTTAAAAAAATAAATTATTTGTTATAGATAATATTTTACATATAGGTTCAATAAAAAATATAAGTGCATGTCTAAGAAAAAAAATGGATGTCAAATAAATAAATATCCTAGGCCAATTAAGGACTTGGTTCATTTTAAAAAAAAGTTAATTTTTTCTTTTAATAACTTTGAGATTTGTTAGATTTTAGATGCTCCTTCCAACGTATATATATTATCTATGGTGTAGTATATATATATATATATTATAAATTTTATAATATATAATAAAATAGTAATAGGTTTAACAAAAAATAATTGAGAAAAAAAAATAGATATCAAATAAATAAATTTACTGTGCCTATTTAGGAATTGAATCATTTAAAAAAATAAAAACAAAATCTGACATGGATTAGCTGCCACGTGTCAAATAGAAAGTTTGTGGCTGTATACGCGTTTGAAATTTTGTCATTACGTAACACTTCTCTTACATAATATGTAATTTAATAAATAAATAAAGATCAGATTGGTTCGGTTAGTAATCAGATTTTGACAATCATATTCTCCCAATGATCTAATATCTAAATTTTAAAATCAAATCTAATATAATTGTTATTAATATCAAATTTTTAGTAATTAAATTAGTTTGGAATGGTTTGTATCCTCATCAACCATGTTTATAGGCTCCTAATATTATTACTTTGTTTATTTATATTATTTATGTTCACGTAAGTAAGGGATAATGCACATTATTCATAGTGTGTACTTTTTTGTATGATAATCTAGAGTAATTTTATAGATTTATTTTGTTGAGTGGAAGTATACAAATTTGCCTTCTAATATTTGTAAAGATAGTCTTCGACGGTTGCCGTAACAACGGTATCAAATCGGCGTTTTCCTCTTTTATTAAATATTTAATTGTGTTATGTTTTGTCGTCTATTCATTCTCTAAATCTCCCTTATCCCATATGTTAATAAAAACTTGAAATAGTGTTTTTCTTTATTAAGAAAATGAAAATATTTTTAATGTGTTACACAAATTAAATAGTTACAATATAACTTTTGTTTGTACATTTAGAAACAAGACTTTGTCAAAATGGTACGAGTGTGACAAATCTTAAACCATTCAAAAACAAAAAAATTATTAGTGGAGCAAAGTCGAATGAGTGGTAAATTTTAGAAATAACAAATACTTTTTTATATCAAGTGAAATTCTAATTTACTATCTTATACCAAACAAAACAACTAATTAAACGATGTGGCATACTTTTAATCATATCTTTGTGGTTGGTTTGAAAGTGATGATGCTACTACAACTCTCTTAAGTTTGTATTAGTTATTATTTATTAATGGGTATTGTATTAATTAGTTTCCTTTTTAAGAAAAACTATTTCTAACGCGTGGGAGCACGCCCTAACGTGGTACACATCATTTTTATTTATTTATGTTACCTATTATTATTAAATCACTTATAAATTAAAAAAAAAATAGTATCCTAATTTTCCAAAAATAAAAAAGTTGGCCTCTTCTATTCTCTATTCGGCCACTATTTAATTTATCGAGGGAAAATAAAAAATAACCCAAAAAAGAATAAAAAAGAGGAATGGCATAAAAGGCGTAAGAAGGGCGAGTTTCGAGAGAGAAACACGTAGCGAAATTTGGTCCGTGCGTGCGTGAGTGAGTCGAAGAAGAAGTGTAGAGGAGAAGGAACCATTTTCTTCAACGCTCCTTCTCAGTCCGCACTCTTTCATTTGGTTTGGTCTTCTTCCTACTTGTGAAGCAAGCTACAATTCCTTCTTTCTACTGGTTTTTCCACACTCAGAGATTCTGGCTTTTCCACCATTCTCCCATGTCTGGCGGCGTTGAACGTCCGCCCTCTGCTCTTGTCCTTCACGGAATTGACGATGTTGATGACTACATTCGGGTGATCGTCTATTCCTTTTTTTTTTTTTTTTTTAATTTTATTTTTCGTTGCCAGGCTGTTTGGTTCTCGAGAAAGTGCCAGATAAAAACAGATGAAATCTTAAAAAATTTCTTTCTGTTTTAAAACTGTGTTGATTTTTTTTCTTTCGGTTCAATGATAGAATTTCGGTTTTTATTTTGTCATATTTCGTTTTACTTTCCAAAAAACGTATATTTTATTGAATCTTATTTTTTTTCGGTGCGGAGAAAAAGAGAATTTTCTCCGGGCAACTTCGCCTAATGTTCTAATTAATACTATGAAATTTTGGCTGACAACAGTGGGTATTTCCTTAGTTTTTTTTAAATAATAAATATATATATGTATATATATAAGATATTTTGTTTGTTTTCTTTTGTTTTTCCTTTCCAATTATTTGCCAGCCAAGAACATTTTCCATTAAAAGCTTAAATAATTTTGTTTACTTTCTTTTCCAGTGTAAAATCCAAGGAAAAGTGAGCGTATATAAGTGTTTTTTTTTTCTTTTGGTTTCTGAACATTGGTTCATCCAAAATGGACAATGCCTTGTGTATATGTATTTATATATATTAAAAACTTATTAAAAATCTAAAGTTATTTGCTTGTTAGAACTGGTTCATATCATGGTTTTCATTATAGAATATTAGTTTACCTGTTTAAGAAAAAAAAAATTAAGATTAAGAATCTTGACATTTTATATATTAATAAACTAAGGTAATTTAGATTTGGCTGTCTTAATTTATGATCGAGAATCAAGATGAACAACACTGATTGTAAATTTATAATGTAGGCAAATGAAGGAGAGGGAGCATTGCCCTTGGACACATTTACTCATGTTTTTAAACTCATGCAGAGAGGAAATCAAGCATTTAGAGAGAGGCGTTACGAGGAGGTGGCAATATTCTTGTGTTATTTTCTTATGCTTTCAATTTAATTGTTTTATTTTAGTTCCCTAGAAGCTAGAGTTTAGGGTAATATCTCCTATAATGTTTTATTTTTGTAATTATGGGAGTCTACTGGAGGAGCAACTACATGTTTTAAAAAATAGGTTTGACTTTTTAACATAATCCTTATGAAGCTGTGAAATATATGTTAGAGGATTTAAGGATCGTGATGGAAAATACTGAGCTAAATAGATAACTACACTACTACAGTCATCCACAATTATTTTGTGTTTTATAAGAAGTTGGTTGAGTTTTATAGGTTAAAACACTAAGTGAATTCAAAGAGTTGGTTATGTTATGTTTGGTAGAGATCAAATGTGGTTGCACATAGTAGAGATTCAACTTGAGAACATGGTCTCCGTGTAAGTGAGTAGATGTATAACCTTTAGCTTTTCTTTTACTTTTCTCGTCAAATGTATAGCTATTTTGAGTATGTTATGATTCTTTTTGAAGATACTTGTGCCTTATACTACTTGTTTGCTATGCTTGCAAGCTTAATTTTTCCAATAAAATAAAATAAAATGTGGATTGTTAGTGCTAAATTTTTTTAAATTGAGGAGACATCAAATATTGTGCTTTACAAATTTTTTGTAGAATGTTGGTTACGAATTCTTACTTTTTTGTGCTCATCGAACGTATTTCTTCTTCAGGCAATTAATTGTTACATAAAAGCTAATAGCATCAAACCATGCGATCCTATTATTCTCAGCAACCGATCTACTGCTTATATCAGGTTAAATGTTAGTCATTGATTGGCTCACCTCTTTTCTAGTGCCATTGATTATTTATCACTTGCTTTTCTAATCATATTTTAGAAAAGTTTTCTTTGCAGTTTCACTAATGATCCCTTCTCTGAAGCAGGTATAGTAAATATTTGATAGAAAGACCTCCATCAACTTCTGAAGATAGACCATTGAATGGGCTGGATCCTACAACACATGCTGAAGTAAGTCTATCTGGCTCATAGTTTAAGCAAAAGTTTCTCTTGCTTACAGTCTTAAAAAAATTGTTTCAGCTTGCCTTAAAGGATGCAGAGAAGCTGATCAACCTACGAAGTAATGCAGTTAAACCATACATGTTAAAGGCCAGTGCTCTCATTTTGGTAAGAATTTGACACCATTCCTTTACAATTCAAAATGGAGGTGTTTTAATCTGGTATTCTGGGCTCAACGTCTCATATTTGTTTTAGCTTCGAACTTGAGACCTCCCCCCCCCCAAACACTCACACTTCCCACTTACACACACAAACAAAGCCAAGCAGAGTTAATGAAATAACTATGTTTTCCAAAATGCCTAACAAATAAACAATAAGAAGATTAACACCTGCTTCTAGAATTAGGAAGCTTAAGTATGCCATTTTTTTTGGTCCCATGAAGCACTTCAAAATCCCAATGCTTCAGCATAATGGTTGTTTTTATGTCTGAAGAAGGGGTGTCACTTGTGTGTTAACAACATCATTGCTTCCCCCACCCCTAGTTGTTGATTTTTGACTCTTTCTTTCTTTCTCTCTCTCTTGTTTTTTTGGTTTGTTAATTTGACCTTCATTTCATGGCAGTTGGAGAGATATGAGATGGCCCGAGGTGTTCTTCTTTCTGGTCTTCAGGTGGATCCTTCTAGGTAATACCTGAAATCATAGCGATTCAGTCAATTACATGCTAATATATGTACTGAACCCCAAGGGGTGGCACAAGTGGTAAGGGCGAACTTGAGGATCTTACCCATCCCAGGTTCGATTCCCCACGAGCCAATACAAACCTTCTTGGGGCCACTAGGGCAGTCTCCGGTTGAAAGCGCCAGGGTCTCGAGGGATTAGTGGGGGTGGGGCCCCTGATACCCTCGGTTACCAAAAAAAAAAAAAAATTACATGCTAATATATGTACTGTAGCCTGCTAACTCCTACTCCTGTAAAATGTACCATTTTGTAATACTTGATGCTTTTCTTTGTGATTATATGTAGCATTTCCCTTCAGAGTTCTCTTCAGAATTTGGAGAATATACAAAGCAGTTTGATGGGTAATAGATACCACGGAAGGCCAGAACTCAGTGATGAATTTAATTGCTCATTATGCCTGAAGTTATTTTATGAACCTATCACAACTCCTTGTGGACATTCTTTCTGTCGCTCATGTCTGTTTCGGTCGATGGATCGTAGTGAGTATTTTAATGCATAATTGATCCTATTCTTTTTTAAAAAAAATACGATGTCCAATTTATTGTGCAGTTGATCCTATTTTTGGAAGATATGTTCAATTTATATTTACTTTCTAATCCTTGTTGCAAATGTTAGGTAATAAATGTCCATTGTGCCGGAAAGTTCTTTTCATTAGTCCAAGAACATGTTCTATCAGGTAAGTTTCTCACTTTTTTTTTTTTTAAATGTCAAAGGTCACATGTCCATGAGTGACCTCCTCCCAAATATATTGTGAGCCCTCGGTTATGGCGTAGGCAGACCGTGGTTACAAACACCAACAAAGTACTGTACAAAATTTATACAAAAACAAACAAGAACAAACAGAGAAAAAGCTATTTACATCACAGCCAAGGGAAGAAGAAAAAACACATTTTAATACATAAAACTCTCCCAATTTCTACTTAGGTCCAGAAAAGATATTCCTTCAAAATCCTTGGCTTTATAAACCCAGGTTGCCACCCAAAGTTTAATCTTTTCCCACAGATTGTCCACTGAATTTTCCTTATTTTCAAAGATTCTACTATTTCTTTTTTCAAGCCAGACTCCTCAAAAAACAGCAAGTAAGGCTGACATCCACACGACTGATGCTTTTTTGCCCCCATTTGGTTTGCACTCAAATAACTGAATACATGTCTGAGGCATACATCAATGAATTCCAAATTCGTGTAACAATCTAGACCTTAGTTTCCTGGTGAACCTGCACTCCATAAACAAATGGCTAATGCCTTCCCCGTCCTCCTTACAGCACACACACCAGCCAGGAGACAAGGATTGGTAAGGTTGTCTGTGTTGTACATTCCTGTGCACGTTCACCTTCTCCAATGCTAGAAGCCATCCAAACACTTTAATCTTGGAAGGGACAATACTCTTCCAGATAGATTTGGCCCATTCAGCTCTTTATCCTGTGAAACCATACTGCCAAAAGCTGAAATGCATGAAAAGATCTCACTTTGATCTGGTAGCCAAATCCTCCTTTCCTCCACAATGCCACAAAGAGTCAAGTGTTCTATCAGCTGTAAAAGTTCTATCAACTCAGCAGTTTCTGTCATTCAAATTCTTCCTGAAAGAAAAATCCCAGCATATGTCAGAGTTTGCTACCACCAACAATGCCACAAAATCCCAGCAATTTTGTACAGACCCCTCCTCCCCCTACCACCAACTCTGCAATACTTTTCTTTCTACCCAAGGAAACTGCTGCTAGATTAGGGAACAGTGATGTGAAAGGTCCATTTCCGATCCAAACATCCTCCCAAAATCTGAATCTATCCCCCCTACCTACCTTGAATTTTACTTGTGAGAGAAGCTCATCATACAAAGCAACTATTCCTTTCCATGGGTTCTAGTTGTCATCATAAGTTTCTCACTGTTGATAATTAATTGAGATACTTGTATCAGTTTTACCTTTCATGCATCAGTGAAGCTTCGTCCCTATGCTTTTGTTACAACCATGTGCTTGGTATGGGGCAACACATGTATGGGTTCCCTTTCACGAGTGAGATCATTTAGAATTATATAAAAACAGTGTAGGCTAATAATCATTTGATTGGTAGATAGACCAACATTGCTTAAATAATTCGTTTGACTCTGCAAGATCATAGGCTTAAACAGAGGTAACATAATGGTACTAACTTTTCAATCATCTTTATTTCCTTGGTGCCACTCTAATCATTCTCTAGTCAATGCTAATAATTCAAATAATCTGTTAAAATAAATTCTGAAAGTTGAATTTTGTCAATCATTTTGGTAGGGTATGAGTCTAATTTCTGAAGCTTCTTTCCTGTTTGTTGAATTGTAGAGTTTCGAGTTTTCATAGAATTTTTGCAAGAGCACAGCTTTATGGCATTGTTTTTGTTTTGGTTAGTGTTACACTTAACAGCATTATACAAAAGAATTTCCCAGAGGAATATGCTGCAAGAAAGTCAGATCATGAAAGTTTGACGAACTTTGGTGTCGATTTACTGCCTCTTTTTGTCATGGATGTTGTCATTCCATGTCAAAAATTTCCACTGCATATATTTGAACCTCGATATAGACTAATGGTGAGTTGGTTTAAGTATTACAGTGTTGAAATGTATTGCCAATATTTAATTGTTTGCAAAGTTTCTTATTTATAAATGTACATCATCAAGCTTTGAACTTGCATGTAATGTAAGTTTGACATTTTGTATATATTTTCAAGTCTATCAGATTATTGTGTATGTGTTTCTAAGTTATATTCGGTTTCTAGGTTTCAAATAATTATTTTAGAAAATTTGTAACCAAAAGGTGACTATGATAAGAGGAAATAGCTGAATAGTTATATAATACGAGTCAATTCTAAAGCCTGAAATTTATTTAACTTCTTTCTAAAGTTCTATTTTTTTCAGCAAATATGTACCTTATACAATATCCTTTAATTTATGTTTTTGCCAGAGTATATGTTATTGATATAAAGTTTCACTTGAAACACAGGTGAGAAGGATAATGGAAGGGAGTCGTCGGATGGGAATGGTGCGTTATTTTTACTGGTCCTTCTTCTTCTTCTTCTTCTTCATGTTCAAGTATATCAGAATTATCAAATCTGTTTATTGTCTTTGTGTAAATTCTGCAGGTTATTGTTGATCCTTCAACGAGTTCCTTAGCCGATTTTGCTTGTGAAGTTGAGATAACTGAGTAGGTCTTTAATTTTTGTTCTCACTCTCCAAGTAGCTTTCCTAGCTTTTCAGTTATTTACTCATTAACATTTCATTATATGTGACCTATTCCTTAAATTTTGCTTTTAATTTTGCACTTATCTTTTATCATACATGCAGGTGTGAACCACTTCCAGATGGGCGTTTCTACCTGGAGGTCAGACATAGTTTTTAATTTTGCATCTTTTATTTTGGTTGAGTGCATTATGGTTGATCAGAGTTTCTCTATAATTAACTGAAATTCTGAATTATTTTCCATTAAAAAAGAGAGAAAAAAAACCTAACAAAGACAGAACTTTTCTGGTGATATTTGCTAATACGTTTCCTTTTACTTTTGTATTCTATGCTGCCATAAAGATGAAAGGTAAACTTTTTAACATTTGTTTCCTCAGAAAAGGAAAACAGAGGTAAACTTGTACTGATTAATTTTTCACGGAAAGTAACCTAGATTTCATTGTAAACACAAAATCTCAGAGGTTGCTAACCCATTGTAAATTTGGTTCTTTGAACCAGTATGACAATGCAATGGATGAATATTGTTAATTCATTGACAAGGATTTTAGTTGACTTACTCATTTGGAATGTGGAAATAAAGTTTCCTTCTAATTGTGACACCATTTTCCAAGATAAACTGTTTGACTGTCCTTTTAGATCTCGTACTCCCTTATTCATTGTCTCATAAACTTATGATTCTGTTCATAACTTTTGTAAGATAATATTCATTTATTGAGCACTCTAGAGGAGTATCAATTGGTTGGGCCCATGATTTGCTCCTGTAAGGTCTGGTTTCGATCCCTAGTAGTTTTTTCCAAAAGATTGTAGGGTTCAGCTTCAGGGGATGACCAATAAATTCATAAATAAATGCTAATTGTTTTAATAAAACAAATACATAAAATTAATTGTTCAAATAGTCTTGTGAAACTTGAACTTGAAAAGGGAGGTTTGCAAAATTGCTTTCTTCCATGCCTACTCTTAAGCTGATGTTGTCATTAATGGCATTGCGCCATCAGTTCCATAGAAACTGTGGTCCGAGACTATCAATATTCTCTTGAAATAATCCATGCCAAGTAAATTTTGTTTATATTTTTTCCCCTCTATTGCCTTCCTCTTTATTCTAGTGTTTTGGTTCTATAATTGTATTTTCTTCTGTTAGCAGTTTCATCGAAATGGGCTCTTATATCCATGAAAACGTAGGATAGGCTCTCTTGTAAACAATAAATATTCCATTTTAGTAAATACTTTGTGAAATTGCATTTCATATCTTTCGAGCTGTTCATATGCGTTATTCCAGCAGTATAAAGTAAAAAATAAACAAAAAAAATTAATTTGTGAGTAATAAAGCAAGTCTGATGCAGATTGAAAGTCGCCGACGATTTCGAATAATCAGGGCTTGGGATCAAGATGGGTAAGTAATTTGAGTATTCTGAAGTGTCGAATATTCTATATGATTTCTTTTGCTACTCATTTGATATGCAGCTTCTTTTGTTATTTATTATCTCTCTGTGTATTACAGATATCGTGTTGCTGAGATCGAATGGATACAGGATAATATCCCACCAGAAGGGACGACAGAAAGAGAAGAAGTAAGTTTTGCTTCCCATTTGGTACTCAACACGTCACCAGAGGGATATATTTTTCACCCTACTTAGTGAGCTTTTGATCTGATTTTATACGTATCTGTTGCATCCTTATGGTCCAATTTTGATATGGTTACAGTTACTGGAGTTGACACGTAATGCAGGAGAGTACACTCGGTCATGGATGAGGAGGGCAAAACAGACAGCACAAGATGGTAATCCGTTACCTAGGAAACCGCTTGTCAAGTCCATTTTTTTCAATGAGAAACATTGACTAACATTTCATTTTTCAAGTTTGTGGTGTCATTAATGATGTTGCTACGTTTGTGATGGTAGCTTGTGCTAAAATGTTATAATTTTTTTCATCATGTCATGATTGAATTCATTTAAATCTTCCCTGCTCGTATAGTCTTGTACTAGTAAAGGTTTATCACTCTCTTAGTTCTTGTATTGCATTTTTTGTATATTATTAATGTTTCTGATGCAATTTATGTATAGATCAAAGAAAACTCGAGCAAATTCATAACCTGGAGACAATGATGCCCACAGTCCAAGATCCTGAGCGCTTCAGCTTCTGGGTAACTTTTCATTTTAATTAACATAGATTATGGAGAATGAATGGATACATCTTTTGTAACTAAAAAGTAACATATACCTGGCTGCAGCTTGTTACCCTATCAAATCTGAGGCCTCAAGAAAGATTGGAGCTACTGCGCATGAGAGATACAACAGAGGTAGTGAATCTTTGGTTGTGCACGTGAATTTCACGAGGATATTTTTTTCACTACTGTTCTTTATTTCAAATAATTGCTAGTTAGCTATGCTAATTAGAGAAAAAAGACCAGAAATATTCTGCGGCCAAATTCTAAAAGGTCTGTAGTATTCATGGAACATTTTGATGATCTTAGTCTTCCATTTCTCCATAGTATTAATGTTTGAATGACAAAGGAAAGAATTGGCTATCATCAATCTTAAATGAATATATATATATATATATATGTATATTTATATGTATGTCATTTTCCTTGCTGTGATATTTTGTGGTATATATATATATTTTCTATTTAATAATATGTATATTTTTCCCTTGCAGAGGATCAAGCGTGGGTTGATTTATCTCAATACCGAGCACGGCTGCCGAGTGCAATAGTAGAAATTATGGTGATTATAAATTAATTTCATTTATATATAACAAACAATCAAATATTCTCCATTTCAAAAAAAAAAAAAAAAAAATTCTTTGGTTCACGCTAATACGGTCGTGGATCTTTATTTTTTTTCCCTTTAATACGGGAAATTTTTTTTTCTCCTTTTGAGTGCATATGGGAATCATGTAATTCTGCCTTGACTTTTCTTGTTATACATGCATGATATTTATATGGACAGCTGAGCTGGGTACTATTAATCAACTCGTACGAGAGTCGAGAGAAAAGAGTTACTTATCAAAAATATTTTTCTTATTCTTGTTTTGAAGTTAAATAATGAATACTGGTCACATCTTTATCCCAGGAACAATCAAAACGTGGAGTCTTTTTTACCCTTTTTTTTTCAACTAAAAAAAATCAAATTACCCGCGCACGTGGCTCTTAAAAGTTTTGACAAGGGTTTCTCTCCATCTCATATTACATAAATTATGGATGTAATAGAGAAGAGTTTTTTTTTACTAGAAATGTGTCGTGTGACTGACTACCGTTGAAAGTATAATAACGTATGATAACTCTTGCACTGATTTTTCAAGAGAGATTGTTATCTATTCCTCCAGCAGTTTCTATACAATCTATATATATATATATAAATAAAGGAGAGCTTCAAGGAGATTATGTGGCACTCTAAAATCTTTTCAAATTATTTTTTCTATTTTCTCATTTAATCTAATTTTTTGTTCATTTTCTATTTTCTAAAATATCTTAACAATTGAAAATCTATATATATATATATATATATAATTGAGAGCTTCAAGGATATTATGTGACACTCTAAAATCTCTTCAAATCACTCTTTTTATTTTCTCATTTAATCTAATTTTTTTATTCATTTTCTATTTTCTAAAATATCTTAACAATTGAAAATATCAATATATATACATATTAATTTGATTAAAAATTTATTTAGTTAAATATCTTAACTACTTATTTATTGAAAAATACTAAAAAAATTAATTAAAAAGTATGTAATAATTTTCAATTATCTATATATCTATTTTTCTTATTATATTATAATTATGTTTTTTTATTCCAAAGTGAATAGTTTTACAAAATATTTATATCTATATCTATATATAAATGAGAAGGTGACAACCTATATTTTTTATAATCTATTTTTACTATTTTTTTCTGTTAACCAAATTATAATACACATACTTATAAATACATTGATTCTAATATAGTCATACGTAAGAGTAGTTATCCAATAATAATAGCATGAAAGAGTTGTCAATGAGAATGGTCACATATGGTTTAACTAAACAGTTATCACAATTAGATTTTATTATATTATTATATCATTTTATAATTAACATTTTACAATCTAAAGTATCTAATTTTTTATTTTCTTTAATATTTTATTAATTTTTTCAGTTTTAACCCATAAATCGTTACAAAATAATATGTTACTTTTGCAGGCAGTTCTCTTCCTTAGAAAGAGAACTATCTTGATATTGGTAAGAACATATAATACCTGAATATTAATGAGAATTAAAATTTATTATCGAGTGTTGAATCGCTTGATGCTGTCATTTTTATTTAAAATTCTAATTATTATTATTTTCACTAAAGAAAGTAAACTCTGAGTATATCGATTTACACTGTATATATGAATTTTAAAGAACCCACGTACCAAATTTTCAATTTTTCTTTTCGCTATGTAATTTAGTAAATATTAAATCTATATATTTATATCTATATATAAATGAGAGTTTCGAGGAGATTACGTGAGACTCTAAAATTTATTCAAAGCACTCTTTTTATTTTCTCATTTAATCTAATTTTTATTCATTTTCTATTTTCTAAAATATCTTAACAATTAAAAATATTAATATATATATACATATTAATTTAATTAAAAATTTAATTTGCTTAAATATCTTAACTACTTAATCATTGGAAAATACAAAAAAAAATTAATTAAAAATTACATAATAGTTTTCGGTTCTCTATATATCTATTTTTCTGATTATATTATAATTATGTTTTTTATTCAAAAGTGAATAGTTTTACAAAATATTATAATTATTATCATCAATCATCAATATTTATAATTGTATTTTTCTCTTATTTGATATTGTTGACGCCGTTTTTCGTCAACAGTGAAAGGAGAGCACGTAAACAATAACTGATAATGGTCAATTAAAATATGACAATACAAACACACGATTTTTACGTGGTTCAGCAGTTAAATCTGCCTAATCCACGAGTCTCTGTTATTAAACTCAAGATTATCTGTGAAAATTCTTAAGCATGAATTCTTCAGAGTTTTCTCTCAAGGTTCAGAATTTTGATCCCTTACAATGGCGCATGACCTCTCTATTTATAGAGAAGGCTGCGGAATACTATCCCACATATTTTGGGTAGTTACTCTTTTTGTGTAAATAAAATAAATGGCTTTTGTTACACCCAGATTTTGAGCTATGCAAAATATGACCTCGAAAGTTGGAATTCGCAGGTAAGTAGACTCATAAGGTTGGAAACATGCTCCAGGATTGCATGTCGAGCCTGCAGGACATAGACAACCTCGAGTATGGTGACCTCGAAGTATTCATGATCTCGAAAGATAGCTCCGAGGAAGCATTCATCTCCAGGGATGACCTCGGGTCAAGGGTCCCGAGCTTGACGCACATACGATCTCGAAAGCCATGTGACCTCGGAAGATGTCTCCAGCTCGAAAGGTGACGGGAAACCTGGGAGGCTAAAGCCTTAGAGATACATGATAACCACCTTGAATATCTACAAGTGTTATAAATATGAGATGTAATCCTCATTTATTATTGTAAATCCCCTAGAATCATGAGATATTATTTGGTCAGTTATACGTCCCCTGGTCTTCAGGGGACGTTTCCTTTTATATCTGATTATAGGCATTTAAAGCCATTAATTTTATTTATACAAAAAGAGTAACTACCCAAAATATGTGGGATAGTATTCTTTAGCCTTCTCTATAAATAGAGAGGCCATGCACCATTGTAAAGGACCGAAATTCTGATCCTTGAGAGAAAACTCTGGAGAATTCATTCTTGAAGAATTCCTAGAGATAATCTTGAGTTTAATAACAAAGACTCGTGGACTAGGCAGATTTAACTGCTGAACCACGTAAAAATCGTGTGTTTACATTGTTTTATTTCAATTGGCCATTTTCAGTTATTGTTTACGTGCTCTTCTTTCACTGTTGACGAAAAACGGTGTCAACAGTTTGGTGCTTTCATTGAGAGCCTTAAGCATTCATCCCTGAGAAAATCATGGCCACAAACAATCAGAACACCCCTGAAGAAAATTACCCAAGACGTCCTGGAAAACAACCAATGGAGAACCCGGACGTTGAGGAGAGGAGTGGGTCTTCTGATTCCCGGGGACCACCGCCTCCACCAAGGGATGAGGATATGTACTACAATCCTGAGCATTACGTTCCTATTGTAGAACTGGAAAAACAGCAGTTGAAATAGCTATTGGCAGAGGCCAACAAACGGAATGAGGAGTTGACTAGGATAGCCGCAGAGGCGCAGGTGGCTCAGCCCCCGCCTCCGCGCGAAAACCAAGTCCCTCCTCCAAGGGACGTGCATGTTCCTCCCCGGAGGCCCCGTGGGCGTCCGCGAAAGGATGCTGCCACAAGAAGGCCGACTCAACCTTTGACGCCAGCAGAGCCATCTGCTCCTCCTAGGCCCCAGAGGAGTACTCGAGCTCGGGTCCCGCCTAACCCGCCTGTGGAAGTGCCTGCGGGAACTGAGAATAACCGAACCCCTGCAGAGGCTCGGACTCAGGTACCTGGGAGCGCACCGAACGCGACTGACCCATCTCGGGCAAATTCTGGACCCTCTAGGCCGCGACAAGGGTGGCAGCCACCGTCGCCTATACGGTTCCCTCCGTCACCCATAAGATATCCTTCGCCACCCCGCAGAAACGCTCAACCTGTTCGAGATCAGGATCAAGGGCGTGCAGGGGATGGACAAGAGACTTTCCAGGAGCGGAGAGGCGCTCCACCTGAGAGAAGTCAGACGTCTCGGTCTCGCACCGCGGAGATGAGGCGACGTGGAAAGAATCCATCGCGAAACAACCGAGCAATGAGTCTCACCAGTGACGAATCCGGAGAGACCAGGTCCGTCAGCAAACATGACCGAGGTCGTAAGAATACTGGAAGTCGCAAGAAACGTCCCGACCTGCACAATCATCTGAATCAGAGTCGGGGGAATGGAAATCAAACAAATCCGGACCTGAGGGATCGCTTGAATAGGCGTAGAGATCCCTCGCGGAGACGCGAGCCTGGAATCACGACCAATGACAGTCAATTCCAGACAGCACCTCCTACTGACCCAGTCCAAGAAAGAATCGGTCAGCTCGAAAGAGCCTTTAGGCTTTTGAAGAATGAACGAGGATTGAGTCGATATGAGGACTCAGATGAGGAGCTCGAACCGTTTGCTCCCCATATTTCTGACACTTAATTTCCTCAAGGGTTTCGGATTCCTCATGTCCCAACGTTTGAAGGAAAGACCTATCCATGTAGTCACCTGAGCACGTTCAACACTATCATGAGAGCCAGTAACGTGGGTTATGAGCTCAGGTGCATGTTGTTTCCAACATCATTGGCAGGACCCGCCAAAAGTTGGTTTGAAAAGTACAAGAGACACTCAATAACCTCATGGGAGCAGTTGTCTAAAGACTTTAAGAAGCAGTTCAGAGCAATGGTAGGGGTCAGACCAGAAGCATCCACCTTAACTAACGTCCGGCAGCAACCGGGTGAAACATTGAAGAGTTACTTAACAAGATTCAATCTGGAAGTAGCCCGAGCTCAGGATGTGGATGACAGTGGACACCTAATGGCAATTCGAGCTGGTGTATTACCAGGAAGTGCCCTTTGGGACGACATGCAAGGGAAACCGGTAAGGTCAATAACCGAGTTTAACAGACGAGCGCAGAGGTTTGTCAATGTAGAGGAAGCGAGGTCGACGCTCAAAGCGACCTCCCAGTCTGAAACTACAACGATAAACATCAACTCTGCCTCAACCTCGGCAGACCCAGCGGCGCCAAAGCCTGCCTCGGAGAACCCATCCAAGAGGAAAAAGAACGAAGGAAGTAATCCCGAAGCTGAGGGAGGAAAGAAAAAGAAAGGAGAGAGGTATTTCTCCGTGTATAAAGTGCACACCGAGCTCAACGAGTCTCGGGAAAACATATACCTGGCTAATGAAAACCAGGTCCCCTTCAGGCGTCCGGACCCAATGAGAAATCAAAAATCCAAGAGGGATTCCAGTAAGTATTGCCGGTTCCACAGAGACACCGGGCACACAACTGATGAATGTCGACAACTGAAGGACGAGATCGAAGGGTTAATCTCGAGAGGTTACTTCCGGCAGTATGTAAAAAACCAGAATACTGGTCAGACGGCCGCAAGCCAGAGAGTAGCCGCGCCTCCGACGACACAAAATAATAACTCCCGATCTCGGGAAGAGGACAGCCCCCCCCGATAGATGGAGAGGACGTAATAACCATCTCGGGAGGGCCTCATCTCACAGGAGGGGGCAGGAATGCCCAAAAAAGATATGTTAACGAGCTTAAGACAGGGGACGGGTCTCCTTATGAACCCGAACCTAGGGCACCTAAAAGCCAGAGGATTGAATCACAACCCATAACCTTCACTGAGGAGGACGCCTCCCATGTTTAGTTCCCACATCATGATCCGCTGGTTATTACTCTTCAGCTCGCCAACAAAAGAGTCCACCGAGTTCTCATAGATAATGGGAGCTCAGTCAACATCCTTTACAAAGCGATCCTCAAGAAAATGGGACTCTCCCTTCGCAACCTGAAGGCATGTGCAACTACTTTGTACGGCTTTTCAGGAGAAGGAACTGCCTGCATGGGATCCATTGAGCTCCCCGTGACCTTGGGAGACTATCCAGTCTCGGTGACCAAGATAATGGAGTTCGTGGTGGTAGACTTGCCATCTGCCTACAATGTGCTGCTCGGGAGACCCGCCCTGGTCGGGCTGGGGGCAGTTTCATCAGTAAGGCATCTGGCCCTTAAGTTCCCGACCCCTAGCGGAGTCGGGACATTAAAAGGGGACCAATTGGCAGGGAGAGAGTGCTATAGCATCTCTTTGAGAAAGAAGCAAACGAGCACTCAGGCACTCGTTATCATACAAAATAAAGATGGAACGGTCTTAGAAATCGACGAGGAGATTGATCCGAGGATTGAGGAGAAATTTGACCTCGAACCTCTAGAGGAGCTCGAAGAAATTCAGCTCGAGGAAGCTGAACCCTTGAGAAAGGTGAAGGTCGGGAAACACCTCCCAGATGAGACAAAATAGCAATTAATTTGCTTTCTGAAGAAAAACCAGGATGTCTTCGCATGGTCGCATTCCGACATGGTGGGGATAAGCCCGAATGTAGCAAGCCATGCTCTAAACATAGACAAAATTTTTCCCCCAAAGCAACAAAAGCAAAGGCAGCTGGACGAAAACAGGAAGAAAGCACTGAAGGAGGAGGTTGACAGGTTAAAGGCAAACCATTTCATTAGGGACGCCTTTTACCCTGACTGGGTAGCCAATCCGGTGTTGGTCCCAAATCCCAATGGGATGTGGAGAACCTGTATTGACTACTCAGATCTCAACAAAGCTTGCCCAAAAGATTGTTTTCCGTTACCAAGGATTGACCAGCTCGTGGATGCCACAGCGGGGCATGGCCTGATGTCGTTCATGGATGCCTATTCTCGATATAACCAGATTCCCATGCACGCCCCAGACCAAGAACATACGAGCTTCATCACGGATAAAGGGCTATATTGTTATAATGTCATGCCATTCGGGCTCAAGAATGCTGGAGCCACATACCAGCGGCTCGTAAATATGATGTTTTCGGAACAAATTGGGAACAACATGGAGGTTTATGTTGATGACATGCTTGTAAAGTCTCAACTCAACAAGAACCATGTTGATGACCTCAAAGAGTGCTTCGGCGTGCTCAGGAAGTATAACATGAAGCTAAATCCTCAGAAGTGCACTTTTGGGGTATCTTCAGGAAAATTTCTGGGCTTTATTGTGAACTCCCGTGGAATCGAGGCTAATCCCGACAAGATCAAGGCCCTGATCGACATGCCCTCGCCTCGAAGGCACAAGGATGTCCAAAGTCTGACTGGCAGGATGGCGGCCCTAAGCAGATTCATCTCGAAGTCTACAGATCGTGGTCTTCCATTTTTCAACTTACTGAGAGGAGGTAAAAAATTTGAATGGACAGAAGAGTGCGAGCTGGCCTTTCAGGAGCTCAAAAAGCACCTAGCGGAACTGCCCATCCTATCAAAACCTGAAACGGGAGAAGTATTGTACCTATACCTCTCAACCACCGAACACGCGATAAGCGCAGTGCTCATTCGAGAAGAAGAGAGGGTGCATAGACCCGTTTACTACATCAGTAAAAGATTGCTGGGGGCAGAGTCAAGGTATCCACTGATGGAGAAACTCGCGCTCAGTTTAGTTCATTCATCCCGTAAACTCTGCCCTTACTTTCTGGCACATCCCATTCATGTACTGACTGATCAGCCACTTAGGCAAGTCCTATCCAAACCAGAGGCTTTAGGTCGACTTCTTAAATGGGCTGTTGAGCTCGGACAGTTCGAGATCACCTACCACCCGAGGACGACCATTAAGGCACAGGCACTGGCGAACTTTATAGTGGAATGTACTGGAATAGCCGACGACGAGGTAATAACCACGGCCCATGAGCTATGGAAACTTTACGTCGACGACTCGTCAAATGAAAACGGAGCAGGGGCAGGGGTTATTCTGATCACCCCCGCAGGGAGTAAATTTCACTCCGCTTTAAGATTTGGCTTTAAAGCATCGAATAATGAGGCCGAGTACGAGGCCCTACTCGCGGGACTACGAATAGCAAAGGAGCTCAAGGCTAAAGCTATACATTGCTACAGTGACTCCTAACTCGTGGTTAATCAAATCTTGGGAGAATATCAGGCTCGAGGCACAAGAATGGCAGCTTACCTGGAGAAGGCAAAATCTGCATTAGAGTATTTTGAGTTTTATACAATCGAACAAGTCCCCCGAGAACGGAACTCAAATCCAGATGCCTTAGCTCGACTCACCACATCCACCGAAAATGAAGAGCTGAATGTTGTACCCATAGAACACCTATCATCACCTAGCATAATCGAGCCAGAAGAGGATGATGTGTGTATGATCGAGACAGAGCCGACTTGGATGACCCCGATAGTTGATTATCTCGAAAATGGAGTTCTTCCAAAACATCGGAACCAAGCTCGAAAGTTGATGTACCAACTTCCCCATTACACAATTTTGGATGGAAGGCTGTACCGAAGGGGATATTCCATGCCGTTACTCAGGTGCGTAACCCCTCCCGAGGCTAAGAAAATCATCGAAGAAATTCATGAAGGGTTCTGCGGAGATCACACTGGGGGGCACAGCCTGTCCAAGAAGATCATACGCCAGGGATATTTCTGGCCAACCATTAAAGCAGATTCTTTCGAGTATGTGAAGAAATGCGACAAATGCCAGAGATTCGCCACGATACCCCGAGCTCCACCAAGCGAGCTGACCATGTTGACATCCCCATGGCCTTTTGCAGTATGGGGCATCGACCTCATAGGCTCTCTCCCGACTGGCAAAGGCGGAGTAAAATATGTTGTAGTCATCGTGGATTACTTCACAAAATGGACGGAGGCCGAACCATTGGCAACTATAACTTCAAAGAAAATCCTTGATTTCATTGTAAAGAGCATCGTGTGCCGATATGGAGTACCGAGGAAGATCGTATCCGACAACGGAACTCAGTTCGATTGCGACCTATTCACCAATTTTTGTGAGAAGAACGGTATAATAAAGAGTTTTTCATCAGTGGCCCACCCTCAAGCGAATGGCCAGGTCGAATCTGTAAACAAAACTCTCAAGAGTTCACTAAAGAAAAAGTTGGAGGAAGCGAAGGGACGGTGGCCCGAAGAATTGCCCCAAGTCCTTTGGGGATACAGGACAACGGCTCGAACCTCGACAGGACATACCCCGTTTTCTCTAGCATACGGCTGCGAGGCAATGTTACCCATAGAAGTCGAAATCCCAACGATCCGAACTCATACCTACGACCAAAGTTCAAACCATACTCAGCTCGAGGAAACCTTAGACTTGATCGAAGAAAAAAGAGAAGAGGCCCAGCTGAGAAATGCTGCCTACCAGCAACGAACTACCAGATATTTCAACAAGAGGGTTTGAGATCGAAAATTCGGAATGGGAGATCTGGTGTTAAGACGCGTATTCTTGGCTACTCGAGATCCGGCAGCTGGAGCGCTCGGGCCGAACTGGGAAGGACCATACCAGATAGAGTCAGTCATCCGACCTGGTGTGTACAAACTTGCAAGATTGGACGGGAGCCTAGTACCGCGAGCATGGAATGGCGAACACCTTAGACCTTACTATCAGTAGTATAGGAAAAGTGTTGCCTATAACCATGAGTTTCTATTTGTATTAGCTTATTTTTTTTTGAAGGTCATCAAATAAAAGTTCCATTTCGTTCAAATATGTTATTTCTTTTCATTTTTGCAATCTCTCTTAATTTAATAACCTATGGTCACACTCATAGGATATTAAGGGGGCATCATTGGTACATATACCATCAGCTTAAAAAATAAAATAACATATGCAAAAAAAATATATATATATATAAAGTATTTGGATATAACCAAATACGCGAGCTTAGATAGTTCAGACATAACCGAACTACCAAAAACCTAAAACGTTTGGAGTTAACCAGATGTGCAAACTTAAACAGGTTTGGAACAAACCAGCCAAAAAATTAATCGACGATAAGTAGGAACCTAAACCTATTGCGAAACAAGTCGAGATCGAGGCGGGAATATCTTAAAAGAAAAATAGTTTCAAACTCTTAACCTCGGAGCAAAAACTGAGGATGAGTAAAAGTGACTAAACAAAAAAGATATAACCAAATCATTTACATTACATACCATATAAGTACTTTTGGGTTCATGGTTAAAGTAATACCCGACTTTGAAAAATAACGAGGTCCGAAGCGGATAATTTGAACAAACTATGCATGAATGCATTGAGCTTCGAACCTAAATCCACGATATGTTTGTATGAATAAATAAACATAAATGATTCATCCATAAAAAATGTGTAAAATATTTCGAGCCAAGAAATGTAAAGCACATGTAAGTAATATTTAAAGAAATTGTATCAGCCCCATGGGCATAAATTAAGATAGTTACAAAATAGGGGGACGCAGCCCCAATAAATGATTTCCCCGAGATCAGATTTAAGGAAGAGGAGTCTCCTTGGCCTTCTCAGCATCAGTAGTACCGGACCCTCCAGGACGAATAGCATGGCTATCCTTCTAAGCCGCCTCTCGAGCAGCTTCACTTGCCTCAAGACGGGCATTCCACCGCTCAACATATGTGGCCTCGAGAGGGCCCAGGAAGCTGGTATCGAGGTCGGCATTATCAGCCCAAAGTTTGTACATGGCTTGGTCGACCGCTTTCTCCTTCTGCTCCTTATACTCGTCCAGGAGGCGGGCCTTCTTGCTCTCCATGAAGTCAAAGGTGGCAGATTTCTCCTCTTCGAGCTTGGCATTGGCCTTCTCAAGACAAGTCTTCGCCTGCTCCAGCTCGGCATTTGATTTCTCCAGCTCCTCGAGACGGGTCTTCATTTTTTCAAGTTTAGACTTCGAATCTTTGAGCTCGTCAGCCATCTTAAGCTCGAGATCCTTCGACTTCTGGGCCAGGGACATGCTCGTTTGCACCTCGTTGGTCAGTTTATAGTTGAGCTGTGCTGAAACGACAAGGGCCTGAAACACAAAGAACGAATCAGAATTGCGAACTGAGGCACAAATATTTAAAATAGAGTTACGAAGGCTACCGCGGCGGTGAGTTCGATACTCTTATCATAAAGAGTATTGCAGTCCGAGGCCTTGTGCACGAGGTCCCAGTGGTCGGCGCCGAAGCCAGAAAAGCTTTGACCCACTCGAGAAAGGACATCCGAGCTGAGCACAGCCCCTTCTGTCCCAGCGGCGCCATCAAGCACGAACTCCTCAATATGAGTTCGGGCCGTTGGCAGCTGAACCTTGGAGATAGAGGGTTTCTTCGGGGGCCGAACAACTGCTATTTGAGTTTCGGTCGGAGGTAGCGAGATGGGCACGGTCGAGCCAGACGCATCAACCTGGACAATCGGTTCCTTGGCTGTGCTCGCAGTAGTCTGGGCCGTGGGGGTCGTCTCGTGGCGTCTGGGTACCTTGGATGGTCGGTCAGACCTCCGTGGTATTCTCGAACGTTTGCTCTTCTGGGCGCCAGCTCCCCCATCGCTAAAGAGCACAGCGTCGAGGTCGGGATTCATGGCACCTGCGCAGTTCCAATAAGTTAGACAATGATAATAAGTTTGCAAAGAGAGGGAAACCAGGTAAAGAAAAAACCTAACTGGAACTCTCCCCCGAGCTCGAACTTGGGGACCATGAAATTCCCCCGTCTTCGGAGGAGGCGGGGGGAGTGCCTTCTCTATATGTGGGCGATAACCTCGAAAGGTCCCTATAATCGTTGGTCCCATACTGAACGGCTATCCCGTTCCACATCTCGTCCGAGGTATACATGGTGTCGTATTTCCCGAGCCCACTATCAAACCTATGGACGCAATCATCTACCCAACTCCATATGTAGAAGTGGTATCTATCCTGTGGACACGAGACTAACCTATTGGGCCTGTGTTCTAGTAAGGTCGGGGACCACATTCTCGAGGTAGGAAGGACTTTACCTTCATCTGAATCCGAGCTCGAGGCTTCATCATTAGCCTCATTCCCAGACAGCGGGCTCCTTGGGCGAACTGGAAGAGGTGGCCTCGTTTCTCTCCTCTGAGGAAGGGCGCCTGTGGGCAGGGGCACCCGCTCCCAGTGTTCATATTTTACATTGGACCAGTCAAAGGTGGACTGGCCCTCCTCCAAAAGTTCGCACTTTCGGAGTTTGTCCTCGTGTAAAAGGTATAGGAGAGACCTCCTGCCACGGGGGAGTTGGAGCAGGGTCTCTCTGTGCTCCTTCATTGTATCGTTAGGAGTGGGACGCTGAAAATTGGCTGAAAGACAACATATTTCTATTAAGTATGGATCTAAGAGCTAAGGTCACGAGCACAGAAATAAAGATAACAAGAATACTTACGAATCCGCCTGAACGAGTAGTGTCGAGACGGGGACAAACCGTCTGTCCAGAAGAAGGCCCTTTTGAAATCGGGCGGATGATTGGGAAGATCTTCAAAGACCTTCTTCTCCTTGGGATAGCTCGAGAGGTAATAAAAGCCATCCCCTCCCCGAGCTCGGGAGGGGTTACTTTTTAGACAAAAGAGATACAAGATCTCTTGAGGCGAAGGTCCTATCCACCCCATCTCGTGGTACAAGGACCTCAGGGCAGACAGTACCCTGTAAGAGTTGGTGTTGAGTTGGAACGGAGCCAACCCAACAAAATCCGTGAAGTCCTTGAAGAAAGACTTCAAGGGCAACAGAGCTCTTGCCCTCATATGTTCCTGGCTCCAGGCCGCGTATTTCACACTGGCGTCGCGGCCCCCAGGGGCGAAGCAGCTTCGTTCATGGTTGGCCGGAGGTCGACACTTCAAGGAGCCTGATAGGCTAAGGCCGTGGAAAGCCAGGATGTCACTTATCTGGCTAGTTGTGGTAACTGAGCTCCAGTAGTGCTCGGCCTCAAATATTTCTCTCCCTGGCTGCGAGGAGGAAGGTTCCCCCATTAGTGAAAATTTGAGCTCTCCGGGGTGGTATGCGACAGTAACCTTTAAAGCAGGATCGAGAGGAATCGGCCTAGGACCTGAATTGGATTCCGGATAGATGGCCTCCCGAAGAACTCTCCTCTTCCCCTCTATGACTTCGTCTATCTGAAGGCGGTAGTGAGCTCGAATGTCCTCTTGCTTGCGTGCAAGCTCGTATTCTCTTATTCGACGTTGATTCCGGGCGAACAACGATTCTGGGCTCGGAGATTTTGGCTCGTAAGGGATTGCCAGCAATGACCCCCATCGTCTTTCCAGATTCTGTGACATCTAGCGAGAAAGAAAAAATGGTGAGGGCCATGCATGCAAGAGTTGCGAGCTCGAAGTTGCGAGCTCGGGGGTTTAGGAGCGAAATAAGCTAAGTATTAAGACCCTTATTGAAGAGTCAGGGTGTGCGTTCCACGAAAAAGTAAGGAGCGTAGATAATTTTGAAAATCCCAAAAATCAAGGGAAAGGAGAGTGGCGGTTAACCAGGAAAGGCAGGCTTGGGTTTCGTGCATTTATCAAGGCCCATGTTTTTTACCCGAAAACTTAGTGTACAAGAAACGTCGCCTAATTTTTTTTTCAAAACCCAGAAAATTGGAACCTCACTCAAATATGAAAACTGGGTATAAGCCAGTGATGTAAATCCAGTACGGAAGTCTAAAAAGCATAAGAGTCTATCGGATCAAAACCTCCTATCGTATTATGCTAAGGATGTAAACTAGTATGTAAACTAGCATAAACACATACACAGCAAGAACAACATGAATGAAAACTGACAAAATGGAAAACAAAGATTGCTTACTTACACAATAATGGCGATTGCAGAGAGATTGTCGATTGAAGAAGAGGTTGCAAATAAGAACTCACTGACTCGAACAGACCAGGATTTCTTTGTTTCTTTGGCCGAGAAAACATGCACAGAATAGAAACGTTATGAGGAGGTCTCTGTTTTCTTTTTTCTTTTCTTGCTTTTGGTAAACGAAGGTAAAAATGAAGACGAAGAGTAGGGTCTTGTATATATAGGTGGGAAAAAAGAATTAATCTGGAACGTTGAACAAAATCCTTGCAAAATCCAATGGTCAGGGATCAATGACAAGATAGCGCCAAAAAGGTGTCAGACGGACGATCGTGAGCGTGTTTCCAAGGTACTCAAGTACCAAAAATGAGCAATACCCAATTGACGCGTGTCCATTTTCAAGAGTGTATGACGGTACAGTTCTCAAAGAAAGTAGTTCAAAAGTTTCCTTCTCTTAGGATTCGAACAAATACTTTTGAGGGGGCAAGATGTTACACCCAGATTTCGAGCTATGCAAAATATGACCTCGAAGGTTGGAATTCGCAAGTAAGTAGACTCATAAGGTTGGAAACATGCTCCAGGATTGCATGTCGAGCCTGCAGGACATAGACAACCTCGAGTATGGTGACCTCGAAGTATTCATGATCTCGAAAGATAGCTCCGGGGAAGCATTCATCTCCAGGGATGACCTCGGGTCAAGGGTCTCGAGCTCGACGTACATACGATCTCGAAAGCCATGTGACCTCGGAAGACGTCTCCAGCTCGAAAGGTGACGGGAAACCTGGGAGGCTAAAGCCTTAGAGATACGTGATAACCACCCTGAATATCTACAAGTGTTATAAATATGAGATGTAATCCTCATTTATTATTGTAAATCCCCTAGAATCATGGGATATTATTTGGTCAGTTATACGTCCCCTGGTCTTCAGGGGACGTTTCCTTTTATATCTGATTATAGGCATTTAAAGCCATTAATTTTATTTATACAAAAAGAGTAACTACCCAAAATATGTGGGATAGTATTCTTTAGCCTTCTCTATAAATAGAGAGGCCATGCACCATTGTAAAGACCGAAATTCTGATCCTTGAGAGAAAACTCTGGAGAATTCATTCTTGAAGAATTCCTAGAGATAATCTTGAGTTTAATAACAAAGACTCGTGGACTAGGCAGATTTAACTGCTGAACCACGTAAAAATCGTGTGTTTACATTGTTTTATTTCAATTGGCCATTTTCAGTTATTGTTTACGTGCTCTTCTTTCACTGTTGACGAAAAACGGCGTCAACAGCTTTAAATGCCTATAATCAAATATAAAAGGAAACGTCCCCTGAAGACCAGGGGACGTATAACTGACCAAATAATATCCCACGATTCTAGGGGATTTACAGTAATAAATGAGGATTACATCTCGCATGGACAACACTTATAGATATTCAAGGTTTTTATCATATATCTCCAAGGCCTTAGCTTCCCAGGTTTCTCGTAAGCTTTCGAGCTAGAGACATCTCCCGAGGTCACATGGCTTTCGAGATCGTATGTGCGTCGAGCTCGGAACCCCTGATCTGAGGTCATCCCTAAGGATGGATGCGTCTCCGGAGCTACCTTTCGAGATCATGAACACTTCGAGGTCACCATATTCGAGGTCGTCTATGTCTTGCAGGCTCGATAGTCAGTCCTGGAGCATACTCTAAACCTTATGAGTCCAATTGTTTGTGAATCCAACTCTCGAGGTCACATTTAACATGGCTCGAAAACTGGGTACAACATCTTGCCCCCTCAAAAGTATTTGTTCGAATCCTAAGAGAAGGAAACTTTTGAACTACTTTCCTCGAGAACCATACCGTCATACGCTTTTTGAAAATGGACACGCGTCAGCCAGGTATTGCTCATTTTTGGTACTTGAGTACCTTGGAAACATGCCCACGATCATCCGTCTGCCACCTTTTTGGCACCATCTTGTCATTGATCCCCATCCGTTGGATCTAGCAAGGATTTCATTCAACGCCCCGGATTAATCCCCCTTTTTCCATATATATATATACGAGACCCCACTCTTCATCTTCTTTTTTATCTTCGTTCACCAAAAGCAAGAAAAGAAGAAAAAACGAAACCAGAGGCCTTCCTATAAAGTTTCTATTCTGTGCATGTTTTCTCAGCCAAAGAAACAAAGAAACCCTGGTTTGTTCGAGTCCGTGAGTTCTTATTTGCAACCTCTCCTTCGATCGACAATCTCTCTGCAATCGCCATTATTGTGTAAGTATGCAATCTTTGTTTTTCATTTTGTCAGTTTTTTTTCATGCTGTTCTTGCTGTGTCTGTGTATGTACTAGTTTACATTCTTAGCATAATACGATAGGAGATTTCTATCCGATAGGCTCTTGTGCTTTTTTAGACTCCCAACATAGAATTTACATCACTGGTTCATATCTAGTTTTGATGTTTGAACAAGATTCCTGTTTTCTGGGTTTTAAAATTTTAAGAGACGTTTCTTGTACACCAAGATTTCGGGTAAAAAACATTGGCCTTGACAAATGCACGAAACCCAAGGCTGCCTTTCCTGGTTAACCGCCACTCTTTTTTCCCTTGATTTTAGGGATTTTCAAAAAATTATCCACTCTCCTTCCTTTCTCGTGGAACGCACGTCCTGACTCTTTAATAAGGGCCTTAATATATAGCTTGTTTTGTTCCTAAACCCCGAGCTCAGAACTTCGAGCTCGCAACTCTTGCATGCATGGCCTTCACCATTTTTTATTTCTCGCTAGATGTCACAGAATATGGAAAGACGGCGGGGGTCGTTGCTGGCAATCCCTTACGAGCCAAAAACTCCGAGCCCAGAATCACTGTTCGCCCGGAATCAACGTCGGATAACGGAATACGAGCTTGCGCACGAGCAGGAGGACATTCGAGCTCATTACCGCCGCCAGATAGACGAGGTCATAGAGGGGAAGAGGAGAGTTCTTCGGGAGGCCCTCTATCCGGAATCCAATTCAGGACCTAGGCCGATTCCCTTCGATCCTGCACTAAAGGTCACTGTCGCATACCATCCAAGAGAGCTCCAATTTTCACTAATGGGGGAACCTTCTTCCTCGCAGCCGAGGAGAGAAATGTTTGAGGCCGAGCACTATTGGAGCTCGGTTACCACAACTAGTCAGATAACTGAAATCCTGGCTTTCCACGGCCTCAGCCTGTCAGGCTCCTTGAAGTGTCGAGCTCCGGCCGACCATGAACGAAGCTGTTTCGCCCCTGGGGGCCATGACGCTAGGTTGAAGTACGCGGCGTGGAGCCAGGAACACATGAGGGCGGGAGCACTGTTGCCCTTGAAGTCTTTTTTCAAGGACTTCACGGATTTTGTTGGGTTGGCCCCGTTTCAACTCAACACCAATTCTTACAGGGTGCTGTCTGCCCGGAGGTCTTTATACCACGAGATGGGTGGAAAGGACCTTCACCTCAAGAGATTTTGTATCTCTTTTGTCTGAAAAGTAACCTCTCCCGAGCTCGGGGAGGGGATGGCTTTTATTATCTCTCGAGCTATCCCAAGGAGAAGAAGGTCTTTGAAGATCTTCCCAATCATCCGCCTGATTTCAAAAGGGCCTTCTTCTGGACAGACGGTTTGTCCCCGTCTCGACACTACTCGTTCAGGCGGATTCGTAAGTATTCTCGTTATCTTTATTTCTGTGCTCGAGATTTTAGCTCTTAGATCCGTACTTAGTAGAAATATGTCTTGTCTTTCAGCCAATTTTCAGCGTCCCACTCCTGACGAGACAATGAAGGAGCATAGAGAGACCCTGCTCCAACTCCCCCATGGCAGGAGGTCTCTATTATACCTTTTACACGAGGATAGACTCCAAAAGTGCAGACTTTTGGGGGAGGGCCAGTCCACCTCTGACTGGTCCAATAAAAAATATGAACTTTGGGAGCAGGTGCCTCTGCCCACAGGCGTCCTCCCTCCGAGGAGAGAGGCAAGGCCCCTACTTCCAGTCCGTAGGAGGAGTCCGCCGTCGGGGAACGAGGCCAATGACGAAGCCTCGAGCCCAGATTCGGATGAAGGTAAAACCCTCCATACCTCGAGAATGTGGTCCCCCACTCTACTAAAGCATAAGCCCAATAGGTTAGTCTCATGCCCACAGGATAGATACCACTTCTACATATGGAGTTGGGTAAACGACTGTGTTCATAGGTTTGATAGTGGGCTCGGGAAGTACGACACCATGTATACTACGGACGAGGTGTGGAACAGGATAGCTGTTCAGTACGGGACCAACGATTATAGGGACCTTTCGAGGTTATCACCCACCTATAGGGAAGGTCCTCCCCCTGCTTCTTCTGAAGATGGGGGAATTTCATGGTCCCCGAGCTCTAGTTCGGGGAAGAGTTCCAGTTAGGTCTTTTCTTTACCTGGTTTTCTTTCCTCTTTCCAAACTTATTATCATTGTCTAACTTAGATTGGAACTGCGCAGGTGCCATGGATCCCGATCTCGACGCTGTGCTTTTTAGCGATGGGGGAGCCGGAGCTCAGAAGAGCAAACGTCCGAGAATACCGCGGAGGTTCGACCGACCATCCAAGATCCCCAGATGCCACGAGACGACCCCAACGGCCCAGACTACTGTGAGCACAACTGCAGAACCGACTGTCCAGGTTGATGCGTCTGGCTCGACCGCGCCCCTCTCGCTTCCTCCGACCGATACTCAAATAACAGTCGGTTGGCCCCCGAAGAAACCTTCTGTCTCCAAGGTCCAACTGCCGACGGCCCGACCTCATATTGAGGAGTTCGTGCTTGATGGCATTGCTGGGACCCAAGGGGCTATGCTCAGCTCGGATGTCCTCTCTCGAGTGGGTCAGAGCTTTTCAGGCTTCGGCGCCGACCATTGGGACCTCGTGCACAAGGCCTCAGACTGCAATACTCTTTATGATAAGAGTATCGAACTTACTGCCGCGGTAACCTTCGCAACTCTCCTTTAAATGTTTGTACCTCAGCTCGCAATCTAATTCGTTCTTTGTATTTCAGGCCCTTGTCGTCTCAGCACAACTTAACTATAAGCTGACCAACGAGGTGCACATGAGCATGTCTCTGGCCCAAAAGTCGAAGGATCTCGAGCTTAAAATGGTTGACGAACTCAAGGACTCGAAGTCTGAACTTGAAAAAATGAAGACCCGTCTCGGGGAGCTGGAGAAGACGAATGCCGAGCTTGAACAGGCGAAGACTCGTCTTGAGAAGGCCAATGCCAAGCTCGAAGAGGAGAAATCTGCCACCTTCGACATCATGGAGAGCGAGAAGGCCCGCCTCCTAGACGAGTATAAGGAGCAGAAGGAGAAAGCGGTCGACCAAGCCATGTACAAACTTTGGGCTGATAATGCCGACCTCGATACCAGCTTCCTAGGCCCTCTCGAGGCCAAATATGTTGAGCGGTGGAATGCCCGTCTTGAGGCAAGTGAAGCTGCTCGAGAGGCTGCTCAGAAGGATAGTCATGCTATTCGTTCTGGGGGGTCCGATGCTACTGATGCTGAGAAGGCCAAGGAGACTCCTCTTCCTTAAATCTGATCTCGGGGAAATCATTTATTGGGGCTGCGTCCCCTTATTTTTGTAACTATTTTAATTTATGCCCATGGGGCCGATACAATTTCTTTAAATATTACTTATATACGCTTTACATTTCTTGGCTCGAAATATTTTGCATATTTTTTATGGATGAATCATTTATGTTTATTTATTCATACAAACATATTGTGGATTTAGGTTCGAAGCTCAATGCATTCATGCACAGTTTGTTCAAATTATCCGCTTCCGACCTCGTTATTTTTCAAAGTCGGATATTACTTTAACCATGAACCCAAAAGTACTTATATGGTATGTAATGTGAATGATTTGGTTATATCTTTTTTGCTTCGTCACTTTTCCTCATCCTCAGTCTTTGCTCCAAGGTTAAGAGTTCGAAACTATTTTTCTTTAAGACATTCCAGCCTCGTTCTCGATTTATCTCGGAGTAGGTTTAGGTTCCTACTTATCATCGATTAGCTTTTTGGCTGGTTTGTTCCAAACCTGTTAAGTTTGCACATCTGGTTAACTCCAAACGTTTTCGGTTTTTGATAAATCGGTTATGTCCGAATTATCTAAGCTCGTGTATCTGGTTATATCCAAATACTTTATTTTTGATAATTTGGTTATGTCCGAACTATCTGAGCTCGCGCATCTGGTTATATCCAAATACTTTATTTTTGATAATTCGGTTATGTCCGAACTATCTGAGCTCGCGCATCTGGTCATATCCAAATGCTTCATATATTTTTTATTTTTTAAGCCGATGGTATATATACCAATGATGCCCCCTTAATATCCTATGAGTGTGACCATAGGTTATTAAATTAAGAGAGATTGCATAAATAAAAAATAAAAAGAGATAATATACTGAATGAAATAAATCTTTATTTGATGGTAATCAAAAGACAAACAAACTAATACAAATAGAAACTCATGGTTATAGGCAACACTTTTCCTACACTATTGATAGTAAGGTCTAAGGTGTTCGCCATTCCATGCTTGTGGTACTAGGCTCCTGTCCAATCTCGCAAGTTTGTACACACCAGGACGGATGATTGACTCTATCTGGTACGGTCCTTCCCAGTTCGGCCCGAGCACTCCAGCTGCTGGATCTCGAGTTGCCAAGAATACGCGTCTCAACACCAGGTCTCCCATTCCGACCTTTCAATCTCGAACCCTCTTGTTGAAATATCTGGTAGTTCGTTGCTGGTAGGCAGCATTTCTCAGCTGGGCCTCTTCTCTTTTTTCTTCAATCAAGTCTAGGGTTTCTTCGAGCTGAGTGTGGTTTGAACTTTGATCGTAAATCTGAGTTCGGATTGTTGGGATTTCTACCTCAATAGGCAACATTGCCTCGCAGCCGTATGCTAGAGAGAACGGGGTATGTCCTGTTGAGGTTCGAGCTATGGTCCTGTATCCCCAAAGGACTTGGGGCAATTCGTCGGGCCACCGTCCCTTTGCTTCCTCCAACTTTTTCTTTAATGAACTTTTGAGAGTTTTGTTCACAGCTTCGACCTGGCCATTCGCTTGAGGGTGAGCCACTGATGAAAAACTCTTTATTATACCGTTCTTTTCACAAAAGTTGGTGAACAAGTCACAATCGAACTGGGTTCCGTTGTCGGATACGATCTTCCTCGGCACTCCGTATCGGCACACGATGCTCTTTACAACGAAATCAAGGATCTTCTTTGAGGTTATAGTTGCCAATGGTTCAGCCTCCGTCCATTTTGTGAAGTAATCCACGGCGACTACAACATATCTCACTCCGCCTTTGCCAGTTGGGAGAGAGCCTATGAGGTCGATGCCCCATACCGCGAAAGGCCATGGGGATGTCAACATGGTCAACTCGGATGGTGGGGCTCGGGGTATCGTGGCGAATCTCTGGCATTTTTCGCATTTCTTCACATACTCGAAAGAATCCGTTTTAATGGTTGGCCAGAAATATCCCTGGCGTATGATCTTCTTGGACAGGCTATGCCCCCCGGTATGATCTCCGCAGAACCCTTCATGAATTTCTTCAATGATTTTCTTAGCTTCGGGAGGGGTTACACATCTAAGTAACGACATGGAATACCCCCTTCGGTATAGCCTTCCATCAAAAATTGTGTAACGGGGAAGTTGATACATCAAATTTTGAGCCTGATTCCGATCTTTTGGAAGAGTTCCATTTTCGAGATAATCAACTATCGGGGTCATCCAGGTCGGCCCTGTTTCGATCATACACACATCTTCCTCTTCTGGCTCGTTAATGCTAGGTGCTGATAGGTGTTCTATGGGTACAGCATTCAACTCTTCATTTTCGGCGGATGTGGCGAGTCGAGCTAAGGCATCTGCATTTGAGTTCCGTTCTCGGGGAACCTGTTCGATTGCATAAAACTCGAAATACTCCAATGCGGATTTTGCCTTCTCCAGATAAGCTGCCATTCTAGTGCCACGAGCCTGGTATTCTCCTAGGATTTGATTAACCACGAGCTGGGAGTCACTATAGCAATGTATAGCTTTAGCTTTGAGCTCCTTTGCTATACGAAGTCCCGCGAGTAAAGCCTCGTATTCGGCCTCGTTATTCGATGCTTTAAAGCCAAATCTTAGGGCAGAATGAAATCTGCTTCCTGCGGGGGTAACCAAAATGACCCCTGCCCCTGCTCCATTTTCTTTTGACGAGCCGTCGACGTAAAGTTTCCACAGCTCGTGGGCTGTGGTTATTACCTCGTCGTTGGCTATACCCGTACATTCCACTATAAAGTCCGCCAATGCCTATGCCTTAATGGTCGTTCTTGGGTGGTAGGTGATCTCGAACTGTCCGAGCTCAACAACCCATTTAAGAAGTCGACCTGAAGCTTCTGGTTTAGACAGGACTTGCCTAAGTGGTTGATCAGTCAGCACATGGATGGGATGTTCCTGAAAGTAGGGGCGGAGCTTACAGGATGAATGAATTAGACTGAGCGCGAGTTTCTCCATCAATGGATATCTTGACTCTGCCCCCAGTAATCTTTTACTGATGTAGTAAACGGGTCTTTGCACCCTCTCTTCTTCTCGGACGAGCACTGCACTTATCGCGTGTTCAGTAGTTGAAAGGTATAGGTACAGTATTTCCCCCGTTTCAGGTTTTGACAGGATGGGTGGTTCTGCAAGGTGCTTTTTGAGCTCCTGAAAGGCTAGCTCGCATTCCTCTGTCCATTCAAACTTCTTACCTCCTCTCAGTAAGTTGAAAAATGGAAGACCACGATCCGTAGATTTCGAGATGAATTTGCTTAGGGCTGCCATCCTGCCAGTCAGACTTTGGACATCTTTGTGCCTTCGAGGTGAGGGCATGTCAATCAGGGCCTTGATCTTGTCGGGGTTAGCCTCGATTCCACGAGAGTTCACAATAAAGCCCAGAAATTTTCCTGAAGATACCCCGAAAGTGCACTTCTGAGGATTTAGCTTCATGTTATACTTCCTGAGCACGCCGAAGCACTCTTCGAGGTCATCAACATGGTTCTTGTTGATTTGAGACTTTACAAGCATGTCATCAACATAAACCTCCATGTTGTTCCCTATTTGTTCTGGAAACATCATGTTTACGAGCCGCTAGTATGTGGCTCCAGCATTCTTGAGCCCGAATGGCATGACATTATAGCAATATAGCCCTTTATCCGTGATGAAGCTCGTATGTTCTTGGTCGGGGGCATGCATGGGAATCTGGTTATATCCAGAATAGGCATCCATGAACGACATCAGGCCGTGCCCCGCCGTGGCATCCATGAGCTGGTCAATCCTTGGTAACGAAAAATAGTCTTTTGGGCAAGCTTTGTTGAGATCTGAGTAGTCAATACAGGTTATCCATGTCCCATTGGGCTTTGGGACCAACACCGGATTGGCTACCCAGTCAGGGTAAAAGGCATCCCTAATGAATCGGTTCGCCTTCAACCTGTCAACCTCCTCCTTTAGCGCCTTCTTTCTGTCTTCGTCTAGCTGTCTTCGCTTTTGTTGCTTTGGGGGAAAGATTTTGTCTATGTTTAGAGCATGGCTTCCTACATTCGGGCTTATCCCTACCATGTCTGAGTGTGACCACGCGAAGACATCCTGGTTTTTCTTCAAAAAACAAATTAATTGCTATTTTGCCTTGTCTTGGAGGTGTTTTCTGACCTTCACCTTCTTCGAGGGATCAGTTTCCTTGAGCTGAATTTCTTCGAGCTCCTCTAAAGGTTCGAGGTCAACTTTCTCCTCAATCCTCGGATCAATCTCCTCGTCAATTTCTAAAACCGTTCCGTCTTTGTTTTGTATGATAACGAGTGCTTGAGCGTTTGTTTGTTTCTTTCCCCTCAAGGAGATGCTATAGCATTCCCTCCCTGCCAATTGGTCTCCTTTTAATGTCCCGACTCCGCTAGGGGTCAGGAACTTAAGGGCTAGATGCCTTACTGATGAAACTGCCCCCAGCCCGACCAGGGCGGGTCTCCCGAGCAGCACATTGTAGGCAGATGGTAAGTCTACTACCACGAACTCCATTATCTTGGTCACCGAGACTGGATAGTCTCCCAAGGTCACGGGGAGCTCAATAGATCCCATACAGGCAGTTCCTTCTCCTGAAAATCCGTACAAAGTAGTTGCACATGCTTTCAGGTCACGAAGGGAGAGTCCCATCTTCTCGAGGGTTGCTTTATAAAGGATGTTGACTGAGCTCCCATTATCTATGAGAACTCGGTGGACCCTTTTATTGGCCAACTGAAGAGTAATGACCAGCGGATCATGATGAGGGAACTGAACATGGGAGGCGTCTTCCTCGGTGAAGGTTATTGGTTGTGTTTCAATCCTCTAGCTTTTTGGTGCCCTAGGTTCGGGTTCATAAGGAGACCCGTCCCCTGTCTTCAACTCGTTAACATACCTCTTTTGGGCATTCCTGCCCCCTCCTGCGAGGTGAGGCCCTCCCGAGATGGTTATTACATCCTCTCCATCAATCGGCGGAGGCCTGTCCTCTTCCCGAGCTCAAGAGTTATTGTTTTGCGTCGTTGGGGGTACGGCTACTCTCTGGCTCGCGGCCGTCTGACCAGTACTCTGGTTTTTGACATATTGCCGGAAGTAACCTCTCGAGATCAACCCTTCGATCTCGTCCTTCAATTATCGACATTCATCTGTTGTATGCCCGGTGTCTTTGTGGAACCGGCAATATTTACTGGAGTCCCTCTTGGATTTTTGATTCCTCATCGGGTCCGGGCGCCTAAAGGGGACCTGGTTTTCATTAGCCAGGTATATGTTCTCCCGAGACTTATTGAGCTCGGTGTATACCCTATACACGGAGAAATACCTCTCCCCTTTCTTTTTCTTTCCTCCCTCAGCTTCGGGGTTACTTCCTTCGTTCTTTTTTCTCTTGGAGGGGTTCTCCGTGGCAGGCTTTGGAGCTGCTGGGTCCGCCGAGGTTGAGGCAGAGTTGATGTTTATCGTTGTAGTTTCGGACTGGGAAGTCGCTTTGAGCGTCGACCTCGCTTCCTCTACATTGACAAACCTCTGCGCTCGTCTGTTAAACTCAGTTATTGACCTTACCGGTTTCCCTTGCATGTCGTCCCAAAGGGCACTTCCCGGTAATACACCAGCTCGGATAGCCATTAGGTGCCCACTGTCATCTACATCCCGAGCTCGGGCGACTTCCAGATTGAATCTTGTTAGGTAACTTTTTAGTGTTTCGCCCGGCTGTTGTCGGACGTTAGTTAAGGTGGATGCTTCTGGTCTGACCCCCATCATTGCTCTGAACTGCTTCTTAAAGTCTTTAGACAACTGCTCCCAAGAAGTTATTGAGTGTCTCTTATATTTTTCGAACCAACTTTTGGCAGGTCCTGCCAATGATGTTGGAAACAACATGCACCTGAGCTCGTAACCCACATTACTGGCTCTCATGATAGTGTTGAACGTGCTCAGATGACTAAACGGGTCGGTCTTTCCTTCAAACGTTGGGACGTGAGGGATCCGAAACCCTTGAGGAAATTGAGTGTTGGAAATATGGGGAGCAAACGACTCGAGCTCCTCGTCAGAGTCCTCATATCGACCATTTCCTCGTTCATTCTTTAAAAGCCTAAAGGCTCTTTCGAGCTGATCAATTCTTTCTTGGACTGGGTCATTAGGAGGTACTGTCTGGAATTGGCTGTCATCGATCACAATCCCAGGCTCGCGTCTCCGCGAGGGATCTCTACGCCTATTCAAGCGATCCCTCAGGTCCGGATTTGTTTGATCTCCATTACCCCGACTCTGGTTCAGATGATTTCGCAGGTCGGGACGATTCTTGCGGCTTTCGGTATTCTTACGACCTCGGTCATGCTTACTGACTGACCTGGTATCTCCGGAATCTTCACTGGTAAAACTCATTTCTTGGTTATTTCGTGATGGATTCTTCCCACGTCGCCTCGTCTCCGTAGTGCGAGACCGAGACGTCTGACTTTTCTCAGACGGGGCGCCTCTCCGCTCCTGGAAAGTCTCCCTGTTTCCTTGTCTTTCCCCCGCATGCCCTTCATTCTGATCTCGAACGGGTTGAGCGTTCCTGCGGGGGGGGGGGGGGGGGGGGGGGGCGAAGGATATCTTATGGGTGACGGAGGAAACCGTATAGGCGATGGTGGCTGCCACCATTGTCGCGGCCTAGAGGGTCCGGAATTCGCCCGAGATGGTTCGGTCACATTTGGTGCGCTCCCAGGTACCTGAGTCCGAGCCTCTGCAGGGGTTCGGTTATTCTCAGTTCCTGTAGGCACTTCCACAGGCGGGTTAGCCAGGGCTCGAGCCCGAGTACTCCTCTGGGGCCTAGGTGGAGCGGATGGCTCTGCTGGTGCCGGAGGTTGAGTCGGCCTCCTTGTGGCAGCATCTTTTCGTGGATGCCCACGGGGTCTCCAGGGAGGAACATGCACGTCCCTTGGAGGAGGGACTTGGTTTTCGCGCGGAGGCGGGGGCTGAGCCACCTGCGCCTCTGCGGCTATCCTTGTCAACTCCTCATTCCGTTTGTTGGCATCTGCCAATAGCTGTTTCAACTGCCGGTTTTCAAGTTCCACAATAGGAACGTACCGCTTAGGATTGTAGTACATATCCTCATCTCTTGGTGGAGGAGGTGGTCCCCGGGAATCAGAAGACCCACTTCTCTCTTCAACATCCAGATTCTCCATTGGCTGTTTTCCAGGGCGTCTTGGGTAATTTTCTTCAGGTGTGTTCTGATTGTTTGTGGCCATGATTTTCTTAGGGATGAATGCTTAAGGCTCTCAATGAAAGCACCAAACTATTGACGCCGTTTTTCGTCAACAGTGAAAGGAGAGCACGTAAACAATAATTGATAATGGTCAATTAAAATATGACAATACAAACACACGATTTTTACGTGGTTTAGCAGTTAAATCTGCCTAATCCACGAGTCTCTGTTATTAAACTCAAGATTATCTCTGAAAATTCTTAAGCATGAATTCTTCAGAGTTTTCTCTCAAGGTTCAGAATTTCGGTCCCTTACAATGGCGCATGACCTCTCTATTTATAGAGAAGGCTGCGGAATACTATCCCACATATTTTGGGCAGTTACTCTTTTTGTGTAAATAAAATAAATGGCTTTAAATGTCTATAATTAAATATAAAAGGAAACGTCCCCTGAAGACCAGGGGACGTATAACTGACCAAATAATATCCCACGATTCTAGGGGATTTACAGTAATAAATGAGGATTACATCTTGTATGGACAACACTTATAGATATTCAAGGTTTTTATCATATATCTCCAAGGCCTTAGCTTCCCAGGTTTCTCGTCAGCTTTCGAGCTAGAGACATCTCCCGAGGTCACATGGCTTTCGAGATCGTATGTGCGTCGAGCTCAGGACCCCTGATCCGAGGTCATCCCTGAGGATGGATGCGTCTCCGGAGCTACCTTTCGAGATCATGAACACTTCGAGGTCACCATATTCGAGGTCGTCTATGTCTTGCAGGCTCGATATTCAGTCCTGGAGCATACTCTAAACCTTACGAGTCCAATTGTTTGTGAATCCAACTTTCGAGGTCACATTTAACATGGCTCGAAAACTGGGTACAACATATATTTTACTAAACTTGTGAAAATAAGATATTACTAATGACATTCTTTGGATTTGTGATTTGTTTTCACCATAATAAATAAATATTTTATAGATTGTAATTTTAGTGGACATTCCCGTAGCAACAAAAGATGCGGAGATTGATGTGAAACACGAAAAATTCTTTTTAGAAATAAGGAATACATTATGAATGAAAAATAATATTACTAAAAATAAAATAATGCACAACAACAAAAATAATAAATGTTTATTTAAATTATTTATGTTTTTTTTTCATTTAAATGTAATAGTTTTATAAAAATATATATTAACAACATGTATAATTTAATTTAAATTTGATTTATTTCAACGATGTATATTTTGAATTTAAATTTGATTAGATATTTCATTACAACAACTATTTAATTAAATTATAAATATAAGTAAACAATATTTTTTTCTCATTTTTTATATTACTTTTTTAATTTATAGCTATTAATTTATTAAGAATTTTTTTTATCTATTTTGTCTGTTCTCTTTTTTCTCATTTTTATTTTAATAAAAATTATAATAGATAAAAATATATACATATAATAATAATAATAATAAAATCTATCTATTTATATTTTAACTTTTTGACAAAATATAGGATCCAAATGTTAACTTTTAACAATAAAATATTCAAACGGGTAATCAACCAAATTATACGTGGTTCAAATAATCTATCTTTACATTCCTATTTTTGAATTTTTGACAAAACACAAGGTCCACAAGTTAATTTAAAAAAAATTAATGGTCAAAATAGGTAAACAACTAAAATACAAGGTGAAAATTATAGTCAAGATGTCTTCACGTGTCCATATAAAGAACATGTTGTACGAGTATAAAGAACATGTTGTACGAGTATGGTGAAAATGAATCACCACCCCACAATCTCCCAAAAAATATTTTAAAATATATATATTTTAATAATTACAAAAGACTGCTCTATACTAGTTTCTATAATAAACGCTATATTCTAGTTGATAATGGCAAAACAATTAGGAAAGTCATGTAATGCATAAGATTATAGATAATTAAGAACTAAACATATGTGTGTTTATGTACATATGATATTCTTAAAGGCAAGTTCAAGTTGTATAGTAGTATGGAAAGTTCTATAACAACGTATTATAAAATATTGAATGTTATAAAAATAGATAATTAATTAAGGTTAGTAAAAAAAATCTCATTTTTTCGGTGTAGTAAACTACCTGGACAAACATATAAGACAATATTAATAAGCAAGCAGCATCATCTATAGAATGATGATATGCAAACACAACTGCAGTTGTGTTGCAGATGATATGCAAAAGTTGGTAAGGATTTATATGCAAACATAATACGCAAACATGAAAAGCATATGTAAGAAAGATAGTCGATTTTATGGCCCAACGCATCGTTCGTTGTCCTATATATATTTATTAAGTTCTACCGGTAGGACTTTTAGTGTTTACAATCTGTGAATAGTTTTCGGCACGATTTTTTTTATGACCGTGTATATTGTAGCTATTTAGAGCATCTGCAAATTTTCAAAAAATTCCGAATAGTTTACAATATCCAAAACTAAGTTTAAACATGTTGCACGCGTGACTAATTTTTTTTATGCGCGTGGAAAACAATATGTTTGAACCTACTTTTCGGTACTGAAAACTATTCGGAATTTTCTAAAAATTTGCAGGATGCTCTAAATAGCTACAATATACAAGATCATAAAAAAAATTACACCGAAAACTGTTCACAAGTCGAGAAACGCTAAAAGTTCTACCGATAAAGCTTAACGTAGAGCCCTATAAAAAAAATTGTCTTATATATATAAACAAAATTATTCTAGTTCCAATTTTCTTTCAAGAAAAATTCAATTTTCTTCTCAGTCTAAGGGATAATTAACATTTATAACAACAAACAAACTGATACATCTCCCCACGTATTTCCCTTACGTGCTCCCAACTAACATCAGCCATAATTCCTTTTCCCAAATCCTAAACCAATTCTGTACGTACAAATTCCCGAAACCAACCCCCCACCTCACTTTCAGTTTCTCTCCAACTTTCCCTCCCTTCAAACAGATCATCACTACTAGCACCACCACCTTTGCTACTCCACGGCCATTAATGTACTCACCTTAAAACCCCCAAGCTCACGACAATGGGGCTTTACTTGGATACAAAAAATGCTACATTTAGAAAACATCCAAAATCAAAATTACCACGTTCTACTTGTTCCTTTTCCATTTTCCTCATTGTTTTCCTATTCCACCTCCCAAACACAACTTCCTCGATCACATTCTCACCACCTGATAATTATCTCATCGACTGTGGGTCTCCGGAGCAAACCCGGCTCTCCGACGGCCGGAATTTCAAGTCCGAGCGCGACACCGCTTCTCTCTTATCCACCGAGAATGATGTTCAGGCTTCGGTCGAGTTTTCCTCCATAGCCACCGCAGCCAAAGCTTCTGCTTCTTCGTTTTCTTCTTCCACCGCTAATGACAGTATTGTGCCACCTTCGTCCCTGCCTTTATACACAACCGTACGTATCTTCCCTCAACAATCCACCTACAGCTTCCACATCTCCCAACCTGGGCCCCACTGGGTCCGCCTCTTCTTCTACCCGGTTCCCGACCCGACTCATAACCTAACCGCCGCCGTATTCAAAGTCTTCGCCGGCGACTTCGTTCTCCTCGATGATTTTTCCGCGACCACGTTCGCTTTCCGGGAGTTTCTCGTCAATATCACGGGAGACAGATTCTCCCTCATCTTCAAGCCCAAGAAGAAGACGGTCGCCTTCGTCAACGCCATCGAGGTAGTCTCTGCTCCATACACTCTTATTTCGGACTCTGTATCTGCCGTTTTCCCACCTGGGCAAAGCGTCGCCGGAGCGTGGGGCCGCGCACTCCGTGTTTCTTACCGTTTGAACGTCGGAGGGCCGACGTTGGTCCCGGAAAACGACACCCTTTACAGAGTTTGGCAAACGGATGCGACATTCAATGCATTCAAAGAGGGGTCCAGGAACGTTTCAGTTCCTCCCGAAACTGTCGAGTACCAGGAAAGTAAAGGGCTGACTCCATTGATTGCTCCTCGCATGGTTTATTCATCGGCTCAAGAAATGGAAAACTCACTTACCATGGAACCCAATTTCAACCTCACTTGGATCTTTAATGTCGATCAGGGATATTCTTACTTGATCAGACTTCATTTTTGTGATATTGTGAGCGCAGCTCTTAATACTCTGTATTTTAATGTTTACGTTAATGAGATTATGGCCATGGAGAGTGTTGACCTTTCCTCCCTTACCGGAGCTCTCTCAACAGCTTATTACAAAGATTTCGTTCTCCATTCGATGAACATTACGAATAATAAGATTATGGTTCAAGTGGGGTGTAATTCGAATTTTCATTCCGGGATTAGAGATGCTATTCTTAATGGGTTAGAAATTATGAAGATGAGCAATTCTGCAAATAGCTTGGATGGTTTGTTTACTGTTAGTGGGAAGTATAAAGGACCTAATTCAGGGCCAAAGACCATGAAAATCGTAGCGGCCGGGTTGGCAATGGCAGTGGCAGCGACGGTTATGCTATGCGTGGCTTGCATCCGGTGGAGGAAAAAGCCTAAAAGTTGGGAGAAACGAAAGAGCTTTTCTTCGTGGCTTCTACCTCTCCAATCCAGTTACTCGAGAAGCAGTACTACTAGCTCCCGCCGATCCGCGTTGAGCCTATTTGGCTCTCGCCGGAGCAAAAGTGGCTACTCGAGCTACATATCTTCGTCGGTGGTATTGTTCGGGAAAGTCTTCACGCTCGCCGAATTACAAGCGGCAACGCAGAGTTTCGCCGAAAAGGCAGTGATTGGAGTTGGCGGGTTCGGAAAAGTCTACCTCGGAGTGTTGGAAGACGGCACGAAGCTCGCCGTGAAGCGAGGCAACCCAAGTTCAGAGCAAGGAATCAACGAGTTCCGAACCGAAATCGAGATGCTCTCCAAGCTCCGCCATCGCCACCTCGTTTCCTTAATTGGTTTTTGCGACGAACAATCAGAGATGATCCTCGTCTACGAATACATGTCCAATGGGCCATTCCGGGACCACTTGTACGGCTCAAATTTATCAAAATTGTCATGGAAACAACGGCTAGAAATCTGCATAGGGGCCGCCAGGGGTCTTCACTACCTCCACACCGGAGCGGCTCAAGGCATAATTCACCGCGACGTTAAGACGACAAACATCCTCCTCGATGAGAATTTCGTATCTAAAGTTGCTGATTTCGGGCTCTCAAAGACGGCGCCTTCGCTTGACCAGACGCACGTCAGCACCGCCGTGAAGGGAAGCTTCGGATATCTTGATCCGGAGTACTTCCGGCGACAACAGTTGACGGAGAAATCTGATGTATACTCATTTGGGGTTGTCCTATTTGAGGCCTTATGCGCTAGACCAGTTATAGACCCGAAGTTGCCGAGGGAGCAAGTGAGTTTGGCCGAGTGGGCAATGCATTGGCATAGAAAAGGCTCCATTGAGACGATAATCGACCCTTTCATCGCCAGACAGATCAGCAGCGCGTCACTTAAGAAGTTCGTGGAGGCGGCCGAGAAGTGCATGGCTGAGTACGGCGTGGATCGGCCGTCAATAGGAGATGTGTTGTGGAATTTGGAGTATTCACTACAACTTCACGAGGCTGCGGTTGTCGAAGAAGGAGACATTAAGGGTCAGAGTCTTATTTTTATGGAGAAGAAAGTTAGTAATGGACAAAGTAAAATGCAAAGTGTCATTGATGATTTTGAAGATGTGAGTGAAGATCATTCTAGTGTAACAGTTGCTGGGTCTGATGGTCATATTCCTATGTTTTCTCAAATGGGTAATTTTCAGGGGAGGTGATTTTTTAGTTTATTTTATTGTATTTTCCCCCCTCTACTGTATTCATCATCTATTTTGGTTTTTTTCGTCCTGTTTTTGTGATTTAGTTGCTTGATTTTTCTTAAGTTGAAGTTTTTTTTGTTCTCTTCGATGAATGAATCACACTTTTTTTTTAAATAACAATAACATTAGGGATGACAAGGGCAACCATTTTCTTTTGTTGGACTGATATAGTCGGTGGGTGTTTTCTACACCTCTATAATTTTTTTTCCAATTAAGATGGTGTATATTTAGTAGTCATTTTAAGTGCCGAAATTTCAAATAATTTATAGTGTCGAAAATAAAATTTAAATGATTTGTTTATTCAGAATTTCTTAAAATTTACAAAATGTCTTAAATAAGGACATTGTACAACGTCATATAAATTTTTTTATCAAAGTATAAAAAATGGGCATGATGCAAAATGACCCTTAATGTTGTGTGAAAGTAAGTAAATGTTTATGTTTTTAATTTTGTAGTAAAATAGCCTAATCTTCTATTTAATATAAAATATTACCAAATACACCCTTTAACAAATTACTATTTTATTCTAAATATTTTAATATTATGGTATATGTATATTAGTTTTGTTTAATTAGTTTTTATTTTAAAGTTATTTTGATTTTTTTTCGTTTTTTATGGGTTGTTGAATAATATACCATACCACAAAATATATATACTGAGTTGAAAAATAATATACCATCAAAACTTACAAAATTATTACTAAAAAATGTATATACTATGCTAACAAAGTTATATACTACCATTAAAATGTATATACCATGATACAAAATTATATACTACCATTATGTATAATAAAATAGAAATTAAATATAAAAAAAAATAATATACCACACTACAAAAAACATATACACTAATTAGAAAATAATATACCAACAACCTATAAAAAACTTAAAAAATCAATATAACTTTAAAATAAAAACTAATTAAACAAAACTAATATACATATACCACTATATTAAAATCACACAGTCCTAAATAAATAAATAAATTATAAAAAATGACAATTTAGGTAATCAACAATGTAAAAGGGTCATTTATCTACAATTTTAAAAATGAGGACATCAACTTCTTGATGGCTTTATTTTGTGCCATTTCCTATAATTTCTCTATAAAAAAATTACCCATGAGCTGCACCTAGTCTTACCCCATATATTTATTCCATATAAAAAATGACTATTTATGCTTCGAAGTGCTAAATACACAATAATGACAATTTACAACATATTTATAAAATGTCTCCTTACTTGAAAATTAGAAAATTATGCTTATAAACATAATTTATTTTTTGAAAAAAAACAAACCCCTCACACTCCAAAATACACTCTCTCTAATCTCTTGGTTTCTCTCTCTCTCTCTTGAAACTCTTTCTATCTTCAAGCCGAAAGCGAGAGAACAACTAAATCGACAACACTCACTGACCATTTCTTTGATCGTCGTGTTCCACAAACAATCACTATTAATCACATTTCGAACCAACGAAAATCTTAAACAAAAAACTTGAACTTACAAAAATCTTCACTTAAGACACTAATTTATATATTTCGAATACTTTTGTGTATGATTTATTAGTTTTGTTCGTGTTTTTTTTTTCTTCAGATATGGAAATCTATAAAAAAAAAATTGAACACTTTTGATGCAAATCGATGCACCTATCAAAATTTGATTTTGGAAGAAAAAATTATGCAAAATCAATACAAATTGATGGATTTTGAGTGAGTATCCAATATTCATTGAAGATGAGTTGTAGAAGCCTTATATGTTACAGGGAATGATTGCCCCGACCTGTTAGTGATACAACGACCAAGCACTCAATGCTCCTCTTGTTGCATGAGCTAATTCCCTTATTAGATGAATTCTCATGTAAACTTAACTCTTGAGCCCGTGTCTCGAAGTTAAGGGCCTGTTTGATATTGTTTTCTGTTTTTTGTTTTCAAAATTTTGTTCTTAGAAATGAGAACAGAAAACTGTTTTTGTAATTTAAAAAAAATAAGAGGTGTTTGGTTAATGTTTTCTAAAAACAATTTTTTTAAAATCTTAAATAAAAAATTAACAAATATATTTACAAAGAGAAAAATATTTTAAAAGTTTGTAATAAATAATGAGATAAAATAATTTGAAAGAAAAAATGATGAAAAATAAGAAGTAAAGTTAGGAAATTTTTTTTGAGAACAACAGAAAACAACTTTTTGTTGTTCTCAAAATTTTCTGTTTTTTGTAACTTTGTTTTTAAAAATTGTTTTCTGAAAACAATGCCAAACACCCCTACTTGTTTTCAAAAAACAGTTTTTAGCTTTTAAAAACAAAAAACAGTTTTTTAGTTAAAGTGTCAAACACCATTTTTCAAGGCTCTTTATGACAAGGTTGAATACTCTATGATGAATTCTCGATCAAGATTTATTGGTGCCTTTGTATCAATCTATGCTCACGCCTCAACCAATTCTGGTGTTCATAAAGAGTTGGAGGCAAACTCTCTAATTTGGGATCTTGGACCTTGTCGTGTCTTTTCATGGTCATATGCATGACCTACATTTTTTTAGGCAAGGCATTGTGGTAAAGGTGGTAGGTGGAAGAATAGCAACATTCACAATAGCAACTCCTGCTTGGATTTTGGCCAAAGTATCATTCGGGTATTGGTTCCGAGATTCGACTATTGGGGTTTTATGCCCTAATTAAAACATAATTTCTTTGTAATCTCATTTATTATCAATAAAAGAATATAAATCACTTTTTGACTTGGTCAATCACTTTGCTCACATGTTTTATGTTCACGATTATTTGTTTGATATAAACTTCTATTAAATCCCGAGCATATAGCTAATCGTATTTATAGTGACGTAATTACAGTAGAATATAAATATGATTATGTTGACCATCGATTTAGTCAACAACACGGAGTCAAGTAAAATGATAAAAACGAGATGAAATCAAGACAAAAAGATAAAAGACACTAAAGACTTATAGTAGTTCGGTCCCAGTGATGGTAATAACCTACGTCCACGTAGTGTTCTTATTGATGTAGAATCCCAAAAACTGTAATCAATGAACTAGGGTTCACGAGTTTCACAAGCTTAGAGATGAATACAAATTTGGTGGATAAAAACACTATAATTCTCTCTTAAAATTCTCCAAAAGAAAAGTCCCATCTCTTGAGCCCTTTGATTCTTATTTATAGGCTCAAGGAGTTCTACATGGGCCGATGGACCTTAATTACATTTAATACAGGCGTATCTAAATAATAATGGAAATCACAATTATGCAAAATTACGTATCTGAAATACTGCGACCAGACTGGTCGCCCATGAAATATGTTGTTTACTGAGTGAACTCTCTTCTGGTCGATGGTCGAACAAATCGTACTCACTTAAACTATCACGTCTATCACACGTGCTTGTTAATTCTGCCACGACATCAGGTAAATATTTTTTGGGTAAACAGATTATATGTTCAAAATAAATTAGTCCTAAGATTAGTCAGTGTACAAGATTTACACTGATTTGCCAACCTACGGTATGATGTACTTACACATTGTAGTGTTATGTTCTTTCCAGAACATTAGCATAGTAGATAAGATCAGATGTATTTGTTACATCGGACTAGACCGATATTGACAGTAGATAGGATAAGTAAACATACCGTTATTATCTATTCTAGTCATATCATATAGTTGACCATAGGTCAATTCAATCTCAATTATGAGTGGTTAATATTCTAATTGATTGTATTATTTGAGTTCTTTGAATTGTTTGTTACTAGCTTACCCTACGGACTAGCCCGTACTTACATCTTGGGAACTCGGTAGTATAATTGAGTGGGAGTGTTAATCATAAATATGAACATCTATAGCTTCTGATGAAGAAGTAAAACAATGGTTTTCTTTTAGTTTGGTTCAAGATGCTAAATGATAGAAATCTCATTTCAGTAATTAATATTAGTTTACTGAAATATCATTTACAAGGAACTAAGTGTTTCAAGGATAAAATACAATGAAAGGTAAAACAGTATTTTAGTCCCATCTTATTGTAGACCATCTATAGAGGATTGAGTGACAATTATGGTTGTAACAATGAATAATTAATAACGTATCTATATTGCTTATAGAGCGTTCTATGAATTCAAGAGTGCAATTCTGAGTCTTTAGTGGAGTCACGAGGGATTGATAAGTTAGTAAATTTATTTGTTAGATTTATGATAACTTATTGGAGCTTGATTTCATAGACCCATGGTCCCTATTGTACCTTGGATAAAATCATCTAGATAGTCTCAATTAATTGATTTAATTATCAATTAGAATTATCAAAGTTGATCATGTCAATTTTTGATAGTTTCACAGAGTTATGTAATTTAGAGAAGAAATGAGAAATTAGGGCAGATTCATTAACTAAGATAAATTGGTATCTAAATTAATAAATAAGTTTAAATCAAGGTTCAAATTATAAATAATTAATTTGATAAAGGATTTAAATAATTATTTAATTAATCAAATCAATAGAAAATAATACATGCCTTGATTTTAAGTCCAACAGGCTTATAATTAAATGAGAAATTTCACGGGTCTAAAGCTGTTGACCGCGTTTTTGGCCAACGACGAGTAGACGTCAAAACTACAATAAACCTTCAAGAGAAAAAATATGACACAGACAATTTTTATAGTGGTTCAGCCCCAATGTGTTGGTAATAGCCTAGTTCACTTAGAGTTATGATTATAGATCTACACTCAAGATTAGATGAACTGAGTCAACTGAGTTTCTTCAGTGCAGATTAAAAGAATACAAGAGTTCTCTCAAGATACAATTACTCTCTCTCTGGAAAATTGAAATCCGAACCCCTTCTATGATGCCATGGGCCTTGTATTTATAGGCTCAGGATCGTACAAATGATGTCCCCCATAATCGGGATATTTCGCTATTCTCACTATATTCAATTAATAATAATATTCAAAATACAACAATACACTATTTTTGTGTGATAATCTGAGAGATTCCCGCACAGGTATGACCGATTCTTGTTGAAACGGTTACTGGGATCCTTTGCGTAGCACTGTTCTGTCTAGTCGCCCCACATCACACTCAGGAGGAGAACCGAAGGACCAAAATTCCTTACTGGTCGGCAAACCTTCACTGGTCGGACAAGCACATATCTGGTTGGACAAGCACCTGACTTGGTGGACAAGCACCTGACTGGTCGGACAAGCACCTGACTGGGCAGACAAGCAGATGACTGGTCGGTCAAGGTCATGACTGGTCGGTCATGATACTTGATTGGTCAGTCAAAAATCTTCGCTGGTCTACTGGGTCACTCCTAAGCCAGATTACCTAGCCATTCTTTGCCATTTGTCACTTCTATTGTCACGTCATCGAACTCCAATTTTTGGGGATAACAAAAGCCCATGATAATTTTGACCTAGGGCTGATTATTGGCTATTATTTTATTGATTTTTTAATTAAATAAGTGACCTAATTGAGCATATAAAAGGAATGCTAAGTAAGAGTTGAAATCACAAGTTGAATCACAAGTTTCTGATAGGTTTTAAATTCTCTCTACTACATAAGTACTTTTCTAATCCTCATTGTTGTTTTTTCTCTTCTTCTCTTTGTATCTATCTCATGTGTTGAGAATTTCCCACCCTAGTCTAGGTGATTCTAAGGATACTTTGGAAGAATGTGAAGAAAATTGAAGAACGATTCAGTTTCTTGGTAATACTTTGCGACAGAAAGGATACAAGGGTTAGAGAAACTGAAGGAATGACTCTATCATTCCGCTGCGTATAATGTAAGTATTCTTATCATTATTTCTTTTTGAATTCAAATTTAGAAACATATTCTAGGTTGTCTCATATTAACTTGTTTAATATTAGATCATGAAAATAAATAAATATCCTGTATAAGTTTTTCCGACAACTGGCTTTAGAGCCTTTGGTAATCTTTCTTTTCATGCATGAACATGTTAAAAATTGAATTATTTGATGTGTTGAGTAATTGGATGGATTTCATGATTTTATGAAGCATATTGAATTCTATGTGATTATTAGCAATTTTTGGGTTATTTTGTTGAGTTTTCTATGCTATTAATTTTTATATATGCTTTATTTTGTGGAAAACACAATAAAAAATAATTAGAAAATGTTTTTGGTTTAAAAAAAATTGCCCAATTTTTTTTTTTCAGAAAATTTGTACTGGCTGCCCACTCGCGTGCGCACCAGCGCAAGTCACCCACCCTGCGCGAGCGCACCAGCGCGTGCGCACACCCACCCAGCTGCACACATGAACAGTCGGGTACTGTTCACCCAGTTTGTTTTTTAAAATTAAAAAAATAAAATATGAAATTATTTATTTATAATCAAAAACAAAAAATATCAAATTTATTTTATCATTTAAAAATGTTTTTTAAAATAAGATATTTTAGTTGTTTGAGATTTAAATAATTATATATTTTCAACAAAGATTCAAATTCAAATTTAAAAATAGATTAACAACTTAATTTAAATTTTTTTAATATATTAAAATATTAGAATTAAGATATTAGATATTTAATATATTTTCTTTTATATACTTGTTATTTTTTATTAAATCTTTATTTGAAAATATAAATATCTGTTTATTCTATAGTTTTTAATATTTAAATTATTTAAAATTTGTTAGTTAGATATTTTTATGAATTTTTGAATTTGTTTAACTATTTTGAGATATTTTAGGGTTGTTATAACTATTAATATATATATTTTTTAAATGGTTAAAATATTAGCTTATTGTTGTAACAACACAAGATTTTTTTTTTTTGAAAAACAGTTAAGATATTGTTTTTAAAAATTTTAAATTAGTTAAATTTTGAAAAATATCATTTTCTTAACCAATTATGAAAATATTTTTTTAATGGAATTTAAATTAATTTTGGTTAATTGTTGATAAATCCTATTTAAATTAAATTAATATTTTTCAAATTAACCTAAACCAAGTTGATTGTTGATAAATGAAATTTAAATTAACTATTGTTAATTGTTAATAAATTTCATTTAAATTGACTTATTTTTTTTGTAAAAAATTAATTAATTCGAATTTTTGATAAATTCTAAATAATTAATTGTGATATTTTTGCAAATGAAATAAATTGTGGTATTTTTGCATAAATTCATAGACTTGCTCATATAGTAACATAATTAGGCCCATCCAATTATAACATGTCTGTTTACTATATGTGGTATTTTTGCCATTGGGCTTAGATGCATATAGTGGTCCATATGTTTGCTAGATAAATGGATTTTTGCCAAATAAAATATTAATTAAAATGATAAGTTTTATTTGGGTCCATTAAAAAATGTAAAGTTTAAATTCATCTCTTGTGGGTGGTTCCACTTGTGAATACCTATTTGCTTTGCATGACTATAGTGTGACTAATCAATTAATAAAACCAAGGTTTAAGTTCTTGTCTTTTGGACCTTGTATGGAAGTATGAGTGCTTTTGTAGAGAGAACGACATACTGGACCCAGCCCCCCTCCATACAAGCCTAATTGTTAAGGCCAATTTACCTGAGTTGGACTTAATTGTATAGGTTCATTATATTAGTTAAACCTAAATATTGATTAGCAACAAATTAATTCTAAATTAATTGAATTTGTTTCAATATGACACTTTAGAATTAATAGAAAATTATAGGACTTTGGATTTAAAAATTTAATATTTTCAATTTTTTGTAGAACCATAGTTATTAATTTCCAAAAATTTATAATAAAAAATACTATTTTATAATGAGCTTATTTTATAAGAATAATATTCGATCTCCACCGTTGGTTTAACAAAGTCAATAACTTAATAAGGCCTCGAGACACTTTGATTCGTCCCCTTACGGAAGGTGTTCATTAATTATTTTGACATGGTTAGATTTCGAAAGATAGATAATTATAGGTCAAATTCTACTAGACTCACTCCTACAGTGACTACTAGGACTAAATCTATGATTATCAAAACCGTGGGTCTAGCTCATAAAATAAGAAATTTTGTTTTCTTATTTTGATCGAATAGTAGGTTGTTAATAATGTTTTCCATTACTAAATAAGTTTACAACTTTATTTAACTAGTGATATTTTTGACTCACGCCAACTGGGGCAAATATATCATAGAATAGTTAAAAACCTACAGAAATAGAGATATGTTTATTTTGGTATTTTTTCTCATATCTTACATATTTTTGGTATATGTTGTGATATTTCTTGAATTTTGTGTGAATAGGAGTTTTATTTAGCAAAAGTGATTGATTTCTATTTTATTGATAATAAGTAGTTTTAAGTATGGCTGTGTCTACTCCCATCCTTTCTCAACTTTCGATGGAGAAACTCACTGGAGAAAACTTCCTTAAATGGAAGCAAAACATCAACATTATGTTGATTGGTGACAACTCCAAGTTCTTCATGACCAAGGAATTCCCAGAACGAGCACCGTTTCCGCACGTTCATGATGGCACTGTCAATGCTCAGATGGCACCGTGTCCGCATGTTCGTGATCAACTCAAGTCGGCTTAATCCTCAACAGTCTCTCTCCAGCTTTCCTATCATTCACCACCAACTATGTATTGAATAAACTCAACTATGGTCTGACGCAACTCATGAACGAGCTTCAGACTTTTGAGTCTATCATGTGTGGACCAAGTAAGGGAGGAGAAAAAAAGACAACTACTACTATTGCTGCTGATCCAGATAAGGCTGAAGCTAACCAAGCTTCGTCTTCAAAAGCTGGAAACAAGAGGAAAGGTGGATCAAACAACAATCCCAAGCCTGCAAAGGCTGCAAAGATGAGTGCACAACCAAATGCACAGACGCCTAAGGGGAAGAACACGAAAAATAAGAAAGGTAAAGGTAAGTGTTTTCGCTGCAAAGAGAAGGGGCATTAGAAATAGGATTGCCCCAAGTTTCTAGCAGCTAAAAGCAAAGGTGATGATTATAGTTCATATATCTTAGAAACATGTGTTTTAGAGAATAATAAATCTGTTTGGATTGTTGATTCCAGATCTACTAACAATGTTTGTAAATCTTTACAACTTCTTGAATCGTGGGAGGAAGTGGACGAAGGCGGCTTAAAGCTTAGAGTTGGGAACGGAGCATTCATTGCGGTCCAAGATAGATGAAGAGCTCGTCTGAAGTTCATAAATAAATATTTAATTTTGAATGATGTATTTTTTATTCTGGATTTTAGTAGAAATTTAATTTCAGTTTTCATGTTGCAATTAGAAAAATTTGTCATGACTTTCACAAGTTTTAATATATCTATTTCTTTCAATGGATCACAATTGTGTATTGCATGTTTGGAATACAGGCTTTATATTCTGCGACCTAACGAACCCTTCGCTCTTAGCAATGATTTATTCAAAGTAGCTAAACCTAGGACCAATAAATATCAAAAGAACGAAAACGACAACATGACTTATTTATGGCATTTGAGAATATGTCACATTGGCTATGATAGGATTCAAATACTTACAAAGGACGTGCCTTTGAGGGAACTCACCTTAGGTGAATTACCTGTCTTTGAATCTTGTTTAGAAGGCAAACTGACCGAGCATCCATTCTCTGCAAAGGGTGATAGGGCCAAAGAACCACTTGGACTTGTTCATTCAGATGTTTGTGGACCTTTGAATGTACAAGCCAAGGGTGGTTTTGAGTATTTCGTCACTTTCATTGACGATTACTCTAGATACTCATGTCTTTACCTAATGCATAGGAAATCAGAAACATTTTCAAAGTTTCAAGAATTCTTAGCTATGGCTCAGAACCAATTAGGTAAAACGTTAAAGATCTTGTGATCTGATAGGGGTGGAGAATATTTGGATATGCAGTTCCAAGATCATTTAACTGAACATGGGATTTTATCACAACTTACTGCCCCTGGTACTCTGCAACAAAATGGTGTAGCGAAACACCGGAACAGAATTTTATTGGAAATGGTTAGATGCATGCTTAGTTACTCAACCCTACTAACTTCATTCTGGGGACATGCAATTGAAACCGTGAACGACATTCTCAATGTCGTGCTGTCCAAATCAATCCCCAAAACACCTTTAGAACACTGGAATGGTCGTGAACCTAGTTTACACCATTATAGAATCTGGGGGTGTCTCACCCATGTCCTGAGGAAAAAGGAAGGAAAGCTAGAACCGCGAACTGAAGTTTGCATGTTTGTTGGCTATCCTAAAGGTACTCGGGGTGGACTTTTCTATAGTCATTCAGAAAAGAAAGTGTTTACTTCTACGAATGCTACTTTTCTGGAAAATGACTATGTCCAAAACTTCAAACTTCGCAGCAAAGTAGTTTTAGAGGAGATGGTTGAAGAATTGACCCCAACCAATGTTCCATCGTCATCAACCTGAGTAGATGATGAAATTACCACTCTTCATGTCCAACCGACGCAAGTCGATTTAAATGAAGAAAGTACCACTGTTCCTGAGCAAACAGTCACGGAGCCTCGTCGTAGTGGGAGGGTTTCTAGGAACCCAGTTCTCTATGGTTTGGATGGTGAAACCAATATGGTTGTTGGTGACACTAGTGATGATGATCCGTTGTCTTTCAAAAAGGCAATGGCTAGCCCTGAAAAAAACTATGGCTCGAAGCCATGAAACAGGAAATGGAGTCCATGTACTCAAATTCCATTTGGAATCTTGTGGAAGCACCTAGTGACTTTAGGGCCATTGGGTACAAGTGGATCTACAAGAAGAAACGAGGTGTTGATGGAACTATCAAAACTTGTAAAGCTCGATTAGTGGAAAAGGGTTATACCCAAAGAGAAGGTGTGGACTATGAGGAAACTTTTAGTCTGGTAGCCATGCTCAAGTCCATTCGCATCCTCCTATCCATAGCAGCCGCTCTCGACTATGAGATCTGGCATATGGACGTCAAGACAACTTTTCTTAATGGGAAGCTTGACGAAGTCATTTATATGGATCAACCAGAAGGATTTAAAGTAGCTGGATAAGAAAGAAAAGTTTGCAAGTTGAATAGGTCTATTTGTGGACTTAAGCAAGCTTCTCGTTCCTGGAACCTTAGGTTTGATGAAATAATCAAAATCTATGGCTTTGAACAAAATATTGATGAGCCTTGTGTTTACCAACTGAAGGCAAATCAAATAGTGGTATTCTTGGTTCTTTATGTAAATGATATCTTACTCATTGGAAACAATGTTAAGAAATTTCCAGATGAGAAGAATTGGTTGGGCACTCAATTTCAAATGAAGGATTTGGGTGAAGCAAGTTATATACTAGGTATCCAGATTATAAGGGATAGAAAGAACAGACTCTTAGCTTTATCTCAAGCAGCTTACATTGATAAAGTGCTTGAACATCTCAATGAAAAATTCCAAGAAAGGACGTTTACCGTCCCGCCATGGAATTCATCTTTCAAAGAAACAGTCTCCCCAGACTCCTGAAAAAGGAAGATGCAATGAGAAAAGTTCCTTATGCATTTGCTGTTGGAAGTCTGATGTATACGATGTTGTGTACTAGACCAGATATCTGCTATGCAGTGGGAGTAGTGAGCAGGTATCAGCCAAACCCAGGACCGGAACATTGGATAGCAGTTAAGCATATCATGAAGTATTCAAGGCGAACTAGGGATTATATGTTAGTCTACAAGGGTGGTGTTCTGAACCCTGTAGGCTACACTAATTCAGATTTTCAGACTAAGGTTGATGACAGGAAGTCTACTTCTGGAATGGTGTTACTCTTGGGGGTGGAGTTGTGATATGGAGAAGCATAAAGCAGTATGCAATCTCAGATTCCACCATGGAGGCTAAGTACATAGTTGCGTCAGGAGTAGCTTAGGAAACAATCTGGCTAAAGAAGTTCTATTAAGATCTTGGTGTTATTCCAGAAATGGATAAACTGCTTGTGTTGTTTTGTGACAATACATGAGCTATAGCCAACTCGAAAGAACCTCGTAGTCACAAGAGGAGTAAGCATATAGAAAGGAAGTATCACATTATTCGAGAATATGTGGCTAGGAGAGATGTGAAGGTTATGAAGATTGCATCTGAAGACAATCTTACCGATCTATTTACAAAGACATTACTAGAAGCTACATTTGATAAGCATATCAAAGAAATGAGATTATTAGAATTAAGGCATTAGTTTCAATTAGTGCAAGTGGGAGTTTGTTGGGGTTTTATGCCCTAATTAAAACCAAATTTCTTTGCCATCTCATTTATTATCAATAAAAGAATAGAAATCATTTTTTGACTTGGTCAATCACTTTACTCACATGTTTTATTTTCATGATTATTTGTTTAATATAAACTTCTATTAAATCCCTAGCATATAGCTAATCGTATTTATAGTGACGTAATCACAGTGGAATATAAATATGATTATATGTTCAAAATAAATGAGTCCTAAGATTAGTCATTGCACCAGATTTACATTGACTTGCTAATATACATATGTTTTAGTTACACATTGTAGTGTTATGTTCTTTCCAGAACATTAGCATAGTAGATAAGATCAGATGTATTTGTCACATCAGACTGGACCAATATTGATAGTAGATAGGATAAGTAAACATACTGTTATTATCTATTCTAGTCATATCATTTAGTTGACCATAGGTCAATTCAATCTCAATTCTGAGTGGTTAGTATTCTAACTGATAGTATTATTTGAGTTCTTGGACTTTTTCGTTATCACCTTACCCTACGGACTAGCCCATACTTACATCTTGGGAACTCGGTAGTATAACTGAGTGGGAGTGTTAATCATAGATATGAACATCCATAGCTTCTGATGAAGAAGTGAAATGATGGTTTCCTTTTAGTTTGGTTCAAGGTGCTAAATGATAAAGATCTCATTTCAGTAATTAATATTAGTTTACTGAAATATCATTTACAAGGAACTAAGTATTTAAGGATAAAATACAATGAGGGGTAGAACAGTATTGTAACGACCCAAATTCGCTAATAAGGCTTAAGGGCCTTGATTAGCGTGCCAGGAGGGCATGATGGGATTTATGTGTGATTTTAATGATTTAAATGCATAGTTATGATTTAAAGCATGTTATATGACTATTTGTTTATCTGAGATGCATGACTATGTATGTTAGTATGCATGTAGGCCCGGATCGTGTTAGAAGGGCATAATGGTAATTTTGGCCATGATTGGGCGTAACTGTATTGATATGTGATGATTGTTGAGGCCACAGTGGTATGTGGATGTATCTGTGCTTTGTGACTCGAGGCGATCCCAGTGAGCAGGCTAGCGGAAAGTGATGACAGGAATTTATACCCGGCTCGGGGCGAGCCTGGGGGTATAAGCAAGAATTCAGAGAATAGATTGAGATTTATTTTGATGATGGGGGATATTTATTTGGTGGTTTATCGGGTGTTGGAAAGCAACGGGAAAATATTAGAGACACTTGAGGATTAGCGGGAATTGGGTAAAATGACTAAAATGGCCCTATTTGGACAAAAGGATTGAGAATTAATAGGAAGGGCATTTTGGTCATTTGGCTTTTAGAAATTGATTTATGAGGCTGTACACTTAGTGGGATTTATAGAGAGTGTTGGCTATGGAGAGAAAGAAAGAAAAGAAGGAAAAGGAAAGAAAGAAAAGAGGGAAAAACAGGTGGGTTTTCCAAAGGGTCGGTTTGTGCATTTTTGCACCATTCCACTCCATTTTTCTTGGGGCAAAGCTTAGTGGAGAGCAAGGATAGGCTGAGCATCAAGGATCTTGGGTTAGACTTAAAGATTTGGCAAGAACACATCAATGTTTGAGGTAAGTTTTAGAGATTTTTGGTTTTAAGGGTTTTGATGGTTTAAGCTGTGTTTTGAGTTGAGTTGATGGGAATTTTAGGGATTTCTGGGCAAGCTTTGAGGGAGAGCAAGCTAAGGAGGCTTAGGGTTGAATCAAGGTCGAAATTTGCAGCAATGGTATGATTTCTAAGACTCTATCTTTGTGGTTTGCATGAATTTCTGGTTTAGGGTTGTTCATGGTATATTTTGAGATTTGGGATAAATGATCTTGGGATTTGAGGATTTGGGATGCTTGGGATGAATGGAGAGTGTTCATAAGCTTGATTTTGAGTTTGGTAAAGATTTGGGGAAGTTTGGTTTGAGATTGGGTGAATGAAATCGCAGAAATGCGATTTTGGGTTTTCTGGGCTGCAACTAGCGCTAGTCAGAGAGCGCTGTAGCGCTAGTCCCTGTTTCTGGGGGGTGCATTCTGCTTGTAGCGCTACAGCGCCCTCTTTAGAGCGCTGTAGCGCTGCACTGTTCACAGAGGGGAATTTTTGAGTTTTGATGAGGGATTTTGACCTAGGGTTCGGGGCTTGTTTCCGCCACTTTGTTTTGGGGATTTGGGACTTCCCGGGGGCTCGGGATTGGTCCCGAGGCTAGATATTCGGACTTGGGGTTCGGAGTTGACTTTGACCTATGTTTGTGCCTAGGTGTGCGCTAAGGCTCGAGTGGGATCGTGCTCAAGGAGTCAGGTGACCTAAGCTATTGATTGGAAAGGTAAGAAAACGGTAACACCCGATAATAGGGCATGGCCCCACTGTGTGATTGTAGGGCATGGCCCCGGATTGTATTATGTGTAAATGTTTAACCTTAAATGAACCGTGATGTGTGTGAATGTTTATTTTGAATGTACTATACGTGTGATTATGATGAAATGAACGGCAAGGGCCGAGTACGGCGTAGGCCGGGGCGGCCGTGGGGCCGAAAGTAACACCTAGCACATGGGATGCTATAGTCAGGGCGGGGCCCGGTGGATACATGTGTTATGCTATATTCAGGGTGGGACCCAAGGGATACATGAGTTATCCTCACGGTGAGAACCGATACCCCAGGCTTCGGTAAGGCTCTGGGGCGGCTTGGCCGTGTTTGCTTAGTCTAATGGTTGACTTGTTTATCTGTGGGCTATCTGATATGATTAACTATATATATTGGCATATGTTATGTTCTGCATGAGTTTTCTTGCTGGGCTTCGGCTCACGGGTGCTCCGTGTTGCAGGTAGGGCAAAGACTGAGTCAACCAACCATGAGTACGGAGAGCGTGAAGCGACGCGTACATGTTTGGCCTGCCCGACTGCTTTGGTTGGGGGTTTATTCGAAAATGGCTGTAATAATCTATGATTTTATGATTAAACAACTGTAAACTTATTTCAATATGTAAATAGTTTTCAAACCTTATTTTGGGATCCCAAGTGTTTAATACTAGAAGTTTTTATTGAGTCAACGCATTTTCAAAGATTACAGCCCTAACTTTTAATTAAGCACACTTTTGTTTCAAAACCTCGGTTAGCGAGTTCATTGCACACTGTTTTGTCTTAAAACTCACTTAGTAACGGCTCTACGGAAGTAGGGCGTTACAAGTATTTTAGTCCCATCTCATTGTAGACCATCTATAGAGGATTGAGTGATAATTATGGTTGTAACAATGACTAATTAATAACATATCTATATTGCTTATAGAGCGTTCTATAAATTCAAGAGTACAATTCGGAGTCTTTAGTGGAGTCACGAGGAATTGATAAGTTAGTAAATTTACTTGTGAGATTTATGATAACTTATTGGAGCTTGATTTCATAGGCCCATGGTCTCCACTGTTCCTTGGATGAAATCATCTAGATAGTCTCAATTAATTGATTTAATTATCAAAGTTGACCGAATTTTGGATAGTTTCACAGAGTTATGTAATTTAGAGAAGAAAAGAGAAATTATGGCAGATTTATTAATTTAGATAAATTGATATCTATATTAATAAATAAGTTTAAATCAAGGTTCAAATTATACATCATTAATTTGATAAATGTTTTAAATAATTAAATCAATAGAAAATAATACATGCCTTAATTTTAAGTCCAACATGCTTATAATTAAATATGAAATTTCACAGCCCTAAAGCCCATGGTAATTTCGACCTAGGACTGATTATTGGCAATTATTTAATTGATTTTTTAATTAAATAAGTGTAACGCCCTACCACCTTAGAGCTGTTACTAAGTGAGTTTAAAAATATGCATTCAACTTGCTAACCAAGCATTTAGCTCAAAAGTGTAATTAAACTGTATTAAAATCACCTAATTTGAAAATGTAATCATTCATTGAAAATTAAAGGTGTTTTACATTTGGGATCCCAAAAGAAAATATTGTTTATAAATATTTACAACTCAAAATGTGTTTAAAGTCGACTAAATGACAAAATGGGATTTAGTACAAAGAAACTCCCAAAAACACCCCTGGCCGTGGCAGCCAGGCAGACCAGACATGTACACATCGCCTCACGCCCTCTGTACTCAAGGTTGGCCAATCTTCCCCTTGCAATTACTTGCACCACAGAGCACCCGTGAGCCGAAGCCCAGCAAGAAAACCTCACACAAATAGATAACATATGCATATAAATCACTCAGCATATAAACAGACCGTTAATAGGCTAAACACACGCGACCATGCCATCCCAGGGGCTTTACCAGGCCCTGGGTTCGCAGTCCACACCGTAGGGATATCCCAGGTATCCTTTAGGGACTCGCCCTGACAACTCGCATTCCACGTACTAAATGCTGCTCCCGGCCCCTTGCCGCACTCGGCCTTCGCTGTTCTCGGCCCTTGCCGTTCTCGGCCTTCACCGTTCCCGGCTCTTGCCGTTCTCAGCCTCACCATTCCCGGCTCTTGCCGATCATTCACATATTTGCATACATAGCATAATTAATAAAACACTTAAACACACATTAACATAATCAATGGGATATGCCCTGCACATAATCATATAGGGCCGTGCCCTGCAACACAACTATGGGCCTCGCCCTGCTCTATGGGTACAACGGTTTTCTTACTTGTGTCCCGAGCTTCTTGAGCACTGAAATCACGAGCACTGTCCTCTAACCCAAGCCTCACTGAAAACCTATTCACAACACATACGTAACACTATCACTACTAACCAATTATAATCATCTCCCAGAATCAATCCCGAGCTCTCGGGACCTCCCGTTTCCCCACACAAGGTAGCGGAAGCGTCCTCCGAGCCCCCTGGGCAATAGCCTAAAAACTAAAAATTTCCCCTGCCCAGAAATGGCCTAGCGCCGCGGCACTAACCCATAAGGGCCGCAGCCCCCAGAATGGTGCCCTTCCCCTGATGCATCCTAGCGCCGCGACATGGAAGAACAGGGCCGTGGCGCCCATACGCGAACCCAGAAATCTGGGCTTTTCCCCAACATTTTCCTGAGCCAAAACTCTTCCAAATCAACCCCAAAACATACCTAAGTCCCAAATTCAATCAAAATCCCCAAATAAACAATAAAGCAACCTAAAAACATCAAAAACAAGCCCATACACATATTCAAACCCATGATTCACCTAGTGGCTTCAATTTCACAAAAACTTAAACCACCATTTATAAAACTTAAACCTCCCTTCAGAAAACTTAAACCATACCAGAAATTAAACTTCAGAGATGCATGGAACCCTTACCTCAAGTAGAAATTCGACTTAAGCTGCTTTCCCAATCCAATTCCAAGCTCAATTCCTCTAATCCCAATGTGAACTTCACTCTAATAACCCACACAACAACACACAATTCAACTCTTAAACCATAACATTCTTAGCTGAATTTTACCAAATAATTACTCAGAATTTCCTTACCTCAATGTGTAGAACAACCTCTAGATTCTCTTGCCTTGACTCCCCTCTTGATCCCACAAAAATTCAGAGATCTTCCTTTCTTCCTTCCTGTTTTTCTCTAGTTTTCTCTAGAGCTCCCCAAACACAACTCTTGCATAGGAAAAAAGGTGAGAACGTTCTAACCTTTCCTTCAGCCAAAGTAATCTATTACCTAAGCCAAAAGACCCAATTGCCCTCCCTTCTAACCTATATCCTAACTAATCCTCAAAGGCAAACTAGACTTTTTCCTATCCTCTTGCAAGAATACCACTTTCCCACTTTATACAACTATCCTCAAGAGTTACCTATGGTTACCCAAGTTACCAAAGTGCCACTAACCCTTCCTCAATAACTTCCACACTCAAGTTATACTATTCCCAAAATACCCTAGGCTCCTCCCGAGCTGGGTATTTAACCCCGTTGTTACTTTTAGCGAAACAATTCACTAGGACCGTCTCGGAACGTGCATCACATATATTAATACAGTATAACAATTATTTCCCTCTAGGCACGCTAATCAAGGCCCCAAGCCTTATTAGCAAAGTTGGGTCGCTACAACTATCCCCTCCTTACAGAAATTTCATCCTCAAAATTACCTGAACAACTCGGGATATCGCTCCCGCATGTCTGATTCAAGTTCCCATGTCGCCTCTTCAACTTTGCTGTTCCTCCACAAAACTTTCACCAAGGTGATGGTCTTGCTCGGTAAAACTTTATCCTTCCGGTCAAGAATCTGAACCGACTTCTCCTCATAAGATAAATCCTGATCCAGCTCCAAATTCTCATAACTCAACACATGCATAGAATCTGATACATACTTTCAGAGCATGGATACGTGAAATACATCGTGAACCCCTGTTAAGGCTGGAGGCATTGCCAACCTGTAGGCTACCTCCCCAACCCGCTCCAGAACCTCGAAGGGGCCGACAAACCTAGGGCTCAGCTTGCCCCGAACGTCAAACCGTTTCACTCCTCTCAGAGGTGAAACCCTAAGGAACACATGGTCACCGACCTGGAATTCCACGCTTCTGCGTTTTAGGTCTGAGTAACTCTTCTGGCGACTCTGGGAGGCGAGCATTCGAGCTCTAATCTTTTCTATCGCCGCATTGGTCCTTTGGACCATCTCAGGACCCAAATAACTCCTCTCACCTGTCTCATCCCAATGGATAGGTGATCTGCACTTTCTTCCATAAAGCATCTCATACGGAGCCACTCCGATGGTCGCCTGATAACTGTTGTTGTACGAGAACTCGATCAATGGGAGATACTTACTCCAAGATCCCCCAAAATCCAGCACGCAGGCTCGCAACATATCCTCCAAAATCTGAATTGTTCTCTCAGACTGTTCGTCTGTCTGAGGATGATATGCGGTACTAAACCGTAACTGCGTGCCCATAGCCTTCTGCACACTCTCCCAGAACTTGGAGGTGAAGGTGGGGTCCTTGTCAGATACTATCAACCTCGGAGCCCGATGAAGTCGAACAATTTCCTTCACATATAACTCTGCATACTGCTCCACAGTATAAGTCATCCTAACCGGTAGAAAATGGGCGGACTTGGTATACCTATCCACAATCACCCAAACTGAGTCATGCTGTCCCACGGTCTTCGGTAAACCAACCACGAAGTCCATGGTAATGTCCTCCCACTTCCACTCTGGAATCCCTAAAGGCTGCAACAACCCTGCTGGCCTCTGATGTTCAGCCTTGACCTGCTGACACGTTAAGCACTTGGCCACATAATCCACCACATCCCTCTTCATGCCCGAACACCAATATAAAGCTCTCAGATCTTGGTACATCTTCGTCGTACCCGGATGCAAGGAATAGGGAGTGGTATGCGATTCATCTAAAATCTCCTGTCGGATATCAAAATCCATCGGAACACAAATTCGACCCTTGTACCTCAGTAACCCCATCTCTGAAATAGAAAAGTCCTTAGCTGCTCCGACTAAGACGTTCTCTCTGTGTCCTCTCAACTGGGAATCCCTCCCCTGCGCCTCCTTGATTCTCTCAAGGAGTGTGGACTGAAGAGTGATGTTGGCTAACCGACCAACCACCAACTCTATACTCGCTCTAGTCATCTACTCAGCTAGCTTGTCAGATATCTGTCTCGAACTGAACAACTGTCCTGGGCCTTTCCGACTCAATTCATCAGCAACTACATTAGCCTTCCCAGGATGGTATAGGATATCACAGTCATAATCCTTAACCAACTCCAGCCACCGTCTCTGGCACATATTCAGATCCTTCTGAGTAAAGAAGTACTTCAGACTCTTGTGGTCGGTGTATATCTCACACTTCTCACCATAGAAATAATGTCTCCAAATCTTAAGTGCGAATACCACCACTGCCAACTCCAAATCATGCGTGGGATATCTCTGCTTGTACTCCTTTAACTGTCTCGATGCGTAGGCTATCACCTTACCAGCTTGCATCAGCACACACCCTAAACCCTGTCTGGAAGCATCACAGTAGACCACAAACTTCTCATTATCTGTCGGCAAACTCAATACTGGCGCGGTGATCAATCGTCGCTTCAACTCTTTAAAATTGTTCTCACATCTATCTGTCCAAACATACTTTGTCTTCTTCTTTTTCAATTCTGTCAATGGCGTTGCTATCCTAGAGAACCCCTCAACAAACCGCCGATAATACCCCGCCAATCTCAGAAAACTCCTCACTTCAGGAACACTGCTCGGTCTAGGCCAATCTCTCACTGCCTCAATCTTACTTGGATCGACTAAAATCCCCTCCTTACTAACAATATGGCCCAGAAATGTAACTCTCGATAACCAGATTTCGTACTTGCTAAACTTAGCATATAACTTATTCTCCCTCAACCGCTGCAATACCAGCCGTAGATACCGCTCATGCTCTGTCTCTGAATGAGAATACACCAGAATGTCATCAATGAACATGATCAAAAACTTGTCCAAATAGTCCTTGAAAACTCTATTCATCATATCCATAAAAGTTGCTGGAGCATTGGTTAATCCAAAGGACATAACCAGGAATTCATAGTGTCCATACCTTGTGCGGAAAGCGGTCTTTGGTATGTCCTCTTCTTTAATACTTAACTGATGGTAACCAGACCGGAGATCAATCTTAGAAAACACCGTACTTCCCTGTAACTGATCAAATAAGTCGTCGATCCTAGGCAGTGGATACTTGTTCTTAATAGTTAACTTGTTCAGCTCCCTATAATCAATACACATCCTAAGAGATCCATCCTTCTTCTTGACGAACAACACTGGAGCACCCCATGGCGAGAAACTTGGTCTGATGAACCCAAAATCCAATAACTCCTGTAACTGAATCTTCAACTCTTTCAACTCTGCCAGAGCCATTCTGTAAGGTGTCTTAGATACTGGCTCCGCCCCTGGTGCCAATTCTATAACGAATTCAATCTCTCGCTGCAGCGGCAACCTTGGCAGGTTTGCTGGGAATAAATCTGGAAACTCACATACCAATCTGGTCTCTCCTGGTCCAACCGACACAACCTTGGAGGTATCCACAACACTTGCTAGGAATCCTATTGTTGACTGTCTTTTTAGCCAACGACGTGAGAACGTCAATAACGACAAGCCTTCAAGAGAATATAAATGACACAGACGGTATAATAAAGAAAATAAAGAACACACAAGAGATTTTTATAGTGGTTCAGCCCCGATTGTCGGTAATAGCCTAATCCACTTAGAGTTGTGATTTATAGACCTATACTCAAGATCAGATGGACTGAGCCAACTGAGTTTCTTCAGTACAGATTGTGAAAAGTACAAGAATTCTCTCTTATTTCAGCACTTTCTCTCTCTAGAATAGACAGTCCCAATTTTCTCTCTCTAGAAATAAGCAGCTTAAAAAAGACCCTCCTCTCATCCCATCAGCTCTCTATTTATAGGCCTGGGATCCTCAACTGATATCCCCTTACAATCGGGATATTTTATTATTCATCTTATATTTATATTACAATAAATGTTTAAAATATAACTAATTCCTCAATTTGAGTGAGGAATGAGAGATTCCCGCGCATGTTGTTGGAGTTGTCTGACTTAGTCTCCTCTAGCTAGTTGGTCCACCTCCTACTCACTACCCATGCAAGTGCTGGTTGAACATGCATGGTAGTAGGACATGCATGGTGGTAGGATATGCATGGTGGTAGGACATGTTTTTGTGGGTTGAACGTGCATGGTGGTAGGATATGCACTTCTCTCCTCTAACATGGCACTCTCCTCTAGCATGCCATGTTCCTCCTTGAACCAATCTCCTTGGCTTCTCCTCGGACCACCTCCTTGGCACCTCACCTTGGACAAGATTGAGGCAACCTCCTCCATAACATCTCACCTTGGACAAGATTGAGGCAACCTCCTCCATAGCTACTTACCTTGGACACGTTCGAGCCAACACTTAGGAAATCTTGGGAGGCTTGCCTCCTACATACCCTTGGGGTCTCTTAGGACCACATCCTCCTTGGGGTCTCCTAGGACCACTCCCCTTAACTCTCCTAGAATGCATTCTCCTTAGCCTCCTAGGATGCATTCTCCAATTTTTGAGTATAACACCTATGCAACCTTCCTGCATCAGGTCTTAGCCTTCCGCGCTGAAATCATAGGTACCCGCGGTCCACTGGCTGTTCCCACAAATACAAAGGGTACCTCCCTTTCTGGTTCAAAAGTCACCATCCTGCACTTGCAGTCAATCGTCACCCCATACTTCGATAACCAATCCATCCCCAGGATCATATCAAAATCATCCATCGCAAGCTCAATCAGATCAACAGAAAATTCCCTACCATCTACCTCTACTAGTAAAGCTCTAATCCATCTCCTAGAGACTACCAGTTCCCCAGTTGGCAACAAAGTCTGAAAACCCCTAGCATACAAAGCACTAGGTCTACATAGCTGATCTATCACTCTAGTAGACACAAATGAATGGGTAGCTCCCGAATCTATCAATGCAGTATACAAAGAACCAGCACTAGAAATATGACCTGTCACAACTGAGGGGCTAGCCTCCGCCTCAGTCTGAGTCAAGGTAAACACTTTGGCAGGAACGAGACTGTCACCCTACTTTGGTTCCTCCTTCCTGACTTGTGGGCAGTCCTTCTTCAAATGATTGGCACTCCCACAGACAAAGCAGGACTTGATTCTGCACTCACCCTGGTGTCATCGTCTGCACCGAGGACACACTGGGAAACTCCTCCAGTTGTCACTTCTGCCCTGTCGGCCACTAAAAGCACCCCGTGCCCTCCTATCAGAAATGGGTGGAACAAAGGAATCTGGGGCCTTCCTCTTCTACTCACTGGGGCCACTACCCCGACTGGATCCAACAAAAGGAGGCACTTTCCTCCTAGCATCGCGCCTAACAGCACTCTCTCTCCAAATCTGATCCTCGGCCCCCTCAGCTGTAAGGGCCTTGTCCACAACCTAAGCATAGGTAGTAGTCTCTGGGTCCAAAGTTATCTTCACATCATGGGCGATCATAACTTTCAATCCCTGTACAAATTTGTCTCTCCTTGCCGCATCAGTCAGCACTAGATCTGGCACAAACTTCGCCAATCAATCAAATTTCAAGGCATACTCTGTCACGGTCAACCGGTTCTGAGTCAGGTTGATGAACTCGTCAACCTTTGCAGCTCGGACTGCTACATTGTAATATTTCTCGTTGAAGATATTCTTGAATTTTTCCCAGGTCATGACTGCCACATTCCTTCTCTGAACCACTACATCCCACCAGATGCGAGCATCCTCTCTAAACATGTAGCTAGCATATGAAACTCTCTCGTTCCCCTCAATCCTCATGAAATCCAGGATAGAGGAAACCATATTCATCCACTGCTCTTCCCGCAGTGGGTCTGGTCCACCCTCGAAAGTGGGAGGATGCTGCTTCCTAAACCTTTCATACAAAGGTTCCCACCTGTTTCCCATCACAGGCTGAACCAGCACTGGCGCCACAACCTGCTGAATTGGCAGCCCAGTAACTTGTGGAGGGGCTTGCTGCTTCAACTGTTGGAGTTCTTCTTCTGTACGTTGCAATCTTGCTTCCATTTCGGCAAACATCTGTTGCCAATTCTGTGGGGCAGGTGGAGGGTCCTGACCCTGATTGTCATCCTCAGCCCGACTGCCGTGGAGTCTAGATGATTATCGAGGCATCACAACAATATGCCTGCAATCAACGACGCCGCTCATCAGGCATGATAACAAAATCCAAAACCACCTCCCAATTCACATAAGCCAATCATAACAATGATCCACGTATTACACAAATAGCATATAACACTCAACGGGCCATGCCCTGGAATCATGCATATGTCAACTCATTCATCATGCTCTATATGAAATAAATAAGCAAGCAGGGCATTTAAGCACATACTCAAACATATAAGTCAGTTATTACCAACCAACCCTGAGTTGAGCTTGTCACTGATAGCGAGCATACATGTTCGGCCAATCTCCAAGAACCATAAAACTTGGCTCGCTCGGATACCAAGTTGTAACGCCCTACCACCTTAGAGCCGTTACTAAGTGAGTTTAAAAATGTGCATTCAACTTGCTAACCAAGCATTTAGCTCAAAAGTGTAATTAAACTGTATTAAAATCACCTTCTTTGAAAATGTATTCATTCATTGAAAATTAAAGGTGTTTTACAATTGGGATCCCAAAAGAAAATACTGTTTATAAATATTTACAACTCAAAATGTGTTTGAAGTCGACTAAACGACAAAATGGGATTTAGTACAAAGAAACTCCCAAAAACACCCCTGGCCGTGGTAGCCAGGTAGACCAGACATGTACACATCGCCTCACGCCCTCCGCACTCAAGGTTGGCCAATCTTCCCCTTGCCCTTACCTGCACCACAGAGCACCCGTGAGCAGAAGCCCAGCAAGAAAACCTCACACAAATAGATAACATATGCATATAAATCACTCAACATATAAACAAGCTGTCAATAGGCTAAACACATGCAGCCATGCCGTCCCAGGCGCTTTACCAGGCCCTGGGTTTGCGGTCCACACCGTAGGGATATCCCAGGTATCCTTTAGGGACTCACCCTGGAAACTCGCACTCCGCGTGCCAAACGCTGCTCCCAGCCCCTTGCCGCACTCAGCCTTCGCCATTCTCGGCCCTTACCGTTCTCGGCCTTCACCGTTCCCAGCTCTTGCCGATCATTCACATATTTACATGCATTGCATAATTAATCAAACACTTAAACACGCATTAACATAATCAATGGGCTATGCCCTGCACATAATCATATAGGGCCGTGCCCTGCAACACAACTATGGGCCTCGCCCGGCTTTATGGGTACAACGATTTTCTTACCTATGTCCCGAGCTTCTTGAGCACTGAAATCACGAGCATGGTCCTCTAATCTGAGCCTCACTGAAAACCTAGTCACAACACATACATAACACTATCGCTACTAACCAATTATAATCATCTCCCAGAATCAATCCCAAGCTCTCGAGACCTCCCGTTTCCCCACACAAGGTAGCGGAAGCGTCCCCCGAGCCCCCTGGGCCGCGGTGCCCATACGTGAACCCAGAAATCTGGGTTTTTCCCCAACATTTTCCCGAGCCAAAACTCTTCCAAATCAACCCCAAGACATACCTAAGTCCTAAATTCAATCAAAAACCCCAAATAAACCATAAAGCAACCTAAAAACATCAATAACAAGCCCATACACATATTCAAACCCATGATTCACCTAGTGGCTTCAATTTCACAAAAACTTAAACCACCATTTATAAAACTTAAACCTCCCTTCAGAAAACGTAAACCATACTAGAAATTAAACTTCAGAGATGCATGGAACCCTTACCTCAAGTAGAAATTCGACTTAAGTTGCTTTCCCAATCCAATTCCAAGCTCAATTCCTCTAACCCCAATCTGAACTTCACTCCAATAACCCACACAACAACACACAATTCAACTCTCAAACCATAACATTCTTAGCTGAATTTTACCAAATAATTACTTAAAATTTCCTTACCTCAATATGTAGAACAACCTCTAGATTCTCTTGCCTTGACTCCCCTCTTGATCCCACAAAAATTCAGAGATCTTTCTTTCTTCCTTCCTATTTTTCTCTAGAGCTCCCCAAACACAACTCTTGCATAGGCAAAAAGGTGAGAGCGTTCTAACCTTTCCTTCAGCCAAAATAATCTATTACCTAATCCAAAAGGCCCAATTGCCCTCCCTTCTAACCTATATCCTAACTAATCCTCAAAGGCAACCTAGACTTTTTCCTATCCTCTTGCAAGAATACCACTTTCCCACTTTATACAACTATCCTCAAGAGTTACCTATGGTTACCCAAGTTACCAAAGTGCCACTAACCATTCCTCAATAACTTCCACACTCAAGTTATACTATTCCCAAAATACCCCTAGGCTCCTCCCGAGCCGGGTATTTAACCCCATTGTGGCTTTTAGCGAAACAGTTCACTAGGACCGTCTCGGAACGTGCATCACATTATACATCACCATTATATCACAAATATCACATATATCACATTTATGCCTCTAACAGCCAAACGGGGCCCACTTGCACATTTAATTTCCTAAACATGCACTTTAATCACATAGTCATTAAATTCACATATATTAATACAGTATAACAATTATTGCCCTCCAGGCACGCTAATCAAGGCCCCAAGCCTTATTAGCAAATTTGGGTCGCTACAATAAGTGACCTAATTGAGTCTATGAAAGGAATACTATATGAGGGTTGAAATCAGAAGTTGAATCACAAGTTTCTAATAAGTTTTAGATTCTCTCTACTGCATAAGTCCTTTTCTAATAAGCCTCATTGTTTTTTCTTTCTCTTCTTCTCTCTGTTTCTATCTCATGTGTTGAGAATTGGCCAACCTAGTCTAGCTTATTCTAACGATACTTGGAAGACTGGGAAGAAAATTGAAGAACGGTTCAGTTTCTTGGTAATACTCTGAGACAGAAGGGATACAAGGGTTAGAGAAATTGAAGGAAGGATTCTATCATTTCGTTGCGTATAATGTAAGTATTCTTATCATTATTTCTCTTTGAATTCAATTTTAGAAACATGTTCTAGGTTTTCTCATATTAACTTGTTTAATATTAGATCTACATGAAAATAAATAAAGATCATGTATAAGTTTTTCCAACATTGACCACCCTACTCTAGTTAGCAGGAAGGAAACATCTACGACCTTCCCTAAGTTCTTGAATGTGTTTATTGTGAGAAGCTTGGGAAAATGCCTTTTGATATGCACGAGCTTGTTCCTAGAGCATGGCCACGAAATCAAAAGATGGTGGTTTGGGCTCTCTTCAATGAGTAGACGTAAGAGGTCGTCAGAAATTGGTTGTTCACCTTCGCAGTAATTGTCGCGGTTGTAACGCCCTGGTTAGCCAAGATCGTTACACTGTGTATTTTAAATAGTGCTAAGCTCGCTAAACGAGTCATTTGGCCATAAATGTGCATATAAATGTGATTAACATCCAGGGTTAAAAATTTCGATAAAAAAGGAATGGATATTTCATTAAAATGTTACGCTGTACATGGGATCCCATAATAAACATTTACAAAGTTGTTTACAGTTCCAAAATGGTAATTACAACTCAAAAGTTACAACTCGCCGACCTAAGCAGAAAAAATAGTGTTAAACCCTAATTCCTTTCAGAAACCTTGGCTGTGGTGGTCAAGTGGCCGCATATGTACACGTTGCCACCGAAGCTCTCCAACTCATGGCTGATCCAGCTTCCCTTTCCCCTTACCTGCACCACATAGCACTTATGAGCCAAGGCCAAGCAAGAAAACTTAAACATGCTCATACGCAGTTAATAACACGTTACCAAATCATAATAAGCATGCCTAGCAGTAATAACCCTACTCATGCATGCACATCGTTCATATAAATGACTACAATGTCATATGGGGCCAGATTCCCTAATTAAATGATTAACTGAATCATATCAAGGCCTGTCGCCCAAAACACATGATTAATGAATCATACTAAGGCCCAGTGCCCAAATCACATGATTAATAAAAAAAACCGGGGCTTAGCGCCCTAGGATATGGGACTAATAAGTCACCTTGGGGCCCATTTCCCTATCCTCTGTATAACCAGCCTTGGAGCTGGCCCAGCGTACCTGGCACTTAATTTTCTGTGATTATTGGGTCAGACAAGCATATGATACGCTCCTGATTAGATCTAACCATATCGACTAGTGTTTAACGCACTATTGCTACCGTTGACTTATAAGTCAATGCTTTTCGACCAGCGCTCAGCACTATTGCCATCCTTGACTCATAAGTCAATTCTTTTCGACAAACGCTCAACACTATTGCCGTCCTTGACTCATAAGTCAATGCTTTTCTCAATTAGATATTGCAGACAAGCATATATCATATACCAAATATTCATATACAGAGCATTCAACATGCTTGATTAACAATCACATACATAATCATAATCATGCATATTTAAAAGGGTCCAAGCCCTAATTAAATCTATATTCAACATTCGAGCAAAGCCCTAATCATGTACATCACATATTGGGTGCATTTTTCTTACCTTTGGTCTGAGCACAAGTTAAACATAAACGACCCTCGAGCATGATCCAGTCCCGAGCCCTAGCAGTAACCTATTCACAACCATAAATAATAATCTCATAAGATTCAATCCTTAAAAACAAACTCTGAAACCACTTTCGTGCTCTCAGGACTTCCAATCCCACCCAACGGGGTGGTGGAACCATCCCCTGAGCCCCCAAGTCCTCCCAAGCTCTAAAAATGAGCTTTGTTGAAATAGGTACAACGTTGGAGCGCCCAAGGATGGCGCTGGGGCACCAACCAAGTCAGAGAGCCCCTCTTGGCTTCCCAGCCTAGCGCTGGAGCTCCCAAAACCAGCGCTAGGGCGCTCCCCCTACAACCCAGAATTCCCTAGTTTTCCCCCTGAATTCAAGCCACCAAAATCTCATCTAAACATAATCCAAACTCACAATTCAACCTCAGAACCTCATCAATACATTAACCTCAACAAAACCTAAGTTTAACACTTGATCAAAACCCACCAAAACACAAAAATCCATACTTGAGCTTTGAAGCTCAAGAACAATACAAGAACACCCTTAAACCCAGAAAAATCCTGAATCAAAAGAGGGGTTAGAGCTTACCTCAGTGATGGAATCCAATCTTTAAGTTCTCCTAACCAAGTCCCTAGCTTAAGCCTCAAACTTCTGAGCTTTCTTCCTCAAAACTCAATAAAACTCGAAAGCTAAGAGAGAGAGAGAGAGAGAGAGAGAGAGAGAGAGAGAGAGAGAGAGAGAGAGAGAAACGTGGTAGAGCTGAGAGCTAATTGTATGTTACTCTGTTTTTTGGTTTCCTTCAGCTAGAGGAAAGAATGACTAAGAGCGCTCCCAATAGGTGATCTAAAATGACTAAATAGGTAAAATTATACCAAAATGTACTAAAATGAGTCTCCAATGGATGCTTTATCCTTAAATTTTTTTTACCTTCATCTATAGTACATAACTATATTTATAACACACTATTCATCTATGTAAACATATAATATTAATTTTTCATATTCTCTCACTTACATTATTCACAAACACATAAAAGCACACACACAAGTATATATATATATATAATCTTCTCTCTTTATATATTTATATATAGTTATATACCTAGTAAATGAGTTTTATTTATATTTTATAATATTATTATATTTCATTTTTAAAAATTTTTTTATTGTTATTTTTTATTTTAGCACATTATTCATATACATTATATTTATATCTCTTTTATATAAAAAATGTGTAAAAAATGGAAAGTTTTTGTTTTAATAGTTTGTAACTATAATGAAATATTATAAATATTTAATAGAATATACTTTTAAAACTACTAAAAATAGATATTTATTAATTATATTAATATAAATTCAAATATTATAAAATATCATTATTATTATAATATTTACTATAAGATTACATAAATAATAATTATATTAATATAAATTCAAATTCAAATGTTATAAAATATCATTATTATTATAATAATATATAATACAAGAGTAGATATTTAATACTTATATTAATATAAATTTAAATATTATAAAATATCATTATAATAATATATAATACATAATCTGAATTTTTATTAAGAAATTATCATTTATTTTTGAAAAAGTTATCATATTATATAGGGAATATACTCATTTGGTACCCTATATTTTTGCAAAGTATCATTTTGGCACCCTCTGTTTTCAATAATGCTCATATGGTACCCTGTATTTTAAAATCGTACATATTTGGTACCCTAAACTCAGATTTGATAGATAAAATTTTGTTAATTTAATCAAACTGCTGTCAATCATGTAAGTTACAAATTTAAATTTAATTACATAATTACATATAACTGATGACAGTTTGATTATATTGACAAAATTTTATCTATCAAATCTGAGTTTAGGGTACGAAATATGTATAATTTTAAAATTCAGGGTACCATATGAGCATTATTGAAAACAGAGGGTACCAAAATGATACTTTGCAAAAACACAGGGTACCAAATGAGTATATTCCCTATTATATATATATTTAAAAAATTTATAAACAATGTTTTGATTTAATATGTTTATGTCATTTTTTTTATATATAATATTTTTATTTATTTGAAATTTATATGACAATGATACAAATTTAATAAGATAATTAATAAAATCTATAAGCAAAATTAAGTGTGCATTCCATGTTGCTTGTATCTAGTATTATAATATAATTATGTGATATGATATATGGGTAGATATTATAAATATTAAAAGATATAAAGATATTATTGATAGTTAAAGAAAATATTTAAAATGAATAAAAAATATTTAAAATATAGTATTAAATGGTATAGAGAAAAATATAGTATTAAATGATATAGAGAAAAAAAATAGAGAATGTGATGTATGGTATAATGTAAAAGTTAGAGGTAAAATAGAAAAATGTGTGTTTTGATGAGTTATTTTAAAGTAGAGCACCCATTGGGAGTGCTCTAAGTCACTAGTTGTGGCACAAAATGACTTAAATGCCTCTAGGGCCAAATCACTCTCTCAAAGCCCTTCAAGGGCAATTTTGTCATTAGCCACATACCTCGTTAATCCTAATTAACGCCTTATAATTCCCGTTAATTCTAATATCCTCAAATAATTACCAAACAATTTTCCATTACCCGATCAATCCTGGTAATGTACTAATTTACCAAATATCCCTAGGCTCGCCCTAAGCCGGGTATTTGACCCTGTTATGACTAAACTGCTACTTTGCTCGCTAGGAATGTCTCATGCCGAATAATCCAAATATATCCACATAATAATGTGGTCTCACACATATATCACATATATGTACATATATACAATTATGCCCTCAACGAGCCAAAATCACTAAAATTGCCCTTCTGATAAGAAACGACCCCACACACATATTTAATACACCTAAACATGCATATCAAGTCATATTATAATATAACTCACATAATCATGCAATAATACAAATATATATAAAAAAAGCACATAATTTCCATACTTTTCCATCCTGACCCCCTAATCAAGGCCCTAAGCCTTATTAGGGAATTTGAGACGTTACAACTATCCTCTCCTTATAGGAATTTTGTCCTAGAAATTTTACCTGAACAGCTCGGGATACTGATTCTGCATATCTGCTTCTAGCTCCTAGTCGCTTCCTTGTCATTGCTGTTCCTCCATAATACCTTAACCAAATGTATAGTTTTGTTCTTCAGGACCTTTTCCTTCCTGTCTAGTATCTGGACTGGCTGTTCCTTATAGGAGGGATCTTCCTCAAGCTCCAGATCCTCGTAACTCAATACATGAGTCACGTCTGATACATATTTCCAAAGGAGCAAAATATGAAATACATTGTGTATGGTCGACAGTGCCGAAGGTAAGGCCAATCTATTGGCCACCTGACCAATCCTTTCCAGGATCTCAAATAGTCCTACAAACCTAGGGCTCAGCTTGCCCTTATTCTCAAATCTCTGCACCCTTTCCATGGTGAGACTCTAAAGAAAACATAGTCTCTCACTTGGAACTCCACGTTCCCACGTTTGGGATTAGCATAACTTTTCTGCCTGCTTTGAGAAGCGAGCATCCGAGCTCTAATCTTCTCAATAGCCTCATTGGTCCTCTGAACTGCCTCAGGACCCAAGTATTTCCTTTATCCTGTCTCATCATCCCAATGAATGGGTGATTTGCATTTCCTACCGTACAACATCTCATAAGGAGCCACTCCAATGGTCGACTGATAGCTGTTATTGTAGGAAAACTCTATCAAAGGCAAATACTTACTCCAGGACCCTTCAATGTCCAGCACACATACTCGCCGCATGTCCTCTAATATATGTATCGTCCTCTTAGATTGTCCATCTGTCTGAGGATGATAAGCAGTACTAAACTTCAGTTGTGTACCCATGGCCTTCTTCAAACTTCCCCAAAACTTGGAAGTAAACGTGGGTCCCGATCTGACACAATCGATCTCGGAGCCCCATAAAGGCGCACTATCTCTTTCACATAGAGATCTGCGTACTGGTCAACTGTATAAGTCGTCCTCACTGGTAAGAAGTGAGAAAATTTGGTGTATCAATCCACGATAACCCACACCAAATCATGTTGACCCACAGTCTTGGGTAATCCCACCACGAAATCCATCATGATATCCTCCCATTTCCACTATGGGATGTCTAGAGGCTGTAATAGCCCTACTAGTCTTTGATGCTCAGCCTTGACGTATTGACATGTCAAGCACTTAGCCACATATTCTGTCACATCCCTCTTCATCCCAAGCCACTAATATAGCTATCTAACATCCTGATACATCTTCGTGGTTCCTAGATGCAAAGAGTAAGAGGTAGTATGAGATTCATCCAGAATCTCCTGTCTGATAACAGTGTCCATCAGAACACAGATCCGACCCTTATACCTCAGCAAGCCTATATCTGACACTGTATAGTCCCTAGACACTCTAGCTAGGACATCCACTCTGATCTTTGTCAGTTGTGGATAACCCAACTAACCTTCCTTTATTCTCTCCAACAGTGTAGACTGTAGCGTAATGTTGGCCAACTAGCCCACTAGCAACTCTATTCCAGCTCTGGTCATATCCTCTGCCAACTCCCCGGAACTCTTTCTCACACTATATAATTTTCCTGGACCCTTCCGACTTAAGGCATCTGCTACCATGTTGGCCTTCCCTGGGTGATGCAGGATTTCACAATCATAATCCTTCACCAACTCCAGCCAACGCCTCTGTCTCATGTTCAAATCTTTCTGTGTAAAAAAGTACTTCAAGCTCTTGTGGTCAGTATAAATCTCATACTTTTCCCCATAAAGGTAATGCCTCCATACCTTTAATGCAAAGACCACTGCTGCCAACTCTAGATCATGAGTGGGGTATCTCTATTCATACTCTTTCAACTGACATGATGCATAGGTAACCACCTTCCCCAACTGCATAAGAATACAACCCAAACACTGTCTTGAGGCATCACAGTAAACTATAAACTTCTCTTGTTCTGTTGGAAGACTCAGAACTAGAGTTGTAATCAATCGCTGCTTCAGTTTCTGGAAGCTGTTCTCACACTTATCTGACCACACCAACTTTTGATTCTTACGTGTTAGTTCTGTCAATGAGGTAGCAATCCTCAAGAACCCTTCCACAAAACGCCTGTAATAATCTGCCAATCCAAGGAACCTCCAATCTCTGAGGCGTTCCTTGGCCTTGGACAATCTCTGACTGCCTCAATCTTGGCTGGGTCGACCTTGATCCCATCCTTACATACAATGTGACCGAGGAAAGTCACCTGAGGTAACCAAAACTCACATTTCTTGAACTTTGCAAACAACCTAAGTTCCCTCAGCCTCTGTAGAACCAACCTGAGATGTTGCTCATGTTCTGACTGGGAATAAACCAGAATATCGTCGATGAAGACGATCACAAACCTATGTATATCACATAAACATATAATTTCTATAAATTGCCTCCCTAACCCCCTAATCAAGGCCCTAAGCCTTATTAGGAAATTTGGGATGTTACAATTACTTGTTAACATGTATTCTTTATCAATGTGTATAAGGTGCTCCTTCAAAGCATTTCTCAGCAACTAAATGGTCCCAAATTCCATGCCCAAAGTGAACTTGAAGTCATATACCTTTGTTTTTGGATTATATTCTAACTTTGATATCTTTGGAGTACCACCACCACCACCATCATCATCATTATACCTATCTACACTTTCTAGATCATCAACTAATTCAATTCCATAATCATCAACATCCCCATTTTTTGTCTCAGCACACAGCTCTTTAACAATCCCCCACCAATTGCTTGGATCTATAGGGACATACCCCTGCCTCTCATGTTCAGGTTGTCAATCATACTCCTCTTCATGCAATTCAAAGTGAACATCATCTGGTTGTGTCTCACTTTCATCATGTGTCTCAGGTTCAGGTTGTGTCTCAGTTGGTGGTTGTATGTCAATTTTAGATTGTGTCTCATGTTCAGGTTGTGGTTGACATGGATATTCTAGTTGAGTTTCCGGTGCTGGTTTTGGTCGAACCTCTTCTCCTTGAGGAGTAGTTTCTGGCTAAACATCTACCGTGTCCTTCCATTAGTTTCCATCTTCATCCTTTTAAGTCTCAATCTTCTACTCCTTGGAGTTTCAACTCTGGGGATCTGCTCCCTGAATAGATGACTAATGAGTCCATCTCTGAGGATCCACTGCCTGAATAGATGACTAATGAGTCCATCTCTGGGGATCCGTTCCCTGAATAGATTACTAATGAGTCCATCTCTGGGGATCTGCTCCCTAAATACATGACTAATGAGTCTATCTCTGGGGATTTGTCCCTAAGCCATGTGACTTTTCAGTCACCTGAGCCTTTTGGCCCTGGCTATAAGTAACTAGCCTTTAGACCAGACAAGCACTTTTAGTTTTCTTCAACCATAAGGTCGGTCAAGAATTTAATGCTCATGTTGATTAGATCTAATCATTTCGGCTCTGCATTCAATACGCGAATGCCGCTCTTGACTCGTAGGTCAATTTCATACGACCAACTCTCAGTACTATTGTCGTTTATGATTGATAAGTAAAGACCTCATGACCAATACTAACACCAATGTCGTTCTGACTAATGAGTCAATGCCACTCACAAGTAAGCAATGCAACCAGCCATATATCATATGTCAAATATCCAAATATAAGGCATTCAACATGCTTACTCAACATTCACCAGCATAATTATGATCATGCACATTTACAGAGACTCATGCTCTGATCAATTCCATATTCAATATTCATGCCATACAATAATCATATGTATCGCATGCATCACATACTGGGTGTAGTGTTTTTACCTTTGCTCCAAGCATAAGTTACCAATAAACGACCCTCAAGCACGATCCTGTTTCCAAGCCCCTAGCGAAAACCTAGTCACAACCATAATATAAAACCCCATAAAAATGATTAAATAAATACTTTTGAACCAAGTCCTAGCCTCTGGGGCATCGAATCCTACCCAACTGGGTAGTAGGATCGATCACGAGCCCTTAGAGTTAAGTTCCCACGACTAAAAATAAAATATGGGCAAAACTGCCCTTAAGCGCCGTGGTCCCCACAGAACTGAGCCGGGGCCCGCCTCCAAACAGAGACGCTAGCCTCGAGATGCCTGTCCCACGCGCCACGACCTGCCTCGCAGGCGTCGCCGCCCCATTGCCCTTCAGCCTCTTCTCTCCTCTTCACTAAACTCGGGTTGCGACGCCCATGAATAGGGTCGCGGCCCCACTTAGAACTCAGCCAAAGACTTTCGTTTTTCCGCTTTTAAATCATTCCAAAAACCTACTCAAACATATCCAAATCCCAAAAACAAAGTTCCCAAACATCCCAATTATCCAAAACCATTAAAACCCAAGTCTCAATTCATCCAAAAACTCATCAAAACATAAAATCCAATCAAAGCTTAAAAACTTGAAAACTTAAAACATGGATTACCTCTGATTGAGTCGTTTCCCAACTAAATCCTCTGGCTAATAAGCTTCTAATCTTTCCTAGAATTGCTATGCCTCGATCCTTGCTTGAATCTGAGTCCTAAAACTCGAGCTTCCTTTGAAAATGCAATCGGTATCAAAAAGGGAACAAGAGAGAGAGAGAGAGAGAGAGAGAGAGAGAGAGAGAGAGAGAGAACGTTTTTATTTTTATTTTATGACAGGTTACTTCGAGATTAAGTAACCTCAAGCAAATCCAATGCTCGGGGTCCCAAAAATGCCCCCAGGGTAAAATAATCAAAATTCCCATAATTTCTTCCTGATCTCACTAACTCTCGATTTATCATCAAATATTTATTCCCATTACCCAATATCCCGGTAATGTGCTAAATACCCAAAATACCCCTTGACTCTTTCCGAGTCAAGTATGGATGTCGTTGTGACTTTCCCACTATCTTGCTCCCTAGGATCGTCTCTTGCTGAGTAACCCAAACATAACCATATAATAATACCGTACCACATATAGGCCAAATATACCCATAACGCGCCAAATTATAAAAATTGCCCAATTAGACAAAAATGGGCCCACATACATATTTAATACACCTAAACATGCATATCAAGTCATATTATAATATAACTCACATAATCACATAATGATACACATAAATATCATATAATCACATAATTCCATAATTTGCCATCCTGGCCCCCTAATCAAGGCCCTAAGCCTTATTAGGAAATTTGGGATGTTACAACTATCCCCTCCTTACAGAAATTTCATCCTCGAAATTTTAACTGACTAGTTTGGAATATCAATCCTGCATAACTGATTCCAGTTTCCTAGGTCGCTCCCTCGACCTCATTGTTTCTATATAATACCTTAATCAAAGGTACAACCTTGTTCCTCAGAACCTTGTTCTTTCTGTTAAAATCTGAACTAGCTACGCTTTACAGGATAACTTAACCTCTAATTCCAAATTCTCATAACTCAACACATGAGTCTCATCTAACACATGTTTCCTCAACATGGAAATATGAAATACACTGTATACTGCTGACAGTGCCAAAGCTATGGCCAATCCATAGGCAACATGACCGATCCTTCCCAAGATTTCCAACGGTCTTACTAATCTAGGGCTTAACTTGCTCATATTTCCTCACCCCTTTCCATGGTGATATTCTATCCACTTGGAACTCCAAGTTCCTACATTTCAAATTAACAAAACTTTCCCATTTACTCTAAGAAGCGAGCATTTGAGCTCTAACACTTTCAATAGTCTCAATGGTCCTCTAAACAACCTCAGGATCCAAATATAACATCTTATCCATCTCATTCCAATGAATGGGTGATATACATTCTCTACCATACAACATCTCATAAGGTGCCTCTCCAATAATTGGATAACTCTTTCTCTGATTTACCATCAGTCTGAGGATAATAAATTGTACTACATTCTAACTGTATACTCATCGCCTTCCATAACTTTTTTTTTCAAGACTTGGAAGTAATAACAGGGTCCTCATCTAATAAGATAGATCTCGAATTCTCAAGAAGGCGTACTATCTCTCTCACATAGAGATCTGTATACTAGTTAACTGTATTACTCATTCTTACTGATACAAAGCGAGCTGACTTTGTATACTGGTCCATAATGACTCAAATCAAATCACGCTGACCCACTATCCTGGGCAGCCCCACCGCGAAACCTATTGCGATGTTTTCTTTACTTCCACTATAGAATACACAAAGGTTGCAATGGCCTTACTGGTTTTTGATACTCTGCCTTGACCTAATAACAGGTTAAGAACTTTGCCATATATTCCGTTATGTCCTTCTCCATCCCAAGCCACCACTAAAAAGCTTTCAAATCCGGGTACATCTTCATGATGCCTGGATGAAGAGAATAAGGAGTAATATGAGATTCATCCAGAATCTCCCGTTAAATCTCAGTGTCCATCAGATCCCAAGTCCGATCCTTATACCACAATAAACTCATACTTGGCACTGCAAAATCCTTAGCTAATCCAACTAAGACATTCCCCTCAATTCTTCCCATTTATGGGTTCACCTAGCTATTTTCCTTTAATCCTCTCTGAAATAGTAAGCTCAAGTGTAAAGCTAGCCACCTGGCCCACCAGTAACTCTGCTCTAGTTCTGGTCACACCCTTCAACTAACATGTTGCTTGGGCAATCACATTTTTCCTGTCAATGAGATATCATAATAATATATAAGCTGGTTCTGATCTGTAAGAAGACTCACAACTCTTCCACAAAGCACATGTAATACCTTGCCCGTCCAAGGAAACTCCTACCCTCTAAGGCATTCCTTGACCTCGACAAATCTCCAACCGAGAATATACTACAATACCGTCGATCAGGACGATCACAAATCAATTCAGATAATCCTTGAATACTCTGTTATTCTAACCCATCAAAATAAATCAGCATTAATCAAATCCTCAAAACACAACTTAGCACTCCTAGTGCCCTTATCTGACATAAAGAGTAGTCTTTTGCATATCCTTCTCCCTGATCTCTAGCTGGTACTAACCAGATCAAAGATCCACCTTGGAGAATATTCTCTTACTCAATAATTGAGTCTTTGGTTCTTACAGCTTTGCTGAAGCCGTTCAATACAGTGCCCTAGACTTGGTTCCGTTCCTGGCACCAACCTAATCACCACTTTATTTATTTGGTCAAAGATAATCCTGACAAATCCCATGGAAATACATCCAGAAACTCACAGACTAATCCAATCTGTCCCAGTTCCACTGGGACGACCTAAGTGGTATCCACCACACTAGCTAAGAGCTCTATGCATCCTTCTGCACTAGATCTCTAGCTCTAAATACAAATGTCATAAGCATATAAGGTCCATGCACAGTGCCAACAATTACAAGGGTTTTTCACCCGAAACCCAAGGATTACTATCCTTTCCTTGCAATCTATCATTGCCCCATACTTGGCTAACCAATCCATATCCAGAATCATACTTAAGTCAGTCATAACCAATCCCATCAAATCAACTGATGAGTCCCTTCTCACCATGACCTAATCCATCTCTTAAAATTACCAATAGAATATCACATTCTCATCACAACATAACCATGTAACCTGCATATCAACTCTATGCCTATCTAGATGCAACAAAGAAAAGAACAACATGGCACTAAAACTAGCCAGCATAATACAAAAATCAGAACTAGGAAGCTAACCTGCCACCACTGAGGAAATAGCCCCAGTCTCAGTCTCAGTCGCTGACTCTGACTGCATCAGAGCGAACTCTTGAGCTAGAGTCAAGCTGTCCGCTCCATTTTTCTCATCCTCCATTTTCCTTGGGAAATTCCTCTTACGGTGCCCAAACATTCCACAAAAGAAACATGCCCTTGCTCGGCATTCTCCTAGATGACGCCTCTTACTCCGAGTGCATTCTGGGCAGACTTTCCAATCCTTGTCGTCGCTCGATCCAATAAACAGAGGTATCACTATTTGAGCTCTGCGCTCTCCGATGCTATCCTGCTCAATTTCATTTCCTGTGCTCTCACAACAAGAGCCTTCCCTACCACTTAAGGGTAGGTAGAGATTTCATGCACTCGGGCAACTCCGGGATTCAATCCCTGGACAAACCTTTCCTTCCAATCTAGATCCATGGATAACATTTCAAAAGCAAACTTGTCCAACCCATCGAATCTGTTAACATCTTGGTTATTGTTGTATTTCCTTGAACCAGATTCAGAAACTCATTCATCTTAGCAGTCTTGACTGCATCATAGTAATATCTTTTATTAAACAGCTGCCTAAATTCTTTCCGGTCCATCATAGTTGTATCTCGTGTCTGGGATACCACTTCCCACCATGTCCAGGCATCATCTCGCAATACATATGTAGCACAAATCACCTTATCGTGACCTACCACCCCCATACTATCGAAGATGGAATTGATCATGACCATCCATTGCCCAGCTATGAATGGATCTAGGCCTCCCTAAAAAACTGGAGGGTAATATTCCTGGAATCTTCCACAAAGAAATTCCCTCCTATTCTCAAGCCTAGGCTGAGTCAATACTGGTGCCACTCCTGGCATAACAAAGGAAGAGGTGTTCCCTAACAGAACCTACTGCTGTTTTAAACACCTAATCTCTTCCTCTTGTCTTTCCAATCTTAATTACATATCTGTAAACACCTACAGGAAATTCTGAGGGGCAGGTGAAGAACTCAAACCCTGCTGTAATTCCCAGCCTCGGTATAACCACCACCGGGTCTCATTAACTGCCTTGGATACATACATTCTGATTGAATCTGCAGTCAATAACTTGACCCATTAAACATGATGAGCATATTCAAAATCCTTCCCCATGGGAACAATCATAAAAAATTGCATTCACAACCACTGCGGTACTACAAACACGCCCACAACATTCATACATTAATTCATAACCCATGCTCTTCCAACATACATACCATGCTCTCAACTCCAGCATGAAAATAACACATTTATATATTCAATGAGCAGGTAATCATATAATCATATCAATAATCAAGAGCCAAGCTCTATCAGAATCTGATGCTCCCTAATACAGTGTACAGGTAAAGCATTTACATTCTATTTAAGCAGTTAAGCACACAGCCACATAAATAGTTACCATACCCTGAGTGAAGCTTGTCTTTAGTGATGAATGTACATGCCCAGCTTGTCTACAAGAACCCTTAACCTTGGCTCGCTCTGATATCAAGTTGCAACGCTCTACTACCCAGGGACCGTTACGATGTGTATTTCAAATAGTGCTAAACTCGCTAAATGAGTCATTTGGCCATAATTGTGTAATTAAATGTGATTAACAATTTAGGGTTAAACAATTTGGTCAAAGATACAACGTTTCACTAAAACGTTTACTGTATACATTGGGATCCCAAAATATATTTTAAAGGTTAATTACAATAAAAGATTTACAACCAGCCGACCTAAGCGGCAAAATAGGGTTTAACCCTAGTTCCTCTTTAAACCCTCGGCCGTGGTGGTCGAGCCGCCACATATGTACACATCAGCACCTAAGCTCTCCAACTCAAGGATGGTCCAACTTTCTTTTACCTTTACATGCACCACATAGCACCCGTGAACCGAGGCTCAGCAAGAAAACTCAACATGCTCATAAACAGGTAATAACATGTCACTAAATCATAATAAGCATGCCTAACACTAATAACCCTACTCATACATGCAGGCAAGTCCAAATAAATGATTATGGGGCCCTGCACCCTGTATAGATGACTGTCAAGTTAATCTGGGGATCTGCTCCCTGAACAGATGACTAATGAGTCTATCTCTAGAGATCTGCTCCCTGAATAGATGACTAATGAGGTTCATCTCTGGGGATGTGCTCCCTGAATAGATGACTAATGAGTACATCTCTAGGGATCCACTGCCTGAATAGATGACTAATGAGTCAAACTTTGGGGATCTGCTCCTTGAATAGATGACTAATGAGTCCATCTCCGGGGATCCACTCCCTAACTACATGACTAATGAGTCCATATCTGGGGATCTGCTCCCTAAATACATGACTAATAAGTCCATCTCTGGGGATTTTCTCCCTAAGCCATGTGACTTTTCAATCACCTGAGCCTTTTGGCCCTGACTCTAAGTAAGTAGCCTTTAGACCAGATAAGCGCTTTTAGTTTTCTTCGACCATAAGGTCGGTCAAGAATTTAATGCTCATGTTGATTAGATCTAATCATTTCGACTCTGTGTTTAATACGCTAATGCCGCTCTTGACTTGTAGGTCAATTCCATACGACCAACACTCAATACTATTGTCGTTCATGATTGATAAGTCAAGACCTCACGACCAGTACTAACACCAATGTCGTTCTAACTAATGATTCAACTCCACTCACAAGTAAGTAATGCAACCAGGCATATATCATATGTCAAATATCCAAATATAAGGCATTCATCATGCTTACTCAACATTCACCAGCATAATTATGATCATGCACATTTATAGGGACTCAAGCTCTGATTAGTTCCATATTCAATATTCATGGCATACCATAATCACATGTATCACATGCATCATATATTGGGTGCAGTTTTCTTACCTTTTCTCCAAGCATAGGTTACCAATAAACGACCCTCAAGCACGATCCTGTTTCCAAGACCCTAACGATAACCTAGTTACAACCATAATATAAAACCTCATAAAAAATGAGTAAATAAATACTTCCGAACCAAGTCCTAGCCTCCGGGACGTCGAATCCTACCCAACTGGGTAGTAGGATCGATCTTGAGCCCATAGAGTTAAGTTCCTATGACTAAAAATCAAATTTGGGCCGCAAACCCTTAAGCGCCGCAGGCCCTCAGCACTGAGTCGCGACTTGCCTCCAAATAGAGACGCCAGCCTCAAGATGCCTGCGCTACGCACCGTGGCCTGCCTCCCAAGAGCCGCAGCCCCATTGCCCTTCAGCCTCTTCTCCCCTCTTCACTAAGCTCGGGCCGCGGCGCCCAAGAACATGGCCACGACCCCACCTGGAACTCAGCCAAATACTTTCGTTTTCTCCATTTAAATCATTTTGAAAACCTACTCAATCCAAATCCCAAAAAGAAAGTTCCAAAACATCCCAATCATCCAAAATTATTAAACCCAAGTCTCAAATCATCCAAAAACTCATCAAAATATAAAATCCAACCAAAGCTTAAAAACTTAAAACTTGGATTACCTCCGATTAAGTTGTTTCCCACCTAAATCCTCTGGCTAATGAGCTTCTAATCTTTCCTAGAATTTCTATGCCTTGATCATTGCTTGAATCCGAGTCCTAAAAATTGAGTTTCCTTCGAAAATGCGAATGGGTGTCAAAAAGGGAACAAGAGAGAGAGAGAGAGAGAGAGAGAGAGAGAGAGAGAGAGAGAGAGAGAGAGAGAGAGAGAGAGAGAGAGAGAACGTTCTTTTTATTTTCTGACAGAATAATTCGAGCTTAAGTAACCTTAAGCAAATCCAATGCTCAGGGTCCCGAAAATTCCCCCCGGGGTAAAATAGTCAAAATTCCTAGAATTTCCTCCTAATCTCACCAACTCCCAATTTATCATCAAATATTTATTCACATTACCCAATATCCCGGTAATGTGCTAAATACCCAAAATACCTTTTGACTCCCTCCGAGTCAAGTATGGATCCTGTTGTGACTTTCCCACTAGCTTGCTCCCTAGGATCATCTCGTGCCAAGTAACCTAAACATAACCATATAATAATATAGTACCACACCCATACCAAATATATGCCAAATATACCCATAACAAGCCAAATTATAAAAATTGCCCAATTAGACAGAAATGGGCCCACATGCATATTTAATACACCCAAACATGCATATCAAGTCATATTATAATATAACTCACATAATCACATAATGATACACATAAATATCATATAATCATATAATTCCATAATTTTCCATCCTGGCCCCCTAATCAAGGTCCTAAACCTTATTAGGAAATTTGGGACGTTACAGCTACAACTTCACAATTATTTCTTCTTCAAAAAATTGTATGTAGTCTTCCTCATTATGCTCACTTCCCTCATCATCTTCTGGTATGTTCATTACAAATACTTCAGGTTCACCATCATCATCATCTGACTTTTCTGCACTACACTCAGTAGAGTGGACATCATCATCATCCACTTGTGCAGGCAAATCACCCCATTTTACAAAGATGTTGATGAAGTAATCATCTTGGTTAAGGGGTCCTGATGGATTGACAACAACATCAACTCTTAAATCAGTGTCAAGTTCCTCAAGGCAACATCTCAATTTTTCAGGTGGTGGTTCAAGGATATGTCGAACTGTTGTGTCATATTCTTTCCATTCCACAACAAATATAGGATCTGGTAACACCAGATATATTTGAACCTGCCTATAATTTTGGTCCCTCTTGTCATCTAAAACCAAAGTAACCTCCTTCTCCCCTACAACTATTATCCCCATATTTAAGTGTTTCCCATAAGACCTGAACCGAAAACCACAAAGGATAACCTAACGCTTTATCCATATCATCTGAATCGTTCTTCTAAAAGTTGTTAAACTCACAATTGTCAAAATAGGCAAAACCCCCTCCTTCATATCACCTGATTCCAAATGGTGTAAACCAAATACCGCTATGGTATAACTTCATAGTGAATAAGTCAACTTCACTCTCTGCAAAGTCGAATTTACTTTCAAGAATCCGTAAAGGACCTACAATTGACCAAACATCATTACCTTTTCAAAAATGGTAGGCAAAAACCCATTAGCATTTCACCCCATGACAAGGAAACAAACAAAAAAATCCATGTGCAACCGTACCCCACTGAACAAACAAAAAAAATTACAAATCCATGTGCAACCGTACCCCATTGAACATGGAAACTAAGCTAGATTCCCTAAAACCACTAACTTCTTTGTATTTTTTTGCACATTAGTTAAACTCACTTTCTATATACTAATCTGACCAGCAGAAACATCAAACAATTAAAGCCATACCAGCCTCGACCCGTGACCCTATAAACTCACCCTAAATGCATTTAACCCATCTAACCATAGATCATGGGAAAAGAAGCTCAAATTTGAAAACCCTAAAAGTCTAAAGCAAGAAAAAAAACATGTTATGATGCTTACTATAGTCAGAAGGAGCCTCGTCTTTATCGCGCTAGCTATACACCATTTCTCACCTTCGAGATTTCAAGCTTCGACGTTTCCACTTAAAGTTGGCAGACTTCTCCTTTGTTTTATTTTAATTTAGTTTTTTTAAAGTTTTTAATTTCTTTCACTTCTTTTTTGTTAATTTTAATTTTAAATATCCACGTGAGATTGAAGAGGTGAGCTAGACATGGTGTAAAATGGCCAATTAAGGCGGTTGGGGAACATAACGGAGGGAAACAACGGGAACAATGGAATTGTTAACGAAATGGGGGATTGAGAGGTTTCACCGTAAAAAAAATGGGGTTAAGTGTATCAAAAGGTAAAGATAAGAGGTTTTGACACCATTTACTCTTTTATATATCAAATTTAGATTTAGATCATTTTTTATTTTTTTAAAAACTGAACAAATTAAATAATGACATGTGTTCGTCACATGCCCTTTTTTTTTTTATCAATTTTGTCACACATCGCTTAATATGTTAAATTAAGTAGTCTCATATGTGGTCAAATTGTGAATAATAGATTAGTAATTTGTGACAATCAATTTTGGTCAGAAATTTAAAGGGTAAATACTCATTTGGTGCCCTATGTTTTATCAAAATACAGACTTAGTACCTTATGTTTATAATAATGTTCATATGGTACCTTGTTGTTGACGTCGTTTTTTGTCCACTTAAATATGAAGAGCACTAAACAGAAAACATAGAAAAAGTAGAAGGATTCAGAGGATTTTTTTACGTGGTTCAGCAGTTAAAATCTTCTTAGTCCACGAGTCACTATTATTCTCACTACTCACTCAAAGCTTTGAAGGAAAACAATTCGGCAGAGTATTCTCTAGTACAATTTTGTGCGTCCCCACAAATGAATTACTCCAGGCTATTTATAAACCTGGTTATGAGAATATCTTCCTCTAATTCAGGGAAGTTACAATCAATCAAATTAATTTGAAATAAATACAATAAATGTGTTAATTGCATAATATCCCATGGAAATAGGGATTTAATATATGATAATAACTAATCCCTATGAAACAGGGATTTCCTAACAGTCTTTCTATGTGCCAAACACATCACTGAGCTCGATTGTTGCGCTGACATGCTTTCGAGATTGGCTTGGGTTTAAGCTCATCGTTCTAGTTATAGCCTCCTCCTCATCCACTAAGTCAGTCGAAATCATTCCTCGGAGAAGGTTGGTGTCTTCGAGCCTGCAACTCAGACTCGAACAATGCGACTCATCCTCGAGTGCTAATAACAGATCTAGAACCACTTGAAAATTCATATAAGGGTACTGCCAACATTTATTATTTTTGAGTTCACTCTTTTCAAGCCTACATTTTGAGAATATTTATCTATTCTTGAAATTTGGGTGTAACATTTTTCCTCCTCAAAAGTGTTGGTTCGAAATCTTGTGAGAAGGAAATTTTGAACATCACTTTCGGAAAATGTGCCCACCTACCACACTCGAGTATGGACACGTGTCACTGAGGGATTGCTTACCGAGAGTACATGAGTGCCCTCTTACCTACGCACATCCTTTCCTATTACCTTTTTGTCGCCAACATTTTGGAGTCAAACGTGGTCCCTTGGATCACCTTTTAGCTCAGATCAAGGGCTCTGGTTTGTTTGCCATTTACAACTATCCTTGCCTATATATACTATTTCTTCTTCCCCATTTCATTCACCTTTGCATTTTAGCTTTCAAAGAAAGAAACATGAACCAGAGACCTCTTTGCATGTTCTCCAAACTGAAGAAGACAAGTGCTCTTACCTCCTTCAGCTCCAAGGGATCGTTCCTGCTACCCCTTCTACAGTCGACAAATTCTTTGTACCCACAGTTTACATTGTGTAATTTCTTTGATCGTCATATATATTTTTTTATGTGTTTCCTCTGTGCATAAGAACGTTTTTATGGTTTCTACCAGATTCTTGAAATCTCTTTGCACTAGATAGTTTTTGATAGTATAAGCTTATATGGATCAGAAACATTTTTTAGGCAGGAAGTTTCAGTGAAACGGATAAAAATGGAACCTTTAAGGTTCTGGGGTATTAGGATATAGGTTTCGTGTAGCTTAAGAAAAAAGGTTCTAAATTAGGGTTTTAACACACGTATCTTGATAATATCTCATTTTTTGGGTAACTGCCCACCTTTTCCTAGAAAATCGAGATACGCTTAAACTGAAAATAACCGCCCCAATCTTGCGTGGGTGCACTCTCGATGCCCCAAACTTTATAATAGTTTGGTGTTGGCATTTGAGTTAATATCACCATTTCGAGCCTTCAAACTTGATTAAGGAGATCTCGTTCTCTCGAGCTTGCAAACTTGAGTTATCAAGATCTTAATCTTTCCACTTTCTTTTTTATAATGGGCCCTCACCTTTTTCTTTCTTGTTAGATGTCGTAGTCTTCAGATAATTAGTGGGGCCCGAAGCTTGCCATCCCTTACCACCCACCATCTCCTCGCCCTAAATTGCCATTCATACAAAACCAAAGGCTAATCTGCGAGCACAAGGAACAACTCAAACGAGAGGATATCCGAGCCCATTTTTGACATTAGATTAACGAGGTCAAAGAGAGGAAAAGAAAGAAGCTTCGAGTTGTGGTGTATCTCGATCCGAACCCCGAGATTCACCCACTTCCACTAGATCCTAAGCTTAAAGTCACCGTAGCCTACTCCCCCGACACACTCTCCTTTAGCCTCATGGAGGGTTCATCAAATCAACCGTCCACAACCCCCAAATATTTTTCCATCCCAACCTCGGAGAGTTCCTTCTTCGAGGTCGAACATTACCAAAGTTCCATCACCTCGACCTAGCAGATTTCAGAGTTATTATCCTACCATGGGTTAAAGCTATCTGGCAAGTTGGTTGATAACTCTTGAATGAAGAGTTACTTCATGTGCTTTTGAACTTATAATTGTGAAAAAATCATGGGTGATGTTAGTTTATTTTTAGCTTTTGTAGCTAACTTTGGTGTTTTTATTATCTTAATTAAGTTTAATTATTTTTTTTAGTTTTTAATAGCTAGTGGGTTAAAGATAATAATTTCATGGATAAATATTTGCACAAAGGAATGAGCTAACATATGAAACTATTTTGATGAAATTATGTAGTTGAGGGCTGAATTATCAGGTTTGCTGCAGTAAAATTGAAGCATTTTGATCAGGCAGATTTTGGGGCACATGGAACGCGTGGCAGTCAATGGGTAAGCTGATATTTTGGCTGAGGTGGCAAGGGCAGAAAGAACTAGTCAGCATATTGGAGAAAAGGACAAAAAAAAGAAAAAGAAAGGAGGACTTCATGTTTTTGGAGAAAGAGGGGCAATATGGTACTTTTGGGGAAGGGAGGAGAAAACCTAATATACACAAAAGAAGGCTTCAGCCGTGAGGAGGAGGCAACAACCATTTTTGGAAAAGAAAACCAGAAAAAGAGAGGAGAAAAACTCATAATATCAACAAGGAAGAAGGAGGACAAACAAAGAAAGCTCAAGCATCATTTTGGATTTGTTCTTTCTTCTTTTCCTAAACTTTATTTTATTAATTTCTGAGTTCGATTCTAAATCTGAATATTATGGGCTGTTTTGATTGTGAATTAATGTTTATGAACTCAGCCATAAACTAATTTTTAGGTGGCTTGAATTGTTGATGAATCCTATGCTATAGTCTATAAATTTCTTGCACTTTATTCTAGTAAAATCTCCTTTGTTCATTCAAGTGTGCTTATATTAATTTCTTGTTGTTGTTTGGCCAGCAATGGCAAGTTATTTAATTATGTTTAATGCTGGAAAGATTAAATGTAATGGGAAGAACTTGGATGACACAAGTCATAATCTAGGTTAGGCTATGTTAGTAAGTAACATAGGGATATGTTATTTGCCTTGTGTAACTTTTGAGAATTAAACTTTGATTTGCATTCTTAAATATGAGTTTTCATAGGAATATGTTTAATTAGGTAGAAGAATTAATGTCATAAAATTTGGGAAAGTTTTATGGGTGTTTAAATGAATTCTTGTTAACCTGGGGGTTTTGCTAGAATATTGCTCCAGCAACCTGTCCGCAATTTTTTCAGGATGAATAATATAGGGGAATTCAATAATTCAAGTCCATTTTGCAATCCATATATTTCTCTCAATTTTCTTGTGCAGTTCAGTTTTTTATTTCAATATTTCCATTTTTTTTAATATTTTGTTTAGCATATAAACAACCCACTTGATTTTTAATTTCTTAAAATTTTTTAGTAATTGTTTTGCTTATGTTTTCTAATTTGCAATCCTTGTGGAGACGATTTACTTATCATTATATTACTTGTGTGATTGCGTGCACTTGCGTATTTAAAATCAAATATTAAATTTATCACAACACTGGTGTGTCAGCCCGCCAGACCCGGTGAGAGGAGCTGCTTCACCCCTGGTGAAGACGTTCTTGAGAGAAAAGTCAAGCTCCCAGCTTGGAGTCGCGAGCATATGCGAGCTGGGGCCTTACTGTCCCTAAAGGATTATTTTTGGAGCTTCATGAACTATGCTGACATCGCCCCGTTCCAACTCTAGACTAACTCATATAGGGTCTTGGCTGCCCTTAGATCATTATACCACGAGTTGGAGTGGGATGGGCCTTCGGCATGGGAGATTCTATACCTCTTCTGCCTCAAGAGCAACCCCTCCCGAGCTCATGGTGGAGACCAGTTTTACTATCTGTTGAGCTACCCCAAGGAGAGACGGTTGTGCGAGGATATCCCCAACCATCCTCCCAACTTTAAGACCATCTTCTTCTGGACGAACGGTCTGGCCCCCTCCCATTTTTACTCATTCCAGCGGATTCGTAAGTATCTTGTCATGGTTCTTTAGTTTCTTCTTTTATTTCGAGCTTCAAATGTTCATCCAATCTTTTCCTGTAGCCAATTATCATTGCCCACAGTCTACAGAGGCCATGAAGGACCACAAGGAAGCAATCCTTAAGCTCCCTTATGGTCGGTGATCCCTCAACTACCTTCTTCATGAAGACAAGCTCCGGCTTTGTGGCCTCCTTGGTGAAGGTGAATCTACAGACGACTCGGGAATCCACAAGTATGCGAGGTGGGAAGAAGTCCCAGTGCCAACGACCAAGTCTCCCTCCAGAGGTAAACATGTGGGTTCGAGCTCTCGTGACCCTATACCTTTGCCATCGAACCTTCGTATTCGGGGAACGAAGCACAAGGAAAGGCCTCAATGAGCTCGACTGAAGGAGGTAAATTCGTGCTCGACCTATCCAAATGGTCTCCCACTTTGCTTAGGCAGGAACCTAATACCATAGTTTTAATTAAAAATCCCCAGAAAAATTTTATGGTCTAGTGAGTAGTAGACCTTAAGGTACATAGGTTTGACAACTGGTTGGGGAAATACCAAACAATGTAAAGTTTAAACGAGGTTTGGGATGGGATAGCCGTCCAATATGGGACCAATGCGAATAGAGACCTTGCGAAAGCCAAAACTCGCATTTCTTGAACTTAGCGTAGAGTTGATGCTCCTTCAGTCGTGACAAAATCAACCTCAAATGTTCCTCGTGCTCTACTTCATCCTTAGAGTATACTAAGATGTCGTCGATAAACACTACGATGAATTTATCTAAGTAGTCCTTCAAGGCTCTATTCATCAAGTCCATAAACGCGGTTGGTGTGTTAGAAAGACCAAAGGACATAACCAAGAACTCGTAGTGTCCATAACGAGTTCTAAAGGCTGTTTTAGGAATATCTTCTCCCTTTACCTTGAGCTGATGATACCCGGATCGTAAATCAATCTTTGAGAATAGAGTCGCGCCTCGGAGTTGATCAAACAAGTCGTCGATCCGGGGTAGCGGGTACTTGTTCTTAATCGTTACCTTGTTCAGCTCGCGATAGTCTATACACATCCGCATGCTTCCGTCCTTTTTCTTCACGAATAGCACTGGGGCTCCCCATGGTGAATGGCTTAGCCTAATAAAACCCAAGTCCAGGAGTTCTTGTAGTTGCGTCTTTAACTCCTTGAGTTCCGTAGGTGCCATCCGATATGGTGCTTTGGAAATAGGCTCGGTGCTCGGTACTAATTCTATCGTGAAGTCAATTTCCCGAGTTGGCAGCAATCCTGGCAAGTCATTAGGAAATACCTCTGGGAATTCTCTTACAATACGGAGTTCTCCAACCTTGAGTGGTGTTTCCTTTACCACATCCGTGATGCTGGCTAAGAACGCTTGACATCCTTTTTCCATCATTCTTTGAGCTTTGAGAGATGATACTAACAGGGTGCGTAATCCTGAAGCTTGTCCCACGAAGCATAGTTTCTGGCTGTCAGGAGTCTCGAACATCACCTTCTTGCGTTTGCAGTCGATGGTTGCACCATGCCGTGCTAGGCAATCCATGCCTAGTATTACGTCAAAGTCCTTGATCACCAATTATATCAGGTCTCCTTCTAGTTATATGTCCTCAATCTTGATCGGTACACCTTGTACTATCCGTGATGATAGAACTACTTTGCCCGAAGGCAACTCGGTTACAAACCTAGTTCTAAATCTTTCACAAGGTTTGTCTAGTTTTTCTATCATTCCTAATGAGATATACGAATGAGTGGCTCACGAATCAAATAATACAGAGCATATGTTATTGAGGATAGAAACCTGACCTGTGACCACCTTATTGCTAGCATCAGCCTCTCCTTGGGTTAAGGCAAAAACCCTAGTAGGAACCATCTTGTCGTCTTTCTTCCCTTCTGGCTTGCGCTGAGGACAATCTCTTTTCCGGTGTCCTTCCTGACCATAGTTAAAACATTCCTTGGTGTTTGCGCGACATTCTCCAGGATGTTTCTTCTGACACTTAGCACATGGCGGGTATTCGACATAGCCTGGCCTATTTCCTCCATTATTTGTCTGTGCCCTCTTATCGCTGTCAGATTGCTTGTTATCAGGATGCCTTCTTTTCTGACCGCTACTGTTGTTGCCGGACTGATTTTTGCTATTATGGTTGTTGTTCCGACTGGTCTGAGGTTGACTCTGTTGTCTAGGCTCAGGCTTACTGGCTTCTTCTTTACTTACATTAGCCTACAGCCTCTCTACTTCTATTGTTGTCTCTAGAATGTTAGCATACGTAATATTTCTTGGGTTTGCTAGCTTAACCCCCAGCTCGATCTTTGGTTGAAGTCCTCTAACGAACTTGGACACCCTCAGATAGTCAGTAGGAACCATTTCTGGAGCGAACTTAGCTAATTGGTCAAACTGCCGAGCATACTCTGCCACTGATAAACTAGCTTGCTTCAAGTTGGCGAACTCCTCAACTCTCGAAGCGAGTACATCCAAATTGTAATACTTCTTGTGGAACAGCTCCACAAATCGAGTCCATGTCATGGTGGAAACATCATGCGATTGCTGGACCAAGTCCCACCATATTCTGGCATCCTTCTTGAGTAAAGATGAGATGCAGGATATACGATCCACATTACTGAGATTCATGTGCCTCAGAATTGGCTCCACATTCCTTAGCCACTCTTCTGCCTCAAAGGGGTTTGTAGTCCCTTCGAAGTTTGGAGCGTGCTGCTTGGGAAACCTCTCATAAAATGGCTCCATGTAATGTACTGGATACGACGCGTAATTTGCCACTGGCCATCCCCCATATGGACTAACTTGTTGGGGGTGCTGAGGCCATTTGCTGTGGCTGCGGCTATGGTGGAGGCTGAGGCTGAGTCTGGGGCTGAGCCTATTGTCGTTGTTGCTGCAATAGCTCTTCGACTTGTTGTCGCAGTCTGGCGATCTCTGCAGTGTTTTCAGCTGGCGGTGATGGCGTTGCGGCTGGCGGAAGTACGCACTCCCCTTCCGCGAACTGGAGGGGCTTCATTGCTAATTGGAGCAGTGCTGGAGGCGTTTCCGTTGGTACGTGCAGATCTTCAGAGCGACATCGCAGTAGAGTTCTAACAGTTGAAAGAAACATGTTAGAACTTTACCTAATAGGCTCTAAGGCAAAACTTATTCTAAAACAAACATAACTCGGACCTATTGATTATGACTTCTTATGAAAATTATATAAGTCTTCTTTATTTTTAGAATGGGTTTCTATACTTAGAAAAACAAGCCATCTTTATTATTTCTAAGTCTGTTTCTAATTATGCTATATGACTTAATTGTCAGGCTCGAAACTCATCTTTGTTCCAAAGTTAACCATATTGAGGGAGGGATGGGATCAGTAAAATCGTTCCCACTACTATGGCCCCCTAACTCTCAATATAGAAACTTGGTTCATTGATTTGTATCCACCCTCACCGAACTTAGTCATTATTTATGTTTATTTATTATTTATTATGATTGCGAAATAAAAATCAAACTCATACATGATAACAAAATAACATGATATTAATTTGGAAAAGAGTTTTCACTAATTACAACCATGAAAGAAAACAAATAATAAATAAAACAAACAATGAAACTAACTATTCTAAAAATCAGGATCTTCTACATCCGATCCTTCATCTAGCATATCATCAACTAATTCTTCATAGTCTTCATTATTATGTAACCCAAAATGTCCCCGAGGAAGGTTCGTAAAAATCCTATGTTTTTGCTCATTTGTAAACTGAAATTCTGATTTTGAAGTGAACTTAATTAAGAGAAAGTAATATTGCATTGCTGCTGGCAGTTCATCTTCATCATCCATTGTTTCCCATATTTCCTCTAAGGCTGCAATTACGGGATGAAAATCTCTAAATAGTCTAATCACTAAAACGTATTGTTCCGTTGCTCTCATCATGATTTGCTTAGATTCTTGAAGGTGACCTATTTCTCTGTGGAACAAAAGCAGTCTCCGAGTGATTCTCTCTAGTGTTCCTATGGTGTTTCTCGGTTCTCTTATTCTCTTTAAAGCCTTAATGGCTCAGATATCTTCATAGCTTAATGCTCCGTTCATACTTAACTGAAAATATAAATGCTAAAATCGTTAGCTATACATATAAGCATAATAACTATAACTTAAATACTTACTTGGCTGTCAGATTCGGAGCTTTGAGTATGTGTATCGAGGAGAACTTCATGTGAATGAACCGTTTCTCTGATACCAACTATAATGACCCAACTACTCTAGACTTTGGACCATTAATGACTACTATACATAGACACTAATCTTTAATAAAACTCACAAGTGAAATAATCATAACTTCATTAAAAACTTGTAAGACAAATGTTAAACTACATAAAATTTAAAGTAGGATATGAGATCCCATTGTTTTAAAGTAAAAACATAACATAACTTTAAGTAAATGGGTTACAAAATAAAGTGCGGAAAATACATATAAAGCATAATTTTAAAAAAGACTAAGAAGCGACTTCATCCTAAAAAAAAACCGAACGCTCAATCCATCCATTTCCATTCTGCCTCAATACACAACCCCCAAGCTGCCACGAACCTTTCTGCCACCATAGCTCGAAAATTCTTTAGTGCCCATTTCAGGAAACTCTCCATCATTTTTCTTTGGCTGAGTGGTATGTATTTCCATAGTGCTTGTTTCTCCAATTATGAAGCTATTTTCCTACACATATAAAGTTAAAGGAATGAGCTATTGCCCAGCAAGGAAAATCTAACACATAAATTATATACATAAAATTCATATCGCAACATATACTAAAACATATCATAAACATATGTCACATATACTATAATGGCCATTATTACTTGGGGCTCGTAAACTAAACAATTCATATGCCCATTAGATTTGTGGCGCTTGCTGGCTAAGCAAGTCATATGCCCATAAATTTATTGGGGCTTGTTAGTTATACAAGTCATATGCCCAAGTCTACACAATACAACATATAACATAACACATAAATCATAAGATAACATATAACATTACATATCAAATCCTATCCTATTTTCCTTACCAAATATACCGGGATATGAGAACAGGATTGGGACTTTGGAAATACTCCTAAAAACCATCAAAGGAAGGTGAGTATACTAAAGAAAAAGGGATGAAAATAATGAAAGAACTATACCATCGAAAGATACATACCAAGAACCTTATCTTCAAGATCTTAGATTTCCTAACCAAGAATAAAGAATAGATTTAGGATTTTGAGTAGAAAACTATAAGAACTTAAGGAAACAATACAGAAATGAACTAGAATTTGGAATACCTTGAATGCTTCTATGACCGATCTAAACCTCGAACTGAAATGTGCTATAAACTTTACTTCCCAAGTGTTTGGTAAGCTTATAATGATTAAGCTTATAATCCCCAACCCAAGTGTTTACACTCTCAAGTACTCCTAACAGCTTGTAGGCTCTGAACTCAGTTTGATGAATGAATAAATGGCTGGGTACTAGGTCTTATTTATAGAGTTCAAGAATGAAAAGATCTTCATTTAACTTGAATAAAATAATGGCCCTTTTAATTGAAAAATATTTGAATTATCGTTCAGCAGATGCTGAAGACTCGGTTAGAAAGATGCTAGACTTATCAAGAGGTTAAAGATTAAAATGTTCTTGGTTTTAAAAACATTCAAAAATCACTCAAAGGAGCCGATATATCGCCCCTAGTAGGCGATATATCGCCTGGGCTAATATGCCTGAGGCTCGTCGAGGTGATCGTGCGAAGTTACGTGTTTTTCGTATCCCCGTATTGCGATATATCACCCCTATAGCTGCGATATATCGGCATACTCTGAATATTTAAACACGAAATTGCACATTTTCAGCCTAATTTGAATTGAGTAAACAACCTTGGCTAAGTCCTCTAACGATTTCAAAGCTGCTAACAGACCCTAGGATATTCAAATATTAATCTTAATAAACTTATTCCTCAAAAATACTTAATTATCATTAAACATACATATGACAAGTGTTACTATCTTATTGGGTCTATGTAAACCTTATATTATAATAAATATCACCATCAATATCCGTCATATTAATCAAACCTTAGGTTAAAATTAATATTCTTAAACTATAGGTTAAACTTAGAAAATCTACAAGTGTTACTATGATTGTCCAACTAAATCCAGGTCTGAACCAAAATCCACAGTTATAAAAATACTACAACTATTACTATTGCTATTGCTACTACTATCTAACTAGCTAAGTAAAGTTCTTGGACTCTACAGTTGCGAAGGTTGCTGAGGACCCTCTCTTGGCGACCTCGAAAGCTAATTCTAATGAGCCCAAGCCCCAGACTCCTAACTCTATGAAGGTAGCCGAGGACATCACTCTCGCGACCTCAAAGGCAATCATAAACGAGCCTCCAAATATCGTGCCATCTTCTCAAGGGAAGAATACTTCTCCTCCTCCTCCCCACCTAGTCCCTGCTGGGGACAAAGGAAAAAAGGTCGTAGACCATTCAACCCCGAAACATGTGGGTGCCCCGGCTCCAACCGTGGTCCAACAGTTCTTTGCTGCACCACATATGCCATAATGTCCCCTGGAAAACGTGGCTGGGAGCCTAGGATTCGACCTATGCTCAGACTTGCTATCCCGGGCAGGCCAATCGTGTAGCAACCTCGATGCCAATGTAGAGATCACCACACTTCTCTTTGGTCAGATTATGGAGCTTGGGGTTTCTGTAAGTATGCATTATTTGAATTTTACTTTCTAGGTTAGTTGTTATTAATTTTTCTAACCATTATAGTTTTTTGTTTCAGACTTGTCTTGGTGTCATACACCAGAGCTCCCTTCTCTCCTCGAAAATAGCTGCTGTCGAGCCCTTGGTCCACGACGCCCACCAGGCTTAAATCTGTGCTGAAGATGACCTAAAGGGGGCCAAGGGAGCCTAGGCTAAAGCCAAGAGTCTCCTAAAGGAAGCCATAGAGGCCCAAGCCTGCACCAAAACATCGCTTCAAGAGGCCTGGGAGGCCCAAGCCAAAGCCAAGGATGCCCTCAAAGCTTCCCAGACCAAGCTTGTTTCTTCCGATGCTAACGCTAATAACTTGAAGGCCAAGGTTGACACCAAGACGGCTGATTTCGATGCCACTAAGGCCGAGATCGATCGCTTAAAGGAGGATAAGAGCACCGCTTACGAGATCCTCGAGGATGAGAAGAAACGCATGCTCGAGGAATTCAAGCCCAAGAAAGATTGGGCCACTAACCAGGCTATGTACAGGATGTGGTATCTGAACCCTGAGATGGACAGCTTGTTCCTCCTAGTTAAGGAAGAGGAGTTTGTCTCCAAGTGGAAGGCTCGGTTGGTCGAGGAGGAGTTAATTTTCACCACCTTGGATGACAGAGGTGAAGAGGAGAAAGGCAAGGAAGTTGAGTTTGCTCATGTTGCCCAGAAATGAATCGTGTTTCTACAAGGGCTGCATCCCTTATTATTTTTTATAATTAACTTTCTTTTATGCCCTTTAGGCAAAGAGAATTAAAACTCAAGGTTTCAGTTTTTCTTTTATATTTTAATGGTAGCTTTTATTTTATGCTTAAATCTCTTTCTAGAAATCTTTATGCATACTGTCTACCTTGAAGGCTTTTTCCTTTATTTCATGCTTCACATTTCTAGCCTTGAAATATTTCGAGCATGCCCATAAAGTACCTACTTCCATATTTTTTTAACTACACAAATACTTGTCGTGCTTGAGCTCAAATTTCCATGCATTCATACATAGTTCATTCGATTGCACATTTTCAACTTCGTTATCTTCAAAATGGAATATTACTTCTACTACATATCTTCATTTAAGATACTTTTTGGTGGGTAACCTTATTAGTCTAGTTATTTTTGCTTAATTATAGTAAATTTTCATCATCCTCGAGTATCGTCTCGAGGTTGAAACTTATTTGCAAAAATTTCTAGCTCTGTCTCGACTTATAAATTTTTTGTTGGTTTATCTAGAATTGAAACTTTTAACTGTGTCGATTAGAATTTGCTGGTTCATTCCAGACTTGTTTAGTTTGTGTTTGGTTAATAATCCATACACTTGTTTAATTTTATTTCATTTTTATTGATGTTATACTTTCGAGCTTATGGTATTATTGTATACAACTTATACCCCTCAATATCCTATGATTGCAATCTTAGGTTATTGAATTTTTTGAGCTTGCAAAAAATACAACAATAAAAATACACAAAATTCGAATAAAAATTAGTGCTTTATTGATAAAAAGCAAAAATTAAGTACAAGCTTGGTTACAAATGAATAAACATTATTCCTACATTACTGATAATTAGGTCATAGATGTTCACCATTCCAAGCTCGTGGTATCAATTCTCCATTCAATCTCCTAGATTATAAACACCAGGTCGAATAATGGATTCGATTTGGTATGGTCCTTCCCAATTAGGCCCGAGCACGCCTGCCAAGGGGTCTCGTGTGGCTAAAGACACGCATCTGAGCACCAAATCTCCCAATCAAAATTTTTTGTCTTGAACCCTCTTGTTGAAGTATCTTGTAGCCCTTGGTCAGTGTGCAGCATTCTTAAGTTGTTCTTCGTCTTTCTTTTCTTCAATTAGATCTAGTGTTTCTTTGAGCTAGTATTGGTTTGAGGTCTGGTCATATGCGTCGCTACTAATTGTTGGGATTTCAACCTCAATAGATAGCATAGCTTTGCAACCATAAGCTAAGGAGAAGGGGGTATGTCTTGTCGAGGTTCGAGCTGTCGTTCTATATGCCCATATGACTTGTGGTAATTCCTCTAGTCATTTTTTGTTAACCTCTTCGAGCCTTTTCTTAATAGAACTCTTCATAGATTTTGTTCACTGCTTCAACCTGGCCATTTGCCTGTGGATGGGTTGCAGAGGAAAAACTCTTGATTATCCCGTTCTTGTCACAGAACTCTGTAAATAGTTCGCTATCAAACTGGGTCCTGTTGTCTGATACTATTTTCCTTGTTATTTTTCACCACGAAATCCAAACCTTTCTTCGAGGTGATAGTAGCTAGAGGTTCGACCCTTGGCCACTTTAGGAAGTAGTCAATAATGACTACGACATATTTTACTCCCCTATTTCCTGTTGGTAAGGATCCTATGGGGTCGATACCCCATACCACATGTAACGCCCTACTATCTGAGTCATTTTGCCATAATCGTGTAACTAAATGTGATTAACGGTTTAGGGTTAAATTTTTTGGTTAAATATACATCGTTTCACTAAAACGTTTACTGTATACATTGGGATCCCAAAATATATTTTAAAGGTTAATTACAGTAAAAGATTTAAAACCAGCCAACCTAAGTGGAAAAATAGGGTTTAGCCCTAGTTCCTCTTTAAACCCTTGGCCGTGGTGGTCGAGCAGCCGCATATGTACACATTTTCACATAAGCTCTCCAACTCAAGGATGGTCCAGTTTTCTTTTGCGTTTACTTGCACCACATAGCACCCGTGAGCTGAGGCTCTGCAAGAAAACTTAAACATGCTCATAAATAGGTAATAACATGTTACTAAATCACAATAAGCATGCCTAGCAGTAATAATCTTATTCATGCATGCAAGCAAGTCCAAATAAATGATTATGGGGTCCTGCGTCCGGATAGATAACTGAGTCTTTCTTTGGGGACCTGCTTCTTGAATAGATGACTATTGAGTCAATCTCTGTGGATTTGCTCCCTGAATAGATGACTAATGAGTCAGTCTCTGGGTAAGTGACTAATGAGTCACACTCTGAGGATCTGCACCCTAACTCTGAATAGGTGACTAATGAGTCACACTCTGAATAGGAGACTAACGAGTCACACTCTGAATAGGAGACTAATGAGTCACACTTTGTATAGGTGACTAATGAGTCACACTCTGTATAAGTGACTAATGAGTCACACTCTGGGGCTTTGCACCCTAAGCCATGTGATGTTTCAGTCACCTGAGCCTTTTGGCCCTGGCTCTAAGTAACTAGCCTTTAGACTAGACCCACACTTTTAGTTTTCTTCGACCTTGGGGTCGGTCAAGAATTTGATGCTCATTTTGATTAGATCTAATCATTTTAGTTTGCGTTAAGCACGCTAATACCGCTCTTGACTCATAAGCCAATACCATACAACCAGTGCTAACACCATTGCCGTTTCTGACTAATGAGTCAGTGCCACTCACAAGCAAGCAATGCAACCGGGCGTATATCATATGTCAAATATCCAAATATAGGGCATTCAACATGCTTACTCAACATTCACTAGCATAATTATGATCATGCACATTTACAGAGACTTAAGCTGTCATCAATTCCATATTCAATATTCATGTCATGCCCTAATCACATGTATCGCATGCATCATATACTGGGTGCAGTTTTCTTACCTTTGGTCCAAGCACAGGTTACCAATGAGTGACCCTCAAGCACGATTCTGGTTTTGAATCCTTAGTGATAACCTAGTCACAACCATAATACAAAAATCCCATCAAAATGAGTAAATATATACTTCCATATCCAATCCTAGCCTCTGGGACGTCGAATCCTACTCAACTGGGTAGTAGGATCGATCCCAGGCCCTTAGAATTAAGTTCCCACGGCTAAAAACCAAATCTGGGCAAAAATGCACAAGCCAGTCGCGACTTGGCCCCGAGGGTTGCGACTTGCCCCCAAGTCAGAGAGCATTTTCCTGGTCTTCAGGGTGGGGGCCGCGACTTGGCCCCTCTTGGGTCGTGGCGCCCCCCCAGGCAGAGCCTCCTTGGCTCCTGGTTGATCCCGGTCGCGACTTGCTAGAACAAGGTCGCGACTTGACCACGAAACCAACCATTTTCTACGATTTTCCCACTTAAAATCCTCCAAAAACCTATTCAAACATATCCAAATCCCAAAATCAAAGTTCCCAAACATCCTAATTTCCCAAAATCATGAAAACCCAAGTCTCAATCCATCCAAAAACTCATCAAAATGTAAAATCCAATCAAAGCTTAAAAACTTTAAAACTTGGATTACCTTCGATTAAGTCATTTCCCAACTAAATCCTCCAGCTAATAAGCTTATAATCTTCCCTAGAATCGCTATGCCTAGATCCTTGCTTGAATTTGTGTCCTAAAACTCGAGTTTCCTTTGAAAATGCAAATGGGTGTCGAAAAGGGAACAAGAGGGAGAGAGAACGTTCTTTTATAATTTTCACAGTTTACTTCAACCATAAGTAACCTCAAGCAAATCCTAATGCTCGGGGTCCCAAAACCGCCACCCTGGGTAAAATAGTCAAATTTCCCAGAATTTCCCCCTGATCTCACTAACTCCCAATTTATCATCAAATATTTATTCCCATTACCCAGTATCCCGATAATGTGCTAAATACCCCTTGACTCTTATCAAAGGGAGATATGAAATACACTGTATACGATCGACAGTGCCAAAACTCTTATCTAACACATGTTTCCATAACATGGAAAAATGAAATACACTGCATACGATCGACATTGCCAAAACTAAGGCCAATCCAAATGCAACTTGATTGATCCTATCTAGGATTTCCAACAGTCCTACTAATCTAGGGTTCAACCCGCCCTTATTTCCTCGCCCATTTCCACGTGATCTTCTAAGGGTTATACAGTCTTCAACTTGGAATTCCACGTTCCTGCATTTCATATTAACATAACTTTTCCATTTACTTTGAGAAGCAAGCATCCAAGCTCTAATCTTTTCAATAGCCTCAATGATCCCCTGAACTACCTTAGGATCCAGATATAACATCTCATCCATCTCATCCCAATGAATGGGCGATAAATATTTTCTAGCATACAACGTCTTATAAGGTGCCCCTCCAATAACTGGATAACTCTCTTTGATTTACCATCAGTCTGAGGATAATAAACTGTACTAAACTCCAACTGTATACTCATTGCCTTTTGTAACCTGCCCCAAGACTTGGAAGTAATAATAGGATCCTCATCTAATAAGATAGACCTCAAATTCTATGAAGGCGTACTACATCTCTCACATAGAGGTTTGTAAACTGATCAACTGTATTACTCGTCCTTACAAATAAAAGTGAGCTGACTTTGTATACTGGTCCATAATGACTCGAACCAAATCATGCTGATCCATTATCCTGGGCAACCCCACAACGAAATCCATCGCGATGTTCTCTTACTTCCACTATGGAATGCATAAAGGATGAAATGGCCTTACTGGTTTCTATTACTCTGTCTTAACCTGCTAACAGGTTAAGAACTTTTCCATACATTCCGTTACGTCACTCTCCATCCCAGGCCACCACTAAAAAGCTTTCAGATCCTAGTACCTTCTTCATGATGCCTAGATGAAGAGAATAAGGGGTAATATGAGATTCATCCAGAATCCCTCGTTTAATCCCAGTGTCCATTGGATCGCAAGTCCAATCTCTATACCATAATAAATTCAAACCTGACACTGCATAATCCTTAGCTAATCCAGCTAAGACATTCCCCTCAATTTTTCCCATCTATGGGTTCACTTAAATGTTTTCCTTTAATCCTCTCTGAAATAGTAAACTCAAATGTAATGTTGGCCACCTGGCCCACCAATAACTCTGCTTTAGTTATGGTCATATCCTTTAACTAACATGCTGCTTGGGAAATCACATTTCTCCTGACAATGAGGTGTCATAATAACCTACAAACTGGTTCTGATCTGTAAGAAGACTCATAACTCTTCCACAAAGCACATGTGATATCCTGCCCGTCCAAGGAAACTCCTGACCTCTAAGGTGTTCCTTGACCTCGGTAAACCTCCAACCGAGAGTATACCACAATACTGTCGATCAAGATGATCATAAATCCAATTAAGATAATCTTTGAATACTTTGTTCATCTAATCCATCAAAACAACTCGGCATTAATCAAATCCACAAACATAACTCAGCACTCCTAGTGCCCTTATCTGATATAAAATCAGTCTTCTGCATATTCTTCTCCCTGGTCTTCAGCTGATAATAACCAGATCAAAGATCCACCTTAGAAAATACAATCTTACTTAATAACTAAGACTTTAATTCTTACAACTCTCTGCTGAAACCGTTCAATACAGTGCCCTAGACCTGGTTCTGTCCCCGGCACCAACCTAATCACCATTCTATTTCTTTGGTTAAAGGTAATCCTGAAAAATCCCCTGGATACACATCCAGAAACTCATAGGCTAATCCAGTCTATCCTGATCCCACTGGCACGACCTAAGTGATATCCACCACACTAGCTAGGAATTCTATGCATCCTCCTGCAATAGATCTCTAGTCCTAAATACAAATGTCATAAACATATAAAATCCATGCACAGTGCCAATACATACAAGGGTTTCTCATCCTCAAACTCAAGGATTACTATCCTTTCCTCACAATTTATCATTGCCCCATACTTTGCTAACCAATCCATATTCAGGATCATATTGAAGTCAGTCATAACCGACCTTATCAAATCAACTGATGAGTCCTCTCTCCACAATAATCCAACTAATCTTTTAAAATAACCAATAGAGTATCACATTCTTATCATAACATAACCATGTAATCTGCATATCAAATATATGCCTCTCTAGATGAAACAAGCAAAGAACAACATGGTACCAAAACCAGTCAGCACAATACTACTGACCTGCCACCACTGAGGAACCAGCCTCAGTCTCAGTCTCAGAATCAGTCTTTGACTACATCAGAGCGAACACTCGAGCTGGAGTTAAGCTATCCACCCCATTTTTCTCATCCTTTCTTCGCCTTGGGAAATCCTTCTTGAGATGCCCAACCACTCCCCAAAAGAAACATGTCTTTGCTCGAAATTCCTTCAGATGATGCCTCTTGCACCAAGCGCATTTTGGGTAGACTTTCCAATCCTTGTCCTTGCCCAATTCAATAAACAGAGGTATTATTGTCTGAGCTCCACGCTCTTCGACACTCTCCTTCTCAATCTCATTTCTCGTACTCTCAACAGCAAGATCCTTTCCTACCACTTGAGCGTAGGTAGAGATTTCATGCACTAGGGCAACTCTAATGCCCTGAGCTATTTTGGAATTTAATCCCTATATAATCCTTTCCATCCAAGCCACATCCGTGGGTACCATATCAAAAACACACTTGGCAAACCCATCGAATCTGGGAACATATTTTGTTACTGTTGCATTTCCCAAAACGAGGTTCAGAAACTCATTCATCTTAGCAGTGTTGACTGCATCATAGCAATATCTTTAATTAAACAGCTGTCTAAATTCTTTCCAGTCCATCACAGTTGTATCTCATGTCTGGGATACCACTTCCCACCATGTCTGGGCATCATCCTACAATACATATGTAGCACAAATCACCCTATCGTGACCCACCACTCCCATACTGTCGAGGATGGAACAGATCATGCCCATCCATTGCTCAGCTCAGAATGGATCTAGGCCTCCCCCAAAGACTAGAGGGTAATATTCCTAAAATCTTCCACAAAGAAATTCCCACTTGTTCTCAACCCTAGGCTGAGCCAATACTAGTGCGATTTCTAGCATAGCAAAGGAAGAGGTGTTCCCTGACAGATTTTGCTGCTGTTCAGACACCTAATCTCTTTCTCTTGCCTCTGCAATCTTAATTGCACATCTGTAAACACCTGCTGGAAATTATGAGGGGCAGGAGAAGAACTCAAACCCTGGCTGTAATTCCCAGCCTCAGTATAACCACCACTAGGTCTCATTATCTGCCTTGGATACATACTTACTGATTGAATCTGCAGTCAATAACTTGACCCATTAAACATGATGTGCATATTCACAAGCCTTCCCCATGGGAAAAATCTTATCACACCACATTTACAACCCACTGCAGTGCTAAAAACATGCCCATGGCATTCATACATCAATTCATAACTCCTGCTCTTCCAACATACATACCATGCCTCCAACTTCAGCATGCAAATAACACATTTATATATTCACTCAGCAGGTAAACATATAATCATATCAATAGTAAAGAGATAGGTTGTAATGACCTAAAATTGCTAATAAGGCTTAAGGGTCTTGATTAGTGTGCTGGGAGAGCATAATTGGTTTTTATGTGAATTAATGATAAAATGCATGATTATGTGGCATGCCTGATGTTGACGGTGAGAACTCGTCAACGAAATTAAGTTGGAAAAATTAAAGTATAGAGCTTATCAATGAAGAACATCAAAAAAATCTAAACTGAAACTTAGAGAACTGTTGCAGAAAGAAAATGGTGAAAAGAACATGTATTTCTTATGGTGTAATGCTATAGTATTTTTTTCCAACCCCCTTCCATGTGGAAGTGTGGTTCCTTTTATAGTGGGCTCTAATAGCCCCTGATACATTGTGGTCCAGGGGACCAGATGGTACGTAAGTACACTGCTAGGAGAGTGGTCTCAGGGGTAGTGGTGTTGGAAGAGTGGTGGTTTGCTCTTGTACGTGTCAGGGGTCTACAAAAGTACTCCTGTCTTGGTACCATATTATGCCTCCACTACTTGTTGGGTACGGATCTCATAAGCGTGCTGAGGGAGTCCTTATCATGTACCATTCTTGCACTGCCACTACCTGTCTGGTGTGGACATCGTATCCGTACTCTAACTCTTCTTGGTCTGTAGGTGCGCTCCGTACTTCTTCTGATTTCGCGTTGAATCGATATGAGGCTTCCCCTATCTTTCCTTAATCGTGTATTAAAGAGGTCCTTGATTTTACCTCTGGTGAGGCCCCTAAGGACGAGGGACACTTATTGGAGGCCATGTCTTGCGATGCCCCCTAAGGACGAGGCTGGTGTTGAGGCACTGGCACGCGAGGCCTACTGAGCGCATGTGGCGCTGGCACGTGAGGCCTACTGGGCGCGCGAGGCACTGGCACGCGAGGCTTACTGGGCACACGAGGTGCTGGCACGCGAGGCCTACTGGGCGCGTGAGACGCTGGCACGCGAGGCCTACTGGGCGCGCGAGACGCTGGCACGCGAGGCCTACTGGGCGCGCGAGGCGCTGGCACGCGAGGCGCTAGCACGCGAGGCTTACTGGGCGCGCGAGGTACTGGCATGCGCGGCTTACTGGGCGCGCGAGGCACTGGCATGCGGGGTGCTGGCATGCCAGGCACACCAGGGGCGCGAGGCTGAGGCACCTTCATGAGACCCAGGCACGAGGCACTGGACATGGCAGGCTCGGTGCGCGCGAGATGCTTCTTCGAGTGAGGCCCCTCGACCGTCTGGGCAGGTGTGGTGTGCACGAGGCCCCTCGACCATCTAGGCAGGCACGGTACGTGCGAGGCCCCTCGGCCATCTGGGTAGGTACGGAGTGCGCGAGGCGCTCCTTCGCGCGAGTCCCCTCAGCCATCTAGGCAGGTACGACGCACGCGAGATGCAAGACGATGGTGGCCCAAGGGCACTGCGGCTCAACCATGTACGTAAGTATTCATGAGACCTAAGCACGTACTTTGGGTCTTTTACAAGCATGGAATTTTGAGCGTCTACCCTTGCCCCCCAGTCTAGGAGAGGACCTTTAGGTGCTCCGGTAGACTATTCTCTTTGATTCTTATAAATAGGCCTTCATGTCTAGTGTTGTGAAAATTTGATTCGATTAAATGTGCAAGTGTACACAGTCACAAAACAAGTAATAAAGTAGTAAGTATTCAAGATCGTCTCCACAGGGATTGTAAATTAAAACTAAATGCAAAATTTAATTACTAAACAATTACACTAGTGAACAAATTGAATTTCTTTGATTTTCCAAATCAACCCAATAAAAAGAAAGTAAAATTCTTAAAGTAAACTGAACAAGAACCTTGAGAGAAATATATGAATTTTAATATGGACTTGAATCATTGAATCCCTCTATATTATTTTTCCTGAACACATTGCGAACGTGTTGCTGCAGCAATTTTCTAAAAAAACTCCCAGGATAACAAAAAGTTCATTTAACACGCATAAAACTTTCCCAAATCTTATGACCTCAATTCTTCTACCTAATTAAACATATTCCTATGCAAAATCAGATTTAAGAATGCAATCACAGTTCAATTCTCATATGTTACACAAGGTAATTAACATATCCCTATATTAATTACTAACATAACCTAACCTAGATTATGACTTGTGTCATCCAAGTTTTTCCTATTACATTCAACCTTTCCAGCATTAAATATAATTAAAATAACTTGCCATTGCTGGCCAAACAACAACAAGAAATTGAATTAAGCACACTTGAATGATCAAGGGAGATTTTACTAAAATAAAGTGTAAGAAAGTGATAGATTATAACATAGGGTTCATCAACAATTCAAGCCACTAAGAAATTAGTTCATGGCTGAGTTCATAGACAGTAATTCACAATCAAAACAGCCCATAATATTCAGATTTAGAATCCAACTCAGAAATTAATAAAATAAAGACGAGGAAAAGAAGAAAGAACAAATCCAAAATGATGCTTGAGCTTTCTATGCTTGTTCTCCTTCTTCCTTGTTGGTATTTCAGCTTGTCTCTCTATTTTTTTCTGGTTTTTCTTTGCCAAAAATGGCTGCTGGTTCAATATTATGGCTGGAGCATTCTTTTTGATATGTTAGGTTTTCTCTTCTCCTCCAAAAATACCATAATGCCCCTCTTTTTCCCCCAAAACATAAAGTCTTCCTTCTCTTTTGTCCTTTTCTCCAATGTGCTGATTATTTCCTTCTGCCATTGCCACATCAGCCGAAATATAAGCTTGCCTTTTGACTGCCACGTGTTCCATGCTCCAAAATATACCTGATCACAATGCTTCAGTTTTGCTGCAGCAATCCTGAATATTCAGCCATCAACACATAAATTCATCACAATAGATTCATATGCTAGCTCATTCCTTTGTGCACATATCTATCCATGAAATCATTATCTTTAACCCAAGAGCTATTAAAAACTAAAAATAATTACTTAATTAAAATAATGAAAACATCAAAGATAGCTACAAAAACTAAAAATAAACTAACATCACCCATGATTTTTTCACAATCATAAGTTCAAAAGCACATGAAATAACTCTTTATTCAAGAGTTATCATCTAGCCTATTATTTACACCTTACCTCTTCAGCTTAGTGGTTTTGGGATTCCTTCTTCTTTCAAGAGGTGAGGGGTTCAATCCCCCACTACCTCATTTTTGTTATCGTTTCCCTTCTTTTTTTTCTTTCTATTTTTTATATATATATTTGAGTTCATTTCTTGCATGTCTATATCCATGCAGGTATTCGAGGACTAAAACACCTTTTTCCTTTGTTTTTCCAGACGTGTACTTTCGACCACTTCCCTCTGTTTGGACGTGACGGTGCTTTCGGCCCCCGACCTCCTTTTGACCATGACAACACCCAATTTTACTTGCTTGAGGTATACTTTTTTTCCCCATTATGTTTATTGGGTCCAAATTAGCACCACTCGGGAGGGGGTATTTTGGCCTGAGCTTGTCGTGAGTTAACCCAGTTGCATGCCCTTATTCATACCCCGTAGTGGGTTATTTAGAGCGCTTGTACTTAGAGGTTTTGAGCCCATTCCTTTGTGTTTTGTAGCAATCCTCTCATTTATACGTGAACCTTTTTTGCTTTCAGGACGAGGTCTCATGGCATGTGAAGGTCCATTCGACGCTCCTCCGGGGGTTAAGTTTGTTGACTTGTCTTCAGACTCGGAGTCCCCTGAGGACAATCCTCACCATGACTACGACACCTTAAGGCAGGCCCGCATTCGTTATCTTGAGCATATGGCTGAACTTAGGCATAAAATTTGGGTGGTAGAAAGCGAAATAGACTCGGTGTTGAGGGGAGACGGTGTACCTTTCCCCCTTGACCTTAACAACCATGTAGCGAACCTTAGGGTGACCCTTTTAGATTTGCAGATGGAGTTGGAGTTTATGGAGGGAAATCTCCTGCCTGAGCCTCCTAACCCATTCTCCCCTAATGACTGTCATGGGGCTGTCCCGTCTTCTCCTCAACCCTTATTCTCGATCTACCCTAGTTTAGCGCTTTCACAGTCGGTGCCTTAGTGGAAGACTCTTGCTAGGAATAAAAAAATGGAGGGTAAAGTGTCATTTTTCCGCCTCACCTTTTTGCAGATATGCTGAAGAGAGGGCGACGACAGGTGACTGCTGATGATCAGAGCACTGACCCCCTGTTGGCATCCACTCTAGTGTCCTATGTGTCCAAGAATATACTATTGGAAATAATAGAGAACTATCGTGTTCCCCTAGAGTACATATTATACGTTCTTTCGAACAAGTGACAAGCTGACTGCCCAAATCCGGGTTACGTGGCTATGAGCGAGCATATCTTAAAAGCGGGTGGTACAATCCCATTACACCCATTTTTCATCACGGTTCTCAATCATTTTGACCTTGCTCCACTCCAGCTGGCACCCAACAGCTAGCTAACCTTGAGTTGCCTCTTCATCTCATTTATGGATCGTGTCCAGCGTGCTCCTACGGCCCAAGAGGTGCATTTCATGTACAATCTCATGCCCTCTCCTAACTCCAAGGGCTTTTATTTCCTACAAAAAGCCAATACTTCGGCCCCCTTGATAGAGGGCGCTGTGTCCAACCCAGGGTCCTGGAAGCAGGACTTTTTCTTTGTGAAGGGTCCCCTCTTTGTGCGTGAGCACTTTCGCTTTGCTCCTAGTAACTACTTCAAGACCCCCCCCCCCCCCTTTTTTTTTTAAACTTACTGTTTTGGAACTTATGTTTGTGTCAACAATTGTGTGGATTGTGTAGAGCATTTTTCCACGCCTGGAGTTGTTGGGTCGGAGGCGAATGTAGTGGATGCATTCCTCAAGGTTGACCCTGCCAAGAAAATGGCTACATACCTCTTCACCGTGGAAAAACTCAACTTTTACAAGCTGTCCCCGGTTTTAGATCCTGGGTTGTTGTGGAGTATTTCTGGATCAAAGAAGAAGAAGGCTGCTTCGGCTGAACATCACTCAGACGGGGGTAAGGCTGAGCGTGTGCCAGAGGGGGTCTCCCTTGGACATGGGCAACCCCACCAATCATCTTCATCTCCTAGGGGGAACCCTCCTTTAGCCTCTACTGACCGTGATATGGCCTCCCACTCCCAGGATCAACAGGCCATGCCGTGGAGTTTCGTCTGTCCTTAGTCTGAGGACTTCAATGCTTTTCCTCAGGCTTCCCTTGACCCTGGTCCATCGAGGGCTCATTTTTCTGATCTTCTTGCGCCCCCTCCTGGTCCATCGGGGGCTCATTTTTTTGATCTTCCTGCGCCCCCTCCTCCTTCGACGAGCAGGTCATCTGTCCTTACTCAACCAAGCGCCCTTGGCTCAGAAGGGGTGCCCTGGGTGGGTCGCATGGCAGCCTCTTATGGGCGGCGGTATGTCCAGATCGCCACAGACCTTCCTGAAGCTGATTGGAGTGGTCTTGGGAGTTTTGCTATGTCGGAGCTCTTGCGCGTTCCGTCGCTTGGGTGAGTTCATGCATCTTATGTCGGCCTTATCCCTTTTTTTTTCTCTCTTTCTCTTTTTTTTTGCTTATCATTGTTATTGTTATTTTTCTTGTGTAGACCTATACAGTGGCTCAGCGATTTTCTGAGTCGGCTCAAGATCTCTCCACGTCGAATGCTGAGGAAAATCATCTTACGGTCCAGGTTCAGGAGCTCGAGAGGGAACTTGTTGAAACCAAGCTTAAGCTAGAGAAGGCCTTGGCGAAGGCTTCTTTGTCATCAAAAAAGAATAAGAGGGTGATTCCCAAGGCCACGATGTTGCAGAAAAGGGTCACTAGCTTAGAGACCGAACTTGAGGGTGCCAAGGCTACTATTGCAACGTTGCAAGGGAGGGTTGCTTCCGTAGAGGCGGACAAGGTGGCTATGGAGGTGGACAAGGCGGCTATTGAGTATAGATCCATAGAGCGCACCCTTTATGGAGTACGGAGGCAGAATCCTAACTTCGATTTCTCCTCCTTTGGTGAGCACGCCGTTGCCCGGGCGGCTGAGTGGAACGCCCGTGGCAGGAGGCCTTGAGATTATCATTTTACGATTTTTGCCAGTTAATTCAATGTGGATGTATGCTCGTTCAAGCCCTATTTTTCTTGTAATTTCTCTGAGTCTTGTTATGTTATCAAAACTCTTTTTTATATATACGTATGCGATCATTCATCTTTTATTCCCCTGTGTTCGAGGTCCTTTTGAGCCCGCATGATGGGGTTCGATAGGTTCTCTTTTTTATTTATTAGGCTTGAGGTCCTTTGGAGCCCATGCGAAGGGGTTCAATAGGTCCCTCTCTGGTGCCTCTTGATTATTCTTATAAGGATATATTAACACCGTGGGTTATAGTTATCCTTTTATATATTTTCGCACGCGCTTATTATTTCTTGCGAGAAGCGTCCTTCTCGTCATTATTCATAGTACTATTTTTGCAAGGGTCTCTTTTAGGACCCTTTTTGGCTAGACGACTTGGTGGCCGCTCTAGGCTTACTGGTGGGTGCACTTCCTGAGGCCTTTCCTCTCGTGGGAGCATCTGCCTTTATTTGGAGGATTTTCTTGTAGGACCTTTTGGCCTCCTTGATGTTCACAAGGGTAGCTAATCCTTGTGAACTCAAGAGATGCCTTGCAATATCTTCTTCCTGTTTATAAGGGTTCATCACATTTTATATATATATATATATAAGGGCCTCGTTTAAGGTCCTGATATAATGGGTCCTTTTTAGGTTCCCTCTGATATAAGGGGTCCTTTTAGGATGCTCACGATAAGGGAGTCCTTTTAGGATCCTCCTGATAAGGGAGTCCTGTTAGGATCAGGGGGTCCTTTTTAGGTTTTTATATATATATATATATAAGGGCCTTGTTTAAGGTCCTAATATAAGGGGTCCTTTTAGGATCCTAATGATAGGGGGTCCTTTTTAGGTTCCCTCTGATATAAGGGATCCTTTTTAGGATCCTCCTGATAAGGGGATCCTTTTAGGATCCTCTTGATAAGGGGGTCCTTTTAGGATCCTCCTGATAGGGGGTCCTTTTTAGGTTCCCTCTGATAAGGAGTCTTGAGACAAGGGGTCCTTTTTAGGAGTCCTTTGTAGGGGTCCTTTTTAGGATCCTCTTCTTTGCTGTATATTTTTCCTCCTATCCTACCCCCAAGTGCTTGGTGAAATTTATTTCAGCAAGCACTTTGGTGGGTGCTATAGAGAGGAAGAATGACACGTGAAGTGGCGAACAGTTTCATTCATAGCATGCGGGTTACAATGACATATATGAAAGGGTTACATCTAATTAGGAGGTTACCCATGTAGCCTCTTCAATTCTTACTTACTAAGTGAACATAACAGGGAACAAACTAAACATAGGTATGTTTTGCTTCGGGTACAGAAGTCTCACTGGTAGTATTTCTTGAGGTGTGTTCTGCCTTCATGCCCAACCATTGCCATAGCCACCGAAGGTTTTGCGGCTGCGCGGAGGGATGTATTATAACATTCCCTCACTTCCTTCTGTTCTCCTTTCATGCTTGCTATTCCCCCGGGAGTTGGGAATTTCATAGCCAAGTGGTACACAGAAGTTATCGCCTTCAATTCTCTCAGGGATGGTCTCCCTAATACCGCATTGAAGGCTGAGGCGCAATCCACCAAGACGAAGTTTGCCATTATGGTGGTTTTCTTGGGTTGTTCCCCTAAGGTGAAGGCTAACTAAATTGCACCTAGGGGTTGTATCTAATCCCCTGTGAACCCGTAAAGGGAGGTATTGTAGGGCTTCAGGTGCCGGATGCTCAGTCCCATCTTCTCCAAAGCAGGGCGATGTAGGATGTCTACAGAGCTTCCATTATCCACTAGGACCCGATGCACTCTCATGTTCGCAAGCTGGACAGTCAACACCAAGGGGTCATTATGAGGGAAATGTACCTCCTGCGCGTCTTCTTTGGTGAAGGTTATCGAGTCATTCTCGCCCTTGAAATTCTTCGAGGGGTGTTGCTCCAAACTTAAGACGCACGGTGGTGGACTTTGTTTGGCCTCCTTGGCATATTTGTGTCGTCCCTTCCTTGAATCGCCTCCGAATCCTGGCCCTCCGAAAATAGTCTTGACTTCTCCTTGTATCTCCGGGGCCACCTCTCGTTCCCGTGGCAAGGATACCCCTTCTTCCAGTCTTTGGTTCTCTTTGCGGATGTATTTTCCCAAATGTCCCCTGCGTATAAGCTCTTCAATTTCTATCTTCAGATGGTTGCATTCTGTGATGGTGTGGCCGATATCTTTATGGTACTGACAGTATTTGTCGGGGTCTCTATTTGACCGGTATTTTTTCATTGGCGGGGGCCTTCTTAATGGGACCCAATTTTCGTTTGTGATGAAAATATCTTCCCTAGCGTGGGTGAGGTCAGTGTAAAAGGTGTAGGGGCCTTGCCTGCGTTCATCCGTGCGCTGGGGCTTCCGAGGCTGATCCTCTCTTATCCCATCATATACCCTCTTCTTCTTTGCATTGCTTTGGCTCTCTCGAATTGAACGCTTCGGTGGGGTCTGGTCTTTTCCAGCCTTGAGGCTTTCGTGACCATCCACCACGCGAATATATTTATGCGCCCGCTCATAGATATCATCCAATTCTGTGACCTCCCTCTTGAGCATGTTATCCCATAACTTGCTTCCCGGGCGTACTCCGGCTGTGATGGCCATTTTCAGCTCTCTAAGGGGCAGACTCCCTACTTTGGCCACCTCCATATTGAACCTGTGAATGTAGCTCTTTAGACTCTCATTTTCTCATTGCTTCACGTTGGCGAGGCTGGTGCCCAACATCGTATAGTCCCGCATGGTGTGGTGTTGTTGGAGAAATTCATCGGAAAACTACTGCCAAGATCTGATGGACCCTGGTCTAAGTCTCTTGAACCATTTGTATGTAGGTCCTTTCAATGTGACAACGAAGCAATGGCATTTGGCCCCGCTACTAATCCCCCTTAACTTCATCAGGTTGTTAAATGCATCCAGATGGTATTTACGATCTGTGCTTCCTTCATATGGGGTCATGTGGGGCTCCTTGATGTTGGATGGAAGCCGAATGGCTTAGATCTCCTGATGAAGGGCGACTCATGGTCGAACTCATCCTCCAAGGCTTGTCCTCCAGAGGCAGTGATGATTTTGCTTCGTAGGCTCCTCATTTCTGTGTCCAGGTCTTGTCTCATCTTGTTCAAGGAGTCTCTCAGCGTGGATGGGTTAGGATCCCCCTTTCCTTTGCCTTCTCGGGGTGCCATAGGAGGCGTGGTCCTTTTACCCACCCACTTTTTGTTGAGTTCCTCTCGTAAATATGAGGGTGTTTTCCTTGAGGTGACCTCGACATTGTTACGAGGGGCAACGTTGGTCTTCGGCTCTAGTCTCCGGGGCTGCTTCGGTGGTTCTGCACGTTCGAGCTGTTTCGTCTGGGGGGTGTTACTAGTGGAGAGTCGAGTCCTTCCGTCGTCTACTGGGACGGTGGTTTCTACCCCCACTTGGCCTTTTTCTTTCCGCTTAGGGAGTGTTACGTTTGATCTCCCTTGCAATAGGCCATTTAGCACCTCTTTCATGTTGTCCAAGGTGGTTTCTAGCCTCTGATTCTTACGGTGAAGTTCCCGTATCTCGTCTTCATAGAATCGAGACTTAGAACTCGAGCTCACGGAATGGACCCGAGGGTGCTTGTCAGGCCTGTGCATCGATGGGCCTGGATTATGCCAACTGGAGTTTGGCACCTGCGGTGGCTTTGGAGGCAGGAACTCACTGGCACCCCTTGCTGGGGTAGCCGTTGGCCTGGGACGATCCTCCTCAGGAGGGACCGCCGGGAATGAGGCCTCCCTTTCATTTTCGTGAACCTCAAGCTCCTTTGGGGCCTCCACGTTTGCGGGTGGAGGAGGATCCTTCATAGAGGCTGTTAGCTGATCTCTGTCAAGATGGACCTCCACCTCTCGCGGCTCTCTCAATCGTTTTGAACGTCGTGGCATCTTTTTCTTATTGGAATCGATGGAAGAATAGTGGCTTGATACCTGTTCTTCCCACAGACGGCCCCAAACTGTTGACGGTGAGAACTCGTCAATGAAATTAAGTTGGAAAAATTAAAGTATAGAGCTTATCAATGAAGAACATCAAAAAAATCTAAACTGAAACTTAGAGAACTGTTGCAGAAAGAAAATGGTGAAAAGAACTTGTATTTCTTATGGTGTGATGCTGCAGTATTTTTTTCCAACCCCCTTCCATGTGGAAGTGTGGTTCCTTTTATAGTGGGCTCTAATGGCCCCTGATACATTGTGGTCCAGGGGACCAGATGGTACGTAAGTACACTGCTAGGAGAGTGGTCTCAGGGGTAGTGGTGTTGGAAGAGTGGTGGTTTGCTCTAGTACGTGTCAGGGGTCTGCAAAAGTACTCCTGTCTTGGTACCATATTATACCTCCACTACTTGTTGGGTATAGATCTCATAAGCGTGCTGGGGGAGTCCTTATCATGTACCATTCTTGCACTACCACTACCTGTCTGGCGTGGACATCGTATTCGTACTCTAACTCTTCTTGGTCTATAGGTGCGCTCTGTACTTCTTCTGATTTTGCGTTGAATCGATATGAGGCTTCCCCTATCTTTCCTTAATCGTGTGTTACAGAGGTCCTTGATTTTACCTTTCGTGAGGCCCCTAAGGATGAGGGACACTCAGTGGAGGCCATGTCTCGTGATGCCCTCTAAGGACAAGGGTGGTGTTGAGGCGTTGGCACGCGAGGCTCATAGGGTGCACGAAGCGCTGGCAAGCGAAGCTCTTGACAAGGGCCTACTGGGCGCGCGAGGCACTGGCATGCGAGGCCTACTGGGTGCGTGAGGCGTTCGCACACGAGGCCTACTGGGCGCGCGAGGCGCTGGCACGCGAGGCTTACAGGGAGAGCGAGGCGCTGGCATGCGAGGCTTATTTGGCGCGCAAGGCACTGGCACACGAGGCCTACTAGGAGCACGAGGCAGTGGCACGCGAGGCTTACTGGACGCGCGAGGTGCTGTCATGCGGGGCGCTGGCACACGAGGCACACCGAGCGCGCGAGGCCGACGCACCTTCACGAGACGCAGGCGCAAGGTGCTTGGCATGGCAGGCTCGGTGCAAGCGAGATGCTTCTCCACGCGAGGCCCCTTGGCCATCTGGGCAGGCGCGGTGCGCGCGAGGCCCCTCGTCTATCTGGGCAGATACGGGGCATGCGAGGCGCTCCTTCATGCGAGGCCCCTCGGCCATCTAAGCAGGTACGGGGCACGCGAGACGCAAGATGATGGTGGCCCAAGGGCACCGCGACTCAACCATGTATGTACGCATTCATGGGACCTAAGCACGTACTTTAGGTCTTTTACAAGCATGGAATTTTGAGCATCTACACCGGATTTTATGATTATGTGAAAATGATTAAATGCATGTTTATGAGTATTAAATATGCATGTGCGCCCTATGTAGCTTTTAAGGGCATATTTGTAATTTTGGCCCGTTGAGGGCATAAATATAATTATGTGTGTTAAATTGTTGAGAACACATTATTATGCGGATATATTTGCAACATATGGCTCGAGGCGGTCCTAGCAAGCAGATTGGTGAAATAGTCATGGCGAAGATTTATACCCGACTCGGGGGAGCCTAGGGGTATTTTTGGGAATTTAGAAAATATATCGGGGACTATTAGACATTTGGATAAATAATTAGTGATTAATTAGATGACAGGATTTAATTGGTAAATATTAGGAACACGTGAGGAATTAGTGGGAATTGAGGGTAAATGACTATTTAGGCCCTTAGATTAGCTATAGGATTACTTATTTGTGGGGGAGCAAGTTAGTCTTTTCCTTAGGAAGGATATACTTTGATTTATCTAGGAAGAAAACAGAAGAAAATAGAACTTCCCCTGCCTCTTCTTTCTCACTCTCTCTCTCTGTTGATGACTGAAACTTTTAGGGCTGTTGAAGGAAGTTTAAGGCTTGAGAGCTAAGGGTGAAGGAAGGGCTAAAGCTTAGGCTTGGAATTGGAGTCTTTGAAGGAAATCTAGAGGGGTTTCAAGTTGGGAATTGGAGCTGGAAAACAGAGGACAATTCAAGGGACTAAGCTGAATTGGAGCAAGGATTTAGCTGGGGAGTAGGGCTACAATTTGAGGTAAGAACCTTGGTGTTTAATTTTTGTGTTTTATTGATTTGGTTTGGGTTGAATCTTATGTTCTTTAGCAGAATTAGTCTAGGCTTTTGGAGTGTTTGATTCTAGTGGAATTGAGACAGTGATGTTGCTATTATAACTAAGGTTTTGATGATTAATAAATGTGTAGTTTAGTTTTGTAATTATGGATGGTTTAGTGTTAATTTTGGGGGAAAAGATGGGGAAAATTATGGGCTTAAGTAGGTGTTCTTGGCTTGGAAGAAGGAGGAGGAAAACCCAGAATTTTCTGGGTCGAGAGGGGCGCGCCGCGATGCATGTGGCCCTTCTGGCCTGGGGTGCTCTCTAACTTGGGGGCGAGCCGCGACTTGCTAGGCCAAGTTGCAATCTGCCTCCCCTTTGGCTTGGGAGATTGCTCTCTGACTTGGGGCAAGTCGCGACTTGCGGAGCCAAGTCGCGACCCGCCTGGGTAGTTTGGTGTTGCAAGTAATTCAAGTGTTGTTAGGACTCGGGGGTTCGAACCTAGGGGCTCGAGACAATTTCTATTACCCGGTTTAGTAGAAATTGAGATCTTGGAGGCTAGCTTTTGTTCCCTAGGTATTTTATTTCTGATTGGAAGTTGATGGATATGAATGGCCCTTGTGACTAGGTTTATCGCCAAGGCTCGAAGTTAAGGACCGTGCATAGAATCAGTTCACCTTTTCCACTCGAAATAAAAGGTAAGAAAACTACACTCGGTTGTGTGGCTATGTTGGGACTAAGGGTTCTCTATACTTGTATGCAATGTGGTATGATGGTATTAGGCCATGTGAGCATGAGATAAACGGCCTAAGAGTGCCAAAATTAATATTTGCGCATAGGACGCGACTCGGTTATTGGTAGCTGAGGTTAATTATATAATCACTGAGCTCGGCCTAAGTGAGCCGGAGTCAGTGGGATAAACAGAGGGTGCAGCCTAAGGGCGTCGACCCTGGATATTGTATGATATGTTTACTGTTGTTAATCTTATGATTATGGCATGTTGAATACCTGGTTAAAAAATTGTTGATTATCAATTATTATCGCTGGTTATGTGAACGTTGTGGACTGCTGAATATTTGGTTATGCTTTGTGAATTATTTGGTTATCGATATTGATTGTTCTATGATGTCATAGTTTTCTTGCTGGGCCTCGGCTCTAGGGGGCTATGCGGTGCAGGTAAAGCTAATGGTAAAATGAATCAACCATGGGTTGGAGAGCTCTAGAGGCGAAGTGTACATTGTTAGCTGCTCGACCGCCACGGTCGAGGGATTGTGCAGGGACGAAAACCTAAAATTTGTATTTTTCCATTAGAGTGGCTTTGTTTATTTATAACACTTGGAAATTTTGTAAATATGTCTTCTAAACCATGTTTTGGGATCCCATGTACTAAACATTTATTTTAATGAAAATTATCTGCTTATGACCAAAATCTTGTAAACCTAACCTGTTTATGGTTGTAAGTTCACATTTTTATTTAAATGACTTGGTTAGCAAGTATTATACTATTTTAAACACACAGTGTAATAGTCTTGGTTATCCAGAGCGTTACAACTTGGTATCAGAGCAGTCTAGGTTTAACGGTTCCTGAAGACTGGCTGGACATGTACACTCACCACTAAAGACAAGCTCGACTCAAGGTTTCATAATTGAATATAAGAGATTATATGCTTAAATGCTTGAATGAAAATATGAATGTATTATGTTGTTTGATTGATAAGGAGCATGAGATATTGATAGGGCCTGACCCTTGATTGTTGTGTGATGAAATTGAGGCGTGCTGATTAGCATTGCTATTGCATGTGGATGAATATTTGGATAATGGTTTGTATACTGATTGTATGTGGTGAATTGTTTAAATTGAACTTATATGTTATACATGTTTATTGGTATATGGAAAGCATGGTAAGTGTGAATGTACCTGGTAGCAACAAAATTTGATAACTAAATGTATAGTATTGTAGATTGGTGTTTATTATGCTTTATGTGTGCATGATTATTGTGGTTGTTTGGACTTGCCTGTGGGATGGGTCTGGATATGAACATCAAAGCTGAGGGGTTTAGTGAGTGATGGCGGATGAATTCAGATTGTTTGTGTTCAGAATGGTTAAGTGGACCTGGTATTGTTATAGTGGGGGTTGCAGATGATAGTTAGGGTTGGAATCCTCCATCTACCCCTGAAGGTCACAGCAGATGTTTGCTAGTATGTGAGTAAGTTGTGAGGTCTTATAGAGGAGACTAGATGGGTGAACAGTGGACTTTTCTGGGGAAATAGCTGCTTTGTATATCTTGATAATGGGGTTACCAGTGTTGGTTTAATTTGAAGGTATAGACAGATAAGAGTACTATATGGAAGGCTTAGAAGGCATTATCCTCTGGTTTTGAGGAAGGTTTGAATTTGCCTAAGAATTGATAAGTGGATGGGCATAGCTAATCCCATCCTTGATTACATGAAGATGATAGGTTGTGACATAGTGGTTGCGCTGAGTAGTTGTGGCAGAAGGATGCCTAAAAGTGGTACTTATACCTAAAAGGTTGTCATAACGGGTTGAGAGGAATTCAGGCAGTGATTTAATAAAGAGGTTATAAAGACGTAGTCTGAGCTGCGGAGACTAATAAGTTTATGAGCTTGGTTTAGAATGGTAAGGCAACGACAATGCATGTCAATATGTTTTGTGGGTTGGTCAATCCATTTTGGAAGTTGATACAAGCGGATGTAGTCAGAAAGGATGTCCCATTTAAGGACCAAACTCTGGAATGGCCAAGAGCATCAGGGTCGCACCAGTGTGTGAGATTTTCATTTGTGCTTCGCAGCAGGGAGGGCCATGTTATTTAAGATATAAGGAATGAGATACTGAGCGTGAATGCCGTAGGGCAAGTAATGCAGATGACGGTACTCCCATTTGTTGGAGTTAGTAAGGGCAGACGATTGGTAATCGGAATAGAAGGACCCTTGACAGTTCTATGGCTCCTGGTTTTGACAGGAAGGGGTTTAGTTTACAGGATAGCTGTCAAGACAGTAATGAGACCTAGTGAAGTTATTTGGTATTCATCAGAAGTAGGAGATGCCAACTGGGAAGACACCATGTGAGTGCACATTTTTCTACATGGAATGGTTTCATACGTTAGGGCGGATGGCCCAAGATTAGAGAATGGAAGGCAGGAACGCCTTGTTACATTCGAAGCCCGGGGCTAGTTCCTCGGAGGTGACCAATTGACGTGATAGTTCTCGTTCTTGGTTATATAACGAGCTGAAAAGAGTTTGATGTTGCATATCTTCCAGGAGAGATTCAGATATAAAGTTTATGTCTCAGGGCTATTGTACAAGGGGTTTGAGATATTAGTGTTTGTTGGGGATGAATTAGAAACTTCTGAAAGAAGAATTGGAATACAAGTAATAAAGGGGTTCGTAGTGAAAGTGATTGAGTTTGTTATGTAAGAGCCTTGACATGAGCCTGAGCGGGAGCTGATTTGTTAGATAAGGGACAACCCTGGATTGTAGGGGATATCACTTGAAGTATTTTAATTGGACTGAAGGGAAACTGATCTGGTCAGTAGGGATTCAGATGGATATGCAAGGAGTGGTTGGGTACGCTTCAGGACTGGGCTATGGATAGATTCAGTATCAGGGACATTATGAAAAATGGTATTGGTTTGGCAGAAAGAATTGCTAGTTCAGTTGAAGAAGTATTTGATTTAGGGATAGATTATACGGAGCATCATATCATGGGAATTGTTGTCATGGCCTATTAAGGATAAATAATTAAAATGCTCGGTTACAAGACAGGACAATGTCTTGAGAAATTGATCTTTGATCTAGTTATTACCAGCTGAGGATCAAGGAAAGAGGCATTTCGGGAATTATTACTTATACCAAGTGGGGTGTGATGGATTATCAGTAAAGGTTCTTAACTGACTTAAGCTTCAACAAAACAGGTAAGTTCAACGAGCAGAGAGTACAGGAACAATATGGATGATGCACATTCAGGTTCGTTAGAGATGTGTTGATCTACTTCCCAGTTAGAAGCATAATGCGGATGACTACTACATTGATGATACGAAGACTGAAGCAGCAAGGTCACAGGTAAGGTTCTAGAAGGTATCAGCTTCGTTTCTTCAAGGGTATTCAAGGTCACGCTACATGAAGGAAAAAGGATCAAGTATGAAGAAGTTCAAGAAGAAGCCATAAAGAAGTAACTGAAGAACACCTGAGGGATAAGATGTACAATGAGACCGGTTGACATGTCATCTGTTACATAGGTATTTTTGAAGGCAGCTACACCAGAGATTAGAATGACAGAAAAAAAAACTTAAAGTTAGACTGAATGGACAATTTTGTACCAAATTTTCGGGAGACAGAATGAGGATTGGTTAGCACTCTGTGATATAGGAATCTTCATGTAATGGATGGATTCGGAGGGGTAACATGAAGGACCTATTTTTGTTAAGACATGAAACTGTAAGCGGTGCATCAAAGGCTGAGACACGCCCAGTTATATACTGAAGGGATGATGGTTTGTGCCTCGTGGGAGGTGAAAGAATGGGAACATGGCCGGTATACATGGAACATTAAGTTAACGGTGAATGCATAACATAAGAGGTTTGAGCGTTAGGTCATTTGTAAGAAAGATAATCCTGAGACCAAGATCCAGTGAGATTTAATGGGCGATTCATGTTAGAAACCCTTGATTGTACAAAGAGGAAAATTTAATTTGGAAGTTGGCCCCTTACTTGGGAAGGTCTGTGCCGATTGGATAGGACACCACGGATTATAGTAAGATCAGAAAGGGTAATGATTGAGATTAGGATAGTACATATGATTGTTTATGGATAGATCTTTATATATGTTTCTTTGGACAATGGAATTCAGAAAGAGAATCTTGTGGAAATGGTGAAGAACCCTATTGGTATGGTATGAGTTAAGATATGAAGATCGAATGAGTGATCCGATGGAATCTAGTGTGGAGATGGAGATCCCAAATGAACATAGTACTACCTTCTTAATTATATGATAGTCAAGAAGTTTAAATGGATGATAAGGTTTAAAATTTACATATTGAAAGGTAAAATGGGATAGGGGTGGATTGTAAGAGTGAACCGTATTATACTACAAGTAAAATAATTGGACATGGAAGGTTGCATCTCAGCAGATTGAGTTAACACATTTTGGTTCGTGTGAACAGGTGACGTGACATGAAAATTGATAGTGCCAGGTTGAGATTCTTTAAGTTTCCAAGTTCTAGAAAGTAATTAGAGAATCAAGGGAATAAGGTTGGAACCTAAAATTAGTAGTTGTTTACAGATAGAATGGCAATTTGAAGAATTAATGGTTGTTCTAAAGAATTATGCATTTAATGTGCAAGTGTTTGGGATATTATAGAAAGTATAATCCCTTAATGAAATAGTCACATTGATGGATGTTGGATTACAACTATGGTGACACGGCGTAATATATGGTGAGATAGAAAGCAAGAGGTACTGGTTCTAAGTAAAGAAATGAAAGGCAATGGGTATTATGGTTCAGTATTGGTTCGAGGGGAAAACCAATGGAGTTGCTGGAATTCTTAAGGCAGAAGTATCTGCCTATTTGAAAGGATATAAGAGTTTGCAAGTTGTAAACTTTGAAACACGAAGTTCCAGGATGAGAGATCTGTATTTCTCCAAGTATTGTAGACAGGAAAGAGTATGATATTCTGGGGAGGAAATGGGAGTTTTGGCTCCCGATTTAATAAGAGTTCTGGGATCGTACCAAGGTTTAGGCCAAGGGCCTACAAGCTAACCTTGCCCTGGTATGGGTGATGGCTTATGAGTAATACTGGCATTTATGACAAGACGAAAAAATGACCGTTGATGAGATAAGTAGACCCTGGGGTTTCAACAGAGTTGTTGTGCAAGGAAGGGTTAATAAAATTATAGTCATAAGATGAGACCTTATGGAGCAAGATTTGTCACTCTAGCAAGAGTGTTATTTAAAGATAAAAGGTAAAGATTTGGGCTCTAGAATTATGGTTAGAAGTATGGGATTTATTACCTGATGTGTTCGAATAAATTTCGAGGACGAAATTGTTATAAGGAGGGGATAGTTATAACGACCCAAATAAGGCTTAAGGGCCTTGATTAGTGTGTCGGGAGGGCATAATTAGTATTTATGTAAATTAATGATAAAATGCATGATTATGTGGCATGCCTGATGTTATGATCATGTGAAAATGATTAAATATGTTTATGAGTATTAAATATGCATGTGGGCCCTGTGTAGCTTTTAAGGGCATGTTTGTTATTTAGCCCGTTGAGGGCACAAATGTAATTATGTGTGATAAATTGTTGAGACCACATTATTATGTGGATATATTTGCAGCATATGGCTCGAGACGATCCTAATAGTCACTTATCTGATTGGGCTGCAAGACCCAGTATGATTATCATAATCATCTGTTGATATTGAATACATGCAGTAATGAGTTTTCTTGCTGAGCCTTGGCTCACGAGTGCTATGTGGTGCAGGTAAAGGGAAAGAAAAGCTCACCCAGCCTTGAGTGGAGAGCTTAGGTAGCAATGTGTACATATGCGATCGCTTGACCACCACGGCCGACCTAAGCGACAAAAATAGGGTTAACCCCTAGTTCCTCGGACCCGTCTCTTGTTTGGATCTTATGGGTCAGTAAGTCCCTCAAGGACTAGAATCGAACATGATCCGATGGGATTGACAGGTTGAAAGTGAGCAGTCTCTCGTTGAATGAAATTTATAGAATTAAGCAAAACTTAAGAAATTAAATTCATTCATTCATTGTAAACACAATGGTTGTTACATAGATAATTCGAAAATAATACATTTGCAAATTAAAATTTGTGTCGCCATTGAACAGCTTCAATGATAGTATCGGTGGAGGTGTTTACCATTCTAGTAGTTTTTTATTAGTTCTCCATTCAGTCGAGCTCTCTTGTATGTCCCTGGTGGGATCACCTCCTCCACAAGGTATGGCCCTTCCCAATTAGGACCTAGTACCCCTGCTACAGTGTCCTTAGTGTTTAGGAACACCCTCCTAAGTACTAAGTCTCCAACTTGGAATTTTTCGATCTTTCACCCTGGAGTTGAAGTATCTGGCCACATTTTGCTGGTATGCTGCTACTCTGAGACTTGCCTTTTCTCGTCTTTCTTTGATTAAATCGAGTGGCTCTTCTATTAGTTGATGGTTCCTCCCTTGTGTTGGGGTTTTATGCCCTAATTAAAGTCCAATTTCTGTGTAATCTCATTTATTATCAATAAAAGAATCGCACTACAAGAAAAAACAGTATTCATAACACTTAAAAAGTGCTATCTGGGACTATTGATAGCACTTCTGAAAATGCTAACGTAGCCCATGTTATTAAAAGTCCAGTCTTTTCTATAACATTTTTTTAATGTTATGTTCGGTGTTATCTTAAACTATTCAATAACACATTTTTAGATGCTATAATATTCAAATAATAACATTTAGATAGAGTTTTTGATTATAAATTTGAAATTTAATCTTGTATTTTTTTCATAACACTTTTCAACTGTTACATTTGATTATTTTAATAACATTTTTAGTTTGTTATATTATATAAACCATAACGATTTTTTACGCTTATAATATGCTTTTAAATCATAACATATAGTAATAAAATTTTAAATTTTATTTTGATAAGTATACTTATATGGTTTTTTTTTAATTAAAAGATTTTCATTATTGTATTTTGATAAAAAAAATTCAAAATTAATCATAAAATGTAATTCTCAATAGATTGATAAACCATAAGTATTACATTAAACAATAACTAATTCAAACCATAAATGTGTCTACTTCATGAAATCTTAGTTCTAACTTAAGTTTGAAAACATAACATAATAAAGTTTTATAATCTTGAACAATTTTTACTTCAAAAATGAAAAATAGAAACAAAACTTTATAGTAATTTTCCTAAACAAGAAAAGTTTTTGGTCATTGAAGATGAGAGAAATACAACATCCATAAAGTTGACCATTACAAAAACAACAATAACAACAACATGATACCAGCCTGCCATCATTTAATTTGGAAAGGCTGAATATACATGCCATTCTCAACATAGAACAAACACTTGTGCAACATTTTCTCAGTAAATTCCGGGGATGACCCTGTACCGAACCTTCTCGCAGTACGATTTCCAGTATTTTCCATACCTACAATAACAATCACATGTCAAGATTTTATGCCTTTATCTGTATGAAAACGCGCAAACCATTATTCATTTCGTCTACTTATTTATTTTTCCCTACACTGGCATCGGTTTGTAAATTGTCTACACCTGTTGGACCAGAAACCACTAACATGATCAGAGTTTGTTTCTCCCATACAAGCAAATAAACTAGTAGCACTCGTAAGGTAAGTTACGTGGTTAAAAAGAGCTGGAACAGTCCAGAAAAATGCAGCTAATATTTCTGGGACATAGTGGTTATGAATGAAAGCTAATATTGCACAAGTGGCAGTTATATTTACATGGATCAGCTAAAATTACTCACTTGGATCAGCTAATATTTCTTCTTGGTTATGTACCCCCCGCATTCATAACCAAGAAGAAAAAAAAATCCAGTTAGTTCAGATTTACATGGCAGAGCCTGAAAACGTACCATCCCGAAGTTAAAAGAATGCTGCTTTTTGTTTCCCCAGTTGTGGTAGTGTAAGTGGCAGTTATCTGTGAAACAGAAAGGGAAGAATTATGCAGGATTTAGCAGCAGATATACAGAAAATTGTATGTATAATGAGAACCAAATAACGAGTTTCAGAGAACCATATACCTTTGATGGAGCTTTACCCCAAACCAAAGCTTTGCCATTTGTTCTGCGAAACTCTTGCCTTTGCCTATCACAGTCGTAGTTGATGTATATGCAAAGAATGCCTGCTACTAGGATGTAGAGTGCCAACTGTGACAAAGCAAAGTAGACAACTAAAATTAAGAATTAATTTAACAGGGACAATGGGGAAATAGGACAGAAAAGAAAGTATGGTTGGTTGCAAAAAAAATCAAGTCTACGCTCATCTCATGGGCTTGGCAGCTTACAAACAAAGTTACAAGCATTCAACTTTTGCATTTGGCTGGTAGAATAGATTTGTAGCTTTTAACTCAAATCTAGAATCAAATTGCCAATATACAGCTTTTACAAGCTAATAATAATATTACTGGTGCATACCAAGGGGAGTTAGCTCAAATGGGAAGACATGTGGTTTGCTTCCATAAGGTCTAAAGTTTGAATCCCACCAAGGTATCTACATAGCCATTGCTATAGTTTCCTACTCTCTAGTAATGCAGAAAAGTGTTCACATTTTGAAAAGGTTGAAAAACATTTTGGAACTGTTCCTGAACGAAAGCAGTAATATTACATTTTATTGACCAAATAAACTTAGAATAGAAAACTTTATACCTGAGTTCCAAGGTGTACGGGATGATTGACCAGGTACATGCCAGGAGAAGTATATATAGAAGGCACCCATACAAGGCATCCCCAGCAAATATAAAAACCAGCTGTCAAAATGATAGGTACAATGATCCAAATGAGAGAAAGTATGAACAAACCAAAAGAACGGGAAAGAAGCAATAGATAAATTCAGCACTACAAGAACATTTGTTTAATAATTATTTGGTCTCTTCTAATCACAGTGAAAAATTAGGTAGTAGAAACAATTTATCTGCTAAAATTAAGGCCAAGAATTTGCAACGTCATGGTAGCCAATCCAAGTAATTGGGATCAAATACAGCAATAGATGGAAAAGGTTAAAGGGGAAGTAACTATAATCTTCGAATGGTAACGAAAGTAAGAGACTTTAATGATGATGACTTCATAGAAGACGAGTTATCTTATTTCTATCTCACTTAATTCATAAATATAAGTTATGCTTAGTATGCATTCAAAAAAATAATAAGACATCTAAATTTGTACATGTTCCAAAATATCAAACCATCCAGAAGATTATTGCCAAAATGATGTTTAATAAAATAATGGATAACAAGGATGGAAAGTTAAAATAAAAGGATGTAGAACCTCAATCATGTGCAATATCCATTGTGCTCCAGTATCCAGCTTCCCACCAAAAAAAACTTAGTAACATACACCAGCATCAATATGGTATTAACAAGCATTGAATCAGCCACTTTGCCGTTCACTTCATACTGGTAAAAAGAAAAAAGATAGACGTTAAATACTAGCAAAAGAGCTAAAGAGTGTGTCAACAAAGCAATCTGTTGTAGAAGTGTAAAACAGGAAGGTCGGGTCTGATTTAGAGGTAAGAAATAACCACCAGGCCAGCTGCACGGGCACACAGTAAAGTAAGATTAAGTGTTCTTTTTGTTCAAATGAATTATCAATTCACTTCCCATCTATCAATCTCCTCAATCTTTCGCACAGGAGAACTGATATCAAGAGCCAAATGGAAAATTTTAAACACAATGCTAACCTATAAAATTCAGAGCATGAAAATAAAAAACATGACAAATACATACATGAAGACAATCCAAAGCAGATTCTAAGATTTTCAAGTTCTTTGTCTCAAATGCAAGTCGAAGAGGACTCAACACAAGTTCTGCCACAGACCCCTCCAAAGTATTCCCAGCACTTGCCAAGACAGTGGAAATAGTTGCACTTATGCTCACTGGCTTAGCAACTGGAATAGCCTCGGCATCGTGAGGAACTGTTTGTGACTGGCTTTCCTCTGTTTCAGATTTTGCAGCTCCATCTTCAAGTGAACTGCAACAGAAAGAGATACCATACACAACAATTAAAGGACATCTTATTGTTACAGAGGATTTGATAAGTAAAGTTTTACATGTTAAAGATGTGCTACTTGACCTGATTGCATAAAAAAAAATCAACAGAAATTACACAAGAACAAGTTAAAGATTGTAACAGTTACATTAATCTTTAACCATGGAAAATAATCTTCTCGAAGGTGTCATTCCGACTTCTTTGGGGAAGCTAAGGCTCTTGCAAATGCTACTGTTGATTGGGAATGCATTATCAGGAGAAATCCCCTCATCCTTATGAAACCTCACACAACTCTCAGTGCTTAATTTATCAGAAAACAATTTTAATGGAAGCATAACTCCAAATATTGTTGACTGCCAAAGGCTGCAGAAACTTGACCTTTCAAAAAATAATTGACTATATATGACTATATAATCCTATAAGTTTCTTTTTATGGGATCTCAATACTACATTGTATATATGTAAAGCCATTAATATTTCTCAAATTTGTAAATGATGGTAAACTCTTAACAGATGGACAGGACTTCTGTTCTGGGAGATGCCATCAATTATGTAAAACATCTGAAAGAACGAGTAAAGACACTAGAGGAACAACAAGAAATGAAAACCGAAAACCATAAACCAGTCATTTTGATGAAGAAATCTCTCCTATGTACTGTCGAAGATTCTTTGTCTGATAATGACATGGTTATGCAGCCACTGCCTGAAATTGAGGCCAGAGTTTCCAACAAGGATGTTTTGATGAGAATCTATTTTAAAAATAATAAGAAAAAAGTAATCATTCCTTTTAAATCGATCTAAAAGCATGTTGCTACATGCATTTTAATTTCTCATTAAGACTTGGCTAAAAGCAATCAATACAAAATATTATATAACCACTATGTCAAAAAGCAATCAATTGAATATTTATATTAGATGAAATTAACGCATAAATGATCAACTCTTAATATACCTTAATGTAGCAACAAGGAAGGGGTGGCCCTACACGGCCCACTGCTGTGTCATCTGCCTCAGAAAAAGCAGCTCCAGCAAAAGTTTCTATCAAGCCATATCCTTGGCCAATAGGAGCCCTATTTAAGCATAATCAACCAAAAAGAAAAGTATGCAATAATAAGCAATAGATACACATGAAATGAAAAATAACACGACCCATTGCAAGAATTTCACAGTGCATAGTTAGTCTAGCATGGAACTAAATATGGACGTATTAGCATCTAAATGAATTTGGACGAGTGATTGTGTGCATATAAGTATGACATATAACTTCACATGTGGACACACTAATCTAGTAGAGTTTGCAATCCAATAATTTAACCTTTTAATTGTATTAAATAACAAGGTTAAACCTCAAATTCAATTATTGTAAATCTCAAGAATATGAAATAATTACCCCATGCAGATATTGATGAAGCGTTGAGAATCCGCAGATAAAGGAGCTCCACCACAGAGCATAAATCTAATATCTCCTCCAAGTACAGAGCGTATTTTCTTAAAGATGATTAAATCCCACAGCATTTTTTCCAGTCCCCAAGCCCCAAACCAGCTTCCTTCTACAGATCTGTTAATCAAGCTTTATGGCTGAGATGGGAAGTTAGGAAGACTGAATTATTTGTAGAAAAAATTTTGTGATGCTATAGGCTCTAACCATGAAATGAACTTATAAAGAACTTACAAGACAAAGTCACAAAAAGTAAACTTGGATGCTCTCAAGCAGTCAGTTGGATGCACAATATCAAGCCTCACAATATAATTCAAGATATATATATGTATATATACATGTATATAAGAGGCATTTACAAGAATTTGAACCTCACACCACTCACACAAGCAGTCACTTACAACTTGAGTTAGCCTCAAGTGGCATATATATATATATAAGGAATAGTTTGCCCTTAGTCCCAGATAGGGGTTAGCCAAGGTAGAAACATCACAGTAAAAACAAAGCAAGTTTTCTCATTTCAGAAAGAATAGGAAATTAAGTGCCAAGGATTACACTGCATATGTAAATTGCTAAAAAAAAGTATGTACTAGTTTATGGGATATATTTTTTTATCCAACAGTTGGTAAAGAGGAAGTAAAGGGAAAAGCAGACATAAAGAGTAAAATGGGCAGTTTGGTTGGAGAGAAAAGAGTGAAAGAGCAAGAAAAGTGAGACCTGCAATTTTTCTTTCTCCAGAAAAGGGGTGAGAACTTTTTGAAACAAGTGTAATACAATATTTATATTTTTCCCTACATACTACAGTTACCCACATACCCCTCTATTACCTATATTCTATTATTTTACCACTTTACCCCTCATTCTAGTTGCTTCTTAGGATGCAGTTTTATACATAAACCATTTAATGAAATGACTAGTGAACAATATATAAACTCCCCACATGATTTCTATATACTCAACAGAATAAAATTCTACACACTTCCGTCAAAAAGTGTATTTTAGTAACAATGCATGCACAACATTTCTAGTCCCTTGATATGAAGAACCATATCTCATATCATATCTATACATGTATAGTGTATGTGAGAAAAGAGACATATTCTCTGTTTTTGTTTCCAATGCATTAAGCTCTGTTAAAAGGGACTTTGGAAGAGCTACTAAGTTTTGTTTCCAATGCATTAAGCTATGTTAAAAGAGCATTGAAACTCCAATCAGGTTCAGGGTCGGCAGAAATTCCCTCAACAGTTTGGGGACAACGAAGTTCCAACTTAACAGCTCCCCTAAACAAATCCAAATTGATCCCACAGATCAGAAACAACCCATGATATCAACAGCCATTTGCTTATACGATTTAAAAATCATAATTTTCAGTCAAAAAGAAAAGTGTCAAATTCGTATCTCTATTCCTAGATGATAATCAAACTATGAATTCCAATAAAAAAAACTGCATTCTCTCTTTATAAATGTAACTGAATTACAGAAGAAAATTTAACCAAAATATGAACGATAGAAAGAATCAAGCTTGAAACTTACATTGCGTAAAACTTCAATTCGAAAAGCTTCGGTTCCCCCAAATAATAGGGTTTCCGCAATCCACTGTATAGTATCTCCCCTCGTTCGTGGCTCAAAACGCAATCACCAACACCGAGTTAGGGTTTTTGGTTTTTGACCGTTGGCAGCAATACCACACTGGACGAAAGAGGTTGTTCAGTGATGGCCAAGCAAGTTGTTTTAGTCCCTTCTTGGATTAAAAAGAAAAGAGAGAGAGTACTCACCATGAGACAAGAGCAAAAGCTGGGCCTAGCCTCGCACTGAGAGAGAGCCTAGCAAAAGCTGGGCCTAGCAAAAGCTGGCTTGCGGACGATTTCGTCGCCACTCAATGAATCGGTCAAGAACGAGTATATCGCTGGGAGGTCCGATTTCGATAGCGTCATTACAAGCGAGCTTTCGAATCAGTGATTATCTGATATTAAATTGCAATCTTAAATTAAAAAAATACCTCACATAGACAAACGAGGTTAGAGTGCTCTTGCCTGGTTTTTGCTTCCAGCAGGAGAAATGCCGTGAAGGAGAAGGAGCAGCAAGACTTGCATGAGGGAGAAGGGGGAGACTGAGCAGCAAAAATCGTGTGAGGGAGAAGGAGCATCAAGAATCGTACAGATCGTGGTGATCCAGCGGCTGAATGGATTAGAGACATAGTGTGAGAGAGAGTGAGAGAAGGAAAGATAGTGGAGTCTGAAAGAGAGGGGCAGAGGAGGCAAATGGGTTAGACAAAATTTTCATTAGGCGCTTCTTTCTTTTTTAATTGGCGCCTAAATTGGCTGTGAAAAAAAATTAAACGTGTATTAATAACGTTTTTTAATAAGTGCTATTTTTTACTGTAATATATACTCAAAATTGTTGTAGTGTCGAAATCATTTTTTGACTTGGTCGATCACTTTTCTCACATACTTTATTGTCATGATTATTTGTTTAATATAATCTTCTATTAAATCCCGAGCATATAGCTAATCGTATTTATAGTGACGTAATCACATTGGAATATAAATATGATTATATGTTCAAAATAAGTTAGTCCTAAGATTAGTCAGTGCACAGGATTTACACTGACTTGCCAATTTACGATATGATCTACTTACACATTGTATTGTTATGTTCTTTCCAGAACATTAGCAAAGTAGATAAGATCGGATGTATTTGTTACATCAGACTGAACCGATATTGACAGGTGATAGGATAAGTAAACATTCCGCTATTATCTATTCTAGTCATATCATATAGTTGACCATAGGTCAATTCAATCTCAATTATGAGTGGTTAGTATTCTAACTGATTGTATTATTTGAGTTCTTTGACTTGTTCGTTATCAGCTTACCCTACAGACTAACCCATACTTACATCTTGGGAACTCGGTAGTATAATTGAGTGGGAGTGTTAATCATAGATATGAACATCTATGGCTTCTGATGAAGAAGTGAAATGATGGTTTCCTTTTAGTTTGGTTCAAGGTGCTAAATGATAGAGATCTCATTTCAGTAATTAATATTAGTTTATTGAAATATCATTTACAAGGAACTAAGTGTTTTAATGATAAAATACAATGAGGGGTAAAATGGTATTTTAGTCCCATCTCATTGTAGACCGTCTATAGAGGATTGAGTGACAATTATGGTTGTAACAATGGATAATTAATAACGTATCTATATTTGTTATAGAGCATTCTATGAATTCAAGAGTGCAATTCTAAGTCTTTAGCGGAGTCACGAGGAATTAATAAGTTAGTAAAATTATTTATTAGATTTATGATAACTTATTGGAGCTTGATTTCATAGGCCCATGGTCCCCACTGTACCTTGGATAAAATCATCTAGATCATCTCAATTAATTGATTTAATTATCAATTAGAATTATCAAATAGAATTATCAAAGTTGACTAGGTCAATTTTGGATAGTTTCACAGATTTATGTAATTTAGAGAAGAAAAGAGAAATTAGAGCAGATTTATTAATTGAGATAAATTGGTATCTAAATTAATAAATAAGTTTAAATCAAGGTTCAAATTATAAATAATTAATTTGATAAAGGATTTAAATAATTATTTAATTAATTAAATCAATAGAAAATAAGATAGGCATTGATTTTAAGTCCAACGGGCTTATAATCAAATGGGAAATTTCACGGGCCTAAAGCCCATGATAATTTCGACCTAGGGCTGTTAGTTGGCTATTATTTTATTGATTTTTTAATTAAATAAATGACCTAATTGAGTCTATAAAAGGAATGTTAAGAGATAGTTGAAAACACAAGTCAAGTCACAAGTGGAAACACAAGTTTCTGATTGGTTTTAAATTCTCTCTAAACATAAGTCCTTTTCTAAACCTTATTTTTATTTTCTCTTCTTCTATCTGTATCTATCTCATGTGGTGAGAATTTCCCACTCTAGTCTAGGTGATTCTAAGGATACTTTGGAAGGTTGTGAAGAAAATTGAAGATCGGTTCAATTTCTCGGTAATACTCTGCGACAGAAAGGATACAAGGGTTAGAGAAACTAAAGGAAGGACTCATTCATTCTGTTGTATATAATGTAAGTATTCTTATCATTATTTCTCTTTGAATTCAATTTTAGAAACATGTTTTAGGTTGTCTCATATTAACTTGTTTAATATTAGATCTACATGAAAATAAATAAAGATCCTGTATAAGTTTCCAAAGACCTTGATCGTATGTCTCTCGTCTATGCGATGGAGGAGTGAGTTCTACTGGCAACATGGCTTCATACCCAAATGCCAAAGAGAATAGTGTATGGCCTGTTACTGTTCGAGTCGATGCTCGATGTGACCATAGGACCTCCGAAAGTATTTCTGGCCAGGCTCCTTTGGCTTGTTCAAGGCTGTTGACGATGAGAACTCATCAACGAAGTTAAGTTAGAAAAATTAAAGTATAGAGCTTATCGATGAAAAACTTCAAAAATCTAAACAGAAACTTAGAGAATAGTTGCAGAAAGAAAATGGTGAAAAGAACTTGTATTTCTTATGGTATGATGCTACAGTGTTTTTTCCAAACCCCTTCCATGTGGAAGTGGGATTCCTTTTATAGTGGGCTCTAATGGCCCCTGATACATTGTGGTCCGGGGAATCATATGGTACATAAGTACACTATCAGGAGAGTGGTCTCAAGGGTAGTGGTGTTGGCTCTAGTACATGGTCAGATTCCGTGGGGATGTCTCCACTATTCATCCAGTATTAGTGTCAGAGATGTGCTGGTGAGGACCACAACAGGCACCTCACTTGTACGACCACTACTTGTCTGGCGTGGTCTTTAGGGTCAGTACCCTAGGGCATTCAGAGTCCTACCTCTGTACGTCCTTCATATCCGTATAATCTCTTTTGAGTCACTCGAGGGTTTACTTATACTTATCATGTATCCTGCTTTCTTAAACTGTGGGTGTTGGAGCTTATATGGGTTATCATGGGAGATATACTGCAACAAGGCACCAGAGGAAGGACCGTGTGGGAGGTGGAGTCGCGAGGTCCTTTGGTGCGGCTGGCAGCATGAGGTACCTGGTGCAAAGGCGTGATGTCTCACAAGACCGTAGTGCAGCTGGTGGCGCTTCGCGAGACCGAGGGCCACGCGCGCGACATTGGTGCGCTGGTGCGCGCGGCACGGGCTAGAGGTGCAAGACGTTGGGGTCTCCCATGGCCATCTGGCGAGGGCCAGGGGTGCGAGGCCATTGGCGCGCTGGTGCACGGGCCAAAGACGCAAGACACTGGGGTCTCGCGAGGCCGTCTGCCGAGGGACAAGGGCGCGAGGCCATTGGCGCGCTGGTGCGTGGGCTAGAGGTGCGACGAGACGCTGAGGTCTCGCGATGCCATCTGTCGAGGCCCAGGGGCAAGAGACGCTGACATCTCACGAGGCCATCTGTCGAGGGCTAGGGGAGCGAGACACTGAAATCTCGCAAGGCCATCTGTCAAGGGCCAGGGGTGCAAGACGCTGAGGTCTCGTGAGGCTGTTGGTGGGCGTATGAGGCAACACATGCTGGTGCATGGAGCTATTGTACGCGACGTACGCCCAGACACAACCCTTCGGACTCTCATCTAGGTGAGGCGAGGTGGGGTGCATCGAGAGGAGGCGCGAGGCAAGGGCCTCGCGAGACGCTCCTGCGTGAGACGTGGCCTCGCTGGGGGCGCCGAGAGTAGGAAATCGTGACACGATGGTGGCTCGAGGGTCATCATGGCTGAACCACATGTTTAGACGTTCATGGGCCTAAGCATGTACTTTGGGTCTTTTACAAGCATGAAATTTTGAGCATCCACACTTGCCCCCAGTCTAGGAAGGGGCCTTTAGGTGCTCTGGTAGACTCTCCTTTTTTATTCTTATAAATAGGCCTTCATGTTTAGCCTATTATTTACACCTTACCTCTTCAACTTAGTGGTTTTGGGATCCTTGCTCCTTTCGAGAGGTGAGGGGTTCAATCCCCCACAACCTCATTTTTGTAATCTTTTCCTTTCTTTTTTTTTATATATATTTGAGTTCATTTCTTGTATGTCTATATCCATGCAGGCATTTGAGGACTAAAACACATTTTTCCTTTGTTTTTGCAGACGCGTACTTTCAACCACTTGCCTCTATTTGAATGTGACGGTGCTTTCGGCCCCCGACCTCCTTTTGACCACGACAATACCCAATTTTACTTGCTTGAGGTATACTTTCTTTCCCCCTTATGTTTATTGGGTCCAAATTAGCACCACTCGGGAGGGGGTATTTTGGCCTGAGTTTGTCGTGAGTTAACCCAGCTGCATGCCCTTATTCATACCCCGTAGTGGGTTATTTAGAGCGTTTGTAACTAGAGGATTTGAGCCCATTCCTTTGTGTTTTGTAGCAATCCTCTCATTTATACGTGAGCCCTTTTTGCTTTCGGGACAAGGTCTCATGGCATGTGAAGGTTCATTCGATGCTCCTCTGGGGGTCGAGTTTGTTGACTTGTCTTCAGACTCGGAGTCCTCTGAGGACAATCCTCACCAGGACTACGACACCTTATGGCAGGCCCGCATTCGTCATCTTGGGCATATGGCTGAACTTAGGCGTAAAATTTGGGTGGTAGAGAGAGAAATAGACTCGGTGTTGAGGGGATACGGAGTACCTTTCCCCCTTGACCTTAACAACCATGTAGCGAACTGTAACGACCCAAATTTCCTAATAAGGTTTAGGACCTTGATTAGGAGGCCGGAAGGACTATAATTGATTTATTGTGCTATTATATGATTATATGCATGATTGCGTGGGTCATATTATTATATGATGATAAAGGCATGCATGTGGTTATATACTCTGTTGTGAACGTATTTTGGTAATTTGGCTCATTGAGAGCGTAATTGCATACTTGTGTGTATATTGGTAGGCTAATGTAGAGACCACATTATTATGTGGATATGTTCGCAACTTGTGACTCGAGGCGATCCTAACAAGCAGTTTAGCGGGAAAGTCACAACGAGGATTTATACCCGACTCGGGGTGAGCTTGGGGATGTATCTAGGAATTTGGAGAATATATTGGAGACAATTTGATATTGAGAAATATAATTGGTGATTAGTTGGGTATTGGAAAGTAAGCGGTAAATATTAAAGACACTAAAGGAATTAGCGGGAATTGGGGTAATGACCAAAATGCCCCTAGAGTGATTTAAAGGTTTAGTTATTATTGGGAGGGCAAGGTGGTCATTTGGATTACTAAAGGATAGGTTATATTCTGCTTTATAACTTTAGTGGAAGTTGTAGATAGACTCAGAAGCTTAAGAAAAATTAAAGAAGAAGGAAGGAGAGAAAAACAGAACACTTAGAGCTACTACTCTCTCTCTTTCGGCTGGGTCATCTCTTCACCATTCTTTGTGAGTTTTGGAGCTGGAATTCTAGAGCAAGCTCAGGATGGCGCTTAGGGCTAAAGACCTTGGTGAAGCTAGAAGAACTAGCAGGGTTTAGCCAATAAATTGAGGTAAGTTTCAAGGTTTCCTGATGTGTTTTTCTGAGTTTTAATGAGATGGTTTCTAAGCTTGAGTTTTGAATGGAATAAAGGGATATGAACTTGAGGAGTTGAAGGGGTTGAGGCTGGTTGGATGCTAGGGATAACTTAAGGTCGAAATCCTCCATAGAAGGTAACAAGTTCTCGCTTTGATGTTCTAAGTTTCTGAGTTTCTGGTTGAATCTTTCAGTTCTTGGGTTCAATGTTTGTTTTTCTAGTTTGATGATGCATGTGGTTAAGTCTTGTGTTATTGAGTTGTATGGGGTGAGATATAGGTGATGGTAGACTCAATTTGGTGTGTGGTTGAGGGTTGGAAGGGTTCCAAGGGGTTTTGGTTCGAGGAAAATCGAAGAAGGGAAAACAGAGTGTTGCTGGTCTGTGACTAGCGTTGTAGCGCTAGCCTTTGGGCGCTACAGCGCTAGGCTTGGGATTTTTGGGCATTTTGGTTCTGTTTGTAGCGCCATAGCGCCCTCCTTAGAGCGTTGTAGCGCTACCCTGTTTCCAGAAAGGGGTTTTTGAGTTTTTCCTTAGGATTTTTGCCCGGGGGCTCGGGGTTTGATTCCACCACCCCGTTTGGTGGAATTAGGGCTTCCTGGGGGCTCGGGATTGGTCCCGAGGCTAGGTTTTGGATTTGAAGTTTGGTGGTGATTCTGATCTATGGCTGTGACTAGGTGCACGCTAAGGTTCAGACAGGATCGTGCTTGAGGATCAATTGAACGAGCTAGCGGAATCTAAAGGTAAGAAAGTTGCACCTGGTTATGTGGTTAGGTTGGGACTAAGTGTTCCCTATGTTTGTATGCATTGTTATGTGAATGTGATTAACCATTTGAACATGATGGGACTAAGAGCTCCCTATATTTGTATATGATGTCATGAGATGGTATTATGCCATGGGACATGTGATAACCAGCCTAAGGGTGTCGGAATCAATATTTGCGCACAGGGCGCGGCTCAGCCACTGTTAGCTGAGGCAGCTTATTTATCACTGAGCTCGGTTAAGCTGGCTGGATTCAGTGGGTATAACACTGGGGGCGGCCTAAGTGAGCCGAAGACATTGGGTTATATAGAGGGTGCGACCTAAGGGCGCCAACCCTGAATATTATTTGATGGATGTGATAAACTGTTGATTATGAATGTGAATATTGTGTTATGGATATGATTTGTTGATTTTCTGGATGACAAATTGTTAATTTGTTGAGTGTTATCGCTGATTGGATAAATGTTACGAATTGTCGAATTCCTGGTTATGCGTTGTGGAATATTTGGTTATTGATGTTGATCTTACTATGATATCATGCTTTCTTGCTGGGCCTCGGCTCACGGGTGCTACGTGGTGCAGGTAAAGGCAAGGGTATGATGAATCAACCATGAGTTAGAGAGCTCTGGGGGGAGGTGTACATTGTCAGCTGCTCGGCCACCATGGTCGAGGAATTGTACAGGGACGGAAACCTAAAATGTGTATTTTGCCATTAGAGTGGCTTGAATTATTTATAACTTTTGGAATTTGCTGTAACTAAGCCATCTAAACCCTATTTTGAGTTTCCATGTATTAAACTGTCATTTTTAATGAAAATAGCCTATTTGTGACCAAAATCTTTTATTCCTAATCCGTTGATGACGTTGGATTCACATTTTGTTTAAATGACTTGATTAGCAAGTCTTGCACTATTTTAAACACACAGTGTAACGGTCTTGGTTATCCAGGGCGTTACACGAACCTTAGGGTGACCCTTTTAGATTTGTAGATGGAGTTGGAGTTTATGGAGGGAAATCTCCCGCCTAAGCCTCCTAACCCGTTTTCCCCTAATGACTGTCATGGGGCTGTCGGTGCCTCGGTGCCTTATTATTTCCAGATGGTGTCTTCTCCTCAATCCTTATTCTTGATCTACCCTAGATTAGCGCTTTCGCCCTCGGTGCCTCGGTGGAAGACCCTTGCTGGGAAGAAAAAATGGAGGGTAAAGTGCCCTGTTTCCACCTCACCTTTTTCTTTTGGTTTTCCAGATATGCCAAAGAGAGGGCGACAACAGGTGACTACTGATGATCAGGACACTGGCCCCATGTTGGCATCCACTCTAGTGTCCCATGTGTCTAAAAATAAACTGTTGGAAATAATAGAGAATTACTGTGTTCCCCCAGAATACACATTATACGTTCCTTCGAACAAGTGCCGGGCTGACTGCCCAAATCTGGGTTACGTGGCTATGAGCGAGCATATCTTGAAAGCGGGTGGTACAATCCCATTACATCCATTTTTCGTCACGGTTCTCAATTATTTTGACCTTGCACCACTCTAGCTGGCGCCCAACAGCTGGCTGACCTTGAGTTACCTCTTCATCTCGTATATGGATCGTTTCCAGGGTGCTCCTACGGCCCAAGAGGTGCATTTCATGTACAATCTCATGCCCTCTCCTCAGTCCAAGGGCTTTTATTTCAAGCAAAAAGCCAATACTTCAGTCCCCTTGATAGAGGGCTCTGTATCCAACCCAGGGTCCTGGAAGCATGACTTTTTCTTTGTGAAGGGTCCCCTCTCTGTTCGTGAGCACTTTTTCTCTACTCCTAGTAAGTACTTCAAGCCCTTTTTTTTTAACTTACTGTTTTGGAACTTATGTTTATGTCGGCAACTATGTGGATTGTACAGAGCATTTCTCCACGCCTGGAGTTGTTGGGTCGGAGGAAAATGCAGTGGATGCATTCCTCAAGGCTAACCCTGCCGAGAAAATGGTTGCATACCTCTTCACCGTGGACAAACTCAACTTTCACAAGTTGTCCCGGTTTCGGATCCTGGGTTGTTGTGGAGTATTTCTGGATCAAAGAAGAAGAAGGTTGTTTTGGCTGAACATCACTTGGACGGGGGTGAGGCTGAGTGTGTGCCAGAGGGGGTCTCCCTTGGACATGGGCAACCCCACCAACCATCTTTGTCTCCCAGGGGGTGCCCTCCTTTAGCCCCTACAGACCGTGACATGGCCTCCCACTCCCAGGATCAACAGGCCATGCCGAGGAGTTTCGTCTGTCCTTATTATGAGGACTTCGATGCTTTTCCTCAGGCTTCCCTTGACCTTGGTCCATCGGGGCCTCATTTTTCCGATCAACCTGCGCCCCCTCCCCCTTCGGCGAGTGGATCATCTGTCCTTAATCAGCCAAGCACCATTGGCTCAGAAGGGGCGCCCTGGGTGGGCCACATGGCGGCCTCTTATGGGCGACGGTATGTCCAGATCGCCATGGACCTTCCTGAGGCTGATTGGAGTGATCATGGGAGTTTTGCTATATTAGAGCTCAGGGAGAATCTTGCGCGTTCCGCCGCTTGGGTTAGTTCTTGCATCTTATGTCGGCCTTATCCCTTTTCTCTCTCTCTCTCTCTCTTTTTTTTGTTGCATATCATCGTTATTGTTATTTATCTTGTGCAGACCTATACAGTGGCTCAGCGATTTGTCGACTAGGCTCAAGACCTCTCCACGTCGAATACTGAGAGGGACTGTCTTACGGTCCAGGTCTAGGGGCTCGAGAGGGAACTTACTGAAACCATGCTTAAGCTAGAGAAGGCCTTGGCGAAGGCTTCTTCCTCATCAAAAAAGAATAAGAGGGTGATTGCCAAGGCCACGATGCTGCAGGAAAGGGTCACTAGTTTAGAGACTGAACTTGAGGGTGCCAAGGCTACTATCGCAGCGTTGCAGGGGAGGGTCGCTTCCTTAGAGGCAGACAAGGCGGCTATGGAGGCGAACAAGGCAGCTATTGAGTATAGATCCATAGAGCGCACCCTTTACGGAGTATGGAGGCAGAATTCTAACTTCGATTTCTCCTCCTTTGGCGAGCACGCCGTTGCCTGGGCAGCTGAGTGGAACGCCCGTGACAGGAGGCCTTGAGATTATCATTTTGCGATTTTTGCTAGTTAGTCCAATGTGGGTATATGCTCGTTCGAGCCCTATTTTTCTTGTAATTTATCCGAGTCTTATTATGTTATCAAAAATCTTTTTATATATATATACATATGTGATCATTCATCTTTATTCCTCTGTGTTCGAGGTCCTTTTGAGCCCGCATGATGGGGTTCGGATAGGTTCTCTTTTTTATTTATCAGGCTTGAGGTCCTTTGGAGCCCATGCGAAGGGGTTCAATAGGTCCCTCTTTGGTGCCTCTTGATTGTTCTTATAAGGATATATTGACCCCCTGGGTTCTAGTTATCCTTTTATATATTTTTGTGCACGCTTATTATTTATTGCGAGAAGCGTCTTTCTCGTTATTATTCATAGTACTATTTTTGCAAGGGTCTCTTTTAGGACCCTTTTTGGCTAGACGGCTTGGTGGCCACTCCAGGCTTATTGGTGGGTGCTCTTCTTGAGGCCTTTCCTCTCGTGGGAGCATCTGCCTTTATTTGGAGGCTTTTCTTGTAGGACCTTTTGGCCTCCTTGATGTTCACAATGGTAGTTAATCCTTGTGAACTCAAGTGATGCCTTGCAAGGTCTTCTTCCTGTTTATAAGGGTTCATCACATTTTTTTTATATATATATATATAAGGGCCTCGTTTAGGTCCTGATATAAGGGGTCCTTTTAGGATCCTCCTGATAGGGGGTCCTTTTTGGGTTCCCTCTGATATAAGGGGTCCTTTTAGGATCCTCCTGATAGGGGGTCCTTTTTAGGTTCCCTCTGATATGAGGGGTCCTTTTAGGATCCTTTTGATATCAGGGGTCCTTTTAGGATAAGGGTCCCCCTTTTTTATATATACATATTGTTTACCGAGTTTTTCGGAAATGAATACAAACAGAATAATAAAAAGATAAGAACTGTAGAAGTGCTAAAATGTAACTAAACAAACAGTGTTTTTACGTGGTTCAGGCGTTAACAAGCCCTAGTCCACGAGTCGATGTTATTATACTTGGAAAAGGTTACAGTAAGATGGCTGGTGTACAAGAACTTCACACACTCACAGTGTTTCTCTCGGGTTCTCTTGAAGAAGATGAAGCTAGAGAGATTTTGGTAGAGTTTTTGCTATGTGATTTGTTGGCCGTCCCCCTTCTTGTAAAATGAAGGGGTCTTTATAGCTAGGGTTTCGGATTAGGGTTTTTCTCTACGTCCATGAGTCTTAATTACACCAGCCATAAATAGGGGATACAATTACTGTAGTAGCATGGCTACAAGACTCTATGTGGGTATATTTACGTGAAAGTATGGGGAACACACAAAGTCAGCCGTCTTTTCCAAGTTGTCAGCGGAACAGTAGGCGAAAAGGTACCCTTAGGCGTGCTGGGATGTGTGCGGCTTTGACCTGACGGGCGTGTTAGGCGGGATCCTGTGTCAGACGGATATCATTCCAAATATGCCTTCTCCCGGACTCGACCGTTCGGTTTTGTTCCGTGCGAGGCACGGAACTGTTTCCGCGGAGACCACTCGAAGAGATTCTCCTGGAAGGGGCTTCCCCAAAGGATACCCCTTCGGGAGTCCGGGAGAGTCGACGAGTTTCCGTGTTGTGCTTGCTTGGAAGAGTAATCCGGACACTAAACAGGAGAGGCGAAGCCTTTCTGTCCATCCGCGAGCTCTGGTCACCTACCGTGAAAGACATCGATAATTCTGCTTCCCCGAGGACATCAATCTAAACGCTATCCGGAAATCTGGATAACATTTACCCCCCAAGGTCACGGAGCTTTGAGAGATCCGGGAGCTTGTACAGTCCTCCGGGTATTTCGGTCTCTTAGATTAGGCGAGGGGCCACCTTCTGTGTTCCCGGAAGAGTTCCTTTTTCCCGCCTGAGTGTTAGTATGAAAAAGAAAGGGAATTTCTTCTGTTTGAACTCAAGTACTCAAGTGCGGCAAGGACCACGTGTCATTCTGGGAATGGTTCTGCGACCAAGACGTGTGTGTGAGGCGACTGGTTGAGTATGCGTGCGTCAGTCATCTGAGTAATGATTTGACAGTTTTTAATGGTACTCCGGGCCCGAGGTGGTGTAATGATGGGAAATAAATACTTTATTCCCATCCGAGGAGTCATAAATAGGATCGTCGCTTCATCTCCAGCCGTTGGATCTGATGCACACGGAATGGGAAGATCGGGACCGTCCATTTGAGGAATTCGAAACGACTTCTTCCCTGCTATAAAAACGAGGGAAAAGACCTTTCTTCCTCTTTACGCTTTCAAATTCTCTATCTTTCGGATTTTCAGATTTCCAAACCTTCGAACTTTCAGGCTTCCCAGCTTCCGTTCCTCCGAACTTGCCACTTCTTTTGGTAAGGATCTGGAAACTTTTCTTTTGATTTGGCAGTGGGTTTATTCGCCGAAGTTCCTGGTTTGAATCGCCGTTCGTCTTTGCAGCTTTTACTTCTCGCGATCGTGCTGTGCAGTGATCCAGTTACTCCTTCAACCTCCAACTACCCGAATATCAGTAAGTATTTCTACTTTGCTCTTTCCTCCCAAACCTTAGGTTGTTGGTAGTTGTTAGAGTAGAGGTTTCTGCCATTATCGCTTATGTGCATGCGTGAATAGGGCTTTGGTAGGCATGTGATTGATGTGAGTCGATAAGTAGCCTTTTCTGCATGCTTTGGCGATTTGCGTTTGGAAAGTCGTCCCTTGTTTTGCTATTTTAGGGCATAAGCATGAACGCCTTTAGGGTGTCTTTCTCCGGAAAAACACTTCTTTTGGTGGGCTTAGGCTCGAAGTCTGAGTCTGGTTCCTTGCTGCCCTTCGGGTGGCATGGTGCCAATCCCTCGGTAAGCTCGGTGGGAGCCTCTCCAAGCAGTTTTCTGGGAGGGTCTCCCCGACGCCTTTGATACCACTAGGGTATGACAAGGGTGCTGACTGGTTAGAGTGTTTTCTTCTTTCTTTCTTTTGTCCAGTGACGAACATCTCAAAGGAACAACTCCTTGCTGTGGGGGAGGCTGATTCTGCCCAAGAGAAGGGCTCTCCTGTCGCTGGTGCAAAGGGGAAAGGAAATGCGAAAGTGGTCGCGGCTAGCCCACCGACCTCCAATAGTTCCATCTGGGAGATGGACCAAAAGCCGAACCTTTTCAGGAATTATGGCATGCTGGAGCTGTATTCCTCTGAGGCAGGCCTGAAGAACATCCCAGGTCTGATGTGGCACCGTCTGTCGGTGCTGGGCGAGTCAGCTAGCCAGAGTCACGAGGGCTTTGGTGCCTGGAGCTAGGCACACATAGTGTGTGGGGCGCACTTGCCCCTAAGGAGTTACTTCGCCAATTTCTGTGTGAAAGCGGGGATTGCCCCCTTCCAGTTGATTCCTCCCAGCTACAAGCTCCTAGCGGGGTGGTTCATCTTTTGCAAGTCCCGGAGACTGGAAGCTCCTACCCCGGAGGAGGTGCTGTACTTTTATGGGTTGAAGTCTCAGCCTATGAGGGGTCATTCAGACAAGGTGGGGTTTTACAGGCTGGAAAGGCACCCGAACGTGATGTGCCCCACTTGTCATACCGCGAGGGTTCCAGACCTCCGGGAATACTGGTTCCTGACGACTGGCTACCCGCTGAAGAGGGTGCCAGCCCTATCTTTGGACTTCAAAATCCCTGGTAAGTGCTCCTTCCTCTCCTTTTCAACTTTGTTTCTTTGCGTTTGATTTGCCTTTTAGGAGGATCTCTAACGCTTGTATTTGATTTTTGCAGAAGTCGTTCCGCGGACACCTCGTTGCGCGGAGATGATAAGGAGGTCCAAGTTCTACGAAGGGCTTTCTGAGGAAGAGTTGAAAGTGGAGGGACTTGTGACCTCCGAATCGTTGAGGGAGTATGGGCTACTCGCCTCTTTCCAAAACATCGAGCCAGTGAGTGGCAGGGGGCAAAGTCAGGTGTCAGCTGACATCCGGGAGCAGATTGCCCTGGAGCTGTCCAAGGTGATCACCCAAGCAGCCCGGGACGAAAATACTTTATCTCCTAGTTGGGCGGAGAGGTTCCCCGACCCCCAGCCGGAGGAAGAGGAGATCGAGGCTCGCCACGCCGCGGCTTACCCTAACGAAGGGACTCCGGGGGCTAGTACCTCCGGGAGAGGTAAGACTAGTTTTCAATTGATCCACACCCCCAGCCTGTCTGAGGTTTCCCGGACCTCTCAGATGGGGTTTGATCCCCGTTTCCTTAGGCTAGATCCGCGTAGGATACCCTTCGACAGATATTGCGATAGGGTAGATGAGCTCCTCGGGTGTCTGAGTGACGGTAGTCTGCCAGAAGGTGTCATCATGGTTGACCCTTCTTCCCTCAGCATGTCATTCCCGGACTTCAAGGAGTACGGGAGCTTCCTGGAGCAGGAAGCGATGTTTTGTTTTGCTCGGGGAAGGCCATCCACGTTTCTCGTGCATGGTCGTCCCTTTCAAACTTTTCTTTTTCTTATTTCTTGTTCCCTGCTGGCGGGCTTGCTTGTGATTTTTTGTTGATTGCCGCTTCTTACTTATTTTCTTTCTCATTGTTTGTTGGTTCGTTAACCTTGCTTTGTATGTTTCTTGCAGAGTATCCAGAAGCCAAGATGTTGGGGAGGGTTACATTGCTCATTAAGAAGGCTGCCACTAGCCAAGACCCGTCCACGGGGAAAGGACGGAAGACCAAGGCTGGTAGGGGAGGTAAAACTGCCTCCCCCAAGAAGACGAGTGGCGAGGCGCAAGTGTCTCCGAGGGTAGAGAAGTCTCCTGCTGACGGGCCTTCCGAGACCATGATGGTCTCGAGTAGCAGCAGCGACGGGGAAGGGCTTGTGTTCCCCATGAAGACAACTGGGGTGAGCAAGCGTCCCGGAGAAGATGCTGAGGGTGCTAAGAAGAAACGCCTTAGACACTCTTCTCCTGGTCGAAGGAAACAACAACAGCAACGACAGCAAGCACAACTACAACAACAACAGCAACAAGAACAACAGAGACAATCACCAACGTCACAGCTGCAGCAACCACAACATCCAAACCAGCAGCAGCAACAAGGGCAATCACTTCCGCTGCCGCAGCAGCAAAAGCAATAGACCGGGGCTTTAATACCCCGTCTGCCTCCTCCTCCAGCCCAAAGGGAGTCCACCCTTTCGGGGTCTCCTTCTCAGCCAACAAACCTTCCTCTGCCTGGCCTGAAATTCCACTTCCCTCGGAAGCCAACCAGTTTCCCCGCTGCCCTCCTGGAGGGTGTAAGACGGGCCGATAGTTTTTTGAAGAGGCGGTTAGAGGCGGAGAAGGCTGTTACTCAGGGAAGGGCAGATAACTTGTCTGCCGTGAAGAGAGCTGAGCTGGCCGAGGGGGTGAGATCCCTTCACCCGGCCGGAGCGGTTTTGGATGGCCCAGCCTTGGAGAAGAGGCTGGTGTCTAGGCTCGGACGTGCATTGGCGCCGTTCGGAGCTGAGATGATGGAGGACATGGGCCTGAGCTTTTGCGAGCTCAATTATGAGAAATGGGCCATCAGTAACAGTAAGGATCCGCTGTTGCTGACACACGCTGTGAAGCAGCAACTGTCCGGGGTAAGCCGTCAGTTGTTGTGTTTTGGGATCATCTGTCTTTTGGTCCGGCTTAACTCATTCTGTTGTCTTTCCTTGCAGGCCTCTATGATCGCGGAACGCTCGTTCCGGGAGGTTGGTGCAGTTCTGGTTCAGCTGGAGGAGAGCCAGCTGGCTCGCCAGGCCTTGGAGGCGGAGAAGCAGAAACTGGCCCAACAGGCCTTGGGGGCCTCGGAGAAGATTGATCAGGCCCGGCGCACGGCTGAGGAAGAGGCGGACAAGAAATATCTTGCCAAATATCAAGAGTACCGGGCCAAGGCAGAGAATGAGTTTAGACAGCGGTCGGATGGGATGAAGGCCGAAAACTCCAAGCTCCGGGAAGAGCTGTCCCAAGCCAAGGTGGAGAAGGACACCTTGGAAGCTCGCTTGCAATCAAAAAATGATCTCCTCCTTAAGCAGCAAGAGGAATATTCCACCCTTTCGAGTAAGTTGCACGAGGAGGAGCAACTCCATAAGAGGAGCAGGGATCTCGTGTCTATGCTGCAGTTGGGGCTCGCCGAGAAGGATAAAGAGATCGGGGCCTTGCAATTCACTGCCAGGGGGCATGTGACCGAGAAGAAATCCGTGCTGAACCAAAATAGGGAGCAGCGTAAGGAGATTGATTCTCTTAAGGGGGAGCGGGATGCCTCCAAGGCCGAAATGGAAAAATTGAGGGCTCAACTAACTGTCGTGGAGGCACAGCTGGCAACCTCCGAGGCGGAGCGCTTGAAGGAGAAGGAGGATGCTGAGGTGATACTGAACAGGACGATTAATATATCGCATGTGGTCCTCATGCATCAACTCTGGAAAGTGAACCCGGAGGTATTAGGCTATCTGGGAGATGATGCCGAAGCCATGAGGGAGAAGCTACTCGTGTGGGATCAAGGCCCAGAGGCGTACGTCCAAACTTTCAACATTGACGAACGTTCTGGAGCTCCTGAGGTGGGAGATACCGGAGAGGCGGGGACCTCTGAACCTTCTCATGACAAAGTTCTGCCTTCCAATGAGCCGACTCCGCCAGCCTCAGTTGAAGCCGATGCCCCCGAGGCCGCGGTCGTGGAAGCTGCAGTTACCCCCAATGCTTGAAGGGGTTTTATCTTTAATTATTTTTCATTTTGAGTTTTTCATTGCGGACATATTTGCCATAATTATAGCATTCTCCTTTCTTTTCTGCCGATTTCTTTATTTATCTTTGCTCTTAGGGTAGACTTTTATACGGTAGAAGCTGTTGTAGGGGCGTATGAGGTTTTGGTTCCAACGGCCAAAACCTATGCACTTCCCACTTGAAGTTCTAACGGATGATGTCTTTTCCCACGTAGTTTCTAGGTTACGAAGGTTTCCTGGTTCCAACGGCCAGGCTCCTTTCACCGTATTCTAGCTTTCCTAAGGCAGATAGCCAATCCCGGGACTTGTAGTTATACGGTTCGCTGGGATTGCTAAGGTGAGCCGTTCCATGGTTTGGAACGGGAGTTCTTTTGGTGAGCGTCGCTAGACTTAAGGTTAGATCTTTGCGAAGCAAAACTAACCGTTATTGCGAACCTCATGGTGGCTGACTTCAGGGACCTGGCATGGAGCCCTGCGAGGCAAGGCTCGTTGCTGTCGGGGAAATCGCCACGCCCACCAGGTGTGATCCCGGAGCAGGGGCTTTGCGAAGCAAGGCCTGCCGTGAGTGGTGGATCGACCATGTCTGCTCCTGGAGCTGAAACTTGCAATGGTCGAGGAGCTCGCCATGCATTATTTTGTGAGATCCGGAGCTGGAGTCTGCGAAGCAAGGCTTACAACGGTCGCGGATCTTGCCATCTTTCGCCTTGCGGGACCCGGAGCTGGAGCTTGCGAAGCAGAGCTCTACAGCGATCACGGATCTTGCCATCTTTCGCCTTGCGGGACCCGGAGCTGGAGCTTGCGAAGCAGAGCTCTACAGCGATCGCAGATCTTGCCATCTTTCGCCTTGCGGGACCCGGAGCTGGAGCTTGCGAAGCAAAGCTCTACAGCGATCGCGGATCTTGCCATCCTTCGCCTTGCGGGACCCGGAGCTGGAGTTTGCGAAACAAAGCTCTACAGCAATCACGGATCTTGCCATCTTTCGCCTTGCGGGACCCGGAGCTGGAGCTTGCGAAGCAAAGCTCTACAGCGATCGCGGAGTATTCTGCAAAGGACTTGTCAAGGAGTTGGGGGTGTTTCGGCGTAGCTCTATGAACGTGCCTCAACCCCCAGTCCTGTCCATCGCTGGGCTACACAGGAGATACTTTTCATGATACATAATGGCAGGCATTTCCATGGAAATTTTCACATAAGCACATAATGCACATAGGACACGTAATGCAAGCATGTTCATGGCAACAAATAAACCAAAGTTTAACAATTTAAACATTTCAAACAATTTAAAAATTTCAAACACAATGCTAGCACAATAGTGGTGTTCTGTGTACGTTTTGTTCAAGGGGCGTATGGCTATGCCTTAGCCATGTATACCCCCCCAAGTGAGCGTGGGGTCCGGACGTCTCCGGACCGCGTGGTCACTTGTTAAAACGCAGCTTTGAACATAGGGATGAAAAGTGCAGTAAAAGCGGAGTGAATCCCTCCGTGTTTCATTACATTGGCCTGCTAGGCGTGAGTTTTACAACAGGGAGGATTATTTCCACATTTTTCACTTTTGCTAATTTCACCAAGGACTTCCGACTAGATGGTCCGGGGCCTACTGGTAGTAACGGCGGAGGTGCTCCGCGTTCCAGGCGCGCGGGACTTTAGATCCGTCGAGTCTCTTTAAGTGATACGTCCCATGGCCCACTTTTTCTTGGACTTCGTAGGGGCCTTCCCAGTTGGGTCCGAGGACCCCCACTCCCGGATCCTGCGTAGTAGGAAATACTCTCCGTAGGACAAGATCCCCAACTTCGAATGTACGGCTCTTGACTCTCGTGTTAAAGTGTCGGGCTATCTTGCCTTGGTACATTTTTAGTTGGACCTGCGACTGCTCCCGGAGCTCTTCGATCATGTCCAAGGACTCCTGGAGAAGGGCATGGTTCCGGGTAGGGTCGTAGGTATCTCGCCTGTGAGAGGGGATCATAGTTTCTACTGGGATGACAGCCTCGCAACCGAAGGTCATGGAATAAGGCGTGTGCCCCGTCGAAGTTCTCTCTGTTGTGCGATAGGCCCAAAGTACTCGCGGAAGTTCTTCCAGCCAGTGAGCCTTGCAGGCTTGGAGTTTTTTCTTCAACGTGGTCTTTAATATTTTGTTTACAGCTTCCACTTGCCCATTAGCCTGGGGTCTGGCGACTGCGGAAAAGCTTTTGATAATTCCATGCGAAGCACAGAAGTTCGTGAAGTGTTCACTGTCAAATTGCTTTCCATTGTCGGACACAATTTTTCGTGGAAGCCCAAAACGACACACTATATTCCTGATGACAAAGTCCAGTGCTTTTTTAGATGTGACCGTGTTCATAGGTTCAGCTTCAGCCCATTTGGTGAAGTAGTCTACCGCGACTATGGCATACTTCACTCCACCCTTTCCAGTTGGGAGGGAACCTACTAGGTCAATGCCCCAAACGGCGAACGGCCAGGGGCTGGTCATTAGGGTAATTTCTGTAGGCGGCGCTCACGGAACCTTGGCGTACCTCTGGCACTGCTCACATTTCCTGACATAATCCACACAATCCTTCTTCATGGTGGGCCAGAAGTATCCTTGTCGAAGGATCTTTTTGGAGAGGCTCAGCCCGGAGGTATGATCGCCACAGAAGCCTCCGTGAATCTCATGGATGATGGTGCTGACTTCGGTTCCGGCAACACACCTAAGGAAGGGTATGGACAACCCCCTGCGGTAAAGCTTTCCATCCATAACCACGTATCGGGGAGCTTGATATTGGAGCTTCCTTGCGTCAGCTTTATCAGTGGGGAGCTCTCCGGTGGTGAGAAATCTGAGGATGGGTCCTATCCAGGAGTGGGAATGGTCGATGATGGCGTTTATCCTTCGTGTCTCAGTACTGGGGGCTTCTAAGTGCCCGATGGGGACTAAGCCATACTGTTCAATCTCCGGGTCCGTTGCAAGCTTGGCCAGCGTGTCCGCGAGTGAGTTCTGGTCCCGGGGGACCTGGCGGATTTGGTAGCCTTTGAAATGCTGCAGTAGGTCGCGGGAGAGAGACACATAGGCAGCCATCCTTTCGCTTTTCGTCTGGTATTCCCCGGATATTTGGTTTACCACAAGTAGGGAGTCGCTGTATACTTCGATTTTTTGGGCTCCGACTTCTCTGGCCAGTCGTAACCCAGCTAACATGGCTTCGTGTTCTGCCTCGTTGTTGGATGCTGGGAACGCGAAACGGATGGCGCTCTGGAGCTGATGCCCTTGGGGAGATATTAGGATGACCCCCGCTCCATCTCCTTTTTCATTTGAGGCTCCGTCTACATAGACCTTCTAGGTGGGAAGTTCCGGGACAGGATCTTCCGGGAGGTCATTCATTCCCGAGCATTCCACAATAAAGTCCGCGAGAGCTTGACCTTTTATGGAAACACGTGGTTGGTAGTGGACGTCGAATTGGCTCAGTTCCATGGCCCACTTAAGCAATCTGCCAGAAGACTCGGGCTTCTGCAGGAATTGTCGGAGAGGGTGGTTGGTGAGTACTTTGATGGTGTGCGCCTAGAAATATGGCCTCAGCTTCCGTGAAGCAATTAGCAAGCAGAGGGAGAGTTTCTCAATCATTGAATATCTGGACTCGGCGTCCAATAACCTCTTGCTTACGTAATACACAGGGAGCTGGATACGGCCATCTTCCCGGACGAGAGCGGCACTCACTGCGTGCTCAGTCACAGCTAAGTATAAGAACAACGCCTCTCCTTCGACAGGTTTGGACAGAATGGGAGCTCGGGTTAAATGTTCTTTGAGGTGTTGGAAGGCTGCTTCGCATTCGGGGGTCCACTCGAACTTCTTGTTTCCTCGCAACACATTGAAGAAGGGGATACACTTGTCAGTGGCCTTGGATACGAAGCGGCTGAGAGCAGCTATCCTTCCGGTAACGCTCTGGACATCCTTATGTTTCCGGGGGGAAGGCATATCTATGAACGCCTTTATTTTCTCAGGGTTGGCTTCCACTCCGCGGGAGCTGACAATGAAACCGAGGAACTTTCCAGACGAGACCCCGAAAGTACATTTCTTTGGATTTAGTTTCATCCCGTACTTTCGGATCACGGCGAAAGCTTCCTCAAGGTCGTCACTGTGGTCCCCGGAGGTCTTGGACTTTACCAACATGTCGTCCACGTACACCTCCATGTTCCTCCCCAGTTGGTCCTTGAACATTCTGTTTACTAGACGCTGGTACGTCGCCCCAGCATTCTTCAAACCGAAAGGCATGACCACGTAACAGTAGACACCCTTGTCCGTGAGGAAGCTGGTGTGTTCCTGGTCCGCGACATGCATCTTGATCTGGTTGTATCCGGTGTACACATCCATGAAGGATAAGAGTTCGTACCCGGAAGTAGCGTCTACCATCTGATCGATTCGCGGAAGAGGGAAACAATCTTTCGGGCAGGCCTTGTTTAGGTCCGTGAAGTCAATGCACATTCTCCAGGACCCATCGGGTTTCGGGACCAGAACTGGGTTGGCCAACCACACGGGATAGTGCGACTCCTGGAGAAAGCCTATGGACATCAATTTGTCCACTTCAACTTTGACGGCTTCGGCTCTCACTGGGTCCAACGGCCTCCTCTTTTGGCGAATTGGAGTTGCAGATGGGTCTATGTTGAGTGCGTGGCACGCAACATTGGGATTAATCCCCGTCATATCAGCGTGGCACCATGCCAGGATATCCTGATTATCCTTCACAGTGGCCACGATCTTATCTCGAATGGCCGACGGCAGGTTTTTCCCCACCTGAATGACTTTGGTGGGTTCTCCCGGGTTGAGGATCACCTCTTCGACTTCCTCTATCGGCTCTATTGCTTTCTCGATTCCCACTCTTGGGTCGAGTTCGTCAAAGTATGCCCCCTGAGCACCCCCAGTTTCTGGTAATTCTTCCGCCAAAGGAATGGCAGCAAACGTCTCTTGGACCGTGTAGACGGATCGGACGGAGACGTTATAACAGCTCCGTGCACTTCTTTGGTCTCCTCGGAGGGTGCCAATACGCCCATCGTCGCATGGAAACTTCAAACATAAGTGGCGTATCGAGGTTATGGCCCCACAATCGATTAGGACCGGTCGGCCTAAGATGGCATTATACGCCGTGGGGCAGTCGACCACCACGAATGTGCTATGCTTGAAGGCACAAGCGTCGCTTTCTCCTCTGAGGGTGACTGGAAGTTGAATTTTGCCTAATGGCATGAGTGCGTCCCCATTGACCCCTTGAAGCTGGATGGGGCATGGGGCCAGGTCTGTCTCGGTCAATCCGATCGCGTGGAAGGCCACTTTGAAGAGGATGTTTACGGAGCTTCCGTTATCGACCAAGATCCGTGAGACCTTCTTATTGGCAATCTGGGCTTCCACCACGAGGGGATCGTTGTGGGGGAAGTGCACATGTCGAGCATCGTCCTCCGTGAAGGTGATGGGAAGATCCATCATTCGGGGACGTTGAGCAGGTGATTGAACCAAGGCGCACATCTCCTCGGCGTGTTCTAACTCCCTCAAGTACCTCTTCTGGGAGTTGCGGGTGCTTCCGGCAAGGTGCGGTCCTCCGGAAATGGTGGCTACGTGTCCGTCAACGAGTGGCGGAGCAAGGCCGGGCGGATATGGGTTGCCCGGTCCTGGAGCCAACAAGGCAATGGGCGCCGGAGCGGGTGGAGTAGGAAGCGTTGGGTACTGAGACCCGGGAGCTTGGGGGTGACCGGCTCCAGGAGCGCTAGCGGTCCCCCTTTGTCCCGGGGAATATGCAGCTCCGTGAACTACCCCCTGTCCGGGATAGATAATGGGTATCCTCACCCACTGACCGAGGTGTCCCGCTCTTGCCAGGGACTCGATCTCATCCTTCAGCTGAAGGCACTCGTTCGTGGTGTGCCCCACGTCTCCGTGGAACTCACACCTTTTATTGGAGTCTCGCAGACGTCTTCCTCCGTGAGACACTTTCGGGGGCTTCCTGTAGTTGACCATATTACAGGTCGCCCGATAGACATTCTCTCGCGAGTCTATCAAACTGGTATATTCCGTGAACTTGGGCTCATAGTCCTTCTGGGGCTTCTTTGAATGGTCTCCCCGGTTGGAGTTTCTTCCGCTTCGTTTGCTCCGCGATTGGCTTAAATTTCGTTCTGGGGCTTCCGCTTGCGGCTGCGGCATGCCAGGAGCGATACTACATCCGGTTTGTACAGCTCCGTACCCAGAGAAATGGGTTTGACTCGGCGTCTGAGCAGACGTGGAAGGCCCGTACACACTTGGAGTGAATTGGGCTCCTGGAAGCGTGAGGGCTGGTGCGGGAGCTTGCGAAGCAAAGCTCGGCGCAGTCACGGAAGGCGTTGGAGCTGGGGGAACTCCAAAGGCCTGCTGGTAGGCATCCTCAAGGTTGATGATTCCCTGAGCCTTTGACATGAATTCGGACAGCGTTTCTGCCCGTCTCCTCTGCATTTCCCCCCATAGCAGGGAGCCGACAGTAAGGCCCGATTGGAGGGCGATCAGCTTCATGTCATCGCTGACCTTGGTCTTTGCAGCAGCTTCCATCATTCTCTGAATGAAAGCTTTGAGGTTCTCAGTGGGTTGCTGCTTGATGTTGGTTAAGGAACCAACCTCCAAGTCGTGGTCGCGGGCAGCAATAAACTGCCTCCTGAATGCGGACTGTAGCTCCTTCCAACTGTGGATTGATCCGGGAGCTAATCTTTTCCACCAGTCCTCCGCGGACTTGGTAAGGGTGAGTGAGAAGCACATGCATTTGGCGTCCTCACTGACACGCGCCACTTGCATCATTTTGTTGTATTTAGCTAGGTGGGTACGCGGGTCTGTCCTCCCATCATATAATTCTATGTGGGGCATTTTGAAGTTATCCGAGAGGGACGTTTCCGCGATCCTCCGAATACATGGTTCCGGGTCTTCCTCCTCAGAGTCTAACAGGGCCCCACTTTGCTTCCGGACCAGCTTGGTCAAGGCAGTAATCTGTTCCTCGAGCCTCTTCGTATCACTCTCCGGGAGGTCACGTCCCTGGAGCTTGTCATTAATATGATTTCGGAGGTCATCTCCGCGAGGCCGGGCCTTTTCTCCTTTGGCCTTTTCATACTTGGCCTCCAACCTTCTTCTTAGGTCCACCGTGGACCAGCTATCTTCGAAGTGCGAGTTCGCAGCCCGACCGTCCTGGTTGACGGAATCACTGGGGCGGTTGTTCCTTCCCCTAGGCCTGGGTGCCTTAGCACCGGGCCCTTTAGGCACGGAGTGCCCCCTTGGGGCTGAAGGACGTCTGGGCTTAGGAGCGCCAGAGACCTTCTGCGCGCGGGGGGGGCAGTCGGCCTTGTGATTCACGCCTTTAGGAGGTGCAGGGGCGTCAGCGCGCACAGGCTCTCCAACTTTTTCTTTGCCCTTGCTAGGGGCGGCTTTGGATGGTCCAGCAGCGGCTGGATCCGGCATAGCGGCATCAGCACCACCTAAAACAGAGGCGTCCTCGTCCGAGTCGCCTAGGTCTCCGAACTTGCTTTGGAGGCGCTCCATCATGCGCTGCATTTTTTCGGAGAGGCGCTCCTGCTCAGCAAGCTTGGCTTTGGTGACCTCCAGTTCTTCGGCTACTTGGACCAGTTCTGGGTCCTTCTCATAGTAGCAGCCGTCCTTGTAATAACCGTCTTGAACATACTCTTCTTCGTCTTCTAAGTATGTTGTATCTTCGGTACTGACCCGATCCTGGCGGGATGTCGGGTCTTCACCTTGGTAGTCCAAGGGTTCGCTTTGCACCACATCTTCCATCACGGTATCGGGGTTGACCGTAGCATTTTTGTCAACAGCGGATTTTCTCGTAGTCACCATCTCTTTAGCACGAAGTGAATACAAAAAACGTACACAGAAAAAGAGCTGACTAACAACTTCCTACAGCTCTCAATGAAAGCACCAAAATGTTTACCGAGTTTTTCGGAAACGAATACAAACAGAATAATAAAAAGATAAGAACTGTAGAAGTGCTAAAATGTAACTAAACAAACAGTGTTTTTACGTGGTTCAGGTGTTAACAAGCCCTAGTCCACGAGTCGATGTTATTATACTTGGAAAAGGTTACAGTAAGATGGCTGGTGTACAAGAACTTCACACACTCACAGTGTTTCTCTCGGGTTCTCTTGAAGAAGATGAAGCTAGAGAGATTTTGGTAGAGTTTTTGCTATGTGATTTGTTGGCCGTCCCCCTTCTTGTAAAATGAAGGGGTCTTTATAGCTAGGGTTTCGGATTAGGGTTTTTCTCTACGTCCATGAGTCTTAATTACACCAGCCATAAATAGGGGATACAATTACTGTAGTAGCATGGCTACAAGACTCTATGTGGGTATATTTACGTGAAAGTATGGGGAACACACAAAGTCAGCCGTCTTTTCCAAGTTGTCAGCGGAACAGTAGGCGAAAAGGTACCCTTAGGCGTGCTGGGATGTGTGCGGCTTTGACCTGACGGGCGTGTTAGGCGGGATCCTGTGTCAGACGGATATCATTCCAAATATGCCTTCTCCCGGACTCGACCGTTCGGTTTTGTTCTGTGCGAGGCACGGAACTGTTTCCGCGGAGACCACTCGAAGAGCTTCTCTTGGAAGGGGCTTCCCCGAAGGATACCCCTTCGGGAGTCCGGGAGAGTCGACGAGTTTCCGTGTTGTGCTTGCTTGGAAGAGTAATCCGGACACTAAACAGGAGAGGCGAAGCCTTTCTGTCCATCCGCGAGCTCTGGTCACCTACCGTGAAAGACATCGATAATTCTGCTTCCCCGAGGACATCAATCTAAACGCTATCCGGAAATCTGGATAACACATATATATATATATATGAGGGTCTCGTTTAGGATCCTAAGATAAGGAGTCCTTTTTAGGGTCCTCCTGATAGGGGGTCCTTTTAGAATCCTCCTAATAGGCGGTCCTCTTAGGATCCTCTTCTTTGCTGTATGTTTTTCCTCCTATCCTACCGCCCTCCCCTTCCCCAAGTGCTTGGTGAAATTTATTTCAGCAGGCACTTTGGTGGATGCTATAGAGAAGAAGAATAACACGTGAAGTTGCGAATAGTTTCATTCATATCGTGCAGGTTACAATGACATACATGAAAGGGTTACATCTAATTGGGATGTTACCCAGGTAGCCTCTTTGATTCTTACCCACTAGGTTAACATAACAAGGAACAAACTAAACATTGGTCTTTTTTGCTTCGGGTGCAGAAGTCTCACTGGTAGTATTCCTTGAGGTGTTCCGCATTCCATGCCCGAGGTATAACGGTGTTATCCATGCGGGCCAGTTAGTAGGTGTTTGGTGGTATGCATTGAGCGACCTAGTAGGGTCCTTCCCAGTTCGGCCCTAGTACCCCCGCCCCCGAGTCGCGCGTGTTGGGGAGTACTTTCCTTAGTACCAAGTCTCCTACCCTGAATATTCTCTCTCGTACCCTTGAGTTGTAGTACCTTGCTGCTTGTTGCTGATATGTGGCTAACCTTAGTTGTGCCCTTTCTCTCTTGGCTTCCAGCAAGTCCAAGTTCCCAACCAATGTTGTGATATTAGCCTGGTCATCATATGCTTGCGTGCGGATGGAGTTAATCTTCATTTCTATCGGAAGGACAGCCTCGCAGCCATAGGACAAGGCGAAAGGTGTCTCCCCAGTGGTGGAACGAGGGGTGGTCCTGTAGGCCCAGAGTACATTGGGGAGTTCCTCGACGCAGGCCCCTTTCAACTTTTCCAACTTTGTTTTCAAGTTCCTTTTCAGGATCTTGTTGATGGCCTCTACCATTCCATTGGCTTGTGGGTGTACTACTGCGGAGAAACTCCTCTTGATTCCTTTTTCCTTGCAGTATTCCTCAAATATTCCTCCTTCAAACTGCATTCCCTTGTCGGAGATAATCTTGTAAGGTACTCCAAATCTACAAACAATATACTTGTTGACAAAGGTGGTGATTTGCTTAGTCGTTATGTTAACTAAAGGCTCCGCTTCCACCCACTTAGTGAAATAGTCGACTGCTACCACCGCGTATTTAGCTCCTCCTCTCCCTGTTGGCAATGCTCCAATCAATTCAATTCCCCACACAGTGAAGGGCCACGGACTGGTCATGCTCACCAACTCATTTGGTGACTGTCGGGGGTAATTCGCATGTCTCTGGCACTTGTCACACCTTCTCGCGAAGTCGCTCGCGTCCTTCTCCATGGTTGGCCAATAATACCCCTGGCGGATGGCCTTTTTTGCCGTGGAATGCCCCCAGCATGATTTCCACATTCCCCTTCGTGTATCTCTTGCAAAAAATTTAAAGCCTTTTCCTTGTCTACGCACCGCAGGAGCGGGGTAGAGATGCCTCTCTTATATAAGGTTCCATCTACTAGGGTGTACTGAGCAACTTTGTAAGTCAGTTTACGGGCATATTTTTTGTCCAAAGGTAAGGTCCCGTCGTTTAAGTACCTCACGATGGGTGCAAACCATGGCTCCTCAGTGTTATTGACCATATTGATTCTTTCTTCTGCTATGCTTGGCAAGGTATTTGACCGGTATGGACTCACGCGTGTCTTCGTCTTGTGTGGAGGTGAGTTTCGCGAGTGCATCGGCGTTGGTGTTCTGCTCCCTTGAGATATGTTCTATGGTGTATTTTTCGAACTGATCCAAATATCCCTTCACCTTGGCGAGATATGCAGCCATTTTTGGACCTCTAGCTTGGTATTCACCTGAAACACTACTAGCTATGAGTCACTAAAGACATGCAAGTAGGTTACCTTCATCTCCTTAGCTAGTCGTAGGCCGGCCAACAGCGCCTCATATTCTGCCTCATTATTGGAAGCTTCAAATCCAAATCTCAAGGCACAATACATCTTGTGCCCTTCAGCTCCCGTCATCACTATGCCAGCGCCGGCTCCCCCTTCGTTAGACACCCTGTCTACATGGAGGCTCTATTCTTCAGGGTGCTTTTCCTCTTCATGCGCCGGTTCATTCTCTTCTATTTCTCCCTCCTCATGGGGTCGGTATGCAAACTCAACTATAAAATTTACAAGTACCTGCCCGTTGATTGAGGTCCTTGGGGTGTAAGTGATGTCGAACTAACTCAATTCAATCGACCATTTTAACAGCCTTCCCGAAGTCTCCGGCTTGTGCAAGACTTAACACAGAGGGGTGTTTGTGAGCACCTCAATAGCATGAGCATGAAAATAGGGCCTCAACTTTCAAGAAGCCACTATCAAGGCATATGCTAACCTCTCTTTCTCTGGCTACCGAGCTTCTGCGTCTTTTAACCATTTTCTCACATAGTACACGGACTGCTGGTGCTTCTTTTCCCCCTTGACCAAGGCGGCGCTTATGGCATGCTCTGACACAGCTAGATACAAATACAACTTTTCCCCTTTTTCTGACTTGGCCAAAAGGGGTGGTTTTCCAAGGTGTTCCTTTAGCTTGGTGAAGGCATCTTGGCGTTCATCATCCCAAGCGAACTTTTTGTTCCCTCTTAGGATGTTGAAGAAAGGGAGGCATTTGTCAATAGACCTGGAGATGAACCTATTGAGGGCTGCTGCTCTCCCCGTTAAGCACTGCACCTCCTTTTTTCTTCGTGGTGGGCTCATTTCTAGGAAGGCCTTGATTTTTTCAAGATTAGCCTCGATACCTCGGGAATTCACCATAAAACCCAGGAACTTTCCTGACGAAACTTTGAAGGTGCATTTGAGTGGATTCAGCTTCATTCTAAACTTTCGAAGGGTGTCGAACATTTCCATGAGATCGTTGGTGAGCTCTCCTGCCTTCTTTGACTATACCAACATATCGTCCACGTATACTTCCATGTTCCTTCCTATCTGATTTGCAAACATTTTGTTCACCAGCCTTTGATAAGTAGCACCTGCATTTTTTAAATAAAAGGGCATCACTTTATAGCAATACAACCCCTTGTCTGTTATGAACGAAGTGTGCTCTTCATCAGCCGGGTCCATGGGTATTTGGTTGTACCCAGAATACGCATCCATGAAGCTAAGTAGTTCGTGTCCCGCTGTGGCGTCTACTAACTGGTCTATCCTAGGAAGCGGGAAGTTGTCCTTAGGGCAGGCCTTATTGAGGCTAGTAAAGTCCACACAAGTCCTCCATTTTCCATTGGGCTTCGGGACTAGCACTGGGTTTGATACCCATAGTGGGTAAAATGCCTCTCGGATGAACCCATTTGCCTTCAACTTGTCAACCTCCTCTTTTAGGGCCGCGTATCTTTCTGGGTCCAGCGCTCTCCTTTTCTGCCTCATAGGCCTTGCTTTTGGGTCGATGTTCAGGTGGTGGCAAATGACCGCTGGATCTATTCCTACCATATCCTCGTGACTCCAAGCGAATACGTCGAGTTTGGATTTCAATAATTCTACTAGCTTCTCCTTCACATCACCCACAAGGTTTTTTCCTACCTTCAACCTTCTTAATGGCTCATTCATGACCGTGACTTCCTCCAACTTCTCTACTGGTTCAGCCCTGGGTTCTTCTGCGACTCGTGGGTCTAATTTGTGCGGGTTCGCGCCTTCATGCATAACCATTGCCATAAGCGTTGATGGCTTTGTGGCCGTGTGGAGGGATGTGTTATAGCATTCCCTCGCTTCCTTCTGCTCTCGTTTCATGCATGTTATTCCCCCAGGAGTTGGGAATTTCATAGCTAAGTGGTATACAGAAGTTATCGCCTTCAATTCTCTTAGGGAAGGTCTCCCTAATACCACATTGAAGGCTGAGGCGCAATCTACCACAACAAAGTTTTCCATTATGGTGGTTTGTCTGGGCTGTTCTCCCAAAGTGAGGGCTAACTCAATCGCCCCTAGGGGCTGTATTGAATCTCCCGTAAATTCATACAAAGAGGTACTACAAGTGTAACGCCCTGGATAGCCAAGACCGCTACACTGTGTACTTATAAATGTGTAGGACTTGTTAATCAAGTCATTTAGTTAAAAATGTGTCACCGAAACCATTAATGTCCTAGGGTTAAAAGGGTTTGGTCTCAAAAAGGTACATGTGACGCCCCACGTCACTGTGGCTGCTTTCTGGAATGACGACTGGCCCTACAAACCAACACGAGTCTTTTCAGCGTGCTTTGTCCTCACTCACATTCTTCCTAGGAAAACTTCCCAGGAGGTCACCCATCCCTAGATTACCACAGGTCAAGCACGCTTAACTTTGGAGTTCTCAAGTGATGGGCTACCAAAAAGAAAATGCATCTTGTTGATACAGGTAGTACCCATCAATCTATTTAAGCCATCTTCAACTATGCAGTCCCATACCTACACAGTCTTAGAATCATCACACTTGACCTTCCCCAGGCGGTGTGGGATTGCACAGCTTACCCGGTCTTTCCCCTTACGGATCACAGGACTTTGACTGTCACAATCACCCCCCCTTACAGGTCCGACGTCCCCGTCGGCCACACTTCTGGCTGGGTCAAGGTTCTGATACCATTTGTAACGCCCCACATCACTATGGATGCTTTCTGGAACATACCTTAAATCAAGGTATACTTTGTTCCTTAGAACCTTATTTTTTTTCTGCCACAATCTGAACTGACTATTCCTTATAGGATAACTTAACTTTAGTTCCCAGATTCTCATAACTCAACTCATGAGTTCTTTCAACCCATGTCCACTGCATGGAAATGCATAACACAATGTACAGCCGTCAGAGCCAAAGCTATGGCCTAACAAAAGGTAATCTGACCAGTCCTATCCAGGACTCAAACTGTCATACTAATTGAGGCTCAATTTGCCTTTACTCATCACCCCTCTCCATGGTGATTTTTTAGGAAGTCACAACTTCCTACCTGGAACTCCATGTTCCTGCTTTCCAATTCAGTAACACCTTTCCATTTACTCCGAGAAGTGAACATCCAAGCTCTAACCTGTAATAATCCCAATGGTCCCCTGAACCATCTCATGATCCAGATATAACATCTCACCCATCTCACTCCAATGAAAGGGTGACAACATGTTCCACCATACCTTATCTTATAAGGTACCTTTTCAACTCTGGACAATTTTCCCTCTGATTATGATCAGCCTGAGAACAATGAACCGTACTGAATTCCATCTATATATTCATCGCCTTCCCCTCACCCTTCCACAACCTGGAAGTAACAATAAAGTCTTAATCTGATAAAATAGACCTTTAATTTCATGAAGGTGCACTATCTCTTTCACAAAGAGATCTGAATACTAGTCCGCTATGTTACTCATTCTTATAGACAAAAATAAACTTATTCACAACACTAGTTCACAATACCCAGAATCAATAATGTTGACCTACTTTCCTGGGCAGCCCCACCGCGAAACCCATCGCGATGCTTTCTTATTTCTATTACAAGATACTCGAAGGCTGCAGTGACCTTACAGATTCCTGATACCTTGTCTTGACCTGCTAACAGGTTAAGAACTTTATCACGCATTCCATTGTGCCCATCTCCATCTCAGAGCATCACCATAACACTTTCACACTTTGGTACACTGACATGATGCCTGAATGAAGAGAAAAAGAAAGTAACATGAGATTCATCCAGAATCTCCCATTAATCCCAGTGTCCATCAGACCCCAAGTCTGATCCTTATATCACAATAAAGTCATACCTGACACTGTAACACTCTTAGCTAACCCAGCTAAGACTTCCATTCAATCTTTCTTATCTGTGATTCACTTAGTCATCTATCCTTTTGATCTTCTCTGAGATAGTAATCTCAAGCACAGAACTGGCCATTGACCCACCAGAAACTCTACTCTAGTTATAGTCAAATCCTTTTAACCAACATGTTGCATAATCAATCATTTCTTTGTATCACCGAGGTGTCATAACAACCTGCCAATTGATTCTGATATGTAAAAAGAAACTCATAACTCTTTTCACAAAACACATATAATACCATGCCCATCCAAGGACACTCCCGCCTTCTAAGGTGTCCCTTGACGTTAGCAAATTTCCACAGAGAATACAGCACAATACCATCGTCCTAGACGATCATAAATCCCCATTCAAATAATCCCTTGAATGCTCTGTTCATCTGATCCATAAACACTTGGCATTAAACAAATTCTCAAAATACAATCCAGCACTTCCTAGTGCTTTTACCTGATAAAAACACAGCCTTTTGCTTATTCTTTTCCCCTGATCCCTAACTGGTACTAACCAGGTCAAAGATCAACTTTTGAGAATTCCATCTCATTCAATACCTAAGCCTCGAGTTCTTACAAACCTATTGAGTCATTCAAAACAGTGCCTTCAATCCAACTCTATCCCTGGCACTAATCAAACCACCATTCTATCTCTTCATATAAAAGAAACCTGGCTAATCCCCTGAAAACACATTCAGGAACTCACAGACTAGTCCAGCCTGTCCTGATCCCACTGACACAATCTAAGTGGTATCCATCACACTAGCTAGGACTTCTATGCATTTCCCCGCCATAAAACTCTAGCTCTCAAGCCCAAGAGATGCTATTCTTTCCTTACCATCTAGCATTACCAGTTGAAACCAACTTTATCAACATCACTGATGAGTCATTTCCATAACCCAACTTATTTCTCAAGTCATCAACACAGTATCATCTTCCCATCACAACATGACCATGTGATCAGCATATCAACTTTATGCCTCTCTATATGCAACAAACAAAGGAACAGCATGGCACCAAAACCAATCAACATAACTCAGAAATCAAAACTAGAAAACTGACCTGCCATCTCTGAGGAACTGGTTTCGGTCTCAGACTCTGACTGCCTCGGGATAAACACTCGAGCTGGAGTCGAGCTGTCTATCCTCTTTTTCTCAAGCTCTCTTAGCCTTGGGCAACCCTTTTTGAAATGCCCAACCAAGCCACAAGTAAAACATGACCTTGCTCGGCATTCTCCCAGATGATGCCTCTTGCACCGAGTGCACTTTGGGTAAGGCTTCCAGCTTTTCTTCTTGCTTGCTCCACTAAATGGAGATACCACTATCTGAGCTCCATGCTCTGTGGCACTCTTTTTCTCATCTCTGATGCTCTCAACAGCAAGAGCCTTCTCTACCACCTGAGCATAGGTAGAGACTTCATGCACTGGGGCAACTCTGATGCCCTGAGCTATTCCAGGATTCAATCCTTGAACAAACCTTTCCTTCCGAGCCACATCTGTGGGTACCATGTCTAAAGAAAACTTGGTCAACCCATTAAATCTATTAACATACTCGAATACTGATGCCTTTCCCTGAACGAGATTCAGAAACTCATTTATCTTGGCAGTCTTAGCTACATCATAGTAATACTTTTCATTAAACAACTGCCTAAATTCTTTCCAATCCATCACAGTTGTGTCTCGTGTCTGGGATATCACTTCCCACCATGTCTGAGCGTCGTCCCGCAATACATACGTCGCACAGATCACCCTATCGTGACCTACCAGCCCCATACTGTCAAGAATGGAACTAATCATGCCCATCCATTGCTCAGCTCTAAATGGATCTAGGCCTCCCTAAAAAACTAGAGGGTAATACTCCTGGAATCTTCCACAGAGAAATTCCCATCTGCTCTCAACCCTAGGCTGAGCCAAACATGGTGCCACTCTTGGCACAACATAGGAAGAGGTGCTTCCCAACAGATTCTGCTGTTGCCTCAAACACCTGATCTCTTCCTCATGCCTCTGCAATCTTGATTGCAAATCTGTGACTATCTGTTGAAAATTCTGAGGGGCAGATGAAGAACTCAACCCCTGGCTAAAACTCCCAGCCTCAGTATATCCACCACCAGGCCTCATTATTTGCCTTGGCTATAAACCTGCTCTGCAGTCAATAACTTCACCCATTAGTCATGATGAGCATATCAAGAGTTTTCCTTCCACAGGATCAATCTTACCACACCACATTCACAAATCACTGCAGTGTTATAAACATTCCCATGGCATTCATACATCAATCAAAGTCCCTGCTCTTCCAACATTCATACCATGCCTCAACTCCAGCATGCAATTATCACAATTATGTAATCATGGAGCAGGTAATCAAATGATCGTATTCATAGATATATTCACGGAGCATATAATCAAATAATCAAGAGCCAAGCTCTATCAGAATCTCATGCTCCCTAATGCAATGTGCAAGTAAAGCATTCACAATCTATTACCCCAGGTCAAGCACGCTTAACTTTGGAGTTCTCAAGTGATGGGCTACCGAAAACAAGATGCATCTTGTTGATATAGGTAGTACCCATCAATCTATTTAAGCCCTCTTCAACTGTGTAGTCCCATACCTACACAGTCTTAGAATCATCACACTTGACCTTCCCCAGGCGGTGTGGGATTGCACAGCTTACCCGGTCTTTCCCCTTACGGATCACAGGATTTTGACTGTCACAGTACATTTCATAAAATTAAACATTTTACACATGGGATCCCAAAAGAAATAGCGTTTAAAAGTCTGTTTACAAAATTTCCAAAATACAGATAACCACCGGCCTTTCTAAAGGCAAACCAGAAGTTTATGGTTCTCCTGTCCCTGTCTCCCCTCAACCGTGGCGGCTGAGCAGCTGATCATGTACATTCTGCTCTCAAAGCTCTCCAAATCTGGGATCAAGCTTGCCCTTGCCTTTACCTGCACCACGTAGCACCCGTGAGCCAAGGCCTAGCAAGAAAACATATCATATTACATAACAAACAATAATAATATCTGGACAACCCTTTAAGCACGTTCCTACACTTAACATACCACAATATTCACAAAGCATGGAGATTTAACCAAAGAGTCAGCTAATCATCACCCAACTACTCAGCATAACAATCCACCAAACAATAATAGCAAACAAATCATATAATAGTCAGGGTCGACACCTAAGGTCGCACCCTCTGTCTAACCCACTGACTCCGGCCCGCTTAAACCGAGCTCAGTGCATAACAAGCTGCCTCACCTACCAGTGGCCGAGCTGCGTCCTATGTGCTAGTGTAAACTTTGGCACTCTTAGGCCATTGGTTCACTGTTTACATGGCATAATACCATCCTATACAAAGTATACAAAATACGGAACCCTTAGTCCCATTACAACTCCACAACCAAGTGCAGTTTTCTTACCTTTAATTCCCAAGTTCACTGATTACGAGCGACGCCTCTCGAGCACGATTCGCTTCCCGAGCCCTAGCGTAACACCTAGTCACAACCAAGATAGGGAGTACCATTAATAATTGCGTTAATATTTCCTAGTGGAGTTCTAGCTTCCGGGACATCGAATTCCACCAATCACAGTAGTGGAATTGATCCCGAGCACCCTAGGTTAGGTTCCCGCTCTTAAAAACCCCCAAAAGATCAAAGATGCCCTTAAGGGTTATGGCCCTTAAAACCTAGCCGCGGCCCGCCCCCTAAAATAGAGGCTAAGCCTCTCTGAAGACAGACACGCGCCACGGCGCTTCCCCACTGCAGAGCCTCCTTGGCTCTTCCTTATTTTGCAAGGCCGCGGCACTCTAGAACAGAGCCGCGGCCCAACCCTTCGTGCCCAGAAAACTCACCATTTCTAGCCTCCTAACCTTGCCAAAGACCATCCCAAAGCACCCTAATTCCAAAACACATTGATCACAAGACTCCCAACATGGTTCCAGCAACTAAATCCAACAGAAACCTAGTTTAAAAACTCATTAAATTCCCATTTTGATTTCTGAAACCAAATAGCTCATGAACTCTAAAACCAGTCATGCAAACTCAAATTTTAGACTCTAAATTATGAATTGAAGCTTGCCTTCTTTGATGAACCACTTCCTTAGCAGATTTCCTGAGCTAAAATCCAAGCTTCTCAGCTTTAATTCAATCCTTAACATCAAAACCATAAACACTTTTAATACTCAGCCAAAACTCAGAATTCCAATGCTCAAGAATGAGATTCAATTCTTACCTTGATCCTGGTTGAGTGTTCCTTAGTCAGAACTAGGCTAATCCCTCACAAATTCAGCTCAAAACACAGAATTTCCAATTGAGTTTTCCTTAGATTTCTGTAGTTTTCTTAAGAGAGATAAGAGAAGGAGGAGAGGGCAAAAGTGCGCTGATTTGTGTCTTTTGTTCTATTGCTTTTTATTAACTTAGTCTAATCTTAGCTAATTAAATCAATCCCGAGGCTCAGGGTACCGAAAACGTCCCCGAGGGAAAAATGGTAAAATTCCCCAATATTCCTGCCTAAGCTTCCTAACGTCAAATATATCTCCATATATTTATTTCCATAACCCGATAACCCAAATAATCATCTAATTCCCGAATTACCCCTTGACTTGCCCCATGTTAAACATTAAGCCCCGTTGTGACCTCCCGCTAACTAGCTCCCTAGGATCGCCTCGAGTCGCACGCTGCAGACTTACCCACATAATAATGTGGTTCTCACAGATATAACATATAGCCACATTTACATTCACATAGCCATATAACATGTTAATTTAATAGATTCACACATAAACCAATTATGCCCTCCCAGCACACTAATCAAGGCCCTTAAGCCATATTAGTGATTTTGGGTCGTTGCAACTATCCCCTCCTACTGAGAATTTCGTCCTCGAAATTTACCTGAATAGCTCGGGATACTGATCCTGCATCACCGTCTCTATTTCCCAGGTCACTTCCTCAACCTTGCTATTTCTCCACAACACTTTAACTAACGAAATCATCTTGTTCCGTAAAACTTTATCCTTCTGGTCTAAAATTTGAACCGGTCGCTCCTCGTAGGAAAAATCTGTCTGCAACTCTAAATCCTCATACCTCAATACATGCATCGGATCTGAGACATACTTTCGCAACATAGAGACATGGAAAACATCATGAACTCCCGACAACGACGGTGGCAAGGCCAACCTGTATGCCACCTGTCCAATCCTTTCTAAAATCTCGAAAGGTCCAACAAATCGAGGGCTCAGCTTGCCCTTTAATCCAAACCTCTTCACCCCTCACAGTGGTGAAACTCGCAAAAACACGTGGTCCCCAACTTGGAACTCCACGTTTCTACGTTTAGGATCAGCGTAGCTTTTCTGCCTACTCTGTGAACCAAGCATCCTGGCTCGAATCTTCTTAATAGCTTCACCTGTCTTCTGAACCATATCCGACCCCAAATACTTTATCTCACCCATCTCATTCCAATGAATGGGCGACCTACATTTCCTTCCATATAGAAACTCATAGGGAGCCATTCCAATCGTGGACTGATAACTGTTGTTATACAAGAACTCAATTAACGGAAGATACTTACTCCAAGATCCCTCGAAATCAATCACACACGCCCTAAGCATGTCCTCCAATACCTAAATCGTCCTCTCAGACTATCCATCAGTCTGAGGATGAAAGTTTGTGCTAAACTGTTGTTATACGAGAACTCAATTAATGGAAGATACTTACTCCAAGATCCCTCGAAATCAATCACACACGCCCTAAGCATGTCCTCCAATACCTGAATCGTCCTCTCAGACTGTCCATCAGTCTGAGGATGAAAGGTTGTGCTAAACTTCAACTGAGTCCCCATGGCTCTTTCCAGAGCTCCCCAGAACTTAGAGGTAAAGATAAGGTCTTGATCAGATACAATAGGCTTGGGAACCCCATGGAGACGAACTATCTCCCTCAAATACAACTCTGCATACTGCTCTACTGTGTAAGTTGACTTTACTAGTAGAAAAGAAGTTGACTTGGTGTATCTATCCACTATTACCCACACCGAGTCACAAAGTCCCACTATCCTGGGTAGACCTCCCACAAAATCCATTGTTATGTCTTCCCACTTCCACTCAGGAATACCCAAAGACTGAAGCAACCCTGCTGGTCACTGATGCTCAGCCTTCACCTGCTGACATGTCAAACATCTGACCACACACTCTACCACATCCTTCTTCATCACAGGCCACCAATATAATGTCCGTAGATCCTGATACATTTTCGTGGTACCCAGATGAAGTGAGTACGGCATAGTGTGAGACTCATCTAGTATCTCTCGTCCAATCCCCTCATCCGCCGGAACACAAATTTGCCCTTGATATCGAAGCATACCAGCCTCAGAAACAAAATAATCCTTAACTATTCCTGCTAAAACATTCTGTCTAACTTCCCGAAGCTGCGCATCTACCAACTGCCCCTCCTTGATCCGCTCTAGCAGGGTCGAATGCAAGGTAATATTGGCCAACCGGCCTACCACCAGCTCTATCTTCGCCCTAGTCATCTCATGAACTAATTCTTTGGAGATCTGAACTAAACTAAATAACTGCCCCGAGCCCCTCCGGCTCAACGCGTCTGCCACAACATTGGCTTTCCATGGGTGATACAGAATATCACAATCATAGTCCTTAACTAACTCCAGCCAACGACTTTCCCTCATATTCAGATCCTTCTGGGTGAAGAAGTACTTCAAACTCTTATGGTCAGTGTATATCTCTCACTTCTCCCCACACAAATAATGCCACCAAACCTTCAGTGCAAATACCACCGCTGCCAGCTCCAGATCATGGGTAAGATACCGTTGTTCATACTCCTTCAGCTATCGCGATGCATAGGCTATAACTTTCTCATTCTGCATCAGCACACAGCCTAAACCCATCCTCGATGCATCATAGTCTACTACAAACTTTCCTTCTTCCGAAGGAAGACTCAGTACAGGTGCGGTAATAAGCCGTCCCTTCAACTCCTGGAAACTATCCTCGCATTTTTCTGACCAGATGAACTTCTGATTCTTTCTTGTCAACTCTATCATTGGTGAAGAAATCCTTGAAAATCCCTCTACAAACTGCCTGTAATAGCCTGCCAACCCAAGAAAACTCCGCACCTCCGAGGCGTTCCTTGGCCTCAGCCAATCTCTCACTGCTTCCAACTTGGACGGATCCACCTTAATCCCTTCTGCACCAACTATATGCCCAAGGAAAGTCACCTCTGGCAACCAAAACTCACACTTCTTAAACTTAGCATATAACTAGTGTTACCTTAATCTTTGTAAAACCTGTCGAAGATGTCGCTCGTGCTCTGCCTCCGAACTGGAGTACACCAAGATGTCGTCGATGAAGACAATGACGAACTGATCCAAGAAATCCTTGAACACCCTGTTCATTAGATCCATGAAAGCTGCTGGGGCGTTGGTCAAACCAAAAGACATGACCAAGAACTCGTAGTGTCCATACCGCGTTCGGAAGGCCGTCTTTGGTATGTCCACATCCTTGATCCTCAGCTGGTGATAACCAAATCGAAGATCAATCTTTGAGAACACCGCCTTTCCCTGCACCTGATCGAACAAGTCATCAATCCTTGGTAGGGGGTGCTTATTCTTAATAGTTAACTTGTTCAATTCCCTGTAATCTATACACATCCTCAAAGTCTCGTCCTTCTTCTTAACAAACAAAACTGGAGCGCCCCACGGAGAGTAACTAGGCCTGATGTTACCCAAATCCAGAAGTTCTTGCAGCTGTATCTTCAATTCCTTCAACTCTGCTGGTGCCATCCTATATGGTGCTCTTGATACTGGTTCTGTCCCTGGTGCTAACTCAATAACAAACTGAATCTCTCTGCATGGCGGCGACCCCGGTAGCTCCTCAGGAAATACATCCAAAAACTCACAAACCACCCTGGTCTCTCCCGACCCTACTGGCAACACCTTGGTAGTGCCCACAACACTAGCCAGAAAACCTATACATCCGACCCGTAGCAAATCTCTAGCTCTCAATACAGATATCATGGGTACGTGGGGTCCACACACCGCGCCCAAAAAAACAAAAGGATCCTCGCCCTCAGGCTCAAAAGTCACCATCTTCTTCCTGCAGTCAATAGTAGCCCCATATCTGACCAACCAATCCATCCCTAAAATCATATCGAAATCCTCTATATCAAGCTCAATCAAATCAACAGAAAGCTCCTTAGTATCAACCATCACTGGCAGTGCCCTAACCCATCTCCTAGAAACCATCAGTTCCCCAGTAAGCAATAAAGTCCCAAACCCCGCAAATTGATACTCACTAGGTCTACACAGTCTATCAATCACTTTACTAGAAACAAAGGAATGTGTAGCACCAGAATCAATCAATACAGAAAAAGGGGAGCCAGTGCTAGAAAGTTGACCTGTCACTACCGAGGGACTAGCCTCGGCCTCTGCCTGCGTCAAGGTGAACACTCGAGCTGGAGTCAAGATGTCCAGCTTTCCTGCTTCCCCTTTCTTCACTGTTGGTCAATCCTTCTTGAGGTGCCCCACCGTGCCACATACATAGCAAGCCTTGGCCCGACATTCGCCCTGATGGCGTCTTCTACACCTCAGGCATTCCAAATAACTCCTCCATGGTTCACCGCTGCCCTGACGGCCGCCCTGACCACCCTGACCCCTCCTATCAGGACCAGCAATGGTCGAAGTGTCGGGGATCTTTCTCTTGAAATCACTGAGGCCTCCACCCCTACCTGACCCAGAATAAGGAGGCACCACCCTGCGACCCTTGCGCCTCACCACACTTTCCTTCCAAATTTTTTTTTTCGCTTCCTCAATGGGAAGAGCCTTCTCAATGGCCTAGGCATAAGTTGTTCCTCTAGGTACCATTGTAATCCTAACATCCCGGGCTATCATAGCATTAAGCCCCCGAATAAACTTGTCTTGCCTGGCTGCATCTGTAGGCACAAGGTCTGGTGTAAACTTCGCGAGTCTGTCAAACTTCAGGGCATATTCTGTAACTGTCATGCTGCCCTGAACCAATCCTACGAACTCATTAAACTTTGTTGCCCTGATGGACACATTATAATACTGATGACTGAACAAATCTTTAAATCCTTCCCAACTCAATGCAGTGACATCCCTGGTCTGTGAGGCCACTTCCCACCAGATGAAACATCCTCTCTCAACATATACGCGGCACAGGCCACTCTGTCATATCCCTCTATCCTCATGAAATCCAGGATAGTAGTAATCATAGTCAGCCATTGCTCGAGCTTCAATGGATCAGGTCCTCCCTCAAAGATTGGGGGATGCTGCTTCCTAAACCGCTCATATAACAGCTGCCACATGTTCCCAATCTCTCCTGACTGTACAACTGGTACCACTGTAGGTGGTACAATAGGGGCAGCACTCCCTGAAGGAGCCTGCTGTTGCAACAAGCGAATATGCTCATTTTGACTCTGTAATCGCACTTGCATATCTGCCATAAGTTGCTACTAGTTCTCAGGGACTGGCGGAGGAATCTGGCCCTGGTCATCACCCCCAGTCCCAGACCTAGTGCCGGCTAGTCATGTAGATTTTCTTGGATGCATAGCTATCCAAGTCAATTTGCAATCAATGACTCGGCAATCAGACCATGATGACAGGGTAAAAGCTTCTCCAAAATCCACCAAAGGAATATAACCAATCACAAACAATCAGAATATAGGCATTTATCCTCATGCACCGGCTGCTGATAAGCATGCCCCAACATTACCACACAACAACTTAGATAAAAGCATTCACCCATACACAATATGCAGTTAATCATCCAAATATCCATTTACATGCATAGCGATGCTAATAAGCATGCCTTAATATTTTCATACAGCAGTCAAGGGCCAGGACCTATCAGTATCTCATGCTTCTTATTAATCCAATAAATAACAACATTCATAATTCATTCCAGACATACAAGCATATATGCACATATACACATTACCAAACCCTGAATCGAGCTTGTCTCTAGCAGCGAATGTACATGTCCAGCCGGTCTTCAGGAACCCTTAAACCTAGGACGCTCTAATACCAAGTTGTAACGCCCTGGATAGCCAAGACCGCTACACTGTATGCTTATAAAGGTGCAGAACTTGCTAATCAAGTCATTTAGTTAAAAACGTGTCACCGAAACCATTAATGTCCTAGGATTAAAAGGGTTTGGTCTCAAAAAGGTACATTTCATAAAATTAAACATTTTACACATGGGATCCCAAAAGAAATAGCGTTTAAAAGTCTATTTACAAAATTTCCAAAATACAGATAACCACCAGCCTTTCTAAAGGCAAAACAGAAGTTTATGGTTCTCCTGTCCCTGTCTCCCCTCAACCGTGGCGGCTGAGCAGCTAATCATGTACATTCTGCTCTCAGAGCTCTCCAAATCTGGGTCGATCAAGCTTTCCCTTGCCTTTACCTGCACCACGTAGCACCCGTGAGCCAAGGCCCAGCAAGAAAACATATCATATTACATAACAAACAATAATAATATATGGACAACCCTTTAAGCACGTTCCTACACTTAACATACCACGATATTCACAAAGCATGGAGATTTAACCAAAGAGTCAGCTAATCATCACCCAACTACTCAGCATAACAATCCACCAAACAATAATAGCAAACAAATTATATAATAGTCAGGGTCGACACCTAAGGTCGCACCCTCTGTCTACCCCACTGACTCCGGCCTGCTTAAACCGAGCTCAGTGCATAACAAGCTGCATCAGCTACCAGTGGCCGAGCTGCGCCCTATGCGCTAGTGTAAACTTTGGCACTCTTAGGCCGTTAGTTTACTATTTACATGGCATAATACCATCCTTTACAAAGCATACAAAATACGGAACCCTCAGTCCCATTACAATTCCACAACCAGGTGCAGTTTTCTTACCTTTAATTCCTAAGTTCACTGATTACGAGCGACGCCGCATGATCCGCTTCTCGAGCCCTAGCTTAACACCTAGTCACAACCAAGATAGGGAGTACCATTAATAATCACATTAATATTTCCGAGTGGAGTTCTAGCTTCTGAGACATCGGATTCCACCAATCACGGTGGTGGAATTGATCCCGAGCACCCTAGGTTAGGTTCCCGCTCTTAGAAACCCCCAAAAGATCAAAGATGACCTTAAGGGTTGTGGCCCTTAAAACCTAGACGTGGCCCACCCCCTAAAACAGAAGCTAAGCCTCTCTGAAGACAGACACGCGCCGTGGCCCTGCCCTGTGGCACCGCGGAGCTTCCCCACTGCAGGGCCTCCTTGGCTCTTCCTTGTTTTGCAGGGCTGTGGCACTCTAGAACAGAGTCGCGGCCCAACCATTCGTGCCCAGAAAAACCACCATTTCTAGCCTCCTAACCTTGCCAAAGACCATCCCAAAGCACCCTAATTCCAAAACACATTGATCACAAGACTCCCAACATGATTCCAGCAACTAAATCCAACAGAAACCTAGTTTAAAAACTCATTAAATTCCCATTTTGATTTCTGAAACCCAATAGCTCAAGAACTCTAAAACCAGTCATGCAAACTCAAATTTTAGACTCTAAATTATGAATTGAAGCTTGCCTTCTTTGATGAACCACTTCCTTAACAGATTTCCTGAGCTAAAATCCAAGCTTCTCAGCTTTAATTCAATCCTTAACATCAAAACCATAAACACTTTTAATACTCAGCCAAAATTCAGAATTCCAATGCTCAAGAATGAGATTCAATTCTTACCTTGATCCTAGTTGAGTGTTCCTTAGTCAGAACTAGGCTAAGCCCTCACAAATTCAGCTCAAAACACAGAATTTCCAGTTGAGTTTTCCTTAGATTTCTGTAGTTTTCTTAAGAGAGAAAAGAGAGAGAAGAGAAGGAGGAGATGGAAAAAGTGGGTCGGTTTGTGTCTTTTGTTCTACTGCTTTCTATTAACTTAGTCTAATCTTAGCTAATTAAATCAACCCCGAGGCTCGGGGTACCGAAAACGTCCCCGAGGGAAAAATGGTAAAATTCCCCAATATTCCTGCCTAAGCTTCCTAACCTCAAATATATCTCCATATATTTATTTCCATAACTCGATAACCCAAATAATCATCTAATTCCTGAATTACCCCTTGACTTGCCCCAAGTCAAACATTAAGCCTCGTTGTGACCTCCCACTAACTTGCTCCCTAGGTTTGCCTCGAGTCGCACGCTACAGACTTACCCACATAATAATGTGGCTCTCACATATATAACATATAGTCACATTTACATTCACATAGCCATATAACATGTTTATCATATAATCACATGTTAATTTAATAAATTCACACATAAACCAATTATGCCCTCCCGGCACACTAATCAAGGCCATTAAGCCATATTAGTGATTTTGGGTCGTTACAGCAAGGCTTTAGGTGTCGGATGTTTAGTCCCATCTTCTCTAGAGCTGGGCGATATAAGATGTCCACAGAGCTTCCGTTATCCACCAAGACCCCATGCACCCTCATGTTAGCAAGCTGGACAGTCAATACTAGGGGATCATTATGGGGGAAATGTACACCTCGGGCGTCTTCCTCAATGAAGGTTATTGAGTCATTTTCACCCTTAAAATCTTTGGGGGGCATTGCTCCAGACTTAAGACGCATGGTGGTGGACTTCGTCTGGCCTCTCTGGCATATTTATCTCTTCCCTTCCTTGATTCACCCCCGAATCCTGGCCCTCCATAGATGGTCCTGACCTCTCCTTGTACTTCCGGAGCCACCTCTTGTGCCCGCGGCGAGGATGCTCCTTCTTCTAGCCTTTGGTTCTCCTTGCGGACATATCTGCCCAAATTTCCCCTGCGGATAAGCTCCTCGATTTCTACCTTCAAATGGTTGCATTCCGCGATGGTGTGGCTGATATCTTTGTGATACTGGAAATATTTACTGGGGTCTCTTTTGGACCGGTCTTTTTTCATTGGCGGGGGCCTTCTGAAAGGGACCTGGTTTTCGTTCGTAATGAAAATATTCTCTCTCGCATGGGTGAGGTCAGTATAAAAGGTGTAGGGGCCCTATCTTCGCTCATCAATGCGCTGATGCTTCTGGGGTCGATCATCCCTCGTTCCCTCATATACCCTTTTCTTCTTTGTACCACTTTGGCTTTCTCGAATTGAGGGTTTCAGTGGTGACTGGCCTTTTCCAGCCTTGAGGCTTTTGTGACCATCTTCCACGCGAATATACTTTTGCGCCCACTCGTAGAAGTCGTCCAAGTCTGTGACCTCCCTCTTGAGCATGTTATCCCATAACTTGCTTCCTGGGCGTACTCCGGCTGTGATGGCCATTTTCAGCTCTCTACGGGTCAAACTCCCTACTTTGGCCGCCTCCATATTGAACCTGTGAATATAGCTCTTTAGACTCTCATTTTCTCCTTGTTTCACGTTGGCGAGGCTGGTGCCCGGCATCGTGTAGTCCCGCACGGCGTGGTGTTGCTGGAGAAATTCGTCGGAAAACTGTTGCCAAGATCTGATGGACCCTGGTCTAAGTCTCTTAAACCATTTGTACGAAGGTCCTTTCAATGTGACAGCGAAGCAATGGCATCTAGCCCTGCTACTAATCCCCCTTAACTTCATCAGGTCGTTAAATGCATCCAGATGGTATTTAGGATCTATGTTTCCTTCATATGGGGTCATATGGGGCTCCTTGATTTGGCCGGAAGCCGGATGGCTTGGATCTCCTTGATGAAAGGTGACTCATGGTCGAACTCATCCTCAAAGGCTTATCCTCCAGAGGTGGTGATGATTTTGCTTCGTAGGCTCCTCATTTCTGTGTCCAGGTCTTGTCTCCTCTTGTCAAGGAGTCTCTCAGCATGGATGGGTTAGGATCCCCCTTTCCTTTTCCTTCCCAGGGCGCCATAGGAGGCGTGGTCCTTTTACCCGCCCTTTTTTTGTTGAGTTCCTCTCGTAAATCTGAGGGTGTTCTCCTTGAGGTGACCTCAACATCGTTGCGGGGGGGCAGCATTGGTCTTCAGCTCTAGCCCCTGAGGCTACTTCAGTGGTCCAGGACGTTCGTGCTGCTTCGTCTAGGGGGTGTTACTGGTGGAGAGTCGAGTCCTTCCATCGTCTACTAGGATGGTGGTTTCTACCCCCTCTTGGCCTCTCTCTTTCCACTTAGGGAGTGTTACGTTTGATCTCCCCTGCAACAGGCCATTTAGCACCTCTTGCATGTTTTCCAGGGTGGTTTCTAGCCTTTGATTCTTACGATGAAGTTCCCGTATCTCGTCTTTATAGAATCGAGACTTAGAACTCGAGCTCACAGAGTGGACTCGAGGGTACTTGTCAGGTCTGCGCGTCGATGGGCCTGGATCCTGCCGACCGGAGTTTGGCACCTGCGGCGGCCTTGGAGGCAGGAACTCACCGACACCCCTTGCTGGGGCAACCGTTGGCCTTGGGCAATCCTCCTCAGGTGGGACCGCGCGGGGATGAGGCTCCCCTTTCATCTCCGTGAACCTCGGGCTCCTTTGGGGCCTCCACATTTGCGAGTGGAGGAGGATCCTTCATAGAGGCTTTTAGCTGATCTCCGTCGAGATGGACCTCCACCTCTCGCGGCTCTCTCAATCATTTCAAACGTCATGGCATCTTTTTCTTATCATAATCGACGGAAGAACAGTGGCTTGAAACCTATTCTTCCCACAGACGGTGCCAAACTGTTGACGGTGAGAACTCGTCAACGAAGTTAAGTTAGAAAAATTAAACTATAGAGCTTATCGATGAAAAACTTCAAAAATCTAAACAGAAACTTAGAGAATAGTTGCAGAAAGAAAATGGTGAAAAGAACTTGTATTTCTTATGGTATGATGCTACAGTATTTTTTCCAACCCCCTTCCATGTGGAAGTGGGATTCCTTTTATAGTGGGCTCTAATGGCTCCTGATACATTGTGGTCCGGGGAACCAGATGGTACACAAGTACACTGTCAGGAGAGTGGTCTCAAGGGTAGTGGTGTTGGCTCCAGTACATGGTCAGATTCTGTGGGGATGTCTCCACTATTTGCCCAATGCTAGTGTCAAAGATGGGCTGGTGAGGACCACAACAGGCACCTCACTTGTACGACCACTACTTATCTGGCGTGGTCTTTAGGATCAGTACCTTGGGGCATTCACAGTCGTACCTCCGTACGTCCTTCATATCTGTATAATCTCTTTTGAGTCACTCGAGGGTTTACTTATACTTATCATGTGTCCTGCTTTCTTAAACTTTGGGTGTTGGAGCTTGTATGGGTTATCATGGGAGATATACTGCCACAAGACATGGAAGGAAGGACCGTGTGCAAGGCGGATTCGCGAGGTACTTTGGTGCGGTTGGCGGCATGAGGCACTTGGTGCGAAGGCGTGATGTTTCACAAGACCATGCTGCAGCTAGTGGCGCTTTGCGAGACTATGGGACGCGCATGCGACATTGGCGCGCTGGTGCGCGGGGCATGGGCCAGAGGTACGAGACGCTGGGGTCTCGCATGGCCATCTGTCGAGGGCCAAGGGCATGAGGCCATTGGCGCGCTGGTGCGTGGGCCAGAGACGCGAGATGCTGGGGTCTCGCAAGGCCGTCTACCGAGGGTCAGGGGCGCGAGGCCAGAGACGCGAGATGCTGGGGTCTCGCGAGGCTGTCTGCCGAGGGCTAGGGGCATGAGGCCATTGCCATGCTGGTGCACGGGCCAGAGGCGCGAGACGCTATGGTATCACGAGGCCATCTGCTGAGGGCCAGGGGTGCGAGACGTTGAGGTCTCGCGAGGCCATCTGCCGAGGGCCAGGGGCGCAAGACACTGAGGTCTCACAAGGCCATCTGCCGAGGGCCAAGGATGCGAGACGCTGAGGTCTCATGAGGCCATTTGCTGAGGGCCAGGGGCGCAAGACGCTGGCGTATGAGGTGACACACGCTGGTGTGTGGAGCTAATGTACGCGACGTATGCCCGGACACGACCCTTCGGGCTCTCTTCTAGGCGAGATGAGGTGGGGTGCACCGAGAGGAGGCGTGAGGCAAGGGCCTCGTGAGACGCTCCTGTGTGAGACGTGGCCTCGCTGGGGGCGCCGAGAGAAGGCAATCGCGACACGACGGTGGCCCGAGGGTCATCACAGCTCAACCATGTGTTTAGACATTCATGGGCCTAAGCATGTACTTTGGGTCTTTTACGAGCATGAAATTTTGAGCATCCACAAAGGCGTTTCTTCAGAGTGTCTTTGATAGTCTTGTTCACTGCTTCTACTTGACCATTGGCTTGGGGGTGTGCTACCGAGGAAAAGCTCTTTGTGATTTTATGCCTCGTACAAAAGTCAGTGAACATATCACTGTCGAGTTGAGTCCCATTGTTCGAGACTATCTTCTTCGGTAGACCGAATCGACATATGATATTCTTCACCACAAAATCTAAGACTTTCTTCGAGGTAATGGTGGTGAGTGGTTTTGCTTCGGTCCATTTGGTGAAGTAGCCTACTGCTACAACAGCAAATTGGACTCCTCCTCTTCCTGTGGGTAGCTTCCTGATCAGATCGATTCCCCATACAGCAAAGGGCTAAGGGCTTTGCATTTGTGTTAATTCATTAGGTGCCGCCCGAAGTATCTTGGAGAACATCTAAAACTTGTGGCATCTTCTGACATACTCCATCAAGTCTTCGTTCATCATCGGCCAAAAGTATCCTTGCCTTAGGATTTTCTTTGATAGGCTCTTCCCCTCAACACGATCTCCACAAAACCCCTTGTGTACCTCGATCATTAACAGCTTTGACTGGTCTGGTGTAATTCACCTTAGCAGTGGTAGGGAGTACCCTCGTCAGTACAAGATGTTATATTATTTTATAATATAATGTAATATTATATTATTTTATAATATAATGTTTTAGATTAAATAAATGTGACATAGAGTGTCACATATTGTAACATATAATAGAGAGTTACATTATTTGGATATATGTGAAATATCCAAACATGTAACATATTTGGTGTTACAAATTCATCACAAATTTGTAACTCCTAAATATCACCCATTATTGTGTATATTTGTTGTTACATAATATTGAGATGAATTTCTTAAAGCCATATGAGAAATGGCTGGTAGAGATGTGATTTTAACTCCCATATTGTGTATGGAAGTTACAAAATCAAGTGGGAATAAATTGGAACTTTTTGGAAAAAACTGAAAAAATGTGTTGCTGAAATTGACTGAGGGCCGCGGCGCCTGGAACAAGCACCGCGGCCCTAATGGCTGACAGCTTCATATAATTTCAGTTTTCATCCAATTTTGAACGATTCCAACAGCCAAGTAACTCCCAAGTCTCTATTTTAATTCCATAAAATACCCAATTAATCATTGGTAACAACCATGGGGTTGGTGGAATTTGAAATTCAAAGGGTGTCTCTAAACTCTATAAATAGGAGCTTAATGCTCACTTGTAAGACACACCATTTCTATCCACTAAAGCACTTGGCTAGAAACACCTTGAGGCTTGATAATTCCATAAAGCATTTCCAAAAATCTGAGAGAGATCCCTTAGTGCTTGAGTTAGGGGGAAATAAGCTTTTGGACAAAGGTTTTAAACCTTGTTCAAGTTGGTGATCCTCAATCCTCTTCACTTAGGTTGTGTAAGTGAGAGTTTGTTTGTGGTTTATGTTCTTCCTTTTATTCTATTGTTCTTCTTCTTATTCTCTTGTTTTATTTACTTGTATATTTTTTTAAGAGTTGTAATCTCTTCATTTGGTCCAAACACTTTATTTTATTTGTAACTTTTGTTTTGAGTTGTATTTTACTATTCTCTTCTTCTTCATTTCCTTTGTTTTATTTGTATTTTCAGTTATAGAGTTGTAACACTTTATTTAATCAATCTTGTCCATTGTAATATTTTGCATAGAGTTGTAACATTATCTTACCATTTCCATTGAGGCAATATTATTTTTCCTAACACAAGACCCATTCGACTATCATATATCGTGCAACTTGTCTCACCAACTTCCTTGCTTTGTTCTGATCACTGGGCACTACTCCTTGGTTGAGATAGTTAATAATAGGGGTCATCCATGTATCTCCTAACTCAACAAGTAGTGCCTCCTACTTGGTTATGCTTCTTTCTGCCAAGTATTCGACAGGAACGACATTCAAGGTGTCCGCATCTTTGGCACTGGCAAGCTTGGCTAAGACACCAGCATTGGCATTCTGCTCCCTTGGGACTTGTGTAATAGAGCATCTCTTGAACTGTGCCAACAAGTCCTTCACCTTGTTCAGGTATTGCACCATCCTAAGTCCCTTGGCTTTATACTCCCCCAGTACTTGGTACACTACTAGTTAAGAGTCGTTGAATATTTCCAGGGACTGTGCATGCACATCGCGAGATAAGCATAATCCTGCTAGCAATGCCTCGTACTCAACCTCGTTATTTGAAGCGTTGAATCCAAATCTAAGAGCATAGTGGATTCGATGATTCTCTAGAGTGATCAGTATGATTCCTGTACCTGAGTTGTGTTCATTGGATGCTCGATCAACATATAGCTTCAATACGGGAGTATCTCCTTCCTTCTCGGTATCTCCATTCTCCGATTGGTAGGAAGAGTCTTCAAGGTTGGTGCCCTCAGCTATGAAGTCCACCAATGCTTGTCCTTTTATCACCGTCCTCGGATGATAAGTGATATCAAACTGTCCTAACTCCACCGCCCATTTGAGTAACCGTCCCAAGGCCACTGGCTTCTGAAGAACTTGTCGTAGCAGTTGATCGGTTAGGACTTGGATCGAGTGAGCTTTGAAGTATGGACGCAGCTTCTGAGAGGTGATTACCAAACAGTAGGCTAGCTTTTCAAGAGGGGGATACTTAGATTCTGCACCTACTAGCCTTTTACTAATATAGTACACACGGTGTTGTGCCTTGTTCTTTTCTTTCACCAAAGAAGCGCTGATTGTATGCTCGGTGATTGACAAATAGATGAATAGCACTTCACCATCTATTGGCTTTGCTAGGATGAGAGGTTGAGCGAGATGTTCCTTCAAGGCTTGGAAAGCTTTCTCACATTCCTCGGTCCATTGGATCTTCTTGTTGCCCCTAAGTAAGTTAAAGAAGGGAGCACATTTGTCTGTAGACATTGATATGAACCTACTGAGGGCATCTACTCTCCCTGTTAAGCTTTGCACTTCTTTGATTGTGGTAGGTGACTTCATGTCGATCAATGCTTTGATCTTCTCGGGGTTAGCCTCAATTCCACATGAATTGACTATCTATCCGAGAAACTTACCAGAACCAACTCCAAACGAGCACTTGAGAGGATTTAAATTCATGCGATACTTTCTAAGTATTGCAAAGCATTCTTCCAAGTCTTGAACGTGCCCTCCATCTTCTTTGGACTTGACCAACATGTCATCGACATATACATCCATATTTTTTTCGATCAAGTCTCAAAACATGCCATTCACTAAATGCTGGTAGGTGGCTCTTGCATTCTTCAAGCCGAATGGCATTACCTTATAACTGTACAATTCTGTGTCTGTTTGGAAGCTGGTATGTTCCTTGTCGGGAGGGTGCATACTTATCTGATTATACCCAGAATATGCATCCATGAATGAGAATATTTCATGACTTGTAGTTGCATCGACCAGTTGGTCTATTCTGGGTAGTGGGAAGCAGTCTTTGGGGAAGGCCTTGTTCAAATCTGTGAAGTCCACGCATGCCCTCCACTTCCCCATTTGTTTTTGGGACCAGTATGGGGTTTGATACCCAGTCTAGGTAGTAGGCCTCATAAAACTGTTTTCCTTGAGCCGCTCGACCTCCTCCTTCAGGGCTTGAGATCGGTCTTTGTCAAGCAATCTTCTCTTTTGTTGCACTGGTGGGTAGCTTTTTTCCACATTGAGGACATGGTTTATCACAGACAGATAAATTCCAACCATGTCCTTATGAGACCAGGCAAAGACGTCCTGGTTCTTCTTCAAAAATTCTATCAACCGTGCCTTAACTTGCACCTTTCGTTCCTTCCCGACTTTGATTACTCGAGTCGGGTCCTCCTCATCTAGTAGGACTTCTTCAAGATCTTCAAGTGGTCCTACCCCCATGGAATCATCCCCAAAGCAAGGAGCGATGTCGTTTCCCTCGCTTTGGAAAACTTTTTATAATAACAAATCTTCGTTAAAATGAGCTCTCGGCTCCAGTAGAGTGTTTCCTTCAACGTCAATTTCCATATTGACAACCTCATTGGTTCCTTCATTCCCTTCACAATAGGTCACGACCATGTTTTTTACGCATGGTCCTTTCTTTCCTTTGACCACCGACGTGTTATAGCATTCTCGTGCATCCCTTTGGTTACCCTATACGCATCCCTGCCTTGCGATTGTGGGGAACTTCAAAGACAAATTCCAGATTGACACCGTTGCATGTAATGCCATCAGGAGGGGTCTCTCAATCACTACGTTGTAAGACGATGAGCAATCTACCACCAAGAACTCTGTCATCACAGTCTCGTGCCTAGGGGCATCCCCCACAGTGACCGGTAGTTGGATAGTTCTTGCTGGTGCTAGGCATTCTCCTGTGAACCCATATATCACTTGGAAACAAGGTGTCAGGTCCTTGACGGTGAGCTTCATCTTCTCGAGGGATGATCTATAGATGATATCTATTGAGCTTCCCATATCCACCAAGCATCTCTTCACTCGGGCATTGTCGATTTGAATGGTAAGAACTAGAGTTTCTCCTTCAGAACTCTGAATTCCTGCTTGGGGTTTTGGTCTTGACTCAGTACCTCGAGAGTTTTCCTGGTCGAAGGAGAAACTCTATCCCATCCTTCAGTTATTTGCACTCGTTTGTGTCGTGCCCATAATCATTGTGGAACTGACAAAACTTGTTCTTGTCCCTCTTTCCTTCTGAGCGCAAGGGTGGTGGCTTTCGGTGTGGACCTCCTGGTATGCTTCCAAGTAAATCTCAACCCTTGTTCCAGTCAGGATAGTATAGTTGGTGAACTTGGGCTGGTAGGGCTGGTGCTTAGGCTGTTTGTCGGTGGGTGCTGACTTAGCCTTCTTTTCTCCACTCTACTCAGCCCCTGAGGTACTTCTCTTCTTACCATTGCCCTTATTGCTGCCCTGAGAGTTTGCGACGTTCTTGCTTGCCTTGATAGTGGTCGGATGGCTTATGACTTTTTCTTCCTTCATGATAGTGTCATCTAGCTTCATGTATTTTTCTGCTCGGTCCAGGAACTCTTGCAAGGTGTTGATGGGGAACCTGTGGATGTTATCCCACAAGGGACTGCAATAAATGATTCCTGTCGAGATGGTAACGAGCTTCCCTTCATCTCCTATCGTGGATGCTTGGTTTGCTTCTCTCATGAATCTTTGGATATAGTTCTTCAGAGAGTCATCCTTCCCTTGCTTGATGTCAACTAGCTGATTGGCATAAACTGGTTGAATCTGTTTGACACTAAAGACCTTGCAAAATTCCCTCCTGAATTGCTCCTAGGAAGTGATTGATCCAGGTTTTAATTTCCAATACCATTCCTGAGCTGAGTCAAAGAGAGTGGTAGGGAATACCCTGCACCTATAATCATGCTCCACACCGAGTAACTCTATCTGATCCTCGAACTTTCCAATGTGTCGCACTAGGTCCTTCTTCCTAGTGTATGTTGGAATTTTCGAGGTCTTGTACTTCGGTGGTGGTTGAGCAGCTTGGATCTTGGCACTGAAGGGACTCCCACTTCTATGAGCCAGCTCGATATAGGAAGGTTTCTTTGTTAGGCCATGAACAGTCGTGGTGAGTGCATCTATATGAGCCTACACTGCTGGTGGGATCGCTGCTCCAGGTGGGGTAGACATCCTCGGTACCCCTCCTGAGCATTGGTTCTCATGTTGATGACTTCCCTCAGATCTTGAGGTTGTGGATCTTTCCCGAGCCTATCAACACAGTAGGTGTTGTTCATCGGTTCCTTCCCCTTGCGAGACTGAGGGTGTAGGGGTGGTAGGTCCGCCTTGCCCTTGCCGGTGCGATCCTACCCCCGAGTCTCTCCTTTTACATGACTCTGAGACTTTGAGCGACCATTTTCGTTCCTGTCACGCCACTCAGATGTCTGACCTTCCTCTCCTATGTCGTTTCTTCTGTCCCCCCCGGGAGGGGGCCTTCGGGTTGGTAACACTCTTACTCCGAGAGGAAGTGTTATTCTTCTTAATCATGGAGGAGGCAGTCTTCGACTGCACCTCTTCATCCTGTCTCTAGAAAATTGGCTCTGAAAGTGTCCATGGGGTTCGACTCCTCCCCTTGGACTCCCTATTACTGCTGTCATGTATCCCTGCTGCTTTGGCCAGAGCCTCCCTCATCGCCTGAACAGCAGCTTTAGCGTTAGCTCGGGCTAACTGGGTAACCGCCTCCAAGGCCACAACAGCCTCCTGGTGCCTTCGGTTAGCTTCCTGCTCCCTCTGGATCATCCTCTGGACTTGCTCATCTATCTCCCACCGTTGTCGTTCCATAGTCGCCCTCTGGAGGGAAATTTCTACAACAAAGCCCCCCTGCCTCGCCAGAAATTGCGCCATCTTCTCCTGGTGAGCGTCATGTGGATCCTCCACATCAGGTTGATCTCCAACCTCCACCTGAGGTTCGTTAACAGGATCAACGGGATCCTAAGTGGTGGAATCCCTATGAGTCATCTTCTTTGTCTAGCTGGGTTTTGGAGGCATCATAAAAATGATGAAAGTGTGTTTTTTTCTTTCATACTCACAATGAAAGCACCAAAATGTTGACCTGTGAAATTGGCCAACAGTCTTATGTACGATATACGACACCTTTTGAACAATATAAATGTAAATATACGATATAGTACAAATATCTAAACAAAACACACAGAAATTTATAGTGGTTCAACCCTGTCTAGATGAATAGTAATAACCTAATCCACTTAGTATTTAGTATTGAATCACTCAATTCACAATTACAAAGATGAACTGAAGAGTTCACTCGTCACAGCTTTTCCCAGAAGTTAATCAAATGATCGATCCCCCCAAGTCTCTCTTTCCAAAATCCACCCCCCTTAAATGAAGCCCTGGGTCCTTTATTTATAGTATCCACATGTTGTTACATGATTAGCAAGATTGGGGATCGTTGTTTGGTACACGATCATTGGGTAGTGGAGATACATGTCCACCTCCCCATGATTATGAGATCGTAGGTCTTCTCGTTGTTTCTCTGGATCGTGGTTGACGATGCACAATTGAAACCTTCTGGAAAATGCTAAATCTTGGTTGGTCTATGAGACTTAGGTGCTAGGCCCGATGACCCTTTAGAGCTTGGGTGCTAGGCCTATTGATCTTCTGGGTGCTAGGCCTGTTGATTTCACCTTGAACGAGCGTGAACTTGAACCAGCAAAGTGTATTTGGTAGTTTAGGCTGCCACCCTATGAATAATAGGGTGGGCCGACCACCCCTAGGGGTTGGGGTCAGGTCGACCACCCTATGTAGTTCCTAAGCATGCTAGGTCGACCACCCCTAGGGATTGGGGTCAGGTCAACCACCCCTAGGGGCTAGGGCCAGGCCAACTACCCCTAAAGGGTTTAGGCCTGGTCGACTTCCCTATAGGTCCTGGACCTATCCATCTTTGTTCATCGGTCTTTTTCAATACTTTGTGATGCCACGTGTTGCTTTCTCATTCGCCACGTCATCTCTTTAATTTTGAGGGATAACAAACTTAAATATGAAGAGCACTAAACAAAAAACGTAGAAAAAGTATAAGGATTCAAAGGCTTTTTACGTGGTTCAGCAGTTAAAATATGCCTAGTCCAAGAGTCACTATTATTCTCACTACTCTCTCAAAGCTATAAAGGAAAGCAATTTGGCAGAGTATTCTCTAGTACAATTTTGTGTGTCCCCACAAATGAATTACTCCATGCTATTTATAGACCTGTTTATGAGAATATCTTCCTCTAATTCAGGGAAGTTACAATCAGTCAAATAAATTTGAAATAAATACAATAAATGCGTTAATTTCATAATATCCCATGACATTATGGATTTAATATATGATAATAACGAATCTCTATGAAATAGGATTTCCTAACAGTCTTTCCGTGTGCAAAACGCGTCATTGAACTCAATCGTTGCGCTGACGTGCTTTCGAGATTGGTCTGGCTTCAAGCTCATCGTTCCAGTTATAGCCTCCTCCTCTTCCACTAATTCGGTCGAACTCATTCCTTGGAGAATGTTGGTTTCTTCGAGCCTGCAACTCAGACTAGAACAATGCGACTCGTCCTCAAGTGCTAATAACAGATCTTGAACCACTTGACAATTCGTATAGGGTACTGCCAACATATATTATTTTCGAGCTCACTCTTTTCGTTCCTACATTTTGAGGCTATTTATCTATTCTCGAGATTTAGGTATAACACCTGTAATTTGAAATTGTACATACTTGCTAACCTTAACTCAAATTTGATCAATACGACTAAACTGTTCTCAATTATATGGATTTCAAATTCAAATTCATTACTTAATTACATATAATTTATGGTAGTTTCGTTTAAATCTATATTTTCATAAAAAAAAAAAATAGGATACCAAATATTTATCCAAATTTATAATAAAATGTTGATAAAATTTTCAAATATAATAAAGTCTTTTCCTTAAAATGAGAGAGGAGAGAGAGAGACACAAGTGCCAAAGACTGTCTTTCGATGTTTTTTTTTTTAAAAAAAAAAAAAAAGACATTATTTTTTTCTCCGGCTTGCTTTACTTTGCTTTGGTTATTCTTTCGTTCTCTCTAAAATTTGAGGACTTACTCCTTCGTCCTCTACTTCCTCCTCGCAGTAGAACTAGTAGTTGTCCAAAAATGGTTGTGGACGACATTCCCCAAGAACCAAACGATACCGAAAAGATCAATCTCTGGAATTTCCACAGAACCCATTTCACAGAATCGTCCATGGTGGTGATCCGAGACTCTCTCCCCAAAAACGAATTCTCTGTTTTCCCTCCAACAAATCATGAAAATCTACACTTTACTGAAGAACAAGAAGACCCATTCTCACCACCACCTCAATCGTCTACCTTGTCGTTTTCTTCATCTTTGTCTTCGTCGTTCTCGCCGTCCGATTCAGATGCATCTGACCCGGAATCACCGCTGGCGTCTGATTCGAGGATCAAAATATCCGGAGACTCCACCTGCTGGATGGGAATAGGATTTGGGGTGTTACTTTCGAAGCTTCGCCGGTTTGCTTCTTCTGCGTTTGGGGGCAATGGCGCCATGAGATGGTGTGCTTGGTCGTTTGCCTCCGGTGCCGGAATTGCAGCTGTTGTGGTGATGTTGTGGTCGTTTATAATCCGGGCTCGGCTCCGGCGGCGTCAGGAGAATTTGATGTTGATTATTAAGAAGAAAGACGAGGTTAGCATTTTTAATTTATTTTAAACTGTTTGACATGGTAATGAGTGCCATATTCGGTTGACTTCTAGGTGTTTGTGGAAATGCCAAATAGAGGACAAGGAGATGATTGTTGAATTTAGGGCAATCACTATTAAAGGGATTCTCTTTCTTGGTTGTCCTTTTTTTTTTTTTTTTGAAGTTATAAAACTCATGCTTAGATTGAATAAGGGGCTGCATTTATTTTGGTTATCGGTCTTGACAATCACAATGGTGTTGTTTAAGCCCTCTTGTTTGGTGTCGCAAACCCAACTCAAGTATTTTGCTTTGTTTTAAATTAGCCGTTAAGGTTTTATATTCTTTTGTTATGATACCCTTAATGCTAATGATTGCATTGGTCATTTGCAGAAAATAAATAAACTGTTGCATCAAATTGCTCAGTTGAATGAGGTACTGATAGCCCGCCACAAACTTCTGGCTTCAAAAGTGGCCAATTGATTGTTAGTCTTACTGAAAAGTTAGCCTTAGTAGTCAAGGGAGCACAGTTTTGGACTTGGTGTCACTGTCTGTATGAGTCACTTTTAGAAGGCATTACGAGGCCTATGATATAGACTCACCAATATTCCTGTCATCCTCAAGTCTCAATAAAGGCATTGGCAACAGCCTTTGTTGCTATTAAGACAAAAGCACACGGTCAAATTACCATATGACTGCCAACTTGAGCTCTGCGAATACTCTGCAATGGAAGATTACGCCTGAGCAAGGGATCAGCACAGGACCCAATGATTTAGGACATACTAGAACTAAATTATTTTTATCAAATATTCTTTTATTTTTTTCGGTCATGTAGACTTGTTTGATACATTATTCAGGTTCATGGTTTGGGTTTTGTAAGTTTGTGTTATACCCATTGTAATTCCTCATGTGCACCAAGATTTGTTTCTTATACCCGAATTTTGCAAAGAAAAGATGATAAAAGCTTAAACTAACTTAGTAATGGTTGTCATGTTTTGTCGGAGAGGAATGAAAAAATTGTTTTCTAAAATCTTAATGGATGGTTCTTGTTAATTAACAAGAACCACGTGTTCTTGCTCTCATGATTTGAATAAATTAAATGCACTCTATTCTAGGTTGCAAATATTGCGGAATGAGATCAAAGAGAGATGAAAGAAATCTTGATATCCAATTAAATTCAAAACTGAGAATGAACACATATATATATATATAAGTCTCTGGAACAGAGTAACTAAATTTGGTTATAGCTGCATAACCAATCTAACTAAACGACAAAAAAAATGGTAACAAAACTAAAACTAATTAACAGAAATACAACAGAAATAAATAAGATAATTAAACTAATAATGCTAATTCCTAATACCCCCTCCTCAAGATGGAGCATATATGTCATATATGGACATCTTGGAAATATGAGTCGATAGAACAGGTGAGGTGAGTGGTTTGGTAAAAGCATCGGCTAATTGAAGGTTACTAGAAATAGGAATTAGACGAATGGTGGAGGATTTGATTTTGTCTCTAACAAAATGGCAATCAAGTTCTATGTGTTTGGTCCTTTCGTGGAAAGTGGGGTTATTGGCTATGTGAATTGCCGATTGGTTATCACAGTAAATGAAAGAAGGATGGGGCTGAGGAATTTGAAAATCCTGGAGAAGGTATCGAAGCCATGTGACTTCACTTGTGGTGGCTGCGAGTGCTCGGTACTCTGCTTCTGCGGAGCTTTTAGATATGGTTGGTTGTTTCTTTGTCCTCCAGGATATGAGACAATCGCCGAGGAATATGCAAAAGCCAGTGGTGGATCGTCTTGTGATTGGGCATGATGCCCAGTCTGAGTCAGAGAATCCACGAAGTTGAAGTGCTGAAGATGAAGTGTACAGGAGTCCTTGGCCCGGGTTACCTTTCAGGTATCGAAGAAGATGATGCACAGCTTGAAGATGAGGTGTTCGAGGGGCAGACATGAATTGGCTGAGGCAATTGACAGCAAACGTGATGTCTGGCCGTGACAAAGTGAGGTAGAGGAGGCGACCAATTAATTGTCTGTAATGAGAGGGATTGTCAAGTGCTTGTCCATTGTCATTGTCGAGTTTGAGCTTAGGATCCATGGGAGTCTTGCTCGGTTTGCAGCCTGTGTAACCCGTGTCTTCAAGGAGCTGTAAAGTATACTTTCGCTGTGAAAGAAACAGGTTGGTCTTCGTGCGTGCTATTTCGAATCCCAGAAAGTATTGCAGGTTTCCAAGAGTTTTCAGCTTGAATTTTTGATGGAGTGAATCTTGTAGCTGGTGTAAAGCAGTGATGTTGGGCCCTGTGATGACTATGTCGTCCACGTATACAAGTAGAGCAATGAAAGAGTCTGCGGTGCCTCTTGTGAATAAGGTGTAATCAGCCTGTGATTGCTTGAAACCTTCTTGTAGTAAGGCATCCGTGAGCTTCTTGTACCATTGTCTGGACGATTGTTTAAGTCCATAGATGGACTTGTGTAGTTTGCAGACTAAATGAGAACCTGCATTAGAAGATGTAGGCAGAGTTAATCCCTTAGGTAAAGACATGTATACCTCTTCATTGAGGTCACCGTTTAGGAAGGCATTATTAATGTCTAATTGTAGGATATGCCACTGTTTAATAGTAGAAATAGCAAGCAATAATTTGAGTGTGACCATTTTAGCAACAGGGGAAAATGTATCAAAGAAATCCAGCCCTTCTTGTTGCGTGAAACCTTGAGCAACAAGACGGGCCTTGTACCGCTCTATGCTGCCATCACTGTTGTATTTGATTTTATAAATCCATCTGCATCCAATTGCTCTTTTGTTGTGAGGCAGCTCTGTGACAGTCCAAGTTTTGTTAGTGATGAGAGCACTCAATTCTTGTTGCATTGCTTTCACCCAATGGTCATATTGCATAGCTTCTGAGTAGTGTTGTGGTTCGTCGTTGGATGATACTGCAAAGATGAAATTTTTGTAAGAATCTGACAAATGAGAATATGAAACAAATTTTGATAATGGATGAGGAGTTGAGGAGTTGTCTTGTATAATCGAAGAGCATTCAAAATCTCTCAGGTATGCTGGTGGTTTGATAGCTCTGCTGGATCGTCTAAGTATAGGAGGCTCGGGATCATGTTGAAAAGAATCTGGAATGTTTGTGGCTGCTTCAGATTCCAGTTCCAGTTGTGTAGCATCAATACCAATATCATGTTCCTGAAAAGAAGTGTGCATAGTAGTACTAGGCAAAGATGGAAATTCACAACAGGTATAATCAGTAATATTAGGATTAGGAAGCACTAGTTTTGAAAAAGGATCAAGATAAGAAGTTTCAGTGTTGAGCTTATGAAAAGGAAAGATATTTTCATAAAATACAACATTCCGAGAAATAAAAATCTGTTTGGTATTAATGTCATAGAGTTTGTAACCTTTAACTCCTTGGGGATATCCTATGAAAACACATGTCCTAGCCCTTGGTGAAAATTTGTTTCGGTGTGCAGATAATGTTGAGGCAAAAGCTAAACACCCAAAACTTCTCAAGTGATCATATAGAGGTGCTTTATGAAATAGCAATTCAAAAGGAGTTTTTCCTTTCAGCAGAGGTGTAGGAGTTCTGTTAATCAAATATGCAGAAGATAATATACATTCAGACCAGAATTTAATAGGAACTTTAGCTTGAAAATATAGTGCTCGAGCTACATTGAGCAAGTGTTGATGTTTCCTTTCAGCAATAGCATTTTGCTGTGGAGTTTCTACACATGTGAATTCATGTAAAATACCATGTTGAGAGAAAAGTTCTTTAAAAACAAGTTCAGGTGCATTATCTGATCTAAATGTCTTAAAACTGCAATGAAATTGAGTTTGAACATAGGATAGAAATTGTGGAACAATGGTTAAAGCATCAGATTTGAACTGCATTAAGTACACCCAAGTAAACCTAGAGTAATCATCAACCAAAGTAAGGAAAAATCTGTGATTTGTGTGTGATGTGACATGGTATGGTCCCCAAACATCACAATGAACAAGCTCAAAAATTTTACTTGTAAATCTGGTTTTATTATTGAAAGCAAGTTTCTTTTGCTTAGCTTTAGGACAGATATAACATGGTTCAGATCTATGCAAAACAGAAGTATTACAAGGCAAAATGTTTTTGAGTAAATCTAATCTTTTATTTGACAGGTGACCAAGGCGAAAATGCCAAGTCTCAGCTGAAACAGAAAGTATAGGAGAATTAGTTGGTGCAGTATCAAGGATGTATAAACCGTTGATATTGTTACCCTTTCCAATTGTCTTCCTGTTGAGTTTGTCCTGTATACAGACAGAACTAGATGTAAAATGCATTACAATATCTGAATGGTTAGTAAGACAACTTACTGAAATGATATTGTATTTGAAATTTGGAGCATACAATACATTAGTAAGCACAAGATTATTCAAACAAACCGATCCACTTTGACACACAAAAACATAATCATTGTTTGGTAGAACTAGTTTGGTAGCTGCTGTATTACACAGAAATTGAAATAGTTTTATATTACCACATATATGCCGTGTAGCCCCGGAATCAATGATCCAAGAATCATTTAAAGGGAGCTGAGTATTATGAGATAAGATAATACCTGAGTTAACCATTGAAGTAGATGGTTCTCCAGCATGCATACCAGTGTGTTGAGTGCCTAGAAGATTCAGCAACTGTTGGTATTGACTGGTTGTCAACTGAGGCAAGATTGTGTGATTATCAGCAGAAGGAATGTTAGCAGAATCATTTGTCTGAATTTGATTGGCAGTGGCTTCAGGAGTCTTGTTTGGCTTGTGATATCCAGGCGGATACCCATGTATTTTGTAACAGCGTTCAATAGTGTGTCCGAGCATGTTACAATGACTGCAGAATGGTCTATTTCTTCTTGGTGGATGACCCTTAGAAGCTTGATTATCAGGTTTAGAACCATTATGTTTGTCTCCTTTAAACGCAAATGCCATGGCCTGGTTAGAATCTGAACCAACAGATGCATTTCCCTTTTGCAGTTCTTCTTGAGTCACAAGATGAAAGACTCTATTCACTTCGGGCAAGGGATCCATAAGCAGAATGCTCCCACGGACTTGTGAATAGGCATCTGAAAGTCCCATCAAAAACGACATGATGTACTCCATGCGATAGTGTTCTTGGAGCTTCTTGACTCCTCCACAAGTACATCCATGACAGCTGCAACTTGGCCTGTAGTTAGTCAATTCTTCCCATATAGTTTTCAGTTTAGTAAAATACATGCTTACTGTTTGATTTTCCTGTTTCAGATTCATCAAATCCTTCCTCAAATTAAAAATGTGAGGACCATTTCTTTGATGAAATCTAACTTGAAGATCAGACCAAATGGCTGTAGCAGATTCATCATACAGTATGCTAGATGATATATCCTTAGAAACAGAATTCAAAATCCAAGATATTACCATGTTATTATTTCTAATCCAAGCAGTATAGAGATTATGATCAGAAATTGAAGGTTTAGGGATAGAACCGTCAATAAATCCAATCTTGTTTTTGACAGAAATCGCAAGAAGCATAGCTCGGCTCCATGATACATAGTTTTCTTGCCCCGTGAGTGGTTGTGAGACGAGCGTGTTGCCTGGATTGTCTCCATGGTGCAAGAAATATGGATTCGCTGGATCTTCAAGGGGATTCTTGACTGCAGTGTAGGGAAGACTTTGAGTTGAAGGCGTTTGAGGATCGCTTTGGTCAGACGGAGAGTGAGGCTGGGGATCCGTTGACATTTTTGCAACTGAAGAAGATCAAAAACAGTTCAGCTACCGGAATGGATCGTCGGAATGAATGGAGGTGGAAAAAAGAATGCACAGCTTCGCTGGAACAAAGAAGAGGAGATGCAACGGAAAAGAAGACGAAGAACGGATCGTCGGAACGAGATGCACAGCTTCACCGGAACAGAGACACGGTTGGCCGGAGTGAGGATCGAATCTGGGAAAGCTTAACCTTCCCGCTCTGGTACCATATTGCGGAATGAGATCAAAGAGAGATGAAAGAAATCTTGATATCCAATTAAATTCAAAACTGAGAATGAACACATATATATATAAGTCTCTGGAACAGAGTAACTAAATTTGGTTATAGCTGCATAACCAATCTAACTAAACGACAAAAAAAATGGTAACAAAACTAAAACTAATTAACAGAAATACAACAGAAATAAATAAGATAATTAAACTAATAATGCTAATTCCTAATAGCAAAATTCAAGACAAGGAAGCACGATGGTCTTGGGTTTATATTATAGAAGTTTTCATCCATTATTTTTTTCAAACCAATTTTCTTGGTGAGGGAGTGAAAAGTTGAATTCTGGATTGTTTGTACACAAGTCCAAAAAGGCAGATTAAACAACAAAGGAATCTTGGAAAAATCACTGTCAGAGGATGACAACTATATCTCCTATTGGTAGAATCAGAAATGTATTAGTATGTACATACATCATTATTTTTCCCCCAATGGAAACAACTGAAAAATGCAATGAAAAGATTTATTCTTTTTTCTTTCAGCTTTTATAAAGGACATTACTCAATTGATCCCATATTGATTTGATCCTAAGTTCCAACTTTATCACCCAGGTTTGTCTAGTATTATTTATTTATTGTCCATAAGATCTGATCAGCTATATTTAACAACACCTACTAAATTTTTCACTCACTTTCTTTCAACATCCTTCACCCTTAAAATAACATGAGTTCTCTCTTTATTGACAAGGACCTAAGGAAATTACCCAATACAGTTCATGGCATTTTGCCTTTAGGAAGAGAAAAATCAATGGTCTGTAAAATGTGATCTATCACTATCCTGTATAATAACTAAAAACTATACTATACATATTGTCAAGCTAACCAAAAGAAAAGTGGGAGAAAAGGCAAAAAAGAAAAAAGAAGTCAAATACAAGCCTTCGCTGCTTTTTCACTTTCTCAAGACAAAGAACGAACAAACAGGAACATGGTATACATGGTGTTCTGTAACTAAGGAGAATGTACGCCAAGGTTAGCTCTCATGGGAACCCACTGTGGACGCCAAAAATGATTAAAATCAGATCAATACGTACATTAACACGACCCAAGTTGGTCCCTTCATCAAGATCTACACATATTACAAAGATGAAATCAATGGGACTGCCTTTGACAATTTCAATTCCTTTATAGATAAATTTCAAAAGCACTGATAATACAAAGATGGATATCAAACTTATGAAATAGTTCTGCTCTATTGATCTCAGAAAGCAATGGCAAAAGACAACAGGGCAAGCAAAACTTACGTAAGGTGTGAACTGTTATCAAATATTAGATCTGTATCTGTAGTTGATGAATTAAAACATTACCTACAGATTATCTCACACAATGAAAGATTGATTGTATTACTACAACTCACTAGCTCTGCTGGGCTGGATGCCGCCGAATATCAAACTTGTCAACGTACTCCAGAGGAGTGACAGTCTCATTCCTGACCCTCTTGATCTTAGGACTCAACAAGCCCCTGTGCCTAAAACCATACAGCTGAAGCACCTGGTTATCAGCAAAATTGAATGCCCTTTCCATACTGCTCAAGCACTTCTCAACCGGGTAATCTCCATAGCTCCCACAAGGCTTGCAGCCCACAAAATGGGTCACAAATGGCCATCTCTCATCTCCCAACCCTGGATGATACTTCTCTATCATCTCTTCATAACGATCAACTAAACCAGCCCAATAGCCATGTAAGTAGTATGAATTCTCAAGAAACACCTTATCCATCCATTGATCCTTCTGTGAAAGCAATAAGTATATCAATGCCGACTGATCATCTGCCTCAAAAGCCGGCCTTCCCTTGAGAAAGGCAGTCAAAACCCTCCCCGCCTCTTCTCGAATTGGACCCTTAGGACCCATTGGAGCCCAAGCATCGAGCAAATCCAGAGACCATTGACAATTCCTAAACAAAAAGCTACCAGTATTCAAAGCAATCCAAGATTTTTGTTCGAACATCAAATCAGGATACCCATGAACGACCAAATTATAATTATCATACTTAGAGAGTGGGATCTCAAACACCATATCAGTAAACAATGCATCACTATCCATCCACCAAATCCACTCAACTTCAGGATGGGATAACATCAAACGCCTAAGTAATGGCAATTTTGCCCAATACCCAGCAAGCTCCTTATCCAAATGAGCCAAATTATACACAATCTCAATCCCATGGAGCCTACAATAATCAATCTTATTCTTAATACCTTTCAGCAAATAATGATCCCCAATTGGGTTATCACAAGGCTTAGGCGGCGACCCAGTTACGAGCAAGATACGAGGCTTACCATTAACATAACTGGGGAACTCGGGATTGGAATCAAGCCAGGCTTTCCGCTCCTGGTTCCAATTTTCGATCTTGGGGCCAAGAGTGTATGTAACATTTGGATTGATCTCAGACTCGGCAAGCTCATCCGGGTCGTTGGGATCACCGTCGGATCGGATCTCGGCGAGGATCCGGTTCGTCTCTTCGACGATGTTCTGGTTGACGGCGTCGGTGTCGGAGCCGCCAAGGTTTCCGACGCCGATAGTTCCACGAAGAACAAGGATAGTAACGAAGCCACATAGAATGGTAATCTTGATGTTGTTGAAGGTTTTTTGGATCTGACGGCCACGAGGTAAGCTCCCAAATCCACGGCTTCTGCCATTGACAGCTGAGCCAGTATTAGTAGTCGGTAACCCACTTCCTCCACTTCTCTTCTGAGCCGTAAAGTTCTCGTGCCCCATATTTCTCTGTAAAGTTTCTCAGACTATATAAATATAGATATGTATGTCTGTATTCGTATATATAGACAAAACCCACTTAACGGCTAGGGTAGTGAAGTCTTTTTTTTTTCACTATCGATTTTAAAGATCGCAGCCGTCTATCCCAAAGAATTTTTTACATTAATAGGGGATCACGGAGGTAATATAAAGCTTATTGTTATTGTGTAAACACAACACATGCAAAATAATGAGCTTTTTTTTTGTCAAAATAATGAGTTTTTGAATTCAAATAATAAAGTTTGTCAAATAAAATAATATAAATCGGATTATATTCATTTATACAGTATGTTTTAACAAATTATAGTTATGGTACTTGTATTTTTAATAATGATTATCTAATTCTCTATAATTTGAAATCGTACATAGTTTTAATACATTATATTATCATATAATTTTAAAATCAATATAAAATAGTACTTTGTTATTAATGGAAATATACTAATTTGATATCCTGTAATTTGTGACCAAATTTGAGCCCAAGGTGCCAAAATATGTATGATTTCAAATTAGTGGTGTTTACCGAGTTTTTAAATATATTGATAAATAAGAGCTAGAAAGAAAGGCAAAAAATGGACAAAATCACAATTTTTACATGGTTTGGGCATTAATGAGTCTTAGTCCACGAGTCGCTATTATTGAGCTTTAGAGAGTTTAACAATGGAAATTTTCTGCAAGTTCAACAATGTTTTTCATACAAGAGAAAATCGAATCATTGCTACAGTGCACGAATGACCCTATTTATAGATAGTCATGTGACTTGGGTCGGACTAATCTAGACCCAATAAGGATACAATCATAACTGCTCTCTAACGGAGCTATAATACAAGAGTGCAACATGTAAACAAGTCGTTAATCTAGGCCCACTAGGCTGCGGGTTTAAGCGTAGTGGAGCCTTACAGCTGCCCTTTGTTTGATAATGCGAACTGGTCCGCGTGGGCTACCAGGGAGATTCTAGGGACATGATCTGTCAGAGTAGTGGCAATACCGTTTTCCAGGAACATCGTACGTTCCGTGCGTATCCCATTTTGCAGGTTAGTTAAGGAGACAAATTGCCGGATATCTCGAGGACACGCCAGCTGTGGGAAGAATTGGGCTTGCTGCACCTAGACTTATGGTTCGGGTTCATTGACCAATGTCCAGGTTCATTGACCAAGACTCGGGTTCATTTACCAGGGCGGACATCAGCTAGCAATGATGGATGGAAGGACATCCTGATGGCGAATTAGAATGTTGAGGATGGACCCAGAGACTTGATCTGGATCCCTCTTGATGGGATTCGTCTCTTGGAATGGACTGTCCACCACCATAATCTAAATCCCGGAGGATAGAGATTGGATGCGCTTGGGAAGGTGGTTCTGATCTACATCTCTTTTACGACCCCCTTATTATATTCATGCTACTCGCTAGTTATTGGGCTCGGCATGGTTCGAGCCGATAGGGTTCGGTTACTCATTGTTCGCTAGGCCCTGGTTGGGTTCAGGCCTCTCTCGAGAACCCATGAATTCCGTTTGGCCGTGCCACGTGTCCAAGGTGGAAAATATGAATAACAAGAGAGTATCTGATGATCATTATTAAAAGCTTAAATACTAATCATATATTTTGTTAAAACACACAATACCAAATTAATATATTCCCTATAAAAAAAAAAATTCATTTTTTCCCTTCCTTTCATGTACCCCTATCTCTCTTTCTGTTTCACTATTATCTGTTTTTGTTGAATTTTATTTTTTGTTAGTATGTTTGATTTAGATCAAAGCTTTCTTTTGTTTGAAATAATAGTTGTGCGATCTTATTGAAAGGTTCACCAAGGATTTGTAGGGTGCAAATGGGTGGTATTGATTACGAAAATAATGAAATTTATTTTGGGATGGGTGTGGAATCAAAGGGGGTAAGAGATTAATGGTACTCGTTGAGTTTGTAGATGGGATTGATTGTGAAGCTGGGAACATGTAAGGTTGTGCTTTGGGAAGAAAGGTGAAGAGAGCAAATAGAGTAGGCACACATGGAGAATCTACCTGTGTTGTTGCAATCGATGTTTTTCATCGTGTTCATCTTCACCTAATTCGTTTTATAAGGATTTTTTCTCCTTCTTAGATTTATGTTTTTATGAGTTTTTTTAATAAAAAAAATATAATTCATAGTCTTCTCATTCATTTAGTTATGATAATATTCTAGGTTGTGTGAAACAACATTTTATTATTTTATAGTATTATCACAAATAATGGTTTTCTTAGATGTTAATGGTTGAAGTAGACCCACCCAGTTTCACCGTAAGGGTTCCATCCCAAATATAGAATTGTGAGATCATATTTAGCATCACCATCAACGTCCTCATCTTAGATGGTTATGGAGACTGTATTGATATTCTACTTTTACTCGAATATGGTGGTGCTTGATACAATATTGTAGCGCCTTGAAATTCCTAATAGAATTAAGTGCTTTGATTAACGTGCTCGGAGGGCACGTGAGGTAATTATATGAATTAATTGATTCATATTATTATATGGTTAAGTATGCATGATTGTGTATATTAAATGTGTTTAAATACCTGCTTTTGTTAGAAATGAGCATTTTCTTAATTTTGATCCGTTGATGGTATATTGTTAATTTCTATGTACTTTGTTCTTGAGATCACATTATTATGTGAATATATTTGTGATTTTTGGGATGAGTGGATCCATTCAAGCAGTTAAGCGGAAAAGTCATAACAGAGATAAATGCCTGGCTCGGGACAAGCCTATGGGTATTTTGAGAATTTTAATATTTTGGGGATTATTGGTGAATAAAATTGATGGGTGGAATAATTATATTTGATGGATTAGTGGTTAAATTAGTGATTAGTAATGAAATTTGAGATTTAGTAAGGATTATAAGTAAATGACCATTTTGCCTTTAAGAGGTGTTAATGAAGGAGTTTACGGGGAAGGTTATTTGTATGTACTACAAACCTAAATTGATTTTCTGTTTATATATATATATATATATATATATATATATTAATTGGCTCAGGTTGGATTTGGGCTAGTTATGCTACAACAGTTTTGGGGAACAACACAATTTCTTATTATGCAAGCTCTCAGGGATGGACTTAGTTGTGTCCCATAAAAAAATGGGAATTTTTAAAAAAATATGGCTTTTTAGCTATCAATGTGCAAAAATATGAGAGTTAAATTTTTTTTAATTTGTATGGGAAAATTTAACTAACAAAAACTTAGTTTATGAGAAAACTAATCATATATTGGAAATCAAAATTAAACAAAAAAAATAAGTAAAAGGAGGGGTACTACTGTAATTAACACCCCATATATTATAGTATATATAATTATAATATATATGTCTTCTTCGTCGAACTCCATGGGTCTGAATCTTCTCCAGCGATGGGGATGACCCATCATGCCGAGTAATATCGGGGCCCAGAGAGAGAGAGCCATTGATTCATCCATTTTTGTTTCTCTTAAAAAAAAAAATATATGAAAGAGAATGAATAAAAGAAACCCCAAGAGTAGGTGGTAGATCGCCATGGAAGGAAACCGGTTCGAATTTGAGGGATTTTGAGTAAAAAAGTGAGAATCTTTTGGTCAGAAAAGTTTTAAGAATCTATGAAAAAACTACCTAAACAAGAACAAAATCAACCAGGTTTAATCTACACACCACATATATTATAGTATATAATTAAATATATATTTATATATAGAAAATAAAAAGAAGAAGAAGATGCCGACGAAGAAAATTCTTACCAAAATGCAAAAGAGGTAGAAAAATTGTAAATTTATTACAAGAAAAAAAAAGATAGGATTTTATTTCTGTGGTTCGTGGTCAGATCTGTTTTTTTCTCTATCTTCAGATCTGTGGTAACTGGTTATCTTCACATTCTGATGTGTGTATATTTGTGGGTTCTTTATGGTAACTGGTTACCTAGGTTACTAAATCATACTTACTCTTCCTTTTTTTTTTCCTTCAAATGTGATGTTTCTTTTCATTTATAATATGAGTGACTCGTCACCCCTCTTATGGTAACTGGTTACACCTCTTATGGCAGTAAGTTACTAATCTCACTGTAACTGGTTACCCCTCCTGATACATGTTATTTAACCTCTAAGACTATTTTTTACATAACTGTGAAAAATCAAACAAGTAATTGGTTACTCCTCTGGATAAATATTATTTAACTTAGCTGTAGGATTTTTTTTTATATAACTTTGAAAAATCAATTAAGTAACTGGTTAACTTACCGAAGTTTTGAAAAAAAAATGTTTATAATAAATAAAAATAATAATAAACACAATTCATATTACAAAAAAAAAATTAATAAATTTTTTGCAAAACAACCATGGAAAAATTTAATATAAAAATAGTAATATAAAAAAATCAAATAAGTTAAGAAAAATAATCAAATTACAAATATACTCTTCCAAATTAATAAAACTTGATTAAGAATAAAATTATGGCATAATTAAACTTTTATACAAAAATATGGGTACAAGTGAAATTTAAAAAAAAAACCATAGATTAACTTTTCTTAAAAAAAACCATATTTTTGCACAATCTATTAAAAATCTCATGTAACATGTAATTTAGGGCTTTTTTCATCAGTATACTACTATTCTAAAATATGATAATAATGTTACTGAATTTTCTATTTTCACTATTAGTGCAAAACTGAATCAACCATGGTAGAGTCACTAATAAACATAAAAAACAATCATTGCCATAAATAAGATATCTCGTATTCAACCCAATTAACAATTAGAGTTGTAAATACGGGCCGGGCTTTTGAGCACAGCACGAAACCGGCACGAGCTCGGGAGGCACGAACACGACACGGCACGAAAAAATATGGGCTTGGGCCAGGCACGGCACGACACGGGCTTAGCACAGCACAGCACGACAAGCCCGAAGACACGACACGAAAGCACGAACAAACTAGCCCGAAAGCACGACACGATAAAAAACCCAATATTTTGACATTAATAATCATAATAAATTTTTATTTGTCAATAATTAATAAATTAAAATTATAATATATGTCTTATTTTTTTCAATGTTTATATTTTTATAATTATATTAATTTATTTTAAGATTTGTTAGTTAAATTTTTAGCATTTATTAGTACGTATTAAAATTCTAATAATTATCTTTGATATAATTTTGTGTAAAATATTGTTAAAAAATATATAAAAATATCTAAAATTATAATTTAAACAAATAAATGTATTTGGTTTGGTGGTTTGATGGTTAAAAAGGAGGTGGAGGGTTCAATTCTCCATCCTCACATTTTTTAGCAAAAAAAAAGTGGGCCTAAAAGTGGGCCCGAATATAGAAAGTGGGCCTAAAAGTGGGCCTGAATATAGAAAGTGAGCCGGCCCGAATAAGGATAGTGGGCCGGCACGAGCACGGTACGACATGGGCCGGGCCCATGGGCCGTGCTGGGCCTACTCTTTCAAAAAATAGGCCGGCACGAGCACGGCACGAATTGAATATGTCCGGCCCGAATTTACCGGAGGCACGAAAAATGTGGGCCGGGCCGGGCGGCCCACATTTACAGCTTTATTAACAATAATAATGATATCAATTTAAAAAAATTCATAAATAGTATATAATGCCCAAGCTTGTATTTGAATTTTGACGAGAAACAAACTTTCATACAAACAAGAGAGTGAACGTTGCAGACATTTTTTTTTTTATTTTTATAAACTAACATGTTTATAAACTGTATGGTTTATTACATATTTACTTATAATGTCAATTGTCATTGAAGAAGTATTGCTTTTATATTTTAATAGAAACAAACCATATAATTAGAGATTGAAAATAACATTAATATACCTCATATTTGATTTCTATTTGACAAATATTTTAATAACTATTAGGTTTTTTTCTTTAACAAACAATAATATGTTATTGTGTGCATAATATTATAAAGTGTTTAGTTTATTATTTACTTATAATGACAATTAGAATTAAACGATATAGTTTACATTGAAAAACAAGATTAATATACATCATATGTGATTTCTATTTATAATTATTTTAATAATTATTATGTTTTTTTTTCAACCAACAATAATATGTTCTTATGTGCAAAATATTATAAATTGTTTGGTTTTTTATTTGATAGATTATCATTGTTATCCCCAAATTTTGAAAATGATGATGTGGCAATAGAAATGACAAGTGGCACGGAATGATTGGGTGATCTGGCTTACATCAATGAAGAGTTTTGACTGCTTGAGAGGTGTCATGACCAACCAGGTAAGTTACATCCAACCAGGAGTGACTTTGCTGCCTAGCACTGGCATGTCCGAGCCAAGTGCATCCGAGGAGCAATCCAAGTGTCCGGTCGAACATTAGTCCGAGGAGCAGTCCGAGTGTCCGGTCGGACATTGGTCCGAGGAGCAATCCAAGTGTGGTCGGACATTAGCTCGAGGAGAAGGATCAAGAGGGTGCATGCCTTGTATCCGTGGTGAGAGACATGGGTTGGTCCGAGCGGACCATGTTGTTGAGTGTGTCCGGTCGGACGCATGTCCGAGAAGATGTGGTCGGACTGATGTCCGAGAAGATGTGGTCGGACTGATGTCCGAGGAGAGACAAAGATGAGGTCGGACACATGATCGAGGAGAGACAAAAGGGGTGGTCAGACACATGTCCGAGGAGAGACAAAGGCCTAGTCCTTATGCATATGTCCAGCAAGTGCATGACTGTCCAAATAGAGAAATGGCATGCTAGACCAGAGCACTATGGCCGATCGGAAGGTGATATTCATCAACCAGATAAGAGCAGACTACGTCAAATTCCCATAAACAGCTTCACAAAGAATCGGTCTGGGCATACGCAGGAATCTCTCATTCTTCACACAAATTGGGGATTCTGTTGCATTTTGAATATTTCTTGTAATTTAAATATAATACGAATAATAAAATATCCTGATCTGAAGGGATATCAATGTATGACCCTAAGCCTATAAATACATGGCTTATGGGATCAGAAAATGACTTTTGGCAATTTAAAGTTTTGGTCTGAGTTTTCTAGAGAGAGAAAGTGCTTTTTCTTGAGAGAGAACTCTTTTGTATTCTGGGAATTTACACTGAAGAAACTCAGTTGACTAAGGTTCATCTGATCTTGAGTGTAGATAAAATAATCAAATCTCTAAGTGGATTAGGCTATTACCAACATATTGGGGCTGAACCACTATAAAATCGTGTGTTTTATTTACTTTCTTTATTAAACCGTCTGTGTCGTTTGAATTCTCTTGAAGGTTTGTCGTTTTTGACGTTCTCACGTCGTTGGCCAAAAACACGGTCAACAATCATCATATAAAAATACTATGTATAAGTTATTTTTTTATCAAGTCACATTTAAAGACAAAGATAATATTAGTTAACTTATTATAGTTCAAAGATTTGATATGCTGAAAAATCCAGTTGATATTATGATAAGTTTAAAACTAAATAAAAGTATTTTTTAAACTATTTAGTTTATGAAATGAATAATTCAATTTATTTTTTCTTTTAACTAAGCTGAATAGGAATAAAAAAAATTATATGTACAAAAAGTTTTGTGTTCTGCACTCATATGAATCAAATTTTAAACCTAAAGATTTAGTCAATCTAACCAAGCATCCAAACAACAAAACATTCACAAAAAAAGTGAGTATACAAACAAATATGGTAAGTAAAGAATTGAGAAGTGAGAAAAAGTTTCCTTTTTAATTAATGAATAAAAAAATTCACATTTTGAATTTATAATTGATTATATAATTAATATATTATATAAATGTAAATAGTTTCAAAAATCATAACATAATAAATGGAAATAGAAAGATAAATGTACTTTATACTATAAAAATTAAAAAAAATGTTATAATAGTGGAATAATATTATTTTTTGTAGTATAAAATGGGATTTTCCCTAAATATTATATATTTTTTAATTTATTATTTCCTTAACACTTATTAATAAAAAAACCTTCATAAATAATTTTTGTAACAACTAAGCCCCCACAAAATACATAGAATTTCTAAAAGTAACTATAATTTTTATTTGAAGTAGATAATTATAATATATATGTTTATTAATGTTAGTTAATACACATAAGTTTTTTTTTAAGCCCGCATTGAACAAAAATCCTAGGTCTGTTGCTACAATCGAATTCTAGATATCTTGGAGTCAAAGAAATACGAGTGGCTGAGAACATACTTCACAGATATGCAATCTACTCCTTACTTAAATGAAAGCACGTTAGTTGTTAATCTTAGTGTTGATTCGGGGCTTGAACATAGAGCGCTCAATTTCTGTTAGAGAACAGATTTTTCATTCTATAATTAAACTTATAGAATAATGTTCATTAGAAGATCAATAGAACTAATTGATAAAGACATAATTAGAGAGGTTAACGGACATTAAGACCTAGTTCTAGTTATGAACAACTAGCAGAGGATCAAAACTCATGCAATGACTAAATCAATGGACGAATTTATAGTTATAGCTTCTAATAATATAAGACTGTAGTTCTGAGAGTTCAACTATGAATTTCTAGTGTAATAATTCATAGTCAATAAATTAATTAATGGAACTAAGAGTTAGTAAAATTAATAAAATTATTAGAGCTTAGAGCTACGGGTCCATACTGTCCCTGTACTAGCTCGATGACAAAGAGGTAGGATTTTTTCATTAAATGGAAATAATTAAAAATAATAAGTATTATTTTTAATCTCACGAATGGCTTCATCCGAGACGCTCAGTACTCAAAGTGGTTGTCGAACCCAGTCCTGGTGCCCAAGCTGAATGGGACATGGAGGATGTGTATAGACTTCTCCGAGGCCTGACCAAATGATTGATTTCCTTTGTCGAAGATTGATCAGATGGTCGACGCACCTCTGGGTATGAGCTCTTGACCTTCATCGACGCATGCTTCGGGTACAATCAAATATTCATGCTTGTCGCAGGTCAGGAACACATCAGATTTCAAACAGACAAAGGTGTTTATTGCTACAATGTGATGCCCTTTGGTCTCAAGAACACTGGTGCCATATATCAGAGATTAGAAAACTGGATGCTCGAAAACCAGCTTGGTCCACGTGAAAGATTTGGTAGAAGTGTTCTCAGTCCTCCGTAGGTTTAGGATGAAGTTAAATCCCCATAAATGCACTTTTGGAGTGACCTCTGGGAAGTTCTTGGGATTCATTGTCAGCGCCCGAGGAATAGAGGCTAATCTACAGAAGATAAAGGCCCTGATTGAGATGCCATCCCCTAGGAAGCACAAGGATGTGTAGAGCCTGACTAGTCGGATCGCAGCTTTGAGGCACTTTTTCTCGAAGGCAACTGACAAGTGCATTCCCATCTTCAACACCATCTGAGGAGGTCAGAGATTTAAATGGACAGATAAGTGCAAAAAACATTCCAGCAGCTGAAGGCCCACATGGATGGAGAACCCATCCTCCTCTACATGGCTATCTTCGAGAATGCCAGAAGTGTTGCATTGGTCTGAGAGGAAAGGCCGTGTTCACATCACGTTTACTACGTGAGTAAACGACTCCTCGAAGTACAGTCTAGGTATCTGCTCAAGGAAAAGCTGGCATTTTTCCTGATGATAGCTTCTCTTAAGCTACGACTTTACTTTCAGGCACATCCAATTAGAGTCATCACTTATTAGCCCTTAAGGCAAGTCCTCCAGAAGCCGGAGTCCTTCGGGAGACTCCTAAAGTGGGTGGTTGATCTGAGTCAGTTTGACATTACTTACCACCTGAGGACTGCGATAAAGGGACAAGCACTAGATAATTTTATTGGTGAGTGCACAAGAACACATGAGCGACCCAAGGAGGCCCAAGTGATCGAGCCCACATGGAAACTATTTGTAGATGGGTCTTCCAACGAGAATGGAGCCAGAGCAGGCCTTATCATGGTATCCCCTGAAGGGCACATGGTTCATAATGCTTTGAGATTTGAGTTTGACGCCTTAAACAATGAAGCTGAGTATGAATCACTCATTGCCGGACTCTGAGTAGCCCTAGAACTCAAAGCTGAAGGCCTCAAAATTTTCAGTGATTCTCAGCTCATAGTGAACCAGGTCCTCGGAGAGTTTCAAGCTCGAGTGACAAAGATGGTTGCTTATTTGGCCAAGACCCGAGAAATTCTGTACAACTTCAAAAAGTTCACTACCCAACAAGTGCCAAGGGAACATAATTCCAATACTGATGCCCTGGCTAAGCTTGCTACCACTAAGAATGCCGAATTGATCAATGTGGTCTTGATAGACTACTTGGCCTCTCCGAGCATCTCAGCTCTTGAGGAGGTAGAAGTGGTCTAGCCCTAGGATGGTTGGATGGAACCAATATAAAAGTATCTTGTCTCTGGAGAGTTGCTGCAGGATAAGAAAGCAGCCTGCTTTACCAAGCACCTCAGCACGTAATCATGGACAATAGGTTGTACAAGCGGGGATGTTCATTACCACTACTCCAGTGTGTGTCCAAGAAGGAAACCAACCTCCTCCTCCAAGAAGTGCATTAGGGCTTCTGCGGGGACCACGTTGGGGGGCAAAGCCTCACCAAGAAAAATTTGTGACAAGGTTATTTCTGGCCTACAATGAATGGTGTTACAATGGACTATGCAAGAAATGCGATAAGTGCAAACACTACGCCAACAACCCCTGAGCTCCTCCAAATGAGCTTACACAGATGACAAGTCCTTGGCCCTTCGCACTCTGGGGCATTGACCTAATCGGATCCTTGCCCACGAGAAATGGAGGAGTAAAGTACGCTATTGTGGCAGTCGACTACTTCAGGAAGTGGGTCGAGGCCGTACCTCTCTCTACAATCACCTCTAAGAAGGCGCTAGACTTTGTCATCAAGAACATCGTTTGTTGTTACGGTCTCCGACAATGACCTGTAGTTTGACAACGAGTTATTCACGGAATTTTGTCAAAGGCATGGATTTATGAAGAGTTTCTCCTCCATAGCCCATCCAAATGCCACTTTGATGAAAAGGCTGGAACAGGCGAAAAGTGTTGGGAATACTTATACATGATCTTATTTATTTTCATGTAAATCATATACTAAACAAATTAATATAAGAAAACCTAGAGCATATTTCTATAATTGAATTTAAACAAAGATAATGGTAAGAACACTTACATTATATGCAACATAATGAATAAGTCTTTCTTTCAGTTTCTCTAACCCTTGTATCCTTTCTGTCGCAGGGTATCACTAAGAAATTGAACCGATCTTCAAATTTCTTCATAGTCTTTCACAATATCCTTAGAATCACCTAGACTTGTTAAGGAGTTAGTTAGTTAGATAATACTTAAGGCTGTTAATCTGTTTCTTTGCTGTTATTGAATAGCTTTCTCTATTCTGTTAAACTCTAACTAACTCATTGTATATAAGGTGCTGGTTCCTCTTTAATCAGTAGAAATCAATATACAGATTTTCTTCATTTGATATTCTTCAATTTATCTGCAACCTAATATGGTACCAGAGACATTTCTTTGAACCCTACTATTCTTCTCGATACTTCTTCTCCTTCCTTTCTTGATGGCTCAAGCTTCGGGTACCTCCAACAATGGTGGTTCTTCTTCCCAAATAGCTTCCGCTACCATTACTCTTCCAAGAACTGGTCTCATCCAATTTTCTCACACACTTTCCATTCGATTAGATGAGCACAACTATCTTCCCTGGAAACACCAAGTTTTTCATGCAATTCGTGGAAATCGTTTGCAAAAATTCCTCGATGATTCCAATATACCAGCAAAGTTTCTTATTGAAGCAGATCGTACTGCAAATTGTGTGAACCCAGAGCTTCAAGATTGGGAGCAACAACACAGCTTACTCATTTCTTGGCTTCTTTCTTCCATGTCTGAGAAAATGACAAATCGAATGATCGGACGGGACTCTACAGCTCAGATTTGGTCTACTCTTTCCGATTACTACACATCCCAAAATCATGCAAAGATAAGCCAATTTCGCACTCTTCTTCGCAATAAAAAAATGATTGGTTCTTTGAGTGAATATCTACTCAAAATAAAAACTATCATTGATACTCTTGCTTCCATAGGTCATGTCACATCTGAACAAGATCAAATTGAAGCTATTTTCAATGGCTTACCCAAGGAATATGAAGTCTTTATCACTTCTGTCAATACTCGCATAGATCCATATACTATGGCTGATATTGAGGCTCTATTGATGGCTCAAGAGGTTTGGATAGAAAAAGGGGCCAAAGAATTGGACATTGTTGCTACTGAAGCTAATCTGGCTTCTTAAACCCGTCCCACTCAATCTCGAGGTGCCTATTCCACTGGTAGTTCTCGTGGCGGCTACTCCAGAGGCCACTTCCAACCTCCAACCTACTATGCTCAACCCTTTGTTCCATCTCACTCATTCAATAATGGTGGCCAACCCTCTTATTCTGCTCATGGTGCTTCATCGGCTCCATTTGGCACCTCTCGAAGCTATCAAAGTGCAGGGCGTGGTTCATACACACCTTGGGGTCCAAAACAACAATGTCAACTCTGCCACAAACAAGGGTACTCTGTCAAGCAATGCTTCTATAGGTTTGACAAGTCTTTCTCTGGACCTGAATCCTTTCAGTCGTTTCCTCCCAACTCCTCCAGTGGTGATATGCAAGCAATGCTGGCTACCCTTGAAACCGTGGTGGACAATAGTTGGTACCCAGATTCTGGTGCTACACACCATCTGACTCCGGACTCTGCTAATCTCATGCACACTTCAGAATACTTTGGTGAAGAGCAGATTCATATGAGTAATGGTACAGGTTTGGACATTAAAAATGTTGGGCATTCCTCATTTCACTCTCATTTTCATTCCAAACCCCTTTACTTACGCAATCTTCTTCATGTTCCTGATATTACCAAAAATCTTCTTAGTGTTGGTCAATTTGCTGAAGATAATCATGTATTCTTTTAGTTTCATTCTGATTTTTGTTGTGTGAAGGAACCAATTATAAGGAAGACCTTGCTGGTTGGAAGGCGCCACAAGGATCTCTCCCATTTTGACTCTACTCAGCTCTCTCTCTTTTCAAAATTTTCACAGCCCGAGTCTTCAGTTGATTACACGCCTAAGTCCCACAGCCATACACTTTCTGATGTTACTTGTCTAAGCAGTACCTCGTCTGCTTTTTCTGATTTGTTTAGTCTATGGCATAATCTCCTAGGGCATCCTTCTACCAAAATTGTAAAGTCTGTACTCAACTCATGTAATATTCCTTTTAGTAATAAAAAGACTTCAGATTTGTGTAATGCTTGTTGTCTTGGAAAACACCACAAACTTCCCTTTCCCATTTCTACTACTGTGTACACTACTCCATTACAACTATTGCATTCAGATCTATGGGGTCTTGCCCCAGTTGTATCCTCTAATGGTTATCGGTACTACATTAGCTTTGTTGATGCCTTCTCTAGGCACACTTGGATTTACTTACTAAGAACCAAAGATGAGGCTTTCCTAACTTTTCTTAAGTTTAAAGCACAAGTAGAATTACAACTTGGTTTCCAAATCAAAGCACTACAATCAGATTGGGGGGGTGAGTACCGATCATTTACTAATTTTTTAGACACACATGGCATTCTCCATAGAGTTTCTTGTCCTCACACACATGAACAAAATGGCATTGTCGAGCGAAAACATAGATACATAGTTGAGAGTGGTCTAACCTTGTTAGCTCAGTCTTCTTTGCCATTAACATTTTGGGATGAAGCATTTAGAACTGCATTATTTTTTATTAATAGAATGCCAACTTTTGTCCTCGCTAATGTGTCTCCCATTGAAGTCTTATTTCAGGTCAAACCAGATTACACCATGCTGAAAGTGCTCAGCTGTTTATGCTTCCCAAATTTGAGGCCTTACAATAGAAACAAACTAACCTATAGGTCCACTCCCTGCACTTTTCTTGGGTATAGTTTATCTCACAAAGGTTTCAAGTGCCTCTCTAAGGAGGGTCATTTATATCTCTCCCGAGATGTTCTCTTTCAAGAACATCAGTTTCCATATGCCTCTACACCATCTACTTCATCCTCATCCACTCAAGTCCCACATCCAAAATTGTCATTAGCAAAACCACCTACTGTTCAGAATTTTCCACTCATATACAGTCTTCTTCTTCTCTTGTCTTGTCAACAAATACCTCTCCTACTCCCTCTGTCCATGTGTCTATTCCTTCTCCTACTGTGTCTATTCCTTCTTGGTCACTGTCCATATCCCCTATTACAAATGTTACCCCTTCTCCCACACCTAATCCTACTTCTCTTCCTCCTATTGATGTTGCCCAACATCATAATGTTTCCAATACTATTACTGCCACTACTGTTTCTGTCCAAACTAACCCAGTTGTTGCAGGAACAAATACTCATCAAATGGTCACTAGAGCTAAAGCTGGGATTCACAAACCTAAAGTCTATATCGCTTCCTTTGAATCAAAGAGTGTTAAGGATGCCTTACAAACTACTCATTGGAAAGATGCAATGACAGCTGAGTTCAAAGCTTTACAAGAAAATTCCACTTGGTCCTTGGTTGATCTCCCAACTGTCCGATTACCCATTGGTTGCAAATGGGTTTTTAAAGTCAAAGAGAATCCTGATGGGTCCATTCATAAGTATAAAGCACGACTTGTGGCTAAAGGGTTTCACCAACAACATGGTTTTGATTATAATGAGACGTTTAGTCCTATGGTGAAGCCGATTACAATTCGCATTCTCTTGACAGTTGCTATCTCAAAAGGTTGGTGCATTCGTCAATTAGATGTTAACAACGCATTCCTCAATGGTGACTTGAAAGAGGAAGTGTACATGGTCCAACCTCCCGTGTTTGAAGATAGCTTACATCCTACAAAAGTTTGTCGCCTTCACAAAGCCCTCTATGGTCTCAAACATGCGCCAAGGGCTTGGTTTGACAAGCTGTTTACTGTGTTGTTCAGCTACGGGTTTGTCTCTACTAAAGTTGATTCTTCATTATTTGTGTGTGTAACTTCAGCTTATTGCATCTATGCTCTTGTCTATGTGGATGATATTTTGATCATAGGCAACTCTACCCCAGTTATAACTCAGCTGGTTTCTGATCTTCACTCATCTTTTGCTCTCAAGGATTTGGGCGAAGCTTCTTTTTTTCTTGAGATTCATGTCACTCATACCACTGCTGGAATTCATTTGTCCCAGAAAAAATATATTTTGGACCTTATTTGTTGTGCTCGGATGCAAAATGCCAAGCCTATTGGGACTCCTATGAATGCTGGTTTGAAACTCTCCAATTATGGCAGTGATCCTGTCCACGATGCCACCCTATATCGATCTATTGTTGGAGCTCTACAATATGCCACTGTCACTAGACCCGAGATTGCATACTCTGTCAACAAGGTAGCCCAATTTATGCATAATCATCTTGCTTCTCACTGGGTTGCTATTAAGAGGATTCTTCGTTACCTTGCTAGCACTTTAGATCATGGCATTCATCTTCGTCCATCAGCTGTTTTACATCTTGAAGCTTTCAGTGACGCTGACTGGGCTTTGGATCCTGATGATCGCATGTCCACAACAGGTTTCTGTATATACTTTGGTGGTAATCTCATTGCTTGGCAGTCCAAAAAGCATAACACAATTTCGCATTCTTCCACTAAGGCTAAGTTTCGAAGTTTAGCAAGTGTTGTCACTGAGATCTCATGGATTCAGTCCTTGCTTAAGGAACTTCGTCTACCTCTTGGTGTACCTCCAATAGTGTGGTGTGACAACCTCAGCTCTGTAATGCTTGCTGTAAATCCTGTCCTTCATGCACGCACAAAATATATTGAGATTGATCTCTATTTTGTTCGTGACAAAGTGTTGCAACATCAGCTTTGTGTCAAGCATGTCCCAGCTCTCGATCAAATTGCTGACTGTCTTACCAAGCCTGTTTCCAGCACTAGATTTTCTGATCTCAAGGACAAACTCAGTGTTGTGTCATTATCCACACTGAGTTTGAGGGGGGATGTTAAGGAGTTAGTTAGTTAGTTAGATAATACTTAAGGCTGTTAATCTATTTCTTTGTTGTTATTGAATAGCTTTCTCTATTCTGTTAAACTCTAACTAGCTCATTGTATATAAGGTGTTGGTTCCTCTTTAATCAGTAGAAATCAATATACATATTTTCTTCATTTGATATTCTTCAATTTCTCTACAACCTAATAAGACTAGAGTGGGCAATTCTCAACACATGAGATAGATATAGAGAGAAGAAGAAAAGAGAATATAAAGACTTAGAAAATGACTTTTTGTGTAGAGAGACTCTAAAACCCTAAAGCATCAAAACTAAATCTTCTGATCATTTGTTTTCAACTCTCACTTAGCATTCATTTTAAAGAGTTAATTATTTCACCTATTTAATTAAAAAAAATCAATAAAATAATAGGCAATTACAGCCCTTAGGTCGAAATTCTCATGGGCTATAGGCCCGTGAAATTTCCCATTTAATTATAAGCTCATTAGACTTAAATTCAAGGCCTGCTTTATTTTCTATTGATTAATTAATTAAATAATTATTTATATCCTTTATCAAATTAATTATTTATAGTTTGAACCTTGATTTAAACATATTTATTAATTTAGATACCAATTTATCTTAATTAATAAATTTGCTTTAAAATCTCTTTTCTTCTCTAAATTACATAACTCTATGACAATTTTCCAAAATTGATCTGATCAACTTTGATAATTCTAATTGATGATTAAATCAATCAATTGAGATTATCTAGATGATTTTATCCAAGGTACCATGGGGACCATAGGCCTATGAAATCAAGCTCCAATAAGTTGTCATAAATTTAACAAATAAATTTACTAACTTATTAATTCCTCGTGACTACACTAAAGACTCAGAAGTGCACTCTTGAATTCATAGAACGCTCTATAAGCAATATATACATGTTATTAGTTATAAATTGTTACAATCATAATTATCACTCAATCCTTTATAGACAATCTACAATGAGATGGGACTAAAACACTGTTTCACCCCTCATTGTATATTATCCTTAAAACACTTAGTTCTTTGTAAATGATATTTCAGTAAATGAATATTAATTACTGAAATGAGATCTCTATCATTTAGCACCTCGAACCAAACTAAAAGGAAACCATCGTTTTACTTCTTCATCAAAAGTATGATTAACACTCCCACTTAATTATACTACCGAATTCCCAAGATGTAAGTTTGGGCTAGTCTGTACGGTAGGCTGGTAACAAACAAGTAAAAAAACTCAAATAATACAATCAGTTAGAATACTAACCACTTAGAATTGAGATTGAATTGGCCTATGGTCAACTATATGATATAACTAGAATAGATAATAATGGTATGTCTTCTTATCTTATCTACCGCCAATATTGGTCCTGTCTGGTGTAACAAATACATCTGATCTTATCTACTTTGCTAATGTTCTGGAAAGAACATAACACTACAATGTGTAAGTAGATCATATCGTAGATTGGCAAGTCAGTGTAAATCCTGTGCACTGACTAATCTTAGGACTCACTTATTTTTTAACATATAATCATATTTATATTCCACTGTGATTACGTCACTATAAATATGATTAGCTATATGCTCGGGATTAGAAAAAGCTCATATTAAAAAATAAACATGAAAATAAAAAATGTGAGCAAAGTGATTGACCAAGTCAAAAATGATTTCTATTCTTTAATTGATAATAAAATGAGATTACAAAGAAATTCATATTTAATTAGGGCATAAAACCCGAACAAACTCCCACTTGCACTAATTGAAACTAATGTCTTAATTGTACTAATCTCATTTCCTTGATATGCATATCAAATGTAGTTTCTGGCAATGTCTTTGTAAACGAATCTGTAAGATTGTCTTCAGATGCAATCTTCATAACCTTCACATCTCCCTTGGCCATATATTCTTGAATTATGTGATACTTCCTTTCTATATGTTTACTCCTCTTGTGACTTTGAGGTTATTTCAAGTTGGCTATCGCTCCTGTGTTGTCATAAAACAACACAAGTAGTTTATCTATATCTGGAATAATACCAAGATCTGAATAGAATTTTTTTAGCCAAACTATTTCCTTAGCTGCTTCAGACGCAACTATGTACTCAATCTCCATGGTGGAATCGGAGATCGCAGATTGCTTTACGCTTCTCCATATCACAGCTCCACCCTCAAGAGTAAACTTCATATCATCGACATAAGTCTGAAAATATGAATCTGTGTAGCCTACAGGGTTCTGAACACCACCCTTGTAGACTAAAATATAATCCCTAGTCCGCCTTAAATACTTCAAAATATGCTTAACTGCAATCCAATCTTCCGGTTATGGGTTTGACTGATACCTACTCACTACTCCTACTGCATAGCAGATATCTAGTCTAGTACACAACATAGCATACATTAGATTTCCAACTGCAGATGTGGAAGGAACTTTTATCATTGCATCTTCCTCTTTAGAAGTCTAGGGAGACTGCTTCTTTGAAAGATGAATTCCATGGTGGGACAGTAGACGTCCTTTCTTGGAATTTTTTATTGAGAAACGTTCAAGCACTTTATCAATGTAAGATGCTGGAGATATAGCTAAGAGTTTGTTCATTCTATCCCTAATGATCTGGATACCTATAACATAACTTGCTTCACCCAAATCCATCATCTGGAATCGAGTGCTCAGCCAATTTTTTACATTTGATAATTTCTATACATTTTTTCCAATGAGTAGATATCATCTACATAAAGAACCAAGAATACCACTATTTGATTTTCCTTCAGTTGGTAAACACAAGGCTCATCAATATTTTGTTCAAAGCCATAGGTTTTGATTATTTCATCAAACCTATTGCTCCGGGAACGGGAAGCTTTCTTAAGTCCATAAATTGACCTATTCAATTTGCAAACTTTTCCTTCTTGTCTAGCTACTTTAAATCCTTCTGGTTGATCCATATAAATGACTTCATCAAGCTTCCCATTAAGAAAAGTTGTTTTGAAGTCCATTTTCCATATCTCATAGTAAAAAGCGGCTACTATGGATATGAGGATGCAAATGGACTAAAGCATGGCTACTGGACTAAAAGTTTCCCCATCGTCCACACCTTCTCTTTGGGTATAACCCTTTTCCACTAATCGAGCTTTATAAGTTTTGATCTTTCCATCAACACCTCATTTCTTCTTATAGATCCACTTGCACCCAATGGCCCTAAAGTCATTCAGGGCTTCCACAAGATCCCAGACGAAATTTGAGTACTTGGACTCCATTTCCTGTTTCATGGCTACGAGCCATAGTTCTCTCTTAGTGATTTCCATTGCCTGTTTGAAAGACAACGGGTCATCGTCACCAGTGTCACCAACAACCATAATGGTTTCACCATCCAAACCATAGCGAACTGGGGTCCTAGAAACCCTCCCACTACGACGAGGCTCCATGAATGTTTGCTCAGGAACAGTGGTACTTTCTTCATATAAATTGACTTGCGTCGGTTGGACATGAAGAGTGGGAATTTCATTATCAACTTGTGTTGATGACGATGGAACATTGGTTGGAGTCAATTCTTCAACCATCTCCTCTAAAACTACTTTGCTGCGCGGTTTGAAATTTTGGACATAGTCGTTTTCCAGAAAAGTAGCATTCGTAGAAGTAAACACTTTCATTTCTGAATGACTATAGAAAAGTCCACCCTAAATGCCTTTAGGATAGCCAACAAACATGCAAACTTTGGTTCACAGTTCTAGCTTTCCTTCCTTTTTACTTAGGACGTGGGCGAGACATCCCTAGATTCTATAATGAAGTAAACTAGGTTCACGACCATTCCAGAGCTCTAAAGGTGTTTTGGGGATTGATTTGGACGGTACGACATTTAGAATGTTGTTCGCAGTTTCAATTGTATGTCCCCAAAATGAAGTTGGCAGAGTTGAGTAACTAAGCATGCATCTAACAATTTCCAATAAAGGTTTGTTTTGGCATTCTGCTACACCATTTTGTTGCGGAGTACCCCGGGCAATAAGTTGTGATAAAATCCCAAGTTCAGTTAAATGATCTCTGAACTGCATATCCAAATATTCTCCACCCCTATAAGATCGCAAGATCTTTAACGTTTTACCTAATGGGTTCTGAGCCATAGCTAGAAATTCCTTAAACTTTGAAAAATTTCTGATTTCCTATGCATTAGGTAAAGACATGAGTATCTAGAGTAATCGTCAATGAAATTGATGAAATACTCAAAACCACCCATGGCTTGTACATTCAAAGGTCCACAAACATCTAAATGAACAAGTCCAAATGGTTCTTTGGCCCTATCACCCTTTGCAGGGAATGGACGCTTGGTCAGTTTGCCTTCTACACAAGATTCATATATAGGTAATTCACCTAAGTTGAGATCCCTCAAAGGCCCATCCTTTGTAAGTCTTTGAATTCTATCATAGCTAATGTGACCTAGTCTCAAGTTCCATAAATACGTCATGTTATCGTTATCGGTCTTTTGATGTTTATTAGTCCCAGGTTTAGCTACTTTGAATAAATCATTATTAAGCACGAGGGGTTCGTTAGGTCACAAAATATAAAGGCCGTTTTCCAAACATACAATACACAATTATGATCCATTGAAAGAAATAGATATATTAGAACTTGTGAAAGTCATATCAAATCGTTCTAATTGCAACATGGAAACTGAAATTAAATTTCTACTAAAATTCAGAATAAAAAATACATTTTTCAAAATTAACTATTTATTTCTGAACTTCAGGTGAGTTCTTCCTCTAACTTGGACCGCAACGAAAGCTCCGTTCCCAACTCTAAGCTTTAAGCCGCCTTCGTCCACTTCTTCTCATGATTCAGGAAGCTATAAAGAGTTACAAACATAGTAAGTAGATCCAAAATTAATAATCCAAACTGATTTATCATTATCTAAAACACATTTGTCAAAGATAAATGAACTATAATCATTACCTTTGTTTTTTGCTGCTAGAAACTTTGGGCAATCCTGTTTCTAATGCCCCTTCTCATTGCAGTGAAAGCACTTACATTTACCTTTCTTGTTTTTCTTTTTCTTTCCTTTAGGCATCTGTGCACTTGGTTGTGCACTAGTCTTTGAAACATTTGCAGGCTTGGGGTTGGTGTTTTGTCCACCTTTCTTATTGTTTCCAGCTTTCGAAGATGAAGCTAGGTTAGCTTCAGCCTTAGCTGGATCAGCAGCAGCAGAGTAGTCTTATTTTCTCCTCCCTTACTTGGTCCACCCATGATTGACTTGAAAGTCTGAAACTCATTCATGAGCTGCGTCAGACCATAGTTGAGTTTCTTCGTCACATAGTTGGTGGTGAACGCCAATAAAGTTGGAGAGAGACTGTTGAGGATTAAGCTGACTTGAGTCTCCTCATATATTATTGCTCCATGAAGTTCAGCTTCCTCAAAGTAGTTGGTCATCTTGATCAGTTGATCACGAACATGCTGAGACAGTGCCATCCGAGCATTGGCATATTTCTTGGTGGCCTCAAAATGAGTCTGCATATACTTTGCCCCGAACATGTCTTAGAGCTAATCTGTGATTTAGTAGACCGTCTTGACATTCTCCATCTTTATCTTGAGAGTGTTGACCATACTAGTCAACATGTAGTACAGTGCCTTGTTATTAGCCACCTGCCAACGCTCATATTTGCCTCTTACAAACTTGGTAGCTCTTTCAGATGGAACTTCTAGGGATTCTTCAGTCATTACGAACTTGGAGTTGTCACCAATCAAAACTATGTTGATGTTCTACTTCCACTTAAGGAAGTTTTCTCCAGTGAGTTTCTCCATGGAAAGTTGAGAAAGGATGGGAGTAGACACAACCATAATAATACTACGTATTATCAATAAAATAGAAATCAATCACATTTGCTCAATAAAACTTCTATTCACTCAAATTTCAAGAAATAGAACAACATATACCATAAATATGTAAGATATGGAAAAAAATACCAAAATAATCATATTTCTATTTCTTTAGGTTTTTAACTATTCTATGATATCGTTGTCTCGGTTGGCGAAAGTAAAAAAAATATCATTAGTTAAATAGAGTTGTAAACTCATTTAATAATGGACACCATTATTAACAACCTAATATTTGATCAAAATAAGAAAACAAATTTTTTTATTTTATGAGTTAGACCCACGACTTCGACAATCATAGATTTAGTCCTAGCAGTCACTATAAGGATGAGTCTATTAGAATTTAACCTATAATTATCTATCTTTCGTAATCTAACCTTGTCAAAATAACTAATGAACACCTTCCGTAGGGGGACGAATCGAAGTGTCTTGAGGCCCCATTATGCTATTGACCTTGTTAAACTAACGGTGGAGATCAAATATAATTATTAAAATACGCTCATTTTTAATTAAAAATAATATTTTTATTATTAATTTTCGAAAATTAATGACTATGGTTCTCCAAAAAAATTGTAAAATTAAATTTTTAAAACCAAAGTCCTATAATTTTCTATTAATTCTAAAGTGTCACATTGAAACAAATTCAATTAAATTAGAATTAATTTGTTGTTAATCAATATTTAGGTTGAACTATTGTAATGAACCTATACAATTAAGTCCAACTCAGGCAAATGGGCCTTAACAATTGTGCGTGTATGGAGGAGGGCTGGGTCCAGTATGTTGTTCCCACTACTAGGGCCACCAAACTTCCATACAAGGTCCAAAAAACATAAATTTAAACCTTCATTTTATTAATTGTTATTAATTGATTAGACCCACAATAGTCATGCAAAACAAATGGGTCTTCACAAGTGGAATAACCCACAAGAGAGGAATTTAAGCTTCACATTTTCTAATGGGCCCAAATAAAACCTATCATTTTATGAATGTTTTATTTAGCAAAATAACATATATTATGCAAACATATGGGCCACTATGTGCATCTAAGTCCAATTGCAAAAGTACCTCATATAGTGTAAACAGACATGTTATAATTGAATGATCCTAATCATGTTCCTATATGAACAAGCCTATGAATTTATGCGAAAATGCAACAATTTATTTTATTTGCAAAAATACCACAATAAATTTTCTAGAATTTATACAAAATTCGAATTAATTAAATTTTTGCAAAAAATAAATAAGTCAATTTAAATGAAATTTATCAACAATTAACAAAAGTTAATTTAAATTTCATTTATCATCAATTGACTTAGTTTAGGTCAAGTTTAAAAATATTAATTTAATTGAAATAGGAATTATCAACAATTAACCTAAGGTTAATTTAAATCTCATTTATTAAAAAAATTATCAATTGGTTTGCAAAACGTGATATTTTTCAAAATTTAACCAATTTTAAATTTTAAAACAAGTATCTTTAACTGTTTTAAAAAAAAAAAAACATCTTGTGTTGTTACAACTATGAGCAAATATCTTAACCATTTATTAAAAAATAAAAAATATTTATAGTTGTAACAAGCTTAAAATGTAACGTCCCAAATTACCTAATAAGGCTTAAGACCTTGATTAAGGGACCAGGATGGAAAATTATGGAAATGATGTGATTATGTGATATATATGTGTATCATTTTATGATTATGTGAGTTATATTATAATATGACTTGATATGCATGTTTAGGTGTATTAAATATTCATGTGGGCCATTTTCTTATTAAAATTGCAATTTTCGTAATTTGGCCCGTTATGGGTATATTTGGCATATATGTGATATATGTGTGGGACAGCATCATTATGTGGATATATTTGGATTACTCGGCACGAGACAATCCTAGGGAGCAAGCTAGTGGGAAAGTCACAACGAGACCCATGCTTGACTCGGTGTGAGTCAAGGGGTATATTGGGTATTTAGTACATTACTAAGTTATTGGGTAATGAGAATAAATATTTGAGGGTATATTTGGAGTTAGTGAGATCAGGAGGAAATTCTGGGGATTTTGATTATTTTGCCCCAAGGACGTTTTTGGGTACCCCGATCTTTGGGATTTTCTTAAGGTTACTTAAGCTTGAAGTAACCTGACATAATAAATAAAAGAACATTCAGTCTCGTTCTCTCTCTCTCTCGTTCTCTCATTTGGCATTTGTGATCATTTTTTAAGGAAATTCGAGTTTTAGGACTAGGGTTCTAGCAAGGTTAGAGTCATAACGATTCTAGGAAAGATTAGAATTTTGATAGCCGGAGGATTTAGCGGAAAAACAACATAATCAAAGGTAATTCAAACTTTGAATTTCTGAGTTTTGGGTTTCCTTGAGTTTTGATTTGAATTAGTGATTTGGTGGAGGTTTTTGAGTAAGATAAACTTGGGTTTTTATGGTGTTTATGTGCAGATAATGTTTGGGGGATTTAATTATGAGTTTAGGATTCTGTTGGGTTGGATTTTGGGTGAAATTGGCTGAGGAAAACACGGGAAATTCTGGCTTCGCGTGGTTGCGCCGCAGCCCTATTCTTGGGCACCGCGACCCGTGTGAACCCAGGGCCCAGGAGGGGTTCTGGTTAGGAGGCGCATCACAACTCTTTAGGGCAAGTCGTGGCCCGTGTCTTCGTTTTAAGACAGGGGGCTCTCTGTCAGGGAGGCGCGTTGCGGCCCGCCTGGGCAACTTTGGCCACTTTAGGTTTTTAATGACGCGAATTCAAACCTAAGGGCTCGGGATCTATCCTACTATGCAGTGCAAGTCGTGGGCAAGTCGTGGCCTGTGTCTTCGTTTTAAGACAGGGGGCTCTCTGTCAGGGAGGCGCGTCGCGGCCCGCCTGGGCAACTTTGGCCACTTTAGGTTTTTAATGATGCGAATTCAAACCTAAGGGCTCGGGATCTATCCTACTATGCAGTTTAGTAGAATTCGAGATCCTGGAGGCTAGGACCCAGTCTGGAAGCCTTTATTAACTCGTTATTGATGGGATTCTATATTATGGTTGTGACTAGGTTATCGCTAGGGGCTCGGAAATAGGATCGTGCTCGAGGGTCGTTCATTGGTAACCTATGCTTGGACCAAAGGTAAGAAAACTGCACCTAATATGTGATACATGTGATTATGGCTTGACCCGAATTATTGAACAGAAATATGAATAGGGCATGAACTCCTGAGAATGTGCATGATTATGATTATGCGATTGTTGAGTAAACATGTTGAATGCTTTGTATTTGGATATCTGATATATGATATATGTCTGCCTGCATTATCTTATTGAGAAAGGCTTGACTTATGAGTCAAGGACGACAATAACGCACTGAACGCTGGTCATTTTTGTTATGCTAACCAGGAGCGCATCATACGCTTGTTCGACCCAATGGTCGTGGAAAACTCAGCGCCAGGTACACTGGACCAGCTCCAAGGCTGGTTATACAGAGGATAAGGCAATGGGCCCCATGGTGACTTATTAGTCTCATATCCTAGGGCTGGGCCCCAGTATTGACTTATTAGTCAAGGACGACCTTAGCACGTTGAGTGCTGGTCGTAAAGCATTGACTTATTAGTCAAGGACGACCTTAGCACGTTGAGTGCAGGTTGTAAAGTATTGACTTATTAGTCAAGGATGGCCTTAGCACGTTGAGTGCTGGTTGTAAATCATTGACTTATTAGTCAAGGATGGCCCTACCACGTTGAGTGCTGGTTGTAAAGCATTGACTTACGAGTCAAGGACGACCTTAACACGCTGAGTGCTGGTCGAAAAGCATTGACTTATCGATCAAGGATGACAATAACGCATTGAGCGCTGGTTGATATGGTTATGCCTAACCAGAAGAGCATCATATGCTTGACTGACCTATTGGTCGTGAGAAAACTAGAGCGCTAGATACGCTGGGCCAGCTCCAAGGCTGGTCATACAGAGGATAGGGCAAAGGGCCCCAGGGTGACTCATTAGTCTCATATCCTAGGATGTTCAACCCCAGTATGATTTATTAATCATGTGTTTGGGCACCGAGCCCTAGTATGATTCCATAATCATGTAATTTGGGCATTAGACCCTAATATGATTCATTGACTGTTTATCTTGGGCTATTGGCTCATATGACACTGTAGTCATTTATATGGATGGTATGCATGCATATGTAGAGTTATTACTGCTAGGCATGCTTATTATGATTTGTAATAGGTATTAATTGCTTATGAGCATGTTTAAGTTTTCTTGCTGAGCCTTGGCTCATGAGTGCTATATGGTGCAGGTAAAGGGAAAATAAAGCTAGACCATCCTTGAGTTGGAGAACTTAGGTGACGATGTGTACATATGCGGTTGCTCGACCACCACGGCCGAGGGGTTTAAAGAGGAAGTAGGGTGAAACCCTATTTTGCCGCTTAGGTCGGCAGGTTGTAACTTTTTCATTATATCTAACCGTTTAAATGTATTTTGGGATCCCATGTATGAAGCAAACGTTTTAATGAAACGATGGTACCTTTGACCAAAAATCTTAACCCTAAACCGTTAATCACGTTTAGTTACACGGTTATGGCCAAATAACTTGTTTAACGAGTTTAACACTATTTAAAATACGCAGTGTAAAGGTCCCTGAGTAGTAGGGCGTTACATCAAATATCTTAAAACAGTTAAACAAATTCAAATATCCATAAAAATATCTAGTCAACAAATTTTCAAATTTCAAATAATTTAAATATTAAAATCCATATAATAATCATATATTAATATTTTCAAATAAAATATATAAAAATAACAAGTATTTAAAAAATATCTTTAATATCTGATAACTTAATTCTAAAATTTTAGTATATTAAAAGATTTAAAATTAATTAGTTAACCTATGTTTAAATTTGAATTTGAATCTTTATAGAAAATATCTAATTTTTAAATATCAAACAACAAAAATATATTTCCTAATTTTTTTTTTAAATAATAAAATAAATCTGATATTTTTGTGTTTGTTACAAAAAAATCAATTTCATATTTTATTATCTTTAATTTTATAATTTTTTTTTTAAATTTGGATGAATAATAACCACTGTGGTCACGTGTGTTGGGGAGACGCGCTCGCGTGCAAGGGCGCTGGCTGTCGAGGGTCGCGCGCCCGGGTTGCCTGCTAATGCACGTGGCGAGGGGTGATGCCGAGGAGTGCTCGTGTGCGGCAGGGGGGACCCGCGCAGATGTGCGCGTAGGTGCACATTGTAGCCAAATTTTTTATTTTTATATTTTTGTGTAATTTTTCAACCAAAAAGGTTTTCAAAATAATTTTTACAATGTTTTACACTAAATAAAGAGTTTATAAAAATTAATTGCATAGAAAATGTTTAACGCCCAAAATGTGACTACACTAAGCGGTAGTTGTAGTAAGATCGGGCGGTCGATCCACAAGGAGGTAACCTAAAATCAAAAGGTTAGTAGAAAATAACACAAAAAGTTAGTAACAAGAAGTAAATAAAATTGTAAATGGAAAGAGGTTTGAGATTTTGGTATTGTATTTTTGATAAAGTGATGAAATGAGATAAGTGAAATAAAGGTAAGATGTAATCAAGAGTTTGAGAAAATGAAAGGTTTCAAGAATCATCCATATGCTTGTTTAGTTACTTGGTTACTTGATTTACAAAAATACACAAGTAAATAGTTCACATCCCAACATTTACTTGGAAAATCTAACATTAAAGTCCATAGTTTTTCTAACAAAAGTTCATTTGAGTTATAAAGTTCTTTACTTTAAAAGCACAATGTTAATCTTATGAAAAATCTAAAAATGACAAAATACCCAAGGGCAATAATGCAATAGAAGATTAGACATAAAATTATGTATCAATATTACTTTTACTAATTAGAAGCACATAGAAAGAGCATGACTAATCCTATATACTATTAGCATAAGTAAATAAAGATAACAAAATAAAGATAGAGATGAAAGAACATAAATAACTTAAATATATTACATTAAGAACATAGTAAATCAAAGTAGCAAAATAACATCACTTGCATATGGAATCATCCCTAACCTTCCTAGGAAGATTAGGCCATTATGCTCATGATTCTCACAAAATTCTAAGAAGAAAATATGAGAAGAAAGTGAGTGGAAATTTTGCTATAGTTTCTCTACTCTAAAAATTACATGCATAGTGTGAAGAAGGAGTCCCTATTTATAGAAGGAGAAAAGGACTAAAAAGAAATTAGACAACAAAATGGGGTTTACAAAATAAATCTGAAATATTAATAATAAAATATGATTTTGAAAAATCAAATCTTATTATTAATATTACCCTAGCTATTTTTGTGTATAGTCAAAATGCTCATTTTCTAAAATACCACAAAAACATGATCTTTAAAGCTCAAAATAGCAATTTTCAAAGCCCAATACCCACAAAACATGGCTGGTGACACAAGAGGGTTTTGACCCATTTTCAGCCAATGAGGGAGTGACACGTAGGCGGCTGGGCTGAAGAGGCAAGATGCTTGGGCGTGAGAGGCTGCTACACTTGGAGGAGACGTTGGGCCTTTGGGCCGAACTGGGCCTGGCTTGCGTTGTTGAATGGTGGTCACGTTAGGCTTGAAGGTTGAAGGGAAGGTTGATCACGTTAGGCTTTGGAGTGAAGCTGCTACTGAAGGACTTGGAGGATAGTTGTCGCAAGCTGGGGGTCACGTTATTGCTTGAAGGCTGGTCACGTTGGAATTGCTTGGGCTATGAGGGATGCACTGGCGTGAAGGGCTGAAGGAGGCAAGCTGCTGGGCAACTGACAGGTGGCGTATGCGGACATGTGGCGCACGCTGGAGGCAACAGCTGGGCATCTAGGCGAAGCGTGGCGGGTTATTGCGATGACACCTGGCGGTTGGCAAGGAAGGAAGGGTTGTTGCTGCTGGGCTTGGGCCTCCGGATTGGGCCTTTTGACTCCAAAAATACCACATTTTCTTTGTTTCTTCAATTTTATTTGCTTTTTTCTTCTTTCTTCTTTCTTTCTTTTTCTTTGTTTCTAAGTGCCAAAAAATACCAATTAAATCTCATAAAATAAAATAAACTAAATTAAAATTAGATATTTTTATTTATAAATTAAATCATATTAATTCCATGAAAATATTAATTAAAACTTAATTTATTTTGACTATTAAAATCAATAAATGTGTATTTTTTTGGCACTAATAAGAAAACATGAAAAAATAACCCAAATATGCTAATAATCACATAAAATTCAATATGCTTCATAAAAAACATGAAATCCATCCAATTACTCAATACATCAAATAATTCAATTTTACCATGTTCATGAATAAAGATAAAGATTATCAAAGGCTCCGAGGCTAGTTGTTGGGAATACTTATACAAGATCTTATTTATTTTCATGTAAATCATATATTAAACAAATTAATATAAGAAAACCTAGAACATGTTTCTATAATTGAATTTAAACAGAGATAATGATAAGAACACTTACATTATATGCAACAGAATGAATAAGTCACCCCATTAGTTTCTCTGACTCTTGCATCTTTTCTGTCACAGGGTATCACCAAGAAACTGAACCGTTCTTCAAATTTCTTCACAATCTTCCACAGTATCCTTTGAATCACCTATACTAGAGTGGACAATTCTCAACACATGAGATAGATACAGAGAGAAGAAGATAAGATAATATAGAGGTTTAGAAAATGACTTTTTATGTAGAGAGAGTCTAAAACCCTAAAACATCAAAACTAGATCTTCTGATCATCTATTTTCATCTCTCACTTAGAATTCCTTTTAAAGGCTCAACTAGGTCACTTATTTAGTTAAAAAAAATCAATAAAATAATAGGCAATTACAGCCTTAGGTCGAAATTCTCATGGGCTATAGGCCCGTGAAATTTTCTATTTAATTATAAGCTCGTTGGACTTAAATTCAAGGCCCGTATAATTTTCTATTGATTAATTAATTAAATAATTATTTAAATCCTTTATCAAATTAATTATTTATAATTTGAACCTTGATTTAAACTTATTTATTAATTTAGACACCAATTTGTCTTAATTAATAAATTTGCCCTAAAATCTCTCTTCTTCTCTAAATTGCATAACTCTATGAAATTATCCGAAATTGACATGGTCAACTTTGATAATTCTAATTGATGATTAAATCAATTAATTGAGACTATCTAGATGATTTTATCCAAGGTACTGTGGGGACCATGGGCCTATGAAATAAAGCCTCAATAAGTTATCATAAATTTAACAAATAAATTTACTAACTTATTAATTCCTCGTGACTACACTAAAGACTCACAAGTGCACTCTTGAATTCATAGAATGCTCTATAAGCAATATATACATGTTATTAGTTATAAATTTTTACAATCATAATTATCACTCAATCCTTTATAGACAATCTACAATGAGAAGGACTAAAACACCGTTTTACCCCACATTGTATTTATCCTTAAAACACTTAGTTCTTTGTAAATGATATTCCAGTAAATTACTGAAATGCGATCTCTATCATTTAGCACATCGAACCAAACTAAAAGGAAAACATCATTTTACTTCTTCATCAAAAGCTATAGATGTTCATATCTATGATTAACACTCCCACTCAATTATACTACCGAGTTCCCAAGATGTAAGTATGGGCTAGTTCGTAGGGTAAGCTGGTAACGAACAAGTCAAAGAACTCAAATAATACAATCAGTTAGAATACTAACCACTCATAATTGAGATTGAATTGACCTATGGTCAAGTATATGATATGAATAGAATAGATAATAACGGTATGTCTTCTTATCTTATCTACTGTCAATATTGGTCATGTCCGATGTAACAAATACATCTGATCTTATCTACTTTGATAATGTTCTGGAAAGAACATAACACTACAATGTGTAAGTAGATCATATCGTAGATTGGCAAGTCAGTGTAAGTTCTGTGCACTGACTAATCTTAGGACTAACTTATTTATTAACATATAATCATATTTATATTCCACTGTGATTACGTCACTATAAATATGATTAGCTATATGCTCGGGATTTAATAGAAGTTCATATTAAACAAATAAACATGAAAATAAAACATGTGAGCAAATTGATTGACCAAGTCACAAATGATTTCTATTCTTTTATTGATAATAAAATGAGAGTACAAAGAAATTGAGTTTTAATTAGGGCATAAAGCCCCAACAAAAAGCGCCTGGCCCGAAGAGCTGCCTAAGGCATTGTGGAGCTACCACACCACAGATAGGACCTCTATCGGCCATTCACCCTTCTTCATGGCCTACGGGTATGAAGCCATTCTCCCAGTTGAGGCAGCGATTTTCATGCACCAAAGAGACACATATGATTCGAATAAAAATCATGCTTTACTCCGAGACTCTCTAGACCTTGTGGAGGAGCTCCGAGAAGCTTCACAGTTACGTGTAGTGTCTTACTAGCAAAAGGTGGCCAAATATTTCAACTCAAAAGTGAAAGATAGGGAGTTTGGAGTCGGAGACTTGGTGTTGCAGAGAGTCTTTCTAGTAACCCAAGACCCAGGTGCTGGAGTATTGGGCCCTAACTGTGAAGGCCCATACCAAGTCGGGAGTATCGTGTGTCCCGGGACATACAAAATGGCCTGGTTGAATGGGGAGCTAGTACCCTGCGCCTGTAATGCCGAGCACCTCCGCCAGTATTACCAGTAATATGAGCAATGTATTTTCTAATTTTTGAAATCATTTTGTAAACTCCAAGCACAGTTAATGGAAATCGTGTGTACAAAACACAATAGATGAATTCAGAGAATTTTCTTGTATTTTTTTATCTTAATTTTAATTTTAACTTTTACAACCCGAGGAGTACCCCGCTCACTACCCTAGACAAATGAATGCAGATTGATCTCCGATCACTTAAGAACTCACAGGGTAACCACTAGCGGAGCACGACCTAGGAAACTAAGCTTGTCGTGAGCGGAGTAAGCCTAGTGTCGAAGCTTTAGAGAATGGGCTAACCTAGGGAACTAAAATCAACCTAGTGTTATAAAAATTTAAATAAACTATGGGCGAACATGAGTTATCACCCGAGGACCATGTGCCCAAGGAGCAATCCCAACAAGGGAATGAACCTCCGAGTCACCTGCATTCGGGTATAAGCCTTAAGTTGCCAAAAACTTTAGCATCGTAAGACCCAATAACCTAAAGGGGCAGAGAACTTGATCCATGTCTCGAGGATCTAGAGCCCAAGGACCAGTAACAAGTTCCCGATTTCAGAATTGTCACAGTTTAACCTTTTGAGGACTATGTGCCCATTGAGTAATAATGCATTTTCGAACCCTAAGTTAATTTGGCCTCCTAAGCCTTGAGTTTCTTAGGATTCGAGGACATAAGGACACGTCAAGTTCTCACACTTGACAGCGTACAAAAGTTACTATCGAGGATTACGAGCTCGTGAAGCAACACTAAATGCTTAAAAGCGTCAAAGAACTAGGTGGAACGACAAGACCCAAGTCGCCAAGACTCGAGCACAAAACCCAAGTTGCATTAACTAGGGAAGCTATGACTAATGTATCATGACTAAGGCCCATGTAGGGTGGACAAATTACGGTTAAAATAAACAATCTTTCTCGTGATGATAGATTTTCTTGAGAGTTGAAAATGGAACCTTATGAATTTTAAGAGCAATTTGCATAATTACTAAACACTAATAAACATGTTAAGTGATAAAGCAAAGAAGGCAAGTGAATATTGCAAGTGAAAGTCATTCTTGAAAGGTAAAAATATACACAGCTATGCTCAGGGACTCGAGCAGTAAATTGTTTGTACCCCATAAGAAACCAAAAAAGGAATGGCACGCATGCATAAATGCAATAAAATTCAGACTTGACCCTGGGGAACCTCTTCAATAACGTTGATGATGGAGACCGCCTCCGGAGCCACCCCAGCATCCTTGGCCGCATCGTTGGCAGCCTCTGCAACCCTCGCTGCCCATAGACGTTCCTCGAAAAGAAGCCGATACTTGGCTGATTCACCAGTGAAGTCCAGGCTCATTTCCTGGTTGTGGAACCAGGCTACATAAAACGTATCTTTGACGATGGTGTCGATCTCCTTCTTAATGACCTCCTCCTCTCGCTGAAAGGGATTGTTCTTCTCTGTAGCTTGGAGGGCATTGTCCTCACTAACACAGGCTTTTTCCGTGGCCTCATTGGTTTTCCCACAAGCTTGGCAGCCTCCTCCACTGCCCGTGCAACCTCTGTTGTGGGCTTATCAACTTTCTCGAATTTCTGGGTCTATTCCTTAGTTTCCTGGAGCTCCTCGACTGCTTTCTGGGATGCCTCTTCAATCATCTGGGTGCGGGCCTGTTCCTCTTCCAGTGAGATCCACAGACGGACCAGCTCATTCGGGGGCACCCAGACCTTCTCCTTTAGCACCACCACTCTAGATTGAGCCCACTGGAGTTCGTATGACTTCTCCATCATTATGTCCATAAGGCATTGACATGTCAATGCCGACTGTAAGTCAAAAACATGGAATCAGGTTCCATACTACAAAAAATGATGCAAACAGCTGATAAAAACACTACTTACCCAGACGGTGACATATCAGTAGGAGGCGATAAGGGACGCCTTGTTGCTATCACCCAATTGGGCATAACTGTGGGCAGTCAGCTCACACATGGTGGATCTGACCTCTGGAGAAGCTCTGCCGCTAGTGGAGAATCCACCTCTCCCAGATTGGTGGCAAATAGGGTCTCCAGTTCGAGACGACCTATTGGTGGCACGATGGCCTTTCCCTTGGAGGCTTCAGCTGGCATAAAGCCTCTGCAGTGTCATGAAGGGCCTTGTTCCCCTCCTCCATGCGTGCCTCGAAGTGTTGGAGCATGGCTTGAAAATGATCCAACATCTCACCTTCGAATTTCTCCGGGTATACAAGGAATTGGGGGTGAGTCACCAACTCCTAGCTCTCCACTCCCGGAGTCTCCTCATCCACGGAAGAAGGAGAAGAGGAAATCTCGTAGACACACGTGACCTCCGCCCAAGGAACTTCACTTTGGGGGAGGAGGTTCGTTGTCGCTTTGCCGACGAATGAGGCACCACTACATCATGAGGTTTCTATGATCCTCCCGCAGCGGATGAACTTGGACCCACTCCGAGTCCAATGTTTGATAGAGTAATGTCAGCCAACCCTATGTGTTATGCAAATGTAAATCAATAGTTAGAAATTACATAACACAAAATAATAAATAAGATGTAAAGACGCAAGTCGAGAGCACAACAACTTCCCAGAAGCCCCACCACTAAGCTCCTTCGAGTGAAGAACTGAATCCACAAACTCCCTAATTAACCTCCACGTCTCTTGGGTAGTGTTAGTTTCATATTGGAAAAACCAGTTCACATGGAAAGAGGTTACATTGTCCAAGAGCACGGACCCCTATGGAGGCAATTTCCTCCATGGGTGGTGGAGGTATATGTCTATAAGGTCTTGATAATCTTGGAACTCCTCCCTGGTTCAGTGTCGGTCGAAAGTTAGCCCACACCGGAGAAGTGATGGAGAAGCCCACACGTGCTGGGACATACAACATCTCCTACATGTGTAGCATTATATACAATAATTGGAGATTTACATGGGACAAGGTATTAACTCTCTATCCCCTCCTTAAGCTCCTCCTCGAGCTCATGGTCTTCTCGGGCCTGTCGGGTTTCTTGAACGACTTGAGCGTTCTTGAGTTGCTCCTCCAATAACCTCTGATTGAACATCTCGATGGCCCGACCATCGATGTATTTAATGTGTTGGGCCGCCAGTTGTCAGGACTTGTTGGAATTCTTATAACTAGTCAGGTCCACATTACTTATATGGATCCCTGGCTGGAGAAGGCCTACTTCCCTCAAGTTCTCCTCCATCACCTAGAAACTCAGTTCCAGCTCAACATCTGAAAGAGTCTTCATCTGCAGCAGGTGATCTTCATACAACTGGACGTAGGGAGTTCGACAGAAAGGAACTATATGCACAAGAACTACTAAGTATGGGAAAAACTAAGGAAATGAAAGAAGTACAAAGCTTGTTTGCGATAATACTCACCAACCCTGGAGAATTCAAGTATCAACTCAAGTATCAGAAAAGGGTTGGTAAGTGTTGGGAACCTGTTGGTGAAAAAGTATTGTTCCTTGAAGTTTCAAGAATGTTTCTCATTGTGATGTGGCTGGGGATGGTGCTGGACAGTTTCTTCTTCGGTACAGGACATACATTCCCGCTATGACCCTGTACCAGTTGGGATAAAGTTAGAAGGGGGAGATTCCCACGTTACTTTAGGAAGTCCGCAAAGTATTAGTGCAGTGGTAGGGCCGCTCTAGCCATCAAGTGTGCTTGGCTCCATGCCTTGAGGCCATGCACGCTGCGATGCACTCTCTCCAACCCCAAAAAAGGCGCCCTAGAAAATCCTCCCCAATCCCATAATGCCTCGTGATGCACTCTAGGGCTTAGGGATGTTTGAGTTTGCTGGGGTATTGCTCTACCTCAAACCCTGCAGCCTCGTATCATTCTATAATGTGGGTAATGGGAGCATGATTCACCTCTTCCTCTGTCATTCCCCTTTTGACTGGTTACGCTGGCCTCTCCGCTACCAGGCCCACTTCTCGAACCATTAACTACCGTGCTGATGCCTGGGCCTCCACCCGTGGAACTCCTTATGGCCTACCTCCTTCTCGGGCCATGGCAAGAATTTCCAGGTTGAAAGCGAAGAATCCCTATTGATGTAATTGATGGAGCTCCTCAGACATCTGAGACAAAAGTCAAGTAGTTAGCATTTTGACCGAAAGAAAAAAAGAAGTCAAAATACAAGAAACCCTAAGACAACTGCTTGGGGAGTGGGGAAGGAAGAAATTCTAAGGGCAAGTGGTGTTCTCAGGACCCTAAATCAGTTCCTGAGAACACCACCAGAATTCAAGAACTTTTCTGGAATCTAGAAAATTTCTAGATTCCAGTGGAATACCCTGAAGTGCCTAAAAGCGCGAAAAAGGGAGAAAAGTGCCAAACAGTCTTTTAAGACCAATTCAGGCACTAGCCAAGACCCACAAAAATGCTAAACAAGTTCAAAACGGTCTCTAAACCCTAAAATTACCAAGAAAGAATACACAGACCCAGACATTTACAAAAGTAGAAGTAGAAATGAACATCTTACTCAATATGCAACTCTGGTACGTGTTGTATCTGGTTTGAACTCGGAGGTGCTTGGTGTCATTAAGCCTAAATTACTTGGCTTCTCTCCAACCTTCTAGGATCGTAAGCAAGGAAATTCTTGCTTTGGAGGGTCGGTTCTTGGCAAGGGGAATCATTTTTGGCAAAGGGAAGTTTAGGCTTTGGTGTAATTTTCAAATGAACGTAAATGGGTATGAAGAGCCAAATTTTGAATTTATACCCCCAGACTTGGACTGGAAGCAACCAAATCTTGACCATTGATCACCTAGGGAATAGGCACTCTAAGATGATCCAATGGTCACAATTATCGAGACACAGATCATTATCAAAATGTGGAAAAAGGATGCCTCGGGTATAGCAGGAAAGGACACTTTAGGTACAAAATAAAAATTTTGGGTGTGGACAAGACCCTTCATTAAATAGCACTAATTGATGGGTCTAGCTATAAGGAGGCAATGCATGGAGTCACCTTTTAGAAGGTGGGAAGCCTCGAGAAGTCCAAATGTCTCCCCCCGAGCACGTCCCACAGGAATTACTCTCCTCTGTCTATGTCTCCACTATCCGAGTACAAGTGATGACTTGGGGGGAAAATGTTGTTCGTGTTTTCACCAGTTCACACGTGGCCATCCATAGAGAGTAATTATGATTCTTGGGCCCTGAGAGTTTATGTGGGACTCGTTCGACATACTCGGGCCATAGGCTATTCGTAGTGGTTATACTCCACCCGGGAGAAGTGTGTTCTGAGGCGGATCATGCCTCAGGGATCCTTCAAGATTTCCTCCATCTTCTTTCAAGTTCTCCGGGTTTGTGAGGAGTGTTCTCCACCCCTGAAGCATTGTGTCAAGTGTCATGCACAACTACCCTTGACCACAATCAGCCATCTAACAAAGTTATTGTTCTCACTAATAGTGGTGTCAAATCTGTATAGGCAACAAGCAACATGTCCCAATGCGCTACCTGACATGGGGAAACATGCAATTACCCACTGAACTATGAGGGGCGTGTCACCTCAAAACGTGATGGGATGAATCCTTAGAAATGGGCCTCGTGTGATACGTGTGGGCCCACCACAACCTTAATTACAATAGGTTGTATTTATTAGAGTTTATACCCCAATTAATGGGGAGTATTTTGTAATAAACCCCCATTACTGGAATTAATCACCCTAAGCCATCTATAAATAGGGATAGGGCTCACATTGTAAGGGATCCCAACTTTTTGTATTCAGAGCATTACAGAAATGCTGCCTGAAACTCCATAGATGCTTAACTCCACAAGCTCCTCATATCTTAACTCAAGCGCCTCGTGGACTAGGGTTAATTAATAATCTGAATCATATAAATCCTTATTTTCTATACTACATTTCTTTAAGATTTGGTTTAATTAGTTGTTCGAAAAAGGCAGTCAACAAATCTCACTCTAATACTTCCATGCGTTGTAACATCTCTACAAGTTGCTCATAATCAAGTCTCCCAACACTGGGTTTTCATCATTTAAAGTGATTTAGGATATCTCTATTCATTGAAAATACTATCCATCATATCCATAAATCTACTAGCATCTTTGTCCAAATAATCTATCTTAGAAGTCCATACTATCCAAGTATAAAATTTTTCCAAAATTGATTCCTTCTTATATCGTGGTTTACTAACATCTTTGTCATTTGCCCTAATCGTAGTTCCTTTTGCCTTATCATAGTGTAGATATATTCCAATTGCCTCAGATTTATGAATACATGCCATCTCTACGTCTTAATCCATAACTCGGCTCCTTAAAATTATTTTTCCATTGCTCCTGCATCCATGCCTTATGCTCATTTATCCTTGTTTGCTCCTCTTGGTCATGTGCTCCTTATGTCTTCATCATTTGTGGTGAAATCTTGATGATTTCGTGCAATCCTTCAATTTGTTCGTGGCCTCCGTCATGCCAAGTGGAAAAATGGTGCCTCCATTGTTGAGCATCTTTTGTATAGTATTGACAGTGACATGTTGTAAGTTGTTCGTTGTGCTTTACGTAGGGATCTCTCCTCATATGCTGGTTCGTTGTTGTCTCCTTCTAATTTGATCAATTCCGTGTGGTTTTCTGCCCTATCCGTAATGAGTGCTTCATGCTTTCTTGTCATTCTTATCATCCTTTCAAGACACTGTTGGGGTTTTATGCCCTAATTAAAACCCAAATTCTTTGTAATCTCATTTTATTATCAATAAAAGAATAGAAATAATTTTTTGACTTGGTTAATCACTTTGCTCACATGTTTTATTTTCATGATTATTTGTTTAATATAAACTTCTATTAAATCCCGAGCATATGGCTAATTTGATTTATAGTGACATAATCACAGTGGAATATAAATATGATTATATGTTCAAAATAAGTTAGTCCTAAGATTAGTCAGTGCACCAGATTTACACTGACTTGCCAATCTACGATATGATCTACTTAAACATTACAGTGTTATGTTCTTTCCATTACATTAGCAAAGTAGATAAGATCGGATGTATTTGTTACATCGGGCAGGACCGATATTGAAAGTTGATAAGAAAAGTAAACATACTGTTATTATCTATTCTAGTAAGATCATATGTTGACCATAGGTCAATTAAATCTCAATTCTGAGTGGTTAGTATTCTAAATGATTGTATTATTTGAGTTCTTTGACTTGTTCGTTACCAACTTACCCTACGAACTAGCCCATACTTACATCTTGGGAATTTGGTAGTATAATTGAGTGGGAGTGTTAATCATAAATATGAACATCTATAGTTTCTGATGAAGAAGTGAAATGATGGTTTCCTTTTAGTTTGGTTCAAGGTGTTAAATGATAGAGATCTCATTTCAGTAATTAAATTAGTTTACTGAAATATCATTTACAAGGAACTAAGTGTTTTAAGGATACAATACAATGAGGGGTAAAATGGTATTTTAGTTCTATCTCATTGTAGACCGTCTATAGAGGATTGAGTGACAATTATGGTTGTAACAATGAATAATTAATAGCATATCTATATTTGTTATAGAGCGTTCTATGAATTCAATAGTGCAATTCCGAGTCTATAGTGGAGTCATGAGGAATTAATAAGTTAGTAAATTTATTTGTTAGATTTATGATAACTTATTGGGGCTTGATTTCGTAGGCCCATGATCCCCATTGTAACTTGGTTAAAATCATGTAGATAGTCTCAATTAATTGATTTAATTATCAATTAGAATTATCAAAGTTGACCAAGTCAATTTTGGATAATTTCACAGAGTTATGTAATTTTGATAAGAAAAGAGAAATTATGGCAGATTTATTAATTAAGATAAATTGGTATCTAAATTAATAAATAAGTTTAAATCAAGGTTCACATTATAAATAATTAATTTGACAAAGGATTTAAATAATTATTTAATTAATTAAATCAATAGAAAATAATGCAGGCTTTGATTTTAAGTCCAATAGGCTTAGAATCAAATGGGAAATTTTACGGGCCTAAAGCCCATGATAATTTCGACCTAGGGTTTTAAAATGGATATTATTTTATTGATTTTTTAATTAAATTAAATGGCCTAATTGAGTCTATAAAAGGAGTGCTTAGAGAGAATTCAAAACACAAGTTTGATAAGTCACAAGTCAGATTTTCTGATACTTTTAGATTCTCTCTAAACACAACTCCTTTTTCTAAGCCTCTTGATTAATTTCTATTCTTCTCTCTGTATCTATCTCATGTGTTGAGAATTTCCCACACTAGTTTAGGTGATTCTAAGGATACATTGGAAGACTGTGAAGAAAATAGAAGATCGGTTCAGTTTCTTGATAATACTATGCGACAGAGAGGATACAAGAGTTAGAGAAACTAAAGGAAGGACTCTTTAATTCCACTGCATATACTGTAAGTATTCTATTCATTGTTTCTCTTTGAATTCAATTTTAGAAACATGTTTTAGGCTATCTCGTATTAATTTGTTTAATATTAGATATACATGAAAATAAATAAAGATCTTGTATAAGTTTTCCTAACAACTGGCCTGAGAGCCTTTGGTAATCTTTATTTTCATGCATGAACATGTTTAAAATTGGATTATTTGATATGTTTGAATAATTGGATGGTTTTCATGTTTTTATGAAGCATGTTGATTTTATGTGATATTTAGTAATTTTTAGGTTATTTTGTTGTGTTTTCTATGCTATTAATTTTTATATATGCTTTATTTTGTGTAAAACATGTTAAAAATTAATTAGAAAATAGTTTTTGTTTGAAAAATTGCTCAAAAAATTTTTGAATTTTTTTTGCACTGGCTGCCATGCGCGCGCGCCTCGCGTGCGCCACCCACGCACCCACGCGCGCCCACAAGCACCAGCCACGATGAACAGTGTCCACGGGTACTATTCATCCATTTTTTTTAAATTTTTGTGGAAATAAATTATTTATAATCAAAGCCAAAAATATCATATTTGTTTTGTGTTTAAAATTGTTTATTTTTATAAATAAGATATTTTTGTTAGTTGGGATTTTAATAATTAGATATTTTCTACAAAGATTCTAATTCAAATTTAAAAATAGACTAACAACTTAATTTTAAATCTTTTAATATATTAAAATATTATAATTAAGATATCAAATATTTTCATTTAAATTCTTGATTTTTTTATTAAATCTTTATTTGAAAATATAAATATCTTTTTATTCTATAGTTTTTAATATTTAAATTATTTGAAATTTGAATATTGTTAGTTAGATATTTTTATGGATATTTGAATTTGATTAACTATTTTGAGATATTTTAGGATTGTTATAACTATTTATATTATATTTTATTTTTTAATGGTTAAAATATTAGCTAATAGTTATAACAACACAAGATATTTTGGAAAATAGTTAAGATATTGATTTTAAAATTTAAAATTCGTTAAATTTTGAAAAATATCATTTTTTTCAACCAATTAATAAAATATATTTTAATAAATGGGATTTAAATTAACTTTGGTTAATTGTTGATAAATCCTATTTAAATTAAATTAATATTTTTCTTCTTCAAATTAACCTAAAACCAATATGATTGTTGATAAATGAAATTTAAATTAGCTATTGTTAATTGTTGATAAATTTTATTTAAATTGACTTATTTTTTGTAAAAATTTAATTAATTTGAATTTTTTTGATAAATTCTAGATAATTAATTGTGGTATTTTTGAAAATAAAATAAATTGTGGTATTTTTGCATAAATTCATAGAATTGCTCATATAGTAACATGATTAGGCCCATCCAATTATAACATGTCTGTTTGCACTATATGTGGTATTTTTGCAATTGGGCTTAGATGCATATAGTGGGCCATATGTTTGTTAGATATATGGTATTTTGCCAAATAAAATATTCATAAAATGATAGGTTTTATTTGGGCCCATTAGAAAATGTAAAGTTTAAATTCCTCTCTTGTGGGTGATTCCACTTGTGAAGGCCCATTTGCTTTGCATGACTATAGTGGGTCTAATCAATTAATAACAATTAATAAAACGAAGGTTTAAATTCCGGTTTTTTGGACCTTGTATGGAAGATAGGGGGCCTTTGTAGTGAGAACGACATACTGGACCCAACCCTCATCCATACAAGCCCAATTGTTAAGGCCCATTTACCTAAGTTGGACTTAATTGTATAAGTTCATTATATTAGTTAAACCTAAATATTGATTAGCAACAAATTAATTGAATTTGTTTCAATGTGACACTTTAGAATTAATAGGAAATTATAGGACTTTGGTTTTAAAAAATTTAATCTGTTTAATTTTTTTTTTTGGGAAAACCATAGTCATTAATTTTCTAAAAATAAATAATAAAAATACTATTTTTAATTTTATAATGAGCTTATTTTAAGAATTTTATTCGATCTCCACTGTTGGTTTAACATAGTCAATAGCTTAATGGGGCCTCGAGGCGCTTTGATTCGTCCCCCTACGGAAGGTATTCATTAGTTATTTTGCAAGGTGAGATTTCGAAAGATAGATAATTATAGGTCAAATTCTACTAGACTCACCCCTACGGTGATTACTAGGACTAAATCTATGATTATTGAAACCGTGGGTCTAGCTCATAAAATAAGAGATTTTGTTTTCTTATTTTGATCAAATAGTAGGTTGTTAATAGTGGTGTCCATTATTAAATGAGTTTACAACTCTATTTAACTAGTGGTATTTTTGACTCTCGCAAACCGGGACAAGGATATCCTAGATTAGTTGAAAACCTAAAGAAATAGAGATATGATTGTTTTTAGTATTTTTTTTTATCGTATCTTACATATTTTTGGTATATGTTGTGCTATTTCTTGAAATATGTATGAATAGAAGTTTTATTGAGCAAATGTGATTGATTTCTATTTTATTGGTAATTTGTACTTTTAAGTTAAGTAGTGTCTGTGTCTACTCCCATCCTTTCTCAACTTTCGATGGAGAAAGTCACTGGAGAAAACTTCCTTAATTGGAAATAGAATATCAACATCGAGTTGATTGGTGACAACTCCGAGTTCGTCATGATTGAGGAATCCCTAGAACGAGCATTGTGTCTGCACGTTTGTGATGGCACCGTCAATGCTCCTGATGGCACCGTCAATGCTTGGATAGCACCGACTCCGCGCATACGTGAAGACACCGTAAATGCTCGAATGGAATCGTGTCTGCACGTTCGTGATCAAATCAACTATGGTCTGACGCATCTCATGAACGAGCTTCAAATTATTGAACCTATCATGGGTGGACCTAGTAAGGGAGGAGAAAAGAAGACAACTACTACTACTACTGCTGATCCAGCTAAGGCTGAAGCTAACCAAGCTTCGTCTTCGAAAGCTAGAAACAAGAGGAAAGGTGGACAAAACAACAACCCCAAGCCTGTAAAGGCTGAAAAGATGAGTGCACAACCATGTGCACAGACGTCTAAGGGGAAGAACATGAAAAACAAGAAAGGTAAAGATAAATGTTTTCACTGAAAAGAGAAGGGGCATTGGAAATGAGATTGCCCCAAGTTTCTAGCAGCGAAAAACAAAGGTAATGCTTATAGTTCATTTATCTTAGAAACATGTGTTTTAGAGAATGATAAATCCCTTTGGATTATTGATTCTGGATCTTCCAACCATGTTTGTAACTCTTTACAGCTTCTTGAATTATGGGAGGAAGTGGACGAAGGCGACTTAAAGCATAGAGTTGGGAACGGAGCGTTTGTTAAGGTCCAAGCTAGAGGAATAGCTCGTCTGAAATAGCTCGTCTGAAGTTCGGTGTAATGCCCCGAATTCTCCGATATGTTTAAAGGCATGAATAGTAGGCCGGGAGGGCCATACTTGCTTAATTACGCTATTAATTGATAAAATGCATGTATATGTGGATTATATTATAATATGATGTGAAATGCATGCATGTGTGTCCATATTTATAATTATAGGGGTGTGATGGTAATTTGGCCCGTTGAGGGTAAATTGTTTATTTGTATGCATGTCGGTGATATATTTTGAGACCACATTATAATGTGGGTTTGTTCGAGCCATTCGGCATGAGACGATCATGGTATGTTAATTATCGATTTGGTCATAACAAGTTTAAGCTCGGGGCTCGGGGTGTTTTTAATGATTAGAGTGTTACCGGGCATTAAAGGGTAACGAGATATGAACTACTAGTGTTTGAGAGTATTGAGATTAGCGGGAATTGGGAAGAGTTAATTATGATTAACGGGATAAGTGGAAGGTACCAATTTTACCCTTGAAATGATTTTAGAAGCCTTGAATGACCTAGGGGCATTTAGGTCATTTGGTTTGGATATATGTGAAGCTTTAGATGGCTGTAGAAAACAGAATAAAAACAGAGCAAGAACTTCTCCTTCCCGTACATCATTCTCCTCTATTTCCTCTTTGGAGTTTTTGAGCTCAAAGTGAGGTTCAAGTTGGGAAATAAAGGGGCTGGGTTTGTAGACTTGGTTCAGCCATTGAAGGAGGTCTAATCTCGGATTTGAGGTGAGTTTCAGCCATTGGTTTCTGGTTATACTCTGTTTTAGCTTTGAGTTTTCAGCTTGTAATTCTTTGGTGGATAGTTGGAATTAATGGGAGTTAGGTTGATGTTTTACTTGGGTTTTGATGAGGGTGAGTTGTAGATGAAGTTTAGGGGTTAAATTGGGTGTTAGGTTGGTGTTTTGGATTGGTTTGAAGGTTTGGTTCCAAGGGAAAACGCAGATGAAGTCGAGCTGGTGCGTGTTGGTTTCTGGGCTGATTTGCGTAATGAGCCGCGGCATGGCATAGGTGAGCCGCGGCCCATGGTGCTTGACAGGGTTAGGCCGCCTCTGTTTGAGGGGCGCGCCGCGGCGCAGCTAGGGAGGGCCGCGGCCCTTAGTGGCTTTTTGGCCAGAAAAGTGTTTTTAGGTTGGGGATTCAAGCCTTAGGCCTCGGGGTCGAACCTACTACCCGGTTAAGTAGTGTTTGATGTCTTGGAGGCTAGGTTTTGGTTTGGGAACCTTTTATGATTTATTTTATTGATGGAATCCCATAATTGGTTATGACCAGGTAACCGCTAAAGGACCAAAAGGTTGATCGTTCTCAAGGGTCGTTCTTTTATTCATTCTAGCTCGAACCAGAGGGAAGAAAACTGCACCCCAAATGTGACATGCATGGTTATTCATGAGGCATGTTGGTTGTATAATTGTGGACATGAATTGATTAAGGAATACTTAGAAAATGTTGCTCACTTGTACATGGTACTGACTCATTAGTCAGATTTGGCAAAGGTGCTAGTATCAACTGTGAAGCTGTGACTTATTAGTCAGGTTCGGCAGTGGTACTGGGCACTGGTCACGTTGCGCTGACTCATTAGTCAGAATGGCCTTAGCGTGTTAACGCAAGCCAACAAAGATTAGATCTAATCGATTATCTGCATTGAATGACTCAAAGAGCATTAATGCCAGACCGACCTCAAGGTCGATGAACATTATAAGCGCTTGAAGGCTAGTGGCTTAACTAGTAGCCACTCTTCCATTTGATCTAGTGACTCGCTTGTCGATCACTCAGTATGGTTTACCAGAACCTATTGAAGGCTAGTGGCTTACCTAGCAACCACTCTTCCATTTGAATTAGTGACTCGCTTGTCGATCACTCAGTATGGTTTATCAGGACCTCAAGTGATATTCACTCATTTGTTTGAAAGCTTCGTGCTCAGTGTGATTATAATGATAATCATTTGATAATGTTTACACATAATGTTATGTTTTCTTGCTGGGCTTTGGCTCATGGGTGCTATGTGGTGCAGGTAAAGGAAAAGAAAAGCTCACCCAGCCTTGAGTGGAGAGCTTAGGTGGTGATGTGTACATATGCGGCCGCTTGACCACCACGGCCAAGGAGTTCTCAGAGGAACTAGGAGGTTTACCCTATTTTTGCCGCTTAGGTCGGCGGGGTTTATAATTTTGGAACAGTAGTGACCTTTTTGAGTTGTAAATAATTTGTAAATGTTCTTGTGGGCCCATGAACAATTTTATGTATCAATAAAACATATCCTTTCCTTTTTATTGGTTTTCACCTTAACCTGTTAATAACACTTAGAACACGTTTTTAACCAAAGGACTCAGGCAATGAGTCAAATTTCCGGTTCACCGTAACTGTTCTGGGGCAACCAGGGCGTTACATTCGGAAATAAATACTTAATTTTAAATGATGTATTTTTTATTCCGGATTTCAGTAGAAATTTAATTTCAGTTTCCTTGTTGCAATTAGAACGGTTTGTTATGACTTTCACAAGTTTTAATATATCTATTTCTTTCAATAGATCACAATTGTGTATTGCATGTTTGGAAAACGGGCTTTATATTCTGCGACCTAACAAACCCCTTGCTCTTAACAATGATTTATTCAAAGTAGCTAAACCTAGGACCAATAAACGTCAAAAGACCAATAACAATAATATGACGTATTTATGGCACTTGAGACTAGGTCACATTGGCTATGATAGGATTCAAAGACTTACAAAGGACAGACCTTTGAAGGAACTCACCTTAGGTGAATTGCCTGTCTGTGAATCTTGTCTAGAAGGCAAACTGACCAAGCATCCATTCTCTGCAAAGGGAGAAAGGGCCAAAGAACCTCTTGGTCTTGTGCATTTAGATGTTTGTGGACCTTTGAATGTACAAGCTAGGGGTGGTTTTGAGTATTTCGTCACTTTCATTGACGATTACTCTAGATACTCATATCTTTACCTAATGCATAGGAAATCAGAAACGTTTTCAAAGTTTCAGGAATTCCTAGCAATGGCTAAGAACCAATTAGGTAAAACATTAAAGATTTTGTGATCTGATAGGGGTGGAGAATATTTGGATATGCAGTTCTAAGATCATTTAACTAAACTTGGGATTTGATCTCAACTTACTGTCCCAGGTACTTCGCAACAAAATGGTGTAGCGGAACGCCGGAACTGAACTTTATTGGAAATGGTTAGATGCATGCTTAGTTACTCAACTTTACCAACTTCATTCTGGGGACATGCAATTGAAACCGTGAACGGCATTCTTAATGTCGTGCCATCTAAATCAATCCCCAAAACACCTTTAGAATGTTGGAATGGTCGTGAACCTAGTTTACGCCATTATAGAATCTGGGGGTGTCCCGCCGATGCTGAGGAAAAAGGACGGAAAGCTAGAACTAAAAACTAAAGTTTGCATGTTTGTTGGCTATCCTAAAGGTACTCGGGGTGGACTTTTCTATAGTCATTCAGGAAAGAAAGTGTTTACTTCTACAAATGCTACTTTTCTGGAAAATGAGTATGTCAAGAACTTTAAACCTCGCAGCAAAGTAGTTTTAGAGGAGATGCTTAAAGAAATTACTCCAACCAATGTTCTATCGTCATCAACGCAAGTTGATGATGAAATTCCCACTCTTCATGTCCAACCGACACAAGTCGATTTAATTGAAGAAAGTACCACTGTTCCTGAGCAAACAATCACGGAGCCTCGTCGTAGTGGGAGGGTTTCTAGGAACCCAGTTCGCTATGGTTTGGATGGTGAAACCAATATGGTTGTAGGTGACACTAGTGATGATGATCTGTTGTCTTTCAAATATGCAATGGCTAGCCCTGAAAAGGAACTATGGCTCAAAGCCATGAAATTGGAAATGGAGTCCATGTACTCAAATTCCGTCTGGGATCTTGTGGAAGCACCCAGTGACTTTAGGGCCATTGGGTGCAAGTGGATCTACAAACGAGGTGTTGATGGAAATATCGAGACTTATAAAGCTCGATTAGTGGCAAAGGGTTATACCCAAAGAGAAGGCATGGACTATGAGGAAACTTTTAGTCCTGTAGCCATGCTCAAATCCATTTGCATCCTCCTATCCATAGCAGCCGCTCTCGACTATGAGATCTGGAAAATGGACGTCAAGACAGCTTTTCTTAATGGAAAACTTGATGAAGTCATTTATATGGATCAGCCAGAAGGATTTAAAGTATCTAGACAAGAAGGAAAAGTTTGCAAGTTGAATATGTCCATCTATGGACTTAAGCAAGCTTCTCGTTCCTGGAATCTTAGGTTTGATAAAATAATCAAGACCTATGGCTTTGAAAAAATTATTGATGAGCCCTGTATTTACCAACTGAAGGCAAATCAAATAGTGGTATTCCTGGTTCTTTATGTAGATGATATCTTACTCATTGGAAACAATGTTAATAAATTATCAAATGTGAAGAATTGGCTGAGCACTTAATTCCAGATAAAGGATTTGGATGAAGCAAGTTATGTTCTAGGTATCCAGATCATTAGGGATAGAAAGAACATACTCTTAGCTCTATCTCAAGCAGCTTACATAGATAAAGTGCTTGAACGTTTCTCAATGACAAATTCCAAGAAAGGGTGTCTACCGTCCCGCCATGGAATTCATCTTTCAAAGAAGCAGTCGCCCCAGACTCCTAAAGAGGAAGATGCAATGAGAAAAGTTCCTTACGCATCTGCAGTTGGAAGTCTGATGTATGCCATGTTGTGTACTAGACCAGATATCTGCTATGCAGTTGGAGTAGTGAGAAGGTATAAGTCAAACCCAGGACCAGAACATTGGATAGCAGTTAAGCATATCCTGAAGTATTTAAGGCGGACTAGGGATTATATGTTAGTCTACAAGGGTGGTGTTCTGAACCCTGTAGGCTACACCGATTTAGATTTTCAGACTTATGTCGATGACAGGAAGTCTACTTCTAGAATGGTGTTTAATCTTGGGGTGGAGCTGTGATTTGGAGAATCGTAAAGCAGTTTGCAATCTCATATTCCACCATGGAGGCTGCGTACATAGTCTCATTAGAAGTAGCTAAGGAAATAGTCTGGCTAAAGAAGTTCTATTCGGATCTTGGTGTTATTCCAGAAATGGATAAACTGTTTGTGTTGTTTTGTGACAATACATGAGCGATAGCCAACTCAAAAGAACCTCGAAGTCACAAGAGGAGTAATCATATAGAAAGGAAGTATCACATTATTTGAGAATATGTGGCCAGAGGAAATGTGAAGGTTATGAAGATTACAACTGAAGACAATCTTGCATATCCGTTTATAAAGACACTACCAGAAGCTACATTTGATAAGCATATCAAGGAAATGAGATTAGTAGAATTAAGGAATTAGTTTCAATTAGTGCAAGTGGGAGTTTCTTGGGGTTTTATGCCCTAATTAAAACCCAAATTCTTTGTAATCTCATTTTATTAACAATACAAGAATAGAAATCATTTTTTGACTTGGTTAATCACTTTGTTCACATGTTTTATTTTCGTGATTATTTGTTTAATATAAACTTCTATTAAATCCCGAGCATATAGCTAGTCTTATTTATAGTGACGTAATCACAGTGGAATATAAATATGATTATATGTTAAAAATAAGTTAGTCCTAAGATTAATCAGTGCACCAGATTTACACTGACTTTCCAATCTAAGATATGATCTACTTACACGTTACAGTGTTATATGTTCTTTCAAGAACATTAGCAAAGTAGATAAGATCGGATGTATTTGTTACATCGGGCAGGACCGATATTGACAGTTGATAAGATAAGTAAACATATTGTTATTATCTATTCTAGTCATATCATATAGTTGACCATAGGTCAATTCAATCTCAATTCTTAGTGGTTAGTATTCTAACTGATTGTATTATTTGAGTTCTTTGTCATGTTCATTACCAGCTTACCCTACGGACTAGCCCATACTTACATCTTGGGAACTCGGTAGTATAATTGAGTGGGAGTGTTAATCATAGATATGAACATCTATAGCTTCTGATGAAGAAGTGAAATGATGGTTTCCTTTTTGTTTGGTTCAAGGTGTTAAATGATAGAGATCTCATTTCAGTAATTAAATTAGTTTACTGAAATATCATTTACAAGGAACTAAGTGTTTTAAGGATACAATACAATGAGGGGTAAAATGGTATTTTAGTTCTATCTCATTGTAGACCGTCTATAGAGGATTGAGTGACAATTATGGTTGTAACAATGAATAATTAATAGCATATCTATATTTGTTATAGAGCGTTCTATGAATTCAATAGTGCAATTCCGAGTCTATAGTGGAGTCATGAGGAATTAATAAGTTAGTAAATTTATTTGTTAGATTTATGATAACTTATTGGGGCTTGATTTCGTAGGCCCATGATCCCCATTGTAACTTGGTTAAAATCATGTAGATAGTCTCAATTAATTGATAATTAAATCAATTAGAATTATTAAAGTTGACCCGGTCAATTTTGGATAGTTTCACAGAGTTATGTAATTTTGATAAGAAAAGAGAAATTATGGCACATTTATTAATTAAGATAAATTAGTATCTAAATTAATAAATAATTTTAAATCAAGGTTCAAATTATAACTAATTAATTTGATAAAGGATTTAAATAATTATTTAATTAATTAAATCAATAGAAAATAATGCAGGCCTCGATTTTAAGTCCAACGGGCTTATAATCAAATGGGAAATTTCACAGGCCTAAAGCCCATGATAATTTCAACCTAGGGTTTTAAAATGGCTATTGTTTTATTGATTTTTTAATTAAATTAAATGGCCTAATTGAGTCTATAAAATGACTGCTTAGAGAGAAGTCAAAACACAAGTTTTATAAGTCACAAGTCAGATTTTCTGATAGTTTTAGATTCTCTCTAAAAATAAGTCCTTTTTCTAAGCCTCTTGATTAATTTCTCTTCTTCTCTCTGTATATATCTCATATGTTGAGAATTGCCCACACTAGTCTAGGTGATTCTAAGGATACATTGGAAGACTATGAAGAAAATAGAATGTAACGACCCAAATTCGCTAATAAGGCTTAAGGGCCTTGATTAGTGTGCCTGGAGGGCATAATGGGAATTATGTGTGACTTTAATGATTAAGATGCATGACTATGATTTAAAGCATGTTATATGGCTATTTGAATATTTGAGATGCATGACTATGTGTACTAGTATGCATGTAGGCCCTGATTAGGTTAGAGGGGCATAATCGTAATTTTGGCCACTTTGGGCATAACTGCTTTGATATATGTGATAATTGTCGAGACCACATTATTATGTGGATATATCTGTGATTTGTGACTCGAGACGATCCTAGTGAGCAAAGTAGCGAAAAAGTCATGGCGGGGATTTATACCCGGCTCGGGGTGAGCTTAGGGGTATAAATGGGAATTTAGTGAATATATTGGAGTCTATCTTGACATTGAGGAATATTATTGGTGATTAATTAGGTATCGGGAGTTAAGCGGGAAATATTAGAGACACTCGAGGAGTTAGCGGGAATTGGGTAAAATGACTAGAATGCCCTTAAGTGGACTAAAGGTATAGAAATAAAGGGGAGGGCATTAAGGTCATTTGGCATGTAAGGGATAGATATGCTGAGGCTTTATGTTAGTGGGAATTGTAGAAATTTATAGAAGTCTGAAAGAGAGAAAAGAAGGAAAAAGAAAGAAAAGAGAAAAGGAAGGGAAAAACAGAGTTGCACTCTCTTGGGTTGGTTTGTGGTTCTCTCACCACTTTTCTGGGATTTTCTTGGAGCAAAGCTCAGAGGAGAGCTGGGATAGACTGAGCATCAAGGATCCTAAGCTAGGATTGAGGAGTTGGCATAGGTTTAGCAAGAGATCATCAATACTTGAGGTAAAATTTGTAAGTTCCTTCAGTTCTGGTTTTGGTATTTAGCAAAGATATCTAAGCTGTGTTGATGGGGAATTCTAGGGAAGTTGGAGCCAAGGGTTGAGGAGAAGCAAGTCAAGGAGGTCTAGAGAGAACTTGGGGTCGAAGTTCCATAAAAGGTATAAATTCTAAGCTTCTAACTTTGTTGTTCAACTGGTTTCTTCTGAGTTTTAGTGTCTAGAAGTGGCTATGGTGAATTTTGAGTTTGGGGATGCATGTGATTGAGTTCTAGGTATTTGGGGTGCTTGGGATGAGTGGAGTATGGCCATAAGGTTGATTTTGAGGTTGGGAAAGATTTGGAAGAGTTTTGGTTGAGGTTGGTTCGAGGAAATCGCAGGAAGGGGAAACTCGGAGTTGGCCTGTCTGTGACTAGCGCTACAGCGCTAGCCTTTGGGCGCTGTAGCGCTAGGCCAAGCTTGCTGAGGGGATTTTGCTTCTGTTTGTAGTGCTGTAGCGCCCTCCCATGAGCGTTGTAGCACTACCCTGCCTTCTGAAGAGGGTTTTAGGGTTATTTGCAAGGGTTTTTGACCAAGGGTTTGGGGTTTGTTTCCACCACCTTGTTTGGTGGAACTAGGACTTCCTGGGGGCTCGGGATTAGCCCAGAGGCTAGGTTTTGGACTTAAGGTTTGATGATGACTTTGGCATATGGTTGTGTTTAGGTAAGCACTAGGGCTCGAGGGGGATCGTGCTCAAGGAGTCGAGTGATCAAAGCCAGCGTATCAAAAGGTAAGAAAACTACACCCGGTTATATGTTTGTGATGGGACTAAGTGCTCCCGATATTTGTATCGTGTCAATGATGGTATTATGCCATGGGACATGTGAAAGCGGCCTAAGAGTGCCGTACATAATATTTGCGCACAGGGCGCGGCTTGGCTACTGGTAGCCGAGGACAGCTTAATATTTACTGAGCTCAGTTTAAGCGGGCCGGAGTCAGTGGGATAACGGAGGGAGCAGCCTGAGAGTGCTAGCCCTAGTTATCACTTGTGATCTAATATATGATATGAGTTGATACGTTTAGTATGTTAACTACTTGAATATACTGAATGATTATATGGTTGAGATTATGTGATGTAGTATGAGATGTTGACTTGTCTGTTGATTGCTTATGCTCTGTTGTTGTGTTTTCTTGCTGGGCCTTAGCTCACGGGTGCAACGTGGTTCTGGTAAAGGCAAGGGCAAGTTGGACCAATCCTGAGGTGGAGAGCTGCAGGGTTGAATGTACATAGACGTCTGTTCAATCACCATGGTCGAGGAGTGGATCAGGACAGGGATTGCCTAACTGTTTGTTTTGCCTTAGTATGGCTTGTTATTGTTTCTAAACCCTATGACTTTTGTAAACGATCTTTAAACTTATATTTTCGAGATCCCGTGTAAACAAGAAATGCTCCTTAATGAAAATGTGGCTTTTGAGACCAAAACATTTTTAACCCTAGTTCCTTTACAGTTTCAATGACACTCTTTCAATTAAATGACTTGATTATCAAGTCTGGCACTTTATAAACACACAGTGTAACGGTCTTAGCTATCCAGGGCGTTACAACTTGGTATCAGAGCGTCCTAAGATTATGGGTCCTGAAGACTGGCTGGAAATGTACATTCGCCGCGAGAGACAAGCTCAACTCAGGGTTTGGTAATTGTGTGTACATGATTATGTGCTTAAATGATTTGAGTGAGATATGATTGTCAATATCTGTTTGATGAATAAGGAGCATGAGATACTGATAGGGCCTGGCCCTTGACTATTGCATGATGTTATTGAGGCATGCTTATTAGCACTGCTGTGCATGTGAATGAATATTTGGATAAATTGCTACACTTTGATTGCTTATGAATGATTGGAGTTCCAGTGATGGATTATGAAAGGATATTACCCTGTCATCATAGCCTAATTCCCGAGTCATTGACTGCAGATTGACTTGAATAGTTATGCGTTCAAGAAAATCCACACGACTAGCCGGCAGGTCTGGGGCTAGAGATGATGATTGGGGCCCGACTCCTCCGCCAGTCCTTGAGAACTGGCAGCAGTTAATGGCCGACATGCAAGCCCGGCTTCAGAGCCAAGATGAACATATTCAAATACTGCAGCAGGCTCCATCTGGGAGTGTTGCCCCTGTTGTGCCACCGGCAATGGTACCCGTAGTACAGCCAGTTGATGTTGGGAACAAGTGGGAACCGTTGTATGAGCGGTTCAGGAAGCAACAGCCCCCGATCTTTGAGGGAGGACCAGATCCACTAAAGGCTGAGCAGTGGATGACTATGATCACTAATATACTTGATTTTATGAGAATAGAAGGACATGACAGAGTGGCCTGTGCCACTTATATGCTGAGGGAGGATGCCTGAATCTGGTGGGAGGTGGCATCGCAGACCAGAGATGTTTCTGCTTTGACTTAGGAAGGGTTTAAGGACTTGTTTAGTCAAAAGTATTACAATGTTGCCATTAGGGCAGCGAAGATTAATGAATTTGTGGGGCTGGTTCAGGGCAGTATGAAAGTTACAGAATATGCTTTGAAGTTTGACAGACTTGCGAAGTTCACACCAGATCTTGTGCCTACCGATGCAGCTAGGCAAGACAGATTTATCAGAGGGCTGAATGCTATGATATCCCGAGATGTGAGAATTACCACAGTTCCTGGAGGGACAACTTATGCCTAGGCTGTGGAGAAGGCCCTCACCGCTGAGGAAGCAGAGAACAAGATATGGAGGGAGAGTGCTGTGAAAAAGGAGGGCCGCAGGGCGGTGCCTCCATATTCTGGTTCTGGTAGGGGCGGAGGCCCCAGTGATTTGAAGAGGAAGATCCCTGAGGCTTCAACCGTTCCTGGTCCTGACAGGAGAGGTCGGGGTACTCAGGGAGGACGTCAGGGAGGCGGTGACACGTGGAGGACTTATCCGGAGTGCACAAGGTGCAAGAGACACCACCCGGGCGAGTGTCGGGCTAAGGCCTGCTATGTGTGCGGGGTGGTGGGACACCTCAGGAAGGATTGCCCAACAGTGAAGAAGGGAGAGACAGGGAAGGTGGACAGCTTGACTCCAGCTCGAGTGTTCACCCTGACACAGGCGGAGGCCAAGGCTAGTCCCTCGGTAGTGACGGGTCAGCTTCCTAGTGCTGGCACTCCCTTTACTATTTTGATTGATTCTGGTGCTACGCATTCGTTTGTATCTGATAAGGTGATTGATAGACTGTGTAGACCTAGTGAGTATAGTACTTCAGGGTTTGGGACTATTTTGCCTATAGGAGAACTGGTAGTATCTAGGAGGTGGATTAGAGCACTGCCAGTGATAGTTGATGGTAGGGAGTTATCAGTAGACTTGATTGAGTTGAGTATGGAGGACTTTCATACGATTTTAGGTATGGACTGGCTGGCTAGATATGGAGCTACCATTGACTGTAGGAAGAAGATGGTGACTTTTAAGCCAGAGGGCGAGGATCCCTTTGTTTTTGTGGGAGCGGTGCATGGACCCCACGTACCCAGAATATCTGCATTGAGAACCAGAGACTTGTTACAAGGTGGTTGTATAGGTTTTTTGGCTAGCGTGGTGGATACCACCAGAGTTTCACCAGTAGGACCGGAGGAGACCAGATTCGTTTGCGAGTTCTTGGATGTGTTTCCTGAGGATTTGCCTGGGTTGCCGCTGTGTAGAGAGATTCAGTTTGTCATTGAGTTGGCGCCAGGGACAGAGCCAGTGTCGAGGGAACCTTATAGGATGGCACTGGCGGAACTGAAGGAATTAAAGGTTCAGCTGCAGGAGCTTCTGGATTTGGGGTTCATCAAGCCGAGTTACTCGCCATGGGGTGCTCCAGTTTTGTTTGTAAAGAAGAAGGACGGGACTTTGAGAATGTGTATTGACTATCGGGAATTGAACAAGTTAACTATCAAGAATAAGTACCCCCTACCAAGGATTGATGACTTGTTCGATCAGCTGCAGGGTAAGACGGTGTTCTCAAAGATTGATCTTCGATCTGGTTATCACTAGCTGAGGATCAAGGATGAGGACATACCTAAGACGGCCTTCCGAACACGGTATGGGCACTATGAGTTCTTAGTCATGTCTTTTGGTTTGACCAATGCCCAGCAGCCTTTATGGATCTAATGAATAGGGTATTCAAGGATTTCCTAGATCAGTTCGTTATTTTCTTCATCGACGACATCTTGGTGTATTCTAGTTCAGAGGCAGAGCACGAGTTTCATCTTAAACAGGTTCTTCAGAGGTTGAGGGAGCATCGGTTGTACGCTAAGTTTAAGAAGTGTGAGTTCTGGTTACCTGAAGTGACATTCCTTGGACATATCGTAGGTGCAGATGGGATTAAGGTGGATCCATCTAAGATAGAGGCGGTTAGGGATTGGCCGAGGCCAAGGAATGCCTCGAAGGTGCGGAGTTTTCTTGGTCTGGCAGGTTACTACAGACGGTTTGTAGAGGGCTTCTCGAAGATAGCAGCACCGATGAAAGAATTGACAAGAAAGAATTTGAAGTTTATCTGGTCAGACAAGTGCGAAGACAGTTTCCAAGAGTTGAAGCGACGACTTATTACAGCGTCAGTGTTGAGTCTTCCTTCGGGGGAAGGGAAGTTTGTTGTTTACTGTGATGCATCGAGGTTGGGCTTAGGCTGTGTGTTGATGCAGCATGAGAAGGTTATAGCTTATGCATCACGAAAGCTAAAGGAGTATGAGCAGCGGTATCCTACCCATGATTTGGAGCTGGCAGTAGTGTTTTTTGCACTGAAGATTTGGCGACACTATCTGTATGGGGAGAAGTGCGAGGTGTACACTGACCATAAGAGCCTGAAGTATTTCTTTACACAAAAGGACCTGAATATGAGACAGAGGCGTTGGTTGGAATTGGTAAAGGTTTATGATTGTGATATTCTCTACCATCCGGGGAAAGCCAGTGTGGTGGCAGATGCATTGAGTCGCAGAGGTCCAGGTCAGTTGTATAGTTCTATTCAGATCTCAAGGGAGTTAGCTGATGAGATGGTTAGAGCAGGGATAGAGTTGGTGGTAGGCTGGTTGGCTAATATTACTCTGCAGTCGACCCTGCTAGAGCAGATCAGAGAAGGGCAGTTGGTAGACGCTCAGTTACAGAAGGTTAGAGAGGATATCTTAGCAGGAATAGCTAAGGACTATTCTGTTTCTGAGGTTGGTTTACTTCGGTATTAGAGGCAGATTTGTGTTCCAACTGATGAGAGGATCAGACGAGAGATACTAGATGAGTCTCATACGACGCCGTACTCACTTCATCCGGGTACCACGAAGATGTATCAGGATCTGCAAACTTTGTATTGGTGGCCGGGATGAAGAAGGATGTCGTAGAGTACGTTGCCAGATGCTTAACCTGCTAGCAGGTGAAAGCTGAGCATCAGCGACCAGCAGGGTTGCTTCAGCCTTTGGGTATTCCTGAATGGAAATGGGAGGACATTACCATGGATTTTGTGGGAGGTTTACCCAGGACAGTAGGACTTCATGACTCGGTGTGGGTGATAGTGGATAGATACACCAAGTCAGCCCATTTCCTTCCAGTGAGGTCGACGTATACTGTGGATCAGTATGCTGAATTGTATGTGAGGGAGATCGTACGTCTCCATGGGGTTCCTAAGTCTATAGTGTCAGACCGGGTTCCTATTTTCACTTCCAAGTTTTAGGGTGGTTTGCAGAACGCTTTGGGGACTCAGTTGAAGTTCAGTACAGCCTTTCATCCTCAGACTGATGGACAGTCTGAGAGAACGATCCAGGTATTGGAGGATATGCTCAGAGCATGTGTAATTGATTTTGAGGGTTCATGGAGTAAGTATCTTCTGTTGATTGAATTTTCGTATAACAATAGTTATCAGTCAACGATTGGAGTGGCTCCCTATGAGATGTTATATGGGAGGAAGTGTAGATCACCCATTCATTGGGATGAGATGGGTACGAGGAGATATTTGGGGCCAGATATGGTTCAGAAGACAAGTGAGGCCATAGAGAAGATCAGGCTAGGATGCTCGCATCTCAGAGTAGACAGAAAAGCTATGCTGATCCTAAGCATAGAGATGTGGAGTTCCAGGTTGGGGATCATGTCTTTCTCCAAGTTTCACCATTGCGAGGGGTGAGGAGGTTTGGAAAGAAGGGCAAGCTAAGCCCTAGATTCATTGGACAATTCGAGATCCTGGAACTGGAAAGGGTTGGTCAGGTCGCTTACAGGTTAGCTTTGCCGCCATCGTTGTCTGGAGTTCATGACGTGTTCCATGTCTCCATGCTTCGGAAGTATGTCTCAAATGTGACCCATGTGTTGAGGTATGAAGATTTGGAGTTACAGGCAGAATTGGCTTATGAGGAGCAACCAGTTCAGATCTTGGATCGGAAAGATAAAGTATTGCGGAATAAGACGATTCCTTTGGTTAAAGTGCTGTGGAGGAATAGTAAGGTCGAGTAGGCGACCTGGGAGCTTGAGACAGAGATGTGGGATCAGTATCCCGAGTTGTTCAGGTAAATTTCGAGGACGAAAATTCTCATTAGGAGGGGATAGTTGTAACGACCCAAATTCGCTAATAAGGCTTAAGGGCCTTGATTAGTGTGCCTAGAGGGCATAATGGGAATTATGTGTGACTTTAATGATTAAGATGCATGACTATGATTTAAAGCATGTTATATGGCTATTTGAATATTTGAGATGCATGACTATGTGTACTAGTATGCATGTAGGCCCTGATTAGGTTAGAGGGGCATAATCGTAATTTTGGCCACTTTGGGCATAACTGCTTTGATATATGTGATAATTGTCGAGACCACATTATTATGTGGATATATCTGTGATTTGTGGCTCGAGACGATCCTAGTGAGCAAAGTAGCGAAAAAGTCATGGCGGGGATTTATACCCGGCTCGGGGTGAGCTTAGGGGTATAAATGGGAATTTAGTGAATATATTGGAGTCTATCTTGACATTGAGGAATATTATTGGTGATTAATTAGGTATCGGGAGTTAAGCGGGAAATATTAGAGACACTCGAGGAGTTACGGGAATTGGGTAAAATGACTAGAATGCCCTTAAGTGGACTAATGGTATAGAAATAAAGGGGAGGGCATTAAGGTCATTTGGCATGTAAGGGATAGATATGCTGAGGCTTTATGTTAGTGGGAATGGTAGAAATTTATAGAAGTCTGAAAGAGAGAAAAGAAGGAAAAAGAAAGAAAAGAGAAAAGGAAGGGAAAAACAGAGTTGCACTCTCTTAGGTTGGTTTGTGGTTCTCTCACCACTTTTCTGGGATTTTCTTGGAGCAAAGCTCAGAGGAGAGCTGGGATAGACTGAGCATCAAGGATCCTAAGCTAGGTTTGAGGAGTTGGCAGAGGTTTAGCAAGAGATCATCAACACTTGAGGTAAAATTCTGTAAGTTCCTTCAGTTCTGGTTTTGGTATTTAGCAAAGATATCTAAGCTGTGTTGATGGGGAATTCTAGGGAAGTTGGAGCCAAGGGTTGAGGAGAAGCAATTCAAGGAGGTCTAGAGACAACTTGGGGTTGAAGTTCCATCAAAGGTATAAATTCTAAGCTTCTAACTTTGTTGTTCAACTGGTTTCTTCTGAGTTTTAGTGTCTAGAAGTGGCTATGGTGAATTTTGAGTTTGGGGATGCATGTGCTTGAGTTCTAGGTATTTGGGGTGCTTGGGATGAGTGGAGTATGGTCATAAGGTTGATTTTGAGGTTGGGAAAGATTTGGAAGAGTTTTGGTTGAGGTTGGTTCGAGGAAATCGCAGGAAAGGGAAACTCGGAGTTGGCCTGTCTGTGACTAGCGCTACAGCGCTAGCCTTTGGGCGCTGTAGCGCTAGGCCAAGCTTGCTGAGGGGATTTTGCTTCTATTTGTAGTGCTGCAGCGCCCTCCCATGAGCGCTGTAGCACTACCCTGCCTTCTGAAGAGGATTTTAGGGTTATTTGCAAGGGTTTTTGACCAAGGGTTTGGGGTTTGTTTCCACCACCTTGTTTGGTGGAACTAGGACTTCCCAGGGGCTCGGGATTAGCCCAGAGGCTAGGTTTCGGACTTGAGGTTTGATGATGACTTTGGCCTATGGTTGTGTTTAGGTAAGCGCTAGGGCTCGAGGGGGATCGTGCTCAAGGAGTCGAGTGATCAAAGCCAGCGTATCAAAAGGTAAGAAAACTACACCCGGTTATATGTTTGTGATGGGACTAAGTGCTCTCGATATTTGTATCGTGTCAATGATGGTATTATGACATGGGACATGTGAAAGCGGCCTAAGAGTGCCGTAAATAATATTTGTGCACAGGGTGCGGCTTGGCCACTGGTAGCCGAGGACAGCTTAATATTCACTGAGCTCGGTTTAAGAGGGTCGGAGTCAGTCGGATAACGGAGGGAGCAGCCTGAGAGCGCTAGCCCTAGTTATCACTTGTGATCTGATATATGATATGAGTTGATACGTTTAGTATGTTAACTACTTGATTATACTGAATGATTATATGGTTGAGATTATGTGATGTAGTATGAGATGTTGACTTGTCTGTTGATTGCTTATGCTCTGTTGTTGTGTTTTCTTGCTGGGCCTTGGCTCACGGGTGCTACGTGGTGTTGGTAAAGGCAAGGGCAAGTTGGACCAATCCTGAGGTGGAGAGCTACGGGGTTGAATGTACATAGACGGCTGTTCAATCACCATGGTCGAGGAGTGGATCAGGACAGGGATTGCCTAACTGCTTGTTTTGCCTTAGTATGGCTTGTTATTGTATCTAAACCCTATGACTTTTGTAAATGATCTTTAAACTTATATTTTCGGGATCCCGTGTAAACAAGAAATGCTCCTTAATGAAAATGTGGCTTTTGAGACCAAAACATTTTTAACCCTAGTTCCTTTACAGTTTCAATGACACGCTTTCAATTAAATGACTTGATTAGCAAGTCTGGAACTTTATAAACACACAGTGTAACGGTCTTGGCTATCCAGGACGTTACATAGAAGATCGACTCAGTTTCTCAATAATACTCTGCGACAGAGAAGATACAAGAGTTAGAGAGACTCAAGGAAGGACTCTTTAATTCCGCTGCGTATACTGTAAGTATTCTATTAATTGTTTCTCTTTGAATTCAATTTTAGAAACATATTTTAGGCTATCTCGTATTAATTTGTTTAATATTAGATATACATGAAAATAAATAAAGATCATGTATAAGTTTTCCTAACAGACACAATATGTCAAATTTCGTATTAAACCTCATAAGGTTGTCTTGTCCTTATTGGTGAACGTATGGTACATAAAATTTCGTCGATGTACTGACCAAATACAATCTTTAACCATCTAATTCCATATATGTTTTTCTTGATGGATACAAGCTTCTCACAGGTTCTTGTATCTTTTTAAAATAGAGGTTCCCAATCTTTTTTCGTACTTAATGTCATTCTTCATTGGTTGATCGTTTTGCTTCTTACTGTACGAATACCTTCAATCCGAAAGAAAAATTCCAACTATAATGAGATTATCCTCTCTACCTCCCACCACATCTAATCCTTGTTTGATAGATAAAGAACCTTTCAGGTCGTCTTTGTTCTCATTAATTCGTGTTGTAGTTCCTTAAAATTGTATTCTTCTTTCACTCCATCCTTTCTGTCAGCATCCTAATTTTTCAGCTTCCCCTGCAAAACTGAACTTAATTGGTAACTTTGTTCCTTATCATCACCAAATACCTTAGAATTCTCGGCTTGTTGCTTTTCTTGAGTCAACTGACTTTGGAAGTTCTGGTGGATGTGCTCTTCCAAGTTATTCTTAGAAACCTTTCAACTAAAGCTCCGAGCTCACTAAATCATATATCTAAAACTCCGTGTGAGAATACTTATACCAAGTTTGTTTACTTCCCATCTGCTTCTCGTGCCATATCCAAGTGTGCACCATCATCTTTTATAATTCTGACCTCCATGTCTATCGTATGTGTGATTAGGAGTCCCTTTTCCTATAGGCTAATCCGAGTGACGACAGTTCGTGGTTATCATCCAACCAACCTATCCTTCATTTCTCAACAACTTGACTCCTCCTCGAACATTTGAGGTGATTGCATCTGAAACATTCATGAGTGGTTGTGGCTAGGATAATATCAATGGCATTTTGAGCATGCTCTACCTATGCCTGATGAGTAGCTCGCCTCAAATAATTCCACCTCTCATTACGAGTCCTATTAGTTCCTCAACGTCGGAGCAACATCCCTTTTTCCTCAGGTCATAAGAGCTAACTAATCACCTCCTCTGCCTCTTTAGGCTAACTCCTCTCAACCAAGACATGCCAAACCGAGCATAGCATGACTCCAAAATTTGTGAACAACCAACAATCAAACATACAAAAAGTTCTACCAACTAACTACACAAAAAGCTAGTGGTACAAACAAACAACAAGCATACATGCAAAAGCCGACATACAACACATATATCATACACCAAAACACACTATAAGTGTAGGGTGATAATGGATTACGTCCATCCTCAAGCCATTTTAGTCAACTGGGGTCCTAGTGGCCTTACCACATGAATACCCATGCCTAACTTTCCCTTAACGTTGGCTGACACATTTTTATCCATCAAATACTAACAAGTAAGCTCTCACTAATTCCTAAGTCAATGACAATGAGTTACCATAACAAGTGTTTTCTTATTCTTTTGTCCTCAGTCTACTTTGTTGAATCACCTTAGGCTATTCCACTCAATAACCATCAAACTAGTTACCCATTTAACCTATGAACTTTTTCTTGTTATTTCTCATGTACATAATAAAAATTAATCTTATAACTAAGTCAAATCTTCATCCCCAGTACAAACCTGTAAATTCTAACCACTCACATGCACTTACTACCCATCACTGCATCATGACATCATATCACTTTAGCCACTTTACTTTTATCCTTATATCGTTTTGAATTTCAGCATAAGTATAACAACCCAGTCATCGATCATAAATTATTACATCACTATCCTAATACAAACATCTCTCTATCAAGCCATCTAACTATTACGGTTATGCCTAAAAGTAAAACACTGCAGCATGACGTGACACATTAGATGCAGCATGGCGAACTCAACACAACGCATAACGCTAAACGTAGTGCGACATGTGCAACGCCACTCGACCCTATTCCACAAATCATGATACCCATTTTTTTCTCACTTGTGACTTCCAAATGTACTAACCAAGACCTTCATATAAACATACAACTTAAATAACTCTTACTAAATCTGTGTTAACATGCAGTAGCAAAGCGTAAGAAAAACAAAACAAAATAGCTAACTTAAGAACTAAAATTACAGTGCGATGAGTTGAGTCTTCCCGATCTTCATGTGCATATCGTGAGGGTCTACAGAAATATTTTAAAACCTTGGGCATTGATACCAATTGTAATGACCCGACTTAAAACTAATTAATTTACTAAATACTCTGAATTTAAGTAAATTAATATATACATGAATTTATTTCGGAAAATAAAATTTTTGTGAAACTCTTTTAAAAACTACATGAATTAAATTTTTTTTTTTAAAACATGCAACTCGAGATCTCGTCATTTAAAAAAAAATCAATTTTACATGCATAACGTAAGTGAAAATACATGTTTAAGACTCAACATAGAAAACAAAGTTTTAACGAATTTAAAAAAAAACAATGCATAGCTCCGCAACCCTTTGACCCCTAGGTCAACAAATCACGACATGCACACATCTGACCGAGCTTGCTCCAACTAATCACCTCATCAACTATGCTTTTGCCCTTACTTGCAACACAGAGTACCCATGTAACGACCCCAAATTCAGTATTAAGGCTTAAGGGCCTCGAGTAGTGTGCCTGGAGGGCATAATGGAATTCTGTGTGTGTCTTTAATGAGTTTTATGTATGATTACGATTTATTGCACGTATATGACTATTTGATTATTTGAGATGCATGACTATGTGAATTAGTATGCATGTAGACCTGATTGTCTTAGAATGAGCATGATTGTAATCTGGCAATGTTATGGCATAACTGTGATAATTGTACCATGTGAATCGTGCCATGTGAGTGTGGTGTTTTTATCAGGATGCACGCATTGAGACGGTCCTAGTGAGCCAATTAGTCTAAAAGTCACAACGGGATGTTGTACCCGGCTCGGGAAGAGCCTAGGGGTACTTCGGGAATCTTATAAGTTGAGTTGGGAATGAGTGGTTAGTTATTGGTAATTGAGTAACCTAGGTAACCGTTTGTAACTGCTGTGGGTAACAAGTTTTAAGATAGAAAGTGATAGAATTGAAATGGAAGTGTAAAGACTTAAGTGCCCTTGAAGGTTTAGCTAAGAAGGATTATTAGGAAAGGGTAATTTGGTCTTTTGGCAAGGGGATTATGAAACTCTCAGCTGGGATATAGGGGGGTACGGTTTGGGCATTTGGGTTCACTTGTGGCTTTGATAGAAATTGAAGAGAAGAAAGAGAAGGAGAAAGAAGAGTTAGGGCAAGCAAAAAGAAAAGAAGAAGAAGGGTAGAAGGGCTGAAGTGGGAGCTTAGGAGGAGTTCAAGGAAGCTTGTTGGGGTGGATTCTTCACTTGAGGTATGGATTTATTACACACTTAAGTTTGGTTTCTGTGTTGATTTGAGGAATTTAATGCTTGAGTTAAGATTTTCATGGGTTTTGGTTTGAGTTGCTGAATTTGAGATCAAAGGTGTGGATCTTGGGTGTGTTGATGTTTTGATCTTGATTCTAGTGTTTATAGGGTGTTAGATTGTTCATATGAGGTTTGGTTTTGAGTTTTGGGGTTTAGGTATTGGTTTGGGGTGATTTGGAGAGGTTAAAGCTCGAGAAAGTTTCAGGAAAAACCCAGAATTCTGGGCCTGCGAAGGCGTGCCGCGGCACAGTTTTTGCGTGCCGCGGCGTGGTGCCCCTGACTTTCTGGGTGCCGCGGCACAAGATAGTTGTGCTGCGGCACAAGGCCAATTTTAGGATATCATTTTTGGCAATTTTAGGCCTTTGCTCCGGGGGTTCGGGGGATGTCTCCGGGGTGTTGTTTTAAGGTTTTAGAGGTCCCGGGAGTACGGGATTGGTCCCGGGAAGTGGTTTTTGGGCTTGGTTAGTATTAAAAGTGTTTTATGTGTGTTGTGACTAGGATTTCGGAGAGGCTCGTGCTAGTGGACCGTGCTCGTGACCGTGGTGCATCGGAAAGCTCGGGATACAGGTAAGAAAACCGTAACACCCGAGAATAGGGCATGGACCCATTGTGTGATTGTAGGGCACGGCCCTAGCTTGTATTGTGTGAAAATGTGTAATCTTAGATGAACTATTGTATGTTTGAATGGTTATTTCATAATGTATGATATGTGTGATTATAATGGAATGAACGGCAAGGCCGAGGGCGGCAAAGGCCGGGTACGGCAGTGGGGCCGGAAGTAGCGCTCAGCACATGGGATGCTATAGCCAGGGTGGGACCCAAGGGATACATGAGTTATCCTACGGTGAGGACCGAGACCCCAAGCTTTGGTAAGGCCTCTGGGGCGGCATGGCCGTGCTTGTTTAATCTGATGATTTTCCTATATATCTGTGAATTATGCCAGTTATATTATTTGCATATGTTATGTGCTATTTGGGTTTTCTTGCTGGGCTTCGGCTCACAGGTGCTCCGTGTGGCAGGTAAAAGCAAGGAGTCAGTCAACCGGCCATGAGTATGGAGAGCGTGGGGGCGGCGCGTACATGTTCGGCCTGCCCGACTGCTTTGGTTGGGGTCATTTTGTAAATGGCTGTATTAATCCATTCTTTTGATAGTTAACCTGGTGTAAATCTATGTTTGAGTTGTAAATATTTTGTAAACCTTATTTTGGGATCCCAGATGTTTTATACTTAACGTTTTCAGTGAAGTTAAACATTTTAAAAGAGTACAGCCTTAAATTCTGATTTATCCACACTTTTGGTTTTAGAAACCACTTAGAGTCAGTCAAAAGCACGATTTCTATTTTAAACTCACTAAGTAACGGCTCTAAGGTAGTAGGGCGTTACAACCCATAAGCTAACGCCCCACAAGAAGAACTATGTAGGTCACACCCCAAAGCCCAATCATAAAACATTGCAACATGTGTAACGTAAGAACAATAACATAGTCATGCTTCACATATGCAATTAATCAACATGTTTACAATATAACATCAACATATCATAAGCATAACCATAAACACATCATACCACACTTCCAACGGCCTATTGCCCTTGCGACAACCCACTGCCTTTGTGACAACCCCTTGGATTTTACCGTATACCAAGTTACAAGTATACGTATTCCCTAGATCTTTCCACATATTTTATATTCATCATAACATACTCAAGACATGATATAACCAAATCTCATAAAGTCAACGTGAACATGCATCAATACACAAAAGAATGCAGCAATCGTAACCCTCATAACACATATGACAAAGCATAGTCACACACATAACATGAATAATCATAACCATTATATGACACATACAGAACATTTGTGCACTCAAGTTAGGAATGTCAAAATGACCCAGTGGAATGGGGCGGGTTGGAGCTCCGATCTGACGGGGGGATTCTGATCCGGATTAAGCGGTTGAAAGGCGGGGTAGGGCACTGCCCCGATCCGATCTGACACTAATTATTGTGGGGCGGGTCGTGACATGCCCCGATAGCTTTTTTTTTATTTTTATTTTTAAAATACCTTAAACAAGCAAAAGCAAATGTAACGCCCTGGTTACCCCAGAACAGTTACGGTGATCGGTGAACCAGAAATTTGACTCACTACCCGAGTCCTTTGGTTAAAAACGTGTCCTAAGTGTAATTAACAGGTTAAGGTGTAAAATCAATAAAAAGGAAAGGATATATTTTAATATAAACCGCTCATGAGCTATTCAAAACATTTACAAGTTATTTACAGTGCAAAAAGGTCACTACTATTTCAAATTTACAACCCCGCCGACCTAAGCGGTAAAAATAGGGTAAACCCCCTAGTTCCTCTGAGAACTCCTTGGCCGTGGTGGTCAAGCGACCGCATATGTACACATCACCACCTAAGCTCTCCACTTAAGGCTGGGTAAGCTTTTCTTTTCCTTTACATGCACCACATAGCACCCTTGAGCCAAGGCCCAGCAAGAAAACACAATATAGCATGATATAATATCAACAATGATCATAATAATCATTCAGGACTATCAGTACAAAACAAATAGGTGACAGTCGCAAAAGTCACAAAAGTGGGTACAACTCCCTTTAGCCTTGTGACGATATGGTCACCGGGGCTTAATAAATAAGTGAACCTTTCACTAGCTTAAACAGGATAGGTGCAAGGTGATTAGTCACCAACATAACCTTCCTCATGACTCTAGAGTCATAACTATGGAACATCGTTCCCTAGCCATGTGACAAACGGTCACCTAGGCCCTTGGCCTTGGCTCTCAGTAACTAGTCTCAGACTAGTCAAGCGCTTATAAGTTCATCGACCTTAGGGTCGGTCTAGTGTTAATGCCTTAGAGTCATTCAACACTGATATCGATTAGATCTAATCTTCATTTGGCCCGGCGTTCATAACGCTCTGCCATTTCTGACTCTTAGGTCAATATCCCTGACTAGTCAGTACATATACAAGTATATCACATTCGCTAGCATTTAATAAGCAATCCATGTCCACATTTATCAACCAACATGCCTCAACAACAACCACGCATGCCATATATACACAGGGTGCAGTTTTCTTACCTCCTGTTCGAGCGAAAGATAATAATAAGAACGACTCCTGAGAACGATCGACCTTTTGGTTCTTTAGCGGTTACGTGGTCATAACCAATTACGGAATTCCATCAATAAAATGGATAATAAAGGGTTCCCAAACCCAAACCTAGCCTCCGAGACATCGAGTACTACTAAACCGGGTAGTAGGATTGACCCCGAGGCCTAAGACTAACATCCATAAGCCAAAAAGCCATTTCTGGCCAAAAAGCCACTAAGGGCCGCGACCCTCCTTGACCATGCCGCGGCCCACCCCTCAAACAGAGGCAGCCAATTTGAGCACTCTTCAAGGGCCGTGGCCCTCCCTGGCCATGCCGCGGCCCAACCTCAAGTTCAGCCAAAATCCCTATTTTTCTTCCCTTGCGATTTCTCTTGGAACCAACCTTTAAAACCAAGCTTAAACACCACTCAAACCTCCAATACAACCCCTAAATTTGATCTATAACACTCCCTCATCAAAACCCAAGTGAAATCCCAACCAAAACTTCCATCAATTCCAACTATCCACAACAAAATCACAAGCTGAAAACTAACACCAAAACAGAGCATACCAGAAAACTAATGGCTGGAAACTTACCTCAAACTCAGGTTGTGATGCTCTTCAATGGTGGAACACTCTCCCAAACTTCCAAGGTCTACTTCCCAAGCTTGAATCTTCAACAAGAGCTCAAAAATCACAAAGGAAATGGAGGAAGGAGAAGGTACGGGTAAGCTCAAGAACTTGCTCTGTTTTTCTCTCTACTTCACAGCATAAAGGAGTTTATATCTATCCTAGGGGTAAAAAGACCATTATACCCCTAGGTCAATTATGGGTTTCTAAAGGCTCCTAAGGGCAAATCTTTCCTTTCTAACCTATCTCGTTAATCATAATTAACGCTCTCCAATTCCCGCTATTCTCAATAATCCCAAACACCAATAATTCATAACCCGTTACCCTTTTACTCCCGGCAACGTTCTAATCTTTAAAATCACCCCGAGACTCAACCCGAGCCCCGAACTTAAACCTGTTATGATCAGACCGCTAACTAGTAATCCAGGATCGTTTCATGCCGAATTGCTCAAACAAACCCACATTATAATGTGGTCTCAACAACGTGTCACCGACATGCATACAAATATACAATTATACCCTCAACGGGCCAAATTACCATCACACCCCTGTAATTATAATATGGACCCACATGCATGCATTTCACATCATATTATAACATAATTCACATATACATGCATAATATCATTTGATGGCATAATTAAACAAGTATAGCCCTCCTGGCCTACTAATCCCGCCATTAAACCACATCGGAGAAATCGGGGCATTACAGCAAATACTCTTCTTCATCTTCTTCAGTTCAGTCGAATCACGGAATCAGCCTCTGTCTCGCAGGTTCTCTCTCTCACCTGGGTTCTCTCTCTTTTTCTCATGGGTTCTCTCTCTCTCTCTCTCTCTCACATCTGGTTCTCTCTCTCTCTCGTGGGCTCTTTCTCTCTCCTAGGTTTTCTTATTTGAGGATTTATCAATTTCATAGCCATTGATTGATAACCCAGGTACAAGAAAGGAGACTAGAGAAATTGTTTTAATTTCCCTCATTTAAATATTGATTAAAATGTTAGCTAGGGTTGCTATCTATAGCCTAAAGCTGACAAGAAAGTAATAAAACTAATTAGTATAATCATTCATGTTTTGATGAGAGTGTTGACAGCTAGCAAATCAATTCACAAATATATGATTTTAGTGTGACAGCTGTAGACTTTTATTGTATTTATATGCTTCCTTATTTATAGGTTTTTTTATTCTTTTTTATTTATTTTAATTACTCTGTACAATCCCTATAAAAGGGCTCTCATAGTCTTGGTCGAAAATACAAAAAAACTACAATTCAAATCATTCTCACTGCTTTATTCTTTATGGTATTAGAGTAGTAAAACTCATCTTCCTCTTCTCTGGTGTTCGAGTCTTCTTCTCCGACAACAATGACAGATACAACTCTCTCTGTTGGTGACACAACCCTTCCCACTGGAGACTCCTCTTCCACTGCCAACTCTGGTTCTGTTCAAACTCTCCAAAACTCAGATAGTACCTCTCAACACCAGTCCAGCGGCTTGATTGGGTCACTCTACAACCATGACAGTGGCTCTCTGCACATTACAGCACACAAGCTTGAAGGAAGAAACTATTTACAATTGGCTCAGTCCGTCAAAATTGTGATTCGTGGCCGCGACAAACTCAGATATATAACTGGAGATCTTCCTGCTCCACCTACTACCGATCCTACTCATAAGGTATGGAAAGCTGAAAACTCAATTGTTTTTGTTTGGCTAATTAATTTTATGAATCCGAAAATAAGTCGTAGGTACTTGCTCTTCAAGACGGCAAAGGAAGTGTGGGATGCGGCTCGTCATATGTACTCCGACCTTGGTAATGCATCACAAATCTTTAAAATCCGCACGAAACTCAAAGAAATTAAGCAAGGTACTCAATCTGTTACCCAGTATTTTTTAGATTTACACGATTTATGGCAGGAACTCGATCTCTATCTCGAAACCACTCCTTTGTGTACCAACTGTAGTGTGAAACAAAGACAACAACTCGAGAAGGAACGTGTGTTCGAGTTCCTTATCAGGTTAAATAGTAATCTTGATGAAGTACGCGAACGTTTGGTTTGTTGCTTACCGTTTCCTGATACCGAGGAAGCCTTCTCTGAGGTTCGTTGTGCAGAAGCTCGCCGTCATGTTATGCCGACTGATTCTAAGGTTCAGAATACTCAACTTCCTGAAAGTTATGCCCTGGCTTCTAATAGGTACAAATATCCATCCAATAATAAGTCTAATCATGATCCTCGACCAAATCGAAAGGGTGAAAGGCCATGGTATGATCACTATCAGCATCATGGACATTCTCATTCTACTTGTTGAGAAATTCATGGAAAATCATCCAACTGGACTCCCCGGCGCCAAAATGATCGAAAGGCTTATCAAATTCAAGGTACTGGAAATCCTGATACACCACCAGCCACTACTCCACCGACATTTAGTAAGGAACAACTTGAACAATTGTATAAACTTCTGAATCAGTCTTCTCTGGCTCCTACTTCAGCATCTAATATGGCCTCATGTTCAATAGCACAATCTGATAATTTTTATTCTGCTTTGACTTCACTAAAAATTTCTTCAACACCTTGGACTATCGATTCAGGTGCCTCTGATCACATGACAGGTTTATATCATTTATTTGATTTATATCTTCCCTGTTCTAATAATTATAGTGTGAAAATTGCTAATGGTACTTTGTCTTCAATTGTTGGTATTGGTAATATCCGCTTGTCTCCTGATCTTAGTCTTAAATCAGTCCTCTATGTCCCGTCCTTAACCAGTAATCTTATATCTGTTAGCAAGTTAACTGCTGATAATCGTTGTGTTGCTAAATTTCTCTCAAAATCATGTCAATTTCAGGAACTATCATCGGGGAGGATGATTGGCAGTGCTAGGCTTCATGATGGACTTTACTTTTTCCAAAATCAGCCTCAAATAACACACCACCCGAGTTTATCTTGCCTTGTTTCTAATTATGATTTTTCTAGCAAAATTATGTTATGGCACTATAGACTTGGGAATCCAAGTTTTTCATATTTAATATATTTGTTTCCTTCTTTATTTATCAATAAAAATTCTGATTTTCTTCATTGTGATGTATGTCAACTTGCTACACACACGGGCTTCATTTCCCCAAAAATCTTATACACCATCCACTCCTTTCTCACTAGTTCACAGTGATGTTTGGGGCCCTTCAAAAATCACTACTTCTCAAGGTAAATGATGGTTTATAACTTTTATTGATGATCATACTCACATCACTTGGGTTTATCTACTTCGACATAAATCTGACACATATCAAGTTTTTCAAAACTTTCACCAAATGGTCCAAACTCAATATCAACCATCCATTCGTGTTGTTAGAACAGATAATGGCATAGAATACTTTAATACCACTCTAAGTCCTTACCTAGTCAAGCATGGTATTATCAATCAAAGCTCTTGTGTTGTGTAGTGTTCCAGAATATTTACTTAGCTAGCTAGATAGTAATAGTAGTTTGTAGCATGTTAGATTCCGTGGATTTTGGTTCAAGCCGGGACTTAGTTGGAAACTCATAGCAACAATTATGGATTTTATAAGTTTAACCTATAGTTTAAGAATATTAATTATAACATAAGGTTTGATTAATATTGCTGGTCTTAGATATATATTTATTATAACCTAAGGTTTAGATAGAACCATTAAGAGCATGACACTTGTCATAATCATGTTTATTAAGGATTTACGTATTTTGATGAATAGTTTAATTAAAAGAAAGATCTAGAAGCTCCAAAACCTTCTAGAAACTGTTAGGATCGTATTATGACTTAGTCAAAGCTGTTTACTAAATTCAAAATATGTTGAAAAAGTGCAAATACGTGTTTGATATATCAACGTATGCCGATATATCGCAGCTATAGGGGTCGATATATCACCTACGGAAGATACGGAAAACACATCGACTTTGCACGAACATTCGAACAGGGCTCGGGATTAGGGTGGAGCCAATATATCACCCAGGGTAGGCGATATATCTCCCCTAGTGATGTATTTTTGAATGTTGATGATTTTGAATTTAAAAATACCCTTAACAACTTCGACCTACCTTTGAACAATTTTGACCAAGTTCTGGGTGTCAGTTGAATGCAAATTCAAATATTTTTCATTTTATAATTATTTATTTATTCAAATTAAAAGGGGTTAGTTTCACTCCTTAAACTCTATAAATAGGACCTAGTACTCAGTTATTTTCTTCATTCTTCAAGCAGTCTTCAGAGCCTCCAAGTTGCAAATGTTATTATAGAGAGAGAACACTTGGGTTTTGGGTTAAAGCTTTATCATTCTAAGCTTTTCTAAACACTTGGGAAGTGAGATGTAGTGAGATTTCAATATTGAGGTTTAGATCAATTCATAAGACCATTCAAGGTATTCTTATCCCTAAGTTCAGTTCTTTATGATTCTATAGTTTTCTTTTATTCAGATCCTAACTCTTGTTTATGATTCTTGATTAGGTATTTAAGTTCTTGAAACTTAAGGTTCTTCTTGGTAAGTTTCTTTTTGGGAAGAGATACTCACCATTCTTACTGTTGGTTTTTAGGTGTGTTCTAATCCCGTTCTTGTTCCCAAACATCCCGGCTTTTGGTAAGGAAAATAGGATATATTTTATGTGCTTATATGTTTATGTTATTATATGTTTTATGTTATGATATGTATATATACGTATGAATATGTTTTGTAGTCATTTGGGGCTTATAGTTGCTTAGATAGCAAACCCCAATTTATGTCGCTTGGGGCTTATAGTTGCTTAGATAGCAAACCCCAAGATTATTTATCATTTTCATGGTTTAGAGTTATGATTTACCCTACCTCGACTAGTAGAGGACCTAGATGGGTTATCATATACTACCATGTGATCTAAACTACCTCAATTAGTAGACAGAGGACCTAGATGGTTTATCACATGCCATGTTAATGAGTTAATGGCCATTAATATTGTAGTCCTATATGATATAAGTTTTTATAATCTTATATTTTATAGTATATTTTTATGTTATAATCTTATGTTTTATGATATATGTTGTTAGTAGATTTTCCATGCTAGGCATTAGGCTCACTCTTTTATTTTTAGTGTGATGCAGGAAAATGAATATGGAAGGCGGAAGGATTCATGGCAGCTTGGTTTGTGTGTTGAGGATGAATGGAATGAATGGACTGCGTGTCGATTGAGGATGACATTATTTAGTCTTTTGAATTATGTTTCTTTTGTAATTCCACACTTAGTTTTTGAACAATTAAATTAAATTTTATGTTTTATGTTTTATGTTTTATAAAAAAATGGGATACCATACCATATCACATTTTATTTTATATTTTTACCTTATTTTGTATTGGTACAATATTTTGGGTTTTAAATAAAGTTTTGTTCTTCTTATGTATGTTTTCCAAAATAGTAGCCATGCCTAGTAGTTTTAATGGTCCAAGGTCTTAGAAATAGTTGGGTCATTACATGTTGATACACCTCAACAAAACGGTGTGGCCGAACAAAAAAATCACCATCTCTTAGAAGTTGCTCAAGCACTTATGTTTACTATGCATGTCCCTAAATATCTTTGGGGAGATGCCACTCTCACTGCTACCTATCTCATCAATCGTCTCCCTAGTCGGCCACTATAATTCAAAACACCTTATTCTATTTTTCAAACTTCCTATCCTCACTTTTCCACAAACACTCTATCTGTCAAGACATTTGGCTGCACAACCTTTGTACATGTTCATTCACAAGGTCGTAGCAAGCTTAATACGAGAGCCATTAAGACTATTTTCCTTGGATATTCTTTAACTCAAAAAGGCTATAAATGTTATTGTCCACTCACTAAAAAAACATTTGTTTCTAGTGATGTTACTTTTTTTGAAAACACTCCATATTTCTCCCCCACCTCGCTTTAGGGGGAGAACAATAGTCATCAAAAGCAAGAAGCTCAGTGGTCATGGGGGCTAGAGCTGCCTATAAGTCAACCTATGCCTACAAGTCAACCTACCATTGTTTCATCTCTTCCAAATAATCTGTCTGCTCCTACTTCTACTCACACTCACACTCATGATCATAATCCTATGCCTACAAGTCAACCTACCATTGTTTCATCTCTTCCAAATAAATTGTCTACTCCTACTTCTACTTACACTCATGATCATAATCCTACTATCGAAGCAGAAACAGATCCTCCACAAAAAATACAACAACAACCAAAGTTGCGTGTATATTCAAGGAGACATAAATCTCAAAGCAGTAATCCAATCATGAATCCTCAACACAGTCAAGAAACCAATATGGTGATAGAGCCTCCACGTTCAAATGAGTCAGGTAATCCCCAATCAAACACTAATTATGATTTAGATGTTCCAATAGCATTGAGGAAAGGTACTAGGTCTTGCACTCAACATCCCATCTCCAAATTTATATCTTATTCAAAACTATCATCTTCATTTAAAGATTTTACTTCTAGTTTGTCAAATATATTTGTTCCTAGAAACATTGAAGAAGCTCTGAAAATTCCTGAGTGGAAAGCAGTAATACTGGAAGAAATAAAAGCACTCAAATAGAATGATACCTAGAGTTTAGTGGAATTACCTCTTGATAAGAGTGTTGTGGGGTGCAAATGGGTGTTCATAGTCAAATATAATGCTAATGGCTCTATTGAATGGTACAAAGCACGACTGGTAGCAAAGGGATTCACCCAGACCTATGGGATTGACTACACCAAGACTTTTGCTCCAGTTGCCAAACTCAATACCATCAGGGTCCTATTCTCACTTGCAGCAAGTCTAGATTGGGAATTACATCAGCTTGATGTAAAAAAATGGTTTTCTGAAAGGAGAGCTTGCAGAAGAAGTTTACATGAGCCAACCACCAGGCTTTGAAGAAATTTCTAATGCCAAAATTGTTTGCAAGCTTAATAGGTCACTATATGGCATAAAACAATCTTCTCAAGCTTAGTTCGATCGATTCTCGAAAGTTGTCAAAAATCTTGGCTACACACAAGGTCAAACTGACCATACTTTATTCATTAAACATTCATAAAAAGGTAAAATTACTATCCTGATAGTATATGTCGATGATATTATTGTCACTAGAAGTAATATTGAGGAGATAACTCGAATCAAATAAATGATGGCAAAGGAGTTTGAAGTCAAAGATCTAGGGCATTGAAATATTTTCTAGGTATGGAAATTGCTAGAAGCAAAAAAGGCATTTCTGTATCTCAACGAAAATATACTCTTGATCTCCTAAAAGAAATTGGGATGCTCGGTAGCAAGCCTAGTGGAACTCCAATTGAACTTGGAGACAAGACTAAAATGCTTGAAGGTGATCCAGTGGACAAAGGAAGATACCAACAACTAGTAGGGAAGCTCATCTATTTATCTCACACTAGACCAGACATTGCTTTTGCTGTAAGTCTAGTAAGTCAGTACATGCACAATTCTTGTCAAGGTCATCTCAATGCGGTATATAGAATCTTGAGATATCTGAAACAAACTCTAGGAAAAGGGCTATACTTAAAAAAGACAAATGAAAGAAATGTGGAAGTCTTTACAGATGCTGATTGGGCTAGATTGATTGATGATAGGAGATCCACATCAGGATATTGTACCATACTATGGGGTAATCTTGTCACTTGGAAAAGTAAAAAGCAAACCGTTGTTGCAAGGAGTAGTGCAGAAGCAGAGTTTAGAGCTATGACCCACGGGGTATGTGAAGTGATTTGGCTAAAACGACTACTCGAAGAATTAAAGATAGAATACGAAGCACCTGTCCAGCTATTCTGCGACAACAAGTCCACTATCAATATAGCACATAATCATGTTCATCACGACTGAACCAAGCATGTAGAAGTGGATCGTCACTTTATCAAAGAAAAGATTGATGGAGGGATCATAAGTATCAAACATGTGCACTCTGATCAACAATTGGCAGAGATATACTGACTAAGGGACTTTCTGAACGAGTTTTTGATTTCCTCACAAACAAGCTTGGACTTATTAACATTTACAGTTAAGCTTGAGGGGAAGTGTTGACAGCTAGCAAATCAATTCACAAATATATGATTTTAGTGTGACAGCTGTAGACTTTTATTGTATTTATATGCTTCCTTATTTATAGGTTTTTTATTCTTTTTATCTGTACAGTCCCTATAAAAGGGCTCTCATAGTCTTGGTTGAAAATACAATTCAAATCATTCTCTCTGCTTTATTCTTTAGAGAGCATAGTAAGTAAATTGTGTACTCTTTTCTTGATTTAAATAAATTTAAATTACTGTTTGTGAAAGTTTTTTTTAAGTTTCACGGGCAGTCAGCAATGATAAGAAGTAAGGAACAAACCCAAAACAATTATAATAATAAGTGCAGTGCGCCTTTGTTTTTTGTTTTTTGTTCTTCTCTTCGAAAACTATTCATATCATTTCCAATGTAGATTGATGCCTTTCCTTTAAATATTGACAATAATCATGATGAGTATCATTTCTTTATTGTTTCATTGCCTCTTAATAAATAATGACTTTAAAAAGTCTCATAACTTTTTTTACTATTAATTTATTGAATACCACAATTGAAAGCCTAGGGACTCCTAGAAGGAGGTCGTAGTGATGATAAGAAGCATTGATATTGATTTCAGTAATTGTGTCTGTTACTTTTACGACAATGGCCACGGATTCTATCCTAGAAAGGAAGACAGTGAGATGGTTCTAGTCATGTTAATTTCTGGACAAATCTCAAACTTAACATACTCTCTCATTAACATAATGGATGGCTAAGATTGTTTTGACTATACTATAATTTATTTTTTCTCACATTATCTTTCTCAAATTTCAGTCACAACATAATTTATTCTTTATATGGTAGCTGGTATATTGTATGTGCTAATTTTTTTTCCTCTAGATTCGACTTCTTCAGTCCTGTGCCATCAAAACTTTGGTCAGTGCAACCACACCACAAACATTTCAGATCAACATCATTGATGGACACCAAAATCTAGACGCTGTAACTGTTATAGACAACTCTTGAAGCTGGTTCATCAAGGAAGAATCAACTTTAACTCAAATCCAAATATGCTGATAAATTCAGATTTATTGAAGTAAATTTTAGCAGTTTTGTTAGTTTCAAGCATAGAAATACCATATATGTTTGTACTCCTTGTTCTAACTTGACATTATGGTCATGTATTCAAAATTTAGTTTGGTCTCTCTAACTTGTCTGTTGCAAAGGAACATGTCATGTTTCATGTACTTTTGTTCTGTGACTGGGGATTTTAATTTGATATCTGAAGATGTTTACCATGATATTGCAATAGTTTTCATATCAGAGAGAGATATACAAGCCTTTTAGAATCTCAACTTTATAAAAATGAACTTGAATAATCACCCTGTTTAGCAGCATGGGCAATTAAATGTGTTGCTTATTCTATCTTTTCTAAGATTTACATGTATAAACTAGACAAAACTGAGTTGTTTTTGTTATTTATTAAATGGAAAAAGATACTTTTATTTTCTGGTGTTTTGTTTCTTTGAAGCCATAGAAGCTTTTTCTTCTCTATTGTTACACATTAATGTTATACTTGCTGATCATGACTTTTTCCATTAATACAGTTACAATTATTTTCTTATGTTGTCTTGGAGAAGCAACTACCATTGGTCACTCTCATGTACTCTGCATGGAAACAGAGAAACTAACTGTGATATCTGTATAAGATAATTCAGTCATTGCTTATTCTCACACATTAGATCACTCACTTAGAACTGAGCTCCAACAATTTTGATAATTTGTTTGATTTGTGCCATTATAATATTTAAATAATTTTATTTTCTATATTTTAATTTTCTTTGTAAATATTTTATAAAATTTAGAAGAGTTTGAATATCTTATATATTCATCCATAGTGAAGTAGGTTCTGAGATTTTCGTGTGCTGCGGTGATAACGGAAGGTTGAGAACTTGTGTGTCTTAGTGAAGTAGGTTCAAAGAAATTTGTTTGTTGTGGTGACATAAGGTTGAAAACTTGTGTGTTGTTTGATTGTTTTAATTGATATTGACATATGGTTAGGTCAATAAAATAGGGGAAATGTTGCCCGATGTTTTATAGATATAGTTATTGTTTTTTAAATTTTTTTCATGCATCATTATTTTGATATATTATTTAATGTGGATGTAATGTAGGTTAAATCAAACTATAAGTATGTCTACCCAAGATGTTACCGAGTCTAATTGTGTGGATGATGTTGATTTTGTTCCTTCAACAAATATACAAGAAGTGCAATCTCTTGATAATAGAAGTGATGGAAATGAGAGTGGAGGTATAAAAAGAAAGAAAACATCTCCTGCATGGGATCATTTTACATTGCAAAAGATTGATGGTAAAATAAAAGCAGTTTGCAATCACTGTGGGAGGAAATTAGTTGGAGAGAGTAGTAAGGGGACTAAACACTTACTTGTTCACATGGAAAGATGTCCAGTAAGACAGAAACAACTTGCCAAGAATCCTAATGCAAGCCCCTCAGATACCTTCAATCTTGATCCTGAACTAGGAAGAAAAAAGTTGGCTGAAATTACCGTTCTACATGAGTACCCTTTGTCGATGGTAGAGCATAGTGGTTTTATAGACTATTCGAATATTATTTCACCTATGTTTCAAATGCTGTCAAGGAATACAATTAGGTCTGACATTTTGAAAACATATAAGATTGAGAAGGAAAAATTTAGAGAAGTTTTGGAGAAAAATAAAGTAGAATAGCTTTAACCACTGATATGTGGACTGCCAATCATCAAAAGAGGGGATATATGGTGTGACAACTCACTTTATTGATGACTCTTGGAAGTTGCATAGTTAGATTATAAGCTTTTGATATGTGCCATGCCCACATGATGCTCCTGTTGGGAAAACTTCTACAGGATCTTTATTTATTTTCATGTATATCTAATATTAAACAAATTAATACGAGATAGCCTAAAACATGTTTCTAAAATTGAATTCAAAGAGAAAGAATTAATAGAATACTTACAGTATACGCAATGGAATTAAAGAGTCATTCCTTCAGTTTCTCTAACTCTTGTATCCTCTCTGTCGCAGAGTATTATCAAGAAACTGAACCGATCTTCTATTTTCTTCACAACCTTCCAATGTATCCTTAGAATCACCTAGACTAGTGTGGGCAATTCTCAACACACGAGATAGACACAAAGAAGAAGATGAGGAAATAATCAAAGAGGCTTAGAAAATGACTTGTGTTTAGAGAGAAACTAAAACTATCAGAAAACCAGTGATTAAACTTATCAAACTTCTGTTTTGACTTCTCTCTAAGCACTCTTTTTATAGACTCAATTAGACCATTTAATTTAATTAAAAAATAAATAAAATAATAGCCATATTAAAGCCCTAGGTCGAAATTATCATGGGCTTTAGGCCCATGAAATTTCCCATTTGATTATAAGCCCATTGGACTTAAAATCAAGGCATGTATTATTTTCTATTGATTTAATTAATTAAATAATTATTTAAATCCTTTATCAAATTAATTATTTATAATTTGAACCTTGATTTAAACTTATTTATTAATTTAGATACCAATTTATCTTAATTAATAAATGTGCCATAATTTCTATTTTCTTCTCAAAATTACACAACTCTGTGAAACTATCCAAAATTGACCTGGTCAACTTTGATAATTCTAATTGATGATTAAATCAATTAATTGAGACTATCTAGATGATTTTATCCAAGGTACAATGGGGACCATGGGCCTATGAAATCAAGCTCCAATAAGTTATCATGAATCTAACAAATAAATTTACTAACTTATTAATTCCTCGTGACTCCACTATAGACTCGGAATTGCACTCTTGAATTCATAGAACGCTCTATAAAAAATATAGATACGCTATTAATTATCCATTGTTACAACCATAATTATCACTCAATCCTCTATTGACGGTCTATAATGAGATAGGACTAAAATACAGTTTTACCCCTCATTGTATTTTATCCTTAAAACAATTAGTTCCTTGTAAATGATATTTTAGTTAGCTAATTTAATTACTGAAATGAGATCTCTATCATTTAGCACCTTGAACCAAACTAAAAGGAAACCATCGTTTCACTTCTTTATCAGAAGTTATAGATGTTCATCTCTATGATTAACACTCCCACTCAATTATACTACCGAGTTCCCAAGATGTAAGTATGTGCTAGTCCGTAGGGTAAGCTGGTAACGAACAAGTCAAAGAACTCAAATAATACAATCAGTTAGAATACTAACCACTAAGAAATGAGATTGAATTGACCTATGGTCAACTATATGATATGACTAGAATAGATAATAACGGTATGTCTACTGATCTTATCAACTGTCAATATCGGTCCAGTCCGAAGTAACAAATACATCCGATCTTATCTACTTTGTTAATGTTCTGGAAAGAACATAACACTACAATGTGTAAGTAGATCATATCGTAGATTGGCAAGTCAGTGTAAATCATGTGCACTGACTAATTCTAGGACTAACTTATTTAGAACATATAAGCATATTTATATTCCACTGTGATTACGTCACTATAGAGATTAGCTCTATACTCGGTCTTTAATAGAAGTTTATATTAAACAAATAATCATGAAAATAAAACATGTAAGCAAAGTGATTGACCAAGTCAAAAAATGATTTATATTATTTTATTGATAATAAAATGAGATTACAAAGAATTTGGGTTTTAATTAGGGCATAAAACCCCAACAAACTCCCACTTGCACTAATTGAAACTAATGCCTTACTTGTACTAATCCCATTTCCTTGATATGCTTATCAAATGTAGCTTCTGGTAATGTCTTTGTAAACGGATGCGTAAGATTGTCTTCAGTTGCAATCTTCATAACCTTCACATCTCCCCTGGCCACATATTCTCGAATAATGTGATACTTCCTTTCTATAAGTTTAATCGTCTTGTGACTTCGAGGTTCTTTCGAGTTGGCTATCGCTCCTGTATTGTCACAAAACAACACAAGTGGTTTATCCATTTCTAGAATAACACCAAGATCTGAATAGAACTTCTTTAGCCAGACTATTTCCTTAGCTGCTTCTGACGTGGCTACGTACTCAGCCAGCATGGTGGAATCTGAGATTGTAGACTGCTTTACGCTTCTCCAAATCACAGCTCCACCCTCAAGAGTAAACACCATTCCAGAAGTAGACATCCTGTCATCGACATAAGTCTGAAAATATGAATCGGTGTAGCCTACAGGGCTCAGAACACCACCCTTGTAGACTAACATATAATCCCTAGTCCGTCTCAAATACTTTAGGATATGCTTAACTGCTATCCAATGTTCCGGTCCTGGGTTTGACTGATACCTGCTCACTACTCCCACTACATAGTAGATATCTGGTCTAGTACACAACATGGCATACATCAAACTTCCAACTGCAGATGAGTAAGGAACTTTTCTCATTGCATCTTCCTCTTCAGGAGTCTGGGGAGACTGCTTCTTTGAAAGATGAATTCCATGGCGGGATGGTAGACACCCTTTCTTGGAATTTGTCATTGAGAAACGTTCAAGCACTTTATCTATGTAAGCTGTTTGAGATAGAGCTAAGAGTTTGTTCTTTCTATCCCTAATGATTTGGGTACCTAGAACATAACTTGCTTCACCCAAATCCTTCATCTGGAATTGAGTGCTCAGCCAATTCTTCACATCTGATAATTTCTTAACATTGTTTCCAATGAGTAAGATATCATCTACATAAAGAACCAGGAATACCACTATTTGAATTGCCTTTAGTTGGTAAACACAAAGCTCATCAATATTTTGTTCAAAGCCATAGGTCTTGATTATTTCATCAAACCTAAGATTCCAGGAACGAGAAGCTTGCTTAAGTCCATAAATGGACCTATTCAACTTGCAAACTTTTCCTTCTTGTCCAGATTCTTTAAATCCTTCTGGCTGATCCATATAAATGACTTCATCAAGCTTTTCATTAAGAAAAGCTATCTTGACGTCCATTTTCCAGATCTCATAGTCGAGAGCGACTGCTATGGATAGGAGGATGCGAATGGATTTGAGCATGGCTACCGGACTAAAAGTTTCCTCATAGTCCACGCCTTCTCTTAGAGTATAACCCTTTGCCACTAATCGAGCTTTATAAGTCTCGATATTTCCATCAACACCTTGTTTCTTCTTGTAGATCCACTTGTACCCAATGGCCCTAAAGTCACTAGGTGCTTCCATAAGATCCCAGACGGAACTTGAGTACACGGACTCCATTTCCTGTTTCATGGCTTTGAGCCATAGTTCCTTTTCTGAGCTAGTCATTGCCTGTTTGAAAGACAACGAATCATCATCACTAGTGTCACCAACAACCATATTGGTTTCACCATCCAAACCATAGCGAATTGGGTTCTTAGAAACCCTCCCACTACGACGAGGCTCCGTGACTGTTTTCTTAGGAACAGTGGTACTTTCTTCATTTAAATCGACTTGCAGCAGTTGGACATGAAGAGTGGGAATTTCATCATCAACTCTTGTTGATGACGATGGAACATTGGTTGGAGTCAATTCTTTAACCATCTCCTCTAAAACTACTTTGCTACGAGGTTTAAAGTTCTGGACATAGTCATTTTCACGAGAAGTAGCATTTGTAGAAGTAAACACTTTCTTTTCTGAATGACTGTAGAAAATTCCACCCCGAGTACCTTTACGATAGCCAACAAACATGCAAACTTCAGTTCGCAATTCTAGCTTTCCCTCCTTTTTCCTCAGGACGTGGGCGGGACATCCTCAGATTCTATAATGGCGTAAACTAGGTTCACGACCATTCCAGCGTTCTAAAGGTGTTTTGGGGATTGATTTAGACAACACGACATTGAGAATGTTGTTCGCAGTTTCAATTGCATATCCCCATAACGAAGTTGGTATAGTTGAGTAACTAAGTATGCATCTAACCATTTCCAATAAAGTTTTGTTCTGGCGTTCCGCTACACCATTTTTTTGGAGAGTACCTGGGGCGGTAAGTTGTGATATAATCCCAAGTTCAGTTAAATGATCTTGGAACTGCATATCCAAATATTCTCCACCCCTATTAGATCGTAAGATCTTTAACGTTTTACCTAATTGGTTCTGAGCCATTGCTAGGAATTCCTGAAACTTTGAAAATGTTTCTGATTTCCTATGCATTAGGTAAAGACATGAGTATCTAGATTAATCGTCAATGAAAGTGACGAAATAATAAAAACCACCCCTGGCTTGTACATTCAAAGGTCCACAAACATCTTAATGCACAAAACCAAGTGGTTCTTTGGCCCTATCACCATTTGCAGAGAATGGACGCTTGGTAAGTTTGCTTTCTAGACAAGATTCACAAGCAAGTAATTCACCTAAGGTGAGTTCCCTCAAAGGTCCATCCTTTGTAAGTCTTTGAATCCAATCATAGCCAATGTGACCTAGTCTCAAGTGCCATAAATACGTCATATTATCGTTATTGGTCTTTTGACGTTTATTGGTCCTATGTTTAGCTACTTTGAATAAATCATTATTAAGAGCGAGAGGTTCGTTAGGTCGTAGAATATAAAGTCTGTTTTCCAAACATGTAATACACAATTGTGATCCATTGAAAGAAATAAATATATTAAAACTTGTGAAAGTTATAACAAATCGTTCTAATTGCAACATGGAAACTGAAATTAAATTTCTACTAAAATCTGGAATAAAAAATACATCTTTAAAATTAAAAATTTATTTCCGAATTTCAAACAAGCTCTTCCTCTAGCTTGGACCGCAACGAACGCTCTGTTCCCAACTCTAAGCTTTAAGCCGCCTTCATTCACTTCCTCCTACGATTCAAGAAGCTGTAAAGAGTTACAAACATGATTAGTAGATCCAGAATCAATAATCCAAACAGAGTTATCATTCTCTAAAACATATGTTTCCCAGATAAATGAACTATAATCATTACCTTTGTTTTTATCTGCTAGAAACTTGGGGCAATCTCGTTTCCAATGTCCCTTCTCTTTGCAGTGAAAACATTTATCTTTACCTTTCTTGTTTTTCATGTTCTTCCCCTTAAGCGTCTGTGCACGCGGTTGTGCACTCATCTTTGCAGCCTTTGCAGGCTTGGGGTTGTTGTTTTGTCCACCTTTCCTCTTGTTTCTAGCTTTCGAAGACAAAGCGGGGTTAGCTTCAGCCTTACCTGGATCAACATCAACATCAGTAGTCTTATTTTCTCCTCCTTTACTAGGTCCACCCATGATAGGCTCAAAAGTCTGAAGCTCGTTCATGAGCTGCGTCAAACCATAGTTGAGTTGATCATGAACGTGCAGACACGGTGCCATCTGAGAATTCACGGTGCCATCACGTACGTGTGGAGACGGTGTTATCCAAGCATTTACGGTGCTATCAAGAATGTGCGGAGATGATGCTCATTCTGGGGATTCCTTAATCATGACGAACTTGGAGTTTTCACCTATCAACTCTATGTTGATATTCTACTTCCAATTATGGAAGTTTTCTCCAGTGAGTTTCTTCATTGAAAGTTGAGAAGGGATGGGAGTAGACACAACCATAATTAAACTACAAATTACCAATAAAATAGAAATCAATCACATTTGCTCAATAAAACTTCTATTCACACATATTTCAAGAAATAGCACAACATATACCAAAAATATGTAAGATATGATAAAAAAAAATACTAAAAACAATCGTATCTCTATTTTTTTAGGTTTTCAACTAATCTAGGATATCCTTGTCCCGGTTTGCAAGAATCAAAAATACCACTAGTTAAATAGAGTTGTAAACTCATTTAATAATGGACACCACTATTAACAACATACTATTCGATCAAAATAAGAAAACAAAATCTCTTATTTTATGAGCTAAACTCACGGTTTCAATAATCATAGATTTAGTCCTAGTAATCACCGTAGGGGTGAGTCTGGTAGAATTTGACCTATAATTATCTATCTTTCGAAATCTAACCTTGTCAAAATAACTAATGAACACCTTCTGTAGGGGGACGAATCAAAGCGCCTCGAGGCCCCATTAAGCTATTGACTATGTTAAACCAACGGTGGAGATCGAATAAAATTCTTAAAATAAGCTCATTATAAAATTAAAAAAAATATTTTTATTATTTATTTTTAGAAAATTAATAACTATGGTTTTCCCAAAAAAAATTAAACAAATTAAAATTTTTAAAACCAAAGTCCTATAATTTCCTATTAATTCTAAAGTGTCACATTGAAACAAATTCAATTAATTTAGAATTAATTTGTTGCTAATCAATATTTAAGTTTAACTAATATAATGAACCTATACAATTAAGTCCAACTCAGGTAAATGGGTCTTAACAATTGGGCTTGTACGGAGGAGGACTGTGTCCAATATGTCGTTCCCACTACAAAGGCCCCCTATTTTCCATACAAGGTCCAAAAGACAGGAATTTAAACCTTCGTTTTATTAATTGATTAGACTCACTATAGTTATGCAAAGCAAATGGGCCTTCACAAGTGGAATCACCCACAAGAGAGGAATTTAAACTTTACATTTTCTAATGGGCCCAAATAAAACCTATCATTTTATGAATATTTTATTTGGCAAAATATCATATATCTAACAAACATATGTGTCACTATATGCATCTAAGCCCAATTGTAAAAATACCACATATAGTGCAAACAGACATGTTATAATTGGATGGGCTTAATCATGTTACTATATGAGCAATTCTATGAATTTATGCAAAAATACCACAATTTATTTCATTTTCAAAAAGACCACAATTAATTATCTAGATTTTATCAAAAAATTCAAATTAATTAAATTTTTACAAAAATAAGTCAATTTAAATGAAATTTATCAAAAATTAACAATAGTTAATTTAAATTTCATTTATCAACAATCAACTTGGTTTTAGGTTAATTTGAAAAAATATATATTAATTTAATTTAAATAGGATTTATCAACAATTAGCCGAAGTTAATTTAAATCTCATTTATTAAAAAAATATTTTATTAATTGGCTGAAAAAAATGACATTTTTCAAAATTTAACCAATTTAAATTTTAAAATCAATATCTTAACTATTTTCCAAAAATATCTTGTGTTGTTACAACTATTAGCTAATATTTTAACCATTAATATATATATATAAATAGTTAAACAAATTCAAATATCCATAAAAATATCTAACTAACAATATTCAAATTTCAAATAATTTAAATATTAAAAACTATAGAATAAAAAGATATTTATATTTTCAAATAAAGATTTAATAAAAAAAAATCAAGAATTTAAATGAAAATATCTTAAATATCTGATATCATAATTCTAATATTTTAATATATTAAAAGATTTAAAATTAAGTTGTTAGTCTATTTTTAAATTTGAATTTGAATATTTGTAGAAAATATCTAATTATTTAAATCTCAACTAACAAAAATATCTTATTTTTAAAATACATAACAAATATGATATTTTTGGCTTTGATTATAAATAATAAATTTCCACAATTTTAATTTTCTTTATTTTTCAAAAAAAAAAATTAAAAAAAAATTCTGGATGAACTGTACCCGTATCGGGTACTGTTCACCCGAGTGATGCTCTGGTTGCAGGAGGCGCACACGCGCTAGAGGTACGCGCACTAGGCGTGTGCGCGGAGGCAGGCTGGCGCGCGTGCATATGAGCCAGTGCAAAAAAGTTTTTTAAAAAAAATTGAGCAATTTTTCAAACCAAAACAATTTTCTAATTAATTTTTAACATGTTTTACACAAAATAAATCACATATAAAATTAATATCATAGAAAACACGACAAAATAATCTAAAAGATTGCTAAAATTCACATAAAATCAATATGTTTCATAAAAACATGAAAATCATCCAATTATTCAAACATTTCAAATAATCCAATTTTAAACATGTTCATGCATGAAAATAAAGATTACCAAAGGCTCTGAAGCCAGTTGTTGGGAAAACTTATACAGGATCTTTATTTATTTTCATGTATATCTAATATTAAACAAATTAATACGAGATAGCCTAAAACATGTTTCTAAAATTGAATTCAAAGAGAAACAATTAATAGAATACTTGCAGTATACGCAGCGGAATTAAAGAGTCATTCATTCAGTTTCTCTAACTCTTGTATCCTCTCTGTCGCAGAGTATTATCAAGAAACTGAACCGATCTTCTATTTTCTTCACAGCCTTCCAATGTATCCTTAGAATCACCTAGACTAGTGTGGGCAATTCTCAACACATGAGATATATACAAAGAAGAAGAAGAGAAAATAATCAAAGAGGCTTAGAAAATGACTTGTGTTTAGAGATAATCTAAAACTATCAGAAAACCAGTGATTAAACTTATCAAACTTGTGTTTTAACTTCTCTCTAAGCACTCATTTTATAGACTCAATTAGGCCATTTAATTTAATTAAAAAATCAATAAAATAATAGCAATTTTAAAGCCCTAGGTCAAAATTATCATGGGCTCTAGGCCCGTGAAATTTCTCATTTGATTATAAGCCCATTGGACTTAAAATCAAGTCCTGTATTATTTGCTATTGACTTAATTAATTAAATAATTATTTAAATCATTTATCAAATTAATTATTTATAATTTGAACCTTGATTTAAACTTATTTATTAATTTAGATACCAATTTATCTCAATTAATAAATCTGTCATAATTTCTCTTTTCTTCTCAAAATTACATAACTTTGTGAAACTATCCAAAATTGACATGGTCAACTTTGATAATTCTAATTGATAATTAAATCAATTAATTGAGACTATCTAGATGATTTTATCCAAGGTACAATGGGGACCATGGGCCTATGAAATCAAGCTCCAATAAGTTATCATAAATCTAACAAATAAATTTACTAACTTTTTAATTCTTCGTGACTCCACTATATAGACTTGGAATTGCACTCTTGAATTCACAGAACGCTCTATAAAATATATAGATACACTATTAATTATCCATTGTTACAACCATAATTGTCACTCAACCCTCTATAGACGGTTTACAATGAGATAGGACTAAAATACCGTTTTACCCCTCATTGTATTTTATACTTAAAACACTTAGTTCCTTGTAAATGATATTTTCAGTAAACTAATTTAATTACTGAAATGAGATCTCTATCATTTAGCACCTTGAACCAAACTAAAAGGAAACCATCGTTTCACTTCTTTATCAGAAGTTATAGATGTTCATATCTATGATTAACACTCCCACTCAATTATACTACCGAGTTCCTAAGATGTAATTATGGGCTAGTCCATAGGGTAAGCTGGTAATGAACAAGTCAAAGAACTCAAATAATACAATCAGTTAGAATACTAACCACTCAGAATTGAGATTGAATTGACCTATGGTCAACTATATGATATGACTAGAATAGATAATAACGGTATGTTTATTTATCTTATCTATTGTCAATATCGGTCCAGTCCGATGTAACAAATACATTCGATCTTATCTACTTTGCTAATGTTCTGGAAAGAACATAACACTACAATGTATAAGTAGATCATATTGTAGATTGGCAAGTTAGTGTAAATCCTATGCACTGACTAATCTTAGGACTAACTTATTTTGAACATATAATCATATTTATATTCCACTGTGATTACGTCACTATAAATACGATTAGCTATATGCTCGGGATTTAATAGATTTGTCTATTAAACAAATAATCATGAAAATAAAACATGTGAGCAAAGTGATTGACCAAGTCAAAAAATGATTTCTATTCTTTTATTGATAATAAAATGAGATTACAAAGAATTTGATTTTTAATAAGGGCATAAAACCCCAACAGCTCCAACACTTACAAAAACTCTAAGCTCTAGCATGTCTGAATGGAATATTGAACACAAGATTAGTATAGTGACTGTAGATAATTGTCCTACGAATGATACAATGATTCCACTTTTGAAGGAACAATTTGATTCTAAGTGTTTCCCTTTAAATGGAAAGCTACTTCATATGCGTTGTTGTGCACATATTATGAATCTTATTGTTAGGGATGGCTTGTCTTTTATTGGTGACAACATTGACAAGATTTGAGATAGTGTTGCTTATTGGTCGGGCACACCAAAGAGGTATGAAAAATTTGAGGACACTGCTCGACTTCTCGGAGTGACATGTACTAAAAAGTTATCACTTGCTTGTGTGACAAGGTGGAATTCAACGTACTTGATACTCGAAACAACTTTATTGTACAAGAAAGTTTTTGAATGATCAAAGATACGTGATCCAAAGTATAAATATTTACCATTAGAAAATGATTGGATTAGAGCTCATAAATTATGTGACAAGCTGGAAGTGTTTTATGAGGTGACAGAGTTACTTTTTGGAACTAAGTATCCTACTTCTAATCTTTTTTTTCCCAATGACATGTAAAATTAAGATGAAAATTGAAGCATGGATGACATCAGATGAGTTGTTTATTAAGAATATGGCAACTCAAATGATGTCTAAGTTTCAAAAGTATTGGGAAGAGATTCAAGGAATTATGACTGTTGCAGTTGTTTTGGATCCAAGGTACAAATTTATGTTTATCAAATATTTTTTTCCTAAGCTTTATGGAAATGATCTATATGAGATTGAAATTGAGAAGGCCCGCAATCTTTGTTATGATCTATTAGATGAGTATATGTCTAAATGTTCTAATTTGAACGAAGAAGTCAGCAATTGGATAATGCATCAACATCTTTTTCAACACAGGATGATCTATCTAACTATGATACATATGTTATAGTTCCATCTGGTGTAGAGAGTGTGAAGTCAGAGTTAGATGCCTATTTGGATGAGAAAGTGTTACCTAGGACTGATTAATTCTTTGATATATGCAATTATTGGAAGGTAACAAAATTTAAATATCCTATGTTGAACAAGATTGCCAGAGACATATTTGTTGTGCCTATTAGCACTGTTGCTTCAGAGTCTGCATTTAGCACTGGTGGTAGACATGTGGGTTCACATCGATCGAGACTTCATCCAACTACATTGAAAGCATTGGTTTGTACTCAAAGTTGGTTGGTGAAAGAAAAACAAGGTATTTATACTTATCTTTTGTTTTATATATATATAACAACTTTCTTTTATATTTTGATAGTTAATGTTTGATATATTTTTTTTCTGCAGGAGCGACTAAACAAGTCACCATTAATGATGAAGATAATGATGTAGATCCAATTATGGTAATTATTTTAGTTTTTAAAATAAATCAAATAAATTATTAAACTTCTATTATTAATACTTTTGTTTCTTTTCTTTGCATGACCCATGCATACTAGATCTTGAAGATTAGGGTAGTATATGGAAGTTTTATAATTGATTTAATGTAGTTAATACACTCCATTATTAGTATATGTTGGTGAATTCTTAATATAATTAATGATATGATTCAATCAAATATATGATGCATACAATAAAATGAAATGTAAATGGAAAAGACTAAAGAAAAATTAAGTAAAATGACATATAGAAAATAACTTCAAATATAATTTGATTAATTTGGTTTTATATGGATGTTTTTATGGGTCGTCACTAAAGTCAAGATCACAAAATCCATCTATAAGATTCATTGCATTGATATAATAACTTGTGTCAATAGTGATATGGATTTTAGAAAATTAAAACTTTGTGTTTTTTAAAAAAAAAAATTCATTTATACTTTAGATCTTTTTAATAGTATTATGATGTGATTATATAATAATAAAAAAAAATCCTTGTCGGATCGGGTCAGATCGGGGCGGGGCGGGGCAGAGCTGGAGTCTATTCGGGTCAGGTCGGATCACTACCGGAGTGGATCTGATCCGCCCCATTTACATCCCTAACTCAAATGCACACCCTTGTATTACAGTGACCACTCTCCTTATCTTAGGTCCAGCAGCTGCGCAATCACCTCCCTTCAAGCGTTTTGCCAAGTCCTAAATCCAAAACATACATCATATATCTTTTGGAGACTCATAACTTAAACCAAAGATCATGAACCAAATTTTAGCCTTCCTAAGATCCAATCAACATTATATTGTCCTTAGGAAAGTCATAAAAATGTCCCCAAGAAGTTAGGGAGGAAATCCCCAACAAACCCCACTTGATACAGCCTTAAAAACCCCAAAAATATGTTCATGTTGCTGTTGAGCGCTACTATTCGGGTGTTGGGGCACTATTTAAACCTAAAATTTGGCGACGATGGGTGCTGGGGCGCTAATTTGATACCTGCCTACTGACTTAACTTCGAACATCCATAACTATCTCAATTTAAATCTGTTTTGAACGATTATTTTGGGGGTTTTCTCGTCTTGAATCCCTCTATATCATCATATAGTTCTTAGAGATGACCCTAAATCCAATCCTTAACAAATCTCATGCAATAAAACTTCTTCTTCTCCAAGCTATCTTTACAATCTTCAAAACTAGAAATCATAACTTAATAAATTCAACCCTAGTATTTTTCTAAACATTATATATCGATACCTTAGTCTTTAACGTGCATACAAACCAATCATTCCAACCTATCATGCTTTCTAATGAAAAACACCATTAACATAACCCAAAGCCTTAAGATAAATCAATGAAATTTTAAAAGTGTGAAAATTTCTTAACAAGATCATGAAAAAAAAACCTAAACCTTGAAAATATTCTCCCAAAGAATCCTAAATGAGAAACTACACAAGTTCTTAGTGATCCATATGTATTTGAAGAGATCCCCATCCTTCTTCTTCCTTAGATCTTGAACCCTAATTTAGAGATAGTGAGAGAGAGAGAAAGGGGGAGAGAGAGAGAGAGAGAGAGAGAGAGAGAGAGTTCTCTCCTTTGATTATGTGTAGAGCAGCCACCAAATTCAAATTGTGAGTCTAACCCTAACCCTAACTCTAATCACTCACTTTCTATTTATAATGACTCACTGTCGCCAAATACCATCCTACCCTTAATCTAAGCCATTCAAACAATTTCACTAAACTCTTTTTAGTAATTCCCCACTAAAATATTAGTTTCCATAATCCATAATTAATTTATTCCCCATAAGTTATCTTTATTTCATTATGACTCTTATTTCAATAATTCTTGACAATAAAGCCATTAACACTTGAAGTAGACTGTGATTCGTCATTTTAACACATATCTTGAGCACCTTTAGTATTTTCCAACATAAAATATATTTCACAGGTATTAATATAACATAAACATATTCATATAATCACATAACACGTAATTTCATAAAATTACAAAAATACTTCTGAAGAGTATTAAATTACCAAATTGCCCTCACATGCCAAAATTACCAAAATACCCATGAAACGAAAAGGCAGATATTGCACTTTCTCTATCTCTGGCTAGTTAATAACTTCTCAAATCGGTAGTGTCAACTTCTTCTCTCTGAGTTACTTCTTCTTGTCTCAAATTTGTCTGATCAAGTTGATTTTTATCAACATTTTCCACCTCAATCTACATATGGTTTTGATATGAGCTAGTGCTAATTTCTCTGTTACTCTTCATTGGCATCTCATCTTCTCTAAAAGTGACATCTTTGCGTATAATGCACCTTTTAAAACATGTTTCAAGAAGCCAATCATTATACCCTTTTACTTTATTAGGATACCCAATAATCATGAATTTAATAGCTCTTGGTTCCAACTTATCTTTTCGGATATGAGAATAAGCAGCACAATCAAATACTTTTAAGTGTTCATAAGATGACTTTTTGCCTTTTGAAACTTTCTAGAATCTTTTAAAATCCAAAACTACTCAGGGACAACTATTAATCAAGTAGCAAGTTATAGTTACAGCCTCCCCCCAGAATTTTCTCTCTAGTCCAGCTCATTTCAACATGCATCTCACTCTCCCTAGCAAGGCCTTATTCAATCTTTTTGCTAGGCCATTCTATTGGGGTGTTTTCTTCACTTCCAAGTGTCTTGCTATGCCCTCTTGGATGCAGTAATTATCAAACTCTTTGGAACAATATTGATTCCATTGTCTGTCCTCAATTTCTTCACTTTCTTTCCAATCTGATTTTCCGTGAGTCTTTTCCAATTTATGAAGCTTTCAAATGCTTTATCTTTTGATTTCAATAATAGCACTTGCACTTTCCTTGAGTAATAATCTATGTTGACCCAAGATTTGGGCAACTGACACGGAATCAGAATATGCTTGATATGAATGAATATGATGAGAAGAACGTAATGACAAAAATGAATGACAACACGATATTTTTATAGTGGTTCGGCCCCAAGGTTTGGTAATAACCTACGTCCACTTAGACTATTATTGATATAGAATCAAAGGGGTGATCAAAGAACAAGGGTTCAATGAGTTTCACTAACCTTTGAAGAACAATACAATATCACTAGGAGAATTACTATAGTCTCAAATAATTCAAAAGCCAAAAGTCCTTTCCTTGAGCTATCTTTTGCTATTTATAGGCTCAAAGGGGATTACAAAAAATTGTTACAGATATTATTTCCTGAATAATCGGATACTCAGGAGATTGTGTGAGATAAATTCGGGATTCATAAAGATCTTCCCATTAATGTTGCCTTGTATGCGGAACTATCGACCAGCCTGGTCGCAGGTAAGACTGGGCCGCTTACTGCTTCTAATGCGTCTTCTAGTCGATACTCTAGCAGAACGTTTCCAGGTGTCAGCCACGTGTCCAGGGATCACTTGCCACGTCATCAATGCTAATTTTTTGGATAACAATCTACAATACTCATAAAATAGTTAGCTCCACCCAAGGATGAAACCTTGGCTAGACCCCAAAGATCAATGTGTAATTAATCTAAGGGTTTAGCTGTAATATGTATACCTATTGGGGGTTAGGCTCTATAAATCAATTTTTGTATATTACAACTCAAGTGAATACACAAGAATAATCTATACTCTAATGGGGGAATAAAACAAAGAACATAACACAAATAAATAAGTGATAGAATTGACCTTTAGTGTTGAAGAACCTTCATACATATATTCAAAAGTCTATGATTTTTTTGAAACACAAAATGGAACCAAGGCTTGACATAAATGAAAATTTGTTGTCCGAAAATCGCTATTCCTAGCCTCTTTCTTGAGATTGCTTGAAACTACTATCTTGGAATGAGATTGGGATTCACAAGCCTTGAATCTTCATACAAGTTAAGCTTTCTTGATAAAGATCTTGGAGAATACTAGTAATCTTGAGGGCTAGAGAGAGAGAGAGAGAGAGGTGAGTGATCAATTCACCAAAGACTCAAGTGACCCTTTTAAATAGTATAGGAACCCTCATTAGGCTCAACCAATGAGATTAAAGCATTTGTTTAAAATTTTGGAGCCAAAAACACGTCAATGTACGGACACGTACAGACGTCCCAGGCTATATGTCGCCTACACCTAGGCAATGCAACACCACCATGTAGGCGATGCAACGCAGGTCCCTCTAACTTAGTGCACCGAAAATTATCACAAAACACCCCCAAATGCCTCCAAACTTTTTTGGGTACTCTTATACACTCCAAATAAATACTTTGGACCCAAAAAGATGATTTATAAATGCCTGTACCAAAAGTAAACTCTCGTATGTTGACTTTAGTGAAACTGTTATGGTTTTTGCACCTCTTCGTGCCTAACTAGTTCACTTTGTATTTGACCAATCATAACAATACCTGTCCCAAATTTTACTCTGCAACTCTTACCATAAATGCACTCTTCACATAAATCTAGCTTTCCACTGAGAACCCCTTATTTTTCAAGTTCCGATATGCCTCTTTCACTAATGAGCCCGAGCCTTTGATGCCATAATTGAGTCATATTTGCATTGTTATGAGTAACAATTGATGATGCTCCTATAACTGATTTTTCAACAAGAAAATAAAGACCACTTCTGAACTCTCCCTTCAGGACCACTAAAGATCCTTTAAAGACTCTTAATGAGTTACCATCAATCTTGATTGTGCATCCATTCTTGGCTAGTTCACCAATAGAGAGTAAATTTCTTCTTAACTCAGGAATGTATCTAACATCTAGTACAGTTCTTTGAATACCATCATGCATTTTGATAATGACTGGGCCAATACCTTGAACTTTACAAGCCTTGTGATTCCCCAGAAGTACTAATCCACCCTAGATTTCTTCAAAATTACAAAACAGATCTGTGTTGGGACACATGTGAAAAGAGCACCCCGAGTCAACTATCCAATCATCACAAGAATTTTCATTTGAAACCACCAACACATCAAGTGAGTCATAACCATTAGATGCAACACTTGCCTCACCTTAGTCTTTGCTTTTCTCACAGTTTAGCTTGTTCTTCAAATAATAGCATTCACTTTTGAAAATGTCCTTCTTTGTGACAATAATTGCATTTCTTTCCTGACTTTGACTTAGATCTTGATCTATAGCCGCCATGATAATTATGTGCTCTGTGTTCACCAAAGTTTCTGTAATTCTTGAACTCGCGTCTCTCACTTCTGCCTCTTGATATGAGCCCTTTTCCACTGGATTCACCTCTCTCATTTGAGCTTTTCTAAATTTCTTTGGAATTGAGTGTAGCTTTGACCTCTGCCATGGTTAGTGTATCTTTTCCATACAATATTGTATCTACAAAATGTTCATATGATTTAGGAAGAGAGCTGGTAAATTATACCTTAATCTTCTTCATCTAATGTAACATCAATGTTGTTCAAGTCAAGTATGAACCGACTGAAATCATCAAGATGCTTCCTTAAGTCCTTAGCATCATCCATTCGAAAAGTATACAATTTCTTATTTAGATACAGTTTGTTCGCCAGAGATTTCTTCAAGTAAATTGCTGGCAATTCATTCCACAACTCAATTATTGTTTCTTCATGAGATACTTCCCTCAAAACTCCATATCCAAGACTGAGAATAATTGCACTATGTGCTTTAGTCTAAACTTCCTTTTGCTTTTTCCATCACCAAGTTTGACAAGTGCTTTGTTATCAATGGCCTCTAGAATGCCCTATTTTATTTTATTATTTCATAAATAATAGTAATTTTTTTATTATTTATCAAATAATAATTTCAAATAATACTCTTACTATTTCTTTAATTCACCAAATACTTTATTTGCATTATCAAGCAAGCTCAAGGAAAAATTGACCTGTAGTTCTAAGCTCCAATAAATTAATTATCTCGCTAACTCTTGGGTCAATAAATTAATTTATTAATTATGAGATTTGTCTACTAAAAGATTCATATTTCCACTCTCAGAACATACAATCTTATATTAATAGAAACTTTAACTCATATAGTTGTCCATTGATATAGTCGTTGCATGAGTTATGACCCTCCACTAATTATTCATAATTAGATCTAGGTCATTGTCCATTAACCTCTCTAATTAAATATTTATCAATTAGTGCCCTTGATACTCTAATGAGCATTTTTATAAGTCTATATACAAATAAAATTTCTGTTCTCAATAGAAATTAAGCACTCTATATGTTTAAGTACCACTATCAATACTAAAATAAATAATTAATCAACTTCCAATAAATGAATGAGTGGATTATGTATCTGTGAAGTATTTTCCTAGCTACCCATATTCCTATGACCTCAAGATATCAAGAATTAGATCCATGTTTTCTTTCGTAGACTGTACCCGATAAGTCAAAATCCATAAGACTACAAATATGACTCCATTACTCACTTTGAGATTAAGGTCAAGCCTCAATCAACCATCGAGTGATGAATGATGAAATTCAATATTTTAATAGAGATTATTAGAAGTTTTTTCTATCATCGTGTCCCTAATCCTACACAATATATATTGTATACGGTATCATTATCTCTATGTCAACTACACGTAACAATCCAAATAGACTGTCCTATCAAAGACAGAAGATAGATCGTGCTCATAATATTAATTAATATAAAAGCTCACACTTTAGTATTAGCAATTACTAGGGGTGTTCACGTTGCGGCCGGTGTGATTTTTTGCCAATTTATTAAACCACACCCCATATGCGGGTTGAACAATTTCCAAATTGCAACCCGCACTACAAGAAAAAATGCTTTTAATAAGACCAAAAATGTGTTATCAAAACATACCATAACACTTTTTAATGTGTTAATACCGACTATGTTATCGTAGGTCAGAGTACTTTACATAACACTTTATCATTGTTATACATATGTGTTATTATACTGTCAACGATGACACACTTTCTATGTTATTTTCATAAATAGATAAGTGTTTAATTATATTATTTATAGTTGATTATATAACACATTTTTTTGTGTTATATAATGAAGTTTGCATAACAAAATTCTTTACTTATAAAAAGTGTTATTGTAATAGATATTATTACACATTTTTCGTATTATTTTAATATTTAGATAAGTTTAAATTCTCATTATATATTCATTTATATAACACTAATTTATTCTATTATATATTTTTTTAATTTATATAATTAAAATTAACTTTCTAATATTTCAAATAACAAAAAGTAAAAACATTCAACATTATATTAAAAATCTACAAATTAGTTTAAAACATTCAACACTGTCATCAACAACAAAATGTTCTTTAAGTATTCAAGTAGTCTTAAATATTCAACATATTCTACAGCTGCCCAACATAAAGCCTTCAAAATTAAGTATCATTTTCTATTTCACTTGTCACATCTACAAAATAAACAAAGAAATATTTTATTGTTATTATCTAGCATTAAGAGAATCTTAAATCATCATAGAAGGATAATCATAGTCCAATAAACTGACCTTTGATTTTCCAATCAAAAGAAAGTTGTTGAATATCTCAGAAATGGTTTCTTGAACATCTCCTTGGTTAAATATTGGGCCTCACCTTAAGCATATGTTGCACCAGGTAGTTCTATCAGGCCCAAATAAAAAAAAAAAAATCAGACAAACTCTAAACAAGGTCTGTATATAACAAAGCATTAAAATGTTTGCTTGTTTGTTCTTATGTGGTAACTTTTTTGACTACCATTTAATTGTTTATATTTCTAATGAAAACATATTCATATTATTTATACTAATAAGATTACTAATGAATGAAAACATGAACAGGTCCCAATATATATAGCAAAGAGCATCTCCGTGGAGGTCTTACAACACTAAATCATATACAACAGATGATAAATTTCATCTTAATTCTAAATACTAGATGAGATTATCATATAAAGTTAAATATATATGATCTATTAACTACTTGAAAGTCTTACTCATTTAATAAGCAAGAGTTTTCAAATACCTATGTTTTCTAATTTAGTTAAGCTTAAACATGAGAACATTTGGTAATTAAAATATATCTGTTGTAATAGATTAATATACAGTTCTAGCTATGGAAACACCAGAGTTTCCTCCCATAAGTATGTACTAATTCAGCTACATAAGCTGTAAAGCATTCTAATCTATACATACCCATGTAATTCTATGTGTATATATATATGAGCCACGCATACTAAGTAATGATTGCTCTATTGTAGAGCTGTAAATGTGGGCCGCTCGGCCTGGCCCGGCCCACATTTTTCATGCCTCCGGTAAATTCGGGTCGGGCCGGGCCCGACCCATATTCAATTCGTGCCGTGCTCGTGCCGGCCCATTTTTGAAAGAGTAGGCCCAGCACGGCCCATGGGCCCGGCCCATGTCGTGCCGTGCTCGTGCCGGCCCACTTTCTATATTCGGGCCTCCTTTTTTTTTGCTAAAAAATGTGAGGATGGAGAATTGAACCCTCCACCTCCTTTTTAACCATCAATAGACTTACCACCAAACCAAATACATTTATTTGTTTAAATTATAATTTTAGATATTTTTATATACTTTTTAACAATATTTTACACAAAATTATATCAAAGATAATTATTAGAATTTTAATACCTACTAATAAATGCTAAAAATTTAACTAACAAATCTTAAAATAAATTAATATAATTATAAAAATATAAACATTGAAAAAAATAAGACATATATTATAATTTTAATTTATTAATTATTGACAAATAAAAATTTATTATGATTATTAATGTCAAAATATTGGGTTTTTTATCGTGTCGTGCTTTCAGGCTAGTTTGTTCGTGCTTTCGTGTCGTGCCTTCGGGCTTGTCGTGCCGTGCCGTGCTAAGCCCGTGTCTTGCCGTGCCTGGCCCAAGCCCATATTTTTTCGTGCCGTGTCGTGCTCGTGCCTCCCGGGCTCATGCCGGTTTTGTGCCGTGCTCAAAAGCCCGGCCCGTATTTACAGCTCTACTCTATTGCCTAGTAATACAAGTTTTATTTCCCTTGTTTTGGAAATACTTTGCACATCTCATCAATCTTTAAACTTTCCTAGTTTTGCTATCTCTATAATGACTAAAAGGAAAGCAAAGCTCTTAAAAAATATCCCTCAGAATATGAGCCATGAAAATGGCTACTACTAGTTCTATAAAGCTATAATCAAAATCAAATCATGCATTGGCATGATGACACTACTAGAATCAGAGTCAATTTATACATTGGTATGATTTAAGTTATGAGACTCAAATATCAAGAGTGTTGGTGATCAAATTCAGTGTTTACTATAAAAAAAATAAAATAAAATGCTCAACCCAAATCTCCAACTATAACATTGATATTAACCAAAAGGGTATCCAAAATATGTGATTCCCTAAAATATCACAACAACATTGAATAAAATTTTCCTTTCATTTTAAACACATCTCTCAACAACCAAACTATAGAAAGAAAGTTTTATGTTTAAAAGGAGCAACATATCAATTCAGCTGTGATTGACAACAATAAGTCATGATTTGAAAGAAAAAAAATCTATCTACATCTTCATTAACGAGACTCAAAGAAGACAAACAACAAAAATATAACCTAATTTAAATCAAACACAATGATCTAAGTTAAATTCTTATATATGTTTGCTTGTTTGTTCTTCAGCTCATGATTGTTCTTGGAGGATCACTTGCCTTTATCATAGGGACAACTATAAGTTGGAGATCATTAGCTCTAACTTGTAAATAGTTATTACAATTACATATTTTATTTCTTTTCCTATATCACTATATATGTGTATGTTATGTGATTGAACTGAATTTTTCAAAGAAACATACAAGAATTTAAGGGACTGACTTCTGAGTTTTTTTATTTTTTTTATCTGAAGGACTTGTTCCTTGCATTGTCTTACTGGTTGGTCTACATTTTTTTTCCTGAGTCCCCTAGATGGCTGGTATGAATTGGATCAAAAATAAGCTTAGAGAACATAGAAACTTTGAAAATTTTGACAACCCCTAAATTATACAAGCAAACAGAGCAAACTAACCCAAACAAATTGACATGGAACCTAAAATCAATTAAAAATAAAGAGCAAAACCTTTATTATAGTTCAATTAGACATAGAACAGATACCTTGACTTGCATACTATACAACAAGGAAGTTATACATATCTGAGATTTTGAATTATGCATAATGTGTACCAGTAGGCTTGCAAGTTTTTAAAGTGTGTATGCATATGTATAGATAATTTTTATAAGATATGAAAGTTCCTAAAGTAAATTGACAGGGAAATTTACACATAATCACACCAAACCAACACACTTTTATCTTAACTATTTTAACAGACTTCAAATGTAACATTTAAAAAAAACAGCAAGTGCATCAGATGAGGTATGGACTTAACAGAGTTGTACTACTAAAATTGATTTTCTTAAAGAAAGGTGCTGCTGTAGAAAGTAGACAGTTACCAATTCATCATTTGGAATAGCATCCTTTAGAAGACGAGGATCATCAAGTACATCATGACTGCTCTTGATTTTTTTCTTTACAGCTGCTAATTCCTTCTCCTCTTCTTTAGCTTCTTCTCCAAATGAAAGTAAATTCAACTTTCTGAATTGTACACATACAACAGTTAGCCAAATATTTTGCACCAGACACCGGCAGACACAAACAGTCACTCCAAAAAAGGGGCGTACACAAATAAACACTTACACAAAAAAGGGGCAATGACTCAAGAAAATATGAGCTAAATATTACGCTAACTAAATGCAATGCTACAGAGCACACACCACCAAAATGATTAATAATAATTAATAGACCAAAATTGAAAGTAAAGCAATGAACAATAGGAAAAATGATAGTCAATGCATAATTAAATAAAGATTAAGTCAACAGAAAGGAAGTAAAACTATTAAAAACGCAAAAGACTATAGAGTCCTAGAGTTAACTAATTTTAGCTGATATAGACTACAATATCAGAAGCTAAAACACAGCAAAACACAACAATAAAAAGTAAAAGAATGGAGAATACAAATCAAAGAAATAGAAAAAGACTCAAACATGATGTTTGACTAATTAGTGATAGCAAGTTACAACAAAGACTATAAGATATCGATAAATTGGCAATTCAGAGTAATTTGTTAATATGTATACCTGGAACATCATCGCAAGGAATATCCATGCGTACCAGCAGTGCTGCTTACTGCATTCAGTATCAACCTGTTTTATATGAAGATCAGATGGTTTTTGTCCTGTTACATTAAAAAACAGGCAAAAGTTATTATGAACTAATTTCAAACAATTGATACTCAGAACATCAGCAAAGCAATTACCATAACTAGCACTACCTCTTATTCTTGCTTCTATTTCTAGTTCATCATTCTGGTCTTTGTTTATTTGTTTCAACACAGGAAGAAGCATACAAATCAAATAATGGAAACACAGTATCACTTCAACTTCATGTTTATCCCCCAAGAAGTCCTGAAAAAACAAGGTATTTGTACAAAGTTTACCATCACAATTTAATTCATAATATGGGTAATCCAGATCACAAACTAGGCAACAATGATGTCAGACTCAGACCTTACTTTCACTGTCTTTAGATGGATTTTCCAAGCAGTCCTTACAAGTACAAATTTTGCAACAAACTGGACATGCATCTTTGACTTCCTGCGAGTTGAAGTATCTAAGATTTGAAACATCGTAATTATCAGTATCCCTTATCAAGTAATCTGACCATAGAGTTCAAACCAATGCGCTATGGAAGACTTTAGGCAAAATCAAACACACTAACTATTGGAGTACAGAGGTCTATAATATACAAATATCCTAAACAAAGACTAAGTAATTAAAGCCTTGCACTTTGACAAGAACCGGATTGTGCAGCTTTGAATCCCTCATTTTCTTACTCTAGTTCATTATAAATGGGCAGAAGAAAATATGAATAAATATCACTGTCCACTCACCAAAATAGAAGAATAACGTAAATATACTACTCTCTCGAAAATGTTGACAGATAATAATGAATTCAATATTTCTCCCTTAATATTTTCACACATTGTATTTTTTCTCTTTTCTTTGTTTTTGTTTTGTGTGTGTGTTTTAAGAAACACAGGGCGTTATTTATAAAATATGATAAGACGTCATCCAAATTACAAACTAGTAAGCTATAGTACTTCATATAAATATGTACTAGATTATTTTTTTCTCTTTTGTTATTTTAAATTTTACAATAGTTTGAGGTAAAGGAGAATTTGTTTATAAAATTAAATCTGGTATAGCGTTTTTTACAAAAAAAAAAATTGTCAAATTATCCAATATATATACATTTTGGTGGTGTTATTATCCCAATAAATTATTGGTACCAAATTTGAAAACTAAACAAGAAGAACAACTTAATTCATTTGGTGTAATTGATCAATAACTTTCCCTTTTTGCTAAGGGATATATAACTAAGTAGAATTTCCTGTCCCATGCAATACATATATATGCAAAGACTAATTATAGAATAAATCTACAAAGTTTCAGATCTCTAGTTAAAAGAAAAAAAAAATCAACGGTTCTTGAAAGCAATAACACATAACAAAAACATGGCATGGTAAAGTTCTTAGTTCAAATGGGAAACACAACACAATCCTCATTAAAACAGTGTACAATAGTATTATACTTTATGTTATATTTTTACGTGAGAAACAAGCACAATGATCATTTAATTTTACGATTAAAAAAGTTGAGGTAAACTTAAGATGAAATAAATGAGTAAATAAATAAAAAATAATCAAAATGAGATTCTTTTGCACTGGAAAAACTAGAACTACACTCCCATTCATACTAGCTAAAGCAACAAAGTCTACCAATCATATAAGAAAGTAGGCAAAAAAAAAGCATCTTCTTAATGAAACTACTCCAAGTGTGCCTGACAAAATAACAATATGAAAAAGAAAAACCACAAAACATAAATTCAAAGGAGCATAAGAAACAGAGTGTGACTTATATAAAACGCAAATAGAATAAGAAATGGTACTAAATCATAGCAAAATCACATAAATAAAGACAACTAACATGATAATAATAGTTTTGATCAAATGAAACATTTATATATAGACATATCATATAGTAATACTAAGATTAATACAAACATATTAAATAATAATTGATCTAGAATTAGGTGTAGTTCTTTTCTCTTACAAAAGAAGAAAAAGTAGTGCAGTGCCATGCCTAATCAATACTACTGACTAGACCTTATATTCTTAAATTATATATATATATATATATAAAAGAAGGAAATACTTTGTCATTGTAGAAACAAATAGCATATATACATATAAATATTTTCTTAAGCAGATTTCAAAAATCAATTTTGTTGTATTTTTTTGAGCCCCACTAATTTTAAAAGAACAAAAAAGGAGAGATCGATAAAGTAATGACAACTTGCAACAATCACAACTTAGAAAATATCTTCCACCATCCACAAAATATGTTTCTAGTTTTAACTATTGCAAGTATTGGTGGCCTCCTTTGCCATGGTTATAGTATTATTTACAAGTACTTAAATGGAAATACTTAACAATGGTATATATGGCACATAAAGGTGAAGGCATACCTTGTCTTTAGTGTACAAACAAGTATTTCAGAGGTATTTACATTGGTGTATAGTTAGGGAAACAATGATGGTAAGAATAAAGTTTATTATCTGATTTGACAAGTAACATGTGATCTATGCCTAGATGCATGCATCTAGATATGTGTAGATATGTTATTAAAGTAAATGAGATAAAATAATAATAATGAAAAAATATAATAACTTTATTAAATGAGAGTACACTAGAAGTTTCACTTAGAAAAGTGAAAATTCCACTCTTATATATTCTTTTTTTATTGTAGTAATAAATTAATGCTTGGGTTGAAAAAATAATTGACAACTAACGTGATACTAGTGGCTCTCATCAAAATAAATAATTTATAGATACACATATATGTAGCAATATTAGGATTAGTACAACCAAAATATCTCAGTTATACTTTAATATCATATATATATACACATATTTAGATACATGCATCTATGCATATGGCATATGCTGCTTGTTAACTTAGGGAAAAAGCTTAATTCTTACCATGATGCATGACACATTAAATTTTGAGTTTTCAAAGAGAGAAATACATGATGTTGTTAGGTTTCAATTTTTGAATAAGTACACAACACTAATTTCATCTTTGTCTTGATGAAAATATACAACCTACTAAATTCAAGACTTGACTATTCATAAGAGATGTTAAGGAAATAATCAAAGGATGAAATAATCAAAGGATGAAATAATCATCAGATAAGAGTATTTAATAAAACATAACCTACCAACTAGTATATAAAGACAAAAAATGAAAAAAAATCTTGAAATCTAGTTTGAAACTAGAAGCATCACAATAAACCCCAGAAGAAAAGATACAAACAATATAATTTACAAATATTAATGTGCTATCTAGAATATTAATGGCAAACTAGAATAATCACAATCGACTCAAAAGTCAAGATAAAAACAATATAATTTACATACAATAAATAAATCACAAGCCAAACTTTCTCTGAATCATGTAAAGAAATCCATACATGCTTGTAGAAATCTCAACATCTTGAGGAAGAGATTGTCTAGCATCTGTAGGAATGGATTTAATGGCACTTAGGCGTAACATTCTCTTATCAACATCTTTTTAATAAACTCCATACAGGGCCTGCCAAAATGTAAATTAAAAAAGAATAAGCACAATATGAAATAACTTAAAGATGCAGAGAATACAGAACATTTCTAATTGTCAAAGTTATCTCTGTGTGTTTATAATACATATACAGATATTATTTTCTCCTTTTCTTTTGATGCAAGAACAGAGTACTACTAGAAGTTTTCTATGGTAGAACAAGCACACAATTCCAACAAAGCCTTGGTAGTGGAATCATGGTATATATAATAAGAACTCAACTAATATATAAAATTATATATATCAACATTTAAAATTGAAAAAGCAAAATCTGTTGTTCATGGAACCAAGTAAATCTAAATTAACAACCATCAAGTAAATTAAAAAAATCCTAAATATATAATTAGAAAGTAATTGTAATATATTGCATAGTTAAATTTTATATAATAATTTGGTTGATTATAATAATAAAATGTACTTACTCTATCTTCTTCCTTAACTTCTCTCACAGCAGCATGACACTGTCTCCCTGGTTGATAAAAGATAAGGTTTAAGCAATATTGTGTATTTATAAATATACGCCTACCTCTGAGTCCGAGATCCACGCCTGCCTCTGAATCTGAGAGTCACAACCGAGTCACCTTCGCCTGCCGTCTGGTCCAAGATCCACCTCCGTTTGCCTTCATTGGTGTTGCGTAACCGGGTCTCCTTAGTGTGTTTTCTTTGTTCCATATGTATTCACACACTATATGAAATAATTTTTTTTTACAGATGTTAATACAAACAGATTATTTGAAATAAAAAACAGAAATATTGCAATGTAAATGAACTACCTTTTCGTTCAATTCCTAGATATCATTCCTGTCCTTGGCTTAAGCCCTAAAGGAATTTTTTCATCCAGAATAAAAATGCAATGAGTGTGAGGAAATTAAAGAAACCTAGATCAGAAAAAAGAGAGAAACAAAACCTCATTCTTGGTCCTTTTCATCCTTATGATCTCAGAGTGATTAGTCTTCAAACGAAAGGGAAAACAAAGAACTGGAGAGAGAAGAGAAATCATAGAGAAAGAATTGTATTCTTCGTCCTTCAAGAGAGATGGGATAGTCAGAAAGAGAAGAGGGAGCTTCAAAGAAAGGAAGAGCTTGAGAGAGTAAAAAGAGGAAAGAAAAAGTTAGTATAAACAAAAAGTGATTTGGATGATAGGAAAACAACAAGGAGAGAGAGAGAGAGGGAAATTTGAGATTTGAGGAAAAGTATAAAAAGCAAAATTAGTTTGCCGCTTAAAAATTTAATAGGCCCACCTCTTCTTTTCACAAATGATACTTTATAGCTTTTTTCAATACCTATTATAATACCTTTTTACTATACTTATAATAATGGTTGTAGAAAGTGGTGTTTGGTGTAGTGAAAGGATCATGTTAATATAAATTATCAATATGTCCCACACTCACAAACTCAAAGAAAGTATTAATTTATTCATCATCATAAGTAAAAGGTTGTGGGAAATTAAGGTTTGACATACACTAATATTTCTTATCTTCACATTTATGAAACTGTAAAATCTATATTTGGCATTTTAAGATTTGACAAATATGTTTGATTTATTGTGTTTATTTTTAGTTATATAAAAAAAATATAATTTTATTGCTTTTAATTTATGATATTTCTTCTTTATTAGGTTTTTATTTTTGGTAAGAATAAAGTCTTCTTATTTTCATATCCTTTTAAACTTTATTTTCTTTCCAAAATTAATTAATTCTCTTGTTACCGGCCGATTGTATTTTTAGACAACCAATAATGGGTAACTTCTCAATATCTCTAGACAACTCTCAATCAGCCAAGAATGGGTAACTACTTAAAGCTAGTCAAAGGATGAACTTGACCATGAACAAGTCCATATTCGTACAGTTTTGCAACTACAGATTCTCAGTCTGTTCCTACGATTTCGTCTACATTGATTGTGATTGAAAGTTTATTTTGGAAACTTTCCTTGTAACACCCCAATTTTCCAAGACGTTACTTAGGGAGTCTATTTAAAAATAATAAACAATAAATACTTTAAGACACTAAGAGAAAATATTTATTTAAAATTTAAACTGACAATGAGATCTCATTATTTAAAAATAAAAATGTTGGACGCTAGGTTTAATAACAACAACATAAAAAAAATAACCATTCAAGTCTGAAAATTTAAAAAACATAACATTTATTTCTAAAAACATAAAATAACTAGAGCCCAGCCCTTAACATGTTTCGTCCATGCCTTGAGCCCGCACCACTCACTGCTTTGCTTTGCCTTTACCTGCACACAGAGTACCCGTGAGTTAACGCCCAGTAAGAAGAGCTATGTAGGACATAACTCCCCAAACCAGAAAACATAAACTTTCAACTAAACATAAATAAACATCATAAGCATAATAATCATCGTGCGATATATAAACACCATATCACACTAACATAATGTGTGTTACACTCACACACATAAATACTAACAAGTCATGTTGATCGGACATGAAATGTAATCTGTCGTGCCTGCGTTGTAATCACACTCGGCATTCCCACGGTGGCACCTAGTCTAGCCTGCGCTGTACTCACACTCGGCCGTTCCCTCGAGACATCGTTGCCCTGCCTGCGTTGTACTCACACTCGGCAGTTCCGTGGTGGCATCCTATTATCCTGAGTGATACACACCCAAGATAATTCCTGCAAGTGTTATACTCACACAAGCAGCTAGAATCTAGTAGCACACCTACTCTATCATCTAAGCATGTCTACTAACTAAAATCCCCAACACTATCCTCATGCTAGTCAACCTAATGCGACAATTCAAGTCACAATATAATTACATAAATCAACAAATAAGAAAACAAGGTTGTACGCATAACATACACCCTATGCGTAGATGTTCACTCTTCTTACCTTAAACAGTGCGTGTTCCGCTGACGTATCTCGAACCACTTGCTGCGTCACCTTGATGACTGTTAGCTCCTAGACGTCCAATTACATAGCGAAAATTCAAGAAAAATAAAAATAGGCGTTAAGGTTATATTTTGAAACCCTAATTATCGAAATAATTTAACAATGCAATTTTAACATGTATGACACGTAAATTAAAATCATTTTCCACAAAATGTTCAAACCATCATGTCACATGCACAAACAATGATGTTTCTAACGTATTGCATAAATTCATATAAATACTTTTTATGTGAAAATTACCAAAATACCCTTTAATATCATAATTACATTAAAGACTCAATAATTTTATAAAAAATTTCATATGACAAAAAAAATTTGATAAACAACTTTTCCAAAACCCTAAATAATCAGCAAATTCTCATATAAGACCAGAAAAATAATTTTTAACATTTATAAATTATTTTTCCTCAATTTCTCAAATAAAACCTAAATAATAAAAAAATAAATACACAATCAGCCAAAAAATCAAAATAACATACAGAACTGTTTAAAAATCTAAAATAAATTTATAAAATTATTTTAGAATTTTCTTGGCAAACTAACTATTTTTCTTAATTAATTTTATAGAAAAACTAATTAATTAAAGAAAAATTCATAACTGATTAAAAATAGAATCTAAATATTTAGATCGGTTTCTACACCCTACAATAACAAACAAAAATTACCTAGGGTTTAGAACAGTAGCATTAATATTTGTATATTTAAAATATAAAATAAGCCAAATAAATCATGAAAATTACATAAATGATACACATTCGAAATAAAATTACAGAGAGCCTTAGAATCTCATTTTAAACATATAAAAAAATTCTCAGAATTTTTAGAATACTTTAAATAATTTTCCACATTTATTTTCTTAAATCACATATTTAAAAGAAAATAATTGAAGAAAATTATTAAATACGATCAAAACTGAAATATAAACATGCAAAGCCATTCTAAATCATACATATATCATTAAAACATAAAATCATATTTTTCTGAACAATAAAAATATTTTTCATAATTAATCTTTATTTAAACTTCAATAAATCATAATAATTCAAAGAAAAATCAGAAAAATATGAAAGCAGTTGGAAAATGCTCTAAAATTAACGTACTAATTTTTGAGATTGAAAAACCAAAAAGAAAAACCTCAGGAAATACCCAGATCAGGTTCGCCGGAGCTCTTGCTGGAGTTGTCGTCTTCTTCGGCGCCGGCGAGGTTGTTTTTTTTGTTTCCGGTTACCCCAACGTTCCAAACCACTTGGAAACTTCCCACACGTATTCGAGCAGTCCAAAGCGACCCTAAGACACAAACAATCACGCCACAACCGCCTTGGTCGAAGTCTTCTTCTCCAACGCCGGTGTACCGCCAATAATGGAGCTCAAAATTGGTTTTTCTTGCTCTAGACCATTTCAGCCTGTTTCTTCACATCAAAACTAATTCTTGGAGTCCCCTAAGCTTTTTTGTCATGAACCACGCATACCATACACTCTTGAACATACTTAAATCCAAAATTATCCAAGAATATGCATTTTCTTGGATAAAAATGGTGAATCACAATCCGAGGCTTTATAAATGTATTTCCCACACTCAAAATGTTTATTTCCTCCCCTAGAATTATTCTACAATGTTCATTACTGCCCAGATTTTTCCCAAGTGCAAGATCTAAAAAATTTCTTCTCTTTAAAAAAACAACGATAACTACCATCTCTCTCTTCGATCCTTTGCTTCCCTTACTATTTCCACGATTTCTTTCCTTAAGATTATCATGGTAACACGTTTTAGAATAGGTTTAGAAAAGAAGTTTATGTTTAAAGTGGTAAGATCCTATTTTCAAGGAATTCTTTATTTTAAAAAGAAATAAATAAATAAACTAAAGTTCCTCAACTGATATCATCAGTTAAAATTAAAAAATTTGACCAATTTTTTGAATATTTAATCATGTTAAAATAGAAGAAATAAAGTCTCTAAAATGCCCCTTGAACCAATCCCAAACTTGAGGGTATTATGGTCTTTTTGCAAATTCAAATATTTAATATTATGTCAAACCAAAAAATTACACATAATATGATAAAATAATTTTAAGCATATTATTATTACTATTATCCTCATAATAATAATAATAATTTTTAATTAAATAAATAACTTAACCCGAGCTGTTATTTATTTACTTGATATTATTCTCTTGTTGTGATTCCCCAAAAACTCAAACATGAGAAACCATGAATTTTATTTCCATTGGAAGTCATACATATCCAATATTTCATCAAAGGAAAAGAAAAAAAAAATGACAAGGATGCACACAGTGGGAAAATTACGAAATTGCCCTTCCGGAAAAACGGATATTACATCCCTAGTGTATGTTGTGGGTCTAGAATTGTGTAAAGCTGACTTTGGGTAAGTATTTTGTGTATAAATACGAACTAAAGCATCAGCCCTAAGGACCTCTTATTCGCCTCAATTTCTTCTACTTTTAGAAGAGTGTCTTTCTTTTGTAAATGGTAGTTGTTATGCTATTCCTTTGTTATTTTGTCTGTCTTTGTAATTGCTTATGAGTTGAGCAAACTCTCAAAGAGAAGAAAAGCGCTTATTGGCTTAATCAACAACTCAAAGGTTTCAAGCATCCGATTCAAGTTGAAATCACTTATGGAAGGCTCGTATTCATGAAAGAGCTAAACTGGTGTTTGTGGAGGGTTGTAAATAATGCTTTTGCCAACTTTTGATAGGGGAATTTTTTGTTCTGGTTATGAAGCCAATGACAAATGTGTGTTGTGTCTTGAAGTACATGAATCCATCGTTCATTTATTCAAAAATTGTCCATTTCACTCAAGTTATCTGGTTTGGCTCGTGATGATTAATAAGATTGAAAGCTCTCATTCTTCACAATGCAAAAGACTTGGTTTTCTAATTCCTCAACACTAATGGAATTCCTAATCAAGCAAAGTTCACACTTTTATACAACTTGTGTCTGTGATAGAGTTTGGTGGGCCAGAAATTAATCCATATTTGGAGACAAGAAGGTGGATTTAGAGGATGTTATTCACAGAATAAGCATTGCTTTCTTGGAGTCCATGGATCTCAGCTATTAAAATCCTTGAATGGTCCAAGAACTCCTGGTGTCATTGATGTTTCTTATCACCTTATGGCATGGAATTCTTCGAATTCACAGACTATAGAGAATAAGGTGTTAGGGTTAGTGCCCTAAAAGCATGTAATACGACATTTTTGTTTAGAATTAAATAAAAGTACATTTTCTTTATAATTGAATGTTTGAATTAGTGTTGAATAATTATAAATATCATAAAATTCCATATTCATTAATGAGAGTATGATCTTGTATAAATACGAGATGATTAAGATCATAGATAATGGATAAAATTGTCAGCAACGTATTAAAGTATAAAATTTTTAATCAATGGTGTTAGTATGGTTTAGTAATCATTTTTTGATAATGCAAGTGATCTAAATCAAGATTGTTGATGTGGATAGACATCTTGGTAAAAATACTTTATATAATTAGATTATATATGACTGAACCAATGTGAATTAATTTCTTTATAAACATATTGCTTGCAATAAATATTTAATTTATATAAAAAGGATTATCATATTTAGAACAGTATAAATCCTGAGTAGTCATAAACTCTTGTTAATGTCTATTGGGTCTTTTGATTCATTTGTCAAGGTAATTTAGTATAGTGAGGCTAGTGACTTTTGTTATAGAGATTCAATAGTATGAATGGTTGGGAACATGATCTTACAATATTCGAATCTAAACTTTCCTAAACAGATCGAATATTGGTTCTCTTAAGGTTAATTATGAAATTGAACAGTTATTGAGCTCAAATTTATAATATGATTATAAATTAATAGTTTATTAGTGAATTAATGGTACTTAAGGAACAAGAGGTCATTAGAAGGGTAAAATTGTATTTTTGACCACCTCTAATTAGCAAACCAATAAATTAGAGGACAAACCTACATGAAGTGATTATATCAATGGACAAATCAAAATAATTCTATAATTACTAAGAGTGGAATTACATATTTATAGTGGAGTAATAATGAAATTAATAAATAAGAATTATTGAGTTTAATTAGTCATCTGATTTATCGGAGCTTAGTTTATAGTTTCATGGTCCCCAAGTAAACTCTATACTACAGTGTCAAGGGTGGAATATAATTGAAAAATTAAAAGGAGAAAATTACTTAACTGTCAAGGAATTCATTTTTCGAGGCTAAGATGTAATTATGTGATAATTAATTAAATAAATAAACTAATATGTTTAATTTAAAAATTATATCTTAGTTGTATTAAATATTGATAACACCTAAACGTGACTTCCACTAAGCGGTGGTTGTAGTGTAGATGGGCGGCCGATTCCACAAGGAGGTAACTAAGAACAAAAATATTAGTAGAAAAATAAACACAAAAGATTAGTACAAAGTGATGGAAATGAAGATTTAAGATTTTTTGTTGTCTTTTTGATGAAATGATAAAATGAGACAAGTGAAATAAAAATAAGATGTAATCAAGAGTTGAAAAGTAGAATGGTTTCAAGAACCATCCATATGGTTGTTTAGTTACTAAGTTACTTGATTTACAAAACTTCACAAGTAAATAGTTCACATCCCAGCATTTACTTGGAAAATCTAACATTAAAGTCCATATTATTTTCTAACAAAAGTCCATTTGAGTTATAAATTTCTTTACTTTACGAGCACAATGTTATTCTTATGAAAAATCTAAAAATGACAAAATACCCAAGGGCAATAATGTAATAGAAGATTATGTTGGGGGAGAGTGAGATAACACCACCGCAAGAAATAAAATATACACAAAATTTGGATTGACATAGACTTAAAAAAATTGAGAAAGAACATGCAAACCCAAGTAGAACAATGGTGTTCTTCAACTTTGATGAAGCTTCAAACCCTAGGCAAGATTACCACTTTGAGCAAAACCTTTGAGCAAACCAAACACAAACAAAGGCTTATACACGTTGTAGAACGCTGTCCTAATACTCTATTTCCTAGCCACCATTGATGTTTGAGGCCTTCTCTAGAGGAAATGAAGATTGAGATTGAACAAGCCTTCAACTCTCAAAGTCAAGCACTTTCTTGGAGTGTTCTTGGAGAAAACTTAGAGATTCTTGGAGCTAGAGAGAGAGAGAGAGATTTTAGAGAGTGATAATCTCTCCTAAATCACTGTTTTTGACCCTTATATACAGTAGGCACCATCATTATGTCCAACCAATAAAATTAGACTTGAAAAACACGCCATTTAGAGCATTTAAAATATTTCATGTAATACAGCAATCGATGCGTGCAGGCGACGCATCGCTTGTTAGGGTTTCTGGAATCCCTAGCTTTCAGGCGATGTCTCGCCTCTTGGGTGGCAACATTTCGCCATCCTCTCTGAATTTGGACACTTCCAAAGGTCCCAAAATTGTTCTGAATACCACTAAACTTTTTTGGAATCCTTAGATACTCTCATGTATCACTTTGGACCAAAACTTTCATTTTATAAGTGCCAACAATTGAAGCTCAAATTCACATCTTCATTATGAGAATTCTATTAAGTGTTTATACCTTGCTTGTATTTTAACACTTATCATTTGTATTTAACCAATCATAACAATCCCCTACTTGGTTAAATACAAGCCACATTCTCTAGCTTAAATAGTTTTGGTGCATAAATTAAAGTGCCTTTCGGTTTGAACTTTACCTTAGTGAAATTACCACCAAGTCTTATCGAAATCATTAGCTGCTTAAAGCTTGAACCAAGTATTCCATATGATAACATTGGTGATACCTCACACACCTCCACCACATCTTTTGTTTTCCCACTTTCTCGCTTAGCATTATCATGGCCATGTGCTCATCTCTTCATGGACTTTCCGGGGAGAAACTCCAACTCCCATGAGAGGCGACACTACCTCTAAGTCCACATAGGGAAAGTCCTTACAACATCTTATCTACCTTTATAGATGCTTGTTGCACTCAACTGGACTTCATTAAAAGCCCTAGACTTAACCCTAATTTGGTAGCAACCAACACTAACCATCTCAGATGGAACTCATCATAAATTTTAGTGTTGAAAACTATTCACTTATTAATGACTTGTTCTTACCCATTGAACTCTTTCCCTTCATTTGTACAAGTTGAGAGTTGGGTTTCCATCATTGGTGAATCTATTCTTCTAGGAGTTTCAATCCCATCCATTTTGAAGTAGAACTTACTAACCTTCTCACAAGAGGTTTTGTAAATGGGTCCGCTAAGTTCTCACTTTTTTTTTTTTAACATATTCCACCTTGAATCAATTGTCTCATATATTAATGTCTTAGACTAATGTGTCAAGAATTTCTATTATACAGACTATTATATGCTCTGGAAAGTGTGTATTGGCTATCACAATGTATTGAAATTATTGATACCATATCCGTGGTTAAAGGAATATCCATCACGAGATTCCTAGACCACTCGACCTCTTTTCCGGTTGCTGCTAAAGCTATAAACTCTGCTTCCATTTTTGAGTGTTATATACACATTTGCTTATTGGAGCCCCATGAGATTGCACCTCCTCCAAGATTGAACACCCAACCGTTGGTGGAGAGATTATCTCCAACTCCCGAGATCCAATTAGCATCGGAATATCCTTCAAGTATCTTTGGAAAATTTGTATAGTGAAGACTAAACTCTTTGGTACCCTGAAGATAACCTAGTATTCTCTCAATAGCTTTCCAATGCTTGATACTTGTATTGCTTGTAAACCTACTAAGTTTACTAACAGCATATGCAATATCCGCTCTTGTACAATGAGCGGCGTACATTAGGCTACCTATTGTACTTGCATATTCCAATTCTTTTCAAACTTCATGTTTGAATCAAATGGTGTATGTGCCTCTTTGATTTTGAGATGATTGAATTTGTCGAGCACTTTCTCAACATAGTGGGTTTGACTCAACACAAAACCCCCCACTATCCCTTCTAACTTTGATACCTATAAAGATATCCACCTTTCCAAGGTCTTTCATTTTAAAGTTAGAAGATAGAAACCTCTTCGTTTCCATTATTCCTTTCACGTCATTACTCAAAATCAACATATCATCTACATATAGACATACATGTATGACAAAGTCATCACAAGTCTTAGAGTATAAGCACTTGTCTACATTGTTGTGTCTAAATCCATTAGAAACAATGAATTTATCAAACTTCTCATGCCATTGTTTTGGGTCTTGCTTCAAACAATATAATAATTTTACAAGTCTACACACTTTATGTTCATTTTCTTGAAGAGCGAAACCTTCCGGTTGTTCCATATAGATCTCCTCCTCGAGATCCCCATTTAGGAATGTCGTTTTGACATCCATTTGGTGAACATAAAGGTTGTATATAGATGATAAGGCAAACAACAATCTTATAGAAGTAGTTCTTGCTACCAGTGCATATGTGTCAAAGTAATCTATTCCCTATCTTTGTTTGAAACCTTTGGCTACTAGCCTAGCCTTGAAGGTTTGTATGGTGCCATCTGTATGGTATTTCTTTCTAAATACCCAATTGCACCCAATTTGTTTGGATCCCTTTGGAAGGTCAACGAATTCCCAAGTGTGGTTTGACATAATTGAATCTATTTCATCATTAATTGCCTCTTTCCAAAAAGCGGAGTCCCTTGAGGACATTGCTTCCTTGAATGTTTTGGGATCATCTTCTATTTGAAGTACTATTGGATGTTTCCAAGTAACTTTCTCATTATCACCTTCAACAAGGTATAGTGTCTCTATTGGAGAACACTTCTCACTTAATCCCAAAACTTTGAGCCTTTGCCCCCTTCTAGGCAATTGAGGTTGCTCACCAAGTATTCTATGAGTCTCCTTTTGAGGCTCTCTAGTTTGAGTGGTTCTAACTTATTATCATTGTATGACATGTTCTCAAAGAACTCAACCTCTCTAGATTAAATTATTACATTAGACTCCATGTCTAATAATCTATAAGTTTTGCTATTTTGGGCATAACCCACAAATGCACATCTTATAGCTCTTGGACCCAACTTGGTCCTTTTTGGATCGGTGCTCTTGCAATAAGCAAGACACCCCCACACTTTAAGATAACCAATGTTTGGTTTCTTTACTTTCCATAACTCATATGGAGATATATTATTTTTCTTCATGGGAATACGATTCAAAATATGACAAGAGGATAGCAAGGCTTCACCCCACAAACTAAAATTCAATTTAGAGTGTAATAGCATATCATTAATGATCTCAATAAATGTTCTATTATTTCTTTCTGCTACACAATTTTGTTATGGAGTATAAGGGGTACATTCATGAATTATTACATTTTCTTCACAAAACAAGTTAAATTCATTTGAAAAATATTCACCACCCCTATCACTTCTAAGTATTTTAATTTTCCTTTCAAGTTGATTTTCAACTTCCGCTTTATACACTTTAAACACATCAAATGCTTCATCTTTATTTTTAAGCAAATATACATATGTGAACCTAGAGCAATCATCAATGAAAGTAATAAAATATCTACTTCCTCCTCTAGTCAACATTCCATTAAGTTCACATAAATCACTATGTATTAAATCTAACAAATTAGAGTTTCTTTCAACACTAGGAAAAGGTTTCTTTACCATTTTAGATTTAACACATAATTCACATTTTTCATACTCAACATTATCACAATCAATTAATGCACACTTGACAGCCCTTTTAATTGTGTTAAATCCTATGTTGACGGTGAGAACTCGTCAACTAAGTTAAGTTAGAAAAATTTCAACGTAAAGATTATCAAAAGAAAAGCTTCAAAAATCTAAGTAGGAACTCCAAGAATAATTGCAGAAGAAAAATGGTGAAATCAGTTTGTATTGATTATGGTGCAATGCTACCTTTACGAGGTGCGAGGCCATCTGGGTAGCCGCTTGGCCATACGGGCAGACATGTGAGGCGATGGTGGCTCGGGGCCACCGCAACTCTGCCATACATTTGGATGTTTATGGGACCTGAGCATATACTTTGGGTATTTTACAAGCATGGAATATTAAGCATCCACACTTGCCCCCCAGTCTAGGAGAGGACCTTTAGGTGCTCTGGTAGACTCTTCTCCTTGATTCTTATAAATAGGCCCCCATGCCAGGTCTGTTAGTTACACTCAATCTTCCTAGCCTAGTGGTATTTAGTCTTTTGCTCCTTTCAAGAGGTAAGGGGTTCAATCCCCCACAACCTCACTTTTATTATAGTTTCCTTTTTATTTTTATTTTTTTTTATATATTTGGGCTAATTGTTGGTTTGTTTATGTCCCTTCATATATTTGAATGCTAACACATCGTTTCTGTTTATTTTTGCAGACACGTACTTTCGACCACTTGCCTCTATCTGACCGTGACGACGCTTTTGGCCCTCGACCTCCTTTTGACCACGACAGCGCTCCATTTTACCTGCTTGAGGTATATTTTATTTTTCCCTCATGTTCATTGGGTCCAAATTAGCATTACTCGGGATGGGGTATTTTGGCCTGAGCTTGCCGTGAGTTAGCCCAGTTGCATGCCCCCTTTTTTATACCCTGTAGTGGATCATTTAGGGCATTTGCATCTAGAGGTTTTAAGCCCATTCCTTTATGTTTTGTAGCAATCCTTTCATTTATACGTGAACCCCTTTTTGCTTTCGGGACGAGGTCTCATGGCCAGTGACGGTCCGTTTGGCATACCTCCGGGGGTTGAGTTTGTTGACTTGTCTTTAGACTCAGAGTCCCCTGAGGAAAACCCTTACCAAGACTATGACTCCTTAAGGCAGGCCCGTATCCGTCATCTTGAGCACATGGCTGAACTTAGGCGTAAAATTTGGGTGCTGGAGAGTGAAATTGACTCGGCGTTGAGAGGAGACAGAGCACCTTTCCCCCCTGACCTTAGTGACCATGTAGCGAGCCTTAGGGTGACCCTTTTAGATTTGCAGGGGGAGTTGGAGTTTATGGAGGGACACCTTCCACCTGAGCCCTCCAGCCCATCCTTGCCTGATGACTGTCATGGGGCCGCTTCTGCTTCTCTTCAGCCCTTAATTTCGATCTTCCCTAGCTTAGCGCTTCCGCAGCCGGTGCCCCAGTGGAAGACTCTTGCTAGGAAGAGAAAATGGAGGGTCAAGTATTCTGTCTCTTCCTCACCTTTTTCTTTTGGTTTTGCATCAATGAACCGGATGATGCTCCTTTAATGGCATCCCAACTGGTGTCACATGTGTCAGAAAATAAACTGAGGGAAATTGTGAAGCACTACCGCGTTCCTCCGGAGTACGCTTTATACACTCCTTTGGAGACATGCCGGGCTGACTGCCCTAGTACCGGCTTCGTGGCCCTTAGTGAGCACATCCTGAAGGCGGATGGTACCATCCCATTACACCTGTTCTTCGTTGCGGTCCTCAATTACTTTGACCTTGCTCCACTTCAGCTGGCACCCAATAGTTGGCTGACCTTGAGCTGCCTTTTTATTGCGTTTACGGAACTGGTGAAACGTGCTCCTACGGCGTTAGAGGTGCATTTCCTCTACAATCTCATGCCCTCTCCCAATTCCAAGGGCTTCTATTACCTACAAAAAGCCAATAACGAGGTCCCTTTGATAGAGGGCTCAGTGTCCAACCCAGGGTCCTGGAAGCAGGACTTTTTCTTCGTGAAAGGCCCCCTCTCTGTTCGCGAGCACTTCCGTGCCACTCCCAGTAAGTACCCTAAGCCACATTTTCTCTCTTCTTCTTTTTTTGTAACTTACTGTTTCATGACTTATGTTTGTGTCGACCATGGCGTGGATGATGTAGAGCAATTCGCCGATCCCACAGTTGTTGGGTCGGAAGCGAAAGCTGTGAAGAAGTTTATCAATGCTGACCCCACTATGAAAAAGGCTGCGTACCTATTCACCGTGGAAAATCTGAACCTCCACAAATTGTCCCCAGTCTCAGATCCCAGGTTGCTTTGGACCATCCCCGGGTCCAAGAAGATGAAGGCGGTATCGGCTGAGCCTTGCCCAGATGAAGGTGAGGCTGAGGATGTGCTGGAGGAAGCCTCCCTTGAACGCGGGGGACCTCACCAGCTGTCCTCGTCTCCTGGGGGATGCCCTCCTTTTGTCTCTTTTGACCCAGACATAGCCTCCCAATCCCAAGACCAGCATGCCATTCCGGGGCGTTTTGTTTGCCCCGACCTCGAGGACTATGACGCTTTCACTCAGGCTCCTCTCGACCCTGGTCCATCGGGGGCTTACTTTGCCAATCTTCCAACACCCCCTTCTGATCTTCCGGGGCCTCACTTTTCCAATTTTCCTGTGCCCCCTCCCGTTTCGGCAAGCGGGTCGTCTGTCCTCACCCAGCTAGGTTCCCCTGGCCTGGATGGGGTGCCCTAGGTGAATCGTATGGCGGCCTCTTACGGGCGGCGGTACGTCCAAATCGCCTCAGACCTCCCCGAATCTGACTGGAACGGTCTTGGGAGTTTTGCTCTGTCGGACCTTGGGGAAACTCTAAGGCGCACCACTGCTAGGGTGAGTTCATGCATCTTGTGTCGACCCTATTATATATAGATGTACATACATTTTTTTTTGTTACTTATTATTGCTGTTGTTAACTTTCTTGTGCAAGCCTATACTGTGGCTCAGCGGTTTGCCGACTCGGCTAACAATCTCTCCGCGTCGAGTACTGAGAGGGACCGTCTCACAGCCCGGGTCCAGGAGCTCGAGAGAGAGCTTGAGGAAACCCAGACTAAGCTAAAAAGGGTTCGGACCAAACTTTTTGTCTCGTCAAAAAGGAAGCAGAAGGCGGTTGCCAAAGCCACGATGTTGCAGGACAAAGTTACCAGCTTAGAGGGCGAACTCCAGGGGACCAAGGATATTGCGGCTGCGTTGCAGGAGAGAGTCAGTTATTTAGAGGCCAAACTCGAGGTTGCTAGGGCCGATGTAGCCGCGTCGCAGGAGAGAATCGCTTCCTTAGAGGCAGATAGGACAACTATCGAGTATAGGTCCATAGACTGCGCCCTTTACGGTGTGTGGAGGCAGGATCCTAACTTTGATTTTTCTTCTTTTGGCGAGCACGCCGTTGCTCTAGCAGCCGTGTGGAGCGCCCGTGGCAAGAGGCCCTGAGGTCATCATATCATCATTTCTGTCAGCTATCCCGTTGTGGGCGTATGCTCATCTTGAGCCTTTGTATTATTATTATTATTTTTTTATTTTGTAAATCTTTCCATGTTACCAAGACTCCTTTTTCAATATATATATACATGTGTGGTTATTTATCTCTTATTCCTTTGTGTTTGAGGTCTTTTTGAGCCTGTATGATGGGGTTTGGTAGGTTCCCCTCTTTTATTTACCAGGCTAGAGGTCCTTTGGAGCCCATGTGAAAGGGTTCAATGGGACCTTTTTTGGTGCCTCTTGATTACTTCTATAAGGATATTTTGACCCATTGGGTTCTAGCTATCCTTTTATATATTCTTGCGCGCACTTATTATTTTTTGCGAGAAGTGTCCTTCTCGTCATTATTCATAGTACTATTTTTGCAAGGGTCTCTTTTAGGACCCTTTTTGGCTAGACGGCTTGGTGGCCGCTCTAGGCTTATTGGTGGGTGCTCTCTCTAAGGTATTTCCTCTTGTGGGAGCATCTGCATTTATTTGGAAGTGTGTTTTTATTTTGTAAGACCTTTTGGCCTCCTTGATGTTCATAAGGGTAGCTAATCCTTGTGAACCCAAGAGATGCCTTGCAAGGTCCTCTCCCTGTTTGTTAGGGTTCACCGCGAATTGTATTCCTCTTTTAAAGAATTTTGTTTAAGGCTTTGATGCAAGGGGTCCTTTTTAGGATCCTCCTGTTAGAGGGCCCTTTTTAGGATCCTCCTGATAGAGGGTCCCTTTTAGGGTTCTTTTTAGGATCCTGGTGCAAGGGGTTCTTTTTAGGATCCTCCTGTTAGAGGGTCCTTTTTAGGACCCTGGTGGAAGGGGTCCTTTTAGGATCAACCTGTTAGAGGGTCCTTTTTAGGATCCTCCTTTTTAGGAGTTCTTTTTAGGTTCCTCTTGTTAGAGGGTCCTTTCTTGCTTGCCGTATGTTTTTGCCTCCTGTCCTGCCCCCCAAGTGTTTGGTGAAATTTATTTCGGCAGGCACTTTGGCTGATGCTCGCATAGAGAAGAAAAATAACATGTGAAGTTGCGAACAGTTTCATTCACAGCATGTGGTTTACAACGGCATATTTAAAAAAGGGTTACATCTAATTGGGAGGTTACCTAGGTAGCCTCTTTGATTCCTACTCACTAAGCTAACATAACAAGGAACAAACTAAACATAGGTCCTCTTTGCACTGGGTGCCGAAGCCTCACTAGTAGCATTTCTCGAGGTGTTCTATAACTCGTGGGTCCAACTCGTGTGGGTCGCGCCTTCATACACAACCATTGCCATCGGCACCGATGGTTTTGTGGCTGTGCGGAGGGACATGTTATAGCATTCCCTCGCTTCCTTCTGCTCCTCTTTCACGCATGCTACCCCCCCAGGGGCTGGGAATTTCATAGCTAGGTGATACATAGAAGTTATCACCTTCAATTCTCTCAGAGAGGGTCTCCCTAATACCGCATTGAAGGCTGAGGTGCAATCCACCACGATAAAGTTTACCATTATGGTGGTTTTCCTGGGTTATTCCCCCATGGTGAGGGCTAATTCAATTGCACCTAGGGGCTGTATCGAGTCCCTTGTGAACCCGTAAAGGGAGAATTGTAGGGTTTCAGGTGCCGGACGCTCAGTCCCATCTTCTCCAAAGTGGGGCGATGCAGGATGTCCACAGAGCTTCCATTATACACTAGGACCCAATGTACTCTCATGTTCGCAAGCTGGACAGTTAGCACCATGGGGTCATTATGAGGGAAATGTACCCCCTGCACGTCTTCTTCAGTGAAAGTTATTGAGTCATTCTCGCCCTTGAAACTCTTCGGGGGGAGTTTCTCCAAACTTAAGACGCACAGTGGTGGACTTCGTCTGGCCTCCTTGGCATATTTGTCTCGTCCCTTCCTTGAATCGCCTCTAAATCCTGGTCCTCCAAAGATGGTCCTGACCTCTCCCTGTACTGCTGGGGCCACCTCTCGCGCCCGCGGTGGGGACGCTCCTTCTTTTGGCCTCTGGTTCTCCTTGCGCACATATCTACCCAAATGTCCCCTGCGGATGAGCTCCTCGATTTCCACCTTCAAATGGTTGCATTCCGCGGTGGTGTGGCCGATATCCTTGTGATACTGGCAATACTTACTGGGGTCTCTTTTAGACCGGTCTTTTTTCATTGGCGGAGGCCTTTTGAAAGGGACCTGGTTTTCATTCGTAACGAAAATATGCTCTCTCGGATGGGTGAGGTCAGTGTAAAAGGTGTAGGGGCCCTGTAGGCGCTCATCAGAGCGTTGATGCTTCCGGGGTCGATCATCTCTTGTTCCCTCATAAACCCCATTCTTCTTTGCACCGCTTTGGTCTTCTCGAACTGAAGGTTTCGGGGGCGACGGGCCTTTTCCGGCTTTGAGGTTCTCGTGACCATCCTCCACGTGAATGTATTTTTGTGCCCGCTCATAGAAATCATCCAAGTCTGTGACCTCCCTCTTGAGCATGTTGTCCCATAACTTGTTTCCTGGGCGTACTCCAGCTGTGATGGCAATTTTCAGCTCTTGGCGGGTCAGGCTCCCTACTTTAGCTGCCTCCATATTGAACCTGTGAATATAGCTCTTCAGAATCTCGTTTTCTCCTTGCTTCACATTTACGAGGCTGGTGCCTGGCATCGTGTAGTCTCGCACGGCGTGGTGCTGCTGGAGGAATTCATCAGAAAGCTGTTGCCAAGATCTGATGGACCCCGGTCTAAGTCTTTTGAACCATTTGTACGCAGGTCCTTTTAATGTGACAGTGAAGCAATGACATCTCGCCCCGCTGCCAATTCCCCTTAGCTTCATCAGGTCGTTAAATGTATCTAGATGGTATTTTGGATCTGTGCTTCCTTCGTAGGGGGTCATATGGGGCTCCTTAAAATTGGCAGGGAGTCAGATGGCTTGGATCTCCCTAACGAAGGGTGACTTATGGTCGAACTCTTCCTCAAAATCTTGACCTCCAGAGGTGGTGACGATCTTGCTTCGCAGGCTCCTCATTTCTGTGTCCAGGTCCTGCCTCCTCTTGCTTAGGGAGTCCCTTAAACCGGATGGGTTAAGATCCCCCTTTCCTTTGCCCTCTCGAGGCGCCATAGGGGGCGTGGTCCTTTTACCCGCCCTCTTCTTGTTGAGCTCCTCCCGTAAATCCGAGGGTGCTCTCTTTGAGGTGACCTCGTCATCGTTGCGAGGGGCAGCATTGGTCTTCGGCTTTGGTTTCTGGGCCTGATTCGGTGGTTCAGGATGTTCGCGTTGCTTCGTTCGGGGGGTGTTACTGGTGGAGAGTCGAGTCCTCCCATCGTCTACCGGAACACTGGTCTCTGCCCCCTCCTGAACTTCTTTTTTCTCTTGGGCAGGGTCACGCTTGACTTACCTTGCAATAGGCCAACTTACCTTGCAATAGGCCATTCAATACCTCTTGCATATTCTCCAGGGTGGTCTCCAACCTTTGGTTCTTACGGTGCAGCTCACGTATTTCCTCTTCATAGAACCGAGATTTAGAACTCGAGCTCACGGAATGGACCCGGGGATGCTTATCATGTTTACGCGTCGAGGGGCCCGGGTCCTACCGCCCGGAGTTCGGTACTTGTGGTGGTTTAGGGAGCGGGAACTCGTTGGAATTCCCTAGTGGTGCGGTGGTTGCCCTTGGAGGATTCTCACCGGGCGAGATGGCCGGTGATGAGACCTCCCTATCACCCTCGTGAACCTCAGGGTCCCTTGGGGGCTCCACATATCTGGGTGGAGGAGGATCCTTCATGGAGGCCTTCAGCTGAACTCCGTTAAGGTGGACTTCCACCTCTCGTAGCTCCCTGAGTCACCTTGAATGTCTCGGAATTTCCTCTTGCTGGGAGTAATGGTAGAACAGTAGCTTGGTACTTAGCTTCCCACAGACGGCGCCAAACTGTTGACGGTGAGAACTCGTCAACTAAGTTATGTTAGAAAAATTGCATCGTAAAGATTATCAAAAGAAAAGCTTCAAAAATCTAAGTAGGAACTCCAAGAATAATTTCAGAAGAAAAATGGTGAAACCAGTTTGTATTGATTATGGTGCAATGCTACCTTTACGAGGCGCGAGGCCATCTGGGCAGCCGCTTGGCCATATGGGCAGACATGTGAGGCGATGGTGGCTCAGGGCCACCGCAACTCTGCCATACATTTGGATGTTTATGGGACCTGAGCATATACTTTGGGTCTTTTACAAGCATGGAATATTGAGCATCCACATCCTATATGTGCAAGTCTAACATGCCAGAAAGTAATAGAATTTGAGTCAAACATATAACAGCAACAAGAAGAAACTTTATTGTTCACATTGTCAATAGAAGTACGAAGCTTAATTATTAGAATCTACACAAAAATTGATTGACAGAGACTAAATAAAGAATGAGAAAGAACATGCAAACCCAAGTAGAACAATGATGTTCCTAAACTTTGATGAAGCTTCACACCCTAGGCAAGATCGCCACTTTGAGCATATCCTTTGAGCAAACCAAACACAAACCAAGGCTTATACACGCTGTAGAACGCTGTCCTAATACTTTATTTCCCAGCCACCATTGATGCTTGAGGCCTTCTCTAGAGGAAATGAGGATTGAGATTGAACAAGCCTTCAACTCTCAAAGTCAAGCACTTTCTTGGAGAATTCTCGGAGAAAACTTAGAGATTCTTGGATCTAGAGAGAGAAAGGGTAGAGAGAGATTGGAGAGAGTGATCAAGTCTCCCAAATCACTGTATTTTACCCTTACATACAGTAGGCACCATCATTATGTCCAACTAGTAGAATTAGACTTAAAAAACACATCATTTAGAGCATTTGCGATATTTCACGTAATACAGCAGGCGATGTCTCGCTCTTATGTCGTCACCCTCTTTGACTTTGGACACTTCCAAAGGTCCCAAAATTGCTATAAATTCCACCAAAATTTTTGGGAATCCTTAGATACTCTCATGTATCATTTTTGACCCAAATTTGCATTTTATAAGTGCCTACAATTGAAGCTTAAATTCACATCTTCATTTTGTGAATTCTACTAAGTGTTTATACATTGCTTGTATTTTAACACTTATCATTTGTATTTAACCATTCATAATAGATTAGACATAAAATTATGTATCAATATTACTTTTACTATTTAGAAACACATGGAAAGAGAATGACTAATCCTATATATTATTATCACAAGTAAATAAAGATGAGATTGAAGAACATAAACAACTCAAATGCATTATATTAAGAATATAGTAAATCAAAGTATCAAAATAACATTACTAGCATACTGAATCATCCTTAACATTCCTAGGAAGATTAGGCCATTATGCTAATCATTCTCACAAAATTATAAGAAGAAAGTAGAACTTTTGCTATAGTTTCTTTACTCCCAAAATTACATACCAAATAGCTAAAATAAGATCCTATTTATAGAGTCTCAAAATTGGTTAAAATACAATTTAAATTAAATTTGGGGTTTACAAAAGATAACTAAAATATTGATATTAAAATTTGATTATAAAAATCATTATTATTATTGCTATGTTGCTATTTTTTATGTTGTGCTCTCTTGTTCAGGTCTCTTGGGCTTGGAGTGCTGTAAAGGAACACACGTAGCCCGAGGCACACACAAACAGCTCCTACAAGCGGCTGGCAGGCGTCAGGCACAGGTGGCAAAGGAAAAAGGGTCCATGCAGGTGTTGACTGGGCGCTTCCGCATGCGTGGTGTGCTGTAGTTTGAGGGCTGGGCTGATGGGGCATTGAAGAGGTAGAGGAGGACGTGCCATGTGGTGCGCTGGGGAGAGGGAGAAGGCAGCGGGCCTGGGTTTTGAATTTGGCCTTTTGATTCAAAAAATGCCACATTTTCACTTCTTTTTTATCAACTTTACTTATTTCTTTCTCTTTCTTTTTGCTAGTGCCAAAAAAAAAAACATTTTAATTCCTGAAGATTAAACACAAATTAAATTAAAATTAATATTTTTGTTGTACCCTAAAAATTAGTACGAGTTCAATCACCCAGCTCAGGGTACAACTGGTAGATGAATACGTGGAAAAGAAACCAAGTAGAACCTCTGGTTAGCAATGATATGAGCAGCTCGAGTTAGGACTCAAAATCATGACATACAGGTTATTATCAGTCCACATCTTAGGATAACAATCCAATTCGAGACCTATAATGGCCATATCCACCTTTGGGCGCTCTGAGCTTAATCCGAGCTAAGGTTTAGATAATCTTTGATCACCAACTTGGATGAGATATTCAGCTCATGGAAACCTGGTCAGAACGCATACTGATGGATCCCAAGAGACTTGGAGGCTCCTTATACACTCATTAATGCCCAGGTTGTATTGCCTATCTATCATTTATTATCTGAGATAGCAGGAGTATATTCTATTATGTTATCAAATTATATCCCAATATAAATGGAAATAATATTATTAAATGTATACCATATTTATTCACACGGTTACCCAAACTTGTCTAGGAAATTCCCCTATAAATACCAAGGATAATGTACAGGGAAGGGGACTGCCTTTTTGTATTATTAAAACTCTGCAGAAATTGTTAGAGAAAAGCAATAATATTGTCTCGTGGACTAGGTGAATTTTAACCATTAAACCACGTAAAAGATGTGTGTGTACGAAAGGGTTCTTATTATCTCATTACAGTTTACAAATAAGCACTAATATCCTTATTAGATTGCTTAATTTAATGTTGGCGGAAAACCGCGTCAACAATTTTCAATTGTAAAATATATTTCAATAAATCTCTAAAAATATTAATCAAAACTTAAATTATTTTAAACTTTAAACTAATAAAATGAAATTTTTGAGTACTAATCACAACCCCGAACCAGCCTATTCTAGTCCGTAGCAATTCAAGCGATGAAATAAAATTATCAAGATGAATAATTATGTCAAACCAAGCAAAATATTCTATGCATTTTCCAACTATCAGCAAGAAATCAAAAATTACAATCGAAGCTACTTTAGTTGCAATTTCAGAGTTGTGTGTGAACCAAACTATATTCATTTTTATCGCAAGTCATAATACAAATAGTATCGAAAATTTTTAAAAGTAAAAACATCTCAACTCCAAATTCCTCACGGGCATTGAAAGAATTTTAATGGCAAGGATAACACTCTTAGAGTTGGAAATGTATCAGTTAATGCTCAAATGAGAGAAGATAAACTTTTTAGGACAAACAATTTGAACAAGTATTGATCACAAGATGGCATATCAACTTATTTGAATTCAAATGACAAACACCCTTTGGGATTTACATGAGAAAACTCAAAGAGTAAAATGTCAACTAACTAGAAATGATAAATAAGAAAAGGAAACTATTAATAATAATTTTTTTTATTATTTTTATGAAATTTATTTTTTATATATAAAAATTTCTATTCATGAATACAATTACACAAAACAAAAAAAAAAAAAATAGAAGGATTTTTTTACAGAATTACAAAATAATAAAAGAAAGTGTTGCTCTTATTCTTTTTTTTTTTTTGTACTATATTTTTCTTTTTACAAAATAATAAAAGAAAGTGTTGCTCTTATTCTTTTTTTTTTTGTACTATATTTTTCTTTTCTTTTTTTTCTTCTTTTTTTTTTGACAAGAGGCAACACAAAAATAAAAGGTAATTACAAATAAAATAAAATAAATTGAACACGAATTTAAAATTTATTACAAAGACTCATTCTTATAAAAAAAAATATCTCTTTAGTAAATGTCATGTTTTAAATTAAAAAAATGTGACTTTACCAACTCAAATGATCAGTAAAAAGTTCAAAAAGTTATTTTCTCAACTCTCACAACTCACCAAGAAATGAAAAACTTTAAATATGAAAATTTTCTCAACTATTTGTGTTAACAACTATTTTACCACATGTTTGGAAAGTGCACAAAAGAACTCTGGAAATCACGTCTTAATAGCTAAACATCGTTAAAACTAACTCAAACCAACAAGTTGTACTCATGCTCAGATAATTTTGAGAAAATTTGACTTAAAAATTCAACAAGACAATAAGATTCTCCAAATGAATGCTCACCACCCCCAACCAAAAACCAGACAGTTTCCTCAATGTCAATATGAATACTCAATGAAAAAGATAGGGAAAGAGAACACCTGGATGATGACAATGGCCATGAGGTGAGAGTTGAAATAACCTAATAACAATACCCCAAAACAAACAAAATACAAGAATGAAAAACATACAAAAATAAAAGAAATACAGAAGAATAAAAGTAAAATAAAAACAAACAAACCATTCAGAATTTCAGAGTGTATAAATTTGGTCCTTAAGAAGGACCTCTTCAACATGACTCACACTTTCAATGTAATGATTCAGTCTTTGGCCATTAACTTGAAAAATTCTCTCATCGGTTGGGTCCACGACCTCAACAGAACTGTTGGAAAATACTTGCTTCACTACAAATGGACCAGCCCATCACGATTCAGTTTACTGGGGTGCAAGTGCAAATGAGAATCATACAAATGCACTTTTTGATTTGGCTGAATGTGTTTTTGCAGGATCTGTTTATCATGAGTGATTTTCAACTTCGCTTTATAGTTCCTAGAATGATCATATGCATCGTTTTTCAACTCCTCAATTTCGGACAATTAGAGTTTGTGATTGATATCTGAGCATTAATATCAAAGTTGAGGGCTTTGATAGCCCAATAGGCTTTATGCTCGAGCTTGACAGGTAAATGGCAGGCTTTTCCAAAGACAAGTCAATAGGGAGACATCCCAAGAGGGGATTTGAAATCAGTGCGATATGCCCAAAGAGCGTCTAAAAGACATGTAGACCAATCTTTGCGATCGGGATTTACCGTTTTCTCGAGAATATGTTTGAACTCCCTATTGGATAGTTTCGCTTGTCCATTAGTCTGGGGATGATAGGCGTTTGAAACTTTATGAAGTACACCGTACTTCTGCATAAGAGCCTCAAAAGACCTGTTGCAAAAATGAGTGCCTTGATCACTGATGATAGCACGAGGAGTACTGAACCTTGATAACACATTTTCTTTCAAGAATCTGAAAACTGTAGCATTATCATTGGTTCAATAGGGTACGGCCTTGACCCATATTGAAACATAATCCACAGTGAGAAGAATGTAATGGTAGCCAAAAGAAGGTGGAAAAGATCCCATAAAGTCTATCCCCCAACAATCAAATATTTCGATAACAAGAATTGGATTCAAGGGCATCATGTGCCGACGGGACAAGGAACCTAACTTTTGGTACCTTATACAAGAACTACATAAATCATTGGTGTCTTTAAATAAGGTGGGCTAGAAAAGATTGCATTGTAAGATTTTTGCAGTGATTTTCTTCACAAGTGACCACCACAAGCATCATTGTGGCAAAAATTTAGCACACTAGACACCTCATCATCTTGGATGCATCTTCGCATGATTTGGTTGGGGCAATACTTCAATAAGTATGGGCCATCCCAAAAGAAATTGCGCACCTTGACCAAAAATTTGTGTTTATCTTGTGAACTCCACTCAGAAGGAAGTTCACTTGTTATTAAGTTGTTCACAATGTGAGCATACCACGACAACTTATTAATAGAAAGAAATTGTTCATCGGGGAAATCATCATGAATAGGTGGACCATCGGTGGAATAGCTGAATTCAAGTCGGGACAAGTGGTCTGCGACAACGTTTTCAACACCTTTCTTGTCTTTGATCGTTATATCAAATTCTTGCAAGAGAATGATCCGCCGTATTAATCGCACCTTAGCATCCTTTTTGGAAAGGAGATACTTAAGGGCAAAGTGATATGTGAAGATCGTAACAGGGGACCCAATCAGATAAGCTCAAATTTTTCAAGAGCAAAGACCACTGCAAGCAACTCTTTTTAAGTAGTGGAATAGTTCATTTGAGCACTATTGAGAGTTTGACTTGCATAGTAGACCACTAAGGGTTTCCCCTCCCTTCGTTGTCCTAACATAGCTCCCACAACAAAGTTGTTAGCATCACACATGATTTCAAAAGGAAGACTCCAATCGAGGGAGGTCACAAGTGCTCGGAATGAATCCTCACACTTTGGTGTCCACTCAAAGATGGCATCCTTTGCTAGGAGGTTGCATAATGGACGAGAAATCATTGACAAGTTTTGTATGAACCTCCGATAAAAACCAGCATGACCAAGGAATGACCTAATGTCTTTGACAGTCTTAGGGGCAGGAAATTTCGTGATGAGGTCAATTTGGGATTGATGAACCTCAATCCCTCTTTCACAAACAATGTGGCCTAAGAATATGTCAGAAGATACCATGAAATGACACTTCTCCCAATTAAGCACAAGGCCTTTCTCAATGCATCTTCAAGGTTGAGAAGGAAAGTATCAAAAGATTTTCCAAAGACAGTTAAGTCATCCATGAATACTTCCATAGATTTTTCAATCATGTCACTGAAGATACTCATCATGCATCTATGGAATGTAGTTAGTGCATTACACAACCCAAATGGCATAGGCCTGAAAGCATAAGTGCCACAAAGTCAAGTGAAAGTGGTCTTTCCTTGATCCTCTAACGCAATTTCTATTTGATAATAGCCCGAATAACCATCAAGAAAGTAATAGAAAGGATGACCAGCTATACGCTCAAGGATTTGATCAATGAATGGGAGTGGAAAATGATCTTTGTGAGAGGCGGATTTTAATTTTCTATAATCAATACATATACTCCATCCTGTCATAGATCTTATGGGGACAAGGGCCCCTTTTTCATTCTGAACAATGGTGACACCCGATTTCTTAGGTACTACCTGAGTGGGACTAACCCATTTATTGTTAGTCATTGGATAGATGATACCAACGTCTAGCAATTTCATAAATTCATATTTCATGACTTCTATCATTGTGGGGTTTAGTCGCCTTTGAGGATCTCTTTGAGGGATAGCCTCGTTCTCCAGATTGATTCGACGGAAGCAAATTAAAGGGCTAGAACCTTTGATATCTGCAAGTGTCCAACCTATTGCAGATTTATACGTTCGCAGTAGCTCGAGTAACTGCAATTCTTGAGCATTTTGAAGTTTGGACGAGATGATAACTGGAAAGGTTTCACCATCTCCCAAGAAGACATGTTTCAAACCCTCGGGTATTTGGATCAATTGAACAATTGGAACCTCTTCACCTAAAGTTTTTGGTTGTGCCCTCTCATGAGGTAGCTCTTCAAAGAGAGGTTGCCAAAACTTATTCCCCTATTGCATGAGTCTATGTGATATGATATTGCAAGAGTAGACTCAATAGAACCGAGAATTTCATTGTCAGACAAAAGGAGGAGTTCATCAAGATTATCGAAGTTGCTTCGTAATTGAACCTCCTCGGGAATTAAAGTGTCAATCATGATGTTTGATAACATTCATCATCTTCTCGGGGTTGTTTCCCGATGTGGAAGATATTGACTTCAAGAGTCATATTTCCAAATGAAATTTTCATTAGACCATTCCTACAATTTATGACACCATTGGAAACAGCAAGGAAAGGTCTTCCAAGGATAATATGAATTTTTTATTCCATATTAACCAAGGATCGAGTATCAAGAAGAAGGAAATCCATGGGGTAATAGAATTTTTCAATTTGAACTAAAACATCATCAACAATACCCCTAGGCTTTTTGGTGGAGCGGTCAGCAAGCTGTAGCACAACAAATGATGGCTTCATTTCTCCAAGACCGAGTTGCAAGTACATAGAGTAAGGCATGAGATTTACACTTGCGCCAAGTTCAAGTAAAGCTTGGCTGACTTCATGAGTTGCAATTTGGCAAGAAATGGTGGGACAACTGGGATCTTTATATTTCAGCGGTGTCTTTTGTTCAATCATCGCACTCACTTGCTCAGTCAAGAAAGCAGTCTTCTTGACATGGTGCTTCCTTTTTCCAGTACATAGATCTTTGATGATTTTGGCATAAGCCGACACTTGTGTTTATGATGTGAAGCAAAGGAAGGTTAATCTTCACTTGTGTCAAGTGCTCAAGGATTTCAGCTCGGTTATCAGGAATTTCCCAACAGGTTTCAAAGCCTGAGGAAATGGAACTTTTGCAGAAGCATTGGGTGGTGTACTCCTAAGAATATCATTTGGAGTGCTTGTAGTGGTCTTAATGGATGGATCTTCTAAGGTTTTAACACTTCTAGTTGTGATGGCATTGACCTCGTTAACATTTTGATTGTTGGAGTTGGAGGATTGGGCCATATGTTGCCCTTGTGCATTGAATAGAGGCTGAGTAGGAATTTTTCCTTTTTCAGAAATAGCCAAGGATCCATTTAGTTTTGAAAATTGACTTTTCATTTCCTTGATTTCTTCATCATTTAACGATTTAGTTTGGATTGTTCCTCTATGAATGCATGAAGAGTATTCTCAAGAGAATTCCTTTGTGGATGAGCATTGTATTGAGGTGAAGAATATGCCTTTGGTGGTTGAGCTTGATGCTCTCTCTCCGTTGGTTTCCGGACGACTGAGCTTGGTTAGAATCTCTCCAACTGAAATTTGGGTGGTTTCTCCAACCAAGGTTGTACGTCTGGGAGAATGGCTTGTTATACTCCCCTAAGGCATTGCATTGCTCCTCATAAACCCCCCTCATTTCATTAAATGCTAAGCACTCCTTAGCTAAATGCTTCATCCCTCCACCAACAAATCAAGGTTCTTGTGGTTCCCCTTGAGCAATCATGTGCGGTTTTTGCCATTTTTCGTTATTAAGACCTCAAACTACTTTTTCAAAGCTTCAATTTGGGCCTTAACACTATCCTCTTCTCGAAGTTGATAGATCCCAGATGGTTTATCTTGGTTTGTGCTATCAGATGCACTTGGACCAGTCCAGGTGTGAGATTTTTTTGTGGTTTCTGTGAGATATTCAAGAGCATCGTATGACTCTTTTTCGAGGAATTCACCATTGCATAACATTTCTACAAACTGGTGCTCATGACTTGTGAGGCCTTCATAGAAGTAATTGACCAAACGCCAGTTCTCATAGCCATGGTGCGGGCACTGATTCAACAGATCCTTGAATCTTTCCCAGATTTGATAGAACGATTCATTGTCATTTTGGAAAAATGTGGAAATGTGTCGTTTTAGATTGTTGGTCTTATGTCTAGGGAAGTGTTTCAAAAAGAAATATTTGGTCATTTCCTCCCATGTTCCAATAGACCTAGGTCTCAAAGAGTATAACCAGCTTTTGGCTTTGTCCTTCAAGGAGAAAGGGAAGAACTTTAGTCCCACAGAATCGACATTTTTCTACTCGGTTATATAATGTAGCTACTACCTCCTCAAATTCTCTAATATGCACGTATGGGCTTTCGTTTTCAATTCCATGAAATGTGGGCAAGAGTTGAATCATGCTAAGTTTAAAGTCTAACATGGGCATATTAGGAGGGAATATAATGCATGAAGGCGTGGAAGTGCGAGTAGGATGGATGTAGTCATTGAGAGTTCTTTGTTGGATTTCATCATTGTGAGCCATTGCGAATGGATTATTATCAACTAAGGTGTGTGGAAAAGCAGGAATAAAGGAAGGAGTGGTGGATGAATTGGAAGAAGTTTCACTAGAATTTTTGTGATGATTCATCCACTCTCGGAAATGAGAATTAAATTTATTTTATGTTATTTTATTTTATTTTTTGATTTTTTTTGTTAAACTTGCTCCTGGGTAGATTTGGAGGTTTTGGGGTGATCTCCAACGCCTTACTAGAACTCCCTGAGGTTACTGAGTAATTATGGTGGATCACAAGTTAAACCTTTTCGACCAAATAACCTTTAAGTACAATAAAATTGCTTATTTTGACGAACAAACTTGGTTTTCTCATAGTAATAAGTTTAAAAAATGTAATAGTGCAAATGTATATGCTCGAAATGTTCTCAGGTCGATTGGGAATGTTGCTAAGGTACCGCTTTAGACCCACACTTGCCTTAGACAGAACTCACCGAGGTTCTTAGGTAAGTGTGGAGGGTAACGCTATCACAAACCTTATTTAACAACCAATCTTTCTGGACAGAACAATATCAGTTTTTATCATTTGTAATATTACACAATTGTTCTCAATACTAATCATTTTATGATTGAAATTTTATGAACAATTTTATGCTTTCTTTTTTTTCAAGGAAGACTAAGGTAAAAAGAAAGAAAAGTCTAAACTAAGAAACCTAAAGCAACAAAATTATCCCAATATATCAACATAAAAATAAAGTAAAGAGAGGAAGAAACCTACTCAACAATATTAATCAAGGAAAATGATTTTTTTTTTTTTAAGTAAAGATAGAATAACAAGCTTAATTTTTTTACAAATATTTATTTAACTTAAAAAAATAAAAATAATAATAAAAAAAGAAATTAAGAAAGAGAAATGAAATTAGAGTTAACTAAAAAGAAAAAAAAATTATATATATACTTTTTTTATGTAACCGAAAAGAAAGAAAAAAATAATAAATATTTTTTTTTTGTTTTTTTATTACGTTTTTTTCTTTATATATGTATGTTTATATATATATAATTTTTTTTACCGAAAGAGAAAAAATATATATAACTAATTTTTTTATTTTTATTAACAATATTCAAATTAACCAAAGATTAGTAAATAGAAATGAAAAAAATAATAAAACACACACAATAGGAAGAACACTATGCTAACACAACATTAATACCAACAAAAATATAAGTAATGTTACTAACATTTGGGTAAAAATTCCACTTCAACTCTTGAAAAACTACCTCCCCGACAACGACGCCAATATTTGATTAACGTCTAAACGTGACTTCCACTAAGCAGTGGTTGTAGTATAGATGAGCGGTCGATTCCACAAGGAGGTAACTAAGAAGAAAAGTATTAGTAGAAAAATAAACACAAAAGATTAGTACAAAGTGGTAGAAATGGAGATTTGAGATTTTTTTGTTATCTTTTTTATGAAATGATAAAATGAGACAAGTGAAATAAAAATAAGGTGTAATCAAGAGTTGAAAAGTAGAAAGGTTTCAAGAATCATCAATATGCTTGTTTAGTTAATTAGTTACTTGATTTACAAAACTACACAAGTAAATAGTTCACTTCCCAACATTTAGTTGGAAAATCTAACATTAAAGACCATATTCTTTTCTAACAAAAGTCCATTTGAGTTATAAAGTTCTTTACTTTAGGAGCACAATGTTAATCTTATGAAAAATCTAAAAAAGACAAAATACCCAAGGGCAATAATGTAATAGAAGATTAGACATAAAATTATGTATCAATATTACTTTTACTAATTAGAAACACATAGAAAGAGCATGACTAATCTTATATATTATTAGTACAACTAAGTAAAGATAAAAAAATAAAGATGAGATTGAAAGAACATAAACAACTCAAATGCATTATATTAAGAACATTGTAAATCAAAGTAGCAAAATAACATCACTAGCATATGGAATCATCCTTAACCTTCCTAGGAAGATTAGGCCATTATGCTAATCATTCTCACAAAATTCTAAGAAGAAAGTATGAGAGGAAAGTGAGTAGTAATTTTGCTGTAGTTTCTTTACTCCCAAAATTACATACCAAATAGCTAAAATAAGCCCCTATTTATAGAGTCTCAAAATGGGTTAAAATACAATTTAATTTAAATTTGGGGTTTACAAAAGATAACAATAAGATTAATGATCAAATTTGATTATAAAAATCATTATTATTATTATTATTATTATTGCTATATTGCTATTTTGTTGTTGTGCTGTCTTGTGCATGTACACGCGTGGGGCTTGGAGTGGTGCAAAGGAACGCACGCAGCCCGAGGCACACACAAACAGCTCCTGCAGGTGGCTAGTAGACGTCAGGTGGCAGGCGGAAGAGGAAAAAGGGCGCCACGCAGGCGCTGACTAGGCGCATCTTGTAATGCCCCGACTATTTTTAGACCTCGGACCATTAAAAACTACTATACATAACTTCTAGTTTGTGATACATACATAAGAAATAACATAACTTTATTTAAAACCCAAAATATTGTACCAAATACAAAATATGGTATGGGATCCCATTGTTATAAAACATAAACATAAACATTAAATAAATTGTTTAAAATACTAAGAGCGAAAATACATAAAACATAAATAAAAAGACTTAAAAACAACGTCATCCTCGATCTTCCAACAGTCTATTCAATCCATTCATCCTCAACACACATGCCAAGCTGCCATGAATCATTCCTGCCTTCCATGCTCATTTTCCTACACCATCTAAAAAGGAAGGAATGAGCCTAATGCCCAACAAGGAAAATCTACTAAAAATATATATGTCATAAATCTTAAAACATAAGACTATATCATAAAGCATATACTATAAAATATGTGACTATAAAAACGTATACAATATAGGACTATAATATTAATGGACATTAAATTATTAACGTGGTATGTGATAAAACCATCTAGGTCCTCAGTCTACTAATCGAGGTAGGTTAGATCACAACTATAATATATGATAACCCATCTAGGTCCTCTATCTACTAATCGAGGTATGGTAAATCATAACTCTAAACCATGACAATGATAAAAATTCTTGGGGCTTGCTATCTAAGCAAGTCATATACCCAAGCGACTACAACATAAATTCTTGGGGCTTGCTATCTAAGCAAGTCATATGCCCAAGTACTACAACATATATCATATCACATATCATATCATAACATAAAACATATCATAGCATAAACATATAAACACATAAAATCTAACCTATTTTTCTTACCAAAAATCGGGATATGGAGACAAGAACGGGATTTGGAACACTCCTAAAGCCAACAGTAAAACCATGAGTTTCTAAAGAAAAAGAAGATGAAAAAGAGAACTAAACCATCATATTGGAAACTTACTGAGAACCTTAAGTTTCAAAGAACTTAAACACCTAACCAAGAATCATAACAAAGAGTTAGGATCTGAATGAAAAAGAAAACTAAAGAACTATGAAGAACTGAATTTAAGGATAAGAATACCTTGGATGAACTATGACTTTGATCTGCACCTCGATACCGAAACAACACTATATCTTACTTCCCAAGTGTTTAGAAAAGCTTAGATTGGAAAAGCTTTTAACCCAAAACCCAAGTGTTTCTCTCTATAGTAATCTTAGCAGCTTGGAGGCTCTGAACAATGCTTGAATGATGAGTGAAATGGCTGAGTACTTGGTCCTATTTATAGAGTTCAAGGAGTGAAACTAATCCCTTTTAGAATGAATAAATAAATGAATATAAAATGAAAAAGATTTGAATTTTCGTTCAACTGATGCCCAGAACTCGGTCAAAATCGTTTGAGAGCAAGTCCAAGTGGTTAAGGGTTGTTTCTAGCTCGGTTCTACAAATATTTCAAAAATGGCTTCAGGAGCCGATATATCACCATCCCTAGGCGATATATCATCCCTGCCTATGCCCTGAGCCCTCGTGCTTTCGTTCGTGCAAAGTCGACGTGTTTTTTTGTATCTCTCGTAGGCGATATATCGACCCCTATAGCTGCGATATATCGGCATACGTTGATATATCAAACACGTATCTGCACTTTTTCAGCATATTTTGAATTGATTAAACAACTTTGACTGAGTAAAAACATGATCCTAACCGCTGCTGGAAGGTTCTAGAGCTTCTAGATCTTTCTTTTAATTAAACTATTCATCAAAAATACTTAATTCCTTAATAAACATGCTTGTGACAAGTGTCACGCTCTTATTAATTCTATATAAACCTTAGGTTATAATAAATAATATTTCTAGGACCAGCAATATTAATAAAACTTTATGTTATAATTAATATTTCTAAACTATAGGTTAAACTTGTAACATCTACAACTGTTGCTATAGTTTCCAACTAAGTCCTGCCTTGAACCAAAATCCACAGAAACTAACATACTACTAGCTACTACTGCTACTACTATTTAGCTAAGTAAAATTCTGAGACGCTACACATCCGCACGCATGACATGCTTCAGTAGGAGGGCCGAGCTGACGGGACGCTGACGAGGTAGAGGATGATGTTCCACGTGGTGCGCTTGGGAGAGGGAGAAGGCAGCAGGTCTGTGTTTTGAATTGGATATTTTGATTCCAAAAATGCCACTTTTTCATTTATCTTTTTTCATCTTTACTTATTTCATTCTCTTTCTTTTTGCTTATGCCAAAAAAAAAAACATTTTAATTCCTAAAGATTAAACACAAATTAAATTAAAATTAATATTTTCAATTATAAAATATATTTCAATAAATCCTTGAAAATATTAATCAAAACTTAAATTATTTTAAACTTTAAAACTAATAAAATAATATTTTTGAGCACTAATCAAATATTAATTATCTTTGGGTTAATTAATAATGAGAGAAAAAATATTAATTTATTATATGATAATTAAATTAATCAAATTAATAGAGTTAATTTTGAATTAACTAATTGATTAGTGCTAAAAATATCATTTTATTAGTTTTAAAGTTTAAAATAAATTAAATTTTAATTAATATTTTCATGGATTTATTGCAACATATTTTAGAATTGAAAATATTAATTTTAATTTAATATGTGTTTAATTTTCGGGAAATAAAATGTATTTTGACACAAAGAAAAAGAAAGAAGAACAAAATATTATATATTTGAAGAAGGATTAAAAAATGGCATTTTTGACAAGATCAAGCCCAAAATCAGGCCCAAACCAAAGCCAAGCCCAAGCCATGCTGAATCACCTGCAGCCGACACGTGTCCCCAGCTATCTTTTCCTTTTGCAGCTGACGTGTGGAGCCAAGCTGAGTAGCCCCCTGCCAAGCCGACACGCATCCCCACCAGCAGTGTAACGAGCCAAAATTTGCTAATAAGGCTTAAGGGCCTTGATTAGTGTGTCGGGAGGGCATAATTGATATTTATATGAATTAATGATTTAATGCATAATTATGTGGCATGCATGATTATATGATTATATGGATGTGAATAAATGCATGTTTATGAGTATTAAATGTGCATGTGGGCCCTGTTTTGCTTTCAAGGGCATATTTGTAATTTTGGCCCGTTGAGGGCATAAAATGTGATTAAATGTGATTAGTTGCTGAGACCACATTATTATGTGGATATATTTGCAGCATGTGGATCGAGACGGTCCTAGTGAGCGGATCTGCGAAATAGTCACAACAGGGAGTTATACCCAACTCGGGGTAGCCTGAGGGTATATTCGGGAATTTAGATAATGTATTGGGGATTATTAGACATTGGGAAAAATAAATGATGATTAATTGGATGGCGTAATGAATTGGTGGTTAATAGGAACATTTGAGGAATTAGTTGGAATTGGGAGTGAAATGACCTTTTTACCCTTAGGAGTCATTTGAGGATTAGTTAAATTAGAGGGGTAGCTTGGTCTTTGGTCTAAGTAATATACTCAAAAATTTAGGAAAACAAAAGAGAAGAAACTAGAAACTAGAGGAACTTTCAACTCACCCTTTCTCACCTCACGTACTCCCTCTCTTTGACTCTCTTTTGTGAAACATTGAAGCTGTAAATTAGAGAAAGAAACAAAGGCATCAGAATAAGCATTCTCTGTTTTTTTTTCCTCTCTCCCGTATCCCTCTTTCTCTGTTGAGGATTTTTCCATTTTGGAAGAGGAAAACTTGGTAATGGAAGCTTAGAGTTAAGCTAGATTCAGCTTGGGAACCATTGAGCAGCTATCAAGGGAAAAAGGTTTGTTTTTGGTGGTTGCTAAAGGGAAATGAATAATTGGTGGCTGTTAAGGACCATCCAAAGGCTAGGGTCGAATTTCTCTTTGAGGTGTACGCCAAGGCTCGAAGCGGGATCGTGCTCGAGCACCGTTCGTAGTAACTAAAGTACTCAGAATTAAAGGAAAGAAAACTGCACCGTTTTTGTGTGGCTGTGATGGGACTAAGTGTTAGGAAAAAAATGTTTTGCCTCAATGGAAATGATTATAATATTACAACTCTATGCAATAATATTACAAGTAAATATAGATTGATTAAATAAGGTTACAACTCTATAACTGAAAATACAAATAAACTAAAGAAAGGGAGAAGATGATGATGAAGAAGAGAATAGTGAGAATACAACTCTAAGCAAAAGATTACAAGTAAAATAAAGTGTTTAGACCAAATGAAAAGCTTGCAACTCTTAAACAAAATATACAAGTAAATAGAACAAGAGAATAAGAAGAAAAGCAATAGAATAAAAAGAAGAACAGAAACACAATCAAACTCTCACTTACACAACCTAAGTGAAGAGGATTGGGGATCACCAACTTGAACAAGGTTTAAAACCTTTGTCCAAAAGCTTATTTCCCCCTAACTCAAGCACTAAGGGATCTTTCTCAGATATTGGAAACGCTTTATGGAATTATCAAGCCTCAAGGTGTTTCTAGCCAAGTGCTCTAGTGGATAGAAAAGTTGTGTCTTACAAGTGAGCTATAGGCTCCTATTTATAGAGTTTAGAGACATCCTTTGAATTTCAAATTCCACCAACCCCCATGGCTGTTACCAATGTTTAATTGGATTAATATGGAATTAAAAAAGAGATTTGGGAGTTATTTGGATTTTTTGAGCCGTTCAACAAATATTGAAAAAACTGAAAATTGGTCAGTTTTTTGGTCTGTGGTCGCGGCCAGAGACATTGGTGGCCGCGGCCACTGGTCTCTGTCCCACAGGCCACGGCCACTGAATGTTGGTGGCCGTGACCACTGACCAATTTCAGCACAAAAATTGTGATGTTTTTCCAAATGGTTCCAAACCCTCCCAAATGATTTTGTAACTCCCAAAACACATAATTGAGGTTAAAATCATATCTCTAACAGCCATATCACATATGACTTTATGAAATTCATCTCAATATTGTGTAACAACAATTTTACACAATAAAGGGTAATATTTGGAAGTTACAAATTTGTAACACCAATTATGTTACATTATTTGGATATATCTCATATATCTAAATATTGTAACTCTCTATTATATGTTACAATATGTGACACACTTTGTCACATTTATTTAATCTAAAACATTATATTATAATATAATATAATTTTACATTATATTATAAAATAATATAACATTCCCCCACAAGATTAAATAGTTTTCTATTGTAACACTTATTTAATCAATCATTATATTTTGAAATATAACATATCCCCCACTTGATTAAATAAGAACTCTCTCTTATAGGAATCATTGCAGTAGTGCATAAAGTAAAGTGTTTTTCAACTTGAACTTTACTATAGTGTAATTATCACAAAATTTGTCGAAAATTAGGTTGCACTAGGCATTGAACCATCTTTTCATGATGATAAATCGGTGATAACACACACACCTTTGCGATGTTCACTTGAGACCTCTATGTCTCGCTTTGCACCGTTAATGGCCATGTGCACTTTCCATTCATGAACGTTCTTGAGAATACTCCCAATTCTCATGAGAGGCGGCACCACCCCTAGGTCCATATAGGTAGAATTCTTACAGTATTTTGTTACCAAAAATACTTGTCTTTACAAGACTGAATTCTATTAAAAACCTTTCAGTTTTAACCCTCCACTTGGTAACACACAAGTACTCAATATCTCAGATGGGACTTGTTTTGAGTACAACTAATATTCACTTGATTGACTTGTTGTTACCTATTGAACCTAACACTAGTTGAATAACTAGTGTTAAGATAGGTTACCATCAATCGTGAATCTCTTTAGGGAGTTTAAGTCCCATCCCTCAAGATGATGCAGCCACTAAATCCCTCGTTAGTGGCTTAGTGAAAGGATCCACCAGATTTTCACTAGTTCTCACATAGGATATTGAGATGACTCCTCTTTGAATCAATTCTCTTACATATCCATGTCTTAGACTAATGTGTCTAGACTTCCCATTATACACTCCGCTGTATGCTCTAGCCAATGTCGCTTGGCTATCACAATGTACAGATATAGTAGATACATTATCTTTGATTAAGGGAATCTCTATCAACAGATCCCTTAACCATTCGACCTCTTTGCCGGTAGCAGCTAGAGCTATGAACTCTGCTTCCATAGTGGAATGAGATATATAGGTTTGTTTCTTGGAACCCCAAGAAATTGCACCTCCACTAAGTGAAAATACCCAACCAGTTGTGGACAAGTTGTCCCCACGATTGGATATCCAACTTGCATTTGTATATCCTTCTAAAATCGAAGGAAATTTGGAGTAGTGAAGGCTTAGTCCTTTGATTTTCTTAAGATAACCTAAGACTCTTCCAATTGCCTTCCAGTGATCCACACTTGGATTACTTGTAAACCTACTAATTTTACTTATTGCAAATTCTATACCAGGTCTAGTACACTGGGCAGCGTACATTAGACTCCCTATAGCACTGGCGTACTCCAATTGAGCCACTGCTCTTCCTTCATTCTTCTCTAGTTTTACACTATGATCGAATGGAGTATTGACATCTTTAACCTTGAGATGGTTAAATTTGTTCAATACTTTCTCAACGTAGTGGGCTTGCCCTAGCGCAAAACCCCCACTATGTTTCTTTACTTTGATACCGAGTATGGTATCAACTTCTCCAAGATCTTTCATCTTGAAGGTTGATGATAGAAACCTCTTCGTTTGTTATATCCCTTTCATGCTATTACTTAGAATAAGCATGTCGTCCACATATAAGCAAATAATGATCACATATCCCTTACAAGTTTTAGAATACAAACACTTGTCTCCATTGTTATGTCTAAACCCATTAGACATGATGGCTTGATCAAATTTCTCATGCCATTGCCTAGGAGCTTATTTCAATCCATATAAGGATTTTACAAGTCTACACACTTTATGTTCATATTTTGGTAGGACAAACCCTTCGGGTTGTTCCATATAGACCTCCTCATTGAGGTCACCATTAAGGAATGCCGTTTTGACATCCATTTTATGAACATACAAGTTGTGTATGGAAGCTAGAGTGAACAAGATTCTTATAGAAGTTGTTCTTGCAACAGGCGCATAAGTATCGAAATAATCGATACCCTCTTTTTACCTAAACCCTTTAGCTACTAATCTAGCTTTAAAGGTTTGGATAGTGCCGTCAGTGTGGTATTTTCTCCTAAATACCCACTTACACCCAATTGGCTTAGACCCCCATGGGAGGTCTACCAATTCTCAAGTGTTATTGGAAAGAATGGAATCCATCTCATCATTGATGACTTCTTTCCAAAATGCACTATCTCTCGATTGCATAGCTTCTCTATAAGTCTTAGGATCATCCTCAACGAGAAGTACAATAGGAATTTTCCTAATGACTTCCTCTCTATTTCCTTCTACCATGTAGAATGAAATTCGTTGAGAATCTATCTCATCCACTACTAGACTTTTATGATTTTTAAGCCTTTGACTTCTTCTAGGTTCAAAGGGTTGCTTTACATCCTTTTGAGAATTCTCCTCTTGAGAATCAACTTTGGATGTAGAAGCTTGAGAATTGTTCTCATATAACAAATTCTCCTTTAGAGAAGTTGAAGCTTGAGAATTGTTGTCACATAACATATTCTCAAAGAATTCAACTTCCCTAGATTCAATCATAATATTAGACTCTAAGTCTAATAGCCTATCAGCTTTGCTATTGTTGGCATAACCAACAAAAGCACACTTTATGGCTCTTGAACCTAACTTTGTTCTATTAGGTTCGTTTTTCTTGCAATATGCAAGACACCCCCACACTTTGAAGTACCCTATGTTGGGTTTTCTTCCTTTCCATAACTCATATGGAGATATCTCATTTTTCTTCATCGGTATTCGATTAAGAATGTGACAAGCGGTTAAAAGGGCTTCACCCCATAAGTTGAAGTTCAACTTAGAAAACACCAACATAGAATTTATCATCTCTAGATAAGTCCTATTTTTCCTTTCGGCAACACCATTGTGTTGTGGTGTATAAGGTGCAGTGCACTCATGAATTATACCATTTTCTTCACAAAATGTATTGAATTCATTAGAGAAGTACTCTCCTCCTCTATCACTTCTTAGCACCTTAATCTTTTTATTTAGTTGATTTTCAACTTCTAATTTATACAATTTAAAAGCATCAAAAGTCTCATATTTATGCTTTAAAAGAAACACATAGGTATATCTACTAAAATCATCTATAAAAGTAAGAAAATACCTTTTACCACCTCTAGTTAAAACACCATTTAATTCACAAAGATCACTATGGATTAAATCTAGTAAATTAGATGATCTTTCTACACTAGGAAATGGTTTCTTAATCATTTTCGCCTTAACACATTTTTCACATTTACCATAGCTTTTAATATTGCATGCAATCATACCACATTTTACTACTCTTTTCATGGTAGAAAAACCTATATGCGATAGTCTAAGATGCCACAAAAATAAAGAATCATACTCAACAAAATAGGCGGAATTAGCATTTTTATTGATAACATTGAAAGTTACATCATTGGTGCACAATTTAACCATACCCTCACAAGAGTACCCCTTTCCCAAAAATACATTTGATTTGGTAAGTATAAGTTTATCGGACTCAAAAACGGCTTTAATTCCGGGCTTGCCAAGCAAATCACCACTTACCAAGTTTCTACTCATTTCGGGAACATAAAGTACATTCACTAATGTGACTTTCTTGCCGGAGGTGAAGTAGACATCAATAGTACCTTTGCCAAGTACCTTGGATTTGCCCTCATTGCCCATTTGTATCTCATGGTTGCCCTTTGACTCTTCAAAGGTCTTGAACAATGATTTGTCATAGGTGACATGGACGGTGGCACATGTATCATACCACCACCCTTTCACCTTGCCTTGGACCGCATTCACCTCACTAAGGGTAGCAACTATGTTTTCCTCTTGAGTTGCATTCACCTTAGGTCCTTGTTGGTCTTTTCTATGTCTACACTCTCTAGCATAGTGACCCTTTTTCCCACACACGAAGCAAGGACATTTCTCACCCTTAAACTTGTTTGGGTTGGTTTTTGGACCCAAAGGTTTCTCATTACCCTTTTTCCCTTTGTTTTTGGGATGTTTTGGTTGTGACACCGCATTTGCTTTGGAAGTCTCTCCATTAGACCCCTCCACAAGTTTATCTCTACATATCGATTCCTCTCGATTCGAATATGTTTTTGGATTTCCTCCAAATAATAATCCTCATTTTTATGAAGGATTCTTTTCCTATAGCTCTTCCAAGTTGGTGGTAATTTAGCCACTATAGCACCAACTTGAAAGGCCTCGAGAAGCTCAATCTTTAACACTTTCAATTTATTAACAATAATTTGCAATTCATGTATTTGAGGAAGAATAGGTTTATCACCAAAAAATTTGAAATCAAAGTATTGAGATATCAAAAACTTTTTGGTACCTTCCTCTTCCGCCTTGAACTTTTTCTCAAGTGCATCCCAAATCTCCTTGGCCGATTTGGTCTCGGTGTAGAGGTCATAGAACCTATCGGATAAGGCGTTGAGGATATGACCCCTACAAAGAAGGTTGTCCTCCTCCCTCTTCCTTCTCTTCTCCACCTCCTCGGGAGTGTCTTTGTCGGATGGCTCGGCTAGAGGAGCCAAGGAAGACTCAAGGATGTAGGCGATTTTGAGAGTGGTTAAAAGAAACCTCACCTTGTCTTGCCACCTAGTAAAATTGGATCCATCTAACCTATCCAATCTCACTAGGTCTTGGTTCATGATCTTGATTGTTTCCCCTTCCATTGAAACAAAAAAGGAATAAGCTTTTGAAAGTTAGGAAAAAATTGTTTTGCTTCAATGGAAATGATTATAATATTACAACTCTATGCAATAATATTACAAGTAAATATAGATTGATTAAATAAGGTTACAACTCTATAACTTAAAATACAAATAAACTAAGGAAAGGGAGAAGATGATGATGAAGAAGAGAATAGTGAGAATACAACTCTAAGCAAAAGATTACAAGTAAAATAAAGTGTTTAGACCAAATGAAAAGATTACAACTCTTAAACAAAATATACAAGTAAATAGAATAAGAGAATAAGAAGAAAAGAAATAGAATAAAAAGAAGAACAGAAACACAATCAAACTCTCACTTACACAACCTAAGTGAAGAGGATTGGGGATCACCAACTTGAACAAGGTTTAAAAACTTTGTCCAAAAGATTATTTCCCCCTAACTCAAGCACTAAGGGATCTTTCTCAGATATTGGAAAAGCTTTATGGAATTATCAAGCCTCAAGGTGTTTCTAGCCAAGTGCTCTAGTGGATAGAAAAGTTGTGTCTTACAAGTGAGCTATAGGCTCCTATTTATAGAGTTTAGAGACATCCTTTGAATTTCAAATTCCACCAACCCCCATGGCTGTTACCAATGTTTAATTGGATTAATATGGAATTAAAAAAGAGATTTGGGAGTTATTTGGGTTTTTTGAGCCGTTCAACAAATATTGAAAAAACTGAAAATTGGTCAGTTTTTTGGTCTGTGGCAGCGGCCAGAGACATTGGTGGCCGCGGTCACTGGTCTCTGTCCCACAGGCCGCGGCCACTGACCAATTTCAGCACAAAAATTGTGCTGTTTTTCCAAACAGTTCCAAACCCTCCCAAATGATTTTGTAACTCCCAAAACACATAATTGGGGTTAAAATCATATCTCTAACAGCCATATCACATATGACTTTATGAAATTCATCTCAATATTGTGTAACAACAATTTTACACAATAAAGGGTAATATTTGGAAGTTACAAATTTGTAACACCAAATATGTTACATTATTTGGATATATCTCAAATATCTAAATATTGTAACTCTCTATTATATGTTACAATATGTGACACACTATGTCACATTTATTTAATCTAAAACATTATATTATAATATAATATAATTTTACATTATATTATAAAATAATATAACACTAAGAGCTCCCTATATTTGAATGCAATTGTTGTATGATTATGATATGCCATGAGAGCATGAAATAAACGGCCTAAGAGTTCCGGAACTGATATTTGTGCACAGGACGTGGCTCGGCCATTGGTAGCTAAGGTTAATTAAATAATTACTGAGCTTGGCCTAAGCGAGCCAGAGTCTGTAATGCCCTGAATAACCAAGATCGTTACATTGTGTGTTATGAAATAGTGTGAGACTTGCTAATCAATTCATTTAAATAAAAATGTGAATATAGAGACATAAATAGGTTAGGTTTAAAATATTTTGGTTCTAAATCAATAATTTTCATTAAAATAAATGTTTGGTACATGGGATTCCAAATCAGGGTTTAAATAACATAACTAAAGAATTTCCAAATGTTATAAACAATCAAAGCCACTATAATGGCAAAATACACGTTTGGGTTTCTGTCCCTGTACAATCCCTCGACCGTGGCGGCTGAGCAGCTGACAATGTACACCTCGCCCCCAGAGCTCTCCAACTCATGGTCAACTCATCTTACCATTGCCTTTACCTGCACCACGTAGCACTCGTGAGCTGAGCCCCAGCAAGAAAACATCATATCATAGCATAATCACATCAGTAACTAAGTAGTTCACAGAGCATAACCAAATGATTTACAAGACATTAATCAATTACCCAGCAAGCCATAGCATTCACTCAATCTAGGACATCAGGCAATAGCCAACAATCTAGGTTCCAGATATTCAGCATATCATATACATCAATTTAACAATGGTATACATGCCAAGCAACAACTAGGGTTGACGCCTGTAGGCCGCACCCTCTATTTAATCCACTATCTATGGCTCGCTTAGGCCAAGCTCAGTGTTATACCCACTGACTCCGGCCAGCTTAATCGAGCTCGGTGATTAATAAGTTGTCCTCAACTACCAGTGGCTGAGCCTCGCCCTGTGCACAAGTATTGATTACGGCACCCTTAGGTCATTCATCACATGTCCCCATTGCATAATACCACCTCATGACATTCATACAATTATAGGGAGATCTTAGTCCCAACATATTTACATGGTTTATCACAATCATATAACAATGCATACAAATATAGGGAACACTTAGTTCCATCCTATCTACATAAACCGGTGCAATTTTCTTACCTTTAATTCCAATTGCTTTGATTAGGAAAGACGACCCCCGAGCACGATCCTGCCCCGACTCCAAGCACACACCTAGTCACAACCATGATAAAGGATTCCATTAATAATTGTATAAAGGTTTCCAGATAGAGTTCTAACCTCCGAGACATCGAATTCCACCAAACATGGTAGTGGGATCAATCCCGAGCACCCTAGGTTAGGTTCCCGCGATTAAAAACTCGAAAAGGCCAAAAATGCCCTTAAGAGGTGCGGCCCTAGCCCTCCATGTCGTGGCCCGCCTCCAATCAGAGGCCCAGCCTTGCCTAGAAACAAACACGGGCCGCAGCCCAGCATACCCCATGCCGCGACCCGCCCTTCTTCTTCAGCCTCCATCTGCTTCGAAGGGTTGCAGCACACCAAGAACTGAGTCGCAGCCCGACCCCTTTGAACCCAAAAAATCTGCCATTTTCTCTACCAAAACCAAGCCAATTACCCCTAAAATCAATCTAAAAACTTAATTTAATCATCATAGAAGTTCCATTATGATTCCAACAACAAAACCTAACAAACTCTAACTTTAAAACTCATCAAACCCAAAATTCAATATTCAACTTCAACACCTCCAAAAGAACTTGAAACCCAACCAATAATCACAGAAGTAGATAACAACAGCAAAACCTAACAAAATCTGGCTAGACATGTACACGTGCCTCTAAAGACAAGCTCGACTCAGGGTTTCGTAATTGAATACATGAGATTATATGCTTAAGTGTAAAATGCCTTAATTTGTATATTTAATAAGGAACATGAGATTCTGATAGGACCTGGCCCTTGACTATTGTGTGATAATATTGAGGAATGCTCATTAGCATTGCTATTGCATGTGGATGAATATTTGGATAATGATATGCATATTGATTGCATGTGTTGAATTGTTTAAAATTGAACTTATATTCTGTACCTGTTTATCGGTATATGGAAAGTGTGGTAGGTATGAATGTATTTGGTAGTAATGAAATTTGATAATTAATGCATAGTAAAGTAGATTGGTGTTTTATATGTTTTATGTGTGTTTGGTTATTGTGATTGTTTGGACCTGCTTGTGGGATGGTTCTGGATATGAACATCAGGGCTGAGGGGTTTAGTCAGTGATGGACGATGAATTCAGATTGTTTATGCTCAGAATGGGTGATTGGACCTGGTATTGTTCTAGTGAGGGTTGTAGATGATATCTAGAGTTGGAATCCTTCATCTGCCTCTGAAAGTTGCAGCAGACGTTCGCTGGTATGTGAGTAAGGTTGTGAGATCTGATAGAGGAGACTAGATGGGTGAAACAGTGGGTTCTTTTCTGGGGAAAAAGCTGCCTTGTATATCTTGATAGTAGGGTTACTAGTGTTGGTTTAACCTGAGGGTGGAGACAGATAAAGAATTACTGTATGGAAGGCTTTAGAGGCGTTATCCCCCAGTTCTGAGGAAGGTTTGGATTTGCCTAAGGATTTATTAGTGGATAAGCATAGCTAATCTCATCCTTGATTACATGAAGATGATAGGTCGTGACAGAGTGGTTGCGCTAAGTAGTTGTGGAAGAAGGATGCCCGAAAGTGGTACTCATACCCAAAATGTTGTCATAACGGGTTGAGAGGAATTTAGGCAATGATTTAATAAATGGGTTATAAAGACATAGTCTAAGTTGTGGAGACTATAAGTTTATGAACTTGGTTTAGAATGGTAAGGAAACGAAAATGAATCTCAATAAGTTTGGTGGGTTGGTCAATACGCTTTGGAAGTTGATATAAGCAGATGTAGCCAGGAATGATGATTCATTTAAGGATTAAACTCTGGGATGGCCCAGAGCATCAGGGCCACTCCAGTGCATGAGATTTTCATCTATGCTCATGCAGCAGGGAGGGCCATGTTATTTAAGATATAGGGAATGAGGTATGAGGCGCGAATGTCGTAGGGAAAGAAATGCAGATGGCAACATTCCCATTTGTGGGATTTAGTAAGGACAAATGCTCAGTAATAGGAACAAAAGAACCCCTGACAGTTCTTTGACTCCTGGTTTTGACAAGAAGGGGTATAGTTTACAGGATAGCCGTCAGGACAGTGATGGGGCTTAGTGAAGTTATTCAGCATGCACCAGAAGCAGGAGATGCCATCTGGAAAGATGCCAGGTAAGGACACATTTTCTACATGGAATGGTTCAGTACGTTAGGGCAGATTAGGGATTGCCCAGGATTAGATAATGGAAGACTAGAATGCCTTGTTACATTTGAAGTCTGAGGCTAATTCCTCGAAGGTGACCGGTTGATTGATAATCCTTGTTGTTGGTTACATAACAAGCTGAAAGAGTTCGGTGTTGTGTATCTTCCATGAAAGATTCCTATATGAAGTATATGCCTCAAGATTATTGTACGAGGGGCTTGGGATATTAGTGCTTGTTGGGGGGATTCGTGGTGAAAGTGACTACGTTTGTCATATGAGAGCCTTGTTATGGGCCTGAGTGTGAGCTAATTTGTTAGATAAGGGACAACCATGGATTTTAGGCGACATCATTTGAAGTATATAAGTTGGATTGAATGGAAATCGAAGTGGTCAGTAGGGATTCAGATGAGTATGTAAGGAGTTGTTGGGTATGCTTTAGGATTTGGCTATGCATAGACTCGGTATTAGGGACATTATAAAGGATGGTATTAGTTTGGCAGAAAGAATTACTGGTTGAGTTGAAGAAGTATCTGGCTTAGGGATGGATTAGACGAAGCACTGTATCATGGGATTCGTTGACATTGCCTGTTAAGGATGAAGAGTTTAAATTCCCAGTTACAAGACAGGATAATGTCTTCCGGAATTGACCTTCGATCTAGTTATTACTAGCTGAGGATTAGGGAAAGAGACATTTCAAGAATTATTACTTGTACCAAGTGGGGTGTGATGGATTATTAGTAAAGGTTCTTAACTGACTTATGCTTCAACAACACAGGTAAGTTCAACAAGCAGAGAGTATAGGAATGATATGTATAAGTCATCTCCAGGTTCGTTAGGATGTGTTGGACGATTTCCCAATGAGAAGCAGAATGCAAATGACTACTACATTGATGTTACCAAGACTAAAGAAGCAGGGTCACAGGTAAGGCTCCAGAAGGTGTCAGTTTTGATCTCGCCAAGGGTATTCAAGGTCACGCTACAGGAAGAGAAGGGATCAGGTATGAAGAGATTCAATCTGAAGCCACAGAGAAATTACTGAAGGACATCTAAAGGATAGGAAGCACAATGAGATCGGTGAACATTTCATCTACTACATAAGTATCCTTGGAGGATAGCCACACCAGCGATTAGAATGACAGATGAACCTAAGGGTAGACTGAATGGACAACTTATCAGATTTTCATAAGATAGTATAAGGATTGGTTAGCACCCTGTGGTATGGGAATCCGCATGTAGTGGATGGTTACAGAAGGGTAGTGTGAAGGATCTTGACTCTGTTTAAAAAAAAAACATGAAATTGTAAGTGGTGCATCAGGTCTAAGACACGCCCAGATATAGACGGAAGGGATGATGGTTTGAACCTCGCGGTAGGTGAAAGAATGGGAACATGGTCGGTATACAGGGAATATTAAGTTGACGGTGAATGCATGGTGTAAGGGATTTGAGCGCTTGGTCATTTGTAGAGGAATAACCCTGAGACCAGGATCTGGTGAGACTTTTTGGGTAATTCATGTTAGAAATCCTTGACTATGCAAGAGGAAAATTAATTTGGAAGCTGATCTCTTACTTGGGAAGGTCTGTGCCGATTGGATAGGACACCACAGATTATAGTAAGGTCAGACAAGGTAACGATTGAGATTGGTAGAGTACTTGTAATTAGTTATGGACAGATATATATCTCTTTGGACAATAGAATCCAGAGTGAGGATCTTGTGGGAATGATGAAGAACCCTACCAGTATAATATGAGTTAAGATATGAAGATCGGGTGAGTGATCTGATGGAATTTGGTGTGGAGATGAAAGTTCTAAATGAACAGCATATTACCTCCTAAGACATATGGTAATCAGGGAGTTTAAACAGATGATAAGATCTAATATTCAGATATTGGAAGATACAATGGTATAGTGGTGGATTGTAGGAGTGAACCACATTAGATTACAAGTGAGATGATTAGACATGGAAGATTTCAACTCAGCAGATTGAGTTAACACATTTTGGTTCGTGTGAATGGGTGACATGGCATGGTAATTGATAATGCCGGGTTGAAACCCTTTAAATTTTCCAAGTTCTAGAAAGGAAATAGGGAACGAAGGGATTATGGTTGGAACCTAGAATTATTGACTGTCTACAGATAGAGTGGAGATTTGAAGGATTAATGGTTATTTTAAAGAATTACGCATTGAATGTGTAAGTGTTTGGGATATTAAGAAAAGTATAATCCCTTGATGAATCAGTCACAGAGATGAATGCTGGATTACGGCTAAGGTGACACAGCATAAGATACGATAAGATAGAAAGCATGAAGTGCTAGTTTTAGTAAGGAAATAAAAGATAATAAGTATTTTGGTTCAGTATTGGTTCGGGGGAAACCAATGAAGTTATGGGAAATTATTAAGGCAGAAGGATCTGCTCAGCTGCAAGGACATAAGGGTTCACAAGTTTCAAGTATTAGAACACAAAGTTCCAGGGCGGGAGATTTGTATTTCTCCACATATGGCAACAAGAAAGAGTATGATATTCCAGGGAAGAAAGGAAGTTTCGACTTTCGATTTAATAAGAGTTCTGAGATCATAACAAGGTTTGGGCTGAGGGCCTAGAGGTTATCCCTACCCTGGTGTGGATGGTGGCTAATGGGTAAAACTGGTGCCAATGACCAGATAGGGAAATGACCACTGATGAAATAAGCAGACCCTGGGGTTCCAGCAGAATTGTTGGGTAAGGAAAGGTTAATGAGATTATAGTTATAAGATAAAATCTTATGGAACAAGATTGTCACTCTAGTAAGAGTGTTATTGAAGGATTAAAGGCTAAGAATTAGACTTTGGAGTTATGATCAGAGGTATGAGATTTATTACCTGATGTGTTTGAATAAATTTTGAGGACAAAATTGTTATAAGGAGGGGATAGTTGTAACGACCCAAAATTTGCTAATAAGGCTTAAGGGCCTTGATTAGTGTGCCGAGAGAGCATAATTGGTATTTATGTGAATTAATGATTTAATGCATGATTATGTGGCATACATGATTATATGATTATATGGATGTGAATAAATGCATGTTTATGAGTATTAAATGTGCATGTGGGCCCTGTTATGCTTTCAAGGGCATATATGTAATTTTGGTCATTGAGGGCATAAAATGTGATTATATGTGATAAATTGTTGAGACCACATTATTATGTGGATATATTTGCAACATGTGGCTCGAGACGATCCTATTGAGCATATTGGCGAAATAGTCACCGTGGGGAGTTATACCCAGCTCGGGGTAGCCTGGGGGCATTTTCGAGAATTTAGAAAATGTATTGGGGATTATTAGACATTGGGAAAATAAATGATGATTAATTGGATGACGAGATGAATTGGTGGTTAACAGGAACATTTCAGGAATTAGTTGGAATTGGGAATGAAATGACCTTTTTACCCCTAGGAGTCATTTGAGGATTAGTTAAATTAGAGGGGCAGCTTTGTCTTTGGTCTAAGTAATATGCTCAAAAATTTAGGAAAACAAAAGAGAAGAAACTAGAAACTAAAGGCACTTTCAGCTCACCCTCTCTCACCTCACGTACTCCCTCTCTTTCACTCTCTTTTGTGAAACATTGAAGCTATAAATTAGAGAAAGAAACAAAGGCATCAGAATAAGCATTCTCTGTTTTTTTTCCCTCTCTCCCGTATCCCTATCTCTCTCTTGAGCTTTTTTCCATTTTGGAAGAGGAAAACTTGGGAATGGAAGCTTAGAGTGTACAATCAAGCTAGGATCAGCTTGGGAACCATTGAGCAGCCATCAAGGGAAAAAGGTTTGTTTTCGGTGGTTGTTGGAGGGAAAGGAAGAATTGGTGGCTGTTAAGGACCATCCAGAGGCTAGGGTCAAATTTTTCTTTGAGGTGATGCCAAGGCTCGGAGTAGGATCGTGCTCAAATTAAAGCACTCGGAATTCAAGGTAAGAAAACTGCACCCTTTTTGTGTAGTTGTAATGGGACTAAGAGCTCCCTATATTTGAATGCAATTGTGTGTATGATTATGATATGCCATGAGAGCATGAAATAAACGGCCTAAGGGTCCCAGAACTGATATTTGCGCATAGGATGCGGCTCGGCCACTAGTAGCTGAGGTTAATTAAATAATCATTGAGCTTGGCCTAAGCGAGCTAGAGTCAGTGGGTTAAACACTGGGCTTAGCCTAAGTGAGCCGAAGACAGTGGGTTAAATAGAGGATGCGACCAAAGAGCATCGACCCTGAGTATTGTATGATGATCTTGTCAAATGGTTGATTATGAATGTGATTAGTGTTATTAATCTGATATTGATGGCTTGTTGAATACCTGGATGATAGACTGATGAATCTTTGCTTGTCGTAACTGATGTGTGCCTATTATGGCCTTATAAATATTATGTTAATATCTTATGAATTATTTCATTGTCTGGATTGTTTATGCTATGTGATATGGTTTTCTAGCTGGGCCTCGGCTCACGGGTGCTACGTGGTGCATGTAATGGCAAGGGTATGATGGTTCAACCATGAGTTGGAGAGCTCTGGGGGCAAGGTTTACATTGTCAGTTGTTCGGCCGCCAAGGTCAAGGGATTGTACAGGGACAGAAACATAAAATATATATTTTTCCATTAGAGTGACCTTGATTATTTATAACTTTTAGAGATTTTGTAAATATGTCCTTTAAGCCCTGTTTTGGGATCCCATGTACCAAACATTGGTTTTAATGAGAAATTGCCGTTTATGGCAAAAATATTTTAACCCTAACATGTTTATGATTCTAGGATCACATTTTTCATTTAAATGACTCGATTAGCAAGTCTTGCACTATTTAAAACACACAGTGTGACGGCCTTGGTTATCCAGGGCGTTACAAGCAGCCTTTGCCTTACGCACTCCTACCGCCTACCACTTGGGCCCACGATCCATGCAGCCACGTGACGCGCCTGCCACGCCTGACGCACACGGGTCCCACGTCTACAACATATGACAGCCACTTGCCGGTCTCCTCTCACAGGCCGACACATGGCCTCCTTGTCCCCTACTCCACCAGCAACCATTTTTCTAAAGCCAATTAATGCATGCCACGTGTCTAACTTGTCCCATTTTGCATAAGATTTTGAAGCCACTTTCTCCACTTCCTAATGCACAAAAATACCAACTTTGGTGCAAATTTTCTCTATAAATAGAGAATCAAAACCAGGGTAAAGGCATCATATTTTGGAGAGAGAAAAAAATATTGTTGCTTTTCTTATTTCTAGCTTAGTTTTACTTGTTTTAGGTGAAAAAATGAGTGAACTATTTTAGAAATATTGGTGAGGTTAGAGTATAGTTTTTGTACTTCTCATTCCTAATATTGATATTGATTCTTCTTTTTCTTCATCTCCATATCTTATTAATTATTTTGTTTCTCATTTTCTAATTTCTTTTCTAAAATTAATTTCCATCTTTTACATATGTTCAGTCATGTTTTTCTTATGTAACTTAGATTGTTAATTTATTTTAGTATATTTGTTATATCGTATGTCTTTTACTACATTCCGTTAGTGGTATTTTGTCGCTCTTAGTTAGATTCAATTTAATTTAGATTAACTAATTCGAGCTTTTAACATATACATCTTCCAGTTGTAATTAGTGGTGTAGAATTGCAACTATGTTTTGAATTAATATCAGTATTAGAATAGGATTTACAGCGCTGCATCTCTACCTTGCCATGCTCTTTATCTGATCAATTTCTCTAATCTATCATTTTAATTTCACAAAATTCATCTCTTCAATTCTACTTTATTTTTATCTTTAACTTTTATAATCTAATCTTTTAGTTGTGTTTGCCTTTCTGTGGATATGACATAGCCCATTTACTATTGCGATCGCAAGGGGAATTATTGGGCGATATCAATTTTTGGTGCCGTTGCCGGTGAGGTAATTCTACAATTAAAAGTTTAAATAATAAATTAATTTTTTAATTTAAAAAAAAAAGTAGTATAATTTTTTTTAATTTCTCTTTTAATTTTTTTTCCTTAGTAATTTTTATTTTTAGTTTCTTTTTTATTTATTCATTTTTTTGTTATTGTTTTATTTTATTTATTTATTTTTTCTTACTTTCAGGTTTAGAATTTTATTTATTTAGGCATTTTCCGAAAAAAAAAACATTAAACTTTGAATCATGAAATTTTAGAGCATAAAAAAAGTATTGAGATCATCTATGAAATTTTAGAAATCAGTAAAAACCAGACTTGTTATGTCTTAGAAAAATTGGTTGTTAAATAAGGTATGTATTAGCATTACCCTCCAACATTTTCTAAGAACCTCAGAGAGTTCTAGAAAAGCTCTTGGGCCTAAAGTGGTACCTTCACAGCCTTCCCAATTGGCCTGATAATATTTTTGGTGTATACTTGTTACACTATTACACACTTGCACTTATAATACTTACAAAATAATAGTAATAATAATAATAATAATAATAATAGTAAATAACAAATGAATGAAGAAGATCATCGACGTTTTGAGTACTACTATCCAATATATCTCTCTTCACTTCAAAATAATAAAAAATCTAGTACTACTGAGGGTACTGGCAATTTTAGAGGTGTCCAACAACTTAGCGAAATAAAGTACCTTAAATCTAAAGTAGAATTCTTGACTAAAGAATTAGAAAAATTAAAAGCTAAGTATGGTCAAGAAAGTAACGATGTCATAAGCGTAGAGTATGATGAACCATATTTTGACTGTGAAAGAGTCGACTTTTTTGCTCAAGATTACTCAACTCTTAGAGATAGGGCGGAAGTCTTTCAATACTATTCTTGCTACAATAACAATAATTTTAGCTGGAAAAACGTTGTTGATTCAAGTTGGAAGTCTAGTACAGCTACCGTGCACCGATTGGTTGGGAATTGGTACCATCTAGTAGGAATGTTGAGCACAATTTTTCTAACTCTTACAATGAACCTCCACATAATGTCTGGACTAATATGGATTCCTTAGATGAAACATTATACACATTTATGGAGGAACAAATAAACTTTAATGAACACATAAGAAATATTACTAAAAACATTATGGAGGAACTTAGAGAAATTCGGACTCAATTTTAAGAATTGACTGACAAAGTCAATTCAAATTTTTTAGCCAATTCCAATCAGATGAGGAAACAATGAAACCAATCTCTAATCCTATTTCCTAAAAATTTTATGAGGAAGATGACATTACTATTCGGAGTGAAAATATTTCTCATGCGGAAGTTCTTCCAACAACTCTGAATGAAAACAAGTGTTATCATAGTGATGTGATTGTTATCCAAAAAATAGGCACGAGTGACGTGGCAGACGTTTTTAAACATGTGGCTGACACCTGGCAGAGGTTCTGTTCAACCATTGACCAGTGAGATTCCCCTGGCATAACATTTGAAGTTTCTATACGACCAACATGGTCGTATACTCCGTATATTTAGAGATAATTTTGTACAATTGTAATCATATCCGAGATTATCTCCCATGATCCATGATGATCCGATTATTTAGGAAAGAATATCTACAACAAATTCATGTAATCTTCCTTGAGCCTATAAATAGAGAGAAATAGCTCAAGGAAGGGACTTTTGGCTGATTATAGTTTACACTTTACAAGAAAATTAGAGCTATTATCTTTCGATTGTATTTTTCATCTCTCTCAGGTCTGTGAAACTCAGAGAACCCTAGTTCTTTGATCACTCCTTTGAGAACTGATATCAATAATAGCTTAAGTGGACGTAGGTCATTACCAGTTCTTGGGTCCGAACCACTATAACTTTGTGTGTCGTTTACTGTTTTTTGCCATTAGATCTATTTCAACATATCTAGTCACATCAAGCATTTGAATCCGTGTCAGTTGACCAAATCGAGGGTCAACATTCTGGTGCTTTTATTGAGAGCTTGATACAAGATTTTTGGAGCATTAATGGCGAAAACAACAAAGAAGACTGGGCAGGCGGCTGGCGCTGCACCATCTCAACCGCCTCCTCCCCCAAGCATGGCTGAAAATGAGCCACATTTGGAATTTGATGAGGAGGAACTGGACTCTGAGACGCTGAGAAATACCCTGGGGGTATTGCAAGATGAGTTGGCCAATCTGAGGGCCAGTCAAGAAAGTGTTGCAGAGGTTATGGTGAGGCACCAGCAAGAGATAGAGCATCAGCGCGAAGAGCTAAGTGAAAGACAGGCGGAGATGAACCGTCGTCAGAGGGAGGCCATGGCAGCCCTCGAAGTAGCCCTACAGTTGGCTAGGAATCAGGCTACACCTGCCTCACAGCCTGATCAACCCTCAAATGGGCCACCCCAAAGGGGTCCCAATCCTAGCCCTCCAATCCAGCCGACGAGCCCTCAAAGGCCCGAGCATCCACCAGTGCCTCAGGATGATGTCCCACCAAGGGATCTTGAGATGCAACCTCCATCCCAGGCTGGTCGTGGAAATCCCCCACAGCCAAGGCAGAATAGGGCTGGGCAGCAGCCCCATAGTCCTAGACGCCATGGGGGTGAAGAACCGAACCCACCGAGTAGAGGACAGCGTCCTTCTGGCAATAGAAGGAACTCAAAGATAAGTTTTGCGGTCAGGGGCCCCCCACGGCATGATAATGGACGGGGACCTATGACCAGCGCAGGCTCCCCCTAACGCTCGGGAAGTTCCAGCATGAGGAGGCAACCGAGGGGACAGTCGGTCCCACCATAGCCAATCTAGGTTCAGAGATGGCCATGGTTACAATGAGGCCGACTCAGGCAGAGGTAATGCCAGTCGAAGAAATGAAGAGAGAGGTGGAGGCATAAGCCCACCACCTAGAGAAGACCAGCAAGAGAGATGTAACGCTGGGGGGCAGCCCAGACAAAACAATGTCTTTAATCGGCTCGGAGCAAGCGAGCAGCGGCGAAGAGACGAAGACTTAAGGGATGTACTCAATGACTGCCGGGAGCGGCACGATGAATACATCCCCCCAGCAGTTGAGGCCCCGACGATTCCTGAAGCCGTGAAAGCCCAGATAGATGCCCTGAACCAAGTAGTACAACAACTGGTCGGGGGAAGAACGTCTCATATCGAGTATGACAGGAGAAGAGGCACTCCTTTCATTCAGAGGATAACTGTGGTAGAGATTCCCAGCAAGTTTAAAATGCCCACACTTCCAAACTTTTATGGGTATGGTGATCTGGTATCTCATGTCAACAAGTTTGAGATACAAATGGACATTCAGAAAGTGTCCGAAGACGATCGGTGCAGGATCTTCCCTGCAACACTTTCTGATGCTGCACAAGAGGGGTTTTTCAAATTCCCTCCTGCAAGTATTGTATCTTGGGAGATGTTCGTAAAGGAGTTTTACGGAAAATTCTATGCGGGCCGTGTGCACCCAACTAAGGCAAACCAGCTGGTTGAGATACGCCAGCAAGAAGGAGAACCACTGAAAGATTACGTCCAGCATTTTATGCGAGCAGCTGCTGGAGCTAAAATAGTGGGAGATGAGGGCAAGATGATGGCCCTAACTGCAGGAGTTAGGCATCGTACGCCTTTGTGGAGTAGCTTCAGAAAGCATGGGGTTAAGACTACCCAAGAATTCTTGGATCGAGCTGATCGGTAAATCAAGCTCGAAGATGCCATTGCCAGCGAGGGAAAGCCCCCTTGCAAAGATAAGGGGACTGCAGAACCCGCCAAAGCCGGCAATGGGTCAAAACCCAACGGCAACGGTAAAGGCAACGGGAACGGCAATGGCAACGGCAAGAATGGGGGGAAAAGGTCCCATAATGAACCTTCCACCTCCGAGAATAAGCGCTCTAAGGGCAACCGTTATGAACCGCGGTTCACTAACTACACTTCCCTTATCGAGTCTCGAGGACAGGTGTATCAGGCCACGAGTTCTAGTGTGCCTTACAAAAGGCCCGCTCCCATTCGAAAGGATATTTCGAAAAGAGATACTGTAACATCCCAAATTTCCTAATAAGGCTTAGTGCCTGGATTAGGGGGCCGGGAGGCAATAATTGAGTTATTATGTGAATTATATTATAATATAATTTTTCTTGTATTTTAAAGATATTAAATATGTGTATGTGGGCCCGTTTCTTATAAGAAGGGTATATTAGCAATTTGACCCGTTTGGGGTATAAATGTGAATATGTGCTTGTGTGATTGAGACCACATTATTATGTGGATATATTTGGGTTACTCGACGAGAGGCGGTCCTGATGAGCAAGGTAGCGAAAAAGTCACAACGGGGTCTAAATACCCAGTTCGGGGTATTCTAGTAAGTTAGTACATTATCGGGAATTAGTGGGTAATGGGAATTTATTGGAGATTGTGTGAGTATATTGGGAGTAGCAGGAATTATAGGATGCAAATTGTGAATGGCGGGATTTAAAGCAAAGGACAAAATTGCCTTATGGATATTTGAGGTACAAGTTTAGGACAAGGGGTAATTTAGTCATAGCCATTCAGTTTAGGATATAGATGACTGGGTAATTATCAGAAAGTCTAGGAAATTTCAAGAAAAAAAGAATGCAGCAGCTCTTTCTTTCTCTCTCTCGTTCTACACTTTCTCTCTTGGGGCTTTGGTGATTTTGATTATCTTGAAGGATCTTTCTTGGAGGGGAGTCTTGAAACCAGGGGATTGCTAGGAGTTATTGCTACTGGAGTCTTATTGTTGAGGTAAGGATTTTGAATTGAGGGATATTATGTTAATTCAGTTGGTATATCTAGAATTATAGAGTTCATGCATGTTTGTTAATTGAGAGATTGGATTTTGGGATTTTGATGAGTTTAATTTAGTATTTAGTTGGGTTTGATTGCTGGTAAGAGGTATATTGTTTTTGGGGACTTAATTGGAAGGTTGGGATGAAATTGGATGAGTTTTCGTTGGGTTCGGTTGCAGAAAATCCCAGAAATTTTTGGGTTCGTGGTGATGAGCCGCGGCTCTTTTATGGTGAGTCGCGGCCTGCGAAGGAGATTTTGAGCCAGCAGGGATCGGATGCAGGGGCGGGCCTCGACGCGCATTGGTTTCCAGGGAGGCCGCCTCTGGAATTAGAGGTGGGCCGCGGCTCGGCTGGGAGGGGCCGCGACTCTTAAGGGGAATTTTGGCTTAAGTGAGATTTTTAGAATGGGAACTTAACCGTTTGGGCTCAGGATCGATCCTACTTCCTTGTTAAGTGGAATTCGATCTCCCGGAGGCTAAGAGTTGGTCTGGAAGTTGTTATTTACGTGTTATTGGTGGGAACTTCTTTATCGTGGTTGTGACTAGGTTTTCGCTAAGGGCTTGAGTCGGGGATCCTGCTCAGAGGTTTGTCGCTAGTAACCCGCATACGGACCAAAGGTAAGAAAACTGCACCTGTTATATGAACGCATGATTAGAACTTAGTTAAGGTAATGAACACGATTATAATTATGTTGTGAATGTCTGATTAGATACGCTGTAACGTGCATAATTATGATTATGCTTATGACTGTTGAGTGAATGTGTTATAATGCACGGTATGACTATTTGATAAGTATGCTAAGTGGAACATGAGACTGTTTGTTATGACTGTAAAGCTTAGTTTATAAACTAGTGTATCAATAGGATGATAAATGGGAATCAACTTATTAGCTGAGAATATGATGGGCTCTGGGAGATTCTTAATGGTTGAAAATCCCAAGGCTTCAACTTATAAGTTGGAGGCACGTGGTGGCTTGACTTATAAGTCAAGGGCACAAGGAACTTAGTTTATAAGCTAAGATTGGCATAATGCATGTGGAGTGCAGGCCACCATGGCTGGGCCACCCTGGGAGTGCAACATGCACTTGACTGGCTCGGATGCCAACAACTTGAAAGAAAGTGCGGCATGCACTTGTGAGACTCTATGGTCTCCAATTGGGTTTAATGATCGCACTGGATTCAGTTATTACTGTTTGATGGTTGTTTTATTTACTGAACTGTTGATTAAGTTTTCTTACTGAGTCTTCTGGCTCACAGGTGCTTTGTGGTGCAGGTAAAGGTAAAGAGAAGCTCAACTAGCCATGAGTCGGAGGGCATTAACAGTGGTATGTACATATGCAGTCCGCTCGACCACCACGGACGAGATGCTCAGGGGGAACTAGGGTTAAACCCAGCTTTTGCCGCTTAGGACGGCTTAATGTGTAACCTGAGTTTTGTAATAGGCTTTTAAACTAATGTTTTTGGGATCCCATGTAAAGAACTGGTTGTTAACTTAATGGAAATGTTTATGAAATGATCAAAAGTTTTTAATATCCAAACCTTAGTGGCTTAAACACATGTTTAGTCCAAATGACTTGTTAGTAAGTCCAGCACTGGTTTCAAAACACACCTGGTAATGGACCCTAATTAGCAGGGCGTTACAGATACTACCAAGTTCTATCATTATCATAACGACTACGGACACGATACGAATGAGTGCAACTAGCTGAAAGACGAAATCGAGTTCCTTATCAGACAAGGACACTTGAGGAGATACATACGGGCCCCGGGAACTTCCCAACGAGAGGCTCCAGGTGGTAACGAGCAGGCGCTTGCACGCCAACGCTCGCCACCTTTGCAGCCTGATCCCATAGCTGGCACTTGGCTCACCATCTGCGGTGGCCCGTACCTTGCGAGAAATAGCGGAAAGGCAAGGGAACGATACGCTCGGACCCTACGCCACGACCAGGACATCGAGATGATGACTGTGGAAGACCGGGCATCAAAGAAGGCTCAGTTAGAGGATGGTGAAATAACCTTCTCTGATAGCGACGCCCAGCATGTCCGGTTCCCGCATTCCGATCCGCTGGTCGTGGATGTTCAAATTGCTAATATGATGGTAAAGAGAGTGCTGGTCGATACAGGAAGTTCAGTTAACATCCTGTATAAATCTTCGTTGGAACGAATGAAGTTGTCCGTCAAGGACTTGGAGCCCTGCAACCAAACAATTTACGGCTTCTCTGGTGAGGGACTTGCTCCAACAGGGTCAATCAGACTTTCGATAACAGCAGGTATAGCACCCGCTACCAGGACATTACTCGCTACTTTCATAGTAGTCGATTGTCCTTCGGCTTACAATGCTGTAATCGGAAGACCCATACTGGTTGACCTTCAGGCCGTCACCTCTATGTGGCACCTGGCCATGAAATTCCCAACAGACGCAGGGGTAGGACGCATGTTGGGAAATCAGAGGGAAGCAAGGGAGTGCTATAATGCCTTAGTTACTAAGGCTAAGAAGGGAACGTCGAGGAGCACTCCCCCAGAGAGGTGATGAAGTCCAATCAGGTGATGAAGTCATTGATACATAAGCCCAATCAGGTGATGAAGTCACCAAATAGGGTGTTGCCCTAAGTGAGGATAGAGACTTAGATCCTCGCTTTAGGGATTTTGAGGAAGATGTTGGACCTGTTGAGGACCTTGAGGAGGTCCAGCTTGATGAAGAATTTTCGACCAGAGTAGTAAAGGTCGTTAAAAATTTGGAAGCAACAACGAAGCACGCACTGGTGGAATTTTTAAGGAAGAACCAGGAAGTTTTCGCCTGGTCACATAAAGACATGGCTGGGGTAGATCCTGCAGTCATCAACCATGTCCTGAACGTTGAAAAAAGCTTTCCACCTGTGCAACAGAAAAGAAGGCTGCTCGATAAAGATAGATCGAAAGCCTTAAAAGAAGAAGTTGAAAAACTGAAGGAGAATGGGTTCATCAGGGTGGCGTTTTATCCATCGTGGGTCTCTAATCCAGTACTGGTTCCCAAGCCTATCGGCAAATGGCGAACCTGTGTGGATTTCACATACCTTAATAAAGCCTACCCAAAAGATTGCTTCCCACTCCCAAGGATCGACCAGCTGGTCGATGCAACTGCAGGACATGAGATCCTCTCTTTCATGGATGCATACTCAGGATACAATCAGATCAGTATGCATCCCCCTGACGAGGATCACACTAGCTTTCAGACCGATACAGGGTGATATTGTTATAAAGTAATGCCCTTCGGACTGAAAAACGCTGGTGCGACTTACCAGCGATTAGTTAACCACATTTTTAAGGAGTTGATCGGAGTAAACATGGAGGTGTACATGGACGACATGCTGGTAAAGTCGAAAAAGGCAGAAGGACATGTGAAGGATTTGCAGGAGTGTTTCAATGTTTTGAATAAGTATCAGATGAAGCTAAATCCTCTCAAGTGTTCCTTCGAAGTAGGATCAGGGAAATTTTTGGGATTCATTGTCAATTCAAGAGGAATTGAAGCCAACCCCGAAAAGATCAAAGCCCTGATCGATATGAAATCACCGGTAAAAATCAAAGATGTGCAAAGTTTGACTGGAAGGATTGCCGCACTCAGTAGATTCATTTCAAAGTCGACGGATAAATGCGTCCCATTCTTTAATCTACTTGGAGGCAACAAGAAGTTCGAATGGACTGGAGACTACGAACAGGCTTTCCAAGCCTTAAAAGCCTACCTGGCACAACCTCCTATCTTATCAAAACCTATAGATGGAGAAACTTTGTTCATTTACCTGGTGATCACCGAATATGCTGCTAGTGCGGTGCTAGTAAGAGAAGAAGAAGGCGTACAAAAGACAGTTTATTATGTGAGTAAGAGGTTAATCGGGGCCAAATTGAGATATCCTCCCATCGAAATATTATCCTATTGCTTAATTTTGGCCTCAAGGAAGTTACGTCCTTACTTCCAAGCCCATCCCATCACAGTCTTAACTGACCAGCCCCTTCGGCAGGTTCTACAAAAACCAGAGGCTGCTGGACGTTTGTTGAAATGGGTAGTCGAACTCGGGCAGTTCGATATAACATATTCACTGCGAGCAGCAGTAAAAGGACAAGTCTTGGCTGACTTCATTGCCGAGTTTACTGAACTCCCAGACAACGAGCATTGCGAAAAACCTAGTGCGCCTGAGCCCCAAGCTGAAGCTCCTTCGTGGAAGTTATTCACGGATGGATCGTCCAACGAATCTCACGCAGGAGCAGAAGTGATATTGATAACGCTAGAAGGGCATCGATTTCACTACGCTATTAGGTTCGATTTCACCACTTCAAACAATGAAGCCGAGTATGAAGCCCTACTCGCTGGGCTAAGGTTGGCCAAAGACATGAGTATAAAGGTGCTGGATATTTACAGTGATTCACAGCTGGTGGTGAATCAGGTCTTGGGGGAGTATCAAGCACGAGGTCTGAAAATGGTGGCCTATCTGAACAAAACCAAAGATCTGTTGGCACAGTTTGAGAAATATACCTTCCAACAAATACCTCGAGATCATAATTCAAACGCAGATGCCTTAGGCAAACTCGCGAGTGCGAAAGATGCTGACACTTTAAATATAGTGCTAGTGGAGTGGCTACGCGAGCCGAGCATACGAGCAGATGAAGCCAGTATGGAGGTACGGTTAGAAGATACATGGATGGCACCATACTTGGAGTATCTCACTAGTGGCGTACTACCATCAGATAGAAACAAAGCCAAGACTCTTCAGAGACAGGCTGCTAGATACACACTGGTTGATGGTGTTCTATACCGAAGAGGATACTCCATGCCACTGCTCAGATGTATTACACAAGAAAAGGCTAAAGAGCTGATGAAGGAGGTACATGAAGGCTTCTGTGGAGATCATGCTGGGGGGCAGAGCTTATCGAAGAAGATTCTAAGGCAGGGTTATTTCTGGCCAACTATGAACGAAGACTCAATGGAGTTTGTGCAAAAATGTGATAGGTGTCAGAGGTTTTCCAAGATCCCACGTGCAGCTCCTAATGAGTTAAAGCAGATGCAATGTCCATGGCCCTTCGCAGTATGGGGTATCGATTTAATTGGGTCCTTGCCAACAGGAAAAGGTGGAGTAAAATACGCAGTTGTAGCAGTCGACTACTTCACCAAATGGGCCAAAGCTGAGCCACTCGCTACCATAACGACAAAGAAAGTGCTTGACTTTGTCATCAAGAACATTGTTTGTAGATATGGATTGTCCCAAAAGATCGTCTCAGATAACGGCACCCAGTTCGACAATGACCTATTCATAGACTTCTGCGAGAGGCATGGAATCATCAAGAGCTTTTCTTCAGTCGTGCATCCACAAGCAAATGGGCAAGTCAAAGCGGTAAATAAGACACTAAAGGATAACCTGAAGAAAAGGCTCGAGGAAGCTAAAGGAGCATGGCCAGAACAGCTGCCTGAAGTACTCTGGTCGTATAGAACTTCTCATCGAACAGCAACAGGTCATACCCCGTTTTCCTTATCATACGGGTATTAAGCTGCGCTGCCAGTTGAGTTATATCCGCCCTCACATCGAAGAATCACATACGACCAAGACCAAAATAGCCCACTATTGATGGAGTCCCTAGACTCGGTTGAGGAGAAACAAGAAAAAGGCCAACTCCGAGTAGCTGCATACCAGCAAAAAGTTGCCCGGTACTTTAACTCTAAAGTAAAAGAAAGAAAGTTCAGCATCAGAGACTTAATACTTCAAAGAGTTTTCTTAAACACCTGCAACCCGGCTGCTGGAGTACTCGGACCAAACTGGGAAGGACCTTACCAGATTGAAGAAGTCCTTCATCCAGGCACATACAAACTTGCACGCTTAAATGGGGATCTCGTTCCGCGCTATTGGAATGGAGAACACCTGCGTAAGTATTATCAGTGAAGAGTCCTTCTTAAAGTATTGGCTTGTATTAATTTTTACTTTTTACAAGTTTTGAAAAAGGGTTAGACATGTTATATGGCTAATCGCTTATAAGTGTAAGATCTTTTTAAAGATCACTCGTAAAGACATGTTTAGTCCATTTTAATACGAGAACTATAAGGGACTATGCGCAGCCAATCATTCTTGCCAAATTTTGTAATTTTTTACAAGTATTTGTTCATAATGTGTGTTGTTTTGCTGTATTATAAATTTTGCATTTTATACCGAGCAGTAATGTTCGCACAGGTCGTGGTCAAGGCAAGTGACCAAGGAGCTAAAGCTCCTCAGTCACTTGGGCGGCATATAAGGTACATCGATAGCAAAGCATACCAAGAGGTATGTAAACACATGAACAAAATAAGTGAAAGCATCCTACGGTACTTACAGTATTTTTCAAAATTTATATTTTGTTAAATCAAGCCAAAGTACTATGCTAAGTTCGGTCATGCGAACAGATGTTATAATAAGCAGAAATATTATAATATCAAAGGGAATTCTTTTACACCACAAGCAGTACTGCTTGGATGTAATTTTTCAAAAGTAAAAGTAAAATAAGCTGCCCATGCAGCAAAACTAAAGAAAAATCAGTCTTAACATCACGACCCGTAGGTCGTGTGATTAAAGAAATATAAAAGAAAAAAAAAATTTAAGCTTGAGGAGCAGGAGGATCCTGGGGAGCATTCTGATCAGTTACGACTCCTGCGGCTTCCTCTCCCTTCTCTCCGGCAGCCAGCGGAATGTCTGGGGAGGCAGGAATCCGGGCTCTCTCTTCAGCAGCCAACCTAGCAGTGCAACGAGCCAGTTCAGCCTTCCTAGCGTCCTCTGGAAGGTAGTTGAAATTGGCACTTTGGTTGTGTTTCCAGAAATCATAGAAACACCAAAGTGTCGCGTTCTTGTACCTTTCCAGGTCCTTGGCATTTGTAAGCTTAAGTTGCTCCACCTGGCTCTTAAGGACAGCAATGGTCGTGTCCTTAGCAAGATGCTCCTCCTTAAGTTTTTTGACTTCACACCATTGGGTTCGGCTAGCATCCTGGTAGTCATCCCTCTGCTTTCTGGTATTTTCCAGAGAAGCTTGCTTTTCTGCCAGCTCCGCGACCAAGGAATCCTTCTACTGGATGATCACCTCCAGCTCCCCAGCGTGCCTAGCCTTCGCAGCTTGAAGCTCCTCAATAAGCTATGCTCGGGACTGCTCTATGCTAGAACCAGCGCGGGCACGAGCAACAACCATTGTCAGCATGGCCTGCAAACAAAGAATAAGAGTTAGGAAAACTGAAAAGAAGGAAAAATCAAGACTATAATCACAAAAGAGGGAAAAGAGTTCTTACACTGGCCACTTCATCAAGGGCCCTGTTGAGGATCTGGTCGACCCCCATGTTTTCAGCCTCAGCCATTGCCTCCCTACAACGGTCATGCTGAAGGATATGGGCAAGGCGATCCTTAGCTGATCGCAGGGAGCGGCTCGAGAGTTTGGCCCCAGGAAGTTCGGCTTGCTGGGCCTATTCGTTTGGAGCCACAGGCGAAGGATTTGTGGCAGCAGGAGGGATCTCCTTCTCAGTAGGAGCGGAAGGTTGGGTAGGCGGTTGGCCAGAGGGCCCATCCTTTGGAGGATCAGCTGCTCGACTCTTCTTGGCTGGAGGTACTTGGCTGGACTGGCCATCGTGTTTCCTGGCCGATTTCCTCCTTCGTACCAGAGGAACCTCTTCCTCCTCCTGAGTGTTGTACAAGTCGAAAACGTTTGCGGAGGCCATTTCTGCAGAAAGAGATAAATATGCAGACAGTAAGCAAAAAGTAGATGACAAGTTATGGCACATTAGAAAAAAGATAAATAAAATTACAAAGACCAATACCCGAGCTATTACTACTTGTCACTACACTATTGACTCTACTAGTCATACACTCACTCTCTGGCACGAAGAAGTATGGCCCTAGATTTGGAGTATATGTAAAATTGTCGTCCCCGTCAAATAAATGACAAGGAATTGGCAAGTTATCTAAGAGTGAAATAACAATACCGTTTTCTTCTGAAGACTCGTCTAAGTCTACGACAGTCTCGATTGCCTTTTCTTTTCCCTTCCCTTGAGGGGCAGAAGGCCTTTCTGCAGAGGGAGTGTCAGTGGGTTCCCTGATCGTAACCCCAGTCAGTCTCCGTCAAGGAGGAGACACTGGAAGTTGTTGCTCGGGAGTCCCCTCGGCAGTGGCACTAACCGTCGTGGGTTCCCTCATATCCTGATGAGGGGTCAGGAGGCCAGATAGCCTCAAGTTCTCTTCGGTGACCAGAGACTTGACGCTCTTCTCAGCATCAGTCATTCTGGCCAGAGTGTTGGACCTCAACACCATGTCTGGTGTTGGGTCTGGGCGTAACCATGGTCCTGAAAAGCACAAGATATTTTAGAGAAGTACAAGGAGAATCTCTAAGTAAAAACAACGACCAGTAGAAAAAGGGCATTTACCACCTCGGGCGAAGGCCAGGTTATTTGCAGTCATGTCAGGCGTGAGGAAATACTCCTGACTGTATTTCCCCACGTTGGAGATATGGGTGGTGTCACTCAGGAATGTGCGGTTCGTCTCCTGGTGACAAAAATGAAAAAACCCCGTCCCAGACTGTTGGGGGTTGGACTTAAGGTCAAAAAGGTAATTGACCTCATGAGGAGTAGGCTCTGGCCATTTTTTAAGTTTGAAAAAGATATAGAGTGCAGCAAGCATTCTATATCCGTTGGGAGTAATTTGGAAGGGGGCGACACCGAAGTAGTTCGCCACCCCCTGATAGAATGGATGAAGAGGAAGGGTAGCCCCCGCCTCTATATGATACCTCGACCAGACACTGTAAATGCCTCCAGGCAAGTTAGCCCGCTGGTCCGCAGTGGGGATCTTGAGATTTACCCCAGTGAGGGGATACTTCTTGAGATAATTGGCAAGCATCCTGGGGGTTACTTGGCTTAATGGAGAGAGGTACCACTCGACATCAGGAAGGGTTGAATGCTGAGGGCGAGCCCTAACCTGAATGCGAGGGTCTGGGACAATGTATTCGCGACCGCTGGTTGAGGGAACCCCAGCCTACGAATCAGGCTGAGCTGGAGAATTTGAAGTGTGGTCAGGCTTTTGTTTCTTTTGGCCAGTGGATTTGGAACGAGTCATTCTGGCTGGAGATGATTGGGGTCTGGAAGAAGAGAGTCTAGAAAATTGAATCTCGTGAACGCACTGGGTAGGCTGTTCTTCACCTTCAAGCAGTTATGCGAGAGGATCGTCCTCGATCGGTCTTTCACCTCCCCACAAATATGGCATTAAAATATGCAAACAGAAAAATGGGGAGGTGAGGATGGAGAGTTTAGAAAATTGTTTAGAATAACGCTGGTCGTGTATAAAAGTCAAACTTTTATACAACAGCATTCTAACGAAAACAAAATTTTCCACACAAACAGTTTGAAAAACAGATCAAAAAGTGAAAGCAAAAAGTTTTTTGAAAAAGCTTTTTCAACTCCAGTTAGGGCGGGAAAAGCTTAGTTTTTCAACTAGCATAAAAATCGAATTTTTACTTCGATTTTACGTCCTAAATTTATGATCTCGACTATCAAACTGACTTACAACTCCTGAATGGCAAAGATACACCATCCTATCTAGCATCACTCGATAAATCCCCTATTTTCATGCATTTCTACTCAAGAACACAGGCAATGCCAGAACCTAAAAGCTAACTCGCAGCGACATGCACAAGAAAAATAAAGAGTAAAAAAGTTCTGAAACTTACAGAAACAAAGATTATGAAGGCTGGAAGAAATTTCGAGCGTAGGCGAGCGAACGGCTGGCGGTTCTTGGAACGTCGAAAGGTGATCTTAAGAGAAAATGGAGGTTCTGACTTAGGGTTTCTTGATAGAGAAATAGCTTGCGTAAAAAGAAAAAGGAAACTCTGGGGAGGCTATATATATTTTGCTGTGGCATGAAAAAAGAGGTAATCATCAGTTTCCTCTTTTCTAAGCATGGGGAAAAGTGATAGCCGTCAATGGATTGCTTGGGAACCGAAAAGCTGTGATTAGATAGGGGTAGGTCACTTTTTCCAAGAATGCACGAACTACTCTGACAGATTTGGTGGGGTAATCAAAGAGTCATTTCCTTAAAGTTTATTTATTGCTAGTCGTAATAAATAAACTTAGGGGGAAAATGTTATCCAAAAAAATAGGCACGGGTGGTGTGGCAGACGTTTTTAAACACGTGGCTGACACCTGGCAGAGGTTCTGTTCGACCATCGACCAGTGAGATTCCCCTGGCATAACATTTGAAGTTTCTATACGACCAGCATGATCGTATACTCCATATATTTAGAGATAATTTTGTACAATTGTAATCATATTCGAGATTATCTCCCATGATCCATGATGATCCGATTATTTAGGAAAGAATATCTGTAACAAATTCATGTAATCTTCCTTGAGCCTATAAATAGAGAGAAATAGCTCAAGGAAGGGACTTTTGGCTGATTATAGTTTACGCTTTACAATAAAATTAGAGCTATTATCTTACGATTGTATTGTTCATCTCTCTCAGGTCTGTGAAACTCAGAGAACCCTAGTTCTTTGATCACTCCTTTGAGAACTGATATCAATAATAACTTAAGTGGACGTAGGTCATTACCAGTTCTTGGGGCCGAACCACTATAACTTTGTGTGTCGTTTACTGTTTTTTGCCATTAGATCTATTTCAACACATCTAGTCACATCAAGCATTTGACTCCATGTCAGTTGACCAAATCGAGGGTCAACAGTGATAAACCTTATTGTGGAGAAAATTTGCAAACTTTTCTCAAAGAACCAATCACACTATTTCCTCCATGATACTGAAAACGAACATTTTCTTTATTCTAATAATGTTACTAATACTTCCTTTTTTAAGACACAGGATAAAAGAAAATTCATTGTTGATATTGGATAGTCAAGAATATTGAGTTGGTGAACCAACTTGAGGAGACTTTTCTTCAGTTTTCCAAGATTAACCAGGTTTTATCTATCCTTGCTTTCTTTATTTCTGGTATGCTTTATTTTTTGTTTTTGTTTTTGTTTTTTGTCATTTTATTATGATAGTTTGTCTTGTTATTTAGTTTTCTTTTTCTAAGAATCATTATGATATCATTTTGCATTAGCTCACTCTCTACGTGTTCTCGTTTCTAAGAATCAATGAGGACATTGTCTAATTTTGGTTGGGGGTGGTGAGCATATTCATGCATGTTCATGTTGATCCTTATCATATAAATATTTTCATGGTCAAATTTTTTAAAAATGACTTATTTATTCTTGCAAAATGTTACTTTTGAGTCTTATATTTATTAGTAAGAGTTTTTCTAGAGTTATATAATGTACATGCCAAACGTTGTGGTAAGATGGTTGCAAGTACATATTTACTTAGAAATTTGTCATGTTTAGGAATTCATTCTTTTCTTTGAGTGGCGAGATTTGAGAAAACAACTTTTGAATTTTCCTTGATTCTTAGAAATGGTTATAATTATTTGGACAATGTATTGTGGTATGAATGGATGATGTTTTAGGGATAATATTTTCCATAGACAAATCTTATTAGAGAGCCTTTTTTATTATGTTCTTCATAAAAAAAGAAGGAAAAAAAGAAAAAAAAACACAAGACCAATAGTTCTATCAATTTCAATTATGACTCTTGTGTTCAAGAAGAAAAAAATGTATTATTTTCATGTTTACGACTCTTAGAACAAATGTAAAGATTGTCTATTTAACTTAAAGAAATCCTGAAAAGCTGGTTTTGTGGTACTATTCATGGTGGTCGTCAAAATAATTAATTTCCTATCTTTGTTTCAATAATTATTTAAAAGTTTTTCCTAAAAATATATCTATTTGATGAGTGCTCATTTCTTGATTTCCAGCTCCACGAGTGAAACCTTAAATACTTTCAATTACATGAGAGCTTAATTGAGTTGAGACTTTTACTTGGCATAATTTTCAAAAGTTTTTATGTGCTATGGTTTGCAGTAAGAAGGTACAAGTTTGGTGCACACACTCACAACTCTAGATTTATTTAAAGTAATTTTGATAACTCTTATTGATTTGTTACTAACATTTTGTGTTAATACTTAGGTTCATTTAATTTTTGACCTAAAATATATAATGTTGACATTTATCATTTGATTAAAACATTTATTAAATAATTAAAATTTTAAAAACCTAATCATTTTAGACTGAGTAAAAAATTTGTTAGATTATTTAGGCTTATAAAAGTTTAATAATGTATCAAAAATTGAAGCGATAGTTTTTTCAGATTTTGAGAAAAACTGGAAAACTACGATACTCTCTCAAAGCCTTTATCATCTCCAAACCTCTCTTGATCTCATGTGTTGAGTACATCAAGATAGCCTAAATTTTATCTATAGTATCCTATGTGTTCATATACGTCCTTGTGCGTTGAGGATTGACTTGGAAAATTTTGGTGTAAATCACAAAGATGTCTCATTGGATTAGATGATCGTTATTATTTTACGAAAAGATAGAGATGATTCTTGATAGACTTTGAGATGTATGATTTAATCTTTTGTGAATCTTGATTTAATGTATGGGTATATATGTGATCTTGGATATGTTATTGGTTAAATTTTTATTGTCGCCCTTCCGCTGCACACTCTAATTTACACAATCAATACCAACAAAGCTTTCCTAAACGTATCGAATATTAGTTCTCTTAAGGGTAAATTCTGTAACTGAATAGTTATTGAGCTCAAATTTATAATATAATTATAAATTAACTGTTCACTAGTGAATTAATGGTACTTAAGGAATAAGAGGTAATTAGAAGGGTAAAACGATAATTTTGACCAGTTCTAATTAGGGAACCAATAAATTGGAGGACAGACCTATATGAAGTGATTATACAATGGAAAAATTGAGACAATTTTGTAAATATAATTTTGTAATTACTATGAGTGCAATTTCATATTTATAGTGGAGTAATAATGGAATTAATAAATAAGATTATTTAATTAAAAAGTTTAATTAATAATCTAGTTTATTGGAGCTTAGTATTATAGGTCCATGGTGCACAAGTCATGTCTATATTACACTGTAAAGGGTGTGGATATAATTGACAAATTAAAAGGAGAAAAAGACTTTAATTATCAAGGATTTAACTTTATGGGGCTAAGATGTAATTATGTGATAACTATGAGTAATTAATTAAATAAACTAATATGTTTTATTTGAAAACCTATGTATTAGTTGTATTATATATTAATTAACTTTGGGTCAATTAATAATGAGAGAGAAAAATACTAATTTATTATATGACAATTAGTTATTTAAATTATAAGATAAAGTTAATTTTGAATTAGCTAATATTTATGTATTTATGAAATATTATATTATTTTACTGCATAAATATTTTTGTCTTATTAATCAAATAAATAAATGAGAAAAATTGGGGAGACACATGTGTGCCACACGCTGAGTCACATTGCTTGCAAAGTGATTGGCATGTGACAAATGTCACAGTCCAGCTTGTCTAATTCACATTATATTGTTAAAATTTAAAAACTTAATCGGTTTTAGATTATTTTAGGTTTATAAAAATTTAATGATGTATTGTAAAAAGAAGTGATTGATTTTCATATTTTGAGAGAACCTGAAAATTTACGATGCTCAGCGTTTGTCTTCTCCAAACCTTTCTTAATCTCATGTGTTAAGTACATCAAGAGAGCCTAAATTTTGTCCATAATATCATACTTTCCCACACACATCATTTTCTGTTTAGGATTGACTTAGAAGACTTTGGTGTGAATCTCAAATATGCCTCTATTTAGTTTAATGTTATTCTTATTTGGTGAAAAGAAAAGATGCGCTTCGCGTAGTATTTTATAATAATTAATATATATATGGAAGACGTCTTAATGGTTGCTAACAACTATGATGATGTGGCAGCATAGTGACTTGGTATAGCAAGTCACCAACAGGTAAAGATTTTTTTTTCTACATTAATTTCGAATTTTCATATATAATGCTTAAATAATATTTTTTTTAATTATTTAATTTAATAAATATGTGACTGCCATGTAATCATGTAACCTTTCAAAAAATTTAAAAAAATCAAAATTTATTTTTAGAAATATTAATTAACAACTATAAATATGGATCATTGATCTTAATCTAATGGTTAATATTAAAGTAATCATCAATGGGTAGTAACAATTAAGAGTGCCCCCATATATATATATCTGTGTATATTGAAGATTGTATACTAGAGACTCATTTTTATCCTACTTGTACAACATGCTTCTTACATGGACATGTGAGAATGCCTTTACCATAGTATTTTAATGATGGTGTTCATTGTATAGCAAATCTCATGTAGGTTTTCGAAAATTCTGAATAATAAGAGTTATTTTGGCTAATTACCCATTTGGATCCTCAATTTTTAAAAATTAACTTTTAGACCTCGTATTTTGTCAAAATGTTAAAAATAAAATAGAAAGACTGATTATTTGAACACTATATATTGGTCGGTTACCCATTTTGGCACTTTATTATTTTTAAAAATTAACATTTGGACCATGTATTTATTCAAAAAGTTAAAAATTATATATAAAAAGCAAATTATATAAATTTATATAATTTATATTTTTTGTAAGGGTTCACACCATTTTGAACTTTATATTTTAGTTGATTTCCTTTTTGAACCTTTTATATTAAAAAATTAACTTGCGGACCTTGTGTTTGTCAAAAAGTTAAAAAATATGAATAAATAGATAGATTACCCATTTAGACCATTTATTATTAAAAACTAATTTTAGGACTACGTGTTTTATCAAAAGGTTAAAAATAAAAATAGACAGATCATTTAGTATTATTATATACATATTTTTAATTGACATATATTATAATTATTATTAAAATAAAAAAGAGAAAATAGATAGAGTTTTTCCATTGATTAATTAATAGCCATAAATTAGAAAAGTAGAATAAAAATGAGAAATAATTTATAAACTATATATGTTTTTAAAATATATTTTTATAATGTTTATGGTAATTTATTAGTGTAACTACTTTTTTTTATTAATATGGTAAATAGGAAATAGGAGAAAATATTTTTTCTTAAAAAAATGTACGTTAAAAAACTAACGTGTAAAGAGTTTTTAATTTTTTTAATAATTAACTAATAATCATAAATTTGAAAAAAAAGAATTAAAAAATGTGAAAAGTTTAAAAAATAGAAAGAGAGTTTTGGAGTCGACTACGTTGCAACCACTAATGGAGCTAGGTTTTGTTTTTGGGTTATATTCTACATTTCAATAAAAAAAAAATTATATGACGGTGTACATTGTAGTCATTTAAGACATCGTGCAAAATTTCAAGAAATTATGAATAATTTATGAAATTTCGTATTTTAATGTTACCAACTTTATATTTAATTAAATGCGGGATAAAATGTTGGTACTGGAATAGATATTCTATAGCTACTGACAGAGATTCGGTAACTACAGAAATACACAATAGAAGGATAAAACAGAAAAATAAAAAACACACCGAATTTTTTACATGGTTTCAATATCCTTTTGGATATTACTAGTCCACGGGGCCACGCCCAGAGATAAGATTCATTAATAAAGTTTCTCAAAAATACAAAGTATTTGACTTAAGAAAAGATTAGACTCTCTCTAATTTTATGCTGCAAGCTTGATGTATTTTCTACTTGATGAATGAACCTTGACAAAACTTCAAGAACTCAATTCCCTTCAATTTTCTTGAAGAGTGCTTGCTTCCTCCCGAGGCAAGACTGGGATGAACCTTCTCCTGAAGGTTTGCTCTTTGTTCTTCTCTTTGTTGAATTGTTTCAATACACAGAACACATACAAAGACACAAAATAACAGAGGTATAGTCGAACCACTAACCTCTACAAAATAAATACTTTTTTCTAAAGATGTAAAATAAGTTTAAGAATAGACAAAAGAGATAACCTAGACAAGGCTACTAAGGTAAGTATTTATACACAAATATACTCACATAAGACAGCCTTTACTAGGTCTAAATGCACACTGCTCACTAGAAAATATTTCCTTAAATAATCAATCAATTACATTGAATCATCCGAGATCTGAGGAAACAAATAGACTGTCTGTAGCTACAGATTAGTCCATATCTAAGTTGTCATTACAAGATCCTATCTTTAGTTTTAATGAGGATTAATCAGATCCTATCTATTGAAATCTGGTCATAAGAATCAGATTGTCAAATGAAATCAGCCACATATAAAATAAATCAACATTTATTATTTGATTCATATGTTAAAAGCTAAGTATATTATCAAACCTTCTATAAATAGAATAGATTGATATAATCAGCTCTTTATATAATCAGAACATAAATGTGAATAGAATAAAAATGAAATAATCTGCTATTCAATGCCGAGAATACAAGAAATAAATCAAAAAATATTTTGTCAAATATAATTTACAATCTCCCCCTTTGACACTTTGATTGACAAAATATTTTGGATGTAAATATCCAAGAAGAATCTGCAAGGAATAAATGATACAAACAATGAGAGTAGAAAATACCCCCCCTGCACATAAGAGTTACTAACACATAAAACAAACAAACATGTTAACTTTTAAAGAAAAATCTTAACACAACAACTCCCCCTGAAAATAGGGTCCAGAGTTGGAACCGATAACAATAATAAATACTACTCCCCCTTTTTGTCTATCAATAGGCCAAAGAAAAACAAAAACAAAAGAAAAGACCACAAATAACCCAAGGTTCAACAAGACAGAAATACTAATCATGCACCACGAAACTTCTGAATTGAACTGAGGTTTTGAAGGATAGAAGTTTGACCTTCCTCCAATTTACCCAACCAAGTGGTAACCCTGGCAATTTCTGTCTGAGCAGATTGAAAATCTGGAGCTACAGACGGTGATTCTGAATCTACAGGAGAAGCAGCATGCACAGGTGGCAAATATATTCCTTTAGGTTGCTTAGAAGATTCAAACTTCTCAAAGGGTTTGAAATTAATTCCAGACACATGGGGCTCTTCAGATTCAATGTCCAAGATTAGATCCTTCTGTGAAGACAACACTTTATAGATAAAGTTAGGAAAAAAGCAAATTTAACTTCCTACGATTTCCCTTGCGCAAGGTCACAATCTGATCTAAAATCATGTCAGCTGGATCAATTTGAGTATCAGTTGTGAGCTTAAACAGCAAGAAGGCTAATTCTTGGGATATCGCAACCATGTTGGAAAAGGGCAACCAATTAGAAAGAGCAATCTTCATTAGTGCAGCATGTTGATATGTGAGATGAGCAATATGGACAGTATCATGAGTATTCCAAGTAACAGTTTGTCCAATGATTTCAGACAAAACCACATCTTTGTCAAATGACACTTCGATGGACTCTACATCTACAGAAAGACTGAGTGCAGCTGCAATATCTTGAACAGTAAAAGAATACCAATGACCTCTAACATAGGCTTTCCCAAACATGCAAGAATTTTTGTCAAGAAATTCATCATTTAGATTAGCATAGAATTCTTTGACCACCCTATCAACATAACCAGTAAAGCCATTTATAGTATTCATCCAACCCCTCTCTTGAATTTTTTTAGAACCCCATAAACCCTATGAGCATCTATATCAAAAAATTTCTCAACAATGAATTTTTGAGAAGCATAAAGACTCATGTGTCTTTCATTGTCATTAAAGAAGAAAAAATGAGAATGTGGAGAAAAATCTTCAAGTTTACCAGACTTTCAGGCCTTTTTAAAGATAGGAGTAGAGGGAGGAATTTCCAAATGTCGTTTGCCTGTAGATTTCTGCTTGTCCTGAACAGGGAGCCTTGGAGACACCTTCAGGTTCTGAAGCTACAGAACGGTCTTTTGAAGGCTCACTTTCATCTAGAGACTCTTCTTCCTTAGGTTGGGTTTCAATATTCAAGCCCTCACTAGGATCAGATTCAGCTTCTAAGTCACTCTTATCGCCACCCTCAGATTTAGTCGTTGACACAGAAGGTGGATTTGCTTTGAGACTAGCAACCAAGGGAGTTGAGACAGCCATACCCCATTTAGAGTGTCTGTCAGATCAATGAGAAGAGAGCTTTTTAGATGCAGAAGGAGGTGAAGAGGATACTTGTGGGGAGACTTCAGTGTTGGGTTTTGCTCCTCTAGAACTGTTAGACCGAGCTGCAGAAACCTCCTTTGAAGATGAAGAATTAGGACTCTAGTGCGCAGATGAGGAGGTCTCTTAAGGGTCATCCCCACCCAGACCCGGAGTAGCAGAAGAGATTAGAGAGGCAGTCTGAGATGGTTTCTCATTCAGGTTAAGGACCTTTTTCCAAGCTTGACCCCTTGTTCTTCCTGAAGGGTTTGCAGTAGTAGGAGAGTCGATTGGGGCTTTGATTGAGGGTTTTGCACGAGCAGGATGCCTGGAACTTCCAGTAGTTTTGGTCCTAGCCATTCCTGAAGAAAAAAAACAAAGAACCAGAGAAACTAAGAACAAGAACAAGAAAGGAGAGAGATAGAGGTGTTCGTGGGTTATGGGTTTAAAAAGAGAAGAATTGGGTAGTTACCTAAAATGAAAAATCAAGAAAAGGAAACTAAATATGTGCAATAAAGAGACATAAATTAGGTACCTGTCAATAAAGAATTTTCCTTTTCTTTTATTTCCTAAATCCCACACAATCTGATTACCCCAATTAGAAACACCGAAAAAGGAAAACAAACATTATAAAAAAATAACCATAAAACACTTACCTTCTGAAATTTGCCACCATTTTTTTTTTAATTTTTTACCCCCCTTTTTTATTATATATATATTTTTACAAAATATGACAAAAAAAAAAAGACATTTGTCACACTGGAGAGCAAAAAATGCTAGTCTATGAAATAAAATTAAACCAAGACAAACAAAGGCAATATTTTTAATTAAGCTCAAGAAAAAAACAATCACAACATTTTTTTTGTATTATTATATAAAATGAACAAACCTTGTTAATTTTGCCGACCAATTGAATCAACTATTCTACTTGCTTTTGTTCCTGATGAAACAATCACACTCGTAAGAAAGTACAAATATTATATTAACAAGCTAATTATCTATTGTACTAAAATCATAAAAGTTACGTAGGAAAATAATTTACTCATTCACAGATAAATATTTTAAGTAGTTCAATCAGTATGTAACAACTTTTGAGACCATGTTTTTATTTATTTGAAAATGTGTCAAGCATTTGTGTTTGAAAATGAAAGTAGGGAACATTGCCCAAAATTGTCAAAGAGACTTTTTCTGAGATTGTAACCAATGGAGACGCTATCACACTACCTCAATGGTAGCGTGTCCTCTACATAAGTGTTAATTACATAGTATCAACTTACTCAGAGATGACTTTCACACATTCAGACAAGTAGCTCTATTCTTCCAATGGAGCTCGAAACACTTTTTTTTTTATTAAAAAATGGTAGCTTGACCATAACACTGATTGAAGAACTCAAATATTTCTAGGAGGAGAAAATTAATTTTCCTGAACTAAACCTGTATGAAATAATACACTAGAGAAATTAGCAAGTAACATAATAATATGTATTTCTTTTGAGTTTGACAGCTTCTTCTAGAACAAGAACAAGACAAGACTTTTTGGACAATACAATCAAGGCAAAAATATCAAGATAAACAAACGACACAAATTTAAATTGAACAAACCCCTAAGGATTTCCTTAGAGAATTAAAACGGACCGAATCAAGAGCTTTAGTAAAGATATCTGCAATTTGTTTGCTTGTTTCAGCATATTCCAAGACTAGAAGTTTATTTTCCACAAGCTCTCTAATAAAGTGATGACGGATATCTATGTTCTTAGTGTGTGAGTGCTGAACAAGATTTTTTTGAAATATTTATAGCACTAGTATTGTCATAAAAAATGGTTAAAGTTTTCAAACCAAACCCATAGTCTACCATCATTTGTTTCATACATAACAGTTGGGTACAACAACTACCCGCAGCAATGTACTCAGCTTCTGCAGTTAATGAAGAAATTAAGTTTTGTTTTTTGTTGTGCCATGAAACAAGATTGTTTCCCTGATAGAAACATCACCCACTAGTGCTTTTTCGATCATCATCATTACCTACCTAGTCAGCATCTGTAACGCCCTACTTCCTTAGAGCCGTTACCAAGTGAGTTTTAAAAGAAAACTTTGTGCAATTAACTCGCTAACCGAGGTTTTGAAACGAAAGTGTGACTAATTAAAAGTTAAGGCTGTAATCTTTGAAAATGCGTTGTTTCAATAAAAACTTCAAGTAATAAACATTTGGGATCCCAAAATAAAGTTTGAAAGCTATTTACATCTTGAAATAAGTTTACAGTTGATCGGTTCTAAAATCATAGATTATTACAGCCATTTTCAAATAAACCCCCAACCAAAGCAGTCGGGCAGGCCAAACATGTACGCGTTGCTTCACGCTCTCCGTACTCATGGTTGGTTGACTCAGTCATTGCCCTTACCTGCAACACAGAGCACCCGTGAGCCGAAGCCCAGCAAGAAAACTCATGCAGAACATAACATATGCAATGTATACAGTTTATCATAACAGATAATTCACAAATAAACAAGTCAACCATTAGACTAAGAAAACACGACCATGCCGCCCCAGAAACCTTACCAAAGCCCTGGGGTATCGGTTCTCACCGTAAGGATAACTCATGTATCCACCGGGCCCCGCCCTGACTATAGCATCCCATGTGCTAGGTGTTACTTCCGGCTCCACTGCCGTACCCGGCCTACGCCGCACTCGGCCCTTGCCGTTCATTTCATTACAAACATATATAACATAAATCAAGCAACATTCAAACATATGCCAATTTATTTTAAATCTGCACCCTAACATGTGATGGAATATAGGGCCATGCCCGACAATCATCTCATCATGCAACATGCAATATAGGGCCGTGCCCGGCAATCACACTATGGGCCCACGCCCTATCCTACGGGTGTTATAGTTTTCTTACCTGTATTTCGAGCCTCCTGATGCACTAAAGCCGCGAGCACGGTCCTCTAGCACGAGCCTCACCAACAACCTAGTCACAACACACAAGAAACATCCCTCAATACTAATCAACCCAAAACCACTTCCCCGGACCAATCCCGCACTCTCGGGACCTCTATAACCTTAAAACAACACCCCAGAGACATCCCCTGAACTCCCGGAGCAAAGGCCTAAAATTGCCTAAAAATGCCATCCTGAAATTAGCCTTGTGCCGCGCCACAACTTTCTTGTGCCGCGGCACCCAGAAACCAGAGGCTCCCCGCCGCGGCAAGCAAAACCCGTGCCGCGGCACGCCCTCGCAGACCCAGAATTCTGGGTTTTTCCTTCGTGTTTTCCCGAGCTTCAACCTCTCCAAATCACCCTAAACCAATATCTAAACCCCAAAACTCAATTCCAAGCTTCATATGAACAACTTAACAACCTATAGGCACTAGATACAAGGCCAAAACATCAACACACTCAAGAATCCACCCCTTGATTCCCATTTTCAGCAACTCAAACCAAAAACTCAAACACACTAACGCAAGCTCTAGATTTTACAAATCAAAACAGAAATCAAAACTTAAATGTGTATAAAACCCTTACCTCAAATGGAGAACCCACACAAAGTCCTTGATCTCCTCCTAGACTCCCACTTCTCCTTCTCTTCTTCTTCTTGCCCTAACTTCTTTCTCCTTCTCTTTCTTCTCTTCAATTTCTATCAAGCCTCAAGTGACATAAATGCCCAAACCGTATACCCCTAAATCACAGCTGCAAAATGTCTATAACCCTTGCCAAATGACCATTTTACCCTTTCCTGCTAATCCTCCTTAGCTAAACCTCAAAGGGCACTTAAGTCTTTACACTTCATTTCAATTCTATCACTTTTTACCTTAAAACTTGTTACCCACAGCAGTAACTAATGGTTACCCAGGTTACTAAATCTCCAATAACCATTACCCGCTAAATCTCAACTTAACCATAAAATTCCCGAGGTACCCCTTGGCTCCTCCCGAGCCGGGTATCGAAATCCCGTTGTGACTCTTGAGTTAACTAGCTCTCTAGGACCGTCTCGGTACGTGCATCACCATAATTAAACCACACCCACGTGGTACAATTCACAGAATACAATTATCACATATCAATACAGTTATGCCCAACATGGCCAAATATTACAATTACGCCCTTCTAACACGATCCGGGCCTACATGCATACTAGAAAACATAGCCATGCATCTCAGTTAAACAAATAGCCAAATAACATGCTTTAAATCATAACCATGCATTTAACTCACAAAATCACACATAAATCCCAACCTGCCCTCCTGGCACACTAATCAAGGCCCTTAAGCCTTGTTAGCGAATTTGGGTCGTTACAACTATCCCCTCCTCATAAAAATTTCGTCCTCGAAATTTACCCAAACACATCAGTCAGCAACCCGCAATCTGACCATATTCTCCAAGGTCCATCGCCTACTTTAATTCCCACCAACGCTCTTTCAGGAGAACAATCTTGGCTCGCAAGATCTCGTCTAATAGCCATACTCTCGATAGCCCCTCTTTAACACCGCAACCCTGCCGAAGCCCAGGGTCTGCCTAGATTACAATGACCAATTCATTGTCTTATTCCTGATTCCATAGATACTCAAACGTCATCACCTCTACTAGGTGGGATCAGCTTGTAGGCCCTGCTGGCCTAACACTTAATACAACTTCGAAATTTTATGTTGAATCAAGAGTCCGAACTCTCCCTTCTTTCTCTGAACACCTTACAGATCCTCGTCTGTTATTACGCAGAGATGCAACTCTTTCCTTCCGGAGCTTTATTTCCTCATAATTTAACAATTCACAAGCTCTTTATTCTTTCAGATAGGCAGACACTCCTGCCTTAAGAATTCCAACAGCCTCTTTGGCTTCCTCTCTGAGCCATTGCCAAATAGTAGTATCCACTGTCCTTCTTCTTTTACCATGTCCTATGTCGCGTTTCATTAACCAGACACCAGCAACTGCTACCACGACTAACTCATCAGGGATTACACTTCCCTTAATACCTCAAGTATTCGCCTACCCGGCGCTCAATTCTTTAAGATATCCGATAACTTTCAGACTGCCATTCCACTTGTAATCAACTGATAATTCTAGGTTCCCACTCTGTTCTTTTCGTTCACTAAATCCATTCCAAAATTTAAACTACAAAAAGGGTCTCAATTTGATATCATCGACGTTCCATCCCGAAACCAGTTCACTTGACCCAACTACACTAACTCGATCAACTGAGTTAAAACTTTTCTTATGCGGATACCTTACTTAAGGTCTAATGTGGTCTATTCCCGCGATACGCCACCACATCGCCTAACCCCTCAGGGTCCAAAGGACAACACTAGATCTTGTCACCCGCTCAACCCTCCCGGTACCGCGTACCCTAGGAGGAGAAATGATGTCCACTCAGAACCCTCATTCAAAACCAAACCCTAACTGGATCCCCCACTCGATCCTGGTGTCCTACTTGTACCACCACAACAGGGTTTTTCCCTGTTCAACTCAAGCCAACACTTTGAATTCCATAGCTCAGTGACACCCACCAGCTAACCATTACCTACTAACATTATGTCGATCTCGGTCGTTGCTTTGTTCACCCCATTACAATCTATGGCGATATTCCTTGACTGACACACGCCTCACAGCTAGGAGTTCCGCCTCCAATTATCTCCCCTCGCTCAATCGAGGATCTCAAACACTGATCATCCGTCTGTTACTTTTCACCACACCTGGGTCTCAACGCTATCTTTCTTACTAACACCCAATACTCGAGTACCTTATGCCATGCACAACAGTCGACTTAACATTCCAAGTGTATCAATCATGATCCATACTTTCGTCTCCCGCAAGGTTTGATCCAACCTCGCGCCAGATGCGCCTGGGCGTGCACAATCCGTGACGCACTCCCACAAGTCCATACCCTTACCATAGATCAATTCCTTTATGCCATCACTTCTTTACTTAACCATAACACACACGCATTCCAGCATTACCAGATACTAAACACTTCTTACCTTGCCTTCTGAATTTCCTTCTGATTTGACATCACTCAGTCCGTCTAACCTCAAGTTTTACTATTCTCCTCATCTCTGATGTAGTAGTCTCCGGAGGTGCTTATGCAATAGATGACGCGCTTACCAGTCTTGTTAGGCTTTCTGTTCTTCAAACGTACTTCATTAGCTTCCTTACGGCTTCGGATCGAATCTCCTCATGCTTGTCCTTTCTCCTTGTAGCTCTAATCTGAGTATTCATGACGATGCTCAAACTAACAATCCGTAGAACCTTGCCTGAGACTCCGCCTTCTGGGTACAAACGTCTTTCGCGTAGTCACTTGCTCACCATTTCCGTCTGGGAGTAATCCACACGTACTGCTCGTGAACTTGAAGGGAACTTGCCTGAACCATTCTTGTATTCTCTACTTAAAGAACTTACCTGTGCTGCCGTAGCTTGAACCAAATCTAGAATCTTTGTTACCAACTCCTCACACTTTACTCAGTTCAAAACAAAATTCCTGAAATGTCTCTTTCCTTGGTTTCCAACTGGTAATAAACAGGTCATAGATCAATTCTTAGGGACATCGTCCCACCTTGTATCCAACCTTTGTACTTTTCATCCTAACCCTGCGATGCTAACAGTCCCCGCAGTACAACACTCTGGCTACTCCAGGGCCAAATTCCTTCGATTGCTTCAATAGACTCTTCTGTCGGCCAAAACCATCTTTTACAACATTCCTTATACCAATCCTATCTGTAGTCTGACCTTGAAGTATTACCTAATCTTTCTGTGCGTAACCATATAGCTTTCCCACTGGTCAGCTCTGTCTCCTTCACGTACTCCAGATGATATCCTCAACAATCCGTCTGCCAGAGTTTCAAATTCCTTCTCAATAAGTATTACTGTCCTCAGCCTCTCAAATGGCACCTTTGAGGCAACCTCTCTATGTCCATCTCCCTCTCGGAACATTCTCAACACCGAGTCCTTCCAGTTCGTTACATGACCAAAGAATAAACCATTCCGTTAAATACTCATCCTCGAGGAATCAGCCTCGAACTTGAATGTATCGCTGCATTCTAGTTCTCCGCTCCCTCACCATGGGAAACCCATCCTAACATCTCAAGTCATTCTATGTAGAAGTCATGCCCTCACCTGACCTCCTCTCAGGTGGCACCCTCTTCTTCATGTGCATACCAAATAACCTCCTGGTTCCTGTCGCCATCTCGATAACTACCTATTCGATCAGGCTTCTTTCCAATCTCAATCTAGGTGCCCAAGCACTGTCTGGGGTCCCTTTTTCCTCAAAAATCGAGAGTCCGACCTCGCTGCGTCCTATCAACAAAAATGCCATCTTATCAATCAGACTTTTCCCCCTTTCTGGCAAACCAGAAGCCATAGAACTATCCGGGGTTCTATCAACTTGATTATTACGAATCTACCTTTACTAACTCCATCAAAGGGAGCACCGCCCTTGCGGCTCTAGCACTCATGCTCTAATCATCAACCATCAGTTCCTCGACAACATGGCCCTCTCTGCCATCCACATGCAGACGATAAGTCCTTACATCAGGGCGGCCCAAATTCCTTAGACTATTCCAAATCCCATATCCTTAAATGGGTCGCCACCAATTCCGGATACATCCGTCAGTATAAATTCCCAAAATGAATTATCCAATTCACCAAACCCATTGCTCTACACTGTTGTTACTCTATCAGTCCAAACCAAACTTATAAGTCCACCAGTCTCCACAGTTCAAATCACGTCTTTATAACCTCTAACAATTCATCATCTAGGTTCTTCCCAACCCATTAAGCCAGTACCTCAGCCCGAGTACCCTTTCCAGGCATCTCCCTGCCTCAACATTTAACACAACCCTCTAATCAGGATCTCTCATCCCCTTAACCAAAGGTGGAATTAACTCTGCTCGTCTATTGATAAATCCCTTGCCAACTCGAGCTCTCCTCAAAACCCGAGGATAACACCCCTTAAACCTCTCATATAATACCTTTATCTGTCCATACCTCACAGTAAACCAGCACTGGTCACCTTTACTGTTAAAGCATAAAAATCAGTTATTTCCCCAGAGAAATCTACTGTTCTTCTATCCCATCTCAACTAACAAGTCCACAGCTACTCACACACTAGTGACCCTCTGTTGCTACTTTCAGGGATAACTGGAGATCTCATCTCCAACTTACATCTAGAAACCCCCTTTCAACACAATATCAGGTCCCCAAACCCTTCTAGGAACCAACAACTCGAATTCATCTGTCAAAACTGACCAACTCCTGAACTCTGAGGTTCATACCCTGAACCAACCCACAACTAGGTCCGAACATCCACAGGTATAATGCACACACAAGCCTATACTAGGTCAAATCCACAATGATATATATTTAGCTACCAGATACTATTATCACTAAGTATATCCATACTCACCATGCTTCATACAAGTCAATAAACAGATATAACTAATGAATTAATTCAGAAAATTAACCACATACACTCAATATGCGAACCATTATGCCAATATTCACCCATATGCATAATAAAGTCATTCAGCATGCATTAATCTCAACATGCAATAGTCAAGGGCCCAGCCCAACAATATCTCCTGCACATGTCAACTTATTTCTCATGCTCCATATAGATAAGCAGGCAAACAGGGAAATCAAACATATATTCAAGCATATTAATCATTCATACCAACTAACCCTGACTCGAGCTTGTCACTGACAGCGAGCGTACATGTTCGGTCAATCTCCAGAACCAATAAACCTTGGCTCGCTCTGATACCAAGTTGTAACGCCCTACTTCCTTAGAGTCGTTACCAAGTGAGTTTTAAAAGAAAACTTTGTGCAATTAACTCGCTAACCGAGGTTTTGAAACGAAAGTGTGACTAATTAAAAGTTAAGGCTGTAATCTTTGAAAATACGTTGTTTCAATAAAAACTTCAAGCAATAAACATTTGGGATCCCAAAATAAAGTTTGAAAGCTATTTACATCTTGAAATAAGTTTACAGTTGATCAGTTCTAAAATCATAGATTATTACAGCTATTTTCAAATAAACCCCCAACCAAAGCAGTCGGGCAGGCCAAACATGTACGCGTCGCTTCACGCTCTCCGTACTCATGGTTGGTTGACTCAGTCATTGCCCTTACCTGCAACACAGAGCACCCGTGAGCCGAAGCCCAGCAAGAAAACTCATGCAGAACATAACATATGCAATGTATACAGTTTATCATAACAGATAATCCACAAATAAACAAGTCAACCATTAGACTAAGCAAGCACGACCATGCCGCCCCAGAAACCTTACCAAAGCTCTGGGGTATCGGTTCTCACCGTAAGGATAACTCATGTATCCACCGGGCCCCGCCCTGACTATAGCATCCCATGTGCTAGGTGTTACTTCCGGCTCCACTGCCGTACCCGGCCTACGCCACACTCGGCCCTTGCCGTTCATTTCATTACAAACATATATAACATAAATCAAGCAACATTCAAACATATGCCAATTTATTTTAAACCTGCACCCTAACATGTGATGGAATATAGGGCCATGCCCGACAATCATCTCATCATGCAACATGCAATATAGGGCCGTGCCCGGCAATCACACTATGGGCCCACGCCCTATCCTACGGGTGTTATAGTTTTCTTACCTGTATTTCGAGCCTCCTGATGCACTAAAGCCGCGAGCATGGTCCTCTAGCGCGAGCCTCACCAACAACCTAGTCACAACACACAAGAAACATCCCTCAATACTAATCAACCCAAACCCACTTCCCGGGACCAATCCCGCACTCTCGGGACCTCTAAAACCTTAAAACAACACCCCGGAGACATCCCCCGAACTCACGGAGCAAAGGCCTAAAATTGCCTAAAAATGCCATCCTGAAATTAGCCTTGTGCCGCGGCACCCAGAAACCAGAGGCTCCCCGCCGCGGCAGCAAAACCCGTGCCGTGGCACGCCCTCGCAGACCCAGAATTCTGGGTTTTTCCTTCGCGTTTTCCCGAGCTTCAACCTCTCCAAATCACCCTAAACCAATATCTAAACCCCAAAACTCAATTCCAAGCTTCATATGAACAACTTAACAACCTATAGGCACTAGATACAAGGCCAAAACATCAACACACTCAAGAATCCACCCCTTGATTCCCATTTTCAGCAACTCAAACCAAAAACTCAAACACACTAACTTAAGCTCTAGATTTTACAAATCAAAACAGAAATCAAAACTTAAATGTGTATAAAACCCTTACCTCAAATGGAGAACCCACACAAAGTCCTTGATCTCCTCCTAGACTCCCACTTCTCCTTCTCTTCTTCTTCTTGCCCTAACTTCTTTCTCCTTCTCTTTCTTCTCTTCAATTTCTATCAAGCCTCAAGTGACATAAATGCCCAAACCGTATACCCCTAAATCCCAGCTGCAAAATGTCTATAACCCTTGCCAAATGACCATTTTACCCTTTCCTGCTAATCCTCCTTAGCTAAACCTCAAAGGGCACTTAAGTCTTTACACTTCATTTCAATTCTATCACTTTTTACCTTAAAACTTGTTACCCACAGCAGTAACTAATGGTTACCCAGGTTACTAAATCTCCAATAACCATTACCCGCTAAATCTCAACTTAACCATAAAATTCCTGAGGTACCCCTAGGCTCCTCCCGAGCCGGGTATCGAAATCTCGTTGTGACTCTTGAGTTAACTAGCTCTCTAGGACCATCTCGGCACGTGCATCACCATAATTAAACCACACCCACGTGGTACAATTCACAGAATACAATTATCACATATCAATACAGTTATGCCCAACATGGCCAAATATTACAATTACGCCCTTCTAACACGATCCGGGCCTACATGCATACTAGAAAACATAGCCATGCATCTCAGTTAAACAAATAGCCAAATAACATGCTTTAAATCATAACCATGCATTTAACTCACAAAATCACACATAAATCCCAACCTGCCCTCCTGGCACACTAATCAAGGCCCTTAAGCCTTGTTAGCGAATTTGGGTCGTTACAGCATCACTAAAACAAACCAAGTTAGAATTGGTATCCTTGGAAAACCAAATCCCAAAATCAAAAGTGCTATTTATATATCAAATGATTCTTTTCATAGCAGTAATGTGAGACTCCATGGGATTTCTTGATAACGAGCACACACACCAACACTAAAACAAATATCAGGACGACTAGCAGTAAGATAAAGAAAACTACCAATCATACTTCTGTATAGTGATGAATCTACCTTTACTCCATGTTCATCTTTGGAAAATTTTATTGTTGTACTCATTGGAGTATTGGTATGTTTGGCATTTTCAAGACCAAAGTACCATCCACAGATTGCTTAACCTGAAGACCCAAAAAATAAGTGAGTTCACCTACCATACTCATTTCAAACTCATCTTGCATTTGCTGAACAAAAATCTGCACTTCAGAGTTAGATGTAGAACCAAATACTATATCATCAACATAAATTTGAGCAGCAATAACATTAGAATTCATGTTTTTATAAACAGTGTCTTGTCCACACTGCCTCTTCGATAACCATGTGAAATTAGAAATTGAGTTAAAAGCTCATACCAAGCTCGTGGAGCTTGTTTTAAACCATATAATTTGTAAACATGGTTAGGAAAATGAGGGTCCTCAAACCTCTTAGGTTGCTCAACAAAACCTTATTCATTCAAAATGCCATTTAAAAAGGCAGACTTAACATCCATTTGGTGCAATTTAAATCCAATAAGACAAGCAATAGATAGAAGTAACCTTATGGATTCAAGTCTTTCCACTGGTGCAAATGATTCATCAAAATCAATACCTTCATCTTGTGTGTATCCTTGAGCCACCAATCTTGCTTTGTTCCTCACAATGGTGCCAAATTCATCACTCTTGTTTTTCAATATCCATTTTGTTCCAATGACATTTGCATGGCTCGGTCTAGGAACAAGACTCCAAACTTCATTGCGAGAAAACTAATCCAACTCCTCTTGCATTGCATGAATCCATGAGAAATACTTGTAGACTTATAAAACTCATCATAAACAACATTTTCAAATTCTTTCCCATGATCACTCCTAATTCGAACTATTTTGCCAATATTGCAGTGTTTTTCAACTTTTAGTTTCAAACAAAGAGATTTAAAAGCATCAGAAGTATCAGATTTTTCTCTTAAAAAATCAACCCATGTGAAGCGAGAGAAATCATCAACACAGACAAAAATATATCTCTTACCATTCAAACTTTCAACCTGAATTGGACCCATCAGATCCATTGGGAGTAATTCAAGAACCTTGGTGGTATTAACATCAGAAATGCATTTGTGGGTAACTTTCAATTTCTTGGCAACGTTCACATTTTCCCACAAATTCTTTACCTAATTTAGGCAACCCTTGAACAATCCTTGCATTTGACAACTTTTTAAAATTTTTGTAGTTTACGTGCCCAAGTTTTGCATGCCAGAGATCAGTGGTGTTATCTATGGCTGGGTGACATGTAAGAATAGGAGTGACAGTGTAACAATTATCAGTAGATCTAAAACCTTGTAAAATACATTGTTTATCACTGTTGTGTACATAACTGTTGACGCGGTTTTTTGCCAATAGTGTTTTATGTAATTAGTTGGGATAGATTAGTGCTTAATGATAAACAGTAATAAGGAAAATGGCACTTAGAAATGCTAGAAACAAAATATCAAGAACACTCGTTCCTTTTTACATGGTTCGGAGGTTAAAATCCCCCTAGTCAACAAGTCTGTATTATTACTGTATCTCTCTATATTTTGACAGAGTATTTGCATTACAGAGAAAAACCAACCCTTTACCTTATCCAAGATCTTGGTATTTATAGGAAAAACAAGTCATGGGTAGGCGTTGGGGCCATCACGTGAATCTAAATCCCTCTTGTGACCTGTTTTGCACTAATGATGAATATTACAATTTATATTAAGGTATGGTCTAATCATTAGGTAAAACTGATCATGGGTCATCTGGCATAATCGGACATGTGATGTCTGATCATGCACGTTTAAGTTACATGTCCGAGAATTCAGGGATAAACGGACATGTGATGTTTGATCACGCACGTTTATATATAACGTATCCAGGTTTATAAATGTTCCTTGAAATGGCAGATCTTTAGCGTACCCTGACCTGAACATAGCGCCAGTTCCGTCTTGGACGCTGTGCTTCATATGTGTCCCCAACTCGTGTCTTATTTCTTCGTATTCATCAGCTCGTGTTATTTACCTGGGGAGTCGCACTTCCTTCACAGAGGAAATATGAACTCGTGGATCATCTAGTACTGTTCTTGGCTAGCCAGCTGTACTCGAGCTAAAAGACCCGGGCTGAAATATCCGGACGTACATTTTCCCCCAAGTCCCTGCCCGTGTCTTATGACGTCATTTTCTAACTGACACGGTGGGGGCTTTTTAACTTCTGCCATGATTACCCAGGTTCGGCACTACTTGAGTACATGGCACGTGGAGAGCCATAATTGGCGTCTGTTCGGGTTTCGAGGATTGCATTAAATGGCCTGGCCAACTTTTTGCCACCGTTCCATCTTTCGAAACACTATCCTCGGATCTTGCATCAGTTTGATCGGATGGTCCACGTCGCTTTATGCCTTTTACGTATAAATAAGGTTGGCAATTTTCAGGATTCACCACCTTTCATTTGAAATCTTTCTTCATCTTTTCTCTTCTGCATTTCCACCCTTTCTTCTCTCTCAGAGGAATCCGAAAACCCTCTATGGAAAAAAACCTCAGAAAACCCTCTCTCTCAGGAGTCTTCTAGGAACCCTCCCTTGCAAAGTTTACCTGTCTCATCTAAAGAACATAATGTAAGTCTTTTGGTTTTGCCGAATTTTTTTCTTTTACTGGTTTCTGGGTAACTTACGGGGGATTTTAGGAAATACCCACTCAAGATATGGGAGATGAAAAGTTTTTAGGGTTCGAAACTAGGTTGCTTAGGGGCTACACTTCTTGGATGGTTTTGCTATTCAAGAAGAAAGGTGGCCTAATTTTCTGACACACGTATCCCTAAACATCAGGGGCCTGCTAGGAAACTTAGGCGCGTAGCATGGGTAGCGCGTGGCGTCATGCTGCGGGCTAAGATTATCCTAGCTCATGTACTAAAAACACCAGCCTTCCTTTGTACTTTCTTGCCTTTATAAAAATTCTAGGCCATTTACTAAGTGATTCATCGTTCTTGTTCGCTAGGCGATCAGATGGAGCCCAAGAAGAACGTATCCAAAAAGAGTGCAGTCGGCTCATCGTCCCAACAAGCCAATAAGGGAAAGGAGGTCGCCGTAGAATCACCAATTCCCCAGTTCGGCCCCGTGGGGGAAAAGGAGGTCATGGTCGGACCTGATGCATTCTTTGAGGCAGAGAGAATAGCCTCCAAGATCACGACCCAAGGAAGAGTCAATAAGATCATGTTGTCACACAACATTGAGGTTGGGACTGGCATCCTTATTGCCCGACCTCCATTTGGAGTGATGAGCACTTAAAGGCAGGGGCCTTCCTCCCCCTTGACAAATACTTCGCCGACTTCCTCAATTACATGAAGTTGGAACGGTTTCATTCCCCCCGAATTCGTACCGACTGTTGGCGGGGTTGAAGTACCTCTTCCTGAAGCATGAGTGGAAGGTCCCCACCCCTGCGGACATTCTCTACTTCTTCTACCTCAAGGCCAGCCCGGATCAACGGGGATGAGGTGACGGGTTTTACTATCTGACCCGATTCTCGAATTCACCTGCAGTCATCGAGCTGCCCAGCCATCCCAACGACTTTAAATATTAGTTCTTTATGTCGAATGGGTTTTGCAACTACCAACTCTAAAATTTCAACCGTCCTCGTAAGTCTTCTTTCCTTCCATAGCTTGTGTAATTATTCTCTTCATATATAGAGTCTTTTCGCGTGTATATTGACTTAGTATCTTCGTCCAGCCATTTTTGGGAGGGCGGCCAAATCTGCGACCCCCGGGGGTTAATACGATACTCTAGCGGGGCTTTTGCCCGGCGAGAAGGACTACCGCCAGCTCGTGTCTAATGACACGATGTTGGCATGTAAGCTAATTACTGAAGGCCAGACTCTGGCCTTGAGAATGACTCAGGCCAACTTCTCGATAGTCCATGAGCTAGTGCCTATCCCCGAGGGGGGTGCTGAGGTCGACGAAGGCGAAGAGCAAGAAGAAGCCGAGGTGCCACTCGTGCGAAAGAGGCGAGCTCCCGAGGCCACTCGGGACCCTGATGTGGAGCGAGCTTCATCGGGGGTAGCAGTCAGCCCCTCCAGCCAAGGTAACCCATACCCCTATAGGGATTTAGATAGGGCTGTCGACGACCTTAGGCTAGTTAGGTTTAACCCAAACCAACTCGTACATCGCCACCCCAAAGACCCCGACCATAACATAACCTTGCTTCAGTGTGTGGATCATTTAGTGGTACGACAGGACATGGGCCATCCTAAAGGAACTGTAGTCGTAGACAACACCCTATCCTTTAGGTCACCCCTTTTTGAAGAGTACGGGACCAACCTTAGGCCGTAGCCTCCCTTCTCCAGGGTGTCTTTGCCCCTGGACTTAGGCGATATGTAGAGGAGTCCAGCTCCGAGGTAGAAACTGAGCCTGAACCTCCCCTAATCCAAGAAGTTATAGACTTAGGCTCCCCTTTGCCTATAGCGGTTCCAAGGTCGGAGGTTGTGGCAATAGACTCCTCATCTAGCTCGGAGGGTAGGACTTTTTGTTATACCCTATACATGTATATATATTTTATGTAGACTGATTATTTTGTATGTACCTTAACGTCCTTTCCACTATTTTTTAGGCGAGGAGATGGCACAATCTGGGGCCCCTGACATTCACGAGATTTTCCAAGAGGGAAAATCCAGCTCCGTGCCACTCATAAAGAAACCCCGGCCTACACCAAAGAAGACGCCTCCTGCTGCTGTGACTACCTCCAAATCCCCGACTAAGGGGAAAGGCCATAGCTCGACAGCTCCAGCTGCTACGGCTCAGGAGAAGAGGGGTCCGCCTGCACCTCCTCCCCAATTCCCTTCAGCCCCTGCTCAGGACCAGGCAGCACCAATTGGTCCCCCAGCTCCGATGGTCCCACCACCACCGTACGCATCTCGGTCAATGCCCAGGACCTAGAGAAGATCCTAGACACCTTTCGGGGGACTATCTACTAGACAGCGAACCATACGGTGGAGCATTTTAATAAGGCCAATCCGAAGGACCTGAGGGTGATCGAGGAGAAAAGCCTGGAGAATGTGATGGAATCTGTGATGGGGATGAACCTCGTAGTAAGCCAATTTTCCTTAACCTAACATACTCTTTTGATTTTATCATGGTATGTGCCTAACTGCTTTCTTACTTTTTGCAGGAATTCTTGGCTCAGCACCGTAGTATAACTTGGGCCAGGGCCAGGAATGAAGAGCTTAAGGCTGAGCTCCAGACCGCTCAGGCCGCCCTGACTGCTGCCCAAGATGCCCTCGTAGCTGCTCAACAAAGTGAACTAGGTGCCAAGGCTGCCTTATCAGGGACTCAAGAGGGTGTGGAGAATGCAAAGGCTTCCTTAACGGCGGCACAAAAGGGCGAGCAGGCTGCAAAGGCTTCTTTGGTTGCCCTTCAAGCTGAGCACGCGGAGGCCGCCAAACAGCTGGAGGCCAAGGCTGCTACTGAGGAGGAAAAGGTGGCCTCGATCTCCTCCATGGAGAGTATGCTCTATCATTGCTGGGCCTTCAACCAGGATGGCAACTTCTCCTTCATGGCCTCCGAAAGTGTGGGAGCCTGCTCGACTTCAACAAGAGTCGCCATCCGAGACCGGGGAGGCCTGCACCGCTGGCGAGCAGGAGATCGAGGAGGTGACGACCTCAGAGTGCCCTGGTGGGTCCTAATTTTCTTTTGTCTTTATTTATCTTACATATTTTTTGTTTTTGTAAACATTTGCCGTTTTTGGCGTGGTACGAGGTTATTCTCCTCGAGACAATTTATTTATAATTTTCAGTATCTACTTTCTTATCTATACTTTGATATTTTTCTTACGTTCATGACTTGTACATTCAAAATCTTAGGAAACGACTCTTAGGTCAAGATAGACACTTTAATTTTGGTTGTAACCAAAATAGATGTTGATTTATATCCTACCTGTTAAGTATCAGGCCTTGGACCCGGTTGTATCTGGGATTTTGAATATTCCAAACTTAGTTTTTGTTAGGTTTTATTGTTATCCCGAGCTTCTGAGGAATCCACTGGATCTTAAATTTTGCTAACTTCCAAGTTTCAGACCTGGTTGTATCCAGGATATTTAATTAAAACTTAGTTCGTGTTAGGTTTATTGACACCTCGCATTTTTTTAGAAAAAATACTAGTTAATCAATTTTACTAACTTCCAAATTTTGGACATGGTTGTATCCAGGATATTTTTTGGACCTGGTTATATCCAGGGTTTTTGATGATTTAAAACTTAGTTCATGCTAGATCTATTGACACATTGCATTTTTTAGAAAAAACCCTGGTTAATCAATTTTAGTAGCTTCCAAGTTTTAATCCCCTTCTCGGGTTATATGCCCCCTAAATAATCAAAAAGTGAACTTTCTTGGTTGCTTTCGACAAAAGCTATCCTCTGAACTAACACATAGATGAAACCATATGAAAATACAAGAAATACACAATGATTCTTTTATTTCTTAAATTAAACGGCTTTTATAACTAAGCCTTACATACACGGGTGGTATGATCATTGATAATACTTCTTTAGGTGCATAGCATTCCAGGTCCGTGTGACTGTTTCTCCATTAAGCAGAGCCAATTTGAAGGCTCCCTTATGTACGACCTCCACTATTTGATAAGGTCCTTCTCAGCTCGGACCCAAAGCACTGTCTTTGGGGTCCTTGCTGACCAAAAAGACCCTTCGGAGTACCAGGTTGCCTAAACCAAAGATACGCCTCCTGACCTTTTAATTAAAATAACGAGTGATTTTTTTGTTGGTAATGCGTGAGCTGTAGCTATGAATCCTCTTGTTTTTCATCAATTGGGTCGAGGGACGCGTTGATCAATTCATCATTCGGCTCCTGGTTGAAGGTTTGGAGTCTGTGCGTGGTTATCTTTGTTTCGACGGGAAGGATGGCCTCACTTCCGAAAGTCAGGGAGAAAGGGGTGTGCCCCGTAGACATGTGGTGGGAGGTCTGGTATGCCCATAGTACTTGCGGGAGCTGCTCGGGCCAAACTCCCTTGGCCTTGTCTAACCTTTTCTTAAGGCTTGCTTTGAGTGTCTTATTCACGACCTCGACCTGCCCATTAGCTTGTGGGTAGGCCACCGAAGAGAAACTCTTAAGAATGCCATGCTTCTCACAGAATTCGATGAAGAGATTGCTATCGAACTGAGTTCCATTATATGATACAATCTTCTTTGGCAGCCCAAATCGACAAACAATACTCTTGACTACAAAGTCGATGTCTCTTTTTGAGGTGATTGTTGCCAGGGGCTCCGCTTCTGCCCACTTTGTGAAATAATCGATGGCCACCACCACATAGCGAACTCCTCCTTTTCCCGTGGGCAGAGCTCCAATTAAATAGACTCCCCATACCGCGAATGTCCATGGGGATGAGATCATTTTCAGCTCGAATGGTGGAGCTCGGGCGACCGTGGCGAACCGCTGGCACTTATCACACTTTTGGACATAGGAGATGGAATCCGTTTACAAAGCGGGCCAATAATATCCTTGCCTTAATATTTTTAAGGCCAGGCTTTGCCCCCCAGCATGATCCCCACAGAAACCTTCATGCACCTCCTGCAAAATAGTTTTGGCCTCCTCTGGCAGAACACATCGTAGAAGAGGTAAGGAATGGCCATGTCGGTATAGCGTTTCGTCCACGATTGCATACCTTGGAGCTTGATAGAGTATCCTCCTCGCATCTTTTCGCTCATCAGGCAACTTCCCTGTTGTAAGATAATCTATTATGGGAGTCATCCAGGTCGGTGTGATGTCAATCATCTCGACCTCCATCGTACTTTCTGCCACACTTGGACTTTCCAAGAATTCCACCGGTACTATGTTCAAGGTCTCGTCTTCCTTGGAAGTAGCGAGTCTTGCCAGATGTAATGCCCTGATTTTCCTAATAAGGGTTAGGACCTTGATTAGGAGGCCGGGAGGAGCATAATTGATTTATTATGATATTAAATGATTATATGCATGTTTATGTGAATTATATTATAACATGATGATAAATGCATGCATATGGGTGTATTCATAATTATAAGCGCATTTTGGTAATTTGGCCTGTTGAGGGCATATTTGTATATTTGGGTGCATATTGTAATTTGTGAATGAGATTTCATTATTATGGAGATATATTCGAGCTATTCGGCATGAGACGATCTTATATTGTGAGTTAGCAGTTTTGTCATAACGGGGTCGATTATTGGGTAATAAGAATGTTTATTTGATGATAAATTGGGAGTATTTGAGGTTAGGAGGAAATTCTGGAAGTTTTGACTATAATGTCCCTGGGAGTGTTTTCGGGACCTCGAGCACTAGGTTTTATTTGAGGTTACTTAAGCTTGAAGTAGCTTGTCAGATAGAATGTATGTTAGAAAACATTTCCTCTCTCTTTCGTTAGCTCATTTTACCGTTTGAAGCCTTTTTGAAGAAATCTTGAGTTCTAGGAGTCGGAATCAAGCGAGGATCAAGGCATAGCGATCCTAGGAAAGATTAGAAGCTTCTTAACCAAAGGATTCGACGGAAAACAACCCAAACGAAGGTAATCTAAGTTTAAGTTTTGAGTTTTTAGAGTTTCTAAGCTTTGAATTGGCCTTTGTGAATCGTTGAGCTTTTTAGTTCGATTGAGCTTTGGGTTTTGATGGTTTTGGACCATTGGGAAGTTTGGCAACTTTGATTTGATGATTTGGTAATGTTTAGGCATGAATTTGGAGGCTTTGGGATGTTGGAATCGTGTTTGGGGATGGCTCTGGGTTGGGGGTCGCGACCTTTTTCTTGGGCGCCGTGGCCCTAACTCGATGAAGCAGGTGGAGCAGTTTTGTGCTTGCTGGGCACCACGGCCCTTGGTGTTGGGAGTCGCGGCCCTTGCTTCTGGAGTGGCTGGGGGTCGTGGCCCAAGGTGCTAGGGCCGCAGCCCTTGAGTAGGGTTGAGCCCGTTTGTGCGTTTTGACCCCGGGAACATGGTTTTAGGCCTCGGGATCATTCCTACTACCCGGATTAGTGGGGATTGATATCCCGGAGGCCAGATCTTGGTTTGGGAACCCTTGATTATCATTTTATTGATGGTTTCTCATATTTGGTTATGACTAGGTGGCCGCTAAAGGACTAAAAGTTGATCGTTCTCAAGGGTCGTTCTTTTATTCAATCTAGCTCGAATATCTAAGGTAAGAAAACTGCACCCTGTGTATATGTGACATTCATGGTTATTATTGATGCATGTTGGAATATTAAATGTGGCATGCATGATTATTGTTGAGGCATGTCAAGTGGTTAAATATGATGCATATGATGCACAAGAAACATGTGATTAGGACATGCTTTGTATACTGAGTATGATATTGTTCAGAGCTTGAGCCTCTATGTTTATGCATGATCCTAATTGTGCTAGTATTTGTTAAGTAAGCATGCTGAATACCTTGTATTCAGATATTGGATATGTGATATATGTTTGGTGGCATTGCTTACTTGTATATGGCACTGACTAGTCAGGGATACTGACCTAAGAGTCAGAAATGGCATAGCGTTATGAACGCAGGGCCAAATGAAGATTAGATCTAATTGATATCAGCGTTGAATCGCTCTAAGGCATTAATGTTGGACCGACCCTAAGGCCGATGAACTTATAAGCACTTGGCTAGTCTAGGACTAGTTACTCAGAGCCAGAGCCTAAGGCCTAGGTGACCGCTTGTCACGTGGCTAGGGAACGATGTTCCAAGGTTATGACTCTATGGTCATGAGGAAGGTTATGTTGGTGACTAGTCACCATGCACCTATCCTGTTTGCACTAATAAAAGTTCACTTGTTTGTTAAGCCCCGGTGACCCTATCGTCACAAGGCTAAAGGGAGCTAGACCCAACTCAGTGACTTTTGCGACTGTCACCTACTTGTTTGGACTGAAAGTCCTGGATGATTATTATGATCATTGGTTGATGTGTTATACTCAACATTGCGTCTCTATTTTGGGCTAAAAGCCCTGGATGACTATTATGGTCATTGGTTGATGTGTTATACTCAACATTACGTGGATCTGTTGCCTGCTTGAATAGGGCTATATCTGCTAGGCGTGTGCCTTATGACTTGATGACATGTTATAACTGTTCATGAGCATATAAAGTTTTCTTGCTGGGCTTCGGCTCACGGGTGCTATGTGGTGCAGGTAAAGGCAAAAGAAAGCTGGACCATCCTTGAGTTGGAGAGCTTAGGTGATGAAGTGTACATATGCAGCTGGTCGACCACCACGGCCGAGGTTTGAAGAGGAACTAGGGTTAATCCCTGTTTTGTCGCTTAGATCGACCTGTTGTAAATATTTTCTTGTAGTAGACTCTGAAATTATATTTTTGGGATCCCAATGTATATATTAAACGTTCTAATGAAACATTATATCTTAACCAAATTTTTTAACCCCTAAGCCGCTAATCATGCTTAGATACACAATTTTGGCCAAATAACTCGATTAGCGAGTTTAGCACTGTTTACAAGGCACATCGTAACGGTCCCTGGAGTTAAGGCGTTACACCAGAGCATCAACGTTGGTGTTCTGCTCACGAGGTATCTGCTCGACTAGGCCATATTCAAACTCGGACAGCTCCTTCTTCACTTTGGCTAGGTAAGCCGCCATCTTGGTTCCCCACACTTGGTATTCCCCTGACACTTGGTTTACCACGAGCTGGGAATCGTTGTAACATTGGACGGTCCTGGCCTTCAACTCCTTCACCACTCTAGGCCTGGCCAATAAAGCTTCGTATTCGGCTTCGTTGTTGGACGCCGTGAACCCAAACCGCAGCGCGGAGTGGAAACGATGCCCTTCTGGAGATATCAAAATGATCCCAACTCCTGACCCGTTCTCGTTAGATGAACCGTCCATGATGATTCTCCCTGTACCGGCTCTCTCAAAAGCTCCTCCTAGAATCCAGTGCATTCAGCCATGAAATCAGCCAGGCCTTGGGTTTTGATCGTAGTTTGTGGTATGTACAATATTTTGAACTGGCTGAGCTCGATTTCCCATTTCAAAAGACGTCCCGATGCCTCAGGTTTCTGCAGTACCTGCCTTAAAGGTTGATCGGTCATGACATGGATTGAATGGGATTGGAAATACGGCCTAAGCTTCTTGGAGGATATAATAAGGCAGAATGCCATCTTTTCCATTAAGGGATACCATGATTCAACTCCGAGAAGTCTTGTTCATATATAATATACTGGCTTTTGAACTCAGTCCTCTTCCCAGACCAGCACGACACTGTCTACATTTTCCGTAACAGCTAAATAAAGAAAAATGGGCTCCCTTGCCGTTGGTTTAGAGTGGTTCAGCCAAATGTGTTTTTAGATCGCGAAATGCCTGCTTGCACTCCTCAGTCCATTCAAACTTTTTATTTCCCCAGAGCAAGTTATAGAATGGCAAACACTTGTCAGTGGACTTAGAAATAAATCGATTAAGGGTTGCCACTCTTCCTGTCAAACTCTAGACATCTTTATGTGACCTGGGCGAAGGCATTTCTAGTAGCGATCTGATTTTGTCAGGGTTCGTCTCTATCCTCTGGTATTGACTATGAACCCCAGAAATTTTCCTGATGCCATTTCGAAAGTACACTTCTGGGGGTTTAACCTCATACTATACCTCCTTAGGATCTCAAAACATTCCTTCAGATCGGGAACATGGTTATCGGCAATTTTTGACTTGACCAGCGTATCATCAACATACACTTCCATGTTTTTCCCGATCTGATCAGCAAACATTCTGTTGACCAATCTCTGGCACGTAGCCCCAGCGTTCTTTATCCGAAGGGCATGACTTTATAACAGTAAACATTGGTTGGAGTCATAAAGCTAGTATGCTCCTGGTCTGCGGGGTTCATAGCGATCTGGTTATATCCAGAGTATGCATCCATGAAGGACATGAGCTCGTGTCTCGCGGTGGCATCCACCAATTGGTCAATCCTTGGCAATGGGAAGCAATCCTTGGGACAGGCTTTGTTTAAATCAGAGAAATTGATGTAGGTCCACCATTTTCCATTTGCCTTTGGGACCAGGACAGAATTGGCAACCCAAATTGGGTATTTAGCTTCTCGAATAAAACCGCATTTTAATAGTCAAGCTACTTCTTCTTCCAGGGCCTCAGCTTGGGTTGTACCCAGATGCCTCTGTTTCTTGCATTTCGCAGGCATGCTTTTGTCCAAGTTAAGGGTATGCAAGATGACACTCGGGCTGATCCCTACCATGTCTTCATGAGACCAAGCGAAAACATCTAGATTTTCTTGTAAAAATTTTACCAGCTCCGCCTTTCTCTCAACATCAAGATTTTTCCCGAGCTTAACCATTCTCGAAGCATCTTTGGGATCGATGTTTACTTCTTTGAGTTCTTCAATAGCCTGGAGCTTGGATATATCTTTGCCTATTCGTGGATCAATATCATCATTCGGGGTGGTACCCCTGGCACTGGCTTGCTGAGGTTCTTCCATCCCAGGATCAGTTCTTACTTCCTGGGATTCCTTGCCTCCATCCTTTATGGCCATCATCCGCTGCCCGGGTTGTGATTTTCCCTTCATGGAAATGCTATAGAATTTCCTGGCAGCAAGCTGATCGCCTCGGACAGTACATATTCCCACAGATGAGGGGAATTTCATCCTAAGGTGGCGAACAGATGTTATGGCTTCGAATTCCATCAGTGTGGGTCGACCCAAGATTGCATTGTACGCGGTCGGACAGTCGACGACCACAAATTCGAGAAGCTTGTAAACAGTTCGTGGTCCCTCACCGAAGGTTGTCACTAACTCAATCATTCTGATAGCTGTCGATCCCTCGCCGAAAAACCCATACAACATCATGGAGGTTGCCTTCAGCTCAGTCACAGACAATCCCATTCTCTCCAGTGTGGACCTGAATAGCAGGTTCACAGAACTCCCGTTATCCATTAGTGTCCTCCTAACTCTTCGATTGGCGAGCTGGACGGTTATGACCAGAGGATCATTATGCGAGAATTGAACATGACTAGCTTCTCCTTCAGTAAAACTGATTGGTTGTTTCTCCAATCATTGTTGCTCATGCCTACCAAATGAGGGCCTCCGGAGATGGTTGTTATCTCTCCCCTGTTATTGGAGGAGGGTTATCCTGACTCACCTGAGCTCCGGTCTGATTTGCGGGGGCTTCCGGAGCTGATTGAATGTTTTGCCCAGTGAGCTGATTAGGAGTGATTCGATTCCAGGCATACTGAGTCAAAGGCCTGGCCCTGATGAGTGTCTCGATCTCATCCTTCAAGTTCATGCAATCATCGGTGTTGTGACCAATGTCATTGTGGAATCGAATTTTTTTTTAAGGGTCTCTCTTCACCCTTTGATTTTTTAGAAGCTCCGTCGTTTTCCACCAAAGGCGGGCAGAGTTTGCCAAGAAAATGCGCTCTCTAGTATCCGTGAGGTCGGCATAAGTCACATTGATTGGTTTGAACTTCTCCATGGGATTGTTTTTCTTTGAACCACTCTGGCCGCCCTCACCACTTCCCTTCCTCTTGCTACCTCCCCCTTGGTTATTCTGGGTAACGGTTTGAGCTATAGCTGCAACGTCCGTTACCGCTACAACGGGCTGGGCAGGGACTTGGCTGGTTCCTACGACCAAAGCTCGTGCCTCTTCCAAGTTGATCCACCTTTGAGCCCTGTTCAGGAACTCATCCACGATGTTGACGCCCTTTCTTTGTATTTCTTTCCATAGGTCGCCCCCAACAAGGATTCCGGTTCTCATCGCCATAAGCCTAGAACTTTCATCCACGTCTCTAGCTCGCACAACAATATTGGCGTACCTACTCAAATAAGCTTTCAGAGGCTCTCGAGGCTGCTGCTTTATATTTGCAAGGGAGTCCGCCTTGATGCGAGCCGTTTGAGAGGCCCGAAATGCCCTCTTGAAGTCAGTGGAGAAACTCTTCCACGAGCTGATAGAATGCTTTTTGTATTGCTTGAACCACTGTGTAGCCGGCTTGACCAGAGTCGAAGGGAATACCAGGCATCTCAACTCAGGTCCGATATTATGGGCCATCATCAGAGTATTGAACACTCCCAAGTGTTTGGACGGATCCCCATCTCCATCGAATTTTCATAAATGGGGCATCCTGAAACTCGGCGAGTATGTCGTTGCTGTGATGTTGGGGGCGAAGAGCTCGAGCTCATCCCCTGAGTCATATTCATCTTTTTCCTTCTCTGATATGAGTCTTTTCATCAGCTCCTCCATCTGGGCTAACCTCTCGAGGGTTTGGTCCTTGGTTCCCTAGGGCTGTTCAAAATCTCCCATTCGATCGTACACATTTGGCGGGTTATTGTCCCTCCAAGCTCGAGCTTCGTTTGGTGGGAAATTCCCGTTATCATGTACTTGGCAAGGACTCCTCTCGTGGTGAGTGCCATTGACTCCTTCGCGAGCTGGATTTCTCCTTTGTGAATTTAGACAATCTCGCAGATCAGTCAGTGGATCAACTTGAGGGCTCTGAGCCGAGCTCAGCTGATTTCTCAAATCTGCACTGGTCCTACCGCTTCGGTGACCCTCAGTCAAATAAATTCTATTAGAGAAACTTAGAGCTTGCGATTGAGGCTGAGGATCTGGGATACTCCCGCGTGCTTGCTGGGCATAAGCAAGGCCAGCGGGAGGAGAACTCCTCCTGCTGTTTCCATAGGTAGGGATGTTTCGAATAGAACGAGGTGGAGATGGATGCCTTATCAGCGACAGAGGATGTCTAATCGGCGAGGTGATTCTCATCCCATCAGGTCAGAACAAATCAGCCCGTGGTCGTTCTGCTCCACCATTTCTGATTCCCTGTGTCTGGCGATTTGATCACGGCATAGGGAGGTCGGTTGGGACATGTAGTCTCTGTGAGTTTTCCCTTGACCCTCTACGTGGGTTTCCATGGGCGCTCATGGGTGCATTTGATGGTGGTGCTGAACTCGGAGTTGAGGTTCTGACCGACCGGCTGATTCGTTGATGATCCCTGGGAAAGCCACCAAACGGGGTTTCCTAGTGATCTTGCGAAATGGGTGCAGAACTCAAGGTTGAGGTTCTAACTGATCGACTTGGCTTGGGTCGGCTATTCCAGCGGGACTTATGAGTCTCGCCTCTTTCCGACTTTAACATTGGTTGCAAGAAGAGGTAGCCGAGCCAAGACCTCCTCGATTTTCTTGTTTGCTTTGGCTAGATGGCTCCTCAACTGCATGTTCTCCAACTCCACCCCAGTCAAGTAATCCGGGTTCGGGTTCAGTAGTAGTGGCGTTGAACTTCCAGTGTCGTCGTGGCCTATCGGTTCCTTTCCCGAATGCTGCTGAATCTCTAGGTTTTGTTCGTTGGAAACAACAGTATGGCGAGCCTCCTGCCCACCATGCTGATCCATTTCATTACCGTGCTTTGAATGAGTGACCACCATGATGAAATTTTATCTGAATCTTTCACAACAGCACTAATCTGCATCTCTCAATGATAGCACCAAACTGTTGACGTGGTTTTTCGCCAACAGTTTTTTACGAAATTAACTGGGATAGATTAGTGCTTAATGATAAGCCGTAATAAGGAAAACGACACTTAGAAATACTAGAAACGAAATATCAAGAACACTCGTTCCTTTTTACGTGGTTCGGAGGTTAAAATCCCCTTAGTCCACGGGTATGTATTATTATTGTATCTCTCTATATTTTGACAGAGAATGTGCATTACAGAGAAAAACCAACCTTTACCCTATCCAAGATCTTGGTATTTATGGAAAAACAATTCATGGGTAGGCATTGGGGCCATCGCGTGAATCTAAATCCTTCTTGTGACCTGTCTTGCACTAATGATGAATATTACAATTTATATTAAGGTATGATCTAATCATTAGGTAAAACTGATCATGGGTCATCTGGCATAATCGAACATGTGATGTCTGAACATGCACGTTTAAGTTACGTGTTCGAGAATTCAGGGATAAACAGACATATGATGTCTGATCACGAACGTTTATATATAACGTATCCAGGTTTATAAAGGTTCCTGGAAATGGCAGATCTCTAGCGTACCCCGACCTAAACATAGCGCCAGTTCGCATCTCGGATGTTGTGCTTCATATGTGTCCCCAGCTCGTGTGTTATTGCTTCGTATTCATCAGCTCGTACTATTTACCTGGGGAGTCGCACTGCCTTCACAGAGGAAATATGAACTCGTGGATCATCTAGTATTATTCTTGGCTAGCCAGCTATACTCGAGCTGCCTAAAAGACCCGGGCTGAAATATTAGGACATACAATAACAATGATCACTATCAAAATTGATAGTATACCCTTGATCACAGATTTGACTAACGCTAAGTAAATTAGCTTTTAGTCCTTTAACTAACATCACATTTTTAAGCTTTGGTAAGCCTTCAAAATTTAGGATTCCCATCGCAATAACATTTCCAACTAATCCATTTCCAAATGTCACTCCACCACATTGCATAGGTTGAATATTGACAAGAAAGTCTCTGCTACCTGTCATGTGTCTAGAACAACCACTATCAAAATACCACATTTGAGATGCTGTAGTTTTAAAGCAAGAAAAACCAACAAGACATTTTTCTTTCTTTATCCATATTTGTTTTGGTGAAAAATTTTTATTTTGCTTTCCTAAATAATTGGACATGAAAATATTGTGCAAAATAAAGCATTTAGGTTGAATGTGACCTCTTACACCTCAAAAATGACAAATGGGAAATTTTCTGGATTGTTCTCGAAATCTATCATCCTTACCTGATCACTTCTCCTTTGTAGGTACAGAAGACCCACTTGCAGTATCAGACACCTGCAATGTTAGATCAGAACATCTAGGATGAATTTCTCATATTTAACAAATTTTGTGTCCATTTTAATGTGAGATTCAACAAATCCTAACCCAGCATGACTTATTTGCCTTGTGTTCACAATTTCTTCAAAAAATAGACGAACTTGGATTTAACATATTAACATTTATTTTCATATTTTCAAGTTCTTTTGTTAAATAGTTAACTTCAGTCCTTTTTTAACACAATTCAGATTCACAACTTTGTTTTTCATTTCAAGTTCTTTGATGTAATGAGACAAAATTTTATTAATTTTTGTCAATGAATGACTCTCAGGATAAACTTGTACCCACTGGCAATACATTATCTTGTAAGTTTTAGCCAATGAATCCTCATTGATTTTTAACTCATCAGAATCTGAGACCACACCATCAATATTTCTTTCAGTGATAGTGTTGTTCAACCACACAAGTTTTTCCTGAAAAACACTAGACAAAACAGAGGTTAAAGCAACATTTCCCTCATCTTCTTTACTGCTTTCAGTCTTATCATCACCCCAAGTGACATTTAGCCTTTTTTTATTCTTTTTCAACGTATTGGCACATTCTAATTGAATATGACCAAAACCTTCAAACTCTCTGCATTGGATATCCTTTTGTTAATAGAACCAAAAAATTTAGAAGATGTGTTACCTTTAGGGAATTTTGACAGATTCTTTTTGTTGCTAACCTTTTTCATGAATTTTTGGAAATTCCTTGTCAACAGAGCCATTTATTCATCCTCTTCATTATCAGAAAAATTTTCAAAAGCTTTAAAAGCAATACCTTTATTTTTCTCACTTGAGAATTTCGGCTTATCTTTTTGCTTGATCTGTTGGTTTAGTTCAAACGTTCTCAAAGAGCCCATTAGCTCTTCAACCTTCATTTTTCAAAAATCCTTTACTTCTTCCATTGCTAGAAGCTTTGTGTCAAATCTATCTGGAAGCACACGAACTATTTTTTGAACTAAAATAGATTCATCAAGTTTCTCACCCAAAGCAAAAAAAACTCGTTAGCAATGTTAGACAATTTTTCATAAAACTCAGATAAAGTTTCAGATTCTAACATTCTCAATTCATCAAATTTAGTTTGTAACATGGTAAAACGTGATCTTTTGACATCAGCAGTCCCTTCAAATTGAGTTTGAAGGATTTGTCATGCCTCTTTTGCAAACTCACAAGAAGAAATCAATTTTATAAATCCTTTACCAACTCCATTAAGGATTGCATGCAAAGCCTTATTATTGTAACCAGATAAATTTTCATCTTTAGTAGACCACTCGAGTTCAGACTTTACCTTAGTATTACCTTCTTTGTCTTTATCAGTTGGTGGAGTCCATCTAGATAGTATAGATCTCCAAGGTCTTTCATCTTGTGACTTGATAAATGCCCTCATTCTGAATTTCCAATAGGGATAGTTAGTATCATTCAGTAGAGGAGGTCTAGTTATGGAACTTCCTTCTGCAAAGAAAGACATCTTACACAAAACAAATTAAACGAAAAAATAACCACAAGATCTCACTAAGAGTTTAGTGAACCACTTTGATACCAAATGAAATTCCGTATTTTAATGTTACCAACTTTATATTTAATTAAATGCGGAATAAAATGTTGGCACTAGAACAGATATTCTATAGCTACTGACAGAGATTGTGTAACTACAGAAATACATAACATAAGGATAAAACAGAAAAATAAAAAACACATAATTTTTTACGTGGTTTCAATATCCTTTTGGATATTACTAGTCCACGGGGCCACACCCAGAGATAAGATTTATTAATAAAGTTTATCAAAAATACAAAGTATTTGACTTAAGCAAAGATTAGACTCCCTCTAATTTTATGCCGCAAGCTTGATGATTTTTCCACTTGATGAATGAACCTTGCTGAAACTTCAAGAACTCGAACTCCCTTCGATTTGCTTGAAGAAAGCTTGCTTCCTCCTGAGGCAAGACTAGGATGAACCTTCTTCTGAAGGTTTGCTCTTTGTTCTTCTCTTTGTTGAGTTGTTTCAATACACATAACACATACAAAGATACAAAATAACAGAGGTATAGTCGAACCACTAACCTTTACAAAATAAACACTCTTTTACTAAAGATGTAAAATAAGTCTAATAATAGACAAAAGAGATAACCTAGACAAGTTAAGTATTTATACACAAATATACTCACATAAGACAGCCTTTACTAGGTCTGAACACACACAACTCACTAGGAAATATTTCCTTAAATAATCAATCAATTACATTGAATCATCCGAGATCTGAGGAAACACACAGATTGTTTGTAGCTACAAATTAGTCCGTATCTGAGCTGTCATTGCAAGATCGTATCTTCGGTTTTAATGAGGATCAATCATATCCTATTTGTTAAAATCTGGTCATAAGAATCAGATTGTCAAATGAAATCAGCCAGATATAAAATAAATCAACATTTATTATTTGATTCATATGTTAAAAGCTAAGTATATTGTCATACATTCTATAAATAGAATAGATTGATATAATCAGCTATTTATAAAATCATAACATAAATGTGAACAGAATAAAAATGAAATAGTCTTCTATTGAATGCCGAGATTACAATAAATAAATCAACAAATATTTTGTCAAATATAATTTGCCAAAAATGAAATTTACAATTTACAGTGTCAAAAACAAGGTTCAAACAACTTGTTGCATGCGTGTTTATTTGTTATTTTTATTTTGTATACGCGTGTAAAATTCAACCGTTTGAACATTGTTTTCGACACTGTAAATTATTCAAAATTTCTTGAAAAAATTGTAGGATGTCTTAAATGACTATAATTTATACAGTCATATTAAAAAAATATATATATCAAGGTGTAGGAAATAAAAAAAGGTTGGACCGAAATCTTATCCTATATTTATATACTGAGAAAAAATGCTTAAGAATTTCTTTAGTCAAGAAAACGTTTTCACTTTGGGATTAAATGATTGACAACTAATATTTCCTTCATGATGAATTTGAGCATTACTTCCTTCCTACCCTTGCTATGGTCTCATTCATATCTTCACACTTTAGACCTTCAGTTCTCTTAATGGTTTGTCACACCTTCCCTTAATATGGATACATCACCAAATGAATTTAAATCTTCTAAAGAATTTGTGACGCTCACATTAGCTTTTTTATGGTTTATTTGTTAGCTTTTTTTTTTTTTTTATATAGTTAATATGGATATATATATATTTGTATGTATATGTATATAAATGTTATTTAATTTAAAATAATATAATTATTTGATTAAATAAAGTGGAGTTATAAAAATTGTAACTCATATATAGGAGTTACACTCTTAATGTGTATAGGAGTTATAAATTTGGTTTGAATTTGAAAGATATATAACTTATGATATTTATAAATGTTGATCACCATGATTTATCAGTTATAATGTCTATAAATAATAGAAGTTATATACTTGAAGTGTAGGGACATTTTGGCATCTAAACATGTCAAAATAGAGAAATGGACTAAGTTGATTGACAACATGTCACCCATTGTGTGGCGACATCACTTATACAATGATGTTAGGTGACACGTCACTTAGTACATAATAACTCCATTTTAGAGTTGTTTTGTAACATTTTGCTCATATTTGAACATCCATTTCTTCTTTTTATGTCCATGAATGCCCAATTCATGTTTTGTAATAGCCAATGAGTTAGTGGATGATTTCATATTCAAAGGAGTATTTATTTGAACTTTGTAAATAGTGGTCATTTTGTTCATATGAAAGACATTATATTCTCATTCCAAATAGCATTAAGTTGACAATAATAGGCTTGATAAATCACAAAAGCATTTCTAGAGAGTATTTCCAATAGTTTTCTTGTGAGGGTTGAAATAGCTTTACAGAAAAAATCCTTTGAGACTTGTTTAAGCCTTGAGTTGTTATTCTTCTTCTCTTTCCTTTGTTCTTGTGTTACTTTATTTGTTACTTTGTGTCTTGAGTTTGTAATCTTCATTATTTTCTTGTGTTGTATTCTTGGTTCTTATTTGCATTCTTTTGTGTTTGGCTATCACCCTTCTCTTTTTAGTGAAATTTTTCTAGCAATCAAAAAGCTATTTATCTTATGGGATCCAATTTTATAAGGTTGCAAGACAAGGTGAAATTTTTTTTGACGGCGCTCAAGATCACACACATCCTAGACCCCACCATAGAGCCTATTTCGAAGACAATGTACAAGGACTCCAAGAAGGAAGTGGCAGCTAGCAAATGAGAGAGGAGGTTGATCTCTTATGTAGGGATCATATCCTTAATGCACTTTCAGATACACTTGAAATTCCATTTTTTAAGATTACTAACTGAATTTAACAAATAATTTAATTAATGCAGAATAGTTAAACAATTGTTTGAACAGACAGATATTCTGATGTATCAAGACAGATTGTTGATGAATCAGAATATACTAACATAAAGTAAATAAACTAAAAGTAACGTGTCACAAGAACTTTTTTATGTGGTTCGAAAAAACTAGTCCACGGGGCCACACCCAGAGATAAGATCAATTAGTAAAGTCTCAATAATAAAATAAGCAATTGATTTATAAAAGTTCAGACTCCTGCTAAATCCTTATCGCAACCTTGAAGTACTCCACTTTAATAATCTGATTTTGATAAACACCAAGAACACAAAATCCCTTCTAAACTTAATGAGTGCTCGCTTCCTCCCGAAATGAGTCTTATGAAAATCTTCTTCCAAAGATTTTGTGTCATGTTCACGAACTTTGTGACCTGTTTGAGAATAAACAACACAAAGCAAAACAAACAAACAAACAAAAGGATAGCTGAACAAAGACTACTCTTTACATATAAAAGATCTCTTCAAAGCATGAAACATTAGAAGGGTGAAGAGATGAGAATGGTTGCTGCTTAGGTCTAGTATTTATAGAGTTTAGAAACCACTAAGCCAGCCAATCTCGTTAATGGCCCAAATCAGACCAAATCGGGAAGTTACTCAAAATAACTTCTCATTTTATTAATTGCAGGATTTTTCCAAATGTGACAAACAAACATTCAGTAGCATCAGGAAATGGACGAACCTATTCTTAAAACCCAACCAGGTTCATTTCGAAATTTCCTTTCTTTGGGCACAAGCATCATTTAGTTTCCTCATTTTAAACCAGATAAAATCAAGGAAAAATATATAGAGAATAATGCTTTAATACACATACTCATTATAGTCAAGGTTGCCATAAATAATTAAGGAAACTTGACTATATATAAAATGCACTTAATAACGAATTGATTCTTACCAAAATGAGACACAATCCACTTACTTACCCAATATATAATTTCAAAAAATAACAATTAAATAATAAAATGTATTTATTAAAATGGTTAGCCAAAATAGGATTTTACAATCTCCCCCTTTGGCAACTTTCTAGACAAAATGTATTTTTAGCAATATGAGCTCAAAACCTGTAGCAAACACTTTGTTCGAAAAAAAAATATAAGTTCCTAAGAACTCCCCCTACAAACAAGCATACTAACAAATATAAAATATGTCAATTTTTTGGAAGAAGTTTAACAAGACATGAACACACAACTCCCCCTAAAAATAGGGTCCAAAGTTGTACACAAAATCATAAAAATAATACCAAACTCAAACTCAGTTGGTAAACTACTCCCCATTTTTGTCTATCAAGGTGCCAAAGTAACGAAAAAAATCAAAAGACAAGAGATGTGGTTCTTTGGACACATTAAACTAAACATGACAGAAAATAAAAGCAAGATAAAAAACTAAACACCCTTGGATATGGCAGACAGTCGAGCAAGGATTGCTTGTTGGGTGGCCTCCATGGTTCCAAGGCGATTATTAACTAGTACAAGATCAACTTTGACAGCGAGAATGTCTAATGTCTCAGGAATAACACCAAATGAAGTAGAGGAACTGGAAGCATCGGCAAAGGGCTTCAGAGTACCAGCGGTCTTGGTTCGAACCATTGATTCATGCACACTAGAAAGCACAAGAAAGAAAAAACAACAGAGAATAACCAAGGAGAAAGAAAAAAAAATGATAGAGTGAGTAAAAGGGAGATTGATCGTGAGAATGTGAGGACCAACGTGAGGTGATAGGCAAAAAATAGGTAGTTACCCGATTCTTGACTAGGAGATAAAAATGAAACTTTTATCTTAATTGTGAAAAAATAAAAAAGGCAACAAAATATATATTTTTTATTTTCCAATCGTCCTTTTTCACACATAAAATAATTAATATCCAGACAACCTTAACTTTAGAGAGAAAGTTGACAAAAATAACACAGAATCAAAATCAATTTTGGCCAAAAAAAAAAGTGCAAGCAAGATTTTCAAATACCCCACAAATTCATTCAGTTTCCTCCTCCCCTTTTTTATATTTTTTTTATGTTGTGTTTTTATTAATTAACCTTAACATTTCCTTTTGCTACAAAAAAAAAATCGAAACCTGAGAAACAATAACTAAATGAACAAAAATTAAGCATGTACTTATAATGTTAGAAAAATTATTTGATCTATATGTTGACCCTCGATTTGACCAACGACACGGAGTCAAAATTACGACAAAGAAATGAGATGATACTCAAGAATAGAATCAAATGGTAAAGAATTGACACATATGATTTATAGTGGGTCGACCCCAATGAATGGTAATAACCTACATCCAATTAGTGCTATTATTATTATTGAATCACAGTGCCGTGATCAAAGAACTAGGGTTCTTGAGTTTCACAGACCTTGGGAGAATTACAACAAGACGATGGATAATTGCACTATATGCTCTCTCTTAGTATTCAGAAAAAGGATTCAAAAGACCAAAAGTCCCTTCCTTGAGCTCTCTCATGCATATTTATAGGCTCAAGGGGGGTTACATGGGCCAATGGGCCCTAACTATCCTTAATATCCGCGTATCAAGGCAATAAATAGGAAATAATCAACGTAGTTATTATAAGATTACAATCTTTTAAGGCAATAAACCGAAGCATACGACCAGCATGGTCGCATCTAATCGAGAGGTTTGACGAAGCAATGGGTAGCTGGTCGATACTCGAACAACACCTCCTTATCTTGACTCTGCCACGTGTCAACCACGTGTGAGAAATCCTTGTCACGTCAGCAACAACCATTTTCGAGTAAACACTATATAACAAGCTTGAGAGTGTTGGAATAAAAATAAATTTTTCAAAAGCACAAAATATTTTTAGGGAAAACATTAACATAGAGGTTGAGACTTAAAATTTTTACTTTTCTTCATTCAGAACAGGTATTTGTGTGTGAAGTGTAAAAAATAGGGTCATTGCCCATGTTGGCAATTTTGGACTTTTTCCGTAGTACCCAAAGGAGACGCTGTCACACTACACCAGTGGTAGCCCTTTTCAATTGTAGCATATCCTCTACATATGTCTAATTACACATGCTCAACTTACTCAAAGCTGGCTTTCACACACTGGCATAGGTAGCTCTATCCTCTTAGAGGAACCTAAAACTGAAGAAGTTTTGCTAACTTTTGCTCAAGACTCTCTTAGTAGGCATTTTTCACAAAAAAAAATTGTGAAGAAATTTGTTATTTTGTAACCAACAAACTTAGCATGTCATATATAAAAAATAATTAATCTAACAGAAAGTATTCATAAATTTTTTGAAAAACATTTAAAAATTGTTTTAGCAGGTATACAAATATTTGATAAGTAGCTAGGATGGTCAAGAATAAAACAAAAATTACATGCTACAAATCCCCAAGGATTTCCTGGGGGAATCTGTAGAGTCCAAAGAACTTTGCTTAGCTAAGTTAGATAGTAGTATAATAGTAATAATAGTATTATCTTTATGACTGTGGATTTTTGGTTCAGATCGGGATTTATTTGGACACTCACAGTAACACTTGTAGATTTTCTAAGTTTAACCTATAGTTTAGGAATATTAATTTTAACCTAAGGTTTGATTAATATGACTGATATTGAGGGTAATATTTATTATATTATAAGGTTTAGATAAGACCCAATAAGATAATAGCACATGTCATATGTATGTTTAATAATGATCAAGTATTTTGAGGAATAAATTTATTAAGGTTAAAATTTGAATATCCTAGGGTCAGTCAGCAGCTTTGAAAACGTTAGAGGGCTTAGTCAAGGCTATTTACTCAATTCAAATTAAGCTAAAAATGTGTAATTTCGTGTTTAAATATTCAGCGTATGCCGATATATCGCAGCACGAAGATACGAAAAACACGAAACGATGCACGATTGCCTCGGGCATACTAGCCCAGGCGATATATTGCCTACAGGGGGCGATATATCGCCTCCTTCAGGGCATTTTGAAACATTTTGAAAATGTTCTCCATTCAAATCTTCAACCTCTTGATAAGTCCAGCATCTTTCTGAACGAGTCTTCAGCCTCTGCTGAACGATAATTCAAATGTTTTTCACTTTGAAATCCATTATTTTTATTCAAGTTAAATGAAGATCTTTTCATTCCTAAACTCTATAAATAGGACCTAGTGCCCAACCATTTATTCATTCTTCAAGCTAAGTTCAGAGGCTGCAAGTTGCTAGGTTATTGTGAGAGTGTAAACACTTGGGTTGGGGATCATAAGCTTGATCACTATAAGCTTACCAAACACTTGGGGAAGTAAGGTTTATTCATATTTCGGTTCAAGGTTTAGATTGGTCATATAAGTCTTCAAGGTATTTTCAAACTCTAGTTCAATTGGTATTATTTTCTTTAAGTTCTCATAGTCTTCTACTCAGCATTCTAACCTTACTCTTTATTCTTGATTAGGAAATCTAAGAACTTGCACATAAGTTTTTGGTAAGTATATTCTCAATGGTATAGTTCTTCCATTCTTTTCATCCCTTTTCTTCAATATACTCACCCTATTATAAATGGTTTTTAGGAGTGTTCCAAAGTCCCAACTCTGTCCTCATATCCCGGTAATTTTGGTAAGGAAAATAGGATAGGATTTATGTGTTATATGATTTTATATGTTATCTTATGATTTTATGTTATGTAATATGCTATGTTAAGTATGTTTGTAGACTTGGGCATATGACCTATACAAATAACAAACCCCGAATAGATTATGGGCATATGACTTGCTTAGCTAGCAAGCCCCACTAATTTAATGGGCATATGACTTGTTTAGTTTATGGGACCCCAAGTAATAATGGCCATTATAGTATGTATGTGACATAAGTGTTATGATATGTTTTATGTTTCTTTATGAAATTTATGTATATGGTCTATGTGTTAGATTTTCCTTGCTGGGCATTAGGCTCACTCTTTTTATGTTTATATGTGCAGGAAAATAGCTTAGTGGCGGGAAAGGTTCTTGGAAGCTTGGGGAATGTGTATTGAGGCGGAATGGATTCAAAGAGCCAAGAGTTTCGATTCGAGGATGAAGTCTTTATGTATGGTTTTATGTGTATTTTTCTGCACTTCTTTATGTAATCTCTTTTTAATTACCATTATGTTATGCTTTGATTTTAAAACAATGGAATCCCATATCCTACTTGAGATTTTATGTAAGATTAACATTAGTTTTTTTACAAGTTTTAATAAAGTTATGATCTTTTCACTTGTAAGTTCTGTTAAGGATTAGGGTCTATGTGTAGTTTTCATTAATGGTCCAAAGTCTAGAGTAGTTGGGTCATTACAGTTGGTATCAGAGAAACGGTTCCTTTGCATGAAGTTCTCCTCGATACACACACTCAAAAGCTCCGAATCTGACCGCCAAGTAAGTATTTAAGTTATAGTTATTTTGCTTATGTGTATAGCTAACGATTTTTAGTATTTATGTTTTCAGTTAAGTATGAACGGAGCATTAACTTATGAGGATATCCGAGCCATTAAGGCTTTAAAGAGAATAAGGGAACCAAGAAACACCATAGGAACACTAGAGAGAATCACCCGGAGACTACTCTTGTTCCATAGAGAAATAGGTCATCTTCAAGAGTCTAAGCAAATAATGATGAGAGCAACAGAACAATATGTATTAGTAATTAGACTGTTTAAAGATTTTCATCCTGTGATGCATAAAAGTTTGTGGTTGCCAACAGAGAATAAAAGTGTGTGGTTTACTGTGATGCATCCAGACAGGGTTTAGGGTGCGTGTTGATGCAAGCTGGTAAGGTGATAGCCTAAGCATCGAGGCAGTTAAAGGAGTATGAGCAGAGATATCCCATGCCTGATTTGGAATTGGCAGCGGTGGAGTTTGCACTTAAGATTTGGAGGCATTATCTTTACGGTGAGAAGTGCAAGATATACACCGACCATAAGAGTCTAAAGTACTTCTTTACTTAGAAGGACCTGAATATGCGCCAGAGGCGGTGGCTGGAGTCGGTTAAGGATTATGATTGTGATATCCTACACCATCCTGGGGAGGCTAATGTAGTGGCTGATGCATTGAGTCGGAAAGGCCCGGGACAGTTGTTTAGTTCGAGGTAGATATCTGATAAGTTAGCTGAGGAGATGACCAAAGCAAGTATAGAGTTGGTGGTTGGTCAGTTGGACAACATCACTCTTCGGACTACACTCAAGGAAGCGCGGGGGAAAGATTTCCGGTTGAGAGGTCGTAGGGAGAGTGCCTTAGTCGGAGTGACTAAGGACTTTTCCATTTCAGAGACGGGGTTACTAAAGTATAGGGGTCGGATTTGCGTTCCGATGGATTCTGATATCCGACGAGAGGTCTTAGATGAATTGTATACCACTCCCTATTCTTTGCAACCCGGGTACGATGAAGATGTACCAAGATTTTAGAGCTCTGTATTGGCGGTCAGGCATGAAGAGGGATGTGGTGGAGTATGTAGCCAAGTGCCTAATCTGTCAGCGGGTTAAGGCTGAGCGTCAGGGGCCAGCGGGGTTGCTGCAGCCTCTAGGGATTCCAGAGTGGAAGTGGGAAGATAACATTATGGACTTGGTGGTTGGCTTGCCGAGGACTGTGGGACAGTATGACTCGGTGGGGGTGATTGTGGATAGATATATCAAGCCTGCCCACCTTTTTTCCTGTTAAGACAACTTATACTGTGGAGCAGTACGCTGAGTTGTATGTGAAGGAGATTGTTCGACTTCTTGGGGCTCCAAGGTTGATGGTATCCGACAGAGACCCCACCTTCACTTCTGAGTTTTGGGAGGGTTTGCAGAAGGCTATGAGTACGCAGTTACGGTCTAGTACCGCTTTTCATCCTCAGGCGGATGGACAATATGAGAGGATGAATCAGATATTGGAGGACATGTTGCGAGCCTGTGAGCTAGATTTTAGGGGGTCGTGGACTAAGTATCTCCCTTTGATCGAGTTCTCGTACAACAACGGTTATCAGGCGACCATCGGAGTGGCTCCGTACGAGATGCTTTATGGAAGGAAGTGTAGATAACCTATTCATTGGGATGAGACTGGTGAGAGGAGTTATCTGGGTCCAGAGATGGTTCAGAGGACCAACGAGATGATTGGGAAGATTAGAGCGCGTATGCTCGCCTCCCAGAGTTGACGGAAAAGTTATTTAGACCTGAAACGCAGGAGCGTGGAATTTCAGGTTGGTGATCATGTGTTCCTTAGGGTTTCACCCATGAGGGGTGAGGAACGGTTTGGTGTTCGGGGCAAGTTGAGCCCTAGATTTTTTGGCCCCTTCGAGATTCTGGAATGAGTTGGAGAGGTAGCTTATAGATTAGCGATGCCTCCAGCTTTATCAGGGGTGCATGATGTTAACCGTGTATCCATGCTCCAGAAGTATATGTCAGATTCGACACATGTTTTAAGTTTTGAGAATTTGAAGCTTAATCGGGATTTGTCCTATGAGGAGAAGTCGGTTCAGGTTCTTGACCGGAAAGATAAAGTCTTGCAGAGCAAGACCATCGCCTTAGTGAAAGTGCTGTGGAGAAACGGCAAGGTTGAGGAGGCGACATGAGAATTTTAGTTAGAGATGAGGGTGCAGTATCCCGAGTTGCTCAAGTAATTTTGAGGATGAAATTTCTGTAAGGAGGGGATAGTTGTAACGACCCGAATTTGCTAATCGGGCTTAGGGCCTTGATTAGTGTGCCTGGAGGGCAATAAATGATTTAATATGCTTATAAGTGGATTTATGTGAATATATGATTATGATGCATGTTTAGTTGAGTTAAATGTGCATGTGGGCCCCGTCTGGATATTAGGGGCATAAATGCGATAAATGTTATATATATGTGATATGTCTGTGCAGCACGATCCGAGACAGTCCTGGGGAGCGGTTAACCAGAGAGTCACAACGGGTTTGAGATTCGGACTCGGGGCGAGTCGAGGGGTAATTTGGGTACTAGGTGTGTTATGGGATTATTGGGACATGAAAATAAATATTTGGAGATATATTTGAGGATAGAATGCCTAGGCGGGAATATTGGGGAAATTTACCATTTTGCCCTCGGGGACGTTTTGGTACCCCGAGCCTTGAGGTAACCACATAGACTAAGTTAAATAAAACAAAGGAAGGAATTGTTTAGAAGACTTAGGAACCGACTTACCTCCTCCCAGCTGAAGATAATCCTTATCTCTTTTTCTCTTTCACTCCTTAAGACAAAACTCAAGGAAATTGTTGTGGAAACTAGCTTAAGCAAGGAATTGGCTGAGGAACTTAGGAGCTTAAAGCTTGAGGATTGAGGATCAACTTCTGGGATTGAGTTCAGCAAGGTAAGCTCTAATTATTGGGATTATGTTGAGAATTGTTGCTGGTTTGCTAGAGTATGCATATTAGTTAAGTTTAATCTGTGTTTGGGTATTCTAGTTAGGTTTTGGAGCAGATTTTGATGGGGTTTTAATGTTGATATTGAGCTGGTATGCATGTGTTAATTATCTGGGTTTGTTAAGTAGGCTTTGAATGAGTTAGCTTGAGGAAAAGGTAGGGAAGAAGATGGAAAATTCTGGGTTTGGAGGTGAGAGTCGCGACCCTAGGAGGGGTGCGCCGCGGCCCGCGTGCGCGCACGGCCATGGGAGGCCGAGAGGATTCATGTGCGCCGCGGCGCTTGGTGGGCACACCGCGGCCCGTGTGGGTGACAGTGAGATGCTAGCCTCTGTTTTGAGGCTAGCCACGACACTTGAGGGTAGAGCCACGGCCCTTAGTGCCAGCTTGTGCTTTTAAGGGTGTTTAGGCTTGGGAACTCAATGGTTAAGGCTTGGGATGGATTTTATCACCCGGATTGATATAATTCAAGGTCCCGGAGGTTAGAGTTATGGCTCGAAGTTATTTAATGGATTAGAACTTGATGGATGGATATGGTTATTGTGTTGTGACTAGGGTTTCGGCGAGGTTCGAGCTAGAGGACTGTGCTCGAGACATCGGTGCTCGGAGAGCTCGGGACTCAGGTAAGAAAACCCTTGTTCCCATAGAGCTTGTATGCAGGGCTGAGCCCAATGTGCTTGAATAGAGCTGGTATGCAGGGCGGAGCCCAATATGTTTATATTGCAGGGCGTGACCCTTAGATTGCATCTGTTAGTATTTTGTACTTGTTTATTATGTTATGAGTGCTAATATGTGAATGATCGGCAAGAGCCAGGAACGGTGTAGGCCGAGATCGGCAGGGGGGGCCGGGAATGGTGTTAGGCACGTTGAGTGCAAGGCCGAGTACGGCAAGGGGCCGGGAGCAGCGTTGAGCACGTGGAGTGCGAGTTACCAGGGCAGGTCCCTAAAAGGATACCTGGGATATCCTCACGGTGCAGACCACAAACCCAGGGCCTGGTAAAGTGCCTTGGACGGCTAGGCTGTATGTGTTTAGCCTATTGATGGCCTGTTTATATGCTTGGTGTATATTTTGCATATGTTATCTGCTTGTGGGTTTTCTTGCTGGGCTTCGGCTCACAGATGCTCTGTGGTGCAGGTAAGGGTAAGGAGAAAGCCAACCAACCACGAGTGTAGCAGGCATGAAGTGGCGTGTACATGTTAGGCCAGCCTGGCTGCCACAACCAATGGATTTTGGGAGATGTTTGTAAACAACCCTAGATTTTGTCGTTTAGTCGACTTGGTTCAATTTATATGTTGTAAATATTTCTAAACTGTATTTCGGGATCCCAAGTGTTAAACTTTTATGAATTTCAATGAAATGAATTTATTTCTAAAGTTTTTTCCTCTGTTTATGGCTTAGTTATACTATTTGATCTAAAACCTCGACTAGCGAGTTAAATGCACATTTTAAACTCACTTAGTAACGGCTCTAAGGAAGTAGGGCGTTATACTCTCAATGTTGATATCGTGGGTATGCAGGGTCCATGCATAGCGCCCACAAAAATAAAGGGATCCTCACCCTCAAGCTCAAAGGTCACCATCTTCTTGCTACAGTCTATAGTAGCCCCATACTTGACCAACAAATCCATCCCCAAGATCATATCAAAATCATCCATACCAAACTCAATCAAATCTACCGATAGTTCCCTACTATCTACCATCACTGGCAGTGCTCTAATCTATCTCCTAGAAACTACTAGTTCCCCCATAGGCAATATAGTCCCAAACCCCACAGTATAATACTCATTAGGTCTACACAATCTATCAATTACCTTACTAGAAGCAAACGAATGTGTAGCACCAGAGTCAATCAATACAGTATAAGAGGAGCCAGCGCTAGAAAGATGACCTGCCACTACCGAGGGACTAGCCTCGGCCTCCGCCTGCGACAAGGTGAACACTCGAGCTGGAGTTAAGCTGTCCACCTTCCCTGATTCCTACTTCTTCGTTGTTGGGCAGTCTTTCTTGAGGTGTCCCACCACCCCGCACAGATGGCAAGCCTTTGGCCGACATTCGGTCAGATGGCGCTTCCTACACCTCGTTCATTCTGGGTAACTCCTCCATGTTTCACCGCCACCCTGAGCACCCCAATTCCTTCTATCAGGACCAACAGTGGTTGAAGTGTCAGGGGTCTTCCTCTTCAGATCACTAGGGCCTCCGCCCCTACCAAATCTTATGGATGGAGGCACTGCCCTGTGAACGTCCCGTCTCGCAGCGTTCTCCCTCCAGATGTTATTTTCTGCCTCTTCAGCAGTAAGAGCCTTCTCAACAGCCTAGGCATAGGTCGTCTGCCCAGGTACTTAGGTAATCCTCACATCCCTGGCTATCATAGCATTGAGCCTCAAACAAACGTGCCATGTCTGGTCGCATCTGTAGGCACCAAGTCTGATGCAAACTTTGCCAGCCTATCAAAATTTAGGGCATTCTCTGTAATTGTCATGCTGCCCTGTACCAGCCCTATGAATTCATTTACCTTCGCTGCCCTGATGGCAACATTGTAATACTTCTGGTTGAACAGATCTCTGAACCTATCCCAACTCAAAGTAGATATATCCCTGGTCTGTGATGCCACCTCCCACCAAATACGGGCATCCTCTCTAAGCATATAGGTGGAACAGGCCACCCTATCATTACCTTCCACCCTCATGAAATCCAGGATGGAAGTGATCATACTCATCCACTATTCAGCCTTTAGTGGATCTGGTCCTCCCTCAAAGGTTGGAGGATGTTGTCTCTTGAACCACTCATAAAGTGGTTCCCACCTGTTCCCAACATCAAGTGGTTGTACTACTAGTGCCACAACAGGTGGCATAATAGGTGCAACACTCCGTGACGAAGCCTGTTGTCTTAAGAGGCGAATCTGCTCTTCTTAACTATGTAACCGGGCTTGCATATCTGCAAGTATCTACTGGCAGTTCTCAGGGACTGGTGAAGGGTTCTGACCCTGATCATCATCTCTAGCCCAAGACCCTGTGCTGTCTAGTCGTATAGATCATCTTGGACGCGTAACTATCCAAGTTTATCTGCAATCAATGACTCGGCGGTCAGGAAATGACGACAGGTTAACAATCTTTCCATAGTCCACCATTAAAACTCAACCAACATCATGCAATCAAGATGCAAGCAAGCATTAAAATATTCATTCACATACAGTAGCAATGCTAATAAGTATGCCTCATTATAGTCGCACAACAGTCAAGGTCCAGGCCCTATTAGTATCCCATGCTCCTTATTAATCACACAGATTAAATCATTTATATTTCATTCAAGCACTTAACCATGTAATCACATATATACAATTATGAAACCCTAATTTGAGCTTGTCTTTAGCGGCGAGGGTACATGCCCAGCTAGTCTTCAGGAACCCTTAAACATAGACCGCTCTGATACCAAGTTGTAGCGCCCTGGATAACTATAATGCCCCAAAATCCTTAATGAGGTTTAATGGTTGGATAAGTAGGCGGGGAGGGCCATAATTGATTTATTATGCCATTAAATGATTATGTGCATGTTTATGTGAATTATATTATAATATGATGTTAAATGCATGCATGTGGGTCCACATTTCATCATAAGGGCATTTTGGTAATTTGGCCCGTTGAGGGCATATTTGTATATTTTCATGCATGTTGGTGAATTATGATTTAGGCCACATTATAATGTGGATTTGTTCGAGCTTTTTGGCATGAGACGATCTTTGAATACAAGTTATCGGTTTGGTCATAATTGGGTTTAGTTCGGGGTGAGTCTCGGGGTAATATGGTGATTAGAGCATTACCGCAAATAAAAGGGTAATGGGATTTGATTTAATTGCTATTTGAGAATGAAGGGAATTGGAGGATGTTACTTATGATTAACGAGATAGACGGGAAAAGATGGCTTTGCCCTTGGGGGCTGTTAAAAGGTGAATTAGGCATGGGGGGCATTTGGGTCATTTGACCTAGGATATATATTAATTGGATGGCTGTAGAAAAACAGAAGTAAAACAAAGCTCTTTCCTACCTCCCTCACGATTATCATTTCCCTTCTCTTTTCCTTTGAAATCTTGAAGCAAATTTGGGGATTCAAACTTGGAGACTGAAGCTTGAGACCTTAGGCTAGTGTTCATCCATTGAAGAGGATTCGATTCAAGCTTAAGGTAAGGTTTTAGTTCAAGTTTATGGTTCCTTGCTCTGTTTTTATGTTGGTTTTGAGATTGGAGTTTTGATCACAGAAATGGGAATTTAATGAGGTTTTGATTGGTTTAAGGCTTAGGTTTTGTTGGTTATATGGTGGATAAGATGTGGTAATAGTTGGTAGCTTTTCTTTGTGATATTGGGAGTGTTTTAATGGGTTTTTGAAATGAGTTCGGAGGGAAAAAAACAGGGGTTTTTGGCTGAGTTTTAGGTGGGGTTGCAGCTCTGTTCTAGAGCGTCGCAACCCAAGCTTGTTGAAGAAGAAAAAGGGTGGAGCTGAAGGGGTCGTTGGGCCGTGGCATGGTGAAGGAGGGCCACAGCACGTGTTGGGGGATTGGAGTGTGTCCGCTTCTGTTTGAGGAGGTGGGCCACGGCATAGTGGTGTAGGGTCGCGGCCCTTAGTGGCAGTTTGGCCAGAAATGTGCTTTTGTTGTGGGGATTGAAACCTTAGGCCTCGGGATCGTTCCTACTACTCGGTTTAGTAGGATTCGATTTTCCGGAGGCTAGGTCTTGGTCCGGGAACCTCTATTATTCATTTTATTGATGGAATCCCATAATTGGTTATGACCAAGTGACCGTGAAAGAACTAAAAGGCTGATCGTTCTCAAGGGTCATTCTTTTACTAATTCTCGCTCGAACCAGAGGTAAGAAAACTTCACCCCATACGTGACATGCATGGTTATTCATGAGGCATGTTGAGTGTTTAAATGTGGACATTGATTGCATATCAAATGTTTAGCAAATCTTGCTTACTTGTGAATGGCACTGACTTATTAGTCAGAATCGGCAATTGTGACAGAACTGACTGTGAAGCTATGACTTACTAGTCAAGTTTGACAGTAGTACTGAGCACTGATCGTATGTTATTGACCTATGAGTCAGGAGCGGCATAAGCGTCATGAACGCAGAGCTGAAAAGATTAGATCTAATCGACATCAGCATTGAATGACTCATCATGAGCATTAATGCCGGACCGACCCCAAGTTTGATGAAAACTAAAAGCGCTTGTCTAGTTCCATGACTAGTCACTCAAAGCCAGGGCCAGAAGGCCTAGGTGACTGCATCTTCACATGGCTAAGGGTACGATACCCACTCTAGTGACTCCATGGTCACTCATTTGATTTACATTAGTGACTCGCTCATCAGTCACTCATCTGGTTTAAGCTAGTGACTCGGTCACTCATTTGGGAAGGGTGCGGAACCCACATTAGTAACTTACACATCTGTTACTCATCTGTTTAGGGCTAAAAGTCCTGTATGATTATCATGATCATTATTTGATATTATATACATGCAGTAATGAGTTTTCTTGCTGGGCTTTGGCTCATGGGTGCTATGTGGTGCAGCTAAAGGGAAAGAAAAGCTCACCCAGCCTTGAGTGGAGAGCTTAGGTGGCGATGTGTACATATGCGGCCGCTTGACCACCACGCCCAAGGAGTTTCTCAGAGGAACTAGGGGTTAACCCTTTTTTTTTCCGTTTAGGTCGGCGGGTTGTAATTTTTACACTGTAATGACCATTTTGGATTGTAAAGAACTTGTAAACGTTTTTATGAGCCCATGAACAATTTTATGTTTTAAATAAAATATATCCTTTCCTTTTTTATTGATTTTTCAGCTTAACCCATTAATAACACCTAGATGCATGTTTATAACCAAAGAACTCGATTAGCGAGTTAAGCACGGTTCAAAGTTCACAGTAACAGTCTTAGAGTAACCAGGACATTACAATAACCAAGATTGTTGCTCTGTGTAGTTGAAATAGTGCAAGACTTGCTAATCAAGTCATTTGAATAAGAATGTGATCCTAATGTCAACCAACAGATTAGGGTAAAAAGATTTTGAACATAAACGGTTAATTTTCATTAAAACGGATGTTTAGGACATGGGATCCCAAAAACAAGTTACAAGTGATAGTTACATTCCCAAAAGTTTTAATACATACAACAACCACTCTAATGGTAAAATACAAGTTTTAGGCCTTTGTCCCTGTACTTTCCCTCGGCCATGGCGGTTTAGCAGCTAACTATGTACACTCTGCCCCCAGAGCTCTCCAACTCATGGATGGTCCAACTGCCCTTTGCCTTTACCTGCACCACGTAGCACCCGTGAGCCAAGGCCCACCAAGAAAACCAAAAACAACAAACACATGTATCAATAATAATATTCAATCAAGCTTTTCTCACTCAAACATAAAACAAGGTACAAATTTTCAACTAATCAATGATAAACACATAATCTCAAGTTCTCAAATAATTAGAGTAGGCACACTTAGGCCAAGCCCCCTGTTGATCTAGCTAGCCTCGGCTCACTTAGGCCAGGCCGCACTCAGTACACTTACTGTCGACTCCCTTAGGTCGGTCATTCTTGTATATCACATCAATCTTATAAGCACATAGTACAAGAAATCAATAGTTGGGAATCTCAGTCCCGTTCACAACCACGCAGGGGTGCAGTTTTCTTACCTTAGATTTCGAGCAAACGATACAGAACAATCCCGAGCATGATCCTCGGTCCTGAGCCTTGACGATAAACCTAGTCACAGTGACAAATGGGTAATCATCAATTTCTACTAGCCTCCGGGACCTTGATTTCTACTAAACTGGGTAGTAGAAATCGTCCTGAGCTCTTAGGTTCAAACCCCTGAGCCTTACCAATCCTAGAAACCATCCTAAAGCAAAATCCCCTAGGCAGGCCACGACCTGACCCTAAGGGTCGTGGCGCGCCTCGAAATCAGAGACTCAATCCTAGGGGGAGGCGGGCCGCGACTTGCCCCCCTAGGGTTGCGGCGCGCCCTCAAGACAGAGAGCCACCCAGGGCCATCTGGGCATGCGGGTCGCGGCGCGCCCCCTCGCACCCAGAATTTATGGGTTTCTACAACATTCTACCGAGCCAATTTTCTCATAACTCATCCTAAACAAACCTCCCAATCAAAACCAAGCCTAGCTACGAATTTAAGACCTTAAATCACATATTTTAGGCATATTATAACTCAACAAACTCTACTAAAATTACTTACAATTTATCACCTAGAAACCTCAATTAACTAATTTTATAAACCTGAATTCTTAACTAATACTCGTAAACATGCTTATTACATATTCATATAATCATATTAATCATGCATGCCCCAAAGTCATGCATTTATGCATTTAAACACATGCATGAAGAAATTATGCCTTTCCGGCACGCTAACCAAGACACTAAACCCTATTAGTAATTTTGGGTCGTTACATTACCTTTCCAGATCTCATAAGGAGTTTTGGCAGTTCCTGGACGCAAAACCACTCTATTTATTGTGTAACAAGCAATATTAATAGATTCTGCCCACAATTGTTTGGTTAGTTTGTTCCTATTCAACATTACTCTTGCCATTTCCTGAAGAGTGTGATTCTTTCTTTCAACAACTCCATTTTGCTTAGGAAATTTGGGAGCTAAAAATTCATGAGATATTCCACAAAATTTACAGAATTCATCATACACAACATTCTCAAATTAGTTTCCATGATCACTACGAATCCTAACAATCTTGCCAATATTACAATCTTTTTCAACTTTTAATTTTAAACAAAGAGTTTTGAAAGCTTCAAAAGTGTTAGATTTTTCTCTTAAAAAATCAACCCAAGTAAAACAAGAGAAATCATCTACACACAAAAATGTATCTTTTTCCATTTAAGCTTTCAACCTGTATTGGACCTATTAGATCCATGTGAATCAATTCTAAGACCTTGGTGGTATTCACATTCGTAATACATTTGTGAGTGATCTTTAATTGCTTACCAAGTTGGCAAGATTCACACTTACCGGTAGATTCTCTACCCAGTTTGGGTAAACCACGAAAAATTCCTTCATTTGACAATTTTTTCAAGGTTTTGAAATTAATGTGAATGAGTTTTTCTTGCCACAGATCAGTAGAATTTCTTGTGGCCGAGTGACATGACATATTTGAGAGAGAGTATAGAAATTATCAACTGATCTGAATCCTTTTAGAACACAATTTCCATTTTGATAAATCACATTACGATCATGACAAGAAAAGTTAATAGTGTATCCTTGATCACAAATTTGACTTATGCTAATTAGATTAGCTTTCAATCCATCAACCAGGAGAACATTTTTCAGTTTAGGTAACCCTTCCAAATTTAGGGTTCCCTTTCCAAGAACTTTACCTGCTACACCATCACCAAAAGTGACTGTACCATAATTTACAGTCTTGAAATTGATGATAATATTTTTGTCACATGTCATATGTCTAGAACATCCACTATCAAAATACCAATAATTAGATGTATAAGTTCTATGACAAGTATATGCAGCAAGACAATTATTCTCATCCTTTTTGACCCATTTTTGTTTAGGCACGGAATGTTTCTTTTGCAGCTTTTTTTAAATTTGCATGATGAAAATAATTTGAATTGAAAAAAATCATTATTGTAAAATACTTTGGTCGAATATGACCCTTAACCCCACAAAAATGGAAAGTGGGAATGAATTTCTTAGTCCTTTCATAGGACATAAGATTCTTACCGATTTGTCTCTTTGTTGATGAGACATTTTGAGATGTTGATGGATCAAAAACCTGCAATGTTAGATCGAAAGAAAAAACAGGTAATGAACGGGCTTGAACAAACATAATTTTTCCCTTTGATTGAGAGCCTTCAGATCCCAATCCAGCATTGTTTCGGTGACTTGCATTCTGGACCTCCTTAAAAATTGTAGATCTTGGATTAAGCATCTTAACATTTTCTTTATAAGATCAAGCTCTTTTTTCAGATGGTTAATTTTAGCATTTTTATCAAAAATCTCAGTTTCAAAAACTTTAGCATTTGATACAAGCTCATCATTTCTGCAAGTAAGAGATTTGATCATTTTTGCATTTGACCTATTTACAGCACATAGTTTAATCCATTAATCATACATTTTTTTGTAAGATTCTTCCAACGAATCTTCATTGACTTCTGATTCATCAGAATCAGTGTCAACAACATCATCAGTACCTCTCGTATCATCAGTAACTTTATTTACCGAAACAATATTGTTTAGACAAACAAGTTTTTTATTTTCCTACAAAAAACAAGGAAGACTAGAGAACACAGATGTTAAAGAAACATTTTCACTATCTTCATCACTACTTTCAGAGTCATTATTACTCAAACTAGCATTCATACATTTTTTTATTTCTTTTCAAGGTATTTGCACATTCTAACTGAATATGACAAAAACCATCACATTCCCTGCATTGAACTCCCTTTTTATTGTTAGGACCAAAAGGTTTAGCAGAAGTGTTCCCTTTTGAGAATTTATACAAATTCTTTTTATTACCCAAAATTTTCATATATTTTTTAAAATTTCTAGTCAATATGGCCAACTTGTCATCATCTTCATCATGTGAACTTACATTTTCAGAACTTTTCAAAGCAATAGATTTTTCTTTTTCTTTTACCTTGTTCGAATTTTTTTTTTTGTCTCATCTGTTGATTCAGTTCAAAGGTTCGTAGAGAACCCATTAGTTCTTCTACTTTCATGGAATTCAGATCTTTGGTCTCCTCCATGGCTGTTAGCTTGGTGCTAAACCTGTTAAGTAAAACATGAATAATTTTTCGAACTAAAATAGATTTATCTAATTTTTCACCTAAGGCAAAAAATTCATTAGCAACATCGGACAATCTCCCATAAAAATCAGTAAGGGTTTTAGTTTCAGACATTCTAAGATCCTCAAATTTTTTTTGTAACATAATGGACCTAGAACGCTTGACATCAGTAGTTCCTTCAAATTGAGTTTGAATGATTTGCCAAGCTTCTTTGATAATAACAAGAGGATATAAGTTTAAAATACCATTCACCAACACCATTGAACAAAGCATGTAAGGCCTTGTTATTGTAACTAGACAATAAATCATCAGCAGTTGACCAATTTAACTTAGATTTTACCGTTGTTTCACCATTTTTTGCGTCAACCTCAGTCGGTGTTGACCAACATGTCAGGACAGATTTCCACGCCTTCTCATCTTGAGATTTGATGAAGGCTTTCATTCTAACATCCCAATACTAATAATTTGAATCATTAAGTAATGGTGGACGAGTTATAGAACTCCCTTCTGCAAAAAATGACATGTTGCAAATAGAAACTCAAACAAACGGAAAGAAAAACACAAGATCTCACTAAAAGTTTAGTTAACCGCTCTGATGCCAATTGAAATTCTATTTTTTAATATTATCGACCGAATTTAACAAACAATTTAATTAATGCGGAATAGTTAAACAATTGTTTGAACAGACAGATATTCTAATGTATCAAGAGAGATTGTTGATGAATCAGAATATACGAACGTAAAGTAAATAAACTAAAAGTAACGTGACACAAGAAGTTTTTTATGTGGTTTGGAAAACCTAGTCCACAGGGCCACGCCCAGAGATAAAATCAATTAGTAAAGTTTCAATAATACAATAAGCAATTGACTTATACAAGTTTAGACTCCCTCTAAATCTTTGTTGCAACCTTGAAGTACTCCACTTTAATAATCTAATTTTGATAAACACTAAGAACATGAAATCCATTCTGAACTTAATGAGTGCTTGCTTCCTCCTGATGTGAGTCTTATGGAAATCTTCTCCCGAAGATTGTGTGTTACGTTCACAAACTTTATGACTTGTTTAAGAATAAACAACACAAAGAAAAACAAACAAACAAAGAGATAATTGAACAAAGACTACTATTTACATATAAAAGATCTCTTGAAAGCATGAAACGCTAGAAGGGTGAAGAGATGAGAATGGTTGCTGCTTAGGTCTAGTATTTATAGAGTTTAGGAACGCCTAAGCCAGACAATCTCATTATTGACTCAAATCAGACTGAATCAGGAAGTTACTCAAAATAACTTCTCATTTTATTAATTGCAGGATTTTTTCAGATGTGACAGATAAACATTTTGTAGCATCAAGAAATGGATGAATCTGGTCTTAAAACACAACCAGGTTCATTTCAAAATTCCTTTCCTTTGAGCACAGGCATCTTTTAGTTTCCTCATTTTAAACCAGATAAAATCAAGGAAAAATATATAAAGAATAATTATTTAATACACATATTCATTATAGACAGGATTGCCATAAACAATTAAGGAAAATTGACTATATATAAAATGCACTTAATAAATAATTGATTTTTTACCAAAATGAGACACAATCCACTTACTTACCCAATATATAATTTCGAAAAATACAAATTAAATAATAAAATTTATTTATTAAAAATGTTAACCAAAATAGGATTTTACAAGGCTGTATGACACACCAATACCAAATTTGCCAAAAAGATTCGAGAGGCCTTAGAGAGTAAATTAAAGACTGAAAGAAAATTTGCGGCGAAAGTAAGTAAGTAATGTGTTAAATTTAATTTAGGGTAACCAACGACCACACGAAATTGGTGTAAAATGTGATTTTTGCCGTCAAAATATGTAATTAGTGACTTAAGTTCAACATTTTAGACTATTTGTCGACTTTCAACGGCAAAAACTATTTAGTAACTTAACTTTCAAACTACTCACTGACTTTCGCTCCAAATCAAATATTTATATATTTTAAATAATATAACACCTCTTACTTTGTTTCTAAATGAAGGTTTTGGCTCTTACATTAGAATTTTCAATTTCTTTTAAATTGTTTGATATCGTAATGAGGGTTCATATTAGGTTGACTTCTATGTGTTTGTGGAAATGCCAATTAGAGAACAAGGAGATAATTGCTGAATTTAACCAAAAGGGAAATCACTATCGTAGGGATTCTCTTTCTTAGTTGTCCTTTATTTTTTATTTATTGATGTTACAAAACTCATGCTTAAATTGATTAAGGGGCTGCATTTATATTGGTTATCTGTCTTGACAATTACAATGATGTTGTCTAAGCCCTCTTGTTTGGCGTCATAAACTCAAGTACATTGCTCTGTTTCAATTAGTCATTAAGGTATATATTCTTTTGTTATGATACCCTTAATACTAATTATTGAATTGGTAATTTGCAGAAAATAAATAAACTGTTGCATCAAACTTCTGGCTTCAAAAGTGGCCCATTGATTGTTATTGTCTTACTGAAAAGTTAATTAAGTTATTAAGGGAACACAGCTTTGGACTTGGTGTCACTGTCTGTACGAGTCCCTTTTACAACTAGGAGTGTAGAAGGCATTGTGATAAAGACTCTTCAATTCATTTCATCCCCAAGTCTCTATGAAGGCTTTGGCAACAACCTTTGTTGTTGTTAAGATAGAAGCCAACTTGTGCTCTGCGAATACTCTGCAATGGAAGATTATGCCTTAGCAGGGGATTAGCACAGCACCCAATGATTTAGTGCACACTATTATTTAGGTTCATGGTTTGGGTTCTGTAAGTTTGTGTACTCACTATTAATTTAACCAAAAGGGAAATCACTATTATTTAGGTTCATGGTTTGGGTTCTGTAATTACTCATATGCACCAACCTTTGTATGTGATACCCGAACTTTGGTGTTCGTTATGGTAAAGTTTGGATATTAGGATTGGATAAGATTAGATTGGATTAAAATATATAAGAGAAAAAATATAAAATAATTAATAAGTTGCTCATTTTTCAACACTAAATTAAAAGAAAATAAGGTGGATACAATGTAGTAATTTTTTTTTCTTACTAAGGAAATACATAGAGGGGGTTGAAGAAGATAAAATTATCCCAAATTTTTCAATAAGATGAAGTTATCCCAAATTATGTGGATTATTTAGATTGTTGAATTACTCTTTTCAACAACCTCTCTAATTTGATAATAAAATTATAATATAAAAATTATCCAATCATATCCAATACAATCCAACTATCCAAAGAAGCCTGTGTTAAATATGACAACCCCAATTAAATTAGTCAGTAAAATTTCAACCGTGAAAGATACAAAAGAATCTGAAAAAGACAGTCATGGATCGTGAAGGAAACACTTTTTTTCTTTTTCTCTTATCTTGGACAGCCCCATTGTGGATTGGTCATTTATATCTTTAAAGGGCAAATACTATTGTTGGCCAAACGGTAATTCAGTAAATAAGTAGATGCCCATTAAGATTGTTAGAGCATCTCCACCAAAAGAGAAAAGAGAAAGTGCTTGACTGACTAATGTCAAGTGTCAGTGTGATGTGGCAGTGCTTGATGCAGTGCCAAGCGTTGGAGGAAGCATGGTTGCCTAGCAATGTTGCCTCTCTCACGCCCGCTTACTCTTTTTTTTTTTTTTAAAAAAAAACACAAATTGCTGTTGGAAAATTTTAAAATATATATTAAAATAATAATAAATGTCCAAATGACCGTTGGTTTCATTTTATTTAAAAAATAATAATTTATTTCTTTGTTGCTTCTATAAATACACATTAATTGATTTATTTTTCACACCTTAGGCTTCTTTTATATTCTTCTACAAAATTTTCAGTAACACAAAATCCTATTTTCTTAGATAGGTTCTCAAAATTCTCTATTTACAAACCTCCAAAATCTAAATTTTTAATATTCGCAAATATTTCAAAATTCATCTAATTCTCCACATACCAACCCCCAAAATTCAAATTATATTCCAAAATATTTCAAAATTCATCAAATTCTCCCCATACCAACCCTCAAAATCCAAAATTTCAATATTCTCAAGTTACTCAAAATTTATCAAGTTCTCTATGTATGTAACATCCCAAAAATGATAATAAGGTTTAGTGTTTTAATTAGTGTTTTAGGAGGTCTTAATTGGATATATGTGTGATTAATTAATTAAATGTGTGACTATGTGGCATGCATGGTTTATATGATAATATGAATATATATATATGCATGTTTATGAGTATTAAATATGCATGTGGGCTCGTTCTTGTTTATAAGGGCATACTTGTAATTTTGGCCAGTTGCAGGCATAAATGTGATTTTATGCGATAAATGATTGAGACCACATTACTATGTGGATATACTTGCAGTATTTGGCTCGAGGCGATCCTAGTGAACAGATTAGCGGAATAGTCACAACAGGGTTTAATACTTGGCTTGGGGTGAGCCTAGGGGTATTTTGGGAAATTTAACATATGTTTGGGAATTATTGAGTAATAGGTAGGTATTTGGTAGTTAGGGGCATATTATGATTAATTGGGAATTTGTAGGACGACTTGAGGAATTAGCAGGAACTGGGGCGAATGATTGTTTTGCCCTTATGGGCAATAAAGGGTTGAGTTTTTCACTAAGGGCATTTTGGCCTTTATGTTAGAGGATATAGATATGAAAGGTTTAAGAGGTTAGCTAGAAGCATCAGGAAAACACTCTCTCTCTCTCTCTCTCTCTCTCTCTCTCTCTCTCTCTCTCTCTCTCTCTCTCTCTCTCTCTCTCTCTCTCTCTCTCTTACATGTTCTCTCCCTCCCTTTGGAATGCTTGGAAGCTTTGGGAAATTCTTGAAGAAAAGCTTGGAATTTGGGAGATTAAGCTAGGAGCAAGCAAAGGAATAGTTGAGGATTAAAGCCATTAACAGATAGGTAAGAATTTTGTCTTGATCCTTTTGGAAATTTAGACTGTTAGGATAAGTTTTGACTGGGTTTTTGGATGTTGATTGATTGTTGAATTGGGGTGGTAATTGCAGTAGGTTTTTGGGTGATTATAATGCCTAGGTTGTGTGGTTAAGAGTCCAAGACTCAATTCTGGGTTTGGTTCAGGGTTTCAAGGGCCTTTTGATGAGATACGTTGGGAGAAAATGCTGGATTTGTGGGTCCACGGGGGCGCGCTGCGACCCAGTTCATGGGCGTCGCGGCCCGCGTGACCCCAGAAGCCCTGGGGGCTTGCTATTTCGTAGGCGCACCGCGACCCGCCTAACCTTGGGACTTGGGGCTAGCGCCTCTGACTTAGGGGCACGCCGTGACCCTTAGGGCCAGGTCGTAGCCCTCCTAAGCAGCCTTAACCAAAATAGGTCTTTGGGCTCGAGGACTTAAACCTAAACGTTCGGGATGTATTCTACTACCCGGTTTAGTAGAATTCAAGGTCCCAGAGGCTGGTATTTTATTCCAAAGCATTTAATTGTTGGGAAAACTTATACATGATCTTTATTTATTTTCATGTAGATCTAATATTAAACAAGTTAATATGAGACAACCTAGAACATGTTTCTAAAATTGAATTCAAAGAGAAATAATGATAAGAATACTTACATTATACGCAGTAGAATGAATGAGTCATTCCGTCAGTTTCTCTAATCCTTGTATCATTTTTGTCGCAGAGTATTACCAAGAAACTGAACCGATCTTCAATTTTCTTCACAGCCTTCCAAAGTATCCTTAGAATCACCTAGACTAGAGTAGGCAATTCTCAACACATTAAATAGATATAGAGAGGAGAAGAAAAAGAATAATGGGGCATAGAAAATGACTTATGTTTAGAGAGAATCTAAAAGCTATCAGAAAACCAATGTCTGTCATATGAAATCTAACTTGTGACTTGACTTGTCTTTTCAACTCTCTCTTAACATTCCTTTTATAGACTCAATTAGGTCATTTATTTAATTAAAAATAAATAGAATAATAGCCAATTAACTGCCCTAGGTCGAAATTATCATGGGCTTTAGGCCTGTATAGTTTCTCATTTAATTATAAGCCCATTGGACATAAAATCAAGGCCTGTATTATTTTCTATTGATTTAATTAATTAAATAATTATTTAAATCCTTTATAAAATTAATTATTTATAATTTGAACGTTGATTTAAACTTAATTATTAATTTAGATACCAATTTATCTTAATTAATAAATCTGCCCTAATTTATTTTTTCTTCTCAAAATTACATAACTCTGTGAAACTATCTGAAATTGACATGGTCAACTATTATAATTCTAATTGATAATTAAATCAATTAATTGAGACTATCTAGATGATTTTATCCAAGGTACAATGGGGACCATGGGCTTATGAAATCAAGCTCCAATAAGTTATCATAAATCTAACAAATAAATTTACTAACTTATTAATTCCTCGTGACTCCACTAAAGACTCGGAATTGCACTCTTGAATTCATAGAATGCTCTAAAACAAATATAGACAGGCTATTAATTATCCATTGTTACAACCATAATTGTCACTCAATCCTCTATAGACGGTCTACAATGAGATGGGACTAAAATATCGTTTTACCCCTCATTGTATTTTATCCTTAAAACACTTAGTTCCTTGTAAATGATATTTCAGTAAACTAATATTAATTACTGAAATGAGATCTCTATCATTTAGCACCTTGAATCAAACTAAAAGGAAACCATTATTTCACTTCTTCATCAGAAGCTATAGATGTTCATATCTATGAGTAACACTCCCACTAAATTATACTGCTGAGTTCCCAAGATGTAAGTATGGGCTAGTCCGTAGGGTAAGCTAGTAACGAACAAGTCAAAGAACTCAAATAATGCAATCAGTTAGAATATTAACCACTCAGAATTGAGATTGAATTGACCTATGGTCAACTATATGATATGATTAGAATAGATAATAACGGTATGTTTACTTATCCTATCTACTGTTAATATCAGTCATGTCTGATGTAACAAATACATTCGATCTTATCTGTTTTGCTAATGTTTAGGAAAGAACATAACACTATAATGTGTAAGTAGATCATATCGTAGATTGGCAAGTCAGTGTAAATCCTGTGCACTGACTATTTACGTTGACTAATCTTAGGACTAACTTATTTTGAACATATAATCATATTTTTATTCCACTGTGCTTACGTCACTGTAAATACAATTGGCTATATGATCAAAATTTAATAGAAGTTTATATTAAACAAATAATCATGAAAATAAAACATGTGAGCAAAGTGATTGACCAAGTCAAAAAATGATTTATATTATTTTATTAATAATAAATGAGATTACAAAGAAATTGGGTTTTAATTAGGGCATAAAACCCCAACATTAATTAGATTAGATTTTAATATTTATCCATTTTCGCTTGTGACTAGGGTTACCGTTAAGGCTCGAAATTGAGGATCATGCTCGAGACCGCTATACATTTTCAGCTCGGGATCCAAACTGCACCCAAGTTGTGAATGGGGATGAGATCCCCTATAAATGAATACATGTGAAAATATAAATGTATTTGAGATTGGAAATATCTGGATAGGCAAGTTAGCTTGTGCTGTTTTCCATTAAGAGTTTCGCAACCTGTGTAATTGTTATGTTTGATGTGAAAGTCTGGCCTAAGGGAGTCGGGCTGATGTTAAGTGTACTGAACGCAGCTCGGCCTAAGCGAGTCGGGATGAGCTAAATAACAAGAAGGCTCGGCCTAAGGGCGCCAACACCTAATTAGTTGTATTAAGATTGAATTATATGTTTGGATTAAACTGTTACTGTTACCAAGTTTTTTTTTTTGGTGAATAAGAATCATTGTATTTCTAAAAAACAAATCATGTACACTTATAATTTCCTTCTACCCCTATATGATTTACATTCCCCATATCTAACTTTACAATTTATGATACCATTCCTTATCCCTATTTTGTTTCCCTTTATACATTGATACAGCAAGTCTCAACTTTAGCTCTCTCTTAATGACCTCCATTGTATGATTGACATGCCAAATCTTAGAGGACCACAAGACATCATTTCGGACTCTCCAAATATGATAGACTAGAGCTGATACATCAGCTATGTAAAAACTTCTCCTGAGCTTGGTAAGGTGTTTTGCTTTGGAAATCCAATGCAATAAGGTGTGATAGTTTTCTGTTTGAGCTCTGCAACCAATCAACTCCTTCAACTTCACAAGACATAAGTTGTTGTAATCACATTGAAAAAATAGATGTGATATCTCTTCTGTATGATTTCCACACAGAAAACACGTTGTGTCCACTACCTGACAGTGTTTATTGAGGTAGCCTCTGGTTTTCAGCTTCTGGTGTAATGTTAGCCATAGTATGTATCTGTGTTTCGGTACATTGAATCTCTCCCAGACATATTTACTCCATTGGACCTTGGTTTGTTGATCATATAGTATTGCATGCCCAGATTGAATACCATATTTCACTGCCATGAAGGTTGCTTTATCCATTTTAGCTCTAAAAAGGTCCTTAATTTCAACTATTTTCTTCCAGTACCAGCTGCAACTTTGATGTACTGAGTAAGTCCACCAGTCCCTTGTTTGCAAAATAAATGCTATGTATCCACTTAACCCATAGGTTTTCCTTTTTAGAGGCAATTGCCCATACATATTTCCCTAAGGCAGCTATATTCCATTCTAAAATTTTCCTGAATCCTAACCCTCCTGCAGATTTTGGAGTACAGATAGTGGACCAAGCAATTGCCCCTGGACCGTGAGCTTTTGCATCTCCCTTCCACAAAAAAGCCCTGCAAATTGCATCTATATCCTTCAATAGCTTTTTTGGCAATACCATTATTTGAGCCCAATAAGAGTGTATTGACAGTAAAACCGCATTGATCAATGTTGCTCTGGCACTATATGATAAATTTCTGGAACTCCATTGTTTAATCCTGGCCACCATTTTATCTAGAATGATCCCACACTCAGCATTAGAAATCCTTTTAGAACAGATAGGAATGCCTAGGTACCTGAAAGGTAATGAAGATCGGGTGAATCCTGAAGCAGACACAACTCTCTCAATCTCAGACTCACACATGCCACTGCAATATATTGCAAACTTAGCCTCATTTGGAAAGAGTCCTGAAGTCTTGGAAAATAACTTGAGTCCCCTAAGCATCCAAAGGATAGAAATAAAGTCTCCATGACTGAATAACAATATGTCATCAGTAAAACATAAATGATTCAACTTCAAACTAGCACACCGATCTTGGAATTTATAACTAGGATAAGAGCTAACTTTAAGCATGATCCTAGATAAGTATTCCATACCTAGTACAAATAACAAGGGGGACATGTGATCTCCTTGTCTCAATCCTCGTTTAGCCTCAAAATATCCATTTAATGAACCATTAATCATCAATGAAAACTTGGTAGTTCGAACACATACCATGATGAGCTGAATAAATGTCTGTGGAAATTGAAAACCAGTGAGCATTTCTTCAATAAAATCCCATTCTATGGTGTCATATGCTTTCCTCAAATCCAACTTGATCATGCAACTTGGCTTACAATTTTGCCTCCCATAATGCCGAACTAAATCTTGACATATCATGATATTGTAAGCTATATATCTACCATGAACAAATCCCCCTTGATTTTCTGCAATTATTTCAGGTAGCACTTTCCGGATCCTTGAGCAAATCAATTTGGAGGCAGCTTTATATATAACATTACAACAGGAAATAGGTTTGAAATCACACACAGAATCAGGGCAAATATGCTTGGGAATGAGTGTAATGGTTGTGTTATTAATTTCCCTAAGCAATTTACCTGAAGTAAGGAAGGATAACACAGCTGTAGTAACCTCTGAACCCACCAAATCCCAATTATCTTGGTAAAAGTAACTACTATATCCATCTGGGCCTAGGGCTTTCAATCCTGGAATTGCAAATATCACGTTCTTAACCTCCTGAGCTGAGAAATCTGTTGAAAGAGTCTGAATGAGAGCTACATTTAGAACTGGTCCGAGCTTGATGATTGACCAAGACACCTTCTTCCTGTGCACCATTACTGTCCCCAACAGGCCTTTATAATAATCCAAAAAGGCCTTTGTTATATTTGTAGGAGAGTCTACCCAAAGCCCTGCCTCATTCCTGATGGACAAAATTTTGTTCTGTATTCTCCTTGCCTTAAGGGAAGCATGAAAGATGTGAGTATTTTCATCACCATTAGCCATCCAAGAAGCTTTAGCTTTTTGAGCTAAGAAACTCATGTAAGCTTTATGGTAATGCATATACTGTTCTCTAATCACTTGCTCCTGAGAAATCAACCTGTCATTTAAGGGATCTTTCTGCAATTGCTCTTGAAGCTCCTTCAATACAAGTCCCGCCTTAAATTCTGTCTGTTGAATATCAGAAAAACCCTCTCTATTTATGCTCACTAGCACCTGTTTCAGCCTTTTTAGTTTTGATACTAATTGGAACATTGGCGTACCATTAACTGATAAGTTCCAACTGGTCTGGAGTTTATTTTCATAACAGGGTGCTTCTTTCCACATCCGAAAATATCTAAATGGCTTCTTTTCCAAGTGCATTTCCAAAGTGACATGAACAAGAATTGGACTGTGATCAAATATCCCTTCTGGCAAGAACACAGCTTCTGAGTTAGGGAAATGATCAGTCCATTTTGAGTTAACTAAAGCTCTATCAATCTTGGAATAAACCCTCTCATCTGCTCTCTGCTTATTATTCCAAGTATAGAAGCAGCCAGAAAATTTCAAGTCTTCCAAATGGCAAGCTGTCAAACACTCTGAAAATTTGCTTGATATCTTCATGGTGCTTTTTTTGCCAATTCTGTCATGCAATGAAAGAATCTCATTGAAGTCTCCTACCACCATCCAAGGGACAGATATATCCACAGCCAATCCTTGTAAGTCGTTCCATAGGATCTCCCTAGAGGCTGCATCATTATAACCATATACAAAGGTAATCAAGAACCTTCATGTTCGATTAGGGACCTGTACTTGACAGTGAATTAATTGTGTAGTACATAACTCGATATCCAAAGAGAAGGCTCTCGGATTCCAAGCAATTATTATCCTACCCCTATCAATCCAAGGGTTATTATTAGTGAAACACCACCTAGAAAACAGATTCGTGTAAAGAGACCCCATATTTTTATTCTTCACTTTCGTCTCGAGTAGACTAACCAAGCCAACCTTCTTTGACAGAATTAAGTGTTTAATCTCCTTGTGCTTATGTTGACTGTTAATCCCTCGTACATTCCAAGTTAGGATTCTATCCATCTAGTACAGAGGGTCCTCCCCCCTCTCTTACTGTATTACTCCTCTGTAAAAGCTCCATCTCAGGGTCCCCCTCTAGCAAGCAAAATTTATTCTTCACACTCGTTGGATGACATTAGGTTCCTGTATCTTGATTCCCTTGGTAACTGATTGAAAACCATCTGCATCTACATTAACTTTGCTTACAATAGGTGATGAGACCTTCTGTTTAGGAATCCATTCTTGCTTAACAGTCTTACTCTTCCTGCAAACATGAGCTTCGTGTCCTAGACCAGAGCAATTCGTACATACAGTGGGCTTCCATTCATATTCCACAAAGATGTCTACTTCTTGGTCAAATTCATTCAAGAAACTGATTCGAGATGGAAAGTCCTGTGTCATGGTCACTTCGATGAGAATTCTAGGATAAGCTAAACGATCTCTGTTTTTAGTAATGGAATCCACTTGAATTGGCTTCCCAATCTGTCCCACTATCTTGAACAGAGACCTATCACCCCAGTATTTAATATCCAATCCTCCCAAATGAACCCAAGTTGGAACTGAATCTATATCTTCATTAGAAAAATCATCAACCGGATTCCAGGCCTTCATTATGAGAGGTTTGTTCCCACAAAACAGATAGCCTCCATCTAAAATTCTGTCTCTCACATCCATGGATAAAAAGCGAATTATGAAAATACCTGATGAGAGAATCCCAACTTTATCGACTTGATCCTTCCATAATCTCCTCACAAAGCCCTCCAGGATTCGGATTGGTGGATTTGCACCAAGCACATAGCAGACTATAGAAGATTGCCAAAAATTCACCTCCTCAGCTATATCCTCTACCTCAATTTTGACTCCAGAGGTCCTCTTCTGATTGAAAACACCTTCCCCTGTAACAACCGTCTCTTTGGCTCCAATGGAAGTGACATTAGTATAGTTAGACTGTAAGATCGGAGATGGAACAGCCTTACCCATATTGACGTCTTGCATAGCTTGCTTGGAAGCCGATAACCAGTCTTCCACCTTCGCACAGATTCCAATTCGAGGCGCTGGAGTAGGTTCACGACTTCGCACTTCCCCTGCTCCTTGCTCATCCTCTGACATCTCCAATTCCTGAATCCCAAGAATGGCATCCATAGATCGAGTTTTGATGACCCTATCAGCAGATGTTGGACCTGTTCTCTTGCCTTTGCTCTTCGATTTGCCCTTTCCCCCGACCTTAGATCCCTTTGCCATGGCACCGATGCAGAAACACCGAGAGAAAAAAGCGCAGGAAAAAATTCAAAAAAGAGCTCTCTCGATCTGTTGCCAAGTTATTACTTGTATTTTGTTGTTGATTAAACTGGTTGATCTAAGGTTTACTATGCACGCTTTGTTGTTTTCTTTGCTTGTTGAATTTAGTTTTCTTGCTGGGCCCTGGCTCATGGGTGCTACATGGTGTAGGTAAAGGCAAGGGAGAGCTGGACCAACCATGAGTTGGAGAGCTCTGGGGGCGGTGCGTACATCATCAGTTACTCGACCGCCACGACTGAGGGATTTTACAAGGACTAGAGCCAAAATTTGTATTTTGCCATTTAGGCTGGCTGCAGTTGTATTTACTTTTGAGTGTTGTAACCGCCTTGTAAACATTATTTTTGGGATCCCATGTATCAAACTCTTATTTTAATGAAAGTCAACCATTTAATGATCAAAATCTTTAACCTTAACCTGTTAGTTGACTTTAGTAACACGTTTATGTTCAAACAACTTGATTAGCAAGTCTTGCACTATTTTAAACACACAATGTAATGGTCTTTCCATCAACACCTTGTTTCTTCTTATAGATCCACTTGCACCCAATGACCCTAAAGTCATTAGGTGCTTCACAAGATCCCAGACGAAATTTGAGTACATGGACTCCATTTCCTGTTTCATGGCTTCGAGCCATAGTTCCTTTTCAGGGCTAGCCATTGCCTGTTTGAAAGACAACATATCATTATCACTAGTGTCACCAACATCCATATTGGTTTCACCATCCAAACCATAGCGAACTGGGTTCCTTGAAACCCTTCCACTACGACGAGGCTCCGTGACTGTTTGCTCAGGAACAGTGGTACTATCTTCATTTAAATTGACTTGCGTCGGTTGGACATGAAGAATGGGAATTCCATCATCAACTCGCATTGATGATGATGGAACATTGGTTGGAGTCAAATCTTTAGCCATCTCCTCTAAAACTACTTTGTTGTGTGGTTTGAAGTTTTGGACATAGTCATTTTCCAGAAAAGTAGCATTCGTAGAAGTAAACACTTTCTTTTCTGAATGACTATAGAAAAGTCCACCCTGAGTACCTTTAGGATAGCCAACAAACATGCAAACTTCAATTCGCAGTTCTAGCTGTCCTTTCTTTTTCCTCAGGACGTGAGCGAGACACCCCCAAATTCTATAATGGCGTAAACTAGGTTCACGACCATTCCAACGTTCTAAAGGTGTTTTTGGGATTAATTTAGATGGCACAACATTGAGAATGTTGTTCGCAGGTTCAATTGCATTTTCCCATAACAAAGTTGGTAGAGTTGAGTAACTTAGCATGCATCAAACCATTTCCAATAAAGTTCTGTTCTGGCGTTCCACTACACCATTTTTTTGCGGAGTACCTGGGACAGTAAGTTATGATAAAATCCCAAGTTCAGTTAAATGATCTTGGAACTGCATATCCAAATATTCTCCACCCCTATCAGATTGCAAGATCTTTAACGTCTTACCTAATTGGTTCTGAGCCATCGCTAGGAATTCCTAAAACTTTGAAAATGTTTCTAATTTCCTATGCATTAGGTAAAGACATGAGTATCTATAGTAATCGTCAATGAAAGTGACGAAATACTAAAAACCACCCCTAGCTTGTACATTCAAAGGTCCACAAACATCTGAATGCACAAGTCCAAGTGGTTCTTTGGCCCTATCACCCTTTGCAGAGAATGGACGCTTGGTCAGTTTGCTTTCTAGACAAGATTCACAGACAGGTAATTCACCTAAGGTGAGTTCTCTCAAAGGCCCATCCTTTGTAAGTCTTTGAATCCTATCATAGCCAATGTGACCTAGTCTCAAGTGCCATAAATACGCCATAAATACATCAGATAAACATAGAGAGTTATGCCTCCAAGGCAATCAATTCGACTAGTCCGTATCGGGGTTGAGGCTAAAGATGATGAGCAGGGCCAGAACCCTCCGCCAGTCCCTAAGAACTTGCAGCAGTTTCTTGCTGACATGCAAGCTAGACTTAGAGTCAGGAGGAAGAGATTCTCCTTCCGAGGTAGCAGGCTCTGCCAGGGAGTGCTACATCTAACTTGCCACCCGTTGTGGCACCAGTTGTACAGCCGTCTAAGATTGAGACCACATTACTATGTGGATATACTTGCAGTATTCGGATCAAGGCAATTCTAGCGAGCGAATTAGCAGAATATTCACAACATGGTTTAATACCCGGCTCGGGGTGAGCCTAGGGGTATTTTGGGAAATTTAACATATGTAAGTATTGAGTAGGTATTTGGTAGTTAGTTGGGCAGATTTGGCTTAATTGGGAATTTGAAGGATGACTTGAGGAATTAGCGGGAACTGGGGAAAATGACCATTTTGCCCTTATGGGCAATAATGGATGAGTTTTCACTAACGACATTTTGGTCTTTATGTTAGAGGATATAGATAGGAAAGGTTTCAGAGGTTAGCTAGAAGCATCATGAAAACACATACTCTCTCTCTCTCTCTCCCTTTGGAATGCTTGGAAGCTTAGGGAAATTTATGAAGAAAAGATTGGAATTGAGCTAGGAATTTAGGAGATTAAGCTAGGAGCAAGCAAAGGAATAGTTGAGGATTAAAGCCATTAACTGCGGTAAGAGTTTTTTTATTAATTCTTCTGGAAATTCAGACTGTTAGGATAAGTTTTGACTGGATTTTTGGATGTTGATTGATTATTGAATTGGGGTGGTAATTGCAGTAGGTTTTTGGGTGATTATAATGCCTAGGCTGTGTGGTTAAGAGTCCTAGACTCAATTCTGGGTTTGGTTCAAGGTTTCAAGGGACTTTTGATGAAATAGGTCAGGAGAAAATGATGGAAAAGCCCTAGGATTTCTAGGTACACGGGGGTGCGCCGCGACCCAGTTCATGGTCGTCGCTGCCCACGTGGCCCCAGAAGCTCTGGGGGCTTGCTATTTCACTGGCGTGCCGCAGCCGTAAAGGGGCAAGTTGCAGCCCGCCTACCCCTGGGACTTGGGCTGGCGCCTCTGACTTTGGGGCGCGCCGCAACCCTTAGTGCCAGGTGGCGGCCCGCCTAGGCAGCCTTAGCCAAAATAGGTCTTTGGGCTCGGGGACTTAAACCTAAGCGTTTAGGATGAATTCTACTACCCAATTTAGTACAATTTGAGGTCGTGGTGGCTGGTATTTTATTCCAAAGCATTTAATTGGATTATATTTTAATAGTTATCCATTTCCGCTTGTGACTAGGGTTACCGTTAAGGCTCGCAAATGAGGATTGTGCTCGAGACCGCTATACATCTTCAGCTCGGGATCTGAGGTAAGAAAACTGCACCCAAGTTGTGAATGGGGTTGAGCTCACCTGTAAATGAATCCATGTGAAATTATAAATGTATTTGTGATTGGAAATATCTGGATAGGCAGGTTAGCTCATGCAGCTTTCTATTAAGTGTTTCGCAACCTATGTAATTGTTATGTTTGTTGTGAAAGTCTAGCCTAAGGGAGTCGGGGTTGATGTTAAGCGTACTGAACGCAACTCAGCGTAAGCGAGCCTGTAACGTCCCAAATTACCTAATAAGGCTTAGGGCCTTGGTGGGGGGCCAGTATGGAAATATATGGAATTATATGCTTATACGATATATTTGTGTATGATTATGTGAGTTATATGATAATATAACTAGTTATGAATGTTTAAGAGTACTAACTATGCATGTGGGATCCTTTCTTGTTAGATGGCCAATTTTTGTAATTTGGCCCATTATTGACATAATTGTATATATGTGATATATGTGAGAGACCACATTATTATGTGGGTTCATTTGGGTTACTTGGTACGAGACGATCCTAGGGGGGCAAGTAAGCAGGAAAGTCACAACGAGACCAAATACCTGACTCGGGGTATTTTGGGTATCGAGCTCAATGTTGGGTAATCGAGTAACAGGAATGAATAATTGAGGATATTTTTGGAGTTAGTGAGATTAGGAGGGAATACCGGAGATTTTGACCATTTTGCACTTGGGGACGTTTTGGGTACCCCGAGCCTCAGGATTAGCTTAAGTAACTTAAGCCTTAAGGAAATAAAACATAAAACACAAAAAACACTCTGCTCACCAACTGACCCTCTCCCTCTCTCTCATTCTCTTTATATCTTTAGGAAACCTAGGGATTTTTGGCTGAAAACTTTGAGATTGAAGACATGAACTTGGGAATTGGATGAGCTACAGCTGGGGGGGACTTAAATCACAGTTGGGGTAAGGTTATAACCTCTACTTTTAGTGGATTTTGTTAGAGGTTTTGGCGTTCTTGAGCTTGTAGCTCAAATTTTTGATTAATGAGTTTTGATGAGTTTTTCATCCTGTTTTTTAGTTGGGTTTTGTTGCTGGGAAGATATTAAATCTATTATGCGGATTGAATTTTTGTTTTAGGGTGGATTTGGGGTGGTTTTCATTGATTTTGGCTGCAGAAAAATGGAAGAATTCTTGGTTTGCAGGGTCAAGTCGCGGCCCTATTCTTGGGGCACCGCGACCCAACTGAATCTAGGGCCCTTGGAGGCTTCTATTTGGGAGGCGCGCCACAACCCTCGAAAGCAGGTCGCGACCCATGTCCCATTCCCAGTAAGGAGGGGGCCTCTAACTTGAGGGGCGTGCCGCGACCCTCAAGGGCAGGTCGCGGCCCGCCTAGGCTATTTTGGCCACCGTGGGTTTTAAGAGACGGGGATTTAAACCTAAGGGCTCGGGATCGATTTTACTACCCGGTTTAGTAGAATTAGAGGTCCCGGAGGCTAGGATTCAATACGGAAGCCTTTATTTGCTCGTTATTGATGAAATCCTATATTATTGTTGTGACTAGATTATCACTAGGGGCTCAAAACCGAGATCGTGCTCGATGGTCGATTTTATTTTACGCTATACTCGGACCTAAGGTAAGAAAATTGCACCCAATACGTGATATATGTGATTAGGGCTTGGCCCAATTGTTAATTATTGTTATGAATAGGGATTGGGCCCTTGAGAATGAACATGACTAAGTTATCATTTCTCTTGTTGATTAAACATACTTGAATATTCTGTACCAAACTAAGTGTTACATGACTGTTCGCATGGTTTACGTAGCTAAGGCTTGGCCCCGTTAAGGAGCATGGTTATTACTATAATGTTCCAAATCCTTAATGTTGTTTTATTCTTGGATTAGGGGGCCAGGAGGGCCATAATTGATTTATTATGCAATTATGTGACTAAATGCATGATTATATGATGATAATTTCATGCATGTGGTTTCACTTATTATTTGAAGCTCATTTTCGTAATTTGGCTCGTTGAGGGTATATATGTATATTTATGTGCATGTTTATAATTTATGGATGAGACCACATTATAATATGGATATTGTACGCCCTGGTTTTCCAACGGGCTGATTAGCAGGTCGAGCCTCGGACTAATCATGGTTAGTCCGTAAATTTCCCCAGGCCGGAGCTCCTGTTTTCGAGGTTGTACTATATTAGCTCGAGGTATCCTCAAGGACTCGCCAAGGTTGCCCAAGACTGGGGGAAGGAGTCTGAAGGCCGAAGGTCGGGTCAGGGGAGCAGCTCGTGGTACGAGCTTCTCATGGATCACCGACCCTTTGTAAAGTCAACACACGCAAGATAAACGTGCCTATATCTGACATCACGTGTCCGATATCTCCCTGACTTCTCGGACACGCAACAGGAACGTGCGTATTCAGACACCCACGGCTGGGTTGGGCCGTGTGGCCCATTATCTCCTCATCTATCGATTTGACCATACTTATGTGTCAGGTTTAGGAATTAATCATGAATGTCACAGAGTTGATATGACAAATAAGAAGGTCACGGGATGACCTCCTTACCAACTTCCAGGTGCCTTCTCCTATAAATATGGAGACCTTGGGAGTTGATAAGGGTTGGAAAAAATAGTCTCTGGAGAGATGTATACTTTGTAACCAAATACCCAGAATAGATCAATAATATTGACTAGTGGAGTAGAAGGATTTTAACCTTTGAACCACTTAAAAACGTGTCTTGAGTCACCAAGTTCATCCTCTAAGATTTCATATCTGTGACGGTTCTACTTTCAGCACTAATCCCATTCTCTTCTTCTCTTAATTACCTGTTGGCGAAGAACCGCTTCAACAGTTTGGTGCTTTCATTGAGAGCAAGTTCAATTAGTTCTGCCACAAACATCCAACTATGGTGACCACTCGATCCAGGCATGGCAACGAAACAGAGCAGCAAGATGGGCAGGAGGCCCACCATATTGCCATCCCTGATGAACAAATTCCTGAAGTCCAACAGAGGCCAGGAAAGCAGCCGGCGGGCCAAGACGATACGGGTAGCTCAGCGCCCCGGCCACCTAATCCGAACCCGTGTTATTATACGGCGGTGGAGATGGAGAATGCTCAACTGAGGACCCAGTTAGCAGCAGTCGGTCAGCAAATCCAGGATATTCTGGCCCGACTACCCCCTCTCACAACCAACGTTAACGTTGGAGAGAGGCAAGGTGAGGCTCCTAAGTCTCACCGGGGTAATCGGCCTAGGCATAGCCGTTCGGATAGACTTCCTGTAGCCAACTCCACCCCTTCATCGCACCATCAAGAGGCAAACTTCAGGGAAATGCCTGGAACCGGACAACAGCAATACAGCCGTTCGGTCAGGACGTCAACTCCTAGTTCTCAACCTTCCTTGAGAACGCCCAGGAGAGCTCGAGGAAATTCCTGAAGGAGATCCGGGGAGGGCCAGAGACGTCAGCCCGTCCCAGAAGACCGTCCTGCACCTCGTCCAGCTCGCCCAGAGCGGGACCAGCAAGCTGGCAGGGCCGAAAGGCCCCCACCAAATTTGAACCTTCTAGACGGAACTAGGATCGCCTCCCCAGTCAGGCATCCTCCTTCTCCAATCAGATATCCGTCTCCTCAGCCCGTCCGAGATGTCCCGGCTTACGGGAGTAGTAGGAGGGACCCGCCGTCAGCGGGACCTTCCTGGCATAGCAGGGTGCCGGGGGAAGGATCAGGTCGTCACCGCCAAAGACGCACTCCAAGCCTATCAAGCAGGAGTCAGTGGACCGGCAGCCGCTGGAGTGATCTCTCCGGAGGAGACCTGCGTCAGCGACTGAGTTTAGCACAAAGTCACCAGACCACCCAGGGAGGCGACCTTCGAGATCGCCTCAACTCTCACAGAGAGGATCGAGCTAGAGATGGTAGCCCGGCCCGCTCGGCGGGAGTCCGATCCGAAGTACGTAACGGAGGGAATGTCCCAAATAACCTATCTCAAGATAGGAGGGGCCACAACCCACCTAATATGTACAATGGGTCTGACGCTGTTGAACAGCCCCGGAATAACCCAGGATCTTAGGACCAAACCCTCGAGCGCCTAACTCAGATGGAGGAACTGATGAGGAAGCTCCTATCAGAAAAATAAAAAGATGAATATAATTCGGGTGACGAAACACAGCAGCTCGGTGAGACGCTGAAAGCCTACTTGAGCAGATTCGCGAATGTCGCTGCTCGAGCCAGAGACGCTGACGATAGCTCTAAGCTCATGGCCATGAGAACCGGAATCCTGGTCGGGGGAGACCTATGGAAAGATATCCAAAGGAAAGGAGTCAGCTCGGTTAACGAATTCCTTAACAGAGCCCAAGAGTGGATAAAATTAGAAGAAGCTGAAGCTGAAGCCGCGGGGACCAGCCAGGTTCCCGAGAAGCCCGCTGGAGCGGGGACAAAGATCGTGGTGGCGATCCCCGAGGTCGCGCAGAACAACCAACCCGGTGGTGGCAAAAGAAAGGGAAATGGTGAAAACAGCCAGCACGGTCAAAAGAAGAATAAGTCTGTGGATAAATTCAAGCCCGTGTTCACAACATATACCGAGCTCACCCAGTCCAGGGAAAGTATCTTCCTGGCCAACGCTGCTCGGGTCCCCTGGAAGAGGCCGGAGCCATTGAAACACCACAAGGGAAAGAGAGACACTTCAAAATTCTGCCGTTTCCATAACGACGTCGGCCACAATACCGACAACTGCAGGCATCTCAAAGATGAAATCGAGACTCTCATCCGAGCAGGCCCCTTGGCGCAGTACTCACGAAACAGGGTCCCAGTGAGTCGACCCGCTCCAGAAGTCCCAGTCAGTCAGACCGGTCCTCGGGTAGATCAGGACGTCCCTCCTCCCGTGGTCGAGGGAGAGATATCCACCATCTCTGGAGGACCGCACATGGCTGGCACGAGCAGAGGCGCCCAGAAGAGGTATGTGAATGAATTAAAGGCCCACAACGGAGCGGAGATCGTCCCAGAGCAGCGTCATTCAAAACAGCAGCGGTTAGAGAAGCAACCGATTACTTTTACGGAGGAAGACGCAGGCCATGTCCAATTCCCCCATAATGATCCCTTGGTCTTAGCAGTCCAGCTCGCCAACCGGAAAGTGAGGAGAGTGTTGGTAGACAACGGAAGCTCGGTGAACCTCCTATTCCGATCCACATTAGAAAAGATGGGTCTAACCGTCGCCGAGCTAAAGGCGAACTCCATGATGCTATATGGTTTTTCGGGAGAAGGATCGGCAGCGATAGGGACGATCGAGCTGGTGATCACCGTAGGAGAAGAGTCTCGGACAGTCTCCAAGCTACTTGAGTTCGTGGTCATTAACTGCTCCGCTGCCTACAACGCCATTTTAGGCCGACCTACACTCATAGCTTTCGAGGCCATCACGTCCATTCGACACCTCGCCATGAAGTTCCCTACTTCAACAGGAATCTGCACCATCAAGGGCGATCAGCTCGCTGCCAGGGAATGCTACAGGATTTCCATGAAGGGAAAGTCTAAACCCGGGCAGCTAGCAATGGCCATTCAGAGCGAGGAGGAATCTCAGGGACCCTTGGTGGCTCCTGAGATTGAAAAACCTCAGAATCCCGAAGAGGAAAAGATCGCCTTGAGTGAGGACATTGACCCCCGAGTAGGCGAGGACAGATCCGAGCTCCAGGCTATTGAGGAGCTCGAGGAGGTGAACATTGATAAACAAAATCTGTCACGGACGGTTAAGCTTGGGAAGAACCTCTGCGACAAGATAAAGGCGTAGCTGATTACATTTCTGAAGAATAGCTTGGACGTATTCGCATGGTCTCACGAGGACATGGTGGGGATCAGCCCGAGTGTCATCATGCACATGCTCCATCTGGATAAAAGCGTTCCTGCCAAGTCTCAAAAGCAAAGGCGTTTAGGAACAACCCGAGCTGAAGCCCTAGAAGAAGAAGTGGCCCGGCTCAAAAAGTGCGGCTTTATCCGCGAAGCCAAATTTCCAATTTGGGTCGCCAACCCCGTGCTAGTTCCAAAGCCCAACGGGAAATGGCGGACCTGCATTGACTTCTCCGACCTGAATAAAGCCTTCCCCAAGGATTGCTTTCCATTGCCAAGGATCGATCAGCTGGTGGATGCTACGGCGGGGCACGAGCTCATGTCCTTCATGGACGCGTACTCAGGCTACAATCAGATCGCGATGAATCCGGCAGACCAGGAACATACCAGCCTCATGACCCCAATGAATGTCTATTGCTATAAGGTCATGCCGTTTGGCCTGAAGAATGCCGGAGCTACCTACCAGAGGCTAGTAAACAGAATGTTCGCAGACCAGATCGGAAAGAACATGGAGGTGTATGTTGATGACATGCTCGTCAAGTCAAAGACTGCCGACAACCATGTTTCCGACCTGGAAGAATGTTTTAAAATACTAAGGGAATACGGCATGAGGCTCAATCCTCAGAAATGCACGTTCGGTGTCGCATCGGGGAAATTCCTGGGGTTCATAGTCAATACCCGAGGAATCGAGGCGAACCCCGACAAAATCAGGTCACTGCTCGAGCTTCCTTCCCCCAGGTCGCGGAAAGATGTCCAAGGCCTCACAGGAAGAGTGGCAGCACTCAACCGGTTCATTTCCAAGTCAACCGACAAGTGTTTGCCCTTCTATAACCTGCTCCGGGGAAACAAGAAGTTTGAGTGGACAGTAGAGTGCGAAAGCGCATTCCTCGATCTGAAGGCGCATCTGGCTGAACCGCCCGTGCTGTCCAAGCCCAGGGCAGGAGAGCCTCTTTTCCTCTACATGGCCGTCACTGAGGATGCAGCTAGCGCCGTGCTTGTACGAGAAGAGGACCAAGTTCAAAAGCCAGTCTACTGCATCAGCAAGAGACTCCTCGGAGCAGAGTCACGGTACCCACTGATGGAAAAATTGGCGTTTTGCCTAATCACAACCTCGCGAAAGCTCAGACCGTATTTCCAATCCCACTCGGTACACGTCATGACCGATCAGCCTCTAAGACAAGTTTTGCAAAAGCCTGAAGCATCGGGACGTTTGTTAAAGTGGGCGGTCGAACTCAGTCAGTTCGAGATTTTCTATACTCCACGAACTGCCATAAGAAGTCAGGCGTTAGATGACTTCGTGGCGGAGTGCACGGGATTCCAGGAGGATCCATCAGAAGGCCTACTTCAAGTCGCCTCGCCGCATTTGTCGTGGAAGATCTTCGTTGATGGTTCATCTAACGAGAGTGGCACCGGGATCGGAATCATTCTAATATCCCCCGAGGGACATAGGTTCCACTCGGCGCTAAGGTTCGGGTTCAAGGCGTCCAACAATGAGGCAGAGTACGAAGCTTTGTTAGCTGGGCTAAGGGTAGCTCAGGAGTTAAAGGCGAGCTCCGTCCAGTGCTTCAGTGACTCCCAGCTCGTGGTAAACCAGGTTCTGGGCGAATATCAAGCGCGGGGACCCAAGATGGCCGCCTATTTGGCGAAGGTAAAAACTGAGCTGTCCGCATTTGAGCGAGGATCGATCGAACAGATACCTCGGGAACAGAACGCCAACGCAGATGCTCTCGCCAAACTCGCCACCTCGGGAGAGACAGAAACCCTGGGGTTGGTGCCAATAGAGTTCTTGAAAAAACCAAGTATAGAAGGAGATCGGGCAGAGGTCGAGATGATTGATGCCAAGCCGACCTGGATGACCCCCATTCTTGAGTATCTCATTAGGGCAAGCTGTCTGAAGAGCGTAACGATGCACGGCGAGTCTTGTATCAAGCTCCGAGGTACACGCTGGTCGATGGTGTGTTGTACCGACGTGGACATTCCCTACCTCTCCTCCGGTGCGTTCATCTAGGTGAGGCACAGGCCATCTTGCAGGACATTCACGAAGGATTCTGCGGAGACCATGCTGGGGGGCAAAGCCTGGCCTTAAAGGTTCTCAGGCAAGGTTATTACTGGCCGACTCTGTCAAGAGACTCGATCTCGTATGTGAAAAAGTGCGACAAGTGCCAGCGTTTCGCTGCGGTTGCCCGAGCTACTCCAGTCGAACTGAAAATGATCTCGGCCCCTTGGCCATTCGTCGTTTGGGGGATAGATTTAGTAGGCGCCCTGCCTACCAGAAAGGGCGGGGTCCATTACGCCGTGGTAGCCATCGACTACTTTACTAAGTGGGCCGAGGCAGAGCCATTGGCAACAATAACATCGAAGAAGGTACTCGACTTTGTGGTTAAAAGCATCATCTATCGGTTCGGCCTGCCGAAGAAAATTGTCTCCGACAACGGCACTCAGTTCGACAGCGACCTGTTCACCGAGTTTTGTGAAAGGCACAAAATTGTGAAAAGCTTCTCCTCTGTGGCCTATCCTCAAGCAAACGGCCAGGTCGAGGCTGTCAACAAAACTCTAAAGGCGAGCCTCAAGAAGAGGCTAGATGAGGCAAAGGGGGTCTGGCCAGAACAGCTCCCCCAGGTCCTTCGGACATACCGGACCTCGCATCGGACTCCTACGGGTCACACTCCTTTCTCCCTAACCTTTGGGAGTGAAGCAGTCCTCCCCGTGGAAGTTAAAGTTCTATCGCATAAAGTCCAGTCCTACGACCAAGATAGGAACCACGAGCTCCTATGCCATTCCCTATACCTTATCGATGAAAGGCGAGAGGATTCGCAACTCCAGCTCGCCCATTACCAGCAAAAGATCACTCGCTACTTCAACACTAAAGTCAAAAAACGTACCTTTAGCGTTGGCAATTTGGTCCTAAGGAGACTTTTCCTGGCCGGGAAAGATCCCAAAGATGGAGTCTAGGGACCGAACTGGGAAGGACCATACCAGGTCATTGAGGTCATCAAGGAAGGAACTTATAAGTTAGCTCGACTTGATGGAGGGGCAGTCCCGCGGACTTGGAACGCCATCCACTTGAAGAAATATTATCAATGACCCACTTGTAAGGCCTGGGAGGCCATTTTTTATGTATTAATAAAATTCAAGTTTTTCTTTTTATTTGCAAGTGTAATCTTAAAGTAACTACGAAAGACCTTTTCCCAGTTACTTGGGGGGCATATGGTACCTGGATATAACTAGGTCTCCTTAACGACTTAGATGTTGATTCTTATCTATGTATAAGGGTTAACGCGAACTAAGTCCTATCCTAGTTTTTACCGGGTCATAAAACTTAGAAGTTAACTTAAATTTATTGATCGTGGTTCTTCTTAAAGAGCTCGAGATATGGATAAAAGTTGACGCGAACTAAGTTTTCAAAATAAGTTCCTGGTTCTAACCAGGTCATAAAACTTAGAAGTTAACTTAAATTTATTGATCGTGGTTCTTCTTAAAGAGCTCGAGATATGGATAAAAGTTGACGCGAACTAAGTTTTCAAAATAAGCTCCTGGTTTTAACCAGGTCATAAAACTTAGAAGTTAACTTAAATTTATTGATCGTAGTTCTTCTTAAAGAACTCGAGATATGGATAAAAGTTGACACGAACTAAGTTTTCAAAATAAGCTCCTGGTTTTAACCAGGTCATAAAACTTAGAAGTTAACTTAAATTTATTGATCGTGGTTCTTCTTAAAGAACTCGAGATATGGATAAAAGTTGACGCGAACTAAGTTTTCAAAATAAGCTCCTGGTTTTAACCAGGTCATAAAACTTAGAATTTAACTTAAATTTATTGATCGTGGTTCTTCTTAAAGGGCTCGAGATATGAATAACGGTTAACACGAACTAAGTTTATCAAAAAACAAAATATGTGTATTGTAGCCAAAAGCATGAAATATATAAGTTAAAATTGCAAGGCAAAAAGTATACGAATACTAAGGGAGCCCTACCCCCCGAGCTGGAAGAACCTAAGACGATTATTTCCCGAACAGGCGCAAGTTCTGGGTCCGGTTCTGACTCGGGGCTAGACTCTTCTACATACTGCCTAAGCCCCGGAGCATAGATGCCCCTCTAGAGTGATGGCCACGTGCGTAAGTTGGTCCCATACTCCTCAAAAATGATAGACCTAAAAGCTAGGGTGTTATCTACTACTACGGTACCCCTAGGTCGGCTCTCTTGGTGATCCAGCACGATCCGGTCAACACAATGGAGCAGAAGTGTGTTCAGGTCCGGGTCCCTTCAGTGACGATGGACGATCTGCCTAGGATTGAACCTAACCAGCCGGGGGTCCGCAGTGGCCCTATCTACATTCTTAAGCAAGAAAGGGTTACCTTGGCCGGAAGGACCCGTGGCTGCTCCGGATTGGATCCTCTCCCCGTCCATCCCCTAGGCGACCTCCAAGGTCCTCTTTCTATTCCTCACGAGCGGAACTCCATCCGTCTCGTCCCCCTCGTCTTCCTCTGCCGCGACCTCCTCAACGATGATAGGTCTGTTGTCGCGGGCTGGGGGCGGCCCCCGGGGCCTCTTCAGGTTCAGAGTCTGATTTGGGAAAATTAGTTTGCAGAACACCATCGTCTCGTCCATCACGAGCACGCGATAGTCCTTTTCACTGGGGGGCAAGCCCGCCAGTGTTTCATATTGACCCCCGAGGGTCACAGACTTTTCGGTCCTCGCGTAGATGGCTGCAAGATTGGCTGGAATCAGAGTGGAATACGGGAGGAGCTAAAATAAAATAACACTTAAAAGGCGAGCTAAGATCAGGGTTCACTTATGAGGACGGTTGAAGTAGTGGTGCTCGTAAAATGTACCGTCACCACCCACGACGTTCCACATATCAGACGCCTGCACAAAAAGTGGAATGAGAAGGGTTGTGGGGAAGTCTAAAAGCCCCTACTGTGGTCTTCTATATATGATGTCATATACCACGAGCAGGAGCTTGGGGGGCAGATGTACGCCCTGGTTTTCCCACGGGCTGATTAGCAGGTCGAGCCTCGGACTAATCATGGTTAGTCCGTAAATTTCCCCAGGCCGGAGCTCCTGTTTTCGAGGTCGTACTATATTAGCTCGAGGTATCCTCAAGGACTCGCCAAGGTTGCCCAAGACTGGGGGAAGGAGTCTGAAGGCCGAAGGTCGGGTCAGGGGAGCAGCTCGTGGTACGAGCTTCTCATGGATCTCTGACCCTTTGTAAAGTCCACACACGCAAGATAAACGTGCCTATATCTGACATCACGTGTCCGATATCTCCCTGACTTCTCGGACACGCAGCAGGAACGTGCGTATTCAGACACCCACGGCTGGGTTGGGCCGTGCGGCCCATTATCTCCTCATCTATCGATTTGACCATACTTATGTGTCAGGTTTAGAAATTAATCATGAATGTCACAGAGTTGATATGACAAATAAGAAGGTCACGGGATGACCTCCTTACCAACTTCCAGGTGCCTTCTCCTATAAATATGGAGACCCTGGGAGTTGATAAGGGTTGGAAAAAATAGTCTCTGGAGAGATGTATACTTTGTAACCAAATACCCAGAATAGATCAATAATATTAACTAGTGGAGTAGAAGGATTTTAACCTTTGAACCACTTAAAAACGTGTCTTGAGTCACCAAGTTCATCCTCTAAGATTTCATATCTGTGACGGTTCTACTTTCAGCACTAATCCCTTTCTCTTCTTCTCTTAATTACCTGTTGGCGAAGAACCGCATCAACAGATATGTTCGAGCTATTCGGCATGAGACGATCCTAGAACGCAAGATTAGCGGTTTGGTCATAACGAGATTAATTTCCAGGCTTGGGGTAAGTCTGGAGGTAATTTGATGCTTAGTATAATACCGGAAATGAACGGGTAATGGGATATGATTTAATTATTATTTGAGAATATTAGGAATAATGGGAATTGAAGGACATTAATTATGATTAGCGGGATAAGCGAGAAATGATTGTGTTTGCCCTTGGGTGGTTGTATATGAATTAATTGGGCTTAGGGGCATTTTGGTATTTTGACCATGGGGTAGATTTAAATGGCTGGTTGTAGAAGGTTTAGGCAGCCAAAAACAGAGCAGCTTCTTTCTCCATCTCTCTCTCTCTCTCTCTCTCTCTCTCTCTCTCGATTGTGATTTTTGAAGCTTAGCTTGAAGATTCAACTTGGGGAATCAGGGCTTGTGAGCTTAGGATTGTGTTACAGTCATTGAAGGGGGTTTAATTCAAGTTTGAGGTATGAATTTCAGTTCAAGTTCCTGGTTTTTGCTCTATTTTTTAGTTGATATTTTGGTTTTTGTAGTTGGGAATTTGATGAGGTTTTAAGTGTTATAAAGCTTATGTTTTATTGGTTGAATGATGGATATGTTGTGGTAATGCTTGGGTGTGAATTTGGGGATTTAATTGATGAAGGTTTGGGCTGGTTTGAATTAAGAAAATGGGCAGGGAAGCTGGGTTCACTGGGTCAAGTCGCGATCGAGTTCATGCAAGTCGTGACTTGGACCCAAGCCAGAGCCTCCCCTGGGCTCTGTTGAGTAGGCGCGCCACGACCCACTAGGCCAAGTCGCAACCCGCCCCTGGTACCCCAGACAGATGCTCTTTGTCTTGGGGGCGCCCACTAGGCCAAGTCGTGACTCGCCCCTTCCTTTTGTGCCAGGGAGAGGTTTTAAAAGGGTTATGCTCGAGGTTTCATTTTCGAAGGCTTGGGATGGAATCTACTAATCATTTTAATACGATTCGAGGCACCGAGAGCGAGGTTTTAAACCATGAACCTTTTATTGATTTATTTTATTAATGGAATTTCATATTTGGTTATGACTAGGTGACCACTAAGGAACTTAAGGAACGATCATTCTCAAAGGTCGTTCTTTTATTATTTCACGCTCGAACCAAAGGTAAGAAAACTGCACCCAGTATGTGACATGCATGGTTATTGATGAGGCATGTTGAGTGCTCTATATATGGATATTGATTGCATAGTAAATGCATAGCAGCTTTGCTTATCTGTGTATGACATTGACTTATTAGTCAGGGAACAACAATGGTGTTTAGTATTGATCGTGAAGCTATGACTTATCTGTCAAGTTCAACGGTGATACTGAGCACTAGTTGTATGGTATTGGCTTAAGAGTGAAGAACGACATTAATGTGTTTAACACAGGCAGAAATGATTAGATCTAATCAACATGAGCATGAAATGCTTGACCGAACCCAAGTTCGGTGAAAACTAAAAGCGTTTGTCTAGTCTAAAGGCTAGTTACGTAGAGCCAGGGCCAAAAGGCTCAGGCGACTGAACGTCACATGGCTTAGGGTGCAGATCCCTAGAGATATACTTATTAGTCATCTATTTATAGATAGATTTATTAGTCATCTATTCAGAGTATAACTTAATAGTCACTTATCTTATTAGGGTGCGGAGCCCTAAAGTGTGACTCACTATCTGATTAGGGCTGCAAGCCCTAGAATGATTACCAGAATCATTTATTGATATTACATACATGCAGTAATAAGTTTTCTTATTGAGTCTTGGCTCACGGGTGCTATGTGGTGCAGGTAAAGGGAAAGAAAAGCACACCTAGCCTTGAGTGGAGAGCATAGGTGGCGATGTGTACATATGCGGCCGCTTGACCAGCACGGCCAAGGTGTTTCTCAGAGGAACTAGGGGTTAACCCTATTTTTGCCGCTTAGGTCGGCGGGTTGTAATTTTTACACGGTAATGACCATTTTGGATTGTAAATAACTTTGTAAACACTTTTATGGGCCCATGTACAATTTAATATTTTAAATAAAATATATCCATTCATTTTAATCAAGATTTTCAACCTGACCTATTAATGACACCTAGATGCAAGTTTATAACCAAATGACTCGTTTAGTGAGTTAAGCACTGTTTAAATTCCACAGTAACGGTCTTGGAGTAACCATGGAGTTACAAATTGGTATCAGAGCATGCAAAGGTTTAAGGTTCCTATAGATGGGCTGGGCATGTACACTCGCCACTGAAGACAAGCTCGACTCATGGTTTGGTAAATATTTATGTGGTTATATGTTTAACTACTTAAAATAGAATATAAATGCTTTACCTGTCTACATGAGATACATTAATAAGGCTGGGCCTTGACTACTGCATCATAAGCAAGAACGTGCTTATTAGTATTGATATTGCTAGAATGTTTATTTGCATTGTTAATTGATAGTGGTTAATTGCTAAATGTTAAATGTTATGATCATGAATCAATGTGTTTATCTGTATGATTGTGGAACATAGATGAACATCTGCTTGATCTTGGACCATGAGGTGGCAAGAGGTTTAGTTATCACTGCCTAACTGGCTGCATTGATTGTTTCAGTATAGTAGAAGTTGATAGCATGCTTCCAAGGTAGATAGATTCATTAGCTGGCCAGGAAGATCAGGGCCAGAATGACAGGCAGGGTCAGGCAAATGATCAGTGTCAGATTCCTCAGCCAGCTCTTGATAACTGGCAGCATCTGTTTGCTGATTTACAGGCTAGAGTTATGAGGCAGGAAGAATAAATTCGCCCCCTGAGACAACAACAGTGTAACGCCCTGGAGAGCCAAGACCGCTACACTGTGTACTTATAAAGGTGCAGGACTTGCTAATCAAATCATTAATTTTAAAACGTGTCACTAAACATGTATGAGCTAAGGTTAAAAAGGTTTTGGTCTCAAAAGTTTCACTTTATATAATTAAGCAGTTTAATACATGGGATCCCAAAAAGAAATAGAGTATAAAAGTTGGTTTACAAAATTCCCAAAATACAGAAAACCATCAGCCATACTAAGGCAAAATAGACATTTCTGGTTCTTGCGCCCCTGCCTAAACCCCAACTGTGGCGGCTGAGCAGCTGGTCATGTACATTTGGCCCGCAGAGCTCTCCAAGTCAGGGCTGATCAAGCTTGCCCTTGCCTTTACCTGCACCACGTAGCACCCGTGAGCCAAGGCCCAGCAAGAAAACATAATGTCCAACACAAACAATAATAACAAATAGTCAATTCTTTAAACACGATCATCCATCAAATAATCCACATTAACCATTCAACATATACTCAGAATCAAGGATGCTACAAATCACATATAACATTTAAGTCTCATTATAACTAGGTCACATAATAATCATGGCCGACAACTTAGGCCGTACCCTCTGTTTACCCCATTGACTCCGGCCCGCTTAAACCGAGCTCAGTGCATATTAAGCTGTCCTCGGCTACCAGTGGCCAAACCGCGCTCTGTGCGCTATTGTAACCCTTGGCACTCTTAGGCCATTGGTTCACTATTTAGTTTACATGGAATAATACCATCCTTTCAAGCATACACATTAGGGAACCCTTAGTCCCATTACAGATATACAACTAGGTGCAGTTTTCTTACCTTTAGTCTCTACGTTCACTAATTACGAACGACGCTCCTCGAGCACGATCCGTTCCCGAGCCCTAGCCCTAACACCTAGTCACAACCAAGGTATTGGATTACATTAATATTCAAATAAGGGTTTCCGGATATAATACTAGCTTCCGGGACATCGAATTCCACCAATCAAGGTGGGGAAATCGATCCCGAGCACCCTATACCACATTCCCGTGCCTAAAATCCCCAAATGTTCAAGTGTGCACCTAAGGGCTGTGGCCCTTGAAACCTAGCCACGGCTCTGCCTTAAAACAGAGCCAAGCCATCCCTGGAAGTAGACACGTGTCGCGACGCTTCCCTTTGGCCGAGCCTCCCTGGCTCATTTGCATCCTAGGGCTGCAGTGCTCTAGAACAGAGCCGCAGCCCTTCCCTTCGTGCCCAGAAAATCCACCATTTCCAACATCTAAACCTCATCCAAAACCATCCCAGAGCTCCCTAATTCAAAACCCATCAATCAAAAAACTTTTAACATGACTCTAACAACATAACTCAACAGAAATCCAACCTAAAAACCTACTATAAACCCATTTTTAATTTCTGAAACTTAAGAACTTAAAACATCAAAACCAGTCATACAAAACTAGAATTTAAACTTCCAAATCATGAATTGGAGCTTACCTTTTCTGCTGAACCACTTCTTTGACAAATTCCTGAGCTAAAACCCAAGCTCTCAGCTTCAATTCAGCCCTTAAACAACAAAATCATAAATACCTTGATACTCAGCAAAAAACTTAGAATTCTAACCCCCAAAAACACAATTCAATTCTCATCTTAGCCTTGGTTCAGTGTTCCTTGGATAATTCTTGAGCTAATCTTCCAAATCCCCACTTCAATCCTCTGAATTCCCAGCTTAATTCCCTAAATTTTTAGTATTTTGTGTTTTTTCCTTGAAAGAGAGAGAGAAAGAAGAGGTCGGTCTATTTTTTGTTCCACTAGCTTCTGCTTTTGGCTAAGTCTAACCTTAGTTACTTAGGTCAATCCCGAGACTCGGGGTGCCGGAAACATCCCCGAGGGCAAAATGGTAAAATTCCCCAACATTCCCGGCTATACTTCCTAACCTTAGATATATCTCCATATATTTATTTCCATAACCCGATAGTCTAAAATAACTACCCGATACCTAAAATACCCCTGACTATCCAAAGTCAAATATTAAGCCCCGTTGTGACCCTTTCCCGCTATCTAGCTCCCTAGGATCGCCTCAAGTCGTTCTCTGCTAACCTGCCCACATAATAATGTGGTTCTCACAAATACTATATATATCACATTTACATTCATATAATCATATGAGCATTTATATCATATAGTTATGCATTTAAATCAATAAACTCATTCAAATCACTTATAGCTCAATTATGCCCTCCCGGCACACTAATCAAGGCCCTTACGCCTTAATAGCAAATTTGGGGTCGTTACAACTATCCCCTCCTAATGAGAATTTGGTCCTCAAAATTTACCTGAATAACTCGGGATACTGATCCCGCATTTCTGATTCAAGCTCCCAGGTTGCTTCCTCGACCTTACTATTTCTCCATAACACCTTAACTAACGGAATTGTCTTATTCCGTAAAACTTTGTCCTTCCGATCCAAAATCTGGACTGGTCGCTCTTCATAGGACAAATCTGTCTGTAACTCTAAGTCCTCATACTTCAACACGTGTGTTGCATCTGAAACATACCTCCGCAACATGGAGACATGAAATACATCGTCAACTCCTGACAGTGATGGTGGCAAGACCAACCTATAAGCCACCTGTCCAATCCTCTCCAGGATCTCAAAAGGTCCAACAAACTGAGGGCTCAGCTTTCCCTGTACTCCGAATCTCCTTACCTCTCTCAATGGCGAGACTCGCAGAAACACGTGATCCCCAACTTGGAACTCCACGTCCCTACACTTAGGATCAGCGTAGCTTTTTTGTCTACTCTGCGACGCAAGCATTCTGGCTCGAATCTTCTCAATAGCCCCATTAGTCCTCTGAGCCATATCTGGTCCTAAGTACCTCCTCTCACCCATCTCATCCCAATGTATGGGTGACCTACATTTTCTCCCATATAACATCTCATAAGGGGCCACCCCAATCGTGGACTGATAACTGTTGTTATACGAGAATTCAATCAACAGTAAGTACTTACTCCAAGACACCTCAAAACCAATCACACACGCCCTAAGCATGTCCTCCAATACTTGAATCGTCCTCTCAGACTGTCCATCAGTCTGAGGATGAAAAGCTATGCTAAATTTCAACTGAGTCCCCATAGCTTTCTGTAGAGCTCCCCAAAACTTAGAGGTAAAGATGGGGTCTCGATCAGACACAATAGACTTTGGAACCCCATGGAGACAAACTATCTCCCTCACATACAACTCTGCATACTGATCCATTGTATAAGTCGACTTCACTGGTAGAAAATGAGCTGACTTGGTGTATCTGTCTACTATCACCCACACCGTGTCACAAAGTCCCACTGTCCTGGGTAGTCCTCCCACAAAATCCATCGTGATGTCCTCCCACTTCCATTCTGGGATACCCAAAGGCTGAAGCAATCCCGCTGGTCGCTGATGATCAGTCTTTACCTGCTGACATGTCAAACATCTAGACACATACTCTACCACATCCTTCTTCATCCTGGGCCACCAGTATAATGTCCACAAATCCTGATACATCTTCATGGTACCCGGATGAAGCGAGTATGGCGTAGTGTGAGACTCATCCAGTATCTCCCGTCTGATCCCCTCATCTGCTGGAACACAAATCCACCCTTGATATCAAAGCATACCAGTCTCAGAGACAGAATAATCCTTAGTTGTCCCCGCTAAAACATGCTGCCTAACTTCCTGCAACTGCGCATCATCCATTTGTCCCTCCTTAATCCTCTCCAGCAGGGTCGACTGTAAGGTAATATTAGCTAACTGGCCCACCACCAATTGTATTCTTGCTCTGGTCATTTCATCAGCTAACTCCCTCAAGATCTGGGTGGAGCTATACAACTGCCCTGGGCCCCTCCGGTTCAATGCATCTGCCACCACGTTGGCCTTCCCTGGGTGGTAAAGGATATCACAGTCGCAATCCTTAACCAGCTCCAACCAACGCCTCTGTCTCATGTTCAGATCTTTCTGAGTGAAGAAATATTCAAACTCTTGTGGTCAGTGTATATCTCGCACTTCTCCCCATATAGATAATGCTGCCAAACCTTTAGTGCGAATACCACTGCCGCCAGTTCCAAATCATGAGTAGGATATCGCTGCTCATACTCCTTCAGCTGCCGAGATGCATAGGCTATAAATTTCTTATTCTCCATCAGCACGCAACCTAAACCCACCCTTGATGCATCACAGTAAACCACAAACTTTCCTTCCTCCGAAGGAAGACTCAGCACAGGTGCAGAAATAAGCCGTCGCTTCAACTCTTGAAAACTGTTCTCACACTTCTCTGACCAAACAAACTTCTGATTCTTCCTCGTCAACTCTGTCATTGGTGAAGAAATCTTTGAAAACCCCTCTACAAACCATCTGTAATAACCTGCCAACCCAAGGAAACTCTGCACCTCCGAGGCGTTCCTTGGCCTCGGCCAATCCCTTACTACTTCCACCTTGGATGGATCTACCTTAATCCCTTTTGCTCCAACTATATGCCCAAGAAAAGTCACCTCTGGCAACCAAAACTCACACTTCTTAAACTTGGCATACAACTGATGCTCCCTTAACCTCTGTAAAACTTGTCAAAGATGCTGCTCATGCTCTGCCTCTGAACTAGAGTATACCAGGATGTCGTCGATGAAGACAATGACGAACTAATCCAAGAATTCCTTGAACACTCTGTTCATCAAATCGATAAAAGTTGCCGGGGCGTTGGTCAAACCAAAGGACATGACCAAAAACTCATAGTGCCCATATCGTGTCCGAAAGGCCGTCTTCGGTATATCCTCATCTTTGATCCTTAGCTGGTGATAACCAGATAGTAGATCAATCTTTGAGAACACCGGATTTCCCTGTAGCTGATCGAACAAGTCATCAATTCTTGGTAGAGGGTACTTATTCCTTATGGTCAACTTGTTTAATTCTCGGTAGTCTATACACATCCTCAACGTCCCGTCCTTTTTCTTAACAAATAACATTGGAGTGCCCCATGGTGAGTAACTAGGTCTGATGAATCCCAAATCCAGAAGCTCCTGCAACTGTATCTTTAGTTCCTTCAACTCATCTGGAGCCATCCTATATGGTGTCCTTGATATTGGTTCTATCCCCGGTGCTAACTCAATCTCAAACTAAATCTCCTTGCGCGGCGGCAACCCTGGTAGATCCTCAGGAAATACATCCAAAAACTCACACACCAAACTGGTCTCTCCCAGCCCTGCCGGCATAACCCTAGTAGTATCCACTACACTGGCCAAAAAACCTATGCATCCTCCCTGCAATAAGTCTCTGGCTCTCAACTCTGAAATCATGGGTACGCGGGGTCCACATACCGTACCCACAAAAACAAAAGGATCCTCGCCCTAGGGCTCAAAAGTCACCATCTTCTTCCTGCAGTCAATAGTAGCCCCATATCTGACCAACCAATCCATCCCCAGAATCACGTCAAAATCCTCCATATCTAACTTAATCAAATCCGCCGAAAGTTCCCTACTATCAACCATCACCGGCAGTGCCCTAATCCATCTCCTAAAAACTACCAGTTCCCCTGTAGGCAATAAAGTCCCAAACCCTACAGTTTGATATTCACTAGGTCTACACAATCTATTAATCACTCTACTAGAAATAAAGGAATGTGTAGCACCAAAATCAATCAATACAGTAAAAGGAGAGCCAGCGCTAGAAAGCTGACCTGTCACTACCGAGGGACTAGCCTCGACCTCTGCCTGAGTCAAGGTGAATACTCGAGCTGGAGTCAAGTTATCCACCTTCCCTGGTTCACCTTTCTTCATTGTTGGGCAGTCTTTCCTGAGATGCCCCACTGTTCCGTACACAAAGCAAGCATTGGCCCGATACTCGCCCAGATGGCGTCTTCTACACCTCAGGCACTCCGAATAGGTCCGCCATGCCTCGCCGCCACCCTGACGGCCACCCCGACCCCTCCTATCAGAACCAACAATGATCGAAGTGTCAGGAGCCTTTCTCTTGAAGTCACTGGGGCCTCCACCCCTACCTGTCCCTGAATAAGGAGGCACCACTATGCGGCCCTCATGCCTCACCGCACTTTCCCTCTAAATCTTGTTCTTCGCTTCCTCAACGGTAAGAGACTTCTCAACAGCCTGGGCATAAGTTGTTCCTCCAGGTACCGTTGTGATCCTGACATCCCGGGCTATCATAGCATTAAGCCCCCTGATAAATCTTTCTTGCCTAGCAGCATCAGTAGGCACAAGATCTGGTGCAAACTTTACAAGCCTGTCAAATTTTAGGGCATATTCAGTAATGGTCGTATTGCCCTACACCAAACCCACGAACTCATTAACTTTTGTTGCCCTGACAGCAACATTGTAATATTTCTGGCTGAACAAATCTCTGAAACCTTCCCAACTCAAAGCAGTAACATCCCTGGTCTGCGATGCCACTTCCCACCAGATGCGAGCATCTTCTCTCAACATATACGTGGCACAAGCCACTCTGTCATGCCCCTCTATCCTCATGAAATCCAGGATAGTAGTAATCATAGTCAACCATTGCTCGACCTTTAGTGGATCAGGTCCCCCCTCAAAAACTGGAGGTTGCTGCTTCCTAAACCATTCATATAATGGCTCCCACCTGTTCCTAACCTCCCTAGACTGTACAGCTGGTACCACTGCAAGTGGTACAATAGGGGCAGCGCTCCCTGATGGAGCCTGCTGTCGCAATAGGCGAATCTGTTCATCCTAGCTCTGTAATCAAGCATGCATATCAGCCATGAGCTGCTGCCAGTTCTTAGGGACTGGCGGAGCAATCTAGCTCTGGTCATCACCCCCGGTCCCAGACCTAGTGCCGGCTAGTCGCGTAGATTTTCTTGGACGCATAGCTATCCAAGTCAATCTGCAATCAACAACTTGGTAGTCAGACCATGATGACAAGGTAAAAACTTCTCCAAAATCCACCAATGGAACATAACCAATCACAAACAATCAACATATAGGCATCCATCCACATGCACCGACTGTATACAATTAATCATCCAAGCACAATATACAATTAATCATCCAAATATTCATTTACATGCACGGCGATGCTAATAAACATGCCTCAATATTCTCACACAACAGTCAAGGGCCAGGCCCTATCATTATCTCATGCTTCCTATTAATCCAATAAATAACAGCATTCATAACTCATTTCAGGCATATAAGCGTATAAACACATGTACACATTATCGAACCCTGATTTGAGCTTGTCTCTAGCAGCGAATGTACATATCCAGCCAGTCTCCAGGAACCCTTAAACCTAGGATGCTCTGATACCAAGTTGTAACGTCCTGGATAGCCAAGACCGCTACACTGTGTACTTATAAAGGTGCAGGACTTGCTAATCAAGTCATTAATTTTAAAACGTGTCACTAAACATGTATGAGCTAAGGTTAAAAAGGTTTTGGTCTCAAAAGTTTCACTTTATATAATTAAGCAATTTAATACATGGGATCCCAAAAAGAAATAGAGTTTAAAAGTTGGTTTACAAAATTCCCAAAATACAGACAACCATCAGCCATACTAAGGCAAAATAGACATTTCTGGTTCTTGCACCCCTCCCTAAACCCCAACCGTGGCGGCTGAGTAGCTGGTCATGTACATTCGCCCCGCAGAGCTCTCCAAGTCAGGGCTAATCAAGCTTGCCCTTGCCTTTACCTGCACCACGTAGCACCCGTGAGCCAAGGCCCAGCAAGAAAACATAATGTGCAACACAAACAATAATAACAAATAGTCAATTCTTTAAACACGATCATCCATCAAATAATCCACATTAACCATTAAGCATATACTCAGAATCAAGGATGCAACTAATCACATATAACATTCAAGTCTCATTATAACCAGGTCACATAATAATCATGGCCGACAACTTAGGTCGCACCCTCTATTTACCCCACTGACTCCGACCCGCTTCAACCGAGCTCAGTGCATATTAAGCTCTCCTCGACTACTAGTGGCCAAGTCGCGCCCTGTGTGCTGGTGTAACCCTTGGCACTCTTAGGCCATTGGTTCACTGTTTATTTTACATGGCATAATACCATCCTTTCAAGCATACACATTAGGGAACCCTTAGTCCCATTACAGATATACAACTAGGTGCAGATTTCTTACCTTTAGTCTCTGCGTTCACTGATTATGAGCGACGCTCCTCGAGCACGATCTGTTCCCGAGCTCTAGCCTTAACACCTAGTCACAACCAAGGTATTGGATTACATTAATATTTGAATAAGGGTTTCCGGATATAATACTAGCTTCCGGGACATCGAATTCCACCAAGCACGATGGGGAAATCGATCCCGAGCACCCTAGACCACATTCCCGTGCCTAAAATCCCCAAATGTTCAAGTGTGCACCTAAGGGCTGCGGCCCTTGAAACCTAGCCGCGACCCTTCCTTAAAACAGAGCCAAGGCCATCCCTGGAAGCAGACACGTGCCGCAGCGCTTCCCTTTGGCCAAGCCTCCCTGGCTCCTTTACATCCTAGGGTCGCAACACTCTAGAACAGAGTCGCAGCCCTTCCCTTCGTGCCCAGAAAATCCACCATTTCCAACATTTAAACCTCATCCAAAACCATCCCAAAGCTCCCTAATTTAAAACCCATCAATCACAAAACTTTTAACATGACTCTAACAACATAACTCAACAGAAATCCATCCTAAAAACCTACTAAAATCCCATTTTTAATTTCTGAAACTCAAGAACTTAAAACATCAAAACCAGTCATACAAAACTAGAATTTAAACTTCCAAATCATGAATTGGAGCTTACCTTTTCTTCTAAACCACTTCCTTGACAAATTCCTAAGCTAAAATCCAAGCTCTCAGCTTCAATTCAGCCCTTAAACAACAAAATCATAAATACCTTGATACTCAGCAAAAAACTTAGAATTCTAACCCCCCAAAACACAATTCAATTCTCACCTTAGCCTTGGTTCAGTGTTCCTTGGATAATTCTTGAGCTAATCTTCCAAATCCCCACTTCAATCCTCTGAATTCCCAGCTTAATTCCCTAAATTTTTAGTATTTTGTGTTTTTTCCTTGAAAGAGAGAGAGAAAGAAGAAGTCGTTCTATTCTTTGTTCCACTAGCTTCTGCTTTTGGCTAAGTCTAACCTTAGGTCAATCCTAAGACTTGGGGTGCCGGAAACATCCCCGAGGGCAAAATGGTAAAATTCCCCAACATTCCCGCCTAGACTTCCTAACCTTAGATATATCTCCATATATTTATTTCCATAACCCGATAGTCTAAAATAACTACCCGATACCTAAAATACCCCTGACTATCCAAAGTCAAATATTAAGCCCCGTTGTGACCCTTTCCCGCTATCTAGCTCCCTAGGATCGCCTCAAGTCGTTCTCTGCTAACCTGCCCACATAATAATGTGGTTCTCACAAATACTATATATATCACATTTACATTCATATAACCATACGAGCATTTCTATCATATAGTTATGCATTTAAATCAATAAACTCATTCAAATCACTTATAGCTCAATTATGCCCTCCCGGCACACTAATCAAGGCCCTTAGGCCTTAATAGCAAATTTAGGGTCGTTACAAATAGGTTCCTACAGGGAACAGTCTACCAGAGGCACCACTTGTAGTGGTGCCAACAGTTGAACCACTTCCTGAGGCTGGAAGTAAATGGGAACCTCTTTATGAAGGGTTCAGAAAACAACAAGCTACAGTTTTTTAGGGTAGTGCAGATCCAGCTAAGGCAGAGCAGTGGATGAGCATGATTACCATCTTCCTTAACTTTATGAGGGTGGCTTGTGCCATATACATGTTTCGGAAGGATGCCCGAATTCTGTGGGAAGTGATATCCCAGACCAGAAATATCAATGCCCTGAGTTGGGAAGAGTTTCAAACTTTGTTTAATGAGAAGTACTACAATGATGCCATCAGGGCTGCAAAGGCTGAAGAGTTCAACAGATTACTTCAGGGGAGTTTGTCAATGACTAAATATGCTCTGAAGTTTGACAGATTAGCAAAGTTTTCCATGGAGCTGGTGCCCACTGATGGGACCAGAAGAGAGAGGTTTCTCCAGGGGCTACAGCCTAGAATAGCCTGGGATTTTCGTATCACCACTGTGGCTGGAGTTACTACGTATGCATAGGTGGTTGAGAAGGCGCTCACAGCTGAGAGCGCAGATAACAAGATCTAGTGGGACAATGCAGCCAGAAGAGAGTTTAGGAGGATAAGACCTCCATCTATGGGTTCAGGTAGAGGCGAAGGCCCTTGTGATCAGAAGAGGAAGGCTCCTGATACATTCCCAGCTCCAACTCCTGATAGGCAACCACGTGGTATTTCAATGGGTCGTCAGGGTGGCATTGACACAATTTAAAGTACACAGTATAATGGTCCTTGATTAGGAGGATGTTACAACTTGGTATCAGAGCTGCCAAGTTTTAAGGGTTCCTGAAGACTGGTTGGGCATGTACACTCGCCACTAAAGACAAGCTCGACTCAAGGTTCGTTAACTATTTATGTGGTTATGTGCTTTACTGCTTAAATATGATATAAATGCCTTATTTGCGTGCCTGTTTAGGAAGCATGAGATAATCTGATAGGGTCTGGCCCTTAACTGTTGCATGAATGATAAAGAACATGCTTATTAACATTGTTATTGCTTGTGAATGCAAAGGAACCGCTTATTAGCGTTATTATGTGGACATGTAGGTCAAGATACGCTTATTAGCGTTATTATTTGCATATAGGCCAGGAAGTACTTATTAGCACTGTTAACACTGCTAGGGATTACAGAACATGCTTGTTAGCATTGTTATACATGTGTAAATATCTGAATATGTTTATGTGCATCGTTAATTGCTTATGAATGTCAGAAATGCTTGTTAGCATTGTTATTTCCTGATGAATATCAAGAAGTGTTTATTAGCACCATGAATGAGTATATTATGTGTTGGCATGCTTATTAGCATTGCATCTATTTGATCTTGGACCGCCAGGCGACAAGAGGTATAGTTATTACTTACCTAACGACCGATTTGATCACTGCAGAGTGGGTTAGATATCAATATGAATCCTTGAAGGTCAGAAAGGTTGGCTGGCCAAGAATTGCAGGCCAGGGAAGGGGATGACTAGGGCCAGGCCCCACCGCCAGCTCCAGAAAACTAGCAATAGGTGCTTGCTGGTCTGCAAGCCAGATTAGAGAGGCAGGAAGATGAGATTCGCCTCTTGAGATAGCAATAGGTTCCAGCAGGGGACCCACAGCCTGCAGTACCGACAGTGATACAACCAGAGGTACCAGCGGTATTACAGCCCAAGGCAAGTAGAGATAGATGGGAACCCCTGTATGAGAGGTTCAAGAAACAACACCCTCCAGTTTTTAAGGGCAGCTCAAATCCACTAAAGGCTGAGTAGTGGATGACCATGATAACCACCATCTTGGATTTTATGAGGGTAGGTGGTAATGAGAGAGTGGCTTGCACCACTTACATATTCCGAGAGGATGCTCGAATTTGGTGGGAGGAAGGATCCCAGACTAGAGCAGTAAACACCATGGAATGGGAAGAGTTCGTAACTTTGTTTAACAAGAAGTACTACAATGACACAGTTAAAGCTGCAAAGGCTGAAGAGTTCAGCAAGTTGCTTCAAGGTAACATGACAGTGACTGACTACGCCCTGAGGTTCGACATACTGGAAAAGTTTGTCGGGGATCTGGTGCCCATTGATGGGACCAGAAGAGAGAGGTTTCTCCAGAGGCTATAGCCTATGATAGCCCGGGATGTTCGTATTACTACTGTGCCAAGATTGACCACCTATGCACAGGCTATGGAGAAGGCGCATACACCTGAGAGCGCAGAGAACAAGATATGGCGTGAGAATGCGGGCATAAGAGATTCTAGGAGGTTGGGACCTCCATTTACAGGCTTTGGTATGGGTGGAGGCCCCAATGACCAAAAGATAAAGACTACAGATACATTTTCAGCTCCATGGCTAGATAGGAGGCCACGGGGCATACAGATGGGCCGCTAGGGTGGCAGTGAGACCTGGAGAGCATTCTCAGAGTGTACTCGGTGCAGGAGGCGCCATATTGGGGAATGTCGGGCAAAGGCCTGTTTTGTTTGCGGCAGTGTGGGGAATTTGAAGAAGGACTGCCCGAGAGTCATAAAGGAAGAGCCCAAGAAGGTGGACAGCCTAACGCCAGCTCGGGTTTTTACCTTGACATAGGCAAAGTCCAAGGCTAGTCCCTCGGTAGTTACAGGTCAGCTTTCTAGTGCTGGAACCTTCGATACTGTTTTGATTGATTTGGGTGCTACACACTTTTTTGTTGCTAATAGGATTATAGATGGATTGTGTAGACTATGTGACTTTTATTCTGTGGGGTTTGGTACTATGCTGCCTACTGGGGAGTTAGTGGTTTCCAGGAGATGGGTTAGATCACTACCAGTTACAGTGGATGGCAGGGAATTGTCAGTTGACTTAGTGGAGTTGGTGATGACTGACTTTGATATAATTCTGGGTATGGATTGGCTAGAGAAGTACGGGGCAATGATAGATTGCAAGAAGAAGATGGTAACCTTTGAGCCTAAGGGCAAGGACCCATTTGTATTCATTGGTGCTGTGCATGGACCCGTATACCTATGATATCTGTACTTAGAGGTAGAGACCTATTGTAGGGGGATGCATAGGGTTTTTAGCTAGTGTGGTGGATACCACTTAGGTTGTGCCAGTGGGACCAGGACAGACTCATTTAGTCTGTGAGTTTCTGGATGTGTTTCCAGAGGATCTGCCAGGGTTACCTCCACACAGTGAGATAGAGTTTGTGATTGAATTGGTGCCAGGGACAGAACCAGTGACTAGGGCACCTTATAGCATGGCTCCAGCTGAGGTGAAGGAACTGAAGATTCAACTACAAGAGTTACTAGACTTGGGTTTTATCAGGCCTGGTTTTTCACCATGGGGCGCACCAGTTCTATTCGTGAAGAAGAAAGATGGTTCTCTGAGGATGTGTATCGATTATAGAGAACTGAACAAGTTGACTATCAAGAACAAATATCCTTTGCCAAGGATTGATGATCTGTTTGATTAGTTGCAGGGTAGGACGGTATTCTCCACGATAATTCTTCGATCTAGTTATCACCAGCTAAGGATCAGAGAGGAGGAGATACTGAAGACAACTTTTCGCACTAGGTACGGACATTATGAGTTTTTGGTGATGTCATTTGGATTGATTAATGCCCCAGCAGCATTTATGGATCTGATGAACAGGGTATTCAAGGATTACCTGGATCGATTTGTGATCGTATTTATCGACGATATACTGATATACTCACAATCAGAGACAGAACATGAGCAACACCTCATATTGGTACTACAAAGGTTAAGAGAACACATGATGTATGCGAAATTCAAGAAATGTGATTTTTGGTTGTCATAGGTGACTTTCTTAGGTCACATAGTCAGTAAGGATGGAATTATGGTGGATCCAACGAAGATTGAGGCGGTCAGAGATTGCCCAACACCGAAGAACGCTTCAGCGATCAGAAGTTTCTTGGGATTGGAAGGTTATTACAGATTCTTTGTATAGGGGGTTTCCAAGATTGTGTCACCACTGACAGAGTTAACACACAAGAACCAAAAGTTTATATGGTTAGACAAGTGTGAAGATAGCTTCTAGAAGCTCAAGAAAACTTTGATCACCACTCTGGTTCTGAGTCTTCCTACAGGTCAGGACAAGTTTGTGGTTTATTGTGACTCTTCGAGGCAGAGTCTAGGTTGTGTTCTTATGCAGACAGGGAAGGTTTGTAATGCCCCAAATTTCCTAATAAGGATTAGGACCTTGATTAGGAGGCCGGGAAAAGAATATGCAAAAGGCTGTGTTTTAGCAGATAGGAGCACTAGGAAGTCCTGGATTGTATTTTAAGAATTTGTTTAACGATAAGTGTTTATGAATCAGATGAACAGAGCGTTCAAGGGATTATTTGAATGGGAGTTTGTGATCATCTAGGACGATGGTATTGTGGTGTATTCTCTGTGGAAATTTGCTAAGGTCAAGGGATACCTTAGAAGGCAGGAGTGTCCTTGGATGGGCATGGTATTATATGTGATTTGTGGAAAGAATTATGAGTTTCTGTTTACATATCAGAATCAATTGGCAGGTTGTTATGACACCTCGGTGATACAGAGAAATGATTGATTATGCAACATGTTGGTTACAAGGATTTGACTAGAACTAGGGTAGAGTTCTGGTGGGCCAAGTGGCCAGTTCTGTGCTTAAGATTTCTATCTCAGAGAAGATCAAAAGGATAGATGACTTAGTGAATCTCAGATAAGAAAGATTGAATGGAAATCCTAGCTGGATTAGCTAAGGGTGATACAGTATCAGGTATGAATCTATTATGATACAAGGGTCATAAGGATCAGACTTGGGGTCTGATGGACACTGGGATTAAATGGGAGATTCTGGATGAATCTCATGTTACTTTCTGATTCTCTTCATTCAGGCATCATGTCAGTGAGCTAGTGTATGAAAACTTTGTGGTGATGGCCTGAGATGGAGAGGGGCATAATGGAATGCATGTTAAAGTTCTCAATCTGTTAGCAGATTCAGACAAGGTATTGAAAATCTGTAAGGTCATAGCTGCCTTTAAGTATTTTGCAATGGAAATAAGAAAGCATCGTGATGGGTTTCGCGGTGGGGCTACCTAGGAAAGTGGGTCAGCATTATTGATTTGGGCTATTGTGGACCAGTGTTCAGATCTCTATGTGAAAGAGATAGTGTGCCTTCTTGAGAATTAAAGGTCTATCTTATTAGATGCAGACTCTATTGTTACTTCCAGGTTATGGAAGGGTGAGGGAAGGCAATGAATATACAGATGGGATTCAGTACAGTTAATTGTTCTCAAGCTGATGGTAATCAGAGGGAGAATTATCCAGAGTTAAAAATGTACCTTGTGAGATAAGGTCTGGCAGAATGTGTTCGTCACCCTTCCATTGGAATGAGATGGGTGAGATGTTATGTCTGGATCATGAGATGGTTCAGGGGACCACTGAGATTATTAGAGGTTGGAGCATAGATGCTCACTTCTCAGATTTAATGGAAAAGTGTTACTAAATTGAAAAGTAGGAATATGAAGTTCCAGATAGGAAGTTGTGTTTTCCTAAGGAATCACAATGGTAAGGGGTGATGAGTAAAGGCAAGTTGAGCCTAGATTGGTATGGCAGTTTGAGTCCTGGACAGGACTGGTCAGATTATCTTTTGTTGGACCATAGTTTTGGTTCTGATGGTTGTACATTGTGTTATGTATTTCCATGCAGTGGACATAGGTTGGAAGAACTCATGAGTTGAGTTGTGAGAATCTGGGAACAAAGTATACCTTGATTTTAAGGTATGTTTCAAAAACAGTGAGGTCGAGAGAACGACCTGGGAAACTGGAATCAGTTATGCGGAATTCATAGTCCGGGCGATTCAGATAAATTTCGAGGACGAAATTTCTGTAAGGAGGGGATAGTTGTAATGCCCCAAATTTCCTAATAAGGTTTAAGACCTTGATTAGGAGGTCGGGAGGGCCATAATTGATTTATTATGCTATTTAATGATAATATGCATGTTTAGGTGTATTAAATATGCATGTGAACCCATTTGTGATTAATTGGGTGATTTTCATATTTTGGCCATTTCGGGCATTTTTGGCATATATGTGAAATGGGCGTGGTGCTTTGTTATTATTTGGTTATGCCAGGGCTACCCAGCATAAGACGATCCTAGGAGGTAAGCTAGTGGGAAAGTCACAACAGGATTTAAGCTTGACTCAGAGTAAGTCAAGGGGTATTTAGAGCATTACCGGGTTATTGGGTAATGGGAATTAATATTTGGTGATAAATTGGGAGTTAGTAAGATCAGGGGGAAATTCTGGAAGTTTTGACTATAATGTCCCTGGGGGTGTTTTTGGGACCCCAAGCATTAGGTTTTATTGGAAGCTACTTAAGCTTGAAGTAACCTTTTAAGAAAATAAAAAGAATGTTCTGTACGTTCTCTCTCCCTAAAAAGTTCCCTTTTCGTTTCCCGATCGCATTTTCGAAGGTATCTTGAGTTCTAGGACTCGGAATCAAGCAAGGATCGAGGCATAGAAATCCTAAGGAGAATTAGAAGCTTATTAACCGGAGGATTTAGTTGGAAACAACTCAATCGGAGGTAATTCAAGTTTAAGTTTTAAGCTTTTAAAAGTTTTAAGCTTGAATTGGATTTTGTGAATCGTTGAGTTTTCAGTTTGTTTGAGCCTTGGGTTTTGGTGGTTTTGGACCATTGGGGAGTTTGGGAACTTTGATTTGATGATTTGGAAATGTTTGGATGGGTTTTTGGAAGGTTTTAAAATAGAAAAAACGAAGAAAAGTGGCTGGTGCGAGGTTGGGCCGTGGCCCTGTTCTTGGTCGCCGCGGCCCTAGCTTGAAGAAGATGGAGGAGGCTCTGCCAGGGGGGCGGGCCATGGCCATGTAGGGTCGCGGCCCTTAAGGGAAAAATTTCCCAAAAGTGTGTTTTTGTGATGGAAACTTAGCTCTAAGGGCCTGGGATCGATCCTACTACTTAGTTGAGTGGGATTCGATGTCTTGGAGGCTTGGGTTGGGTTTGGAAGTATTTATTTACTCATTTTGATGAGGTTTTATATTATGGTTGTGACTAGGTTACCACTAGAGGCTTGGAATCGGGATCGTTCTTGTGGCTCGTTTGTTGGTAACCTGTGCTTGGACCCAAGGTAAGAAAACTGCACCCCATATGTGACATGCATGACTATGATTGATGCATGTTGGATGTTTAAATGTAAACATTGATAGCATAATGAATGCTTGGCAATCTTGCCCATTTGCATATGATTATTACTGAGGCATGCTGGATGATTAAGTGTGATGCATGTGATTCACGAGAAACATGTGGTTAGGGCATGCCATGAATGATGAATATGAGATTGGTCAGGGCTTGAGTCTCTGAGTTTGTGCATGATCATAATTGTGCTAGCAACTGTTTAGTAAGCATGCTAAATGCCCTGTTCTTGGATAATTGGCATATGATACACATTGATAGCATTGCTTACCTGTGCATGGTACTGACTAATTAGTCAGAATTGGCAAAGGTGTTAGTATCAACTGTGAAGCTGTGACTCATTAGTCAGGTTCGGCAGTGATACTGGGCACTGGTCACACAGGGCTGACTTATTAGTCAGAATTGGCAAATGTGTTAGTATCAACTGTGAAGCTGTGACTCATTAGTCAGGTTCGGCAGTGGTACTGGGCACTGGTCACATTGTGCTAACTCACTAGTCATGACAACCCTAGTGAGTAGTGCAAGTTATGTCGATTGGACCTAATCGACCCTCTGCATTGAATGACTCAAAGAGCATTAATGCAAGACCGGCCTCAAGTTCGATGAATATAAACAAGCATTTATCTAGCCAAAGGCTAGTCATGTAGAGCCATTGCAGGAAATGGGCACTGGGCCTCTAGTGACCTGGTTGTCAGTCACTCAGTATGGTTTATCGGAACCTCAAGTGATATTCACTCATCTGATCAGAGCTATGAGCTCTGCATGATCATGTTGATCATCATATCCATGGCTTGGGCACTGAGGCCCCAGTGACTTGCTTGTTGGTCACTCAGCATGGTTTATCGGAACCTCTAGTGTTACGACACTCATCTGATTAGGATTGACTTGATAGTCCTCCAATCAGAAGGCCAGGATTTCTTATCCTGGATACCCCAGCATTTGTTGAAATCCATTTGCATGCTGAGTAGAGCTATGATTGCTAGGCATGCCAGATATGATTTGATATCATGATATGACTGTTTTTTAGCATATGAGTTTTCTTGCTGGGCTTCGGCTCACGGGTGCTGGTAAAGGCAAGAGGAAGTTGGACCATCCTTGAGTTGGAGAGCTTAGGTGATGACGTGTACATATGCAGCTGCTCGACCAATAATTGGGCGAGGTTTGAAAGTGGAACTAGGGCTGAACCCTGTTTTGCCGCTTAGAACGGCCTGTTGTAAACACTTTCTTGTAATAAACTCTGAAATTATATTTTTGGGATCCCAATGTATACAGTAAACGTTCTAGTGAAACGTTATATCTTAACCAAAGTTTTTAACCCCTGAACCGCTAATCACACTTAGTTACACGTTTATGGCCAAACGACTCGATTAGCGAGTTTAGCACCGTTTGCAATGTGCACTGTAGCGGTCCCTGGAGTTGGGGTGTTACAAGGTTATTGCCTTTGCATCATGTCAGCTGAAGGAGTATGAGCATAGGTACCCCACACATGATTCAGAACTTGCAGCAGTGGATTTTGCACTGAAGGTGTGGCGGCACTACTTATATGGTGAGAAGTGTGAGATATACACTGACCATAAGAGTTTAAAATACTTCTTCACTCAGAAGGATCTGAACAAAATGCAAAGACGTTGGTTAGAGCTGGTAAAGGATTATGATTATGAGATCCTCTATCACCCTGGGAAAGCCAATGTGGTAGTAGATGCCTTAATCCAGAAGGGTCCGTGACAGTTGTATAGTGTCGGGCAAATATCCAGGGAGTTGGATGACGATATGACTAGAGCAAGAATTGAGTTAGTGGTGGGTCAGTTAGCCAACATCACCCTGCAGTCTACTCTTTTGGAGAGGATTAAGGAGAAGTAGTTAGATGACCCACAGGTCGGGCAGATTAGATGGGACGTCCTAGCTAGAGTAGCTAAGGACTATACAGTGTCAAGCATGGGCTTGTTGATATACAAGGATCGGATCTGCGTTCCGATGGACACTAGATCAGACGAGAGATTTTGGATGAATCTCATACTACCCCTTATTCCTTACATCCAGGCACCACAAAGATGTACCAAGATCTGAAAGCTTTATACTCTTGGCCTGGGATGAAGAGGGACGTGAATGAATATGTGGAAAGGTGCCTGACCTGTTAGTAGGTCAAGGCAGAGCATCAGAGGCCAGCAGGGCTGTTACAGCCTCTGGATATCCCAGAGTGGAAGTGGGAGGATATCACGATGGATTTCGTGGTAGGATTGCCCAGGACAGTGGGCCATCATGATTCAATTTGGGTCATAGTGGATCGGTATACTAAATTAGCTCACTTTCTACCAATGAGAACGAATTACACGATTGACCAGTATGCATATCTCTATGTGAGAGAGATATTTCAGGTTCATGGGACTCTGATGTCTATCGTGTCTGATAGGGACCCTATCTTTACTTCCAAGTTTTGGGGAAGTTTACAGAGGGCGATGAGTACACAGCTGAAGTTCAGTACAACTTATCATCCTCAAACCGATGGTCAGTCTGAGAGGACTATCCAGGTATTGGAGGACATGCTAAGAGCATGTGTATTGGACTTTGAAGGATCCTGGAGTAAATATTTGCCTCTGATAGATTTTTCTATAACAAAAACTACCAGTCTACTATTGGAGTGGTACCTTATGAGATGTTGTATGGCAGGAGATGCAGATCACCCATTCAATAGGATGAGATGGGTGAGAGGAAATATTTGGGTCCTAAGGCAGTTCAGAGGACCACTGAGGCTATTGAGAAGATTAGAGCCCGGATGGTCGCGTCTCAGAGTAGACAGAAGAGTTATTCAGACCCAAAGCGGAGGAGCGTGGACTTCCATGTGGGAGACTATGTCTTCCTTAGAGTTTCACCACTGAGAGGGGTCAAGATATTCAGGAAGAAGAGCAAGTTGAGCCCTAGGTTTGTGGGACCATTTGAGATCCTGGAAAGGATTGGTCAGGTGGCTTACAGGTTGGCCTTACCCCCTGCACTGTCTAGTGTGCACAATGTATTCCATATTTCCATACTAAGAAAGTATGTATCATATGGTTTCATGTATTGAGTTATGAGGATCTAGAACTAGCGGCAAACTCGCCATATGAAGAGCAGCCAGTTCAGATTTTAGACAGGAAGGATAAGGTCCTGAGGAACAAGACTATACCTTTATTTAAGGTATTATGGAGGAACAACAAGGTCGAGGAAGCGACCTAGGAGCTGGAGGTAGATATGCAGACTCAATATCCCAAGTTGTTCAAGTAAAATTTTGAGGATGAAATTTCTGTAAGGAGAGGATAGTTGTAACGTCCCAAATTACCTAATAAGGCTTAAGGTCTTGATTAGGGGGCCAAGATCGAAATATATGGAATTATATGCTTATATGATATATTTGTCTATGATTATGTGATTAGGTGAGTTATATGATAATATAACTAGTTATGCATGTTTAGGAGTACTAAATATGCATGTGGCTCCGTTTCTTATTAGAAGGGAAATTTTTGTAATTTGGCCCGTTATTAGCATAATTGGATATATGTGATATATGTGAGAGACCACATTATTATTTAGGTTTATTTAGGTTACTCGACACGAGACGATCCTAGGGGGGCAAGTTAGCGAGAAAGTCACAACGGGACCCAATACCCAACTCGGGGTGAGTTAAGGGGTATTTTGGGTATCGAGCTCAGTTTTGGGTTATCGGGTAACGAGAATGAATAATTGAGGATATTTTTGGAGTGAGTGAGATTAGGAGGGAATACCGGTGATTTTGACCATTTTTTCCTCGGGGACGTTTTTGGTACCCCGAGCCTCGAGATTAGCTTAAGTAACTTAAGCCTTAAGAAAACAAAACATAAAACAAAAAAAACACTCTGCTCACCAACCGACCCTCTCCCTCTCCCTTTCCCTCATTCTCTTTTATTTTCTAAGTGAATTTCTTGAGAAAACCAAGAGATTTTTGGCTAAAAACTTGGAGATTGAAGGCTTGAACTTGGGAATTGGATTGGCTACAGCTAGGGGGACTTAATCACAGTTGGGGAAGGTTCTAACCGCTGTTTCTACTAGATTCTGTTAGAGCTTTTGGTGTTCTTGAGCTTGTAGCTCAAATGTTGGATTAATGAGTTTTGATGAGTTTTTCATCCAGCTTTTTAGTTGGGTTTTGTTGTTGGGAAGATATTAAATCTGTTATGAGGATTGAATTGTTGTTTTAGGGTAGATTTGGGGTGGTTTTGATTGAGTTTGGATGGAGAAAAATGGAAGAATTCTGGGTTCGCAGGGTCAGGTCATGGCCCTATTCTTGGGGCATCGCGACCCAACCAAACCCAGGGCCTTGGGGGCTTTTGTCTGGGAGGCGCGCCATGACCCTTGAGGGCAGGTTGCGACTTGTGTCTCATTCCCAGGAAAAAGGGGGCCTCTGACTTGAGGGGCACGCCGCGACCCTCAAGGGCAGGTCACGGCTCGCCTGGGATGTTTTGGCCAGCATGGGTTTTAAGAGGGGGATTTAGACCTAAGGGCTCGGGATCGATTTTACTACTCGGTTTAGTAGAATTCGAGGTCCAGAAGCCTTTATTTTCTAGTTATTGATAGAATCTTATATTATGGTTGTGACTAGGTTATCGCTAGGAGCTCAGAACCAGGAACGTGCTCGAGGGTCAACCTTATTTTACACTATACTCAGACCTGAGGTAAGAAAACTGCACCCAATACGTTATATATATGATTAGGGCTTGGCCCAACTGTTAATTATAGTTATGAATAGGGCTCGGACCCCTGATAATGAACACGATTAAGTAATCATTTCTCTTATTGATTAAACATACATGAATAATTTGTACATGACTATTTGCATGGTTTGCATAGCTAGGGCTTGGCCCCATTAAGGAGCATAGTTATTACTATGTTTACGATTACTTGATGATGTTATGTGATTAATGTGTATGCATACTTGTATTTTCTGAAGTCTGCTTATCTATATATGTTTTTGTATCTGTATCCGAATACCTGATTCAGGGCTTGACTTATTAGTCAAGGATGGCAATAGCGCAATGCGCGCTGATCGAAATGCTTAGGCCCAAATCAGCAACGTACTATTACGTTGGGCGACCCAATGGTCGTTGGAAAACAAAAGTGTTTGGCTAGCTCTATGGATAGTTACCTAGAGCTAAGGGCGAGGGCCCCAGGTGACTCTATGGTCACATAGCTAGGGCATAGGGCCCCGGGGTTGACTCTATGGTCAACTATTCAGGGCAGCGGCCCCGGAATGGTCCAATGACCATCTATTTGTAATTATATGCATGCATGTGTAGGTTATTACTACTGGGCATTCTAGATAAGTATCTGGAAATCTGTATTTTCTGTTCATGCACATGTATAAGTTTTCTTGTTGAGCATTGGCTCGCAGGTGCTATGTGGTGCTGGTAAGGGAAAAGGAAAGCTTGAGTTGGAGAGCTCCGGTGGCAGCGTGTACATATGCGGCTGCGTGTCCACCACGTCCGAGGATATCTCAGAGGAACTAGGGTTGTAGCTCTTATTTTGCCGCTTAGGTCGGCTGGTTGTAACTTTTGATGTATATACACCCTTTTAAACGTTTGTTTGTAATATTTTGGGATCCCATGTATGTATGAAACTTTTTAAATAAAAGTCAACATTTCCTTTGACCAAATTTTTAACCCTAACCCTTGACATTAACCTTAGTCACACGTTTATAACCAAGTGACTTGATTAGCAAGTCTGACACAATTTAAAGTACACAGTGTAATGGTCCTTGATTAGGAGGATGTTACAAAGTCGGGATCAGCTAAATAACTAGAGGGCTCGGCCTAAGGGGCCCCGACACCTAATTCATTGTATTAAGATTGAATTATATGTTTGGATTAAACTGTTACTGTTGCCTAGCTTATCACTTGTATTCTGTTGTTGATTAAACTAGTTGATCTAAGGTTTATTATGCACACTCTGTTATTATCTATGCTTGTTGAATTTAGTTTTCGTGTTGGACCTTGGCTCACAAGTGCTACGTAGTGCAAGTAAAGGCAAGGGAAAGCTGGACCAACCATGAGTTGGAGAGCTTTGGGGGCGGTGTGTACATCGGCAGCTGCTCGACCACCACAGCCGATGGATATTACAGGGACTAGAGCCAAAATTTGTATTTTTCCATTTAGGCTAGCTGCAGTTGTATTTACTTTTGAGGGTTGTAACGGCCTTGTAAACATTATTTTTTGGATCCCGTGTATCAAACTCTTATTTTAATGAAAGTCAACAATTTTATGATCAAAATCTTTTAACCCTAACTTGTTAGTTGACTTTAGTAGTATGTCTATGTTCAAACGACTTGATTAGCAAGTCTTGCACTATTTTAAACACAAAGTGTAACGGTCTTGGTTACCCAGGGTGTTACAACCAACCCCCAAAATATTCTCAAGTTAACCATAATTTTCAAAATTATCCTATGTCCACCTTCCCTTACCTAACTTTTGGCTCTTTTGAAACATCTCAACATGCTCCATTCAACCACTACTACAAAATTAGGCTTTCTCTGCAGTTTTTTTTCCTTAATACACAATGATTTTTGGGAGTAATGGGAACTGCAGTGTAATCGACCATATCGAAAATTTCACGAAAAATCGCAGAGAAAAAGCTCATATTTCCCATGTTACCAACTTTCCTCTGCGTTTTATTTAAAAAAAAACCACAACAATATAATATTTTTTTAGGTGGGTATTAAATGTAATATTTGAGTCATTTAAACATTTTCTCTACGTTTTTTATTTAATGTTGAAAAAAAATGCACAGAGAAAACCTATATTAGTAATAGTGTACACATTAGGAAATTCCCTACCATATGTATTTCATACGCCTTCCATACACCAACCCGAAATGGTTTCAAGAGATTATAAACAAAGTATGGAAAAGTCTAGTAATCATTTGAATCTTGAAATGTCATCCACATCTATCTCCCAAACCCAACTTATAGATGGTGATGAAGGGTTGGAAAATGTGGTTTAAACAATGAAGAGGAACCAAGCCATAAAGGTATATCCAATTAAAAAGTTTTTGTTTTTGTTTTTATTTTTTATTTACTATGTTTTATAGTATCAATTCAATTTCTTATTTCTAGGTGAAGTGAAATGGAGCAAGGAAGTCACTATACTTCTGATAAGTGGATGGATTAATACATCTAAGAATGTCATCATGGGAAATGACTAAACTTCTAATTATTAGATTTTTTTTTAATGGGGCAAGGATGACTTGTTTAGATATTTTTTTTAACTATGTTAGATTGGTTAATTATTATGTAATTTTATGAAGTACTTTTAAATTTGGTGTAACTTAAATATTATGCAATATTTATATTAATTTATGAATTTTAAAAATTTAGTATGAGAATATTTCTAATTAAAAAATAATATATGAAAATTATATGTGGGATCATAGTGGGCAACTTTTGGAGTCGTCCACCATTGGACCATTTTTTTAAGAAAAGCTGCCAAAGTTGATGTGGATGAGAAAGAAAATAAAAATAATATTTTTAAGTGGGTTTTGTACTTGTTTATCCAAAATATTTGTATGATGACGTGGCACGGTTGAGGCGCACATAGACAGCACGTGACTATTTATTGATGAAGACTTGGTTGATTGACGACCAAGAGATCAAGAGGAAATTGAGCTGCTCGATAGACGCAAGGAATATGCAGAGCAGCAGGGAAGCTGATGTGCTGACGTATGCGACCTGATTTGCTTATATGACCGAGGCCAGCATTCAAGGACAACACGTGACTATTTATTGATGAAGGCCCGCTTACTTTTTCTTTTTTGAAAAACACAAATTTTTGTTGGAAAATTTTAAAATATATATTAAAATAATAATATTAATGGTACAAATGACCGTTGGTTTCATTTTATATATAAAAAAATTAATTTATTTTTGTTTTGCTTCTATAAATATACATTAAAATGATTCATTTTTCACACCTTCTATTATATTCTTCTACAAAAAAATTTGTAACACAAAATCCTCCTCTTAGATAGATTCTCAAAATTCTCCGTTTACAAACCTCCAAAATCTAAATTTTCAATATTCTCAAATATTTCACAATTTATCTAATTCTCCACATACCAACCCCCAAAATTCAAATTTTCAACATTCCCAAAGATTTTAAAATTCATCAAATTCTACACATACAAACCCTCAAAATCCAAAATTTCAATATTCTCAAGTTCCTCAAAATTTATCAATTTACCGACCCCCAAAATATTCTCAAGTTAACCATAATTTTCAAAATTATCCTATGTCCTCCTTCCCTTACCTAACTTTTGGCTCTTTTGAAACACCTCAACATGCTTCATTCTACCACTACTACAAAATTAGGCTTTCTCTGTGATTTTTTTTCCTTAATACACAGTGGATTTTTGGAGTAATGGGAAATGCAGTGCAATCAACCATAGAGAAAAGTTCACGAAAAAACTGTAGAGAAAAAGCTCCTCTTTCCCATGTTACCAACTTTCCTCTGCGTTTTTTTTAAAAAACCACAATAATATAATATTTTTTTTTGCGAGTATTAAATGTGATATTTGAGTCATTCAAACCTTTTCTCTACGTCTTTTATTTAATGTTGAAAAAAAAACGCAAAGAAAGTCTATAATACTAATAGTGCACACACTAGGAAATTCACTACCATATGTCTTTCATACACCTTCCATACACCAACCCGAAATGGTTTCAAGAGATTATAGGCAAAGTATGGAAAAGTCTAGTAATCATTTGAATCTTGAAATGCCATCCATATCTATCTCCGAAACCCAACCTATATATGGTGATGAAGGGTTGGAAAATGTGGTTTTACACAATGAAGAAGAACCAAGTCAAAAAGATATATCCAATCAAAAAGTTTTTTGTTTTTTATTTACTATGTTTTATAGTATCAATACAATTTCTTATTTCTAGGTAAAGTTAAATTGAGCAAGGAAGCAAATATACTTCTGGTAAGCAGATGGAGTAATACATCTAAGAATGGCATCGTGGGGAATGACCAAACTTTTAATTAGTAGATATTTTTTTTAGTGGAGCAAGGATTGCTTGATTAGATATATTTTTTTAATTATGATTGATTAATTATTATGTAATTTTATGAACTACTTTCAAATTTGGTGTAACTTAAATATTATGTAATATTTATATTAATTTATTAATTTTAAAAATTTAGTGTGAGAATATTTATAATTAAAAAATAATATATAAAAAGTATATATGAAATAATGGTGGACAACTTTTGGAGTAGCCTACCATTGGACTAATTTTTAAAGAAAAGTTTCCAAAGTTGAGGGGGATAAGATAGAAAATAAAAAATAATATTTTTAAGTAGGTTTTTTACTCTTCACAACCAAGGGTGTGATGCCAAGTGGAGCGTTAGCATTGGAGATGGTGTTAGTAATGGTTGTTATGTTTTGCAATGAAAAAAAAAATTGTTTTTAACACTTGTAAACTCTTGCTTTCACGCTTCGAGTAAATTAAATACTTTTTCTAGGTTGCAAGATTCCAGACATGTAGGTACGATGGTCTTGGTTTATATTATTTTTTTCAAACTCGTTGTCTTGGTGGGAGAGTGAAAAGATGAATTTCGGATTGTTTGTACACGAGTCCAAATTGGGGTCATATAGCCAAAAAAAAAAAAAACAGCAACAAAGGAATCTTGCCAAAATCAGTCTGTCATTTGCTTTTTATAGAGTTGTTGGCATTAGGCAGATCATGACAACTATATGTCCTATACCCCATTGATAGAATCAGAAATGTATAGCATGTACATTACTTTTCCCCCAATGGAAACAGCTGAAAAATGCAAAGAAAAGATTTATATGCCTAAAACTAGCGTTGTTTTCTTCTTTTTCTTTCAGCTTTTTTAAAGGCCATCACTCAATTGATCCCATATTGATTTGAGTCTGAGTTCCAATTTTATCACCCAAGTTTTGTCTGGTATTATCTATATATTGTCCATAAGATAACACACACCTACTTAGTTTTTCACTCACTTTCATTCAACATCCTTAACCTTTTTTTGTTTGAAAAGAACACATCATCAGTTCTCTCTTTATTTGTAAGAATAGCCTAAGGAAATTACCCAACAAAGTTTATGGCATTTTCCTTTAGAGAGAAAAATCAGTGGTCTGCAAATCCTGTATAGTGACTAGAAACTAGGGTATACATCTCAGGCTAACCAAAAGAAAAAGAAGGAGAAAGGACAAAAAAGAAAGAAAAAAAAAATCAAATTCCAGCTGATTTTGCACTTTCTCAAGACAAAGGACACAGTATATATGGTATTCTATAACTAAGGAGAATGTATGCCAAGGTTAGCTCTCATGGGAACCCACTGTTGATGCCAAAAGTGATTAAAATCAGATCAATACGTACATTAACATGACCCAAGTTGGTTCCTTCATCAACATCTACACATATTACAAAGACGAAATCAATGGGACAGTATACTGCCTTTGACAATTTCAACTCCTTTATAGATTCACTTCAAAAGCACTGATGATACAAAGATGGATATCAAACTTACGAAAGAATTCTTCTCTATTGATATCAGAAAGCAATGGCCAAAGACAACAGAACAAGCAAAACGTACGTAAGATGTGAACTGTTATCAAATATTAGATCTGTTTCTGTAGTTTATGAATCAAAACATTACCTACAGATCTTCTCACACAATGAAAGATTGATTGTATTACTACAACTCACTAGCTCTGCTGGGCCGGATGCCGCCGAATATCAAACTTGTCAACGTACTCCAGAGGAGTGACAGTCTCATTCCTGACCCTCTTGATCTTAGGACTCAACAAGCCCCTGTGCCTAAAACCATACAGCTGAAGCACCTGGTTATCTGCAAAATTGAATGCCCTTTCCATACTGCTCAAGCACTTCTCAACCGGGTAATCTCCATAGCTCCCACAAGGCTTGCAGCCCACAAAATGGGTCACAAATGGCCATCTCTCATCTCCCAATCCTGGATGATACTTCTCTATCATCTCTTCATAACGATCAACTAAACCAGCCCAATAGCCATGTAAGTAGTATGAATTCTCAAGAAACACCTTATCCATCCATTGATCCTTCTGTGAAAGCAATAAGTATATCAATGCCGACTGATCATCTGCCTCAAAAGCCGGCCTTCCCTTGAGAAAGGCAGTCAAAACCCTCCCCGCCTCTTCTCGAATTGGACCCTTAGGACCCATTGGAGCCCAAGCATCAAGCAAATCCAGAGACCATTGACAATTCCTAAACAAAAAGCTACCAGTATTCAAAGCAATCCAAGATTTTTGTTCGAACATCAAATCAGGGTACCCGTGAACGACCAAATTATAATTATCATACTTAGAGAGTGGGATCTCAAACACCATATCAGTAAACAATGCATCACTATCCATCCACCAAATCCACTCAACTTCAGGATGGGATAACATCAAACGCCTAAGTAATGGCAATTTTGCCCAATACCCAGCAAGCTCCTTATCCAAATGAGCCAAATTATACACAATCTCAATCCCATGGAGCCTACAATAATCAATCTTATTCTTAATACCTTTCAGCAAATAATGATCCCCAATTGGGTTATCACAAGGCTTAGGCGGCGACCCAGTTACGAGCAAGATACGAGGCTTACCATTAACATAGCTGGGGAACTCGGGACTCGAATCAAGCCAGGCTTTCCGCTCCTGGTTCCAATTTTCGATCTTGGGGCCAAGAGTGTATGTAACATTTGGATTGATCTCAGACTCGGCAAGCTCATCCGGGTCGTTGGGATCACCGTCGGATCGGATCTCGGCGAGGATCCGGTTCGTCTCCTCGATGATGTTCTGGTTGACGGCGTCGGCGTCGGAGCCGCCAAGGTTTCCGACGCCGATAGTTCCACGAAGAACAAGGATAGTAACGAAGCCACATAGAATGGTAATCTTGATGTTGTTGAAGGTTTTTTGGATCTGACGGCCACGAGGTAAGCTCCCAAATCCACGGGTTCTGCCATTCACAGCTGAACCAGTATTACTAGTCGGTAACCCAGTTCCTCCAATTCTCTTCTGAGCCGTAAAGCTCTCGTGCCCCATCTTTCTCGGCAAAGTTTCTCAGACTATATAAATATAAATATATGTCTGTAATGGTATATATAGACAAGAAGCCAGAGATAAATCTTTTAAAGATTTCGAAAGAACTGAAAGTGGGTATTTGGAAACAAAAGTACTCAATCACTATCAACACTTGTATAATTGAGGAGCTTTGGATTTTAGTCTGGGAACGCACATGGGTCTTGAAGTGTTAGTGAGTTTTACAGAAGACTGGAGCAAGAGTACTAAACTCTAGGGAAGCATGAAAATGGAAGTTGTGAGAATAGCTTCCATGGTGAAGACTCGAGATGGCGTGAGGAGGGAGAAGTAGATGTAGAAGAAAAAAGAGAGGGACGAGTGACTGACCCAACAAGCTTTATGGCCTTATTTTAAAGTTAAATTTTTGTAATTAATTAATTATTATTTGAAAGTTGTCTGATATGAATTTTTTATTTTTGGCTATTCTTTTTTAATTATTAATATGTCAAAATTGTAAATGAACCTTCGACTTAAAATCCAGCGTCTCCGGACTGTATTGCACCATATGCTCGGCTGTCTTCGACGCGTGAACCATTCTTTCTCGTTACTAATTAATTACTTTATTTTGAATAAAGGAAACTTCCCCTTAATCAATTCTTCTACAAGTCCAACATTGTATAAATAACATGTTTTTTTTTAAATAAACTTTTATTAACTAAACAAATCTTACTTTTTTTCATTTTAAAATTATTTAAGGAAATATTTTTTTTAATATCAAAATTTTAAATCATATTAATGCTATTATTATTTACAGATTGATACTAATCCACTTTTATATTTTATTTTATAAGTGTTCATTAGGTTAGATGAAAAACGGGTTATAGTGTTTTAGTTTTTAATTTTTTATTGTCTAATTTTCTGATTCATTTTTGCGTACTCTTTAACTAAACAATAAAACTAACTTGTAATCTTACACTTTTTAAATTTAAATAATAAAATTTAACCCTGAGGGTCACTTTAGTGAGGCCATAACTTGTTGTAGACAGGGAGTCGTGTCTCCTGAGATGGCAGAAGCTATGGGGATGAGGGAAGCGCTGAGCTGGCTCAAAAAGAAATATTGGAGCCATGTAGTGATTGAGACTGATTGTCTTACAGTGATACAATCTCTCCGCAGTTCAGTCTCAATGGATTCTTATTTTGGGGGCATTATTTCTGATTGTAAACAATTGATGAAAGATAAGAATATTAGTATTGTTTTTGTTAAGCGATCTGCGAATGGTGTTGCTCATGTTGTTGCAAGAGCATCCCTTTCACAGGCTGATCGTATTATCAGGAGTGTTGATTTGACTCCTGACATTGTGGATGTAATTTTGAAGGATATTTGCTAATAAAACTCCTTTTTTGTTTCAAAAAAAAATAAAAAAATTTAACCCTAACAAAAATAAATACTCACTCCATGAAAACTCATATCTAAACATAGAAATTAATTAAAATCACATATAAGTTATAACCCCCACCCAAAAGGAAACAACCTTGGACAGTATGAATAAAGGGTAAAATCATAACAAAATTGGCAAAAGTTAAAATCCTCATTAGAGAATGGTAATAAACACTATTATTACAACAACAAACCCAAGTGAAAACTAAAATACTAATAAGTCAAACATAAACAAAAACAAAATTAAATAAAACAAAACCCAAACAGAGGTGCAAGACTCCAAACAATCTCCATCACGGGTCACCCTCAACCACAAGCCACGACCAACTCCATCGCCCACCAGAAGGTTACAACACTCCTATAACTACCAAGCCACCACCAAAGTTGCTAACACTCGTAGCCATGCAAGCAGACCCTCATACTACCTCGGAGGTGTCAACCACCAACCCAATGCCCCCCATATAGTAAAAAAAATGGAGCTTACGACCATAACGTGAACACTTGAAATAAGCCAACCGCTAGAGAACTAGAGAGAAGTCACGCTAATTGAGGAAAGACAAATATAGATTATTGGCTAAACACCACTAGTGAGAGCATCACCTACAACATCACTTCTCTCGGCTAGGGTGTGCCACACGCAAGGCTATGGCTAGCAACAACACCCCAACCAAGAAGAGAAAAAGAAATGAAGCCCTAAAACCTTAGGGAGGAGAGAAATAGTCAAGCAAAGTAATTATTTGACTCCTTTTTATTGCGCTTTTATACTAGTTTATAATTTTGAATAATTACAAACATGATTTCAACTCAATTTTTTACTAACAAACTTTATGACAAGACTAAAATACTCTCAACTTTGATTAATTATTTAATTAAAACACAAAATAAAATAAAAATTAAAAAATAATAATAAAATCATCTCTCTTCTCTCAAGGGCAACCAAAAGTCTAAAACTTGTAACCATTCTAATTATGCTACTTCGTCTACTATGCAGACCAAGAAGGTACTTTCTTCCATAATACAGTATAGCACTTGCATGGTTCTTAGGTTGTCTACCCGTTGCTTCCATTGTCTTGACAAGTCTCTCAAATAAAATAATGTCGAGATATTCATGTCTCTGAAACACCAAGAATATTCAAAGCTCTGAATTCTTGCACCAGTTTTTATTCCATTCCATAGGATGCTTCCACCTGAGGCTTTGTAGACTACCATGCATCATGATGAGCCAACCAAACAAGCTAGGATCTGTACAAGCCATCACAGACAAAGCATTCAAACATTTGTTACTATCTGGAGCTTCTCTGATCTACTTATCACGAGCTCACAGCTTTGGAGAGTCAAGATGCAATCTTTCCAATTGTGAAGCATGTTTGTATAAAATCAACTTCTGATAGTAAGTTTCCTTCCGCATTCACCTCTGAATTAGTGAAAACATAGAAAAAAGTAGGGAAAATGCTTTTATTGAATCGGAAATTGTACAAGAGGAGCAGAAGTATATATAGGTAGCTTAGAAGAATTGGTTACAACAAGTAACCAGAGATTACGCGACTAAAACAAAAATTATTCACATTAAGCAGCTAACTAAACAGTATACAATACTACACTTAACTGAACATAACTAACTATATAATAGTCCCCTTCAAGATGGATTGTATAAGTCAAGGACACTTATTTTGGATACAATATCATTAAAAGCAGTAGGAAAAAGAGCTTTTGTAAAAATATCTCCAAGAATGTTTTTGGAAGTGACGAGGATCATTTCGAGTGTGCTTTTGGTGACTATTTCCTGAACTAAATGGCAGTCAATATCAACATGTTTCGTTCGCTCATGAAAAACTTAATTTTTTGATATGTGTATTGTAGCATTGTTGTCACAGTACAATAAGGCATGTTGAAGATAATTAATGCCAAAATCTTTTAGAATTGCTGAATCCAAGTTGTAAACCGAGTTTTTCAGAAACTATATATGTATTAAGAAGTAAGAGCTGAAAAGAAAGGATTTGAGATGAACATTCAGAGTTTTTATGCGATTGGGGTGTTAACGAGACTTAGTCCACGATTCAGTAGTATTAGGCTTTAGGGAGTATTTTGACAATGGAGTTTTCTACAAGTTTTACCAGAGTAAATGCTTACAAGAGAAAATCTGGGATCCCTGCTATAGTGCACAACTGACCTTATTTATAGGCAGTCAAGTGCAATGGGCTTGGGCCGAATTAATCAGGCCCAATAAGGATGTAATTACAGTTTTCTCGCTAATAGAGCCACAATACAAAGAATATTACATAATAAAATATAGCTAATTTGGGCCCATTGGGCCAGCTCAGGTGTGGCCAAGCCTTATAGCTGCCCATTGTACGTTAGCTCAGACTGATCCGTGTGGGCTTCTAAAAGGATCCTGGGGACATAATTTGTAAGACTAGTGGCAGTACTGTTTCCTAGGAATAGTGTACGTTCCGCGCGTACCCTCTTCTGCAGGTTAGTTGAGGAGACCAACTTTCAGATTTCTTGGGGACATGTCAGCATCAGGGAAGATCAGGCTTACCCTATCTCGACGTATGGTCCGGGTTCGTTCACTAATGTCTTAGTTTACTTACTGGAGTCCTGGTTCATTCACTAGGACTCGGGTTCATTTGCTAAGATGGACATTGTGACACATTATCTCCCCTGGATTCTTGATAAGGTCTATTTCCATCGACTAGTTATTCTACCACCTCAATTGGCATCCCGGATGGTGTAGTTTGGTCGGGACTGGGAGATGAGTTGGGTCTGCATCTCAGTCTCAGTTCCTTTGTTATGCTTGTTGGGTTTTATGCCCTTATAAAACCATGTCGGACATGTAGCATGATTTCATATTATCAATAAAAGTAGTAGAAATCATTTAGTTTGACAACCATGTTGCTTGCTTGTTTTATTACATGATTATTGAAATAATACAAACATTTATAAAATCCTGAACATATGGATAGTTACAATTATAGTGACTAGGTCACAGTGGATTATAGTTGTAATTATATGTTCAAAAGAACGAGTCCTAAGATTAGATCAGTGCATTGGATTTTCACTGATTAGGCAATCTACGATATGATCTACTTACACATTCAGGGTGTGATGTCTTGTCCAAGGCATCAGCCAAGTAGATAAGATCGGATGTATTTAGTTACATCGGACTAGGACCGATATTGATTATTGATTGATAAATAAGTATCGTTGTTATCAAATCTAATCAATGTCACAACGTTGACCATATATTAAGCCGATCTTAATTCTGAGTGATAATATTCTGCTAATTATATTATTTAAATCTTTTGACTTGTTCGTTACCAGCTTACCCTACGGTCTAGCCCATACTTACATCTTGGAGATTTATTAGTGTAATTGAGTGGGAGTATTATTCATAGATACGAAATCTATAACTTCTGTATGAGAAGTGAAAAGATGATTTCCTTAATTGCTTTGTTCAAAAAGTTAAATGATTGAGATCTCATTTCTGTGATTAAGTTCACGGAAATATCATTTATAAGGAACTTAGTGGGAGTTAAGGATAAAATACTGATGAGGGGTAAAACGGTAATTTGCACCCAGCTCGTTAGTAAGTCATCGATAGAGGATTGACTGATTGTAATGGTTATAACAATGGATAACGTATTTATGGTTTTGAAAATACGTTCTATGAATTCAAGAGTTCAATTCCGAGTCTATAGTGGAGTCACGAGGAATTAATAAGGTAGTGAAATTATTCGTAAATAAATTCACGGTAACTTATTGGAGCTTGATTTCATGGATCCATGGTCCCCGCATCACCTTTGAGTAAATCATCTAGAATGTCTCAATTAATTGATTTAATTATCAATTAGGATTTTTAAAGTTGACTAGGTCAATTTTGGAAAATTTACAGAGATATGAGATTTAGAGAATAAAAGAGAATATTTGGGTAAATTTATTAATATTGATAAATTGGTATCAATATAAATAAATAATATTAAATCAAGTTTCAAATTATAATTAGTTAATTTGAATAAGGATTTAATTAATTAATTAAAAAATAAATAAATAAAAGGTTTTGAATTTAGGCCCAGTTGGGATTTAAATTCAAAATAAAGAGATTGGGCCCAAGTTCATTTATGGTAGCCCAAGGCTTTTAGTTTTGTTTATTATTTTTAATTAATTTAAATTTAAATAAATCCCATTAAGTTGCCTATATAAGGAATATGATATCTAGGGTTTTTAGTAGCAAGTCAGTCTCAGTTGATTTGGGTAAGTGAAAACCTAGACACTCTAATCCTTTCTTAGCCACAATCTCTTCTTCTTTTCTAGATCTCTATCTCATGTGTTGAGAGCCAGCCCACACTAGTTCTAGGTTGATCAAAGGCTTGGTGAGGAAGACTGTGTTGCTGATCTTGTTCAATCTCTTGATAATACTCTGCTACAGAATGGAATCAAGGGTTAGAGAGATTGAAGGATGGAGTTGTTCCAGTTCCGCTGCGTAATGTAAGTTTTTACTTTACTTTGTATTTGTATCAATTTCATAGGAGCATGTTCTAGGAATTTGCATGTTTGTGTTGATAATATGTAAATTGCATGAAAATAAATAAAGATCCTGCAATTAGTTTTTCCTACAATGCTTGCATCCATTGAACATTATTGGGCTAGAGGATGCTTGGGCAATTTGGGATTTCATCCTTCTCCGTTTATCAGGTTCAGGATGGACCCGACCTTCTTAAGAGGGCTCGCGGACCCATTATGTCATGCCACGTGTCACGGGTGGAAAACAGGGATAACATTTACCCCCCAATTCTTCATCCATGTTCACACGGTGGAGACTTGCCTCGCTCTCCTAGATCAATCTCAAATATCCTAGTTCATTTACCAAGAGTCGGGTTCATTTACTTGGAGGCCATTTGAGCGAACTCTGTCCTTTCATATTCTCAATGTCTCAGATACGTGTCTCCAGATTGATGGTGCGTCTGCACCACTCGCACCTAAAAATCTGAAAATAATCTTTTTATTTCCTAGGTGATTGATGGGTGTCAGCGCAATTCTCGAGACGTCCCGTCTGTACGAAAAAGGTTTACTGGGTACTCGAGTGGGCTGTTTAATGCTTCTGCACCATTCAGAACCGTTGGATGGAGATTGTTTTGAGATTTTAAAAATGGAATATTAGATGGGGTAGATGCGGATCGTGGATTGACGAATCCACGATTTAGTGTTTGATTATGCCAATTAAAGCCTCTGCATCATTTGGGACCGTTGAATGGGGATAATCTTGGGATCCCCACTATGGATCGTTGGATCAAATGGTGGATTTTTGCCCTATAAATACCTCAACAGACTCATTTTCAAACTTTACAAATTCCATATATTCAGAGCAGAAAGGAGAGTTTTTTATGTCCCATTTTTCCGACGAGATTCTCCGACGATTAATTCACCTTCGTGTTCATTTATTTCCGACTAGGCCTCTCCCCATTCAGCCAGCAGAGAACTCTGTCGTGGTTTACACATTTGGGAGTGCCAACGAACTGCTGCATCATCTTCTCAGGTTCAAGACTGAGATTTTACCAATGTTTTTGCCTGAGAATCTATGAATTTCAAGTCTGATATCCCTCAGTAAGTTTTCTAGTCATTTTTCTCATATTTTTGTTCCTTTTTAGTTGTTCTTATTGTCACGTTATTCCTGCAACCATAAAAATATTAGGGCTGTGACCACTGTGTAGGATGGTTCTGAATAAGATCATGGTAGGCATGAACCATAGAGGTTGTCTCGGATCAATTCAGACACCTCTAGACTGTTTTGGGTGAGTTAGAAAATCTTTAGTTCCCGACTGAAGATCCTGGGATCTCTATTGATTCCAGATCTGGGTCCGGATAGGCCTTCTCCAAGCAGTTTTAGGAGAACCCCCGTACCTCTACCAATTTTCTTTAGTTTTTGTGCTAACTGCTTGGTTCTTATTTTCTTTGTCGCTTCTAGGTCCCTGATTATGAGTCGTGGTATCACTCTTCATCCGGAGGACGCCGTTCAATCAGGCCCCATAGTCCTGGAAGGGCACAAACTTCCTACTAGCAATACATGGGAAATGGACAGAGAGAAGAACGAGTTTCAGAACTACCGGATGTTGGATGCTCTGGAGAAATACTTGGGAGTGGAGTCGACTCCAAGGATTTTTTACAACTAACTGGCCTGGAAGGAGGAGAAGGCCCATACCAGCATGGGTGAGTTTGGGGTCTGGAGCATAGGCCACATCAGTGCAGGAGCTACTTTTCCACTCCATGATTACTTCGTGCAGTTCTTAAATTCGTGGGGATCGCGCCTTTCCAGCTTCTGCCCCAAGCGTACAAGTTGCTCGCGGGATGGCGCATATTCTGCGCATCGAAGGAGATCCCGGCGCCTACCCCCGCAGAGGTGCTGTATTTTTACAAGCTGGAGTCGCAACTTATTTCTAAGGACAAGACGCGGGACAGGTTTTACAGACTGAAATCCTGTGGTGTCAGTCCGACTCCATTCAACACTTGGAAGCACCCCTCGGATGTCAAACATTATTGGTTTATGACATCTGGGTTCCTCCTGGAGAAGAACCCCACATTGGTGTTGGACTTCCAGCGTGTGGGTAAGTCACTTTTCTTCCTTGTTCACCTAGCTCCTTAGTTTTGTTTATTGCACAATCACATTCCTTGAAACGCAGGTCCGTACGCCCAGACTTAGCTCACCAAATCCATCCTAGACCCCAAGAAATTCTATGCCACTCTCAGCGCCAATGAACTGGACGTGGGGAGCTTCATGACCACGGATAACCTTCGTTTCGTCAAGTTGATTTCCGCCGACCAATCGATAGATGACCCATGTTTCTGGGGGCTACAATGCGAAAGGGATTTGGCCTTGAGGGAGGAGCTGACCCTCATTCACATTGAGACAGTGGAGGCCGTGTTGGGAAAACTTATACAAAATCTTGTTTATTTTCATGTAGATCTTATATTAAACACATTAATATAAGATAGCCTATAACATATTTCTAAAATTGAATTGAAATCGAAATAATGATAAGAACACTTACATTATACGTAGTGGAATGAATGAATCCTTCCTTCAATTTCTCTAACCCTTGTATCCTTTTTGTTGCAGACTATTACCAAGAAACTGAACTGTTCTTCAATTTTCTTCACAACCTACCAAAGTATCCCTAGAATCACCTAGACTAGGGTGGACAATTCTCAATACATGAGATAGATACAGAGAGAAGAAGAGAAAAGAATAATGAGGCTTATAAAATGACTTATGTTTGTAGAGAGAATCTAAAACCTACTAGATCTTCTAATCTCCTCATAAATTTGTGATTCAAAAATCTGATTTCAACTCTCACTTAGCATTCCTTTTATAGGCTGAATTATGTCATTTATTTAATTAAAAAAATCAATAAAATAATATCCAATAATCAGACCTAGGTCGAAATTCTCATAGGCTTTAGGCCCGTGAAATTTCCCATTTGATTATAAGTCCATTGGACTTAAAATCAATGCTTGTATTATTTTCTATTGATTTAATTAATTAAATAATTATTTAAATCCTTTATCAAATTAATTATTTATAATTTGAACCTTGATTTAAACTTATTTATTAATTTAGATATTGTTGACGCGGTTCTTCGCCAACAGGTAATTAAGAGAATGAGAGAAAAGGATTAGTGCTGAAAGTAGAACCGTCACATATATGAAATCTAAGAGGATAAACTTGGTGACCCAAGACACGTTTTTAAGTGGTTCAAAGGTTAAAATCCTTCTACTCCACTAGTCAATATTATTGATATATTCTGGGTATTTGGTTACAAAGTGTATATCTTCTTCAGAGACTATTTTTTCCAACCCTTATCAACTCCCAGGGTCTCCATATTTATAGGAGAAGGCACCTGGAAGTTGGTAAGGAGGTCATCCCGTGACCTTCTTATTTGTCATATCAACTCTGTGACATTCATGATTAATTCCTAAACCTGACACATAAGTATGGTCAAATCGATAGATAAAGAGATAATGGGCCGCACGGCCCAACCCAGCCGTGGGTGTCTGAATACGCACGTTCCTGCTGCGTGTCCGAGAAGTCAGGGAGATATCGGACATGTGATGTCAGATATAGGCACGTTTATCTTGCGTGTGTTGACTTTACAAAGGGTCAGAGATCCATGAGAAGCTCGTACCACGAGCTGCTTCCCTGACCCGAACTTCGGCCTTCAAACTCCTTCCCCCAGTCTTGGGCAGCCTTGGCGAGTCCTTGAGGATCCCTCGAGCTAAGGGGGTACGACCTCGAAAACAGGACCTCCGGCCTGGGGAAATTTACGGACTAACCGGGATTAGTCCGAGGCTCGACCTGCTAATCTGCCCGTGGGAAAACCAGGGCGTACATCTGCCCCCCAAGCTCCTGCTCGTGGTATATGACGTCATATATAGAAGACCACAGTAGGGGCTTTTAGACTTCCCCACAACCCTTCACATTCCACTTTTTGTGCAGGCGTCTGATACGTGGAACGCCGTGGGTGGAGACGGTACGTTTTACGAGAACCGCATTTAATGGCCTAGTCTAAGCCCAGCCGTCGTTTCGTATTTCGAGTGGAAGGCCTCGGATCCCTCACTAGGGTCATCCAAAAGCCTTCTACACGTGATCCTTCACGTATATAAAAAGGGGGTGGCCACCCTACGCACGGGCCACCCCTTCATTCAAAATTTCCCAAATCTCTTTCCTTCTTCCCTCTCTAACTTTCAGAAGAACGAAACCCTCGACTCCGTTGCTGCCATTTTCATTGTTCAAGAAGCTTAGACGCACGAGTTTCTTCGAAGCTTTGGAGGCTATTTCACCGACGAAGCTCCTATCAACGCAACATTCTCTTCAACCTTCCAGCCATACACTGTAAGTTTCCTGACCCTTTTCACTTTGAAAACATGCTACTGTAGCTTAGGTAAATTTTTTTACTGTAGCCGCATGCAAGGGTTTTCTGGGTTGCGTGGATATGGAGGGTGACAGCCCTTTTTAGGTTAGGACATACTTGTTGTAGGAAATCGCCTTAGAGCATGGGTTTCAGGATGCTTTTTCTGGAACAATTTATGGGTAGGAGTTTTTGGAATTTTGGGTGCAAAACCGGGTAGCTTAGGGAACACGCCTCATGGGCGGTTTTGCAATTCCTGCCTACTGAAACTTTCCTCCCAAGGAAAATTTTACTCTGAACCCCCTGACACGCGAATTCCGAGTAATTTGGGATCTGTTGGGAGTAAACGCGCGTGTTCACTAAACTGCGTGGTTCCACCTCCCACGAGCTGGGCTTACCTCAGCTCGTGCAAATAATAATTATTCTTCCTCCTGCTTGGGTCGCCTTTTCTAAAATGTTTTCTTGTGTTCACTAGGCGACCAGATGGCTCCAAAAAAAAACCTCCCTCAGAAGAACGTTGGAAGCTCGGCCACCCGGCAGGAGAAGGGAAAGGCGGTGATGCCCAGCTCGCCGATCCCCCACTTTGGGCCGGCCGTGGAGAAACAGGTCGAGGTGGCCCCTGACGCATTCTTTGAGGCGGAGAGAATTGTTTCGAAGATAATCGACCAGGCGAAGATCAACAAACTCTTCCTCACCCACAACATTCCAATGGGGAAAGCCTCAGTTATAGCCCGACCTACTGCGGAGGGCGAGCGGAGCTGCACGCTGCTCGACGAATCGTTCGCGGCCTGGAGTGGTGAACACTTCAAGGCAGGGGCCTTCCTTCCCCTGGATCAGTATTTCGCTGATTTCCTGAATTATGTGGGGTTGGCCCCATTTCAGCTCCCCCCCAACTCCTACCGTCTGCTGGCAGGGTTGAGGTACTTATTCAAGAAGCAGGAGTGGGAGGTCCCCACTCATGCGGATATTTTATACTTCTTTTGCCTAAAAGCCAGCCCGGACCAGCGGGGGCGAGGTGACGGGTTCTACTATTTAACCCATTTTCCTAATACGGCGACGGTCATCAAGCTGCCAAGCCATCCAAATGACTTCAAGGACCAGTTCTTCATGTCATCTGGGTTCCGGAACTGTGAGCACCATTACTTCAACCGTCCTCGTAAGTGAACCCTGATCTTAGCTCGCCTTTTAAGTGTTATTTTATTTTAGCTCCTCCCGTATTCCACTCTGATTCCAGCCAATCTTGCAGCCATCTACGCGAGGACCAAAAAGTCTGTGACCCTCGGGGGTCAATATGAAACACTGGCGGGCTTGTCCCCCAGTGAAAAGGACTATCGCGTGCTCGTGATGGACGAGACGATGGTGTTCTACAAACTGATTTTCCCAAATCAGACTCTGAACCTGAAGAGGCCCCAGGGGCCGCCCCCAGCCCGCGACAACAGACCTATCATCGTTGAGGAGGTCGCGGCAGAGGAAAACGAGGAGGACGAGACGGCTGAAGTTCCGCTCGTGAGGAATAGGAAGAGGAACTTGGAGGTCGCCCAGGGGATGGACAAGGAGAGGATCCAATCCGGAGCAGCCGTGGGTCCTTCCGGCCAAGGTAACCCTTTCTTTTTTAAGAATGTAGATAGGGCCACTGCGGACCCCCGGCTGGTTAGGTTCAATCCTAGGAAGATCGTCCATCGTCACCGAAGGGACCCGGACCTGAACACACTCCTGCTCCATTGTGTTGACCGGCTCGTGCTGGATCACCAAGAGAGCCAGCCTAAGGGTACCGTAGTAGTAGATAACACCCTAGCCTTTAGGTCGATCATTTTTTAGGAGTATGGGACCAACTTACGCACGTGGCCATCACTCTAGAGGGGCATCTATGCTCTGGGGCTTAGGCAGTATGTAGAAGAGTCTAGCCCCGAGTCAGAACCGGACCCAGAACTTGCGCCTGTTCGGGAAATAATCGTCTTAGGTTCTTCCAGCTCGGGGGGGTAGGGCTCTCTTAGTATTCGTATACTTTTTGCCTTTAACCTTTTGATTTTATTTCTGCCTGATTGCTAACTTGTAATAACCATGTTTTTTGTTTTTGTAGAAGAGATGTCTCAGCCCGAGGATAGTCTGCGGGGCATAGACTTCGGGGGAAATCCCCCAGCAGGGCCAAGATTGAAAAGGCTCCGAGGGTCCAAGAGCACGGCTGGGGGCTCCACCAAATCTCCGGCAAAGGAGAAGGAAAAAACCCCACCATCCCAGGTCGGGGGGGCAATTCTTCTTGCTGGCGGAGCAGGACACATGCCCCCGCCGCCCCAGCGGTCTCCATCAGCCGCCCAGGACGTGGGAATTGAGGTCGGGACCCCGGCTGCAGTGGCCCCCGGCGTACGCATCACGGTCGACCCCCAGGATCTGGAGAAGATCCCAGAAGCCTTCCGGGGGACGGTGTATGAGTCGGCGAGCTACGCCGTCAACCATTTCTACAAGTTCAAAGAGAAGGAGCTCCGGGCTATTGAGACACTGAGCCCGGTCCACGTAATAGAGTCATCGATGGACATGACCCTAATGGTAAGCTGCCCCATTCTTTTAAGGCTTTACCCCTCACACACCGCCTTATTTTTCCACTTAGCCAATTTATCTTCCATTTCTCGCAGGGCATCGCTGCCGTACACCGAGGCATCACTAGGACCAGAGCTCAGCTCGAGGAGATGAGGGCCGGGCACCAGGCCGCTCTTCAGGAGGCTCAGGTGGCGAAAGATGCGCTGGCGACCTCGAAGGCCGAGTTAGAGAAGACCCGCTCGAAGGTCCAAGATCTTGAGGCATCCCTTGCCACCTCACGAACAGACCTCGAGGCAGCGAAGACCAAGGCCCAGGCCGCCCTTGAAGCCGAACGGGCCACTTTGGAACAGTCCATGCAGGAACTGTTCTATCGTTGCTGGGCCCACAACCCGGAGGCTGACTTCTCTTTCATGCCGTCGAGTCTCTGGGCGCGCTTGTTGGTGAAGTTCCAAGCCCGCTTTGACAAAGAGGTGCCGCCCTTGGAGACTGGGGAAGCCTCTGGTGCGGCAGAGCAGGATGAGACCGCGACCTCCAAGGGGCCGACTGACGGGGCTTAGGAAATTTTTTCTTCTCTTTATTTTGAATTATTTTATGTAATCCTTAGCACGAGGTGTTTTTACCTCGAGACAATTTGCCTTGCAATTTTAACTTACATATTTCTTCATGCTTTTGGCTACAATACACTTCCCCCTTTTTTTTTTTTTATAAACTTAGTTCGCGTTAACCGTTATTTATATCCCGAGCCCTTTAAGAAGAACCACGATCCATAAATTTAAGTTAACTTCTAAGTTTTATGACCCGGTTAAAACCAGGAGCTTATTTTGAAAACTTAGTTCGCGTCAACGTTTATCCATATCTCGAGTTCTTTAAGAAGAACCACGATCAATAAATTTAAGTTAACTTCTAAGTTTTATGACCCGGTTAAAACCAGGAGCTTATTTTGAAAACTTAGTTCGTGTCAACTTTTATCCATATCTCGAGCTCTTTAAGAAGAACCACGATCAATAAATTTAAGTTAACTTCTAAGTTTTATGACCCGGTTAAAACCAGGAGCTTATTTTGAAAACTTAGTTCGTGTCAACTTTTATCCATATCTCGAGCTCTTTAAGAAGAACCACGATCAATAAATTTAAGTTAACTTCTAAGTTTTATGACCTGGTTAAAACCAGGAGCTTATTTTGAAAACTTAGTTCGTGTCAACTTTTATCCATATCTCGAGCTCTTTAAGAAGAACCACGATCAATAAATTTAAGTTAACTTCTAAGTTTTATGACCCGGTTAACACCAGGCTAGGACTTAGTTCGCGTTAACTCTTATACATAGATAAGAATCAACATCTAAGTCGTTAAGGAGACCTGGTTATATCCAGGTACCATATGCCCCCCAAGTAACTGGGAAAGGGTCTTTCGTGGTTACTTTAAGATTACACTTGCAAATAAAAAGAAAAACTTGATTTTTATTAATACATAAAAAGTGGTCTTCCAGGCCTTACAAGTGGATCATTGATAATATTTCTTTAAGTGGATGGCCTTCCAAGTCCGTGGGACTGCCCCTCCATTAAGTTGAGCTAACTTATAAGTTCCTTCCTTGATGACCTCAATGACCTGGTATGGTCCTTCCCAGTTCGGTCCCAAGACTCCATCTTTGGGATCTTTCCCGGCTAGGAAAACTCTCCTTAGGACCAAGTCGCCAACGCTAAAGGTACGTTTTTTGACTTTAGTGTTGAAGTAGCGGGTGATCTTTTGCTGGTAATGGGCGAGCTAGAGTTGCGAATCCTCTCGCCTTTCGTCGATAATGTCTAGGGAATGGCATAGGAGCTCGTGGTTCCTATCTTGGTCGTAAGACTGGACTCTATGCGACAGAACTTTAACTTCCATGGGGAGGACTGCTTCACTTCCAAAGGTTAGGGAGAAAGGAGTGTGACCCGTAGGAGTCCGATGCGAGGTCCGGTATGCCCAAAGGACCTGGGGGAGCTGCTCTAGCCAGACCCCCTTTGCCTCATCTAATCTTTTCTTGAGGCTCGCCTTTAGAGTCTTGTTGACAGCCTCGACCTGGCCGTTTGCCTGAGGATAGGCGACAGAGGAGAAGCTTTTTACAATTCCGTGCTTTTCACAAAACTCGGTGAACAGGTCGCTGTCGAACTGAGTACCGTTGTCAGAGACAATTTTCTTCGGCAGGCTGAATCGACAGATGATGCTTTTAACCACAAAGTCGAGTACCTTCTTCGATGTTATTGTTGCCAACGGCTCTGCCTCGACCCACTTAGTAAAGTAGTCGATGGCTACCACGGCGTAACGGACCCCGCCCTTTCCGGTAGGCAGGGCGCCTACTAGATCTATCCCCCAAACGGCGAATGGCCAAGGGGCCGAGAACATTTTCAGTTCAACTGGAGGAGCTCGGGAAACCGCAGCGAAACGCTGGCACTTGTCGCACTTTTTCACATATGAAATCGAGTCTTTGGACAGAGTTGGCCAGTAATAACCTTGCCTGAGAAGCTTTAAGGCCAGGCTTTGCCCCCCAGCATGGTCTCTGCAGAATCCTTCGTGAATGTCCTGCAGGATGGCCTGTGCCTCACCTGGATGAACGCACCGGAGGAGAGGTAGGGAATGTCCATGTCGGTACAACACACCATTGACCAGCGTGTACCTCGGAGCTTGGTACAAGACTCGCCGTGCATCGTTACGCTCTTCAGGCAGCTTTCCCTCGACGAGATACTCAAGAATGGGGGTCATCCAGGTCGGCTTGATATCAATCATCTCGACCTCTGCCCAATCTCCTTCTATACTTGGTTCTTTCAAGAATTCTATTGGCACCAACCCCAGGGTTTCTGTCTCTCCCGAGGTGGCGAGTTTGGCGAGAGCATCTGCATTGGCGTTCTGTTCTCGAGGTATCTGCTCGATCGATCCTCGCTCGAATGCAGACAGCTCGGATTTTACCTTTGCCAAATAGGCGGCCATCTTGGGTCCCCGCGCCTGATATTCGCCCAGAACCTGGTTTACCACGAGCTGGGAGTCACTGAAGCACTGGATGGAGCTCGCCTTTAACTCCTGAGCTACCCTTAGCCCAGCTAACAAAGCTTCGTACTCTGCCTCGTTGTTGGACGCCTTGAACTCGAACCTTAGCGCCGAGTGGAACCTATGTCCTTCGGGGGATATTAGAATGATTCTAGCCCCGGAGCCGCTCTCGTTAGATGAACCATCAATGAAGATCTTCCACGACGAATGCGGCGAGGCGACTTGAAGTAGGCCTTCTGATGGATCCTCCTGGAATCCCGTGCACTCCGCCACGAAGTCAGCCAACGCCTGACTTTTTATGGCAGTTCGTGGAGTATAGAAAATCTCGAACTGACTGAGTTCGACCGCCCACTTTAACAAACGTCCTGATGCTTCAGGCTTTTGCAAAACCTGCCTTAGAGGCTGATCGGTCATGACGTGTACCGAGTGGGACTGGAAATACGGTTTGAGCTTTCGCGAGGCTGTAATTAGGCAAAACGCCAATTTTTCCATCAGTGGGTACCGTGACTCTGCTCCGAGGAGTCTCTTGCTGATGTCGTAGACTGGCTTTTGAATTTGGTCCTCTTCTCGTACTAGCACGGCGCTAGCTGCATCCTCAGTGACGGCCATGTAGAGGAAAAGAGGCTCTCCTGCCCTGGGCTTGGACAGCACGGGCGGTTCAGCCAGATGCGCCTTCAGATCGAGGAATGCGCTTTCGCACTCTACTGTCCCCTCAAACTTCTTGTTTCCCTGGAGTAGGTTGTAGAAGGGAAAACACTTGTCAGTTGACTTGGAAATGAACCAGTTGAGTGCTGCCACCCTTCCTGTGAGGCCTTGGACATCTTTCCGCGACCTGGGGGAAGGAAGCTCGAGCAGTGACCTGATTTTGTCGGGGTTCGCCTCGATTCCTCGGTTATTGACTAAGAACCCCAGGAATTTCCCCGATGCGATACCGAACGTGCATTTCTGAGGATTGAGCCTCATGCCGTAGTCCCGTAGTATTTTAAAACATTCTTCCAGGTCGGAAACATGGTTGTCGGCAGTCTTTGACTTGACGAGCATGTCATCAACATACACCTCCATGTTCTTTCCGATCTAGTCTGCGAACATTCTGTTTACTAGCCTCTGGTAGGTAGCTCCGGCATTCTTCAGGCCAAACGGCATGACCTTATAGCAATAGACATTCGTTGGGGTCATGAAGCTGGTATGTTCCTGGTCTGCCGGATTCATCGCGATCTGATTGTAGCCCGAGTACGCGTCCATGAAGGACATGAGCTCGTGCCCCGCCGTAGCATCCACCAGCTGATCGATCCTTGGCAATGGAAAGCAATCCTTGGGGCAGGCTTTATTCAGGTCGGAGAAGTCAACGTAGGTCCGCCATTTCCCGTTGGGCTTTGGAACTAGCACGGGGTTGGCGACCCAAATTGGAAATTTGGCTTTGCGGATAAAGCCGCACTTTTTGAGCCGGGCCACTTCTTCTTCTAGGGCTTCAGCTCGAGTTGTTCCTAAACGCCTTTGCTTTTGAGACTTGGCAGGAACGCTTTTATCCAGATGGAGCGTGTGCATGATGACGCTCGGGCTGATCCCCACCATGTCCTTGTGAGACCATGCAAATATGTCCAAGCTATTCTTCAGAAACGTAATCAGCTCCTCCTTTCTCTGGTCGCAGAGGTTCTTCCCAAGCATAACCGTCCGTGACGGATTTTTTTTATCAATGTTCACCTCCTCGAGCTCCTCAATAGCCTGGAGCTCGGATCTGTCCTCGCCTACTCGGGGGTCAATGTCCTTACTCAAGGCGATCTTTTCCTCTTCAGGATTCTGAGGTTTTTCAATCTCAGGAGCCGCCAAGGGTCCCTGAGATTCCTCCTCGCTCTGAATGGCCATTGCCAGCTGCCCGGGTTTAGACTTTCCCTTCATGGAAATGCTATAGCATTCCCTGGCAGGGAGCTGATTGCCCTTGACGGTGCAGATTCTTGTTGAAGTAGGGAACTTCATGGCGAGGTTTCGAATGGAGGTGATGGCCTCGAAAGCTATGAGTGTAGGTCGGCCCAAAATGGCGTTGTAGGCAGCGGAGCAGTCAATGACCACGAACTCAAGTTGCTTGGAGACTGTCCGAGACTCTTCTCCTAGGGTGATCACCAGCTCGATCGTCCCTATCGCTGCCGATCCTTCTCCCGAAAAACCATATAGCATCATGGAGGTCGCCCTTAGCTCGTCGACGGTTAGACCCATCTTTTCTAATGTGGATCGGAATAGGAGGTTCACCGAGCTTCCGTTGTCCACCAACACTCTCCTCACTTTCCGGTTGGTGAGCTGGACTGCCACGACCAAGGGATCATTATGGGGGAATTGGACATGGCCTACGTCTTCCTCCATAAACGTAATCGGTTGCTTCTCTAACCGCTGCTGTTTTGAATGACGCTGCTCCGGGACGAACTCCGCTTCGTTGTGGGCCTTTAATTCATTCACATACCTCTTCTGGGCGCCTCTGCTCGTGCCAGCTATGTGCGGTCCTCCAGAGATGGTGGATATCTCTCCCTCGACCACGGGAGGAGGGACGTCCTGATCTACCCGAGGCCCAAGCTGACTGACAGGGACTTCTAGAGCGGGTTGACTCGCTGGGACCCTGTTTTGTGAGTACTGCGCCAAGGGGCCTGCTCGGATGAGAGTCTCGATTTCATCTTTTAGATGTCTGCAATCGTCGGTATTGTGGGCGACGTCGTTATGGAAACGGCAGAATTTTGAAGTATCTCTCTTTCCCTTGTGGTGTTTCAATGGCTCCGGCCTCTTCCAGGGGACCCGAGCAGCGTTGGCCTGGAAAATACTTTCCCTGGACTGGGTGAGCTCGGTATATGTCGTGAACACGGGCTTGAATTTATCCACAGACTTATTCTTCTTTTGACCGTGCTGGCTATTTTCACCATTTCCCTTTCTTTTGCCACCACCGGGCTGGTTGTTCTGCGCGACCACAGGGATCGTCACCACGATCTCTGTCCCCGCTCCAGTGGGCTTCTCGGGAACCTGGCTAGTCCCCGCGGCTGAAGCTTCAGCTTCTTTTAAGTTTATCCACTCTTGGGCTCTGTTAAGGAATTCGTTAACCGAGCTGACTCCCTTCCTCTGAATATCTTTCCGCAGGTCTCCCCCGACCAGGATTCCGGTTCTCATGGCCATGAGCTTAGAGCTATCGTCAGCGTCTCTGGCTCGAGCAGCGACATTCGCGAATCTGCTCAAGTAGGCTTTCAGCGTCTCACCGGGCTGCTGTCTCACGTTAGCTAGGGAATCGGCTTGGACTCGGGCGGCCTTGGAGGCGTGGAACGCCCTTTTGAAGTCAGCTGAAAAGGTCTTCCAGGAGCTGATTGACTGCCTTTTACTCTGCTTGAACCACTGCCTGGCAGGTCCAGTCAGTGTGGAAGGGAAGATCAAGCAACACAGCTCCGGGCCAATGTTATGGGCCATCATTAGGGTGTTGAACATCCCTAAATGGTCTGACGGGTCCCCGTCCCCGTTGAACTTTGACAAATGAGGCATACGGAAGCCAGATGGGTATGCCGTCGCTGCTATGTTGAGGGCGAAGAGTTCCATTTCGTCACCCAAATCATATTCGTCTTTTTCTTTTTCTGATAGGAGCTTTCTCATCAGTTCCTCCATCTGAGTTAGGCGCTCGAGGGTTTGGTCCTGAGATCCTGGGTTATTCCGGGGCTGTTCAACAGCTCCGGACCCATTGTACATATTAGGTGGGTTGTTGCCCCTCCTATCTTGAGATAGGTTGTTTGGGACATTCCCTCCGTTACGTACTTCGGATCGGACTCCCGCCGAGCGGACCGGGCTACCATCTCTAGCTCGATCCTCTCTGTGAGAGTTGAGGCGATCTCGAAGGTCGCCTCCCTGGGTGGTCTGGTGACTTTGCACTGAACTCAGTCGCTGACGCAGGTCTCCTCCGGAGAGATCACTCCGGCGGCTGCCGGTCCAATGACTCCTGCTGGACAGGCTCGGAGTGCGTCTTTGGTGGTGAGGACCTGAGCTTTCTTCAGGCGCCTTGCTACGCCGGGAAGGTCCTGCTGATGGTGGGTTTCTCCTACTACTCCCGTAAGCTGGGATGTCTCGGACGGGCTGAGGAGATGGATATCTGATTGGAGAAGGAGGATGCCTGACTGGGGAGGGGATCCTAGTTCCGTCTGGACGGATCAAATTTGGTGGGGGCCTTTCGGCCCTGCCAGCTTGCTGGTCCCGCTCTGTGCGAGCTGGACGAGGCGCAGGACGGTCTTCTGGGACGGGCTGACGTCGCTGGCCCTCCCCGGATCTCCTTCGGGAATTTCCTCGAGCTCTCCTGGGCGTTCTCGAGGAAGGTTGAGAACTAGGAGTTGACGTCCTGACCGAACGGCTGTATTGCTGTTGTCCGATTCCAGGAATTTCCCTGAAGTTTGCCTCTTGATGGTGCGATGAAGGGGTGGAGTTGGCTGCAGGAGGTCTACCCGAACGGCTACGCCTGGGCCGATTACCCCGGTGAGACTTAGGAGCCTCACCTTGCCTCTCTCCAACGTTAACGTTGGTTGTGAGAGGGGGTAGTCGGGCCAGAATATCCTGGATTTGCCGACTAGCAGTTGCTAACTGGCTCCTCAGCTGAGCGTTCTCCATCTCCACCGCAGTATAATAACACGGGTTCGTATTAGGTGGCCGGGGCGCCGAACTACCAGTATCGTCTTGGCCCGCCGGCTGCTTTCCTGGCCTCTGTTGGACTTCAGGAATTTGTTCATCAGGGATGGCAATATGGTGGGCCTCCTACCCATCCTGCTGCTCTGTTTCATTGCCATGCCTGGATCGAGTGGTCACCATAGTTGGATGTTTGTGGCAGCACTAATTGAACCTGCTCTCAATGAAAGCACCAAACTTTTGACGCAGTTCTTCGCCAACAGGTAATTAAGAGAAGGAGAGAAAAGGATTAGTGCTGAAAGTAGAAACGTCACAGATATGAAATCTTAGAGGATGAACTTGGTGACCCAAGACACGTTTTTAAGTGGTTCAAAGGTTAAAATCCTTCTACTTCACTAGTCAATATTATTGATATATTCTGGGTATTTGGTTACAAAGTGTATATCTTCTTCAGAGACTATTTTTTCCAACCCTTATCAACTCCCAGGGTCTCCATATTTATAGGAGAAGGCACCTGGAAGTTGGTAAGGAGGTCATCCCGTGACCTTCTTATTTGTCATATCAACTCTGTGACATTCATGATTAATTCCTAAACCTGACACATAAGTATGGTCAAATCGATATATAAGGAGATAATGGGCCGCACGGCCCAACCCAGCCGTGGGTGTCTGAATACGCACGTTCCTGCTGCGTGTCCGAGAAGTCAGGGAGATATCGGACACGTGATGTCAGATATAGGCACGTTTATCTTGCGTGTGTTGACTTTACAAAGGGTCAGAGATCCATGAGAAGCTCGTACCACGAGTTACTTCCCTGACCCATCCTTCGGCCTTCAGACTCCTTCCCCCAATCTTGGGCAACCTTGGCGAGTCCTTGAGGATCCCTCGAGCTAAGGGGGTACGACCTCGAAAACAGGAGCTCCGGCCTGGGGAAATTTACGGACTAACCGGGATTAGTCCGAGGCTCGACCTGCTAATCAGCCCGTGGGAAAACCAGGGCGTACAGATACCAATTTATCTTAATTAATAAATCTGCCCTAATTTCTCTTTTCTTCTCTAAATTACATAACTCTGTGAAACTATCCGAAATTGACCTGATCAATGTAACGTCCCAAATTTCCTAATAAGGCTTAGGGCCTTGTTTAGGGGGCCAGGATGGAAAATTATGGAATTAAGTGATATTTATGTGCATCATTATGTGATTATATGCATGATTATGTAAGTTATATTATTATATGATAATAATTGCATGCATGTGGGCCAACTTCTTATTAGAAGGACATTTTCGTAATTTTGGCTGTTAAGGGCGTATTTGTATATTTATGTACAGGTATGTGATATATGGGTGAGACCACAATATTATGTGGATATGTTTGAGCTATTCGGCACGAGACGATCCTAGGATGCAAGTTAGTGGTTTGGTGGATTAATTACCGGGCTCAAGGTGAGCCTAGGGGTAAATTGGTGTTTAGTACATTACCGGGAATGAGCGAGTATTGGGATATGATTTAATAATTATTTGAGAATATTGGGAATAAAGGAAATTGGAGGACGTTAATTATGATTAACGAGATAGGTGGGAAATGACAATTATGCCCTTGCTTATCTTTGAAGTCTGTAAATGGTCCTAGGGGAAATTTGGTCATTTAGACCATTAGATAAACCCAGTCAAGGAAGGCTGTGGAATAAGCTAGACAAAAATAGAGGTTTTTCTTTCTCTCTCTCTCTCTCTCTCTCTCTCTCTCTCGATTTCTTCTCTCTTTCTGTCGGCTGGGATTTTGAGGTAGAAATAGAGAATTGAAGCATAAGGATTTGAGGTTTGAGGGCTTGGAAGTGTGTTCAACAATTGAAAGGGTTCAATCCATATTAGAGGTAAGGATTCTAAGTTTAAATCTATGGTTTTACTCTATTTTTAAGGTTATCCTTTTAGCCTTAGAGTTTGATTGTATAATTGGGTGTTTGGTGATGTTTTAAGTGCTATAAAGATTGGGTTTTGTTGTTAAACTAATGATTATGTTGTTGTGAGGATTGATTGTGATATTGGGATTGGTTTGATGAGTTTTGGTTGAGGTTTAGTGTAACGCCCTGGTTACTCCAAGACAATTACTGTGAAATTTAAACCGTGCTTAACTCGCTAAACGAGTCATTTGGTTATAAACGTGCATCTAGGTGTTATTAATAGACTAAGGTGAAAAATCTCGATCAAAATGAAAGGATATATTTTATTAAAAACATAAAACTGTACATGGGCCCTTAAGAGCATTTACAAGTTATTTACAATTCAAAATGGTCATTACAGTGTAAAAATTACAACCCGCCGACCTAAGCAGCAAAATAGGGTTAACCCATAGTTCCTCTGAGAAACACCTTGGCCGTGGTGGTCAAGCAGCCGCATATGTACACATCACCACCTAAGCTCTCCACTCAAGGTTGGGTGAGCTTTTCTTTCCCTTTACCTGCACCACATAACACCCGTGAGCCAAGGCTCAGCAATAAAACTCATTACTGCATGTATACAATATCAATTGATGATTATGATAGTCATACTGGGCTTATAGCCCTGAACCGATAAGTGAATATTACTTCAAGATTCTAGTAAGCATGCTGGGGCTTGTAGCCCTAATCAAATAATATCGAGATTCTAATAATCATCTTGGGGCGTGTAGCTCTAATCAGATAAGTGACTGATGAGTTAGTCACAAACTTAAACCAAATGAGTGACTATGGAGTCACAAACTTGAATCAGATAAGTGACTGATGAGTAAGTCACGAACTTGGGCTCCACACCCATAGCCGTGTAATGACCCAACTATTTCTAAGACCTTGGACCATTAAAAAAACTACTAGACATAACTACTACTTTGAAGAAAACATACATAAGAAATAATGATAACTTTATTAAAACTTCAACATAAATATTTTGCAAATTACAAAGTAAAATTAAAAAAATGTGGTATGGGTACCCATTGTTTAATAAAACATAAAACATAAAACATATCCTTAAATCATTTGTTCAAAACTAAATGTGGAATTACAAAAGAAAACATAATTCAAAAACTAAAATAAATGTCATCCTTGATCGACTCGCAGCCCATTCATTCCATTCATCCTCAATACACAAGTCAAGGCACCAGAATCCTTCCGCCTCCATATCTAGTTTCCTACATCACACTAAAAAATAAATAAAGGAGTGAGCCTAATGCCCAGCAAGGAAAATCTACTAACAACATATAACATAAATCATATACATAAGACTATATCATAAACATATACTATAAAACATATATCATATAAGACTACAATGACCATCATACTTGTTGGGGCTTGTTAACTAAGCAAGTCATATGCCCATAAATTTGTGGGGCTTGCTAGCCAAGCAAGTCATATGCCCATAAATTATTGGGGCTTGCTAGCTAGACAAGTCATGTGCCCAAGGACTATAAACATACTATACATAATGTAAACGTAACATAACATAAGATAAGATAACATACCAAAAGCATAACATATCATATAAAAATATAAAATCTATCATATTTTCCTTACCAAAATCGGGATATTTGAGAACAAGAGCGGGATTAGTACACTCCTAAAACCAGAAGTAAGAATGGTGGGTTTCTAAAGAAAAGAGATGAAAAGGAAAATAAACCATCAAAGAGGAAACTTGCCGAGAAGAACCTTAGATTAAAGAACTTAAACACCTAACCACAAAACCATAAACAGAAGTTAGGATCTGAAAGAAACTTAAGGAAAACTAAGGAATCATAAAGAATAGAACTTATGAATAATATTACCTTGGATGACCTAGAATCGATCTACACTTCAATATCGAAAACACACTTTATCTCACTACCCAAGTGTTTATAAAGCTTAAGATGATAAAGATTTTATCCCCAAAACCCAAGTGTATCACTCTATAGAAATCCTAGCAGCTTGAAGGCTCTGAACACAACTTGAAGAATGAAGAAAATGGCTGAGTACTAGGTCCTATTTATAGAGTGTAAGGAATTAAAATATTTCCTTTTTGGCTTGAATAAAATAATGAATATTAAATGAAAAATACTTGAATATTCGATCAACAGATGCTTAAGACTCGATCAAAAATGTTCAGAGGCAAGTCAAGAGGTTAAGGGATGAATCAAGCTCAGATTCTACGAAGTTCAAAAAACTACTCCTAGGGCCGATATATCGCCCACCCTAGGCGATATATCGCCTGACCCTATATCCTGAGTGCTCGTGGTTTCATTCGTGCGAAGTCAATGTGTTTTCCATATCTCCCGTGCTACGATATATCGCCTTTAAGGTTGTGATATATCGGCATACGTAGACAATTTAAACACATTTTTGCACGAATTTAGGATAATTAAAGTTGATTAATTAGGTTTGACTGAGTAATACGTGATTCCAGCAAGGTCTGGAAGGGTCTAGAGCTTCTAAAAACTTCTATTATTGAACTATCCATTTAAAATGCTTAAATTCTCAAATAAACAAGATTGTGACAAGTGTCATGTTCTTAATGGTTCTGGAAGATTCTAGAGTTTCTAGAACTTTCTTTTATTTAAGCTATAAATAAACCTGATTATGACAAGTGTCATGCTCTTAATGGTTATATCTAAACCTTATGTTATAATTAAAATATTTCTACGACCAAAAATATTAATCAAACCTTATGTTATAATTAATATTTCTAAATTATAGGTTAAACTTATAAAATCCATAACTATTGCTACAAGTGTCCTACTTAGTCTCGGTTTGAACCAAAATCCACGAAATCTAAAATACTACAAACTACTACTAACTATCTAGCTAGCTAAGTAAACATTTTGGGACTCTACAAGCCGTGTGACAATGCAGTCACCTGGGCCTTCTGGCCCCAACTCTAAGTAACCAGCCATTAGACTAGAAAAGCGCTTTTGGTTTTCATCGAACTTAAGGCAGGTCAAGATTTCATGCTTATGACAATAATGCTTATGTCAATTAGATCTAATCTTTTTGGCTTGCGTTAAACACGCTAATACCGTTCTTGACTCATAAGCCAATACCATACGACCAGTGCTCATTACGACTGCGGAACTTGACTAATGAGTCACAGCTTCACAATTAGTACTGACACCATTGCTGATTCCTGACTCATAGGTCAGTGCCATTTATAGATAAGCAAGATTGCTAAGCATTTAATATGCAATCAATGTAATGCCCCAAAATCCCTAATGAGGTTTAATGGTTGGATTTGTAGGCCGGGAGGGCCATAATTGATTTATTATGCCATCAAATGATTATGTGCATGTTTATGTGAATTATATTATTATATGATGATAAATGCATGCATGTGGGTCCACATTTAATCATAAGGGCATTTTGGTAATTTGGCCCATTGATGGCACATCTATATATTTTCATGCATGTTGGTGAACTATTGTTGAGGCCACATTATAATGTGGATTTGTTCGAGCTATTCGGCATGAGACGATCTTTGAATTCAAGTTATCGGTTTGGTCATAACAGGGTTAATTTCGGGGCTCGGGGTGAGTCCTGGGGTGATTTGGTGATTAGATCAGTACCGAGAATTAAAGGGTAATGAGATATGATTTAATTGGTATTTGAGAATAATGGGAATTTGAGAGCGTTAATTATGATTAACGAGATAGGCGGGAAAGGATGACTTTTCCCTTGGGGGCTATTAAGAGGTGAGTTAGGCATGGGGGGTATTTTGGTCATTTGACCTAGGCTATATATCAAGTGGATGGCTGTAGAAAACATAACCAAAACAGAGCCTTATTCTACCTCCCTCATGATCATCATTTCCCTTCTCTTTTCCTTTGAATTTTGAAGCAAGTTTGGGGATTCAAACTTGGAGATTGAAGCTTGAGGTCTTAGGCTAGTGTTCAGCCATTGAAGGGAAAGCAAACCTAAGTTTAAGGTAAGGTTTTAGTTCAATTTTATGGTTCCTTGCTCTGTTTTTGTGTTAGTTTTGAGATTGGAGTTTTGATCATAGGAATGGGAATTTGATGAAGTTTTGAATGGTTTAAGGCTTAGGTTTTGTTGGATATATGGTGGTTAAGTTGTGGTAATAGTTGGGAGATTTCTTTGTGATATTGGGAGTGTTTTAATAGGTTTTCGAAATGAGTTCAAAGGGGAAAAACATGGATTTTTGGCTGAGTTTTAGGTGGGGTTGCGGTTCTGTTCTAGAGCACCACGGGCCAAGCTGATTGAAGAGGAAGGGTGGTGCTGAAGGGCCATTGGGCCGCGGCATGGGGAAGGTAGGGCCGTGGCGCTTGTTGGTGGCCCGGATGTGACCGCTTCTATTTGAGGAGGCGGGTCGCGGCATGGTGGAGTAGGGCTGCGTCCCTTAGTGGCATTTTGGCCAGAAATGTGCTTTTGTCGTGGGGATTCAAACCTTAGGCCTCAGGATCGTTCCTACTACTCGATTTAGTAGGATTCGATGTCCCGGAGGCTAGGTCTTGGTTCGGGAACCTTTTGTTATTCATTTTATTGATGGAATCCCATAATTGGTTATGACCAGGTGACCGTCAAGGAACTAAAAGGCTGATCATTCTCAAGGATCGTTCTCTTACTAATTCTCGCTCGAACCAGAGGTAAGAAAACTGCACCCCATATGTGACATGCATGGTTATTCATGATGCATGTTGAGTGTTTAAATGTGGACATTTATTGCATTTCAAATGCTTAGAAAATCTTGCTTACTTGTGAATGGTACTGACTTATTAGTCAGAATCGACAATGGTGTCGGTATTAACTGTGAAGCTGTGACTTACTAGTCAAGTTCGGTAGTAGTACTGTAACGACCCCAATTTCGGTATTAAGGCTTGGGGCCTGGGATAGTGTTCCTGGAGGGCATAAAGGAATTCTGTGTGTGTCTTTAATGAGTTTTATGCATGATTATGATTTAAGGCACGTTATATAATTATGTGATTAATTGTGATGCATGACTACGTGAATTAGTATGCATGTAGACCTGATTGAGGATATTTGTAATTTGGCCATGTTGGGCATGACTATGTTGATACCTGTGATCTATGACTCGAGACGATCTTAGAATGAGCGGGTTAGCGGAAAGTCAAAGCGGGAACCTGTGCCAGGCTTGGGTTAAGCCTGGGGAGTTTAATTGAGAATCTGGGAATATATTTGATGATTAATCCGGTATTGGGTAGCGAGCGGGAATTATTAGGAACACTTGAGGAATTAGTGGGAATTTGGGTAATATGACTAAAATGCCCCTTTATGGACATAAAGGTTTAGAATTAGTAAGGGAGGGCATTTTGGTCATTAGGCTTGTAAGAGAGAAAATAAAGAAGGTCTTTATACTTAGTGGATTTTGTAGAGAAAAGGATAGGCTGAAAGAAAGAAAGAAGGAAGAGAAGGAAGAGAGGGAAAACTGAAGGGTTTGGCTTTGAAGATTCGGTTTGTGGCTCTCCCAACCATTTCACTTGATTTTTCTTGAGGTTAAGCTCAGTGGGAAGCTAGGGTTAGCTGAGCATCAAGGGTCCTAAGCTAGGCTTGAGGATTGGCAAGGGATTAGCAAGATCAAATCAGAGATTTGAGGTAAGTTCTTGAGGTTTTCGGTTTTAGGGTTTTGCTGGTTTTGAGCTGTGTTTTTTGAGCTAAATGGATGGGGTTTTTGGGGAAAATAGGTCAAGGTTGTGAAGGTGCAAGCCAAGGAGGTCTAGGGTTCAGTTCAAGGTCGAAATTCTACCCACGGTACGATTTCTAAGACCCTATCTTTGTTGTTTGAGTGATTTTCTGGTTTTTGGGTTAGATTTTGAATTGTTGGTTGCTTGAGCTTGGGATTGAGTTCATGGGGTGCTTGGGATGAGTGTGTGGTGTATATAAGTTTGTTTTTGGGCTTGGGAAAGAGTTAGACAAGTTTGGGTTCGAAATGGGGGAAGAAAATCGCAAGATGCGATTTTTGGTTTTGGTCTGCTGCAACTAGTGCTACAGCGCTAGGCAGGGGGCGCTGTAGCGCTAGCCCCTGTCTGGTGAGGGTGGTTCTGCTTGTAGTGCTACAACACTACCTTTTGAGCGCTGTAGCGCTGCACTGTTCACAGAGGGGATTTTTGGGCTTTTGTGAAGGGATTTTGACCTAGGGTTCGGGGCTCGATTCCGCCACTTTGTTTTGGGGATCTAGGACTTCCCGGGGGCTCGGGATTAGTCCCGAGGCTAGGTTTTGGACTTGAGGATTGGTGATGACTTTGATTTGTGGATTTTGCTTAGGTAAACGCTAGGGCTCGGGTAAGATCATGCTCAAGGAGTCAGGTTGATCAAGGCTACCGAATCTAAAGGTAAGAAAACTGTAACACCCGAGAATAGGGCATGGCCCCACTGTGTGATTGTAGGGCATGGCCCAGATTGTATTATGTGCAAATGTTTAACCTTAAATGAATCATGATGTGTGTGAATGATTATTTTGAATGTACTATATGTGTGATTATGATGAAATGAACGGCAAGGGCCGAGTGCGGCGTAGGTCGGGTACGGCCGTGGGGCCGAAAGTAACACACAGCACATGGGATGCTTATATTCAGGGTGGGACCCAAGGGATACATGAGTTATCCTCGCGGTGAAAACCGAAACCCCAGGCTTTGGTAAGGCCTCGGGGGCGGCTTGGCCGTACTTGTTTATTATGATGGTTTTCCTATGTATCAGTGAATTATGCCAGCTATTTGATTTGCATATGTTATGTACTATCTGGGTTTCCTTGCTGGGCTTCGGCTCACGGGTGCTCCGTGTGGCAGGTAAAAGCAAGGAGTCAGTCAACCGGCCATGAGTATGGAGAGCGTGGGGGCGGCGCGTACATGTTCGGCCTGCCCGACTGCTTTGGTTGGGGGCATTTTGTATATGGCTGTATTAAATCATTCTTTTGATAACTGATCAAGTGTAAATCTATTTTTGAGTTGTAAATATTTTGTAAACCTTACTTTGGGATCCCAGATGTTTTACATTTAACGTTTTCAATGAAACTAATCATTTTCGAAGAGTACAGCCTTAAACTCTGATTTATTCACACTTTTGGTTTTAGAAACCACTTAGAGTCAACTAAATGCACAATTTCCTTTTTAAACTCACTTAGTAACGACTCTAAGGAAGTAGGGCGTTACAAGTACTAAGCACTGGTTGTATGGTATTGGCTTAAGAGTCAAGAACAATATTAACGCATTTAACACAAGCCGGAAAGATTAGATATAATTGAATTAAGCATTGAATGACTCATCATGAGCATTAATGCTTGACCGACCTCAAGTTCGATGAAAACTAAAAGCGCTTGTCTAGTCCTATGACTAGTCCCTCAGAGCCAGGGCCAAAAGGCCCACGTGACTGCATCGTTACATGGCTAAGGGTATGAAACCCACATTAGTGACTCCATGGTCACTCATTTGGTTTACATTAGTGACTCACTCATTAGTCACTCATCTGGTTTAAGCTAGTGTCTTCATGGGTACTCATTTGTTAAGGGTGCGGAACCCACATTAGTGACTTACACATCAGTCACTCATCTGTTTAGGGCTATAAGCTCGGGATGATTATCATAATCAACATTTGAAATTATATACATGCAGTAATGAGTTTTCTTGTTGAGCCTTGGCTCACGGGTGCTATGTGGTGTAGGTAAAGGGAAAGAAAATCTCACCCAGCCTTGAGTGGAGAGCTTAGGTGGCAATGTGTACTGTACGCCCTAAATATCCGCGCACTATTGGCGAGCTAGAAAAGGGCCTAATTCGATCTGCCACGTGTAAATCGTCCACCCGGAGATATTTTGTTACGAGCCTCCATCTGTCCAACCCGAGCAGATTAGAGAGTTAACTGCTACTCGGAGGCATCATGTTAGCAGTATGAGTGTCACGAGCTGGCGCCACATTAAGCTCGTGATGCGGCAAAGATCTGACACCCGAATCCTTGTAAAGTCAACCACGCAATATAAACGTGCATATATCAGACATCACATGTCTGTTTTATTCCTGATTTCTCTGATGCGCAGTATAAACGTGCCCATTCGGACATCCCGTATCTGATTTGGGCCAGGCAGCCCATTACCCATCCTTACCTGTTGATTAGACCTCAATTCCCTGTAAGGTTTAGGAATTAATCATCAGTGTCACAGAGATGACGTGAAGGATAAAGAGATCATAGGATGACCCCATTGCCAATCCAGATATATTCTTCCTATAAATACCAAGACCCTAGGTAGTGCAAGGGGTTGGCATATTTTTGTAAAGAAACACTCTGTAAGAAATAGTAAAGAGATATCAATAATATTGACTGGTGGACTGGAGGGATTTTAACCTTCGAACCACCTAAAAATAAAGGAGTGACCATATTCCTATGCTATTAGTTTCTCAAATCCAGAATATAATTATTTTCATATTACTGTTCATCAATCAGCACTAATCTGTCCTATTTATTCGTATAATTACTTGTTGGCGAAGAACCGCATCAACAGTTTGGTGCTTTCATTGAGAGGATTTAGATTGGTGCTATCACAAAAACCTGATCATGGTGGTTACTCGTTCGAGGCATGGTAACGAGGCAGATAAACATGATGGGCAGGAGGCCCACCATGCCGCCATATCCGACGAACCAAACCCTGAGGTCCAGCAGCTATCGGGAAAGAAGCTGATGGGCCAGGAATACACCGGGAGTTCGGCGCCCCAACTGCCAAATCCGAACCCGGGTTTCCTGACGGCGATAGAGATGGAGAACATACAGTTGAGGAGTCATCTATCCAGAGCAAGTAAGCAAATCGAAGAAGTCTTGGTCCGGCTACCCCCTCTTCCAACTTACGTTAATGTCGAAAAGAGGCAAAGTGGGACTCACAAGTCCCGCAGGGATAATCGGCCTAAACCCAGTCGAACAGTCATAACCTCAACCCCGAGTTCTGCACCCATGTCACACCATAACCAGGAAACTATGTTTGAGGAGTTTCCCAGGACCAATCAGCAATTCAGCCGATCATTCTGAACCTCGACTCCTAGCTTGATCCCACCATCGAACACGCCTAGAAGGGCTCGTGGTAGCTCGTGGAGGAGATCCGGGGAAGGCTCGCGCAGACAGCCTGCTTCGGCCAGCCCTCCCGTGCCGCGGTCAGACTGCCGGGCACAGGATGCTGGAGATGGTAGAGTAAAGCGACCATGAGCTAATTTGATCTGCCCGGATGGGACTAGGATCGCATCACCAGTTAGGCATCCCCCGTCGCCGATAAGATATTCGTCTCCTCCCCATCCATTTTGAGACATTTCGATGCACGGGAGCAGCAGAAGAAATCCTCCTCCCCCGATCCTTCCCATCGCAACCGAGCACGCGGGGAGGTCCCAGATCCTCACCCCCAGCATCGGGCTCCAAGCTTTTCTAACAGGAGCTACTGGAACGAGAGCCACCAAAGTGGCAGATCCAGTGGAGACCTGCGTAATCGCTTGAGTTCGGCGCAAAGCCCTCGGGCCACCTCGAGGGCCGACCTTCGAGATCGCCTCAACTCGCAGAGGGGGAATCCAGCCAGAAATGGAAGTCATGGTCGCCAAGAGGGTGGTCATCCCGAAGTACGTGACAGTGGGAATGTCCCACCTAACCAAGCTCAAGCTTGGAGGGACAATAACCCGCCTAACGCGTACAATGGACCTGGAGCTGTTGAATAGCCCCAGAACAACCAAGGGATTAAGGACCAGACCCTAGAAAATTTAGCTTAGATGGAAGAGCTAATGAAGAAGCTATTGTCAGAAAAGGAGAATGACGAGTATGACTCGAGGGACGAACTCGAGCTTTTTGCCTCCAACATAGCAGCCACAACATACCCGCCGGGTTTCCGGATGCCCCACCTGCCTAAATTCGATGAAGACGGAGACTCGTCGGATCATTTGGGTATGTTCAATACCCTGATGATGGTCCATAATATTGACCCCGAGCTGAGGTGTTTGATATTCCCTTCCACCTTGGTCGGACCAGCTAGGCAGTGGTTCAAGCAGTGTAAAAAGCATTCCATCAGCTCATGGAAGAATTTTTCTACCGACTTCAAGAGGGCATTCTGAGCTTCTCAAGCTGCCCACGTCAAAGCTGAAACCCTGGCGAACGTGAAGCAACAACTCGGGGTGCCTTTGAAAGCTTACCTGAGTAGGTTCGCAAACATTGCGGCTCGAGCCAGGGACGCGGATGATAGTTCCAAGCTTATGGCCTTGAGGACTGGAATCCTCGTTGGAGGCGAGCTATGGAAAGAGATATAGAGAAGAGGTGTCAGCACCGTGGATGAATTCCTGAACAAGGCCCAGGAATGGATAAACCTAGAGGAGGCGCGAGCATCGGTCGCAGGAACCAGCCAAACCCTTAATCAACCCGTTGGAGTGGAAACGGATGTCGTAAAAATAACTCAAACCGTTACACAGAATAACCAAGGGGGTGGAGGTAAGAGAAAGGGAGCGGCGAGGACAGCCAGCACGGCCCTAAGAATAATAAGCCCGTGGAAAAGTTTAAGCAAGTGTACGCGACCTATACCGAGCTCACAAACACTCGGGAACATATTTTCCTAGCAAACTTTGCCCGCTTCCCTTGGAAAAAGCCGGAGCCTTTGAAACACCAGAAGGCTAAGAGGGACCCTTCCAAGTTCTGTCGATTCCACAACGACATTGGCCACCACACTAATGATTGTAGGCATTTAAAGGATGAGATCGAGATACTCATCAGAGCCGGACCTTTGGCTCAGTATGCGCGGAACCGGGTTCCTACTAGTCAGCCAGCCCCGGAAGCTCTGCTAAATCAGCCCGGGCCCCAGATAAGCCAGGATATCTCTCCTCCTGTAATAGGAGGAAAGATATCCACAATCTCTAGATGCCCCCATTTGGCCTGCACGAGCAGAGGTGCCCAGAAGAGATATGTCAATGAGTTGAAGGCTCATAACAGAGTGGAATTCATTCCGAAGCAGCATCTACCCAAACAACAACGATTGGAAAGGCAACCAATCATTTTTACCGAGGAGGACGCTGGTCATGTCCAGTTCCCCCATAACGATCTTCTGGTCATAATCGCCCAGCTCACCAACTAGAGAGTTAGGAGGATACTAGTCGATAATGGGAGTTCAGTGAACCTGCTATTCCGGTCTACGCTGGAGAAAATGGGATTGTCTGTCACCGAGCTGAAGGCCACCTCCATGATGCTGTATGGATTTTTCAGAGAAGGGTCGGCAGCGATAGGAACAATCGAGCTAGTAATAACCATGGGAGAGGGGCCCCGAACTGTCTCTCAGCTCCTCGAGTTTGTGGTTATCGATTGTCCCACCACCTACAACGCTATTCTGGGCCAGCCTATGTTGATCGCATTTGAGGCCATAACTTTTATCCGCCATCTCGCAGTCAAGTTCCCCTCCTCTACGGGGACATGTACGATCCGAGGTGATCAGCTCGCTGCCAGGGAATGCTATAGCATTTCCATGAAGGGAAAATCACGACCCGGGCAGCAGACGATGACCATTCAAAGTGGACATGAGGAATCTCAGGAAGTAGGACCTATTCCTGAGATAGAAAAACCTCAGGAAGCCAATGGGGAAGGTATCACCTTGAATGATGATATCGACCCTAGGATAGGCGAAGATAGATCCAAGTTCTAGGCCATCGAAGAACTCGAAGAGGTGAACATTGATCCGAAAGACCCCTCAAAGGTAGTGAAGCTCGGGAAAAACCTGTGTGATGAGAGGAAGTCAGAGCTGCTGAGATTTCTACAAGAGAATCTAGATGTGTTCGCCTGGTCTCATGAAGACATGATATGGATCAACCCAAGCGTCATCATGCACACCCTCAACTTGGACAAAAATGTGTCTGTGAAGTCCCAGAAACAAAGGCGCTTGGGCACGACCCGAGCTGAGGCCTTAGAAGAGGAAGTAGCTCGGCTTTAAGGTGCGGTTTTATTCGCGAGGCAAAACACCCGATCTGGGTCGCTAATCCTGTCTTGGTCCCGAAGCCCAACGGGAAGTGGTGGACGTGCATCGACTTTTCTGATCTGAATAAAGCCTGCCCCAAAGACTGCTTCCCCTTGCCGAGAATTGACCAATTTGTAGATGCCACCGCGAGGCACGAGCTCATGTCCTTTATGGATACATACTCGGGCTATAACCAGATTGCCATGAATCCTACAGACCAGGAACACACTAGCTTCATGACCCCAACTAACATTTATTGTTACAAGGTCATGCCCTTCGGGCTGAAGAATACAGGAGCTACATATCAAAGATTGGTCAACAGGATGTTTGCTAATCAGGTCGAGAAAACCATGGAAGTGTACGTTGATGACATGTTGGTTAAGTCGAAAACTGCCGATAACCATGTCCCCGACCTAAAGGAGTGCTTTAAGATACAAGGCAGTACGACATGAGGCTGAATCCCCAAAAGTGTACCTTCGAGGTAGCGTCAGGAAAATTTCTGGGTTTCATAGTCAACACTAGAGGAATAGAGGTGAACCCCGATAAAATCAGGTCACTACTCGAGATGCCATCACCCCGGTCGCGAAAAGACATCCAAAGGAAGGGTGGCAGCCCTTAATCGGTTCATTTCCAAATCAACCGACAAGTGTTTGCCATTTTATAACCTGCTCTGGGGAAATAAAAAAATTGAGTGGACCGATGAGTGTGAGCATGCTTTCCTCGACCTAAAAACACATTTAGCTGAGCGGCCCGTGTTATCTAAGCCAACAGTAGGAGAGCCTCTTTTTCTTCACCTAGCTGTAACGAAAGACGCAGCCAGCGCCGTGCTGGTTCGTGAGGAGGACCAGTCTCAGAAGTCGGTCTACTACATTAGCAAGAGGCTTCTCAGAGCCGAGTCTAGATATTTGATAATGGAAAAAATGGCATTCTGCCTTATCACGGCCTCCAGAAAGCTCAGGCCGTATTTCCAGTCCCATTCAATCCACATCATAACCGATCAACCTTTAAGGCAGGTTTTGTAGAAACTTGAGGCATCGGGGCATCTTTTGAAGTGGGCTATCGAGCTCAGCCAATTCGAGATACTGTACGTGATGCGAACTGCGATCAAAAGCCAAGCTCTGGTTGATTTTGTAGCAGAATGCACGGGATTCCCAGAGGAACTAGTTGAAGAACCGTTATGAGCCTCGTGGAAAGTCTTTGTGGACTGTTCGTCTAATGAGAATGGATCCGGAGTTGGAGTCATTTTGATATCTCGGGAGGGACATCGTTTCCACTCCGCGTTGCGGTTCAAATTTGAAGCATCCAACAACGAGGCCGAGTACGAAGCTTTATTGGCTGGGCTAAGGGTGGCTCAGGAGCTGAAGGCCAGCTCTGTTCAGTGCTATAGCAATTCCCAGCTCGTGGTAAATCCGGTATCAGGAGAATACCAAGCGCGGGGAACCAAGATGGCGGCCTACCTGGCTAAGGTAAAAAAGGAGATGTCCGCATTTGAGCACAACCTAGTTGAACAGATACCTCGGGAGTAGAATGCCAATGCTAACGCCTTAGTAAAGCTCGCCACGTCCGGAGAGGCCGAAACCTTGGGCCTGGTACCGGTGGAATTCTTGGAAAGGCCAAGCATAGAGGAAATCAGGAGGGGGGTCGAGATGATCGAGTCTAGGCCGACCTGGATGACCCCCATAGTCGAGTACCTCACAACAGGAAAGTTACCTGAGGATCAAAACGATGCGAGGAGGATACTTTACCAAGCTCCGAGGTATACAATGGTAGACGGACGTTGTACCGGTGTGGTCTTTCTTTACCTCTTCTGTGGTGTGTTTTGCCAAGCGAAGCAAAAACTATTCTGCAGGAGATGCATGAGGGATTTTGTGGAGATCACGCTAGGGGGAAAAACCTGGCCTTGAAGATATTAAGGCAAGGATATTATTGGCCCACTCTGTCGAAGGACTCGATTTCTTATGTCCAAAAGTGCGACAAGTGCCAGCGGTTTGCCACGGTCGCCGGAGCCCCTTCACTCGAGCTGAAGATGATCTCGTCCCCGTGGCCGTTCGCGGTCTGGGGAATTTATTTAGTTGGTGCCCTGCCCACGGGAAAAGGAGGAGTTCGCTATGCGATGGTGGCTATTGACTACTTCACGAAATGGGCAGAAGCGGAGCCCCTGGCTACGATTACATCAAAGAGGGTCCTCGACTTTGTGGTTAAGAATATTGTCTACCGATTCGGGCTGCCAAAGAAGATCGTGTCAGATAACGGAACCCAGTTCGATAGTGACCTCTTCACCGAATTCTGTGAGAGGCACGACATAATTACAAGTTTTTCCTCCATGGCCTACCCCCGGGCTAATGGATAGGTCGAGGCTGTGAACAAGACACTAAAAGTGAGCCTTAAGAAGAGGTTGGATGAAGCCAAGGGAGTTTGGCCTGAATAGCTCCCCCAGGTGCTGTGGGTGTACCGGACCTCGCACCGAACTTTGACGGGTCACACTCCTTTCTCCCTAACTTTTGGGAGCGAGGCCATCCTTCCTGTCAAAGCAAAGATAGCCTCGCATAGAGTCCGGGCGTTTGACCGAGACCAGAACGACAAATTTCTCAGCGCGTCCCTCGACCTAATTGACGAAAAATGAGAAGCTTTGCAGCTGTAGCTCGCACATTATCAACAAAAGATCACTCGTTATTTCAACTCAAAGGTCAAGAGACGCATCTTTAACTTAGGCGACCTGGTGCTCCGAAGAGTCTTCTTAGCTGGTAAGGATCCCAAGGATGGAGTCTTGGGACCAAGCTGGGAAGAACCCTATCAGATAATAGAGGTTGTGAAGGAAGGGACCTTTAAAGTAGCTCGACCTAATGGAGAAGCAGTCCCACGAACATGGAACGCTATACACCTAAAGAAATATTATCAATAGTTGTACTTTTGTAAGGCTTAATTATGAAAGCCACCTTGTTTTATTAAAAAATGAGAAGTACTTTTGTATATCGTTGTATGTTTCTGTATGCGGGTAGTGCTAGAAGAGTGTGTTCCAAGTAACCAAGAAAGATCCCTTTCTGTTTACTTGGGGGGCATATATCCTGGGTACAACCAGGTGCCAAAACTTAGAAGTTAGTTAAATTGACTAACCAGTGTTTTTTCTAAAGAGCACGAGGTGTCGATAAAACTAACACGAACTTAGTTTTTAAATAAATGTCCTGGATGCAACCAGGGTCCGAAACTTAGAAGTTAGTTAAATTGACTAACCAGTGTTTTTTCTAAAGAGCACGAGGTGTTGATAAAACTAACACGAACTAAGTTTTTAAATAAATGTCCTGGATGCAACCAGGTCCCGAAACTTAGAAGTTAGTTAAATTGACTAACCAGTGTTTTTTCTAAAGAGCACGAGGTGTCGATAAAACTAACACGAACTAAGTTTTTAAATAAATGTCCTGGATGCAACCAGGTCCCAAAACTTAGAAGTTAGTTAAATTGACTAACCCATGTTTTTCCTAAAGAACACAGGGTGTCGATAAAACTAGCGCGAACTAAGTTTTTAAATAAATGTCCTGGAAACAACCAGGTCTCGAAGCTTAGAAGTTAGTTAAATTGATTAATTCAGTGTTTTTCCTAAAGAACACGCGGTGTCGATAAAACTAACGCGAACTAAGCTTTTTAAAAAATTAATGTCCTGGACATAACCAGGTCCTAAAACTTAGAATTTGGTTAAAATTGACTGGCAATGCTTTGTAGTTTCAAAGAAAAAGTCAATAAACTAACGCGAACTAGGTTTTTATCAATCACATCATATTAAAGAAAAATAAGTGATGAAATTCAGGGTAACTGAAATCAATTGTCTCGAGGAGGAAAAACCTCATGATAAATTATTACAAATAAATAAAAAAAAGAAAAATACAAAAAATACTAGGCCCCCCCAGGCCGCTCCGACGAGGTCACCCCCTCGGTCTCTTGCTCGCCAGCAGTGGAAGTCTCCCCAGTCTCAAAAGGTGGCTCCTGTTGAAGACGGGCTTTGAACTTCTCAAGGAATGGCTCCCACACCTCGGGCTCCAAAAAGGAGAAGTCGCCATCCTGGTTGAAGGCCCAGCAATGGTAGAGCATGGCCTCCATGGAGGAGCTGGAAGACGCCCTCTCTGCCATGATGGCAACCTCGGCCTCCAACTGCTTAGCCTTGGCCTCCTCAAGCTCGGTCTTCCCAGTGGCCAAGGCGACCTGTGCGGCCTTTTCATTTTCTTTGGCAGCCATCAGGGAAACCTTGGCACTTTGCTCTTATTGTTGGGCAGACGCGAGAGAGGCCTGAGCAGTCTGAAACTCGCCCCTGATCTCGTCAATCCTAGCCCTGGACCGAACTATGCTACGGTGTAGAGCCAAAGCCGCTTGTAAAGACATAGATAGTAAGGCACATGCTGGGAAGAAAGCAAAGAAATTTAACTAAGTAAACTTACCGTGAGAGTCATCCCCAGGGAAGACTCCATGACATTCTCGGGGCTCCTCGTCTTGATCTCCCTCAAGTCCCTCGGGGTGGCATTGTAATAATGCTCCACCATATAGCTCGCGGTCTCATAGACCGTCCCTCGAAAGGCCTCAGGGATTTTCTCCAAGGCCTGGGTGTTAACTGGGATGCGCACGGTGGGAGTGGGAGCTGGCGGGGTTCTTGCTGGTGCCTCCTGTTCCCGAGTAGGGGCTGGAGGTCGCGAGGGATGTGGGGGCATGTTCTCTATGGCTGCAGGGACCTGGCCCCTCCCCTTGGCAGGAGACTTGGAGGTGGTCCCGGCAGGAGGAGTCTTCTTGGTTAGCCGAGGTTTCTTGACCAGTGGCCTGGACGATCCTGAGGGAGGATTCCCCCCTGGAAGATGGATCGCAGGACGTTGTCTCCGGGCTGTGCCATCTCTTCACTTGAAACAAAAAGAAAGGAACGTTAGTATACATGTAAGGTTACTTTATTACAAGAAAAATCTAAAGGTGCATTGAAAAGGTCCTACCCTCTGAGCTAGAGGAGGAATCTATTGCGACGACCTCCGGCCTTTGAGCTTCTATGGGGGAGTCTAAGTTTATTACTTCACGGATGAGAGGGGGCTTGGGGTCCGGATCCACCTCAAGACTGGACTCCTCTACATATTGCCTATGCCCTGGAGTGACTACACCCTCCAGGAGGGAGGCCCACAACCTAAGGTTGGTCCCGTAATCCTCAAAGAAGGCCGACCTAAAGGACAGGGTGTTGTCTACTACTACGGTGCCCCTAGGACGACCCATATCATGGTGCAACACTAGTTGATCTACACACTGGAGTAAGGTTATGTTAAGATCTGGGTCATCTCGATGGCGATGTACGAGCTGGCTTGGGTTAAACCTAGCAAGCCTTAGGTCTGCGGTGGCCCTGTCTAAGTCCCTAAACAGGTAAGGGTTACCTTGGCCGGAGGGATCGGCTGCTACCCCGGACTGAATCTGATCCACGTCGAGGCCCTGAGCAGCCTCAAGAGCTCGCTTTTGTCGCACAAGCGGCACCTCATCTTCTTCGTCCTGACCGTCGCTGTCCGCGACGTCCCCCTCGGGGATAGGCACTAGCTCGCGAGCTACTGGGATAGCCCGCGACCTCCTCAAGGCTAGAGTTTGGACCAGAGAAATTAACTTACACGCCAACATCATCTCATCAGATACGAGCTGGCGGTAGTCTTTTTCACTTGGTGGGAGCCCCGCCAAGGTATCGTATTGACCCCCAAGGGTCACCGATTTGGTCGTCCTCGCAAAAATGGCTACACGATGATGTTCAAGTCAATACGCGCGAAAAGAAATAAAGCCATATGGTGATTTCATGAGCTGAGAATAGAGAGAACTTACTAGGATGGTTGAAGTAGTGGTATTCGCAGTTGTGAAACCCCGTCGACATAAAGAACTGGTCCTTGAAGTCGTTGGGGTGGATGGGCAGCTCGATGACTGCAGGAGAGTTGGGAAAACGGGTCAAATAGTAGAACCCGTCGCCTCACCCCCGTTGATCCGGGCTGGCTTTGAGGCAGAAGAAGAAAAGGATGTCCGATGGTGTAGGGACCTCCCACTCGTGCCTCAGGAAGAGGTACCTCAGCCCCGCTAGCAGACGGTAGGAGTTAAGGGGCAGTTGGAAGGGAGCCAGCTTCACGTAATTCAGGAAATCTGCGAAGTACTGGTCCAGAGGTAGGAAGGCCCTGACCTTGAGGTGTTCGTCGCTCCAAGCCGCGAACTCCTCGTCGAGAGGCGTGCAACTCCTCTCGCCCTCAAGGGGAGGTCAGGCAACAAGAGCGCCTGTCCCAATTTCGATGTTATGGGACAACATGATCTTGTTGACCCTCCCTTGTGTCGTAATCTTGGAGACTATCCTCTCTGCCTCGAAGAAGGCATTAGGTCCCACCTCGACCTCTTTTTCCACTGTGGGACTGAAATGGGGGATAGGAGAATCCACCGCAATCCCTTCCCCCTTGCTGGCCTGCTGGGATGACGAGCCAGCCATGCTCTTCTTGGGTACGTTCTTCCTGGGTCCCATCTGGTCGCCTAGCGAACAAGAATGAAGAAAAGTTTAAATAGGCGACCTAAAAATAGAAAAGGGAATATAGCACGATAAGTGATTTTCGTACACGGGCTGAGGTAATCTCAGCCCGCGGTGTGTGAAGCCACGTGTTGCCATGGTCACGCGCCCACGTTTCCAACGGATCCCCGATTGCTCGGGATCTGTGTGTCAGGAGGGTCAGGATAATGCTTGCCTTGGAGGGAAAGTTTTAAAAAGCTAAACCTCCTATGAAGCGTGACCCCTAAGCTACCCGGTTTTGCACCCTAGAAACCTCTCACCTTCCCCTTTCCAAACAAGCATTCCCTAAAGCTATACAGAAAAGCTACCCAGAAAAATTACCCATAATTTATCTTGTCCTAAACATCACATTCCTAGACATGTTCTCATATAGTCGATATACCTAGGATCAAAACCTATGCACCAAAAACCAGCCAAAAGAACCTACAGTGTGTGACTAAGAAAGAGGTTTGCCTAACAGAGAAACGGAAAGATCAAAACATGCAACATGCAGAGGACTTACAGTGTATTTTCTAAATGAAAGTCGCAAAAGGTGTAGGAATCAGAGTCCTGGCGGAGTCTTTAAAGCTGGACTGGTGAAGAAACTCTTATGGCGAGAGCGTAGGGATCTCTGGGATGATAACTGGAGGAAGGAAAACTTTTGAGACTAAAAAGGAGAGAAAATGAGGAAAAAAATTCAAATTAAGGGTGGCTAATACGGAAGATGGCCAACCTTATATATACGTAAGAGACATAAAGGAACGAGGCCCATTCAATTAGATTAATGCGAGATACGAGGGTCATAACTCGAGAGGCAAAACGACAGCCGAAAGCAGGCTAGGCCATTTAATGCAATTCTTGGAAACCGAACAGTCGCCAACCACGGTGCTCCACGTGTCCGATACCCACGCAGTGGGTGGGACATGAAGAGTCGAAAAAGAAACTTAAAAGCCCCCGCTGTGAAGGTCACAGATGACGTCATGGGTCACGAGTAGGGGCTTGGGGGGCAAATGTATGCCCTAAATATTTGCGCACTATTGGCGAGCTAGAAAAGGGCCTAATTCGATCTGCCACGTGTAAATCGTCCACCCGGAGCTATTTTGTTACGAGCCTCCATCTGTCCAGCCCGAGCTGATTAGAGCGTTAACTGCTACTCGGAGGCATCGTGTCAGCAGTATGAGTGTCACGAGCTAGCGCCACATTAAGCTCGTGATGTGGCAAAGATCTGACACCCGAATCCTTGTAAAGTCAACCACGCAATATAAACGTGCATATATCAGACATCACATGTTTGTTTTATTCCTGATTTCTCAGATGCGCTGTATAAATGTGCGCATTCAGACACCCCGTATCTGATTTGGGCTAGGTGGCCCATTACCCATCCTTACCTGTTGATTAGACCTCACTTCCCTGTAAGGTTTAGGAATTGATCATCAGTGTCACAGAGATGACGTGAAGGATAAAGATATCACGGGATGACCCCATTGCCAACCCAGATATATTCTTCCTATAAATACCAAGACCCTGGGTAGTGCAAGGGGTTGGCATATTTTTGTAAAGAAACACTCTGCAAGAAATAGTCAAGAGATATCAATAATATCGACTGGTGGACTAGAGGGATTTTAACCTTCGAACTGCCTAAAAAGAAAGGAGTGACCATCTTCCCATGCTATTAGTTTCTCAAATCCAGAATATAATTATTTTCATATTACGGTTCATCAATCAGCACTAATCTATCCTATTTATTCGTATAATTACCTGTTGGCGAAGAACCGCGTCAACATGTACATATGCGGCCGCTTGACCACCGTGGCCAATGAGTTTCTCAGAGGAACTAGGGGTTAACCCTATTTTTGTCGCTTAGAGCACTCAACATGCCTCATGAATAACCATGCATGTCACATACTGGGTGTAGTTTTCTTACCTCTGGTTCGAGCGAGAAATAATAAAAGAACGACCCTTGAGAAAGATCGATCCTTTGATTCCTTAGCGGTCACCAAGTCATAACCAAATATGGAACTCCATCAATGAAAATGAGCAATAAAAGGTTCTTGATCAAAACCTCACTCTCTCGAATCGTACTCAAACGGTTGGTAGATTCGATCCCGACCCTTAGGAATTGAAACCCCGAGCCAAAAACCCTCAAAAGTACCCAAAATAAGACCTTGGAAATACAGGGTAGCGCTGCCCCCTAGCACCTAGGTGCTACAAGCAGGGATGCTTTCCGTGGACAGCACTGTAGCACCCTCCCTTGGGCGCTGTAGCATTAGAACCAGGGTGATTCAGCCCTGGTTTTTCCTCCTTTGACTTCTCCACTTTCCAACCTTCAAAACCTATTTCCAAACTTCAACCAAACTAAAAAATGAACCCAAAAACCAAGCATACAAGTTCTAGGCATCAAATCCTAATCAATCTTTGCCAAAAACTCCATTGAATTCTCACTATCCAAATCATAAATCCCAACTAAAAATCAAGAGAAAACATAGTATAAACCAGTTTCTATGGTTAAAATCTTACCTCAAGCTCAAAAGGTAGAACACAACCCTAGACCCTCAAGGCTTGGTTCCCTAGCTTGATTCCTCAAATGGAGCTTAAAAAATCCAAAGGAAAAGAGGATGGAAAAAATGATCGGGAGAAGAAGAGTAAGATGCTCTGTTTTGGTTCATTTTTTCTACAGCCTTCTTAATTGATATATAACCTTAGGTCAAAAGAAACAAATACCCCTCGGTCATTTAATTCCTTCTTAAGGCTACCATGGGTAAAACTGTCCTTTTTCCTCTAATCCCGTTAATCATAATTAACATCCTCCAATTCACATTATTCCCAATATTCTCAAATGCTAATAAATCATATCCCATTACCCTTTAATTCCCGGTAATGTACTAATCATCAAATCACCCCGAGCCCCGAAATTAACCCCGTTATGACGAAACTGCTAACTTGCATTCAAAGATCGTCTCATGTCGAATAGATCGAACAAATCCACATTATAATGTGGCCTCATCAGTAATCACCAACATGCATGAAAATATACAAATATGCCCTCAACGGGCCAAATTACCAAAATGCCCTTATAATGAAATGTGGACCCACATGCATGCATTTATCATCATATAATAATATAATTCACATAAACATGCATATAATCATTTAATGGCATAATAAATCAATTATGGCCCTCCCAGCCTACTAATATGACCATTAAACCCCATTAAGGATTTTGGGGCATTACAACTATCCCCTCCTTACAGAAATTTCATCCTCGAAATTTACCTGAATAACTCGGGATGCTGATTCTGCATATCTGACTCCAGCTCCCAGGTCGCTTCCTCGACCTTGTTGTTCCTCCATAATACCTTAACCAAAGGTATCATTTTATTCTTGAGGACCTTGTCCTTTCTCTCAAGCATCTGGACTGGCTGTTCCTCATAGGGGAGATTTGCCTCAAGCTCCAGATCTTCGTTACTCAAGACATGAGTCACATCAGATACATACCTCCGAAGAGCTGAAACATGAAATACATTATGCAAGGCTGACAATACCGGTGGTAAGGCCAACTTATAAGCCACCTGACCAATCCTCTCCAGGATTTCAAATGGACCTACAAATCTAGGGCTTAGCTTGCCCTTATTCCCAAATCTCCTCACCTTTTTCCATGGCGAGACTCTAAGGAAGACATAGCCTCCCACTTGGAATTCCACATTCCTGCGCTTGGGATCTGCATAACTTTTCTGTCTGCTTTGAGAAGCAAACATCCGAGCTCTAATCTTCTCAATGGCCTCACTGATCCTCCGAACTGCTTCAGGACCCAAGTATCTCCTTTCTACTGTCTCATCCCAATGAATGGGAGATCTGTATTTCCTACCATAAAACATCTCATAAAGGTGCCACCCCAATGGTAGATTGGTAACTGTTGTTGTAGGAAAACTCTATCAAAGGTAGATACTTACTCCAGGACCCACCAAAGTCCAGCACACATGCTTGTAGCATGTCCTCTAATATCTAGATCGTCCTCTCAGATTGTCCATCTGTCCGAGGATGATAAGCAGTACTGAACTTCAACTGTGTCCCCATGGCCTTCTGTAAAATCCCCTAGAACTTGGAAGTGAATGTGGGGTCCCGATCTGACACGATCGACCTCAGTGCTCCATGGAGGGGAACGATCTCTCTCACACTGAGATCTACATACTGGTTAACTATATAAGTAGTCATCATTGGTAAAAAGTGAGCTGACTTGGTGTAGCGATCCACAATAACCCATATTGAATCATGTTGACCAATTGTCCTGGGTAACCTCACCATGAAATCCATTGTGATGTCCTCCCATTTCCACTTGGTATATCCAGAGGCTGCAATAGCCCTGCTGGCCTCTAATGCTCAACCTTGACCTGTTGACATATCAAGCACTTAGCCACATATTCCACTACATCCCTCTTCATCCCAGGCCACCAATACAATGATCTCACATCCTGATATATCTTCGTGGTGCTTGGATGCAAAGAGTAAGGAATAGTATGAGAGTCATCCGTAATCTCTCGTCTCAATGTAGTGTCTGACGGAACACATATCCGACCCTTGTACCTCAACAACCCCAAATCAGACACTGTGTAATCTCTGGATACTCTAGACAAAACATCCTCTCTGATCTTGATCAGTTCTGGATCACCCAACTAACCCTCCTTGATTCTCTCCAACAGTGTAGATTGTAGCATAATATTGGCCAACTGGCCCACCAGCAACTCTATACCAGATCTGGCCATATCCTCTGCTAACTCTCTGGCTATTAGCCTCACACTAAAAATCTATCCCAGGCCCTTCCGGATTAAAGCATCAGCTACCATGTTGGCCTTTCCTGGATGATACATAATCTCACAATCATATTCTTTACTAACTCCAGCCAACGCCTTTGTCTCATATTCAAGTCTTTCTGCGTGAAGAAGTACTTCAGGCTGTTGTGGTCAGTGTAAATCTCACACTTCTCCCCATCAAGGTAATGCCTCCATACCTTTAATGCAAAGACCACAACTGCCCACTCCAAATCATGAGTGGGATATCTCTGTTCATACTCATTTAGCAGACGTGAGGCATAAGCAATCACCTTTCCTGCCTCCATCAAAACACAACCCAAACCTTGATGTGAGGCATCACAGTATATCATAAACTTCTCCTGATTTGTTGGAAGACTCAGAACTGGAGCTGTAACCAATCTCTATTTTAGTTCCTGGAAGCTGTTCTCACACCTGTCTGACCACACAAACTTCTGATTCTTGCGTGTCAGCTCAGTCAATGAAGTAGCAATCTTAGAGAACCCTTCCATGAAACGTCAGTAATAACCTGCCAATCCAAGGAAACTTCTAACCTCAGAAGCATTCTTTGGCCTTGGCCAATCTCTAACTACCTCTATCTTGGCTGGATCTACCTTAATCCACTCCTTACAGAAAGATACCTAAGATAACCAGAACTCATATTTCTTGAACTTTGCAAACAATCTGTGTTCCCTCAGTCTCTGTAGAACCAACCTCAAATGTTGCTCATGTTTTGACTCTGACTGAGAATAACCAGAATATCATCGATGAAGACGATCACAAACTAGTCCAGATAATCCTTGAATACTTTGTTCATTAAATCCATAAAAGTAGCTGGGGCATTAGTCAATCCAAAAGACATAACTAAGAACTCATAATTCCCATATCTAGTGCAAAAAGCAGTCTTTGGTATGTCTCCCTCCCTGACCCTCAACTGATGATAACCAGAACAAAGGTCTATCTTTGAGAATACCCTTTTACCTTGCAACTGATCAAAAAGATCATCTATCCTTGGCAGAGGATACTTGTTCTTAATGGTTAACTTATTCAGTTCTCTATAATCAATACACATCCTCAGAGAACCATCTTTCTTCTTCACAAATAGAACTGACGCACCCCAAGGTGAGAAACTAGGTCTAATAAAACCCAAATCCAACAGCTCTTGCAAATGTACTTTCAATTCTTTTAACTCTACTGGGGCCATTCTGTAAGGTGCTCTAGACACTTGCTCCGTCCGTAGTGCTAGTTATATTACAAACTCAATCTCTCCATATGGTGGCAGCCTTGGTAAATCTTCTGGAAACACATCCAGAAACTCACAGGCTAGTCTAGTCTCTTCTGGTCTCACTGGCATGACATGAGTGGTATCCACCACATTGGCCAAGAATCCTATGCAACCTCCTTTCAATAGGTCTCTAGCCCTTAAAACAGATATCATAGGTATACGAGGTCCATGCACAGTACCAACAAACAAGAAAGGATCCTCACCTTCAAGCTAAAGGTGACCATCTTCCTTTTGCAATCAATGGTTGCCCCATACTTCACTAACCAATCCATACCCAGAATCATGTCAAAGCCAGTCATAATTAACTCTATCAAATCCGCCGACAACTCTCTGCCCTCCACTATCACTGGCAAAGATCTGACCCATCTCTCGAACCCCACAGCATAATAATTACATGGTCTACATAGTCTATCAATAATTCTACTAGCAACAAAAGAATTTGTAGCACCAGAATCAATCAAAATAGTATAAGGAGTTCTAGCACTAAGAAGCTGACCTGTAACTACTGAGGGTGAAGCCTCAGCTTCTGCTTGTGTTAATGTGAACACTCGAGCTGGGGCCGAGCTGTCTTCCTTTCTGGGTTCTTCCTTTCTTGCTTTAGGGAAATCTTTCTTGAACTGTCCCACTGCCCCACATAAGAAGTAGAGCTTTGCCCTACACTCTCCCAGATGACGCCTCTTACACCTAGGGCACTCAAGATAAGTCTTCCATGCCTCACTTCCACCCTGACGACCCATTGTAATACCACGTGGTCACCTATCAGGACCTAGAGCTTGGAAGGTATCAGGAATCTTCCTCTTCTGATCACTGGGGCCTCCACCCCTACCTGAACCCAAAAATGGAGGACCTGTCCTCCTCAACTCTCTTTTGGCTACATTATCCTGCCAGATCTTGTTCTCTGCGCTCTCAGCTGTGAGCACCTTCTCCACCACCTGTGCATAAGTAGTAACTCCAGTCACAATGGTGATACGAACATCCCAGGCTAATCTAGGCTGTAGCCCCTGGAGAAATCTCTCCCTTCTGGACCCATCAGTGGGCACCAGTTCCATGGAAAACTTTGCCAATCTATCAAAATTCAAGGCATATTCAGTCACTGATAGACTCCTTTGAAGTAATCTGATAAACTCTTCAGCTTTAGCAGCCCTAATGGCTTCATTGTAGTACTTCTCATTAAACAGAGTCTCAAACTCTTCCCAACTTAGGGCATTGATGTTTCTGGTCTGGGATATAACCTCCCACCAAATTCGGGCATCCTCTCGAAACATGTAAGTGGCACAGGACACCCTCTCCTTACCAGACACCCTCATGAAGTCAAGGATGGTGGTAATCATGCTCATCCATTAATCTGCCTTAGCAGGATCTGCACTACCTTCAAAAACTGGAGGTTGTTGTTTCCTGAACCTTTCATAAAGAGGTTCCCATTTGTTTCCAGCCTCAGGCAGTTGCTCAACTGTTGGCACCGATACAGGTGGTGCCTCAGGTAAAATGTTCCATGCAGGAACTTGTTGTTGTCTCAGAAGGCAGATTTCTTCTTCCTGCCTCAAAACTTTGGCCTGGAAATTATTAAACAGCTGCTGCGAGTTATCAGGAGCTGGCTGTGGAATCTGATTCTGGTCATTATCTTGACCCTGTCTGTTATTTTGGCCTTGATCATCCAGGCTAGTTGATGAATCTGTCTGTCTTGGAATCATTCTTATCAACTCATACTGTGATGAAATAATCAATGCGGTCAATTAGGCAGTGTTAACTAATCCTCTTGTCGCCTCACAGTCCAAGATCAACAGATAATAACCCATATTCCACAATTATACAGATTTACAAATGGATACATGATCATAACATTTAGCATTTAACATGTATCAGTTGATAATTCACATTGAACAATACTAATAAGTATGTTCTAACAATATCAGTACTAATAAGCACGTTCTTACTAATGATGCAGTAGTCAAGGCCCAGCCTTATCAATGTATTTCATGTAGACAGGTAAAGCATTTATACTTTATTTAAGATGTTAAATATATAATCACATAAATAGTTACCAAACCAGGAGTCGAGCTTGTCTTCAGTAGCGAGTGTACATGCCCAGCCAGTCTATAGGAACCCTAAACCTTGGCACGCTCTGATACCAAGTTGTAATGCCTTGGTTACTCCAAGACCGTTATTGTGAACTTTAAATCGTGCTTAACTTGCTAAATAAGTCATTTGGTTATAAACGTGCATCTAGGTGGTATTCATAGGCTAAGGTGAAAAATCTCGATCAAAAGGAAATGATATATTTTATTTAAAACATAAAACTATACATAGGCCCATAAGAGCGTTTACAAGTTATTTACAATTCAAAATGGTCATTACAGTGTAAAAATTACAACCCGCCAACCTAAGCGGCAAAAATAGGGTTAACCACTAGTTCCTCTGAGAAACACCTTAGGTGTGGTGGTCAAGTAGCTGCATATGTACACATCGCCACCTAAGCTCTCCACTCAAGGTTGGGTGAGCTTTTCTTTCCCTTTACCTGCACCACATAGCACCCGTGAGCCAAGGCTCAGCAAGAAAACTCATTACTGCATGTATACAATATCAATTGATGATTATGATAATCATACTGGGTTTATAGGCCTAAATAGATAAGGGAATATCACTTCCAGATTTTAGTAACCATGCTGGGGCTTGTAGCCCTAATCAGATAATATCGAGATTCTAATAATCATCCTGGGGCGTGTAGCCCTAATAAGATAAGTGACTGATGAGTAAGTCACGAACTTAAACCAGATGAGTGACTATGGAGTCACAAAATTGAATCAGGTAAGTGACTGATGAGAAAGTCATGACCTTGGACTCTGTACCTATAGCCGTGTGACAATGCAGTCACCTGGGCCTTCTGGCCCTGACTTTAAGTAACTAGCCATTAGACTAGATAAGCGCTTTTGGTTTTCATCGAACTTAAGGTCGGTCAAGCATTTCATGCTTATGACAATAATGCTTATGTTGATTAAATCTAATCTTTTCAGCTTGTGTTAAACACGCTAATACCGTTCTTGACCTCATAATCCAATACCATACGACCAGTGCTCAGTACTACTGCCGAACTTGACTAATGAGTCACAACTTCACAATCAGTACTGACACCATTGCCGATTCTTGACTCATAGGTCAGTTCCATTCACAAATAAGCAAGATTGCTAAGCATTTAATATGCAATCAATGTCCACATATAGAGCACTCAACATGCCTCATGAATAACCATGCATGTCACATACTGGGTGTAGTTTTCTTACCTCTAGTTCGAGCGAGAAATAATAAAAGAACGACCCTTGAGAACGATTGATCCTTTAATTCCTTAGCAGTCACCTTGTCATAACCAAATATGGAACTCCATCAATGAAAATGAGCAATAAAAGGTTCTTGATCTAAACCTCACTCTCGGGACCTTGAATCGTACTCAAACGGTTAGTAGATTCGATCTCGAGCCTCAGGAATTGAAACCCCGAGCCAAAAACCCTCAAAAGTGTCCAAAATAGGACCTTGGAAAAATAGGGTAGCGCTGCCCCCCTAGCGCCTAGGCACTACAACCAGGGATGCTTTCCCTGGACAGCGCTGTAGCGCCCTCCCTTGGGCTCTGTAGCACTAGAACCAGGGTGATTCAGCCCTGGTTTTTCCTCCCTCGACTTCTCCACTTTCCAACCTTCAAAACATGTTTCCAAACTTTAACCAAAATCATAAATGAACCCACAAATCAAACATACAAGTCCTAGGCAGCAAAATCTAATCAATCTTTTCCAAAAGCTCCATTGAATTCTCACTATCCAAATCATAAATCCCAACTGAAAATCAAGAGAAAAAAGAGTATAAACCAGAGTTTCTATGGTTAAAATCTTACCTCAAGCTCAGAATTACACCCTCTTCAATGGTAGAACACAACCCTAGACCCTCAAGGCTTGGTTCCTTAGCTTGATTCCTCAAATGAAGCTTCAAAAATCCAAAGGAAAAGAGGAAGGAAAAAATGATCAGGAGAAGAAGAGTAAGATGCTCTGTTTTGGTTCAGTTTTTCTACAGCCGTCTTAATTGATATATAACCTTATGTCAAAAGACAAAAATACCCCTAGGTCATTTAATTCCCTCTTAAGGCTACCAAGGGCAAAACCGTCCTTTCTCCTCTAATTCCGTTAATCATAATTAACGTCCTCCAATTCCCGTTATTCCCAATATTCTCAAATGCTAATAAATCTTCTCCCATTACCCTTTAATTCTCAGTAATGTAATAATCATTAAATTACCCCGAGACTCACCCCGAGCCCCGAAGTTAACCCCGTTATGACCAAACCGCTAACATGCATTCAAAGATCGTCTCATGCCGAATAGCTCAAACAAATCAACATTATAATGTGACCTCATCAATAATCACCAACATGCATGAAAATATACAAATATGCCCTCAATAGGCCAAATTACCAAAATTCCCTTATAATGAATTGTGGACCCACATGCATGCATTTATCATCATATAATGATATAATTCACATAACACTTGCATATAATCATTTAATGGCATAATAAATCAATTATGGCCCTCCCGACCTACTAATCCGACCATTAAACCACATTAGGGATTTTGGGGAATTACATTTAGATTGAGAAAAATGTAGGGGAGTTGGGTTCACAGGGTCAAGTCGCGACCGAGTTCATGCAAGTTGTGACTTGAATGAACCCCAGAGCCTCCCCTGGGCTTTGTCTAGCAGGCGTGCCACGACCCTCAAGGGCAAGTCGCAGCCCGCCCCTGGCACCTAGACAGGTGGCTCTCTGTCTTGGGGGTGCGTTGCGACCCTTGTGGGGTTGGACGCGACCCGTCTATCCTTTTTGTGCCAGGCTCGGTTTTAGGCAGTTTTGAGAGCGGGTTTTCGAATCTCAAGGCTCGAGATCACATCTACTAACCATTTTAGTAGGATTCGAGGTCCCGAGAGCTGGGTTTTAGTCCATGAACCTTTTATGACTCATTTTGTTGATGGGACTTCCTATTTGGTTAAGATTAGTTGATCGCTAAGGGGCCTAAGGACAAATCATTCTCTAGGGTTGTTCTTTATTTGTTTTACGCTCGAACCTAAGGTAAGAAAATTGCACCCAATATGTGATGCATGTGATACATATGGTTATGGCATGGCATGAATGATGAACATGGAATTGATTAGAGCTTGAGTCTCTGTAATTGTGCATGATTATGATTATGCTTGTGATTATTGATTTAATCATGTTGAATGCCTTATATCTGGATATTTGACATATGATATATGTGTGTTTGCATTACCTCATTGACAAAGCACTGACTTATTAGTCAGAAACGGCAATGGTGTTTAGTATTGGTTGTGATTCTCTGACTTATCAGTCATCATCGGCAATGGTACTGAGCGCTGGTCGTATGGAATTGACTTATGAGTCAAGAGCGACATTAGCGTATTTAACTCAGGCAGAAATGATTAGATCTAATCAACATGAGCATTAAATGCTTGATCGACCTATGGGTCAAACAAAACTAAAGTGGTTGGCTAGCCTATGGCTAGTTACTTAGAGCTAGGGCTAAAAGGCTCAGGTGACTGACATGTCACATGGCTTAGGGCGCAAGACCCCAGAGAGACATATTAGTCATCTATTCAGTGTGCAATTCTCCAGAGAGACTTATTAGTCATCTATTCAGGGCTCAGTTACCCAGAGAGACTTTTTAGTCATCTATTCAGGGTGCAGTTCCCCAGAGAGACTTATTAGTCATATACTCAAGGTGAAAGACTCCATAAACATTTATTTGTACTTGCCTGCATGCATGAATATGGTTATTACTACTAGGCACGCTTATTATGATTTGGTGACATTTTATTGTCTGCTTATGAGCATGTTTGAGTTTTCATGTCGAGCCTTAGCTCACGGGTGCTATTTGGTATAGGTAAAGGTAAAAGAAAGTTGGACCATCCTTGAGTTAGAGAGCTTAAGTGACGATGTGTACATATGCGGTTGCTCGACCATCACAGCCTAGGGTTTAAATGGGAACTAGGGTTAAACCCTATTTTGCTGCTTAGGTCTGCTGGTTGTAACTCTTTTATTGGAATTAACCTTTAAAATGTATTTTTGGATCCCAATGTATACAGTAAACGTTTTAGTGAAATGTTGTATCTTTGACCAAAAATTTTAACCCTAAACTGTTAATCACATTTAGTTACACGATTATGGCCAAATGACTCGGATAACGAGTTTAGCACTGTTTAAAATACACAACGTAACGGTCCCTGGGTAGTAGGGCATTACAACTTGGTATCAGAGTGAGCCAAGGTTAAGGGTTCCTGTAGACAAGCAGGGCACGTATACTCGTCACTAAAGACAAGCTTCACTTAGGGTATGGTAACTATTTATGTGGTTATGTGCTTAACTGCTTAAATATAATGTAAATGCTTTACCTGCACGCCTTATTAGGGAGCATGAGATTCTGTTAGGGCTTAGCCCTTGAATATTGATATGATTATGTGATTACCTGCTCAGTGATTATATGAATGTGTTATTTGTATGCTGGAGTTGAGAGCATGGTATGTATGTTGGAAGAACAGGGGTTATGGTTGATGTATGAATGTTGTGGGCGTGAATGTGGTGCTATTTGATTGTTCCTGTGGAGAAGGTTTTTGAATATGCTCATCATGTTTAATGGGTTAAGTTATTGACTACAGATTCAATAAGAGGTTATGTACCCAAGGCAATTAATGAGACCTGGTAGTGATTATACCGAGGTTGGGAATTACAGCCAGGGCCTGAGTTCTTCACCTGCCCCTCAGAATTTGTAGTAGGTGTTTACAGATATGCAATTAAGATTGCAGAGGCAAGAGGAAGGGATCAGGTGTTTAAAACAACAACATGTTCTCTCAGGGAACACCTCTTCCTTTGCTATTCCAGGAATGGCACTAGTATTGGCTCAACCTAGGGTTGAGAACAAGTGGTAATTTCTTTGTGGTAGATTCCAGGAATATTACCCTCTAGTTTTTGAGGGAGGCCTAGATCCATTCAGAGCTGAGTAATGGATGGGCCTGATCATTTCCATCCTAGACAGTATGGGGTGGTAGGTCACGATAGGGTGATTTGTGATACATTTGTATTGCGGGATGATGCCCGGACGTGGTGGGAAGTAGTATCCCGAACACGAGATACAGCTGCGATGGACTGGAAAGAATTTAGGTAGCCGTTTAATGAAAGATATTACTGTAATGCAGTTAAGACTGCTAAGACAAATGAGTTTCTGAACCTGGTTCAGGGAAATGGAATAGTAACCGAGTATGTTAATAGATTTGATGGGTTCTCCAGATTTTCTTTTGATATGGTACCCATAGATGTTGCTCGGAAGGAAAGGTTTATCTAGGGATTGAATCCCAGAATAGCTTAGGGTGTTAGAGTCGCCCCAGTACATGAAATCTCTACCTATGATCAAGTGGTAGGGAAGGCTCTTGCTGTTGAGAGCACGGGAAATGAGATTGTGAAGGAGAGTGTTGGAGAGCGTAGTGCTCAAGTAGTGATACCTTCATTGGTTTGATCAGGTAGGGGTAGAGATCTCAGTGATCAGGAAAGAAGAGTTATCAATGTATTCGGTACCTCTGGCTTAGGAAAGGGGTTCCGAAGTGCTGCGGTACGCCATCAGGGCAAGGACAAAAATTGGAAATTTTACCCGAAATGCACTCGATGTAAGAGGCATCATCTAAAGGAATTTCGAGCAAAGGCATGTTTCTTTTGTAGAATTGTTGGGCACCTCATTAAGGATTGCCTAGGACTGAAGACAGATGAGCAAAAAGGGGCAGACAGCTCGACTCCAGCTCGAGTGTTCGCTCTAACACAGTCAGAGTCAGAGATTGAGGCTGGTTCCTCAGTAGTGGCAAGTCATCTACTGAGGGCGCATGACTCCATAAACATTTATTTGTACTTGCCTACATGGATGGACATGGTTATTACTGCTAGGCATTTAATCAATGTGTGATTTATTGATTAAATGTGTGACTATGTGGTATGCATGATATATATGATGATATGAATATATTTAGATGCATGTTTATGAGTATTAGATATGCATGTGGGCTCGTTCTTGTTTATAAGGGCATATCTGTAATTTGGCCTGTTAAGGGCATAAATGCGATAATATGTGTTAAATGGTTGAGACCACATTACTATGTGGATATATTTGCAGTATATGGCTCGAGGCGTTCATAGTGAGCAGATTATCGGAATAGTCACAACGTGGTATAATACCCGACTCGGGGTGAGCTTAGGGGTATTTTAGGAAGTTTAATATATATATTTAGGATTTATTGAGTAATGGGTAAAGATTTGGTAATTAGTTGGATATGACGTGATTAATTGGGAATTTGTAGAATGACTTGAGGAATTAGTGGGAATCGGGAAAATGACAATTTTACCCTTAGAAGTAACTGGAGGGCTGGGTTAGTAATAAGGGACAATTTGGACCTTTTTCATTAAGTAATATACTTAGTAAGCTTGTAGGGAACAACCAGAATGTAGTGGAACCTCTCAGCACACTCTATCACCCTCTCACTCATGTACACTCTCTCTTCCTCTCTTGTGTTTGAAACTGAAGAATTTTGAAGGGGAAAAGCTAGGTTTAGCTAGGAAAAAGGTCTGGGAACTGAAGCTTAAGGGTTGAAGAATCAAACTAGGACAACCAAGAACTTGCTGAGAATTAAAGTTTCAACTGAGGTAATGGTCTTGTGTTGTTATGTTGGGAAGTCAGATTATTAGGGTGAATTAGACTGGGTTTTGAGTGATGATTTGTAGTTGAATTGAGATGGTAGTTTCAGTAGAATTTTGGGTGTTTTATGTTTAAAATATATGATTGAGAGTCCTGGACTCGTATCTGAACCTGGTTTTTTCTAGGATGCATGTTAAGGTTGGACTTTTGGGGCTGAAGGTTGGGTAAACATGCTGGAAACCTAGGAATTTCTGGGTATGCTGGGGCGCACCGCGACCCAGATCATGAGCGTCACGCCCAGATCATGAACAAGGGCGCACCGCGACCCTAGGGGCAAGTCGTGACCCGCCTCCCCTTGATGCAAGAGGCCACACCTCTGACTTGAGGCGTGTTGCGACCCTTAGGGTCAGGTCGCGGCCCGCCTAAACAGTTTTGGCCTAGGGTTATTTTTAGGCCCAGGGAGGCTCGGGGATTCAAACTTAAATGCTCGGGATGAATTCTTCTACCCGGTTTAGTAGAATTTGAGGTCCCAGTGGCTAGTATTGGTTTCCAAAATATTTAATTAGATTAGAATTTAATAGTTATCCATTATTTCTTGTGATTAGGATTACCATTAAGGTTCAGGATTGAGGATCGTGCTCGGAACTGCTCTTTATCTATCGCTTGGGACTCGAGGTAATAAAAACTGCACCCATGTGGTTGTGATCGGGACTGAGATTCCCTATAATTGAATATATGTGTTCGGTGAGTTATATATCTATTATATGTGGGATATGAAAGTACTGCCTAAGGGTGTCGGGGCTGATGATAAGCGTACTGAACGTAGCTCAGCCTAAGCGAGCCGAGGTCAGCTAAATAACCAGAAGGATCGACCTAAAGGTGTCGACACCTAAGTATTCGTATTATAGTTTGATTTATGTGTGAAAGTATATGCTAGTCATTGCCTAGCTTAGTACTTGTATTATGTTGATTAATCGAACAAATTGGTTTGAAGTTTATTAAATGCTCTTAATGCTATTTATGCTTGTTGATTATGGTTTTCTTGCTGGGCCTTGGCTCACAGGTGCTACATGGTGCAGGTAAAGGCAAGGGAAAGCTAGACTAACCATGAGTTGGAGAGCTTTGGGGGCGGAGTGTACATTGACGGTTGCTCAACCACCACGGCCGAGAATATTGTAGGAACTGGAGTTCAAAACTGTATTTTGCCATTTAGACTGGCTTTTTGCTGTACCAACTTTTGAGGGTTGTTTTTCCGCCATGTAAATACTATTTTTGGGATCCCATGTATCAAACACTTGTTTTAATGAAAATTATCCGTTTACAATCAAAATCTTTTAACCCTAACCCGTCAGTTGACTTTAGGAAACACATTTATGCTAAAATGACCTGATTAGCAGGTCTTGCACTATTTAAAACACACAGTGTAACGGTCTTAGTTATCCAGGGTGTTACATCCATATTCCTTTGCATCACTGATCAGTTGTGTTTATTCTCATTTCAGGTGATTCGGAGATGTCCCATCCAATGGCCAAGTTGAAGGAGATGATTGCGGTCAGGGCAGTTGCGGCCAAGGCTTCGATGAAGAAGGCTGCCGAGAGGCCGTCCCAAAAGAAGATCATAGAGCTGGTCCTCAGGGACTCAGAGCCATTCCAAGAGGATCCTGAGAGATTTTCGCCTGCGGGCTCCATTCTGACAGCACCTATCGGACCAAGCCTGCCCCAATCTGCTCCTCTCTAGGTTATTAACTTGGAATATGAGCCCTCTAAAGGTGGAAGGACGGAGAAGAGGGTAGCGGACTCGATCATTGTAAAGTCCCCGAAGCGGGCCAAGAGAGCCAGGACCAAGGATCTTGCCTTGGTCAAGGATCATTCCTCTGGGGAGAGCCTAATCATCATGCAGCAGCTTCTGGATGCGCCCAAGATTCCTGAGGAAGGGGACTTGATCCTCCGGGAAGAGAGGATTAAGGTGGTGTCTCGATCTTTGGATGAAGGTCGGGACCAACGGACAAAGTGGCCCAAGCTTTACTCATTCGGAGGAAGGTAGAGTTTGCCAATCGTCCATAGGCCTTCAATGGTCCCCAACCCATCATGGACCGATTGGTAGCCGAGATTGGGCTTCGGCCTAAACTAGGTCAGAACACGGCTCCGTTGGCTGCGGATTTGCTGGTCCAGGTAAGGACTACCATGTCCACCCTCCAGCTGAAGCGGTACGCTACCTTGGCCAGCCAAGATTCCCTATTCATCTCCCAAGCCATTCGTCATCAGGACATTGCAGTAAATCACATATTCATTGCCTTTTCTTCTATCATCATTATTTCTTGAGGATTTTCTAACTTTGATTTGTTCCAGGATGCCTTGTTGGCCCATAGGAACGCGGATCTGGTGGCTGAAATGGCAGTGAAGTTGGAGATGACTCAGATGGAGCTGGAGGTGGCTGTTAACTAGCAGGAAGCTGCTCGGGAGGCCTTGACCAATGAGGCTACCTGGATTACGACTGAGTGTGAGGAGGCTGCGAGGGTTCGGGCTCAACATGAGGAAGCGCTGTCCAAGAAAGATGTCGAACACAAGAAGTTGGCAGACGATCTGGAGGTGGAGCTATCTTGTGTCCGCGGTTCGGAGGCTTTGACCAAAGCTCTTATGGAGGCGACTGAGGCCCAACTTCGCTAGGAGCGGGAAAATTTGGCAAACCCTGGGTCCCAGAACTAAGCTTTGGAGGCCATGGTACAATTGGAGATGAAGTGGAGCGAGAAGGCTCATTTGGAGAAGGAGCAAGCTGACGAAAATTTGGTGATCACTTTCAAGGAGGCCATTTATATGTCCTCGCTCAAAGACAAGGACATGAACCTCCTCCTCTATCCGGATTCGGCTGCGAAGATGGCTGAGTTAGAAGCTAAAGAGAACGCTGATGCGGTGCTGCCAACTAGGGATCAGCATGATGAGAACGCTCCAGACGCCCCGGATTAACATGAAGCCCAGGCCTGAGCCTTTGTATCTTGATTATGGCTTCTCTTCTCTTTTTTGTGTATTTTTAATAATCATATTTATGGATGTGGATGCGTCCAAGACAATTTTTATTTATCTGTTTTGTTATATTGATTTCATCTTTTGCACAATGATTTCCATTTAACATTCATCTGTTTTTCCTCAAAATTCACTAAGTGTTTATCACTGTAACGACCCAAAATTACTAATAAGGCTTAAGGGCCTTGATTAGTGTGTCAGGAGGGCATAATTGGAAGTTATGTGAATTAATGGTGAAAATGCAATATCCTATGATTATATGGATATGTGGAATGCATGTTTATGAGTATTAGATAAGCATGCGGGCCTTGTTTAGTCTGTAAGGGCATAATTGTAATTTTGGCCCGTTAGGACATAAATATGATTATTTGTTATAACTGTTGAGACCACATTATTATGTGTATAAATATTTGTAGCCTTCGGCACGAGGCGATCCTAGGGAGCAAGTAGCGGGAAAGTCACAACGGGACCCGGTACCTGACTCGGGGCGAGTCAAGGGGTATTTTGGGTAATGGACATTTATTTAGGTTATTGAGTTATGAAAATAAATAATTGGAGATATATTTGAGGTTAGGAAGCCTAGGTGGGAATACCGAGGAATTTTTACCATTTTGCCCTCAGGGACGTTTTCGGTACCCCGAGCCTTGGGATTAACTTAAGAGGCTTAAGTTAGATAAGACAAAGGAAAAAAAAAAAAAAAAGTTTGGAAGAATGCCAAAACCAACTCCCTCTTTCTCTCGCCTTCTCTCAAGGAGTTTGTTATCCCCATTTCCTGCATGGGCTCGGGGCCTTCGTCCTGGCCCACTGTCAGGGGCCAGGTCAGCACGCGGGCCCAGCCCCAGGGCCTCTTGGTATGTAGAGTGCCCAAGGGGAAGGGTATGGACCTGGGATTCATGTCTGGGACCATTGGAGGGGTCCGAAATGTCCCTCCGGGTCTGTCCTCCGCGACGATAGTCCGGGTGGCGTACAAGGCGTTCGAATAGCCGCGACCTAAGCGTCCCGATCCCGGACCCCTGGCACTGTCCGGGCCAAGGGTAAATGAAGCGGGACCAAGGTAAATGGACCCGGATCACCTCGCCCCCAGTTGAAGAGGCCAGGCGTCCAGGATCCTGACGCCGCCTCGCTCCACGTCGGCTTTGTCCCCCACTTTTCACCTGCTGAAAAGGCCACCTCGGGATTGCACGCCGATGTTTCAGGACTGCGCAACCAAGTACTCTGACTGGTCTTGTCTCCTGAATCTGCCTCGTAACTCGAGGTGATCAGACCAAAAGGGCCGTTTTGTCGGGCGAGACGTAGTTCTAAGGTCAACCTATTGGGCCTTAGCTGGTTTAGATTCCATGTATTTTGTATCTTTTTGTATTGGGCCTCCACTAGAAATGCCACTTATATCCATTTCCCCGATGGGCCTGGGTCGGATATGGCCCAGACCCGGTATTCCCATACGTCTATAAATATAAGCTACAGAACACTGTAAAAGGGGTCTCCTTTCACGAAAAAGACAGGAACTCTATAAAAGTATAGAGAAAAAACTCCATTGTCAAAAGCTCTCTAAGCTCTAATACAAATGACTCGTGGACTAAGGCTCATTAACGCCCCAACCACGTAAAAATCTTGTTTGCATTTTCGAAATCCTTTCTTTTTAAGCTCTCTTATCTTTCATAATTATAGTTGCCGAAAAACTCGGTTAACAGTTTGGTGCTTTCATTGAGAGCTGAAGGAAGCTAGTGCTAACGTCAGGCCTTTACTACGATGGTGAACACACGACACACCACCTTCGACCCTACCAATCCAGAGCAGGGCAACGGAGACCCGCTGCCTTCGCAGCATGTTCCTCAGGACCTGCCCGAGGACGTGCCTCCTCAAACATCTCACCAAGACGAGTCGCGGGACTACGAGGGTGGGACAGAATACAAAGTGGAAAATGAGGAGGAGTATTATGAGGAGGAAAATGACGGGGAATACCACGACGAAGCTGCGGATCCCAGGACCCCCCGCGACGATCAGCAGGACTTGGAAGTGACCAGACTAAGGCAGCAAGTCCTGGATCAGGAAGCCAAGATCGCTGGGCAGGCGGAGGCGCATCGCCGGATGCAAGAGTCTCTCCAAGCCCTATAGGTGCTCATGGCCGCGCAGGGTCCGGCAGCCAACCCCACAGCTGGCCCACTTCCAGAAACGCAGCCACCTGCTCCCCGGGAGCAAGCCGGGGTCCCCAGAGGTGCCAGCCCGGTCCGTCCCCCAGAGCCTTTTTCCGAACCAGCTCCAGGCGCCCCGGACAAGGAGCGACGGAAGACCCGGGAGAAGACCACCCCCGTTGAGAAAGCCGGGGCACGTTCACGACCGCTACCCAGGAAAGAGAAGGTGCGCCCTGTTCTAGGACGAGGCCACCCAATCAATCTGTAGGGGACGCAGCCACGGAATGGACAACCCCGGCACGCCCCAGGGCCAAACGGGAGGGAAAGGTCTTTGCACCCAAGTGCCTCAGTCAACAAGAACCGCCGAGAACGGTCTCACCGCGAGGAATGCCACGCCCTCAGTTCAGGGGACGACACTTCCCGGATAGATTTATGTGATAGACTGAACGCTCGGAAGGAGCGGGCCCGCAAGGGAAATATCCTCCCTCGAGATGGCGACCTCAGGAACGACATCAACGACAGGAGGAACGAAAGAATCCCCCTGGAGGATAACATGGCCAAGCTGCTCATGGAGCAGATGGCCGCATTAAAAAAGGTCACTGATCGCCTGGTCCGCAAGCAAGAAGGCGTAGACACTAACTCCGACGAAGAGGATAAAGAGCCATGCGCGAGGCACATCCTGGACGCTGTACTACCCAAGGGGTTCAAGATGCCGAGCCTCACTGCCTATACTGGAAATTCCGATCCCAGGGACCATCTGTGCCGGTACAACCGACTCATGACAGTAGCTCATGTCAGCAACGACGACAAATGCCTCTGCTTCTCAATCACTTTGGGCATCCCGCCGAAGAGTGGTGGAAGAGGCTTAAACCGGGGTCCATCCAATCCTGGTCCAGGCTACAGTCTGCGTTTCGAAAGCAGTTCATGGCCGCCATGAGGATGGATATGCAAATCAGTGCTCTCGCCAATATTAAGCAACTCCCCGCGGAGACATTGAGAGCCTACATCCAGCGCTTTACTGAAGAAGCCTCCAAGACGAAAGTCGACAACAGGCAGCGCCTGGTGGCACTGCAGTCCAGGATCCGGGCCGGGTCCCCCCTTTGGGATGACATGCAGCGTAGCAAGGCCGCCACCTTGGAAGAATTCATCAGGAGGGCCCAAGGATTCATCAACTGGGAGGAAGCTCAGATCCAAGCCTTCGGGTGGCCCCCAGCTCCTCATCCCGTCTCTCAGACGATTCCGGGATATACGGGACAATTCCCGGCGCAGTCCTATGCCGCGCCCCCCATTGCCCCGGGATCGGGCGTCGCGCCCGGAGTTAGCTACACCCCTACAGTATACAGCCCTGCCACTTCGGGGTACGCCCCGGCCCAGTTAAACCACTTCTCCGGTTATGGCGCCACGCCAGCAGGACACAGCATGGCTCTCGTCGTGGCCCAGCAGTCACAAACGGGAGTGACCGAGGCAAGCGAGAATCCCTCCCGGGGGAAGCGATCAGGCAAAGGCCAGAACCGGCCCGAGCCAGCCAAGAAGGGGAAGAGGGGCTACGAGCCCCAATATTCAGAATACACCAACTTGGTGGACACCAGGGAAAACATCTACCTGGCGACAGAGAGGGCGGTCCACTACCAGAAGCCTAGCCCCATGTTTAAGGGGGGAAGGAACCCGAGAGACACCAGCAAAAGGTGTGCCTATCACAAAGACGTGGGCCACACCACCGACGAGTGTCGGCAGCTCAAGGATGAGATCGAAAATCTCATCAAGCTGGGGCCCCTCCACCAGTGGGTAAGGATGCCCGTGGGAGTCCCGGGCATGTCAGCAAGCCCTGAGCAATTCACGGCCCCGGTAACGACTTGGGCATACCCCCCCCCCCGGGAGGGTATGCACCGGGACCTCCAGCGCAGGCCCCTCAGGGGGCCCTCGCCACGCAAGTTCCCGGCCCTGGAATGCCCTATTCCTCCGGGACGGCACCCCCTCGAGTTGACAGGCATGTGGCAACCATCTCGGGTGGACCTCACCTGGGAGGGCCTTCGAGGAATGACCAAAAGCGCTATCTGAGCGAGCTGGACCACGACCATGAAGTTTGCGCCCTTGTCCAGGCTCCGGCTCAGCGCCCTAAACTGATGAACCTACCCATCACCTTCACGGAGGAAGACGCCCGCAACGTCCATTTTCCGCACCATGACCCGCTGGTCATAGATGCGCAAGTCACCAAAAAACTGGTGTCCTGCGTGTTGGTGGATGATGGAAGCTCTGTCAACTTATTGTTCAAACCCGCCTTCACCGCCATTGGCCTGACGGAAGCGGATCTGGCGTCCTGCCCGACCCAAATCTATGGCTTCAACGGAGATGCGCTTCTCCCCATGGGAAAGATCCAGCTGCCGGTTACGCTGGGGGGTGAATTGCAACACTCGTTCAAATTCTGCACCTTTGTTGTGGTGGATTGCCCCACCGCTTACAACGTCATCTTTGGCCGGCCCGCACTGGTCGAGTTCGGGGCCGTCACCTCCATCCGCCATCTTTGCATGAAGTTCCCATGCGACAACGGAGGGGTAGGGACTGTCCGGGGAGATCAAAAAAGCGCCTGGAAGTGTTACCACGTCTCCGCCCAGCCCATATACATGGTCCGAGAGGAGCCCGTCGAACCAGCCCTCCTCCGTCCTGCTGAGCGAGCGGCCCAAGAAAAGGATGACCTAGACCCACAGATAGGGGACGATCGCGTCCTGGAGCCAATGGACGAAATAGAAGATGTGTGCATCAGCGAAACCGACCCGGCCAGGATCATCCAAGTAGGAAAGAGCCTGCCGGCAGACATTCGGGCCACCATCATCGCCCAAGTCCAGGAAAACCAGGACCTTCTGGCCTGGTCCCACTCCGATATGACCGAGATCGACCGCAATATCATCTGCCATGCATTAAGTATTGACCCAAACGCATTCCCGGTCTGCCAGAAGCGCAGACCTTTGGGGACGGAGAGGGCCGAGGCCCTCAAGCTGGAGGTGGAGAAGTTGTCTTCCATCAACTTCATACGCGAGGCTGTGTACCCCGTGTGGTTGGCCAATCCCGTCTTGGTGCCGAAACCGAACGGGACCTGGAGAACATGCATTGACTTCACGAACCTCAACAAAGCGTGTCCGAAAGACTGTTTCCCGCTCCCCTGAATCGACCAAATGGTGGATGCCATGTCTGGATACGAGATCTTGAGCTTCATGGATGCGTACTCTGGCTACAATCAGATCTCTATGCACGTGGCGGATCAGGAGCACACCAGTTTCCAAACCGACAAGGGAATCTATTGCTACATAGTCATGCCTTTCGGACTCAAGAATGCCGGAGCAACGTACCAAAGGCTCGTCAATCGGATGTTTCGGGCCCAGCTAGGGCGAAACATGGAAGTATACATCGATGATATGCTGGTCAAGTCTAAGACATCCCAGAACCATTCAGATGACTTGGCAGAGGCTTTCGCGGTTATCCGGAAGTATGAAATGAAGCTGAACCCTAAGAAGTGCACTTTCGGCGTGGCCTTTGGGAAGTTCTTGGGATTCATAGTGAGCTTTCCGGGGAATAGAAGCCAACCCGGACAAGATCAAGGCACTGATTGACATGGCCTCTCCCTGGAAGCACAAGGACGTGCAAAGCCTGATGGGGCGAGTGGCCGCCCTGAGTCGTTTCGTTTCTAAAGCCACGGATAAGTGCGTCCCTTTCTTCAACGTCCTTCGGGGAAGCCACCGTTTCGAGTGGTCGCCTGAGTGCGAGGAGGCCTTCCAGAAGCTGAAAGAGCACCTGGCCAAAGCCCCTATCCTGGCGAAACCAGTAGAAGGAGAGCCACTGTATCTATACCTGGCCGTGACGGAGCACGCGATCAGCGCCGCGCTGGTGCGAGAAGAAGAAAGGACGCAACTCCTGGTATACTATGTGAGCAAGCGGCTACTAGACGCGGAGTCTCGATACCCATTTATCGAAAAGATGACTTTCTGCCTGTTGATGGCATCCCGGAAGCTTCGACCTTACTTCCAGGCTCATGCCATAAAAGTCTTAACCAACCATCCCCTGCGGCAGGTATTGCAGAAACCCGAGTCGTCGGAAAGACTCCTGAAGTTGGCAATGGAGCTGAGCCAGTTCGATATATCTTACGTGCCCCGGGTGTCCATCAAGGGACAGGCCCTGGCTGATTTCATTGTCGAATGTTCCGTGATTTCCCCGGAAGAAAATATTCCCGAGGCCTCCGCGGCGCCCGTGTGGAAAGTCTTCGTGGATGGAGCCTCGAACGAGAATGGGGCCGGGGCCGGGATCATATTGGTGTCACCGCAGGGGCACCGGCTACAAAATGCCCTCCGTTTCCAGTTGAAAGCATCGAACAACGAGGCGGAGCATGAAGCTGTCCTAGCCGGTTTGCGCCTGGCCCAGGAGGTAGGGGCAGTGAACCTGGAAATTTACAGCGATTCCCAGCTAGTCGTCAGACAAATCTCAGGGGAGTATCAGACCAAGGGAGAGAGAATGGCAGCATATGTGACTCAAGCGAGGGAAATGCTCCAAACATTCGCAGCGCATTCCATCCGCCAGATCCCCTGGGAGCAAAATGTCTTCGCGGATACACTGGCGAAGCTGGCGACCGACGCAGAGGCCGAGCTGGCCGGACTGGTTCCTGTCAACCATCTCCCCGTACAGAGCATCAAGGCCTCCACCGTCCACACCGTCGACCACTCCGCTTCCTGGATGGGACCACTGATCCGATACCTCTCCACCGGGGAAGTTCCAAACGATCGGGCCGCAGCCAGGAAACTCCTGTACCAGGCCTACCGGTACGTCATGATGGACGGAAAACTCTACCGCCGGGGGCTGTCCATGCCTTACCTCCGGTGCGTGTCCGGGACTGAGTTGAGTGCCATCATGCATGAGGTGCATGAGGGTTTTTGTGGAGATCACACGGCCGGGCTCAGTTTGTCCAAGAAGATCCTGCTCCAAGGATACTTCTGGCCCACCATGAAGAAAGACTATATAGACTACGTCCACAAGTGCGAACAGTGCCAGAGGTACGCGAAGATCCCGCGGGCTCCCCCGACAGAGATAACCTTGATGAATAGTCCCTAGCCCTTCGCAGTATGGGGGATCGACCTTGTTGGATCCCTCCCGACCGGGAAGGGAGGGGTTAAGTATGCCATTGTGGCTGTGGACTATTACACAAAACGGGTTGAGGCAGAGCCCATGAACACAATCACTTCCAAAAAGGCTCTAGATTTCGTCACCAACAACATAGTGTGTCGATATGGCCTCCCCTACAAAATTGTGTCCGACAACGGGAAGCAGTTCGACAGCCCCCACTTCACGGATTTTTGCGAAAGGCACAGTGTAGTGAAGAGTTTCTCCACGGTTGCCAGACCTCAGGCAAATGGGCAGGCAAAAGCCGTGAACAAAATCCTGAAGGGGACACTGAAGAAAAAGCTCCTGGCCTGTAAGAGAAAATGGCCCGAGGAACTCCCCCGCGTACTGTGGGCCTACCGGATGACCGAGAGGACGTCAACCAGGCACACCCCCTACTCTATGGTCTATGGATGCAAAGCCGTCATCCCAATCGAAACGACCGTCCCGTCCCATCGACGCGACACATATGATCCCACCCAGAACCACGCCTTACTCCAGGAATCGCTAGATCTCATCGAAGAGATCCGGGAAGAGTCGCAAGTGCAGCTGAAGATGTACCAAGGCAAAATCGCGCGGCATTTCAACTCCAGAGTCAAGAGCCGTAAGTTTGGAACCGGCGATCTAGTCCTGCGAAGAGTCTTCCCTGCTACTCAAGATCCGGGAGTGGGGGTTCTGGGCCCTAATTGGGAGGGGCCATATGAGATCCAACACGAGGTATGCCCCGGAACATATCGCTTGAAGCGGCTCGATGGTTCAGAAGTCCCGGGAGCCTGGAACGCGGAGCATCTCCACAAATACTATCAATAGTCCTAGAGCTTTTCCCAGTTTAACATTTTCATTGTAAACAATGTACACCTCAGGGCGAATTTCTTTCGAACAATGGAAATGACGTGTGCAAAACGTCATAAAGGGCTATTGTCACAACCATGCTAATCTCTCTCAAGTGACCCCAGACCTGTCTCCACTCACTTGCGGGGGGTATCATCCCAGGTATAACCAAAATACCTGGCGGGGCGCAAGCTTAGGCTAGTCCCGGTTCGGACCACGGTCCGGGAAACGTAGAGCCCAAGGCCGGTCCCACCCCGGACGAACGACGTCCGGGGATATAAAAAAGAGGACAAGCCCAAGGCCGGTCCCACCCCGGACGAACGACCTCCGGGAATACAAAAAAGAGGACCGAGTCCAAGGCCGATCCCACCCCAAACGAACGACGTCCGGGGGTATAAAAGAAAGGACCGAGCCCAAGGCCGATCCCACCTCGGACGAACGACGTCCGGGTTATAAAGAAAAGAGGACCGAGCCAAGGCTGGTCCCACCCCGGACGAACGACGTCCGAGAATGCAAAAAAGAGGACCGAGCCCAAGGCCGGTCCCACCCCGAACGAACGACGTCCGGGGGTATAAAAGAATGGACCGAGCCCAAGGCTGGTCCCACCCCGGATGAACGACGTCCCGGGATATAAAAAAGAGGACCGAACCCAAGCCTGGTCCCACCCCGGACGAACGACGTTCGGGGGTATAAAAAAAAAGAGGACCGAGCCAAGGCCGGTCCCACCCAGGACGAACGACGTCCGGGAATACAAAAAAGAGGACCGAGCCCAAGGCCGGTCCCACCCCGAACGAACGACGTCCGGGGGTATAAAAGAAAGGACCGAGCCCAAGGCCGATCCCACCCCGGACGAACGATGTCCGGTGATATAAAAAAGAGGACCGAGCCAAGGCCAGTCCCACCCCGGACGAACGACGTCCGGGAATACAAAAAATAGGACCGAGTCCAAGGCCGGTCCCACCCTGGACGAACGACGTCCGGGGGTATAAAATAAAGGACCGAGCCCAAGGCCGGTCCCACCCCGGATGAACGACGTCCGGGGATATAAAAAAGAGGACCGAGCCAAGGTCGGTCCCACCCCGGACGAACGATGTCCGAAAATACAAAAAAGAGGACCGAGCCAAGGCCAGTCCCACCACGGACGAACGACGTCCGGGGGTATAAAAGAAAGGACCGAGCCCAAGGCCGATCCCACCTCGGACAAACGACGTCCGGGGGTATAAAAAAGAAAAAGAGGACCGAGCCAAGGCCGGTCCCACCCCGGACGAATGACGTCCGGGAATACAAAAAAGAGGACCGAGCCCAAGGCCGGTCCCACCCCGGACGAACAACGTCCGGAGGTATAAAAGAAAGGACCGAGCCCAAGGCCGGTCCCACCCCGGAAGAACGACGTCCGGGGGTATAATAAAGAGGACAGAGTTCAGGGCCCGTCTGATCCGGAAAAATTGACCTCCGGGATATAAAAGCATCCGGCTAGCCCCAGGGCAAAGCCAGGGCCTAAAAACTGGTAAAAGGAGAACAAAACTCCAGGTTAAACCAATCCCCGAGGGCCTTGGACTGAGTGCCAAGACTAGAGACTTTGAAAATTAAGTCGTTGGGTCTAGTCCCAGCCGTTGGAACCGGAGCTAAAACCCTGCAATCAGTTAGTCGCGGCAACAAAATGAAATTTCTACTAAACAATGGAAGGAAGTTTTCGTAAAAACCAAAGAAAGTAACAGTGTTTTAAATTTAATTACAAGCCAAAAACACTAATAAAAGTACAAGGCCGGGGGTCGGGCCTACAGCGCATCCGCCCGGAGGTCCGCATCCTCCCTCTCCTTGGCCTCGTACTCGGCCCACTTTGACTCAGGATCAGGGAAGACAAGGAGGTTCATACTCTTATCCTTGCACCAAGCCATGTATATGGCCTCATCAAAGGTGACATCCAGTAAGCCCTCGGCCTCCTCTTTTTCGTGACGGGTCGTTTCATGCGCCGTCTTCTCCTGAAGCAAAGAGTCGCCCAGTTCGCAGACTCGGGCTTTCAAGGCCAGAATCTCCTCCTTATCTAGGGCGGATTGTGCCGCGGCCGCCTCCAAGAGCGTCGCCCGTTCATCGGCATCCTTTGTCTTACGAGATAGCTCCTCCTACAACCCGACCTTGGCACGGCCGAGCTCCTCGCGCTCTGCCTGCACATGGGCAACCTCTGCCTGGAGGCGGGCCGTCTCCCGGCCAAGGGTCTCCTTGGCGGCCTCCCTCTGATTCACGGCCGGCTCCAACTCCAGCTTGGCCACCTCCATCTTTATGGCAAGCTCGGCCACCAGGTCCGCACTCCGTTGGGACAACAGATCAACCTGGAGCAAAGAAAAGTTAGAAAATAAAACCATCATCAACAAGTGAGGGAAGGAGTATAAGAGAAGTAAAAATTACCGCGGTGGCCTGGTGGCGGAGAGCCTGGGAGATGAACAATACGTCCGGGTTGGCTATCGTGGCGTACCTCTTCAGCTGAAGGTTAGACATGGTGCTCCCAACCTGGTCCAGCAGATCAACTGCCAGGGGGGCAGTGTCCTGGCCGAGCTTCGGGCGGAAGCCCGCTTCGGCGACTAGCCGATCCACGATTGGCTGGGGAGCGCTAAACTCGGCAAGACGATCTGAGAATTCGACCTGGCGACGGATTGTCAGGGCCTTGTAAGTGTCTTCCCTCCAGCACCGGCCGTTTTCCCAGGTCCGGTTGATCAGCCGGGAATGCTCATCCCGCAAGGCTGACTCCCCCTCCTCGAGAAGAGTTAGGCGAAGGGGAAGAACTGGCGGGGCGGGGATTTCCTTCACGGTCAGCCGACTCTCCCCGTGTGATTCTTCAGTCGAGCCTGCCTGCGTCGTCCGGGGCCTCTTCCCGATGTTTCCTTCTCTAGCGTCAATCTCCGGGCCCCTCTTCCCGGAGCTCCGGCTGACAGCCGCGCCCGCCTCCAAATCAATCACGGGGGGCTGGTCAGAAGCGAAGTCTGCAGCAGGCTCCACGGCCTAGAAGGGAACCACGGCCAGAGCTTCTTCACCTGGACGGAGCTCGGTCCCGGGCATTTCCCTGGTAAGGTGGGGCTCCAGGCCCGTCACCTCATTTCCTTTCCTGGCCGCCTTCTTGGCCGCCCTGTCCTTGATGAGTCTCCTCATTTCGCTAGCCGGGTTTGACATGTCGGAGTCCTCTAAAAAAGTACAGAAAAGGGAGTTAGGACAGTAAACCAAACAGATGAAAATGCACAAAGCATTAAAAAATGACCCGGAACGAACCCTCGTCTAGGCCCTGGGCGAGACTCAATTCCCTTAAAGAAAATGAATGGACCCGATCCCCTATGTCATCCGGGTTCAGGAAGCACCCGTACTGGAGGAACCCAGGTAAGAACATTAGGACCTCTGAGCCTATGGGGACGGGAACTGAAGGCCTCATCTCCCCATCGGTCCCAAACGCGGGGCCCGGGGGTACTAGCCTATCCCTAGCTAAGTCCCCGACTCGAGGAGTATAAGTTAAGATTAAGGGGGAGTTACCTCGCCCCGATACGCTAGCCCCAGGAGTCCCGACGTTTGGTAGGGCATCTTCGAAGAGCTCCTCCAGCTCCTCTGAGGTGGCCACTTCCGCCGGGGGCTGGTTCTTCTTACGCTGGGCCGCGTCGGCCCACGCCGCCCTTACCACAGTGGCAATGTGGTCGAGGGCCAACTGCTCCCGGACGTCGACGTTCTTCTCGCAGGGGATGCCCCAAAGATTCGGGATAACAATGGTCTGGGTGGCCGCGAGCATCCCAACCAGTCGGAGGTTATCATCTGTGACATAGCCCCCTACGTCCAGATCCTCCACGGTCAACTTAGCATAAAACCTCCTCCTTTCCAGGATGAACTCGGTAAGGGGGGTTTGAGCGAAAGGCCCTGCCACCCGGAAGACATGATAAGAGACGAGTAGAAAAGATGAATAAAAGAAAGAGGTCCAGGGAAATACTTACCCACTCGCTGGAAGTCCAGCAACAGTGTGGGGTTCTTGTACACAAGGAACCCGGACGTCATGAACCAATAATGCCTGACGTCCGGGGGGTGTCTCCAGGAGCTGGTGGGAGCGGGATAGCTGCTCCGCGGCTTCAGCCTATAAAAGCCGTCCAGGGTCTTGTCCTTGACGTTAACTTGCGGCTCCAGCTTGTAGAAGTACAAGACTTCCCCAGGGGTGGGTTCTGCAATCTCCTTCGCGGCGCAAAACACCTTCCACCCAGCTAGTAGACGGTACGCTTGTGGCAAAAGCTGGAACGGTGCTATTCCTACGTACGTCAGGAACCGCACGAAAAAGGCATGAAGCGGGAGCGTAGCTCCCACACTGATATGGCCAGCACTCCAGGCTCCAAATCCTTCCACGGACGTATGCGCCCGCTCCTCGAGCCTGGCCAGGCGGTTGTGAAAGAGGCCCGAAGTTGATTCGATGCCCAGACGCTGCTCCAGGAGCAGCATCATCCAGTAATTCCGGAACGAGTTGGCCGTCACGTCCATTTCCCACCTGTTGCCCTTAGGCGTTTGGGGTCCGGGAATGGTGACAGGGGCCCTATTGACCTCTTCTTCGGAATGTAGCGTAACACCCGTTGCCATAACTGACGATCTGAGAACAAAGAAAGAAAGACCAAGCAGTCAGTACCTAGACCCAAGAAAGTCGGTTAAGGTACGGGGAGTCTCCTAAGGACTGCTTGGAGTCCCGTCAGATCAGGTCCGGGACTCCAGAGAGCCCCGGAACCCTGATCGGGAGAGGAGACTACTAAGGCCCGTCCCTTGTCTGGGAGGCATCCGGATACAGAGCAACCCGAACTAGGCAGCCATCCTAGCAATTTCTAAAGCACAACCTAAACGCACGCATCAGAAGAACATAAGTTCACAAAGTTGTCAAGAGAGTTAAAAAGACTTACTGTGTGGTGTCGATCGTAGAAGATGATGGCTGTCTGACTGTAAGGACGGCAGAATCTCGTTCTTGAAATGGTGCAGCCGATGTAGTAGTTCGTCGACAGGGCAAACCCGAGATAAGTCTTCAGGTGGAAGAACGGAAATTGGGGTTCTGGGGAACAGGCGGCGGCGCAGAGTGAGCAGGTGGCAATGTATGTCATCGGCGATGTCGGACATGCAAGGCTCGAGTAGTGCTTATCAGTTTATACACTGGTTCGAAGAGGTAAAAGTGCCAAATGTGGTTTTCTTGGGGTATTTATACTAGCCCCAATTTCTGGCCCACGATCCAACGGACAGGTGTCTCTTCATCAGACGGCCAGGAGTCGCACAGGGACATTTATGAGTCCTTTCAAGTTGGATCCTCGCCGCCTCAGATCCGACGGCCCAAGAGTGGCGGATGCCAAAGGTCACCCCATCCTACGGTCCACCTCGTTCCAGGGACATTAATGATGGCCCCCATCCCCCTTGTGTGGATGGGATGCCTCGAGACGTGCGCTGACACCCTAGTCTAGGCGTAGTGACCCTTGGGAGACCTAGGCAACCTTTCGAGACCCATGCAGCAATCACCCGACGACATGTGTACCCTCGCCGTAAAGGAGGACAAAGGTAAACGTCCCCGGATAGTGGTGAACGGTCCAGGCTAAGCATCCAACCAATGCCACGGCCTCCTGCCCGGACCCACGAACTCGGGCAAGAACTGGGGAGGCAACCTAGCGAGCGTCGTGGGGACGATGCAACCCTCCTCCCGGCAGTCCCGGGCGAAGGCTTGGGGGGGTAAATGTTATCCCCATTTCCTACATGGGCTCGGGGCCTTCGTCCTGGCCCACTGTCAAGGGCCAGGTCAGCACGCGGGCCCGACCCCAGGGCCTCTTGGTATGTAGAGTGCCCAAGGGGAAGGGTATGGACCGGGGATTCATGTCTGGGACCATTGGAGGGGTCCGGAATGTCCCTCCGGGTCTGTCCTCCGCGACGATAGTCCGGGCGGCGTACAGGGCGTTCGAATAGTCGCGGCCCACGCGTCCCGATCCCGAACCCCTGGCACTGTCCGGGCCAAGGGTAAATGAAGTGGGACCAAGGTAAATGGATCCGGATCACCTCGCCCCCGATTGAAGAGGCCAGGCGTCCAGGATCCTGACGCCGCCTCGCTCCACGTCGGCGTTGTCCCCCACTTTTCACCTGCAGAAAAGGCCACCTCGGGATTGCATGCCGATGTGTCAGGACTGCGCATCCAAGTACTCTTATTGGTCTTGTCTCCTGAATCTGCCTCGTGACTCGAGGTGATCAGACTAAAAGCGTCGTTTTGTCGGGCGAGACGTAGTTCTAAGGTCAACCTATTGGGCCTTAGCTGGATTAGACTCCATGTATTTTATATCTTTTTGTATTGGGCCTCCACTAGAAAGGCCACTTATATCCATTTCCCCGATGGGCCTGGGTCGGATCTGGCCCAGACCCAGTATTCCCATACATCTATAAATATAAGCTACAGAACACTGTAAAAGGGGTCTCCTTTCACGAAAAAGACAGGAACTCTGTCAAAGTATAGAGAAAAAACTCCATTGTCAAAAGCTCTCAAAGCTCTAATACAAATGACTCGTGGACTAAGGCTCATTAACGCCCCAACCATGTAAAAATCCTGTTTCCATTTTCGAAATCCTTTCTTTTTAAGCTCTCTTATCTTTCATAATTATAGTTGCCAAAAACTCGATTAACAGAGTTCCTTCAAGCTTGCCATGGAACCAAGGGAATTTGGGCTAGGAACTCAGGGATTTGAGCTGGAGTTGTGGGGAGAATTTCTGCGGCAATTTGAACCAGGAATTTAGGTAAGTATTGGATTGGGGTTTAGCTGATTAAATTCTATAGTTTTGGCTGGGTTCTAAGAGTTTTTGGGTTTTGAATTTAGAACTGAATTGAGGCTAAAGATTTGGGAGATAGCTCAGCAATCTCTAGGAGGGTTGGTTCTTCAGTGAAGGTAAGTTCCAATTTATGGTTTAGTGTTTGAATTCTGTGATTTTCTTACTGGTTTTGGTGTTCTTGAGCAAGTGGGTTTCAGAGATTAAAATTTTATTTTGATGAGTTTCTAGACTAGGTATCTATTGGGTTATGTTGTTGAAAACATGTTAGAAAGTTTGTGATAATTAGATTGTACCATTAGGATGGTTTTGGGTGGATTTGAGTGGGGTTTGGGAGTTAAAAATGGTGGATTATCTGGGTTCGAAGGGGTCGGGTCGCGGCTCAGTTCTTGGTGTGCCGCGGCCCTTCGAAGCTGATTGGTTCTGGGAAAGAAGGGCGGGCTGCGGCATGGGGAGTGCTGAGCCGCGGTCCGTGGCAGTTTTTGGGCGAGGCTGAGCCTCTGGTTGGGGGCAAGCCGCGGCATAGGGAGCTTGGGTCGCGGCTCATAAGGGCTTCTTTGGCCTTTTGGAGTTTTTAAGTGCGGGATCCTAACCTAGGGTGCTCGGGATCGATCCCACTACTGTGTTTGGTGGAATTTGATGTCCCGGAGGCTAGAATTTTGTCCGGACACCTTTACAATTATTGATGGAATCCTTTATCATGGTTGTGACTAGGTGTACGCTTGGGCTCGGGGCAGGATCGTGCTCGGGGGTCGTCTTTCTTAATCAAAGCACTTGGAATTAAAGGTAAGAAAACTGCACCCGTTTATGTGGATAGGATGGGACTAAGTGTTCCCTATATTTGTATGCACTGTTAGATGATTGTGATAAACCATGTGAATATGTTGGGACTAAGAGTTCCCTATAATTGTATGAATGTCATGAGATGGTATTATGCCATGGGGACATGTGATGAACGATCTAAGAGTGCCAGAATCAATACTTGCGCACAGGGCGTGGCTTAGCCACTGGTAGCTGAGGACAGCTTATTAATCACTGAGCTCTGTTAAGCTGGCCGGAGTCAGTGGGTATAACACTGGGCTTGGCCTAAGTGAGCAAAAGACAGTGGTTTATTACAGAGGGTGTGGCCTAAGGGTGTTGACCCTAGTTATTGCGTGACTTGTGTACTGTTGTTGGTTTGATGTATATAATATGCTAAATATCTGGATGTTGGATCATTGGTTTGTCAACTGGTGCTCTTTATTAAGTGAATGCTATGGCTTGATGGATAATTGATTAATGTCTTGTGAATCACTTGGTTATGCTATATGATCTATTTGATTATTGATATTGATTATGCTATGATGTTATAGTTTTCTTCCCGGGCCTTGGCTCACAGGTGCTACGTGGTGCAGGTAAAGGCAAGGGTAAGATGAGTTGACCATGGGTTGGAGAGCTCTAGGGGCGAGGTGTACATTGTCAGCTGCTCGATTGCCATGGTCGGGGGTTTGTACAGGGACGGAAACCTAAAATGTGTATTTTGCCATCAGAGTGGCTTGATTATTTGTACGATTTGAAAATTCTGTAATTATGTTGTTTAAACCTTGATTTGGGATCCCATGTACCAAACATTTATCTTAATGAAAATTATTCGTTTATAACCAAAATCTTTTAAACCTAATCTGTTTGTGTCATTAGTTTTTATTTAAATGACTTGATTAGCACGTCTCGCACTATTTCAAACACACAGTGTAACAGTCGTGGGTATCCAGGGTGTTACAAGTTGGTATCAGAGCGTCCTAGGTTTAAGGGTTTCTGAAGATAGGCTGAACATGTACACTCGCCGCTAAAGACAAGCTCGACTCAGGGTTCTGTAATTGAATATATGAGATTATATGTTTAAGTTTTTGGTTGAAATATGAATGTATCATGTTGTATGATTATAGGGAGCATGAGAAACTGATAGGGCCTAGCCCTTGACTATTGTGTGATGAGATTAGGGCATGCTGATCAACATTGCTGTTGCATGTGAGTGAATATTTGGGTAATGGCTTGCATACTGATTGTATGTGGTTAACTGCCTGAATTGAATTTATATGTTGTATCTGTTTATTGGTATGTAGGAAGCATGGTAAAGTGTGAATATACGTGGTAGCAATAAAATTTGGTAGCTAAATGCATATAATTGTAAATTAGTGTTTACTATGCTTTATGAATGCATGATTATTGTGGTTATTTGGACTTGGTTGAGGATTAGTTCGGAATGTGAACCTCAAGGCTGAGGAGTTTAGTTACCAGTGGCGGATGAATTCAAATTGTTTGCGCCCATAGTAGGTAAGTGGGCTTGGCATTGTATTGCAGGGGGTTGCAGATGATAGTCGGGGTTGGAAACCTCCATCTGCCCCTGAAAGTCGCAGCAGATGTTCGCTAGTATGTGAGTAAGCTGTGGGGTTTAATAGCTGAGACTAGATGGCAGAACATCAGACTTTTCTGGAGACGGAGCTGCTTTGTATACTTTGACAGTGAGGTTACCAATGTTGGTTTAATATAAGGATACAGATTGATAAGAGCACTAAATGGCAGGCTTAAAAGGTGTTATCCTCTGGTTTTGAGGAAAGTTTGGGTTTGCCAAAGAATTGGTCAGTGGGTGGGTAAAGCTAATTCCTCCCTGGTTATATGAAGATGAGAGGTAACGACTAAGGAGTTACGCTAAGTATTTGTGGCAGAAGGATGCCTGGAAATGGAACTCAGACCGAAATATTGGCATGATGGGTTGGAAAGAACTCATATGGTGATTTGATAAAAGAGGTTATAAAGACATAGTTTGAGCTGCGGAGACTAATAGGCTTATAAGCTTGATTTGGAATGATAAGGTAATGACAGTGTATGTCAATGAGTTTTTTTGAGTTGGATAATTCATTTAGGAAATTGATATAGGCGGGTGTAGATGGAGATGATGACCCATTTAAGGATCAAACTCTGGGATGGTCCAAAGCATCAAGGCCGCTCCAATATATGAGGTCTTCATCTGTATTTAGGTAGCGGAGAGGGCCATGTTGTTTGAGATATATGGAATGAAGTATAGGGTGTGAATGTCGTAGGGCAAGGGATGCAAATGACAATATTTCTATTGGTGGAATTTAGTAAGGACAGATTCTCGGTAATTGAAGTAGAAGAACCCCGGACAGTTTAATGGTTCCTGGTTTTGACAAGAAGGGGGTCTGATTTGCAAGATAGCCGTCAGGACAGTGATGGGAACCAGTGAGGTTATCTAGTATGCATCTGAGGCAGGAGACACCACCTGGAAGGGTGTCAGGTGAGGGAACGACCTCTACATGGAATGATTCGATATGTTAGGATGGATTTCCCATGATTAGGGGATGGGTGACTGGAATGCCTTGTTACATTCGAAGGCCGAGGCTAGTTCCTCAAAGATGATCAGTTAACTGGATAGTTTGCATTTTTGGTTATATAATGAGCTGGAAGGGGTCGGGGTTGAGAATGTCCCAAGAAATATTCAGACATAGAGAATATGCCTCAAGGGTACTGCACGAGGGGTTGAAGATATTAGTATCTGTTAAGGAGGAATTAGAAACTTCTGGAAGAGGAATTAGGATACAAGTAATAAAGGGACAACCATGGATTGCAGGGGATATCATTTGGAGACTATTAATTTGACTGAATGGAAATTGAGTTGACCAGTAGGAATTCATATGGTTATGTAAGGAACAATTGGGTACGAACTGGGCTATGGATTGGTTCAGTATCAGGGACATTATGGAAGATGGCAATGGTTTGACAGAGAGAATTACTGAAGTAGTCGAATAAGTTTGACCTCGGGGTGGATCAAATAGAGCATCATATTGTGGGAATTGTTGGCATCATCTGTTAAGAATGAAGAGTTTAAATGCCTAGTTACAAGACAAGACACTGTTTTCAGGAATTGATCTATGATCTGGTTATTACCAGCTGAGGATCAAGGAAAGAGACATTTAAGGAATTACTACTTGTACCAAGTAGGGTGTGATGAATTGGTAACAAAGGTTCATAACTGATTCAAGCTTCAGCAACACAGGTAAGTTCTGCAAGCAGAAAATATAAGAGCAGCATGGACAAGTCTCCTTCAGGTTTATTGGCGGTATGTTGGACTACTCTCCAGTTAGAAGTGGAATGCGAATGACTACTACGCTGATGATGTTAGTACTAAGGAAGCAGGGTCACAGGTAGAGCTCCATGAAGTGTCAGTTTGGTCTCGCCAGGGGTATTAAGAATAATGCTACAAGAAGAAGAGGGGTCAGGTATGAAGAGATTTGATTTGAAGCCACAAGAGAAGCTCCTGAAGAACGTCTGAAGGATAGGGAACACAACAAGACCGGTAAATGCGTAATCTACTACGTAAGTATCTTTGCGGGCAGCTACACCAGAGATTAGAAGGACAGTAAAACTTGAAGTTAGACTGAATGGATAGTGTCAGATCAGAAGTTTAGAAGACAGAGTGAGAATTGATTAGTGCTTGGTGATGTACGAATATGAGTGTTATGGTTGAATACAGAAGGGTAGCATGAAGGACCTAACTTTTGGTAAAGATATGAAACTATGAGGGGTGCATCACAGGTTGGGGCACGCTCAGGCTCAGATTGACGAGAAGATGGATCGAGCCTCACAGGAGGTAAAAGAATAGGAACATGGTTGATATACATGGAACGATAAGTTGGCAGTGTATGCATAGCGTAATGTATTTGAGCGTTTGGTCATCTGTAAGAAAGATAACCTTGAGACCAAGATTTAGTGAAACGTAATGAATGGACAAGGTAACGATCGAGATTAATATAGCATTAGTGTGTGGTGATGAACAGATATGTATTCCTTTGGACAATGGAATCCAAATTGATGGTTTTGGTGGAGACAGGGAAGAACCCTGTCAAGGTAATACGAGTTAGGGCACAAGGATCAGATGAGTGGTCCAATGGGAATTTAACGTGGAGATGAGAATTCTAAATGTATATCGTTCCACCTCCTAGGGTGTGTTGTACTGGGAGGTTTGAGCGGGTGACAGAACTTAGTATGCTCGAGTATTGAAAGGTAAAGTGATATGGTAGTGGGTCATAGGAATGGACCATACTAGAATATAAGTAAGGTGATTGGACAGGGAAGGTTATAACTCAGCTGAATGAGTTAATGCAATTTGGTTCATGCGAACTGGTAATGGGGCAGAGCATTGGTAATGATGAGTTGAACCCTATAGTCTTCTAAGCTGTGGAAAGAAACTAGAAAATGAAGAGAATAGAGTGGGAACCTAGAATTATTGATTGATTGCAGATGGAATGGCAATCTGAAGACTTATCGGTTATTTTAAGGGATTGTGCATTGAATGTGCAGATATTTGAGATATAAGGAAAGTGTAATCCTTGATGAAGTAGTCACAGTGATGAATGCTGGAGTACAACTAAGGTGACACGGTATAGGAGATAGTAAGATAAAAAGCAAAGAGTACTGTGCGAAGTAAAGAAGTGAAAGATAGTGGATACCACGGTTCTGTATTGGTTCGGGGGAAAACCAAAGAGGTTGTTGGAATTCTTAAGGCAAGAGTGCTTGCCTATTTGAAAGGACATAATAGTCTGTAAATTGTTAAATTTGGAATACAAAGTTCCAAGATGAGTGATTTGTATCTCTCCAAGTAAGTGCAGACAAGGAAAAATATGATATTTAGGGAAAGAAAGGGAAGTTCTGACTCCCGATTCGACAGGAATTCTGAGGTTGTACCTTATCAGATGATCTAACCCTAGTAGGGGTAATGACTCATAGGTATTTTCGGTATTGATGATAAGACAATGAAGCGATCGTTGTGAACTAAACAGACCCTGGAGTTTCAGCAGGTTTGTGGTGCAAACGGAGGTTAACGAAAGTACAGCTATTAGACAAGATCTTGAGGAACAAGATTGTTACACTCGTAAGAGTGTTATCGAGGAGTAAAAGTAAAGGCGTTGGACCTTGGGAATTATAGTCAGAGGTATGAGGTTTACTATCTGATGTGTTCGAATAAATTTTGAGGATGAAATTATTATAAGGAGGGGATAGTTGTATCAACCCAAAATTACTGATTAGGCTTAAGGGCCTTGATTACTGTGCCGGGAGGGCATAATTGGAAGTTATGTGAATTAATGGTGAAAATGCATGATTATGTGATATGCATGATCCTATGGTTATATGGATATGTTGAATGCATGTTTATGAGTATTAGATAAGCATGCAGACCCTGTTTAGTCTATAAGGGTATAATTGTAATTTTGGCCCGTTAGGGCATAAATGTGATTATTTGTGATAACTGTTCAGACCACATTATTATGTGGATAGATATTTGCAGCCTTCGGCATGAGGCGATCCTAGGGAGCAAGTAGCGGGAAAGTCACGACGGGACCTGGCACCCGACTTGGGGCGAGTCAAGGGGTATTTTGGGTAATGGACATTTATTTGGCTTATTGAGTTATGAAAATAAATAATTGGAGATATATTTGAGGTTAGGAAGCCTAGGTGGGAATATCGGGGAATTTTTACCATTTTGCCCTCAGGGACGTTTTCGGTACTCCGAGCATTAGGATTAACTTAAGAGGCTTAAGTTACATAAGACAAAGGAAAAAAAAAAAGGTTTGGAAGAATGCCAGAACCAACTCCCTCTTTCTCTCCCCTTCTCTCAAGGAGTTCCTTCAAGCTTGCCATGGAACCAAGGGAATTTGGGCTAGGAACTCAGGGATTTGAGCTGGAGTTGTGGGGAGAATTTTTGTGGCAATTTGAAGGTTCAACCAGGAATTTAGGTAAGTATTGAATTATGGTTAAGCTGATTAAATTCTATAGTTTTGGCTGGGTTCTAAGAGTTTTTGGGTTTTGAATTTAGAACTGAATTGAGGCTAAAGATTTGGGAGATAGCTCAGCAATCTCTAGGAGGATTGGTTCTTCAGTGAAGGTAAGTTCCAATTTATGGTTTAGTGTTTGAATTCTATGATTTTCTAACTGGTTTTGGTGTTCTTGAGTTCGTGGGTTTCAGAGATTAAAATGTTATTTTGATGAGTTTCTAGACTAGGTTTCTGTTGGGCTATGTTGCTGAAAACATGTTAGAAAGTTTGTGATAATTGGATTGTACCATTAGGATGGTTTTAGGTGGATTTGAGTGGGGTTTGAGAGTTAAAAATGGTGGATTTTCTGGGTTCGAAGGGGTTGGGTCGCAGCTCAGTTCTTGCTGTGCCGCGACCCTTTGAAGCTGATTGGTGCTGGGAAAGAAGGGCGGGCCGCAACATAGGGAGTGCTGAGCCGCAGCCCGTGTCGGTTTTTGGGTGAGGCTGGGCCTCTGGTTGGGGGAAAGTCGTGGCATAGGGAGCTTGGTCCGCAGTTCTTAAGGGCATCTTTGGCCTTTTTGAGTTTTTAAGCGCGGGAACCTAACCTAGGGTGCTCGAGATCGATCCCACTACCGTGTTTGGTGGAATTCGATGTCCCGGAGGCGAGAACTTTATCCGGACACCTTTATACAATTATTGATGGAATCCTTTATCATGGTTGTGACTAGGTGTACACTTGGGCTCGGGCAAGATTATGCTCGGGGGTCGTATTTCTTAATCAAAGCACTTGGAATCAAAGGTAAGAAAACTGCATCCGTTTATGTGGATAGGATGGGACTAAGTGTTCCCTATATTTATATGCACTGTTAGATGATTGTCATAAACCATGTGAATATGTTGGGACTAAGAGCTCCCTATAAATGTATGAATGTCATGAGATGGTATTATGCCATGGGTACATGTGATGAATGACCAATGGGTACATGGGTACAGGGCGCAGCTCAGCTAATTGAGCTCGGTTAAGCTGGCCGAAGTCAGTGGGTATAACACTGGGCTTGGCCTAAGTGAGCCAAAGACAGTGATTTATTACAGAGGGTGTGGCCTAAGGGTGCCGACCCTAGTTATTGCGTGACATGTGTACTGTTGTTGGTTTGATGTATATAATTTGCTGAATATTTGGATGTTGGATCATTGGTTATTCAACTGGTGTTCTTGATTAAGTGAATTCTATGGCTTGATGGATAATTGATTAATGTCTTGTGAATCATTTGGTTATGCTATATGATCTATTTGATTATCGATATTGATTATGCTATGACGTTATAGTTTTCTTCCTGGGCCTTGGCTCACGGGTGCTATGTGGTGCAGGTAAAGGCAAGGGTAAGATGAGTTGACCATGGGTTGGAGAGCTCTGGGGGCGAGGTTTACATTGTCAGCTGCTCGATCACTACGGTCGGGGGTTTGTATAGGGACGGAAACCTAAAACGTGTATTTTTCCATTAGAGTGGCTTGATTATTTGTAAGATTTGAAAATTATGTAATTATGTTGTTTAAACCCTGATTTGGGATCCCATGTACCAAACATTTATCTTAATGAAGATTATTCGTTTATAACCAAAATCTTTTAAACCTAATCTGTTTGTGTCATTAGTTTCACATTTTTATTTAAATGACTTGATTAGCAAGTCTTGCCCTATTTCAAACACACAGTGTAACAATCTTGGTTATCCAAGGAGTTACAATCACTCTGCATGAATCTGGGTCGAATGTTGGGTCCTGGTTCCAACGGCCAGGACCATTAGGGGAAATAATGTAGAAGGTATTTAGCTTGTCCTGAGACCCATGTTTAGGTCTTGACGGCCTAGACCGTTTTGGACTTATAACTTAACTGATTTACCCCGACTCTATGGTTCAAGCTCCAACGGCTTGGACCGTTAGAGATTTTTTTTAGATATGTCTTAATTAGTTAACTCGTTGTGAACCCAAAGTTCAGGTTCCAACGGTTGGGACCGTTAAGGAGTTAATAATAGTCGTCTGATTTATCTGTCTTGACTGTTGTGTTCAGGTTCCAATGGCTTGGACCATCAGAGATTAGTTGCTTAGCTTATTTCAATCCTTAGGTTCAGGTTCCAACGACCTGGGCCGTTTATAAGACTAGCTTTAACCAATTTGAACCTAAGATTCACATTTTAATGGTTCTAGGCCATTCGAAGGAAAACATGAATATGGATTTGGTTATCCGGGACCACGTTAGGTCTGGACCGGTTTTTAGGAGTTGGGTTTCGAACCCCAGACCATACTGGTCTAGGTTAGGATTGGTCTTTGAGCCTTGTATTGTAACGACCCCAAATTCACTATTAAGGCTTAAGGGCCTTGAGTAATGTGCCTGGAGGGCATAATGGGATTCTGTGTGTGACTTTAATGAGTTTAATGCATGATTATGATTTAATGCACGTTATATGACTATTTGATTATTTGTGATGCATGACTATGTGAATTAGTATGCATGTAGACCTGATTGTCTTAAAAAGAGCATAATAGTAATCTGGCCATTTTGGGCATGTTTTGTGTTGATATCGGTGATCCATGACTCGAGACGATCCTAGAGTGAGCGGGTTAGCGGAAAAGTCAAAGCGGGAATCTATACCCGGCTTGGGTTAAGCCTGGGGAGTTTAAATGAGAATTTGGAAATATATTGAGGTTAATCTTGATGATGAGGAATGTATATTTGATGATTAATCAGGTATTGGGTAGCGAGCGGGAATTATTAGGAACACTTGAGGAATTGGTGAGAATTTGGGTAATAGGACTAAAATGCCCCTTTATGGGCATAAAGGTTTAAAATTATTAAGGGAGGGCATTTTGGTCATTAGGCTTGTAAGAGATAAATTAAAGAAGGGCTTTATACTTAGTGGATTTTGTAGAAAAAGGGTTATAGGCTGAAAAGAAAGAAAGAAGAAGAGAAAAGAAAAAGAGAGAAAAGCTGAAGGGGTTTTTGCTCCAAAAGAACAGTTTGTGGCTCTCCCAACCAATTTCCTTCATTTTTCTTCGAGTCAAGCTCAGTGGAGAGCTAGGGTAGGCTGAGCATCAAGGATCCTAAGCTAGGCTTGAGGATTGGCAAGGGGTTAGCAAGATCACATCAGAAATTGAGGTAAGTTCTTAGGGATTTTCTGTTTTAGGGCTTGACTGATTTGGAATGTGTTTTGAGCTAAATGGATGGGGTTTTTGGGGAAAACAGTTCAAGGTTGTGAAGGTGCAAGCCAAGGAGGTCTAGGGTTCAATTCAAGGTCAAAATTCCACCCACGGTATGATTTCTATGACCCTATCCTTGTTGTTTGAGTGAATTTTCTGGTTTTTGGGTTCATTGTGTTAGATTTTGAGTTTTGGGTTGCTTGAGCTTGGGATTGAGTTCATGGGATGCTAGGGATGAGTGTGAGGTGTGGTTATGTGTGTTTTTGGGTTTGGAAAAGGTTTGGGCAAGTTTGGAGTTGAAATGGGAGAAGAAAATCGCAAGATGCGATTTTCGGTTTGGTCTGGCTGCAACTAGCGCTACAGCGCTAGTCAGGGGGCGCTGTAGCGCTAGCCCCTGTTCTGGTGGGGTGGTTCTACTTGTAGCACTACAGCGCCCTCTTTTGAGCGCTGTAGCGCTGCACTGTTCACAGAGGGGATTTTTGGGCTTTTGTGAAGGGATTTTGACCTAGGGTTCGGGGCTTGATTCCGCCACTTTGTTTTGGGGATCTAGGACTTCTCGGGGGCTCGGGATTAGTCCCGAGGCTAGGTTTGTGACTTGAGGTTGGTTATGACTTTGACTTGTGGATTTTGCTTAGGTAAGCGCTAGGGCTCGGGTAGGATCGTGCTCAAGGAGTCAGGTGATCAAGGCTACCGAATCTAAAGGTAAGAAAACCGGAACACCCAAGAATAGGGCATGGGCCCACTGTGTGATTGCAGGGCACGGCCCTAGATTGTATTGTGTACAAATGTGTAATCTTAGATGAACTATTGTATGTTTGAATGGTTATTTCTGAATGTATTATATGTGTGATTATAATGGAATGAACGGCTAAGGCCGAGAGCAGCGTAGGCCGGGTACGGCAGTGGGGCCGGAAGTAACGCTCAGCACATGGGATGCTATAGCCAAGGTGGGACCCAAGGGATACATGAGTTATCCTACGGTGAGGACCGAGACCCCAAGCTTTGGTAAGGCCTCTGGGGCGGCATGGCCGTGCTTGTTTAATCTGATGGTTTTCCTATTTATCTGTGAATTATGCCAGCTATATTATTTGCATATGTTATGTACTATTTGGGTTTTCTTGCTGGGCTTCGGCTCATGGGTGCTCCGTGTGGCAGGTAAAAGCAAGGAGTCAGTCAACCGGCCATGAGTATGAAGAGCGTGGGGGCGGCGCGTACATGTTCGGCCTGCCCGACTGCTTTGGTTGGGGGCATTTTGTAAATGGCTGTATTAATCCATTCTTTTGATAGTTAACCTGGTGTAAATCTATTTTTGAGTTGTAAATATTTTGTAAACCTTATTTTTGGGATCCCAGATGTTTGATACTTAACATTTTCAATGAAACTAAACATTTTAAAAGAGTACAGCCTTAAATTCTGATTTATTCACACTTTTGGTTTTAGAAACCACTTAGAGTCAGTCAAAAGCACGATTTCTATTTTTAAACTCACTAAGTAACGGCTCTAAGGTAGTAGGGCGTTACATGTATCCTTTTAGGTTTTGAACCCCTTGGATGATGTGGGTCTGGATTAGGACTGGACATTGAGCCTTGTATCCTTTTAGGTTTTGAACCCCTCAGACGATGTGGGTCTGGGTTAGGACTGGGCTTTTATCCTTGCTTCCTTTTTGTTGGGAGTTAAGGTTTGGACCCCTCGGACGATGTGGGTCCGGGTAGGACTGGGCTTTTAGCCTTGCATCCTATTAGGTTTTGAACCTCGTCTATACGAATCCAGATCTGGACTAAGCCCTGAGCTTTGTATCCTCTTTTGTTTTTAATCCTAGATTTGTATAGATGGCCTTACCCCCCAAGTGACTGAAAAGTGTAGTCTTAGGTTACTTGTTTGTGTAAAAAATTTAGATGGACACGAACTTTTTCTTTCCTTACAACATTTCTCATGGTGTTTTGTATACCCCATTTCCATTAAAAAAGAAATCACCTTGGGGCGTACATTACTAGAAATAAAAATTGTTAAAAAGAAACAGAGTTAGATCCTCCTGACTACTGATAGAACCGGCGGAGGTGTTCTGCGTTCCAGGCCCTTGGGACCTCCGTTCCGTCTAGTCGCCTTAAGCGATACATTCGCGGACATATTTCATTTTGGATTTCATAGGGTCCTTCCCAGTTTGGTCCCAGAACCCTCACTCTTGGATCTTGAGTTGCAGGGAAGACTCTTCTAAGGACTAGATCGCTGGTTTCGAACCTCTGGCTTTTAACTTTAGAGTTAAAGTGCCTGGTGATTTTACCCTGATACATCTTCAATTGCACCTGTGATTCCTCCCAGATCTCTTCGATGAGATCTAGGGATTCTTGGAGTAAGGCATGGTTCTGAATGTGATCGTATGTGTCCCGTCTGTGAGACAGGACCGCCGTTTCTACTAGGATGACTGCTTCACATCCGTATACCATCGAATAGGGAGTATGTTCGGTCGACGTTCTTTTTGTGGTCTGGTAAGCCCATAGTACGCGGGGCAACTCTTCCGGCCACTTGCCCTTGTAGGCTTGGAGTTTTTTCTTTAGTGTTCCCTTCAAAATCTTGTTCATGACCTCTGTTTTATCGTTTGAATGAGGCCTCGCGACTATGGAGAATATTTTGACGATGCCATGTCTTTCCCAAAAATTGGTGAAGTGGACGCTATCAAATTGCTTCCCGCTATCGAACACGATTTTGTGAGGGAGGTCATATCGGCACACAATGTTGTTGATGACGAAGTCCGGGGCCTTTTTGGAGGTGATGGTGCTCGTTGGTTCCACTTCGACCCATTTGGTGTAATAGTCAACAGCTATAATGGCGTATTTTACTCCACCCTTCCCCGTCAGGAGCGATCCTACCAAATCGATTCCCCACACTGCAAAAGGCAGAGACTAGTCATCAGGGTTATTTCCGTTGGAGGGGCTCGCGGGATCTTCGCATACCTTTGGCATTGTACACATTTGCGGATGTAATCAACACAATCCTTCTTCATCGTTGTCCAAAAATATCCTTGCCTTAGGATTTTCTTGGACAAGCTGAGTCTGGCTATGTGATCTCCGCAAAAACATTTGTGCACTTCGTGCATGATTACACTCATTTTTTTCCTGGATACGCATAGAAGATATGGCATGGACAACCCCTTGCGATATAGTTTTCCATCCATCATGACGTATTTGGGAGCCTGGTAATGAAGTTTCCTGGTGGCAGCCCTATCCGCAGGCAATTCCCCAGTGGTTAGGTGCTGGATGAGAGGGCCCATCCTGGACGTACAGTAATCGATGGCGTTGATGATTACGGGGGCTTGAATACTAGGCGTCGGTAGATGGTCGATTGGGACCACCCCGGAGAGTTCTGCTTCAACATCCGTGGCAAATTTTACCAATGTGTTTGCAAAAACATTATGTTCCCTAGGGATCTGACAGATGAAGTATTTCTTGAAAGATTGGAGTAACTCTCGAGTTCATGTCACGTAGGCGGCCATCTTTTCTCCCTTCATTTGGTATTCCCCCAAAATCTGTCGGACCACCAGTTGGGAGTCGCTGTGGACTTCTATATTTATTGCTCCTACCTCCCAAGCTAAGCGTAGTTCGGTCAGCATGGCCTCGTGCTCAGCCTCGTTGTTTGACACTTCAAACTGGAAGCGTAAGTCGCTTTGCAACTGGTGACCTTGTGGGGATATCCAGATGATCCCGTCCCCGACCCCATTTTCATTTGAGGCTCCATCTACGAAGATTTTCCACAAGGGAATTATGGGGTCGACGGGCTCTTCATCTTTAGCCAATGCATTCTAAGATGAAGTCGGCCAGGGCCTGTCCCTTGATAGAAATCCTAGGGACATATGTTATGTCAAACTGGCTAAGCTCCATGGCCCACTTCAAGAGTCTCCCCAATGATTCAGGTTTCTGTAGTACTTGCTGTAGGGATTGTTCATTAGTACCTTAATGGCGTGGGCCTGAAAGTAAGGTGTCTGCTTCCTGGAGGTGGTCAATAAGCAAAATATCAGCTTCTTGATTAATGGGTATCTGGACTCCGTGCCTAGAAACCTTTTGCTTACGTAATAGACCAGGAGCTGGACTTTTCCCTCTTCTCGCACTAAAGCAACGGTGATGGCGTGTTCTGACACTGCCAAATATAGGTACAATGGCACCCTATCCACTAGTTTCAACAAGATTGATGCTTGGGCCAAATGCTCCTTTAATTTCTAGAAGGCCTCTTCACACTCGACCGTCCATTTAAACCTCTGGCTTCCGTGAAGTATATTGAAGAATGGGATGCACTTGTCCGTGGACTTCAAGATGAAGCAGCTCAAAGATGCTATTCTTCCCGTCAAGCTTTGAACGTCTTTGTGCTTCCGTGGCTAAGGCATTTTGATCAAAGCTCTGATCTTGTCCGGGTTGGCTTCTATTCCCCTCGAGCTTACTATGAAGCCTAGAAACTTCCTGGATGCCACGCCAAAGGTGCACTTTTTGGGGTTTAGCTTCATCCCATATTTTCGGATGATGGCAAATGTTTCTGCCAGGTCATCTGCGTGTTCGGTTGAGGTCTTGGATTTGACCAACATGTCGTCTATGTAGACTTCCATGTTCTTTCCCAGTTGGTTCCGGAACATCCTGTTGACTAGCCTCTGATAGGTGGCCCTAACATTCTTAATCCCGAAGGGCTTGATGATGTAGCAGTATACACCTTTGTCCGACTGAAAGTTGGTGTGTTCCTAGTATGCTACATGCATTGAGATCTGGTTGTAGCCGGAGTAGGCATCCATGAAACTCAACAACTCATACTCGGATGTAGCATCCACCATCTGGTCAATCCGGGGTAGAGGGAAGCAATCTTTCAGGTAGGCCTTGTTAAGATTGGTGAAGTCGATGCAAGTCCTCCACATCCCGTTCGGCTTTGGTACCAACACCAGATTGGCCAGCCAAACGGGATATAGAGCCTCTCGAATGAAGTTGATCGAGGGCAACTTCTCGACTTCTAACTTGAGGGCTTCAGCCCTCTCCGCCCCTAGGGGTCTCCGCTTCTGCCGGACGAGGGTTGCATCTACGTCAATGTTCAGGGCGTGACATATGACGTTGCGGTCGATCCCAGTCATATTCGAATGAGAGCATGCCAGGACATCCTGGTTCTCTTTCACCCGGGCAATTATTGGAGCCCTGACCTCCGAGACTAGGTTCCTCCCGAATCGGATTACTTTGGTCGGGTTGCTGTCATTGATGCACACCTCTTCCACCTCCTCCATGGGTTCTAATGCCTTATCTGCATCCATCCATGGATCCAATTTGTCCTCCTCCCGGATCACCCTCCGTTCTGGTTGTGGTGGTGGGATTGGATTAGCGTTTTCCTCTTCAAGAGGCTCTTCACAGACCATGTAGATTGGTCGGGTGAAGATGTGATAGCCCTTTCGAGCGCTTTTTTGATCTCCCCGCACAGTTCCCACTCCTTCGTTATCGCATGGGAACTTCATGCAGAGATGGCAGATGGAGGTGATGGCATCGAAATTAACTAAAGCAGAATGGCCAAAAATTATGTTGTACGTAGTGGGGCAATCTACCACTACGAAAGTGCAATATTTGAACGAGCCCTGAACCTCATTCCCCAACGTCACGGGTAGTTGGATCTTATCCATCGGGAGAAATGAATCCCCATTGAAGTTGTAGATCTGCTTTGGGCATGAGGCCAGATCTGCCTCTGTCAATCTGATTGTTGTGAATGTTGGCTTGAACAGTACGTTGACGGAGCTCCTGTCATCCACCAACACTCGAGAAACCCTTTTGTTGGTGATTTGGGAATCAATGACCAAGGGGTCATGATGCGGGAAATGAACGTTCTGGGCATCCTCTTCCGTGAATGTGATGAGCAGATTCATCAACTTCGGGCGCTGGGCCAGAGTTTGGACTAAGGCGCATACCTCATGTCATGATCGAGCTCGCTGAGGTACCTTTTCTGATCATTTCAGGATGGCCCTCCCAGATGCGGGCCTCCTGATATGGTGGCTACCTACCCGTGGAGGCGTGGTTCAGGGAGGATATGGCATCCCAGGCCCAAGGGCTTGCACTATTGGGGCCCCCTGGGGGCCCTGTGCTCCCGAACCTGTAGCGTACCCTCCCTGAGGAGGTCTGTACGATCCAAGTGCACCTACGACCATAGGTTGTTCGGGAGCTGCTGGCAGTCCTAGAACCCCAGTTGGCATCCTGACCCATTGGTGGAGATGCCCCAGTTTGATCAGGTTCTTAGTCTCGTCCTCCAGCTGACGACATTCTTCGGTCGTGTGACCCCCGTCCTTGTGGTAGGTACACCTTTTGTTGGTATCCCTCGAATTATTTTCCCCTTTAAACACAGTGGTTGGCTTCTGGTAATGGACTACGTTGCCCGTTGCCAGGTAGATATTTTCCCAGGTGTCCACCAGGTTGGTATATTACGTGTATTGGGGTTCATACCCCTTTTTTCCCTTCTTTGATGGCTCGGATCAGTTCTGACTCTTGCCCAATCTCTTTCCCTGGGAGAGGTTTATGCTTTCCTTAGCTCCTCTCGTTTGAGGCAGTTGGGCACTGCCAGGAGCAGCACTGTACCCAGTGGGTGCCACTCAGTGCTCAGAAAATGGGGTTGATGGAGCCGGAGCGTACCCCGTTGAAGTGGGCCCATAGACCATCGGGGTCATGAATGGCATCCCAAGGGTCCCTGCGAATTCGGACGTTGTTGGGGGTGCCAGATATATATTTGCCAAATACTTCCCTTCATATCCGGGGAAGGTTTGGGCGGTCGACTGGGTTGTTGGCTGCCACCCAAAGGCTTGGATTAGGGCCTCTTCCCAGTTGATGAAACCTTGGGCCCTCCTGATGAATTCTTCAAGCATGGTCGCCTTGCTGCGCTGCATGTCGTCCCAGATAGGAGACCCTGCTCTAATCCCGGACTAGAGAGCCACCAGGCGCTTTCCGTCATCCACCTTAGTTCTTGAGGCTTCCTCCGTAAAGCGTTAGATGTAAGCCCTAAGGGTTTTTGTGGGATGTTTCTTGACATTAGCCAACACATTAACTTGCATGTCCAGCCTTATGGCAGCCACGAACTTTTTACGAAATGCTGATTGCAATTTGGACCAAGAATTGATCTATCCTGCCTTAAGTCTTTTCCACCACTCTTCTGCGGGTCCAACCAGAGTGATTGAGAAACATATGCACTTGCCGTTGTCGCAGATGTGAGCTATAGTCATCAGACGATTGTAGCGGGACAAGTGATCCCCGGGGTCCGTGTTCCCGGTATAGGTGGGTAGGTTCGGCATCTTGAACCCCTTTGGTAGCACAACATCCAGTATGTGCTTGGCGCATGGCTCATTTTCCTCTTCTTCGGAATCGGAACCTCCGCCTTCTTGATTTCGGACCAAGCGATCTGTGACTTTTTTAAGAGCGACCAGTTGTTCCATGAACTATCTGGCCATTCCATTGTCCAGGGGGACTCTCTCGTTCCTCCTGTCGTTGAGGTTATTCCTCAAGTCGCATCCTCAGGGGCAAAGCTTTTCCTTGATGGCCCTCTTCTTTTGGGCATTGAGGCCGTCACGCAAGTCTAATCAGGAAGTATCGTCTCCCGAACTGATTGCTTTTGGCTCTTCTCCGCATTTTGGCCCTCCGTGATGCTTGTTCACAAAGGTGCTGGGATAAAAGCGTCATTCCCATTCGTCTTGTTTAGGGACATTCCGGGGATTAATACCCTGCGAGCACTTCCCCTGCGAATCATTCGGATGATTCCATCCTGGGATAGGATTCATCCATTCTTTCCTAGGGAGTCGCCCTGGGTTAGCCCTGGTTCTTGGAACGGGATGAGCTTTCTTCTGGGGGTTTGTTTTTCCAACAGGATTAGCCATTTTGGCCTTTCCTTTCTCATGAGCAGGATTTTATGGGACGGATCCGGGATGCGAGGATGGTCTCGGAGGAGGAATAGGGCTAGCGTCGTTTGGTATGCCAATCCTGATAGGTGGGGCAGGCAGCTGCATTCCTGGAGAAGGAATGACTGAAGGATTAGCTGCCCATCCTTGAGGAGAAATAAAGGCCTTCTCCACAGCCTGGGCATAAGTTGCCCCTCCAGGAACTGTGGTAATTCTCACATCTCGGGCTATCATAGCATTCAACCCTCTAATGAACCTGTCCTGCCTAGCTGCATCAGTAGGCACAAGATCTGGTGCAAACTTCGCAAGTCTGTCAAACTTCAAGGCATATTCTGTAACTGTCATACTGCCCTGAACCAGCCCCACGAACTCATTTATCTTTGCTGCCCTGATGGCAACATTATAATACTTCTGACTAAACAAATCCTTAAATCCTTTCCAAGTCAACGCAGTAACATCTCTGGTCTGTGATGCCACCTCCCACCAGATTCGAGCATCCTCCCTTAGCATATAAGTGGCACAGGCCACTTTGTCATGTCCTTCCACCCTCATGAAATCAAGAATGGTAGTAATCATAGTCATCCATTGCTCAACCTTTAGTGGATCTGGTCCTCCCTCAAAGATCGGGGGTTGTTGCTTCCTAAACCGCTCATACAACGGTTCCCACTTGTTCCTAACCCCAACTGGCTGCACTACCGGTACCACTGCAGGTGGCACAACAGGGGCAACACTCCCAGATGGAGCCTGCTGCCGCATAATTCGAATCTGTTCATCTTGGCTCTGAAGCCGAGCCTGCATGTCTGCCATTAACTGCTGCCAGTTCTCAGGGACTAGTGGAGGGGTCTGGCCCTAATCATCATTTCTAGCCCCAGACCTGCCGGCTAGTCGCGTAGATTTTCTTGAATGCATAACTATTCAAGTCAATCTGCAATCAACGACTCGACAATTAGGCTATGATGACAGGGTAATAATCCTTTTATGATCCATCACTGGAACTCCAATCATTCACAAGCAATCAAAATATAGCAATTTATCCAAATATTCATCCACATGCACAGCAATGCTAATAAGCACGCCTCAATAGCATCATGCAATAGTCAAGGGCCAGGCCCTATCAGTATCTCATGCTCCCTATTCATGAAACAAATATCAACAATAATATCTCACTCAAATCATTTAAGCACATAGTCATGTATACACTATTACCAAACCCTGAGTTGAGCTTATCTTTCGTGGTGAATGTACATATCCAACTAGTCTTCAGGACCCATAAACCTAGGACGCTCTGATACCAAGTTGTAACGCCCTGGATAGCCAATACCATTACACTGTGTGTTTATAAAGTGCTAGACTTGCTAATCAAGTCGTTTAATTTAAATCGTGTTATTTAAACTATAAAGGAACTAGGGTTAAAATGTTTTGGTCTCAAAAGTCACATTTTCATAAAGAAACATTTTCTATTTGTACGGGATCCCAAAAATGTTAAGTTTGAAACTGTTTACAAAAGATTCAAGGACTACATACAGTGTTAGCCATATTAAGGCAAAACAGGCAATCTCTGTCCTGATCCACTCCTTGGTCATGGCGACCGAACAGCTGGCTATGTACATTCCACCCCGCAGCTCTCCATCTCAGGATTGGTCCAACTTGCCTTTGCCTTTACCTGCACCACGTAGCACCCGTGAGCCAAGGCCCAGCAAGAAAACACAACAACCGAGCATAAGCAATCAATAGACAATTCATTATCTCATATTGCATCACATATTATTAATCATATCAATATTCAGAATAGTCAAGTATTCAGCATACTAAACATATCAATTCACACAAATCACATATGATAACTAGGGTTAGCGCCCTCAGGCCGCACCCTCCGTTATCCCACTAACTCCGGCCCGCTTAAACCGAGCTCAGTGAATATTAAGCTGTCCTCGGCTACCAGTGGCCAAGCCGCGCCCTGTGCGCAAATATTGTGTACGGCACCCTTAGGCCTCTATCACATGTCCCATGGCATAATACCATCATTGACATAATACAAATATCAGGAGCACTTAGTCCCATCACAAACATATAACCGGGTGCAGTTTTCTTAGCTTTCGATTCGCTAGCTTTGATCACTTGACTCCTTGAGCACGATCCCTCTCGAGCCCTAGCGCTCACCTAAACACTACCATAGATCAAAGTCATCACCAAACCTCAAGTCCAAAACCTAGCCTCGGAACCAATCCCGAGCCCCTGGGAAGTCCTAGTTCCACCAAACAAGGTGGTGGAATCGAACCTCGAACCCTTGGTCAAAAACTCTTGTAAATAACCCTAAAATTCCTTTCTGGAAACAGGGCAGCACTACAACGCTCTTAGGAGGGTGCTACAGCGCTACAAGCAGAAGAAAAATCCCCCAGGAAGCATGGCCTAGCGCTACAGCGCCCAAAGGCTAGCGTTGCAGCGCTAGTCACAGACAGCCAACCTCCCAATTTCTCTTCCTGCGATTTCCTCGAACCAAACTCAACCAAAACTTCTCCAAACCTTCACCAAACTCAAAAACAAGCTTATTAACACATTTCACTCATCCCAAGCACCCCAAATACTCAAAACCCAAGCACATGCATCCCTAATCTCAAAATCTACCATAGCCACTTCTAGACTTCAAAACTCAGCAGAAACTAGTCAAAACATTAAAGTTAAGAGCTCAGAGTTTATACCTTTGATGGAAATTTGACCTCAAGTTGCCTCTAGACCTCCTTGGCTTGCTCTTCCTCAACCTCTGGCTCCAACTTCCCTAGATTTCCCCATCAACACAACTTAGATATCTTAGCTAAAAACAAAAACCAGAATTGAAGGAACTACAAAGTCTTACCTCAAGTAAATGGCCTATCCTTTCTAAACCCTTGCCAAATCTTCAATCTTAGCTCAGAAACCTTATGGCTTAGTTGACCTAGCTCTCCTCTGAATTTTGCTCCAAGAAGAATGAAGAGAAATGGTGAGAGAACCACAAACCGACCCTACGAAAAGTTGTTTTGTTTTTCCTTCCATTCTTTTCCTTCTTTTCTTTCTTTCTTCAGACTTCTATATTATTCTACAATTCCCACTAAGTATAAAGCCCTCACTTACTTATCTCTGAGAAGCCAATTGACCAAAAAGCCCTCCCTTTTAATTCTAACCCTTTAATCCACTTAAGGGCATTTTAGTTATTTTACCCAATTCCCGCTAATTCCTCGAGTGTCTCTAATATTTTCCGCTTACCTCCCGATACCTAATTAATCACCAACTATATTCCTCGATGTCAAAATAGACTCCACTATACTCACTAAATTCCCATTTATACCTCCAGACTCACCCCGAGCCGGGTATAAATCCCTGTCACGACTTTTTCGCTAATCTGCTCCCTAGGATCATCTCGAGTCACAGATCACAGATATATCCACATAATAATGTGGTCTCAACAGTTATCACATATATATACACAGTTATGCCCATAATGGCCAAAATTACGATTATGCCCTTCTAACCTAATCAGGGCCTTCATGCATACTAATACACATAGTCATGCATCTCAAATATTCAAATAGTCATATAACATGCTTTAAATCATAATCATGCATTTTACTCATTAAAGTCACACATAATTCTCATTATGCCCTCCAGGCACACTAATCAAGGCCCTTAAGCCTTATTAGCAAATTTGGGTCATTACAACCAGGCTTACCCTATCTGGACGTATGGTCCGAGTTCGTTTACTAATGTCCCGGTTTACTTACTGTAGTCTTGGTTCGTTCACCAGGACTCAGGTTCATTTGCTAAGACAGAATTGTGACACAGTATCTCCCCTGGATTCTTGATAAGGTCTATTTCAATCGACTAGCTAGTCTGCCACCTCCATTGGCATCCCGGAGGGTGTAGGTTGGTCGGGACAGGGGAGATGAGTTGGGCTTGCTTCTCAGTCTCGGTTCCTTTGTTACGCTTGCGCCCATTGAACATTATTGGGCTCGAGGATGCTTGGGCTATTTGGGATTTCATCCTTCTCCTTTCACTAGGTTCAGGACGGGCTCGGGCCTCTTAAGAGGACCCGCGGACCCATTATGTTATGCCACGTGTCATGGGTGGAAAATATGGATAACACAAGTGAATTCACAAGTTGCATTTGCCATTGCTCGATATTCAACTTCGGAGGAGGAACTAGAAACAATAAATTGCTTTTCTGACTACAAGAGACTAAGAAATCACCAAGGAAAACACAATATCCAATGTTTTCAAGAAAAAGAGGATCAGTAGAGTTCTCACGCCTCCAACCCACCATAATTTCAAGAATATATTGGAATAACAGGTAGAATAGAAATGATCATTTCTCATATTTTCATAGTGACTATCTAAGTAGTTCACCAAACACCACGGCCCTATCAATTTAAGAAGGGCAAGCCCACATGGGTAATTTTTCATCCTTGAAATCAATCTCTGGATGGCTAAGAGGAGTCATGGTAAATGCTCTTTGCCACTATACTACCACCGCCAGCAGCAATAAATAAAAGAGAAAAATTATTGACTATGACAATTTAATTTTGATAGGAAGAGTAGAAAATTTTTATTTTATTTTTGAACTTATTTTAAAAATGGAAAGAGGATCAATTAGAAACTTATTTCCAATTGAGTTCTCCCCAATACTTGAATGGAGGAAAAGATGAGTATTATTTCGCATTTACTTTTGAGGCTTGGACCAAAATATAGCATCAGATCATGTAGTAACATTTGTATTATACAATATTTAGTATGTATTGGACTGGAACATATTATTAGTTTGAAGACCATAGCGCGTAGAGGCCACTTCCCAAAAGACATCTACTGATACATATAACTGAAAAACGTGGGCTTAATATGCTGGGATAGGGGACCCCATAAGATCCCATCTATGCAGCTGTCGCCCTCCATCTCCATGTGCCAAGTTTCCCCTCTCTGTCTATGGTTGACAATTCACACTACCTCTCTATTATTTCTGTTTTAAGCCGTTTTAGATTAACCTTTTACAATATTGATTTTAAGAGCCCACTACATTAAAAATGATTTCACAATCAAGCAATTCAACATAGCTTTTTATATTATTTTTTTTGTGGGAGCTTTTTATATTTTTTAATTTAGGATAATAGCTGTAAAATTTCTGAAATAGTTATAAATCTTACCATTAAATAGTTATGTAAAAATTTTGACGACAAAATTACTTAAATAATGAATTTTCTTGTACTTAACTCCTGATTGTTAAGTCAACTGATAAAACTAGCTCTATGAGACCCGTGATACTATGCAATTCGTTCAATTTTCTTTTAATTTTTAAATATTTTTAAATTAATTAAAAATTAAGGAAAAAATAAAAATAAAAATTATAATTCCTAAAAAAATTAAATAACATATTTTAAATTCATAAAAAAATTAAAACAAGTATTTTAAAAACTAAAAAATAACACTAATTTAATGAAAAATCTAAATAAAAATCATAAATTTTTCATTTTTAATCAACATGAAATTAGATTGTATTTAGATTTTAATCAAAATCAAAATGAAATTTTTATGATTTTATTTATATTTTTTTATTAAACTAATGTTTTTTAGATTTTAAAATAGTTGTGTTAATTTTTTGAAATTTAAAATATTTTATTTGATTTTTTATGAATTTTTTAATTATTTTAAAATATTTTTAAAATTTTTAAAAATTAAACTTTTAGGGATTAAAACAATTTTTTTTTTATTTTCTCTTGAAATTTTTAATATTTTTAATTAATTTAAAAATATTTTGGGTGAATTGGAGGTTGACATGTGTCCAATATGTTTAGTTTTAACCGTTGGTATTACGATAGGGACTTAAGTGCAAGAAACTTTACTATTTAAGTAGTTTTGTCATCAACATTTTTACATAGATATTTTACTGTAAGATTTGTGCGGTAATTATCTCTTTAGTTTATACATAATGGAGGAGGACAAATTATAATCTGGAGATTAATATTTTTTTTACTTGTATTAGACCCTTAGTTTTTTATTTTTTTTATTTTAATGGAACATACTTAATAATAAAATAATTGGTAATACACAATGTGTATTCAATCCAAGTCAATCAAGAAACTGTCTCTCACCCTTACGATGTGGGCAATAGTGTTTGACAACGTGGGAATATTTTTTAACAAGTCATACCAAAATCCCAAATTCAGCAGAGGAAAAAGACAAATAGAAAGTGAAACTTGGTCTGCCTAATGGAGTTTCTTAGAGCTATCAGGGCAAGTACACTTGGACGACAATCATGAGAAGAAGCACAGTTTAGAGTTAAAGCTATTGCACTTGTCGCAGGCTAAGCCTATGTCTTTTATTTATTTCACCAACTTGGAAAGCTATAGCAAGTTGTATTATATTTTAAGCTCAACGGTTAGGGATAATGTTATTGCCTCATTGGAAAAGAAGAATTATTACAATTTTAAATAAAAGAATACAAACGATAAGATGATAATTAAATAAATTTATAACTCTATTGCATAAATACAAGTAAATATAGAAATAAGGAGATGAGATAAAAAAAATCACAACTTTATGACAAAAATTACAAATAAACTAGAAATAGTAAAGAAAGTAGGTAGAAGATGATACAACTCTTATAGCAAAAGAAAATAAAAGAAAGATGAAAAGATGAATAATACAAGAAATAATAAACAACAAGAACAATGAAATAAATCACTTTCACTTACACAACCAAAGTGAAGAGTTTGGGGATCACCAACTTGAACAAAGTTTACAACCTTTGTCCAAAAACTTATTTCCCCTTATCCCAAGCACTAAGAGATTATCTCAATATTATAAATAACTCTCTAGAATAATCAAGATTTTTGATGTATTTCTAGCCAAGTGCTCTAGTGGATAGAAAATAATGTGTCTTATAAGTGAGCATCAGACTCCTATTTATAGAGTTTGAGATAATCTTTTTTAAATTTCACAAACTTCAATAGTTGTTACCAATGTTTAATTGAATGTTTATGGAATTAAAATAGAGATTTGGGAGTTACTTGGGATGTTAGAACCATTTAAATTGGAAAAAACTAAAAAAACAAAAAAAAAATTGTTGTCAGCACCTCCGGCCGCGCCCAGGAGTATTAGTGGCCGCAGCCACTGGCCTCTGTCCCCCAGGCCGCGACAAGGGATAATCAGTGGCCGCAGCCACAGTGCAGATTTCAGCCTTCAAATTTCGGTTTTCCAAAAAACGTTACAATTTCTTCCCACATGGTTTTGTAACCTCCATACACCTAATGTGAGTTAAAAACATGTCTCCAACAACAATATTTCATAATGGATTTGTGAAATCTAAACTCAAATGTGTAACATGCAATCTACACATTATTGAGTGATATTTGGGGGTTACAAATTTGTAACTGATTTTGTAACACCAAAATATGTCACATTTGGGCACACACATGTTTCCAATTTTGTGGCTCTCAATAATATGTTACAAGGTGTGACAAATTACATTTTTTTCACATTAGTTAATCTAACATTATATTATTTAAAATAATATAACATTCCCCCACTTTGATTAAATAATCATTTTTTGTAACACTTATTTAATCAATCAAACATTATATTAAAATATAATATTCCCCCACTTGATTAAATAATCACTCTCTATAGAAACATTTGCATTGGTGCATAAAATAAAATGTCTTTCGACTTAAATTTTACCTTAGTGTAATTATCACAATATTTGTTGAAATTTTGGTTGCCGAATCATTGAACCATTATTCCTTGATAACAAACTGGTGATAACACACACACACACACACCTTTGCTATGTTCACTTGAGACCTCAATGTCTCGCTTTTGCACCGTTAATGGCCATGTGCACATTCCATTCATAGACTTTTCTTGAGAATGACTCCCAATTCTCATGAGGGGCAAGACCACCCCTAAGTCTATATAGGTAGAACTCTTACAATATTTTGTTACCCTAAAATACTTGTCTTTTTTAGACCAAGTTCTATTAGAAAAACCATTCAGTTTTAACCCTCATTTTGGTAACACACTAGTACTCATATCTCAGATGAGACAAAATTTGAGTAATACTATTATTCACTTTATTGACTTGTTATTGCATATTGAACCTAATACTAGTTTGGTTACTAGCATTAAGATAGATTACCATCAACCGCGAATCTATTTAGGGAGTCTAAGTCTCATCCCTTGAGATGTAGAAATGATTACATTTGAGTCATTTATTTTCTCATCCATGTATTATAACTGTTATCCAGATTTCCGGATAGCATTTAGATGGATAGCCTCGGGGAAGCAGAATTATCAAAGTCTTTCACGAAAGGTGACCAGAGCTCGAGGAAGGACAGAAAGGCTTCCCCTCTCCCGTTTAGTGTCAAGCCTACTCTTTCAAGCAACCGAAGGTCACGGAGGATCGTCAATTCTCCCGGACTCCCGAAGGGATATCCTTCGGGGAAGGTTCTTCCAGGAGAAGCTCTTCAGGCTACCTTCGCGGATACAGTCCCGTGCCTCGCACGAAAGAAGACCAAGCGGCCGAGTCATGGAGGAGGCATAGTTGGAATGATCTCCACCTGACACAGGATCCCGCCTGACACGCCTGACAGGTCGAGGCCGCACACATCCCAGCACGCCTAAAAGTACCACTTTGCCTATTGTTCCGCTGACAGCCTGGAAAAGACAGCTGCCTTTGTGCATTCCCCATACTTTCATGTAAATATACCCACATAGAGCATGGTAGCCAGGCGACTACGGTAATTGTATCCCCTATTTATGGCTGGTGTAATTAAGGCTCAGGGGAGCAGAGTGAAACCCTAATCCAAAACCCTAGCTATAAAGATCCCTTCATTTTACGATAGAGGGGAGGGCCAAAAAGATTACATAGCAAGAACTCTGCTAAAATCTCTCTAGCTTCATCTTCTTCAAGAGAACCCGAGAGAAACATTGTGAGTTTGTGAGAGTCTTATACACCAGCCATTTCACTGTAATCCACTACAAGTATAATAACATCGACTCGTGGACTAGGGCTCGTTAACGCCTGAACCACATTATAAACCTGTTTGTTTATTTATATTTCCGCACTTCCACAGTTCTTATCTTTTTATTATTTTGTTTGTCTTCGTTTCCGAAAAACTCGGTAAACATTTTGGTGCTTTCATTGAGAGCTGTAGGGAGTTGTTAGTCAGCTCTTTTTCTGTGTACGTTTTTTGTATTCGCTCCGTACTGAAAAGATGGTGACTACGAGAAAATCTGCGGTTGACAAAAATGCTAGGGTCAACCCCGATACTATAATGGAAGATGCGGTACAAAACGAACCCTCGGACTACCAAGGTGAAGACCCGACGTCCCGCCAAGATCGGGTCAGTACTGAAGATACGACATACTTAGAAAGCGAAGAAGAGTATGTCCGAGACGGTTACTACAAAGACGGCTACTACTACGAGAAGGATCCAGAACTGGTCCAAGTAGCCGAGGAACTGGTGGCCACTAAGGCCAAACTTGCTGAGCAGGAGCGCGTCTCCGAAAAAATGCAGCGCATGATGGAGTGCCTCCGAGGCAAGCTTGGAGATCTAGGCGACTCAGACGAGGACGCCTCTGTTTTAGGTGGTGCTGATGCCACCATGCCGGATCCAGCCGTTGTTGGACCATCCAAAGCCGCCCCTAACAAGGGCAAAGAAAAAGTTGGGGAGCCTGTGCGCACTAACGCTCCTGCACCTCCTAAAGGCGCGAATCACCAGGCCAACTGCCCCCCCCCCCCCCCCCCCGCGCGCAGAAGGTCTCTGGCGCTCCTAAGCCCAGACGTCCTTCAGCCCCAAGGGGGCACTCTGCGCCTGAAGGGCCCGGTGCTAAGGCACCCAGGCCTAAGGGAAGGAACAACCGCCCCAGTGATTCCGTCAACCAAGACGGTCGAGCTGCGGACACGCACTCCAAGGATAGCTGGTCCACGGTGGACCTAAGAAGAAGGTTGGAGGCCAAGTATGAAAAGGCCAAAGGAGAAAAGGCCCGGCCTCGCGGAGATGACCTGCGAAATCATCTCAACGACAAGATCCGGGGACGTGACCTCCCGGAGAGTGATACAAAGAGGCTCGAGGAGCAGATAGCCGCCTTGACCAAGCTGGTCCGGAAGCAAAGTGGGGCCCTGTCAGACTCGGAGGAGGAAGACCCGGAACCATGTATTCGGAGGATCGCGGAAACGCCCCTCCCGGAGAACTTCAAAATGCCTCATATAGAATTATATGAGGGGAGGACAGACCCGCGCACCCATCTAGCTAAATACAACAAGATGATGCAAGTGGCGCGCGTCAGTGAGGATGCCAAATGCATGTGCTTCTCACTCACCCTTACCAAGTCCGCAGAGGACTGGTGGAAAAGATTAGCTCCCGGATCCATCCACAGTTGGAAGCATCCACAGTTCAGGAGGCAGTTCATTGCTGCCCGGGACCACGACATGGAGGTTGGTTCCTTAACCAACATCAAGCAACTACCCACTGAGAGCCTCAAAGCTTTCATTCAAAGAATGATGGAAGCTGCTGCTAAGACCAAGGTCAGCGATGATATGAAGCTGATCGCCCTTCAATCGGGGCTTACCGTCGGTTCCTTGCTATGGGGGGAAATGCAAAGGAGACGGGCAGAAACTCTGTCCGAATTCATGTCGAAAGCTCAGGGAATCATCAACCTTGAAGATGCCTACCAACAGGCCTTTGGAGTTCCCCCAGCTCCGACGCCCTCCGTGACTGCGCCGAGCTTTGCTTCGCAAGCTCCCGCACCAGCCCTCACGTTTCCAGGAGCACAGTTCACTCCAAGCGTGTATGGGCCTTCCGCGTCTGCTCAGACTCCGAGTCAAACCCATTTTTCTGGGTACGGAGCTGTACAAACCGGATGTAGTATCGCTCCCGGCCGGTCGCAACCGCAAGCGGAAGGCCCAGAACAAAATCAGAGCCAATCGCGGAATAAACGAGGAGGAAGAAACTCCAACCGGGGGGACCATTCAAAGAAACCCCGGAAGGACTATGAGCCCAAGTTCACGGAGTACACCAGTTTGATAGACTCACGAGAGAATGTCTATCGAGCGACCTGTAATATGGTCAACTACAGGAAGCCCCTGAAAGTGTCTCACGGAGGAAGGCGTCCGCGAGACTCCAATAAAAGGTGTGAGTTCCACGAAGACGTGGGGCACACCACAAACGAGTGCCTTCAACTGAAGGATGAGATCGAGTCCCTGGCAAGAGCGGGACACCTCGGTCAATGGGTGAGGATACCCATAATCTATCTCGGACAGGGAGTAGTTCACGGAGCTGCGTTCTCTCTGGGACAGAGGGGGACCGCTAGCGCTCCTGGAGCTAGTCACCCCCAAGCTCCTGGATCCCAGTTCCCAGCGCTTCCTGCTCCGACCTCTCCGGCACCCATGGCCATGTTGGCTCCCGGACCCGGAAATCCATATCCGCCTGGCCTTGCTCCGCCATCCGTTGACGGACATGTAGCCACCATTTCCGGAGGACCACACCTTGCCGGAAGCACCCGCAACTCCCAGAAAAGGTACTTGAGGGAGTTAGAACACACCGGGGAAATGTGCACCTTGGTTCAGTCACCTGCTCAGCGTCCCCGAATGATGGATCTTCCCATCACCTTCACGGAAGATGACGCCCGACATGTGCACTTCCCCCACAACGATCCCCTCGTCGTGGAAGCCCAGATTGCCAATAAGAAGGTGTCACGGATCCTCGTCGATAATGGAAGCTCCATAAACATCCTCTTCAAAGCTGCCTTCCACGCGATCGGATTAACCGAGACTGATCTGACCCCATGCCCCATCCAGCTTCAGGGGTTCAATGGGGATGCACTCATGCCCTTAGGCAAAATTCAACTTCCAGTCACCCTCAGAGGAGACAGCGACGCTTGTGCCTTCAGGCACTGCACATTCGTGGTGGTCGACTGCCCCACGGCGTATAATGCCATCCTAGGCCGACCGGTCCTAATCGATTTTGGGGCAGTAACCTCGATACGCCACTTATGTTTGAAGTTTCCATGTGACAACGGGCGTATCGGCACCCTCAGAGGGGACCAACGAAGTGCACGAAGCTGTTATAACGTCTCCGTCCAATCCGTCTACACGGTCCAGGAGGCGACTGTTGCCGCTCCTTTGGCGGAGAATCTGCCAGAAAATGGGGGTGCCCAAGGGGCATATGTTGACAAACTCGACCCTAGATTGGGGGTCGAGAGGGCGATAGAGCCGATGGAGGAAGTCGAGGAGGTGATCCTCAACCCGGGAGATCCCACCAAAGTCATTCAGGTGGGGAAAAACCTTCCATCGGCCATTCGAGAAAAGATCGTGGCCACTGTGAAGAAAAATCAGGATATCCTGGCATGGTGCCACGCTGATATGACGGGGATTAATCCTAATGTTGCGTGCCACGCACTCAACATCGACCCATCTGCAACTCCCGTTCGCCAAAAGAGGAGGCCGTTAGACCCAATGAGGGCCGAAGCAGTCAAAGCTGAAGTGGACAAGCTGATGTCCATAGGCTTTCTCCAGGAGTCACACTATCCCATGTGGTTGGCCAACCCGGTTCTGGTCCCGAAACCCAATGGGTCCTGGAGAATGTGTAATGACTTCACGGACCTAAACAAAGCCTGCCCAAAAGACTGTTTCCCTCTTCCGCGAATCGATCAAATGGTAGACGCTACTTCCGGGTATGAACTCTTATCCTTCATGGATGCATACTCCGGGTACAACCAGATCAAGATGCATGTCGCGGACCGGGAACACACCAGCTTCCTCACGGACAAGGGTGTCTACTGTTACGTGGTCATGCCTTTCGGTTTGAAGAATGCTGGGGCGACATACCAGCGCCTAGTAAACAGGATGTTCAAGGACCAGCTGGGGAGGAATATGGAGGTGTATGTAGACGACATGTTGGTAAAATCCAAGACCTCCGGGGACCACAGCGACGACCTTGAGGAAGCTTTCGCCGTGATCTGAAAGTACGGAATGAAACTGAATCCGAAGAAATGTACTTTCGGGGTCTCGTCGGGGAAGTTCCTCGGTTTCATTGTCAGCTCCCGCGGAGTGGAGGCCAACCCTGAGAAAATTCAGGCGTTCATAGATATGCCTTCTCCCCGAAAGCATAAGGATGTCCAAAGCGTTACGGGAAGGATAGCTGCTCTCAGCCGCTTCATATCTAAGGCCACTGACAAATGTGTCCCCTTCTTCAATGTTTTGCGAGGAAACAAGAGGTTCGAGTGGACCCCCGAATGCGAAGCAGCCTTCCAACATCTCAAGGAACATCTAACTCAAGCTCCCATACTGTCCAAACCTGTCGAAGGAGAGGCATTGTTCTTGTACTTAGCTGTAACCAAGCATGCTGTAAGTGCCGCTCTCGTCCGGGAAGACGGCCGTCTCCAGCTCCCTGTGTATTACGTGAGCAAGAGATTACTGGACGCCGAGTCCAGATATTCAATGATCGAGAAACTCTCCCTCTGCTTACTAATTGCTTCGCGAAAGCTAAGGCCCTATTTCCAGGCGCACACCATCAGAGTACTCACCAACCACCCTCTCCGGCAAGTCCTGCAGAAGCCCGAGTCTTCTGGCAGATTACTTAAATGGGCCATGGAACTGAGCCAGTTTGACATCCACTACCAGCCACGTGTTTCCATAAAAGGTCAAGCTCTCGCGGACTTTATTGTGGAATGCTCGGGAATGAATGACCTCCCGGAAGATCCTGTCCCGGAACTTCCCACATGGAACGTCTATGTAGACGGAGCCTCAAATGAAAAAGGAGCTGGAGCAGGGGTTATCCTAATTTCTCCCCAAGGACATCAGCTCCAGAGCGCCATCCGTTTCGTGTTCCCAACATCCAACAACGAGGCAGAACACGAAGCCATGCTAGCTGGATTACAACTGGCCAGGGAGGTCGGAGCCCAAAAAATCGAAGTATACAGCGACTCCCAACTTGTGGTAAACCAAATATCCGGAGAATACCAGACGAAAGGAGAAAAAATGGCTGCCTACGTGTCTCTCTCCCGCAGCCTCCTGCAGCATTTCAAAGGCCACCAAATCCGCCAGGTCCCCCGGGACTAGAATTCACTCGCGGACACACTGGCCAAGCTTGCAACAGACCCGGAAATTGAACAATATGGCCTAGTGCCCATCGGGCACTTAGAAGCGCCTAGTACCGAGACACGGAGGGTAAATGCCATCATCGACCATTCCCATTCTTGGATAGGGCCCATCCTCAGATTTCTCACCACCGGAGAGCTCCCCACTGATAAAGCTGACGCAAGAAAGCTCCAATATCAAGCTCCCCGATACGTGGTTATGGATGGAAAGCTTTACCGCAGGGGGTTGTCCATACCCTTCCTTAGGTGTGTTGCCGGAACCGAAATCAGCACCATCGTCCATGAGATTCACGGAGGCTTCTGTGGCGACCATACCTCCGGTTTGAGCCTCTCCAAAAAGATCCTTCGTCAAGGATACTTCTGGCCCACCATGAAGAAGGATTGTGTGGATTATGTCAGAAAATGTGAGCAGTGCCAGAGGTACGCCAAGGTTCCGCGTGCGCCGCCTATAGAAATTACCTTAATGACCAGCCCCTGGCCGTTCGCCGTTTGGGGCATTGACCTAGTAGGTTCCCTCCCAACTGGGAAGGGTGGAGTGAAGTATGCAATAGTCGCGGTAGACTAATTCACCAAATGGGCTGAAGCTGAACCTATGAACACGGTCACCTCTAAGAAAGCACTGGACTTTGTCATCAAGAATATAGTGTGTCGTTTCGGGCTTCCGCGAAAAATTATGTCCGACAACGGAAAGAAATTTGACAGTGAGCATTTCACGGACTTCTGTGCTTCGCATGGAATCATCAAAAGCTTTTCCGCAGTCGCCAGACCTCAACCCAATGGGCAAGTGGAAGCAGTGAACAAAATCTTAAAGACCACGTTGAAGAAAAAACTCCAAGCATGCAAGGCTCACTGGCCGGAAGAGCTTCCGCGAGTACTTTGGGCCTATCGCACAACAGAGAGAACTTCGACGGGGCACACACCTTATTCCATGACCTTCGGTTGTGAGGCCGTCATCCCAGTAGAAACTATGATCCCCTCTCACAGGCAGGACACCTACGACCCTACCCGGAACCACGCCCTTCTCCAGGAGTCCCTGGACATGATCGAAGAGCTCCGGGAGCAGTCGCAGGTCCAACTAAAAATGTACCAAGGCAAGATAGCCCGACACTTCAACACAAGAGTCAAGAGCCGTACATTCGAAGTTGGGGACCTTGTCCTACGAAGAGTATTTCCTGCTACGCAGGATTCGGGAGTGGGAGTCCTCGGACCCAACTGGGAAGGCCCCTATGAAGTCCAAGAAAAAGTGGGCCATGGGACGTATCATTTAAAGAGACTCGACGGATCTAAAGTGCCTCGCGCCTGGAACGCAGAGCACCTCCGCCGTTACTATCAGTAGGCCCCGGACTATCTAGTCGGAAGTCCTTGGTAGATGTAGCCAAAATGTAAAATATGGAGATAATCCTCCCAGCTGTAAAACGCATGCCTAATAGGCTAATTTAATAAAACACGGAGAGATTCACTCCGCTTTTACTGCAATTTTGATCCCTTTGTTCCAAGCTGCGTTTTAACAAGTGACCACGCGGTCCGGAGACGTCCGGACCCCACGCTCACTTGGGGGGGTATACATGGCTAAGGCATAGCCATACGCCCCTTGAACAAAACATACAGAGAACACCACTTATGTGTTAGCATTGTGTTTGAAAATTTTAAATTGTTAAGCTTAAGTTGATTTGTTGCCATGAACATAAATGCATTACATGTCATATGTGCCTTATGTGGTTATGTGAAAATTGCCACGCAAATGTCTGCCATTATGCATCATGAAAATTATCTCCTGTGTAGCCCAGCGATGAACAGGACTGGGGGTTGAGGCACATTCAGAGAGCTACGCCGAAACACCCCCAACTCCCTGACAAGTCCTTCGCAGAATACTCCGCGACCGCTGTAAAGCTTTGCTTCGCAAGCTCCAGCTCCGGGTCCCGCAAGGCTAAAGATGGCAAGATCCGCGACCGTTGTAAGCTTTGCTTCGCAGGCTTCAGCTCCGGATCTCACAAAATAATGCATGGTGAGCTCCTCGACCACTGCAAGCTTCAGCTCCAGGAGCAGATATGATCGATCCCCCAATTATAGCAGGCCTTGCTTCGCAAAGCCCCTGCTCCGGGATCGCACATGGTGGGCGTGGCAATTTCCCCGACCGCAACGAGCCTTGCCTCGCAGGGCTTCATGCCAGGTCCCTGAAGTCAGCCACCATGAGGTTCGCAACGACAGTTAGTTTTGCTTCGCAAAGATCTAACCCTAAGTCTAACGACGCTCACCAAAAGAACTCCCGTTCCGGCACCATTGAACGGCTCACCTTAGCAATCCCAGCGAACGGTATAACTACAAGTCCCGAAATTGGCTATTTGCCTTAGGAAAGTTGAAATACGGTGAAAGGAGTCTGGCCGTTGGGGCCAAGAAACCTTCGTAACCTAGAAACTACGTGGGAAAAGACATTAGCCGTTGGAGCTTCAAATTGGAAGTGCATAGGTTCCGGCCGTTGGAACCAAAACCTCATGCGCCCCTACAGCAGTTTCTACCGTATAAAAGCCTACCCTAAACGCAAAGTTAAACAAAGAACTCGGCAGAAAAGGAAAGAAAAATGCTATAATTATGGCAAATATGTCTGCAATGAGAAAAGAGTACAGGGAGCTTCGCCCCAAAGAAAAATACAAATGAAAAATAATAATCAGCAAAGAATATTTTTTACAAAAGATAAGACCCCTTCAAGCACTGGGGGTGGCAGCGGCATCCACGACCAGGGGCTCGGAGACAGCGGTCTCAACTGGGGCTGGCGGAGTCAGTTCATTGGAAGATGGAGCGTCATCAATGGCAAGTTCAGAGGTCCCCGCCTCTTCGGGATCTTCTGCCTCAGGGACTCCAGCAGGCTCGTCCATGTTATAAGTCTGGACGTACACCTCTGGGCTTTGATCCCACGCTTGTATCTTTTCCCTCATTGCGGCGGCGTTCTCTCCCAGGCAGCCTACTACCTCCGGGTTTATTTTCCAAAGTTGGTGCATGAGGACCACGTGGGATAGATTAATCGTTCTATTCAGCACCACCTCGGCATCTTCCTTCTCCTTCAAGCGCTCCGCCTCAGAGGTCGCCAGCTTTTCCTCCGCGACAGCCAATTGAGCCCTCAGTTTTTCCAGCTCGATCTTGGATGCATCCCGCTCTCCCTTAAGGGAATCAATCTCCTTGCGCTGCACCTTATTGTGACCCAGCAAGGATTGCTTCTCGGTTACATGTGCCCTGACGGTGAATTGCAAGGCTCCAATCTGTTTATCCTTCTCAGCAAGCCCCAACTCCTGCATAGACGCGAGATCCTTGCTCCTCTTATGATCCTGCTCCTCTTTGTGAAGCCTATTCTGAAGAGTGGCATATTCCTCTTGCCGCTTAAGGAGGAGATCATTTTTCGATTGCAAGCGGGCTTCCAAGGTATCTTTCTCCTCCCTGGCTTGGGATAGCTCTTCCCGGAGCTTGGAGTTTTCGGCCTTCAAGTCATCCGACCGCTGCTTGAACTCATTCTCTGCGCTGGCCCGGTACTCTCGATATTTGGCAAGATATTTCTTATCTGCCTCTTCCTCGGCCGTGCGCCGGGCCTGGCTAATCTTCTCCATAGCCTCCCCCTTCATGCCCTCGACCTGTTGGGTCAGTTTCTGCTTCTCCGCCTCCAAGGCCTGGCGACCCGCCTGGCTCTCCTCCAGCTGAACCAGAACTGCACCCACCTCCCGAAACGAGCGTTCCGCGATAAGAGAGGCCTGCAAGGAAAAGCAGCAGAATAAGTTAAGCAGAACCAAATGTACTAAGACCAACGACCCCAGAACACAGTAACTGATAGCTCACCCCAGTAAGTTGCTGCTTTACGGCGTGTGTCAGCAACAGCGGGTCCTTACTGCTACTGATGGCCCATTTCTCAGAATTGAGTTCGCACAAGCTCAAGGCCATGTCTTCCATCATCTCCACCCCGAACGGCGCCAAAGCACGTCCGAGTCTAGGCACCAGCCTCTTCTCCAAGGCTGGGCCATCCAGAACCGCTCCAGCCGGGTGAAGGGATCTCACCCCTTCTGCCAGCTCCGCTCTCTTCACAGCAGAAAAGTTGTCTGCCCTTCCCTGAGTAACAGCCTTCTCGGCCTCCAACCGCCTCTTCAAAAAATTATCAGCCCGTCTTACACCCTCCAGGAGGGCAGCGGAGAAACGGGTTGGTTTCTGAGGAAATTGGAACTTCTGGCCAGGCTGAGGAAGGCTTGTTTGTTGAGAAAGTGGAAGAGAAGGAGAAGAAGGAGACCCCGGAAGGGTGGACTCCCTTTGGACTGGAGGAGGAGGTAAAAGGGGTATCAGGGACGGTAGGGAAGACACTACTGCCCCGGTTTGTTGTTGCTGTTGGTGTTGCTTTTGTTTTTGCTGCTGCGGTGGCGGAGGTGATTGCCTTTGTTGTTGCTGCTGTTGTTGTTGTTGCTTTTGCTGCTGCAGTGGCGGAGGTAATTGCCTTTGTTGTTGCTGCTGATTTTGTTGTTGTTCTTGCTGCTGCTGCGACGGTGGTGGTTGCCTTTGCTGTTGCTGTTGTTGTTGTTGTTGTGGTTGCTGCTGGGTGACAGTAGTCTGGCGAGGACTGCGCGCAGCCCGGAGGTCTCCATCACCTCCGGGAGAAGAATGTCTGAGGCGTTTCTTCTTGTCGCCCTCAGCCTCTCCTCCGGGGCGCTTGCTCGTCCCGGTCGTCTTCGCGGGGAACACAAGCCCTTCCCCGTCGCTGCTACTACTCGAGGCCGCCATGGTCTCGGAAGGCCCCTTGGCAGGAGACCTCTCCACCGCCGGAGACACTTGCGCCTCGCCACCTGTCTTCTTGGATGTGGCAGCTTTACCTCCCCTACCAGCTCTGGCTTTTCGTCCTTTCCCCTTGGACGGGTCTTGGCTGGTGGCGGCCTTCTTGATAAGTGAGGTGACTCTCCCCAACATCTCTGCTTCGGGATGTCCTGCAAGCAATGCACGAAGCAAAGTTAACCAACCGGCAAGCGATGTGAAGAAAGATAAGCAGAAAACAAAACATGCAACAACATAAAAGCGCAAACAAGTCCACCAGCGGGGAACAAGAAACAAGCAAGAGAAAAGTTTGAAAGGGACGACCATGCACGAGAAACGTGGATGGCCTTCCCCGAGCAAAACAAAACATCGCTTCCTGCTCCAGGAAGCTCCCGTGCTCCTCGAAGTCCGGGAATAACATGCTGAGGGAAGAAGGGTCAACCATGGTGACACCTTCTGGCAAACTATCGTCACTCAAACACCCGAGGAGCTCATCTACCCTATCGCAATATCTGTCAAAGGGTATCCTACGCGGATCTAGCCTAAGGAAGCAGGGATCGAACCCCACCTGAGAAGTCCGGGAAACCTCAGACAGGCTGGGGGTGTGGATCAATCGAAAACTAGTCTTACCTCTCCCGGAGGTACCAGCTCCCGGAGTCCCTTCATTGGGGTAAGCTGCGGCGTGGCGAGCCTCGATCTCTTCTTCCTCCGGCTGGGGGTCGGGGAACCTCTCCGCCCAACTAGGAGATAAATTATTCTCGTCCCGGGCCGCTTGGCAGATCACCTTGGACAGCTCCAGGGCAATCTGCTCCTGGATGTCAGTTGACACCTGACTTTGCCCCCTGCCACTCACTGGCTCGATAGTTTGGAAAGAGGCGAGTAGCCCATACTCCCTCAAAGATTCGGTGGTCACAAGTCCTTCCACCTTCAGCTCTTCCTCCGAGAGCCCCTCGTAGAATTTTGACCTCCTTATCATCTCCGCACAGCGAGGTGTCCGCGGGACGACTTCTGCAAAATCCAAATACGAGCATTAGAGATCCTCCTGAAAGGCAAACCAAACGTAAAGAAACAAAGTTAAAAAGGAGAGGAAGGAGCACTTACCAGGGACTTTGAAGTCCAAAGATAGGGCTGGCACCCTCTTCAATGGGAAGCCGGTCGTCAGGAACCAGTACTCCCGGAGATCTGGAACCCTCGCGGTATGACAGGTGGGACACATCACGTCCGGGTACCTCTCCAGCCTGTAAAACCCCACATTGTCTGGATGACCTCTCATGGGTTGAGACTTCAGCCCATAGAAGTATAGCACCTCCTCCGGGGTAGGGGCCTCCAGGTCCCGGGACTTGCAAAAGATGTACCACCCCGCTAGGAGCTTGTAGCTGGGGGGAATCAACTGGAAGGGGGCAATCCCCGCCTTCACACAGAAATTGGCAAAATAACTTCTTAGGGGCAAGTGCGCCCCACACACTATGTGTGCCCAGCTCCAGGCACCAAAACCCTCGTGACTCTGACTAGCAGACTCACCCAGCACCGACAGACGGTGCCACATCAGGCCCGGGATGTTCTTCAGGCCTGCCTCTGAGGAGTACAGCTCCAGCATGCCGTAGTTCCTGAACAGGTTCGACTTCTGGTCCATCTCCCAGATTGAACTGTTGATAGTCGGAGGGCTAGCCGCGACCACTTTAGTTTTTCCTTTCCCCTTTGCGCCAGCGACAGGGGAACCTTGCTCCTGGGCAGATTCAGCCTCTACCGCAGCGATGATTTGTTCCTTTGAGGTGTTCGTCACTGAACAAAAGACACAAAGAAGAAAACACTCTAAGCAGTCATCACCCTTGTCATACCCTAACGGTATCAAAGGCGTCGGGGAGACCCTCCCCGAAAACTGCTTGGAGAGGCTCCCGCCGAGCTTGCCGAGGGGTTGGCACCATGCCACCCGAAGGACAGCAAGGAACCAAACTCAAACTCCGAGCCTAAGCCCGCCAAGAGGAGTGTTTTTCTAGAGGAAGACACCCTAAAGGCGCTCACGCTTATGCCCTAAAACAGCAAACCAGAACAGTACAAGCAAGACGAGGAACGACTTTCCAAACGCAAATCATCAAAGCAAGCAAAGAGATTACTTATTGACTCACATCAGTCACATGCCTATCAAAGCCCTATTCACGCATGCATATAGACGACACCGGCAGAAAACTCAACCCTAACAACTACCAACAATCTGAGGATTGGAAGGAAAGAGCAAAGTAGAAATACTTACTGGTGTTCGGGTAGTTGAAGATTGAAGGAGTAACCGGGTCACTGCACCGCACGATCACGTGAAGTAAATGCTGCCAAGACAAGGCAACGATTCAGACTTAGAGCTTCGGCGAACAAACCTACGGTCAAGTTGAAAGAAAAGTTTCAGGATTCCTTACCAAAAGAAGTGGCGAATTCGCAGGAAAGGAAGCTTGACAGCTTGAGAGTTCGAAGATTTGGGAATCTGAAAATCTGAAAGCTTGAGAATTTGAGAGCGTAAAGAGGAAGAAAGGTCCGTTCCCTCGTTTTTATAGCAGGAACGAAGTCCTTTCGAATTCTACAAATGGACGGTCCTGATCTTCCCATACCGCATGCATCAGATCCGACGGCTGGAGATGAAGCGCCGGTCCTATTTATGACTCCTCGGATGGGAATAAAGTATTTATTTCCCATCATTATACCATATCGGGCCCGGTGTACCATTAAATACCGTCAAATCACTACTCAGATGCCTGACGCACGCATACTCAGCCAGTCGCCTCACGCACACGTCTTAGTCACAGAGCCATACCCGGCATGACGCGTGGCCCTTTGCCACACTTGAGTACTTGAGTTCAAACAGAAGAAATTTCCTTTCTTTTTCATACTAACACTCAGGTGGGAAAAAGGAACCCTTCCAGGAACACAGGAGGTGACCCCTCGCCTAATCTAGAAACCAGAATACCCGGAGGGCTATACAAGCTCCCGGACCTCTCAAAGCTCCGTGACCTTGGGGGGTAAATGTTATCCAGATTTCCGGATAGCGTTTAGATGGATAGCCTCGGGGAAGCAGAATTATCAAAGTCTTTCACGAAAGGTGACCAGAGCTCGAGGATGGACAGAAAGGCTTCGCCTCTCCCGTTTAGTGTCAAGCCTACTCTTTCAAGCAACCGAAGGTCACGGAGGATCGTCAATTCTCCCGGACTCCCGAAGGGATATCCTTTGGGGAAGGTTCTTCCAAGAGAAGCTCTTCAGGCTACCTTCGCGGATACAGTCCCGTGCCTTGCACGAAAGAAGACCAAGCGGCCGAGTCATGGAGGAGGCATAGTTGGAATGATCTCCACCTGACACAGGATCCCGCCTGACAGGTCGAGGCCGCACACATCCCAACACGCCTAAAAGTACCACTTCGCCTATTGTTCCGCTGACAGCCTGGAAAAGACAGCTGCCTTTGTGCATTCCCCATACTTTCATGTAAATATACCCACATAGAGCCTGGTAGCCAGGCGACTACGGTAATTGTATCCCCTATTTATGGCTGGTGTAATTAAGGCTCAGGGGGGCAGAGTGAAACCCTAATCCAAAAACCTAGCTATAAAGACCCCTTCATTTTACGATAGAGGGGAGGGCCAAAAAGATTACATAGCAAGAACTCTGCTGAAATCTCTCTAGCTTCATCTTCTTCAAGAGAACCCGAGAGAAACATTGTGAGTTTGTGAGAGTCTTATACACCAGCCATTTCACTGTAATCCACTACAAGTATAATAACATCGACTCGTGGACTAGGGCTCGTTAACGCCTGAACCACGTAAAAAACCTGTTTGTTTATTTATATTTCCGCACTTCCACAGTTCTTATCTTTTTATTATTTTGTTTGTCTTCGTTTCCGAAAAACTCGGTAAACAATAACGACCCAAATTTACTAATAAGGCTTAAGGGCCTTGATTAGTATGCCGGGAGGGCATAATTGGATTATATGTGATTTAATGATAAAAGCATGTTATATGATTATTTGAATATCTGTGATGCATCACCATGTGTAATAGTATGCATGCAGGCCCTCGTTAGGTAAGAAGGGCATAATTGTAAATTTTGTCCCGTTGAGGGCATAACTGTATATATTTGTGATAAATTGATGAGACCACATTATTATGTTGATATATTTGTAATCTGTGATTCGAGGCGATCCCAGTGAGCGGTTTAGCGAAAAAGTCACGGTGGAGATTTATACTCGGCTCAGGGCGAGCCTGAGGGTATTTATGGGAATTTAGAGAATATATTGGGGTCAATTTTGAAATTGAGGAATATAATTGGTGATTAGTTATGTGTCGGGAGGTAAGCGGTAAATATTAGAGACACTCGAGGAATTAGCGTGAAATTGGGTGAAATGACCAAAATGCCCCTAGGTGGATTAAAAGGCTTAGGATTTATGGGAGGGTATTGTGGTAATTTGGCTTATAAAGGATAAATGTTATTAGGCTTTATGCCTTAGTGGGTTGTGTAGAAAGGGCTGGAATTCTGAAGGAAAGAAAAGAAAGAAGAGAAGGAAAAAAAGAAAAAAAAACAGGGCAATTTCTAAGATCGGTTTGGGACTTCTTCATCATTTTCTTCTGGAGGTTTGAGTCTAGAATCCAAAGGAGCTTAAGGCCGAGATTGTATACTTGGGGTCTTGATTAGGTTGGGGAAACTAGTTGAGGTTGTTCATCTGTTGAGGTAAGACTTTGAGGTTAATATTTTAGTTCCTGGTTTTGGTGTTGAGCTAGTTTTTCTAAGCAAAGATTTGTGGGAATTATAGGGAGTTGAGGCTGAATATTTGAGGAGGAGAAGGATGAGCAAGAGTTGGAGACAACCTAGGCTAAGCTCATCCATTAGAGGTAAGGAACCTTAGTTTTAAGCTTTGTGATTTCTGTGGTTTTGTTGAGTTTCTGAGCTTTAGGTCCAACTATGGTGAATTCTTTGATTAGGAGTGCATGTGATTGAATTATGTGTAGTTGGAATGTTTGGGATGAGTGGAGGATGTTGGTAGGCTTATTTTTAAGTTTGGTTGAAGTTTGGAAGAGTTTTGGTAAGGTTTGGCTCGTGAAAATTCGAAGGAGAAAATGTTGTGTAGGGCTGTGCTGTGACTAGCACTACAGCACTAGTCACTGGGCGCTGTAGCGCTAGGCCCTGAGGTTTCTGAGCCTTTTGGCTCTGTTTGTAGCGCTGTAGTGCTACCCTGTTTCCCGAAAGGGGGTTTTGGGTTATTTTAAAGGGCTTTTGCCCGGGGGTTCGGGGTTTGATTCCAGCACCCCGTTTGGTGGGATTAGGGCTTCTCGAGGGCTCGGGATTAGTCCTGAGGCTAGGTTTTGGGCTTGAGGTTTGGTGATGTTTCTGATCTATGGTTGTGGCTAGGTGTGTGCTAGGGCTCAAGAGGGATCGTGCTTGAGGATCAAATCGAACAAAGCTAGCAAATCTAAAGGTAACAAAACTGCACCCGAGTATATGTTTGTGATGGGACTAAGAGCTCCCTATATATGAATAATGTCATAGATGGTATTATGCCATGGGACATGTGACAAATGGCCTAAGGGTGCCGTAAATTATACTTGCGCACAGGGTGCGGCTCGGCCACTGGTAACCGAGGACAGCTTAATATTCACTAAGCTCGGTTTAAGCGGGTCGGAGTCAGTGGGATAAATAGAGGGTGCGGCCTAAGGGCATTAACCCTAGTTATCATATTTGGATTGATTGTTGACATGAAGTGATATACTTGGTATGCTGAATACTTGGATAACATGAATGCTAAAACTGTTGAGTACATGCTTATGCGGTATGAGATGTATGATTGTCTGTTGATTGATTGTGCTTTGTTATTGTGTTTTCTTGCTGGGCCTTGGCTCACGGGTGCTACGTGGTGCAGGTAAAGGCAAAGGCAAGTTGGACCAATCCTGAGATGGAGAGCTGCGGGGCCGAGGAGTGGAACAGGACGAGAAATGCTTATTCATTTGTTTTGCCTTAGAATGGCTAATCATTGTATTTAAATCTTGAATATTTTGTAAACAGTCTTTAATTACTGCTTTTGGGATCCCATGTAAAAAGAAAATGGCTACTTAAAAGTAATGCGACTTTTGAGACCAAAATCTTTTAACCCTAGTTCAACTATAGTTTCAGTAACACGTTTCTAATTAAATGACTTGATTAGCAAGTCTCGCACTTTTATAAACACACAGTGTAACCGTCTTGGCTATCCAGGGTGTTACATGCATACTTAAACACTCTCATTATTTTATTCAAACTTTGTTGCTAGCTATAATTTGATTAAAATAGTTACACCTTTATTAAAATAGTGAGTTTGACCATAATCAACACTCCCACTATTTTATACTTCAATATTCAAGATAAAATTTTCTTGAATATTAATTTTAGAAACCTCTTTGTTTCTAAAATTTTCTTTATGGTTTAAATTGATTCCTTCTTGAATCAAAATATTAAAAACAATAACTTTACACACCAAGCATGTCTAGATTTATCCACTCTATACACATATAGCCAAAGTGACTTAGAATGTGGAATTCCAAGTCACCCATTTAATAGGATGACCAAATTAATCAACCATTATGAAAATAAATTGATTAACTTTGGAGCATCACCCCCACATTTCTCACATAAAGTGTAAATATCACTTTTAAATAGAAATTTGTTTAAATCTATTAAGTCTTTTATCCTCCAAGATAAATCTAGACTTATAATTCCCAAAGTTCATCATGAGTCCTTTAAGCCACATGATAAACTCTCAATAGATCAATATAACTTAAATCCTCAATGTTTATTTTGATTTATATACTTGCTAAAGCAAGACACACTTACACTTCTTTGAAAGTAACTTTCACTTAATTTCTTTCTTTTATATATTTCACAAAATAAAAAATGTGAACACAAATGTAATGTGAGAATTTCTCAAACAAATAATCACATTATGGAATAATAGGTCTACCCTGTTACCTATTATTTTAACAAGTTCATTTTGAAACTTTGTTAATATCTCACACAAATGTCTCATATCACAATAATTAATCACATAGCAAATAAAGAATTATCATAGGATAATACTTTAATTTTATTGATAGCTTTCAAGAGTACAAGATTTATTATAGGTCATTACATGAAAACAACCATTTCCCAACAAGGCATGCAAACACGGTAATCATGCTAGGATCGCTTCTTCCCCTTCTATAGCATTTACCTCATTCTCATGTGAGTCCTTTCGGTACCTTCACAATCTAGCATAGTGCCCGGATTTTCCACAAACAAAACAATGACCCCTCACGTCTTTGAATTGTCCATGATCTTTCTTTGGACCTAAAGGGTTCACACTTTCCTTTTTGTTGATGTTGCCCTTGGGATGCTTGTGTGAGACTGCATTGGCCTTGAAAGTCTCATTGAAACACCCTTGTCGCTAGTTCTCGATTTCTCTTCAATTCTAATGTGTTTTTGGATCTCTTCCAAAGTGTAATCCTCATTCTTATGGATGATTCTTTTCATATAGCTCCTCCAAGTTGGTGCTAATTTTTCCACTATTGCACCAACTTTAAAGTCCTCAGGAAGCTCAATCTTGAGAACTTTCAACTTGTTCACAATAACTTGTAACTCATGAGTTTGAGGTAAAAGATTTTTTCCATCAATGAAAGAAAATTCAAAATATTGAGAAATTAAGAACTTTCTTGTACCTTCTTCCTTGGCCTTGTACTTACTCTCCAAGGTATCCCAAATCTCCTTCGCGGATTTGGTATTGGTATAGAGGACATATAGCCTATTGGATAGGACATTAAGGATATGACCCCTACAAAGAATTTTGTCCTCTTTTCTCTTCCTTCTTTTCTCTACCAACTCGGGAGTGTCTTTGTCAGATGGCTTGGCTAGAGGTGTTAAGGATGACTCAAGGATGTAGGCTTTCTTGGGTGTTGTCCAAAGGAATTTCACCTTGTCTTGCCACCTAGTGAAATTGGATACATCAAACCTATCCAACCTCACTAGGTCTTGGTCATGATCTTGATGGTCTCACCTTCCATTGAAACAAACAAGGGTATAAGCTTTTGAATGTTAGATAAAATGTTATTACCTCAATGGAAAATAAGACTATTACAACTCTAAGCAAAAGAATACAAACGACAAGATGATGGTTAAATAAGTTTACAACTATATTGCAAAAATACAAGTAAATATAGAAATAAGGAGATGAAATAGAAGAAATCACAACTCTATGAAAAAAGTTACAAATAAACTAGAAATCGTAAAGCAAAGTAGGTAGAAGAGGATACAACACTTATATCAAGAGGAAATAAAATAAAGATGACAAGATGAACAATAGAAGAAATAATAAACAACAAGAACAATGAAATAAATCACTCTCACTTACACAACCAAAGTGAAAAGCATTGAGGATCACCAACTTGAACAAGGTGTACAACCTTAGTCAAAAAACATATTTCCCCTATCTCAAGCATTAAGGGATTATCTGAATATTGGAAATAACTCTCTGGAATAATCAAGCATTTTGGTGTATTTATAGTCAAGTGCTCTAGTGCATAAAAAATAATGTCTTAAAAATGAGCATTAAGCTCCTATTTATGGAGTTTGAGATACCTTTTGAATTTTAAATTCCACTGACCCCTATGACAGTTACCAATGTTTAATTAGATGTTTATGAAATTAAAATAGAGATTTGGGAGTTACTTGGGATGTTAGACCCGTTCGAATTGGAAAAAACTGAAAAAAGAAATTGGTTGTCAGCACCCCTTGCCGCGGTGAGGAGTATCGGTGGTCGCGGCCATTGGCCTCTGTCCCCCAGGGATAATCAGTAGTCGCGGCCACAGTGCAGATTTCAGCCTTCAAATTTTAGTTTTCCAAAAAACGTCACATTCTCTTCCCACATGATTTTGTAACCTCCATACACCTAATGAGAGTTAAAAATATGTCTCCAACAGCCATATTTCATAATGGCTTTGTGAAATCCAAACTCAAATGTGTAACATACAATCTACACATTATTGGGTAATATTTGAAAGTTACAAATTTGTAACTGATTTTGTAACTCCAAAATATGTCACATTTGGGCACACATATGTGTCCAATTTTGTGACTCTCAATAATATGTTACAAGATGTGACAAATCACATTTGTGTGACAAATTATATTTTGTCACATTATTTAATCTAACATTATATTATTTAAAATAATATAGCATCAACCACCACTCGTAGTCAAAGAGTCTATTCATTATTAGAGGTGAGATTCATTTAGTAATATCATGTCTATTTTTTTAGAAAATTATGTAACTTCTCAAAGAAAAATTAATGAGGACAAATTTACATAATGTTGAGACAGGTTGGAATATATCCATTCCAAACTAACTTACTATCTAACCCTAAAGGATTTTCTTGATAAGCCTTGAACCAATACATTAACTTTTCTTGGTACAAAAGAAAGGACAATTTTAGAAAGAAAAAAAAAAGATAATGAGTTAATGATGTCCTTAATTATATCTGAAAAAGGAGAAAGATCTAAGTTTGAACACATGATACTATCAACTATAACCTTGGAATCAATTTCAACATAAAAAAATTTCAAGGACACCAAATGGCACCAAGTGAGAGCATGCAACAAGGCTTTACTTTCCGAAATGAAAGAATTAAATTTGCCTTCACATGGAACAAAAAAATCAGCCACCACCATTCCTTGGTCATTCCTTACAACTGCTTCAAAACCTATTTTGTTATGTTTGGCATCAATAGCATCATCAATGTTTAGCTTTAAACATCCTGATGGAGGTGGAGATCAAACCACATTAACTATGGATATCTTGTCAAGTGATGCAAGAAGATGAACTTTCTGAGCAAATTTATATTCTTTCAAGAAACAGTCAGCCCAGTTAGCTACTTCCTTAGGCGATAGACAAGGTTTCCTGAAAAGCATAAAATTCTCATTATTCCAAAGAGCCCAAAGTAAACAAAGAAAATATTCAAACTGAGATAAAGTAAGACTTTCATAAGCACACATAATTAGCAATATCCATATTTTGGTGCACCCTAAAGAAATCTACAAACTCTGAATGTCTCCAAATTTTTTTAGCTCTGGAACAATATAGTAGGGCATGAGAAACCAATTCCTACTGAGTACCACAATAAAAACAAGTGGCTAGTGAGATCACTTTCCTGAAAAAACAAATTAGAAGCGAGTGGGAGTAAGTGATGATAAGTTCTCCAAACAAAATGTTTTACTTTGGGAGGAGTTTTTGAATGCCAAAGTTTATACCACCATTTATTAGTTTCTTAAGGTTTAGAAGAAGATGGAGTAGAATTGGAAGTCTAAGCTAGATGATAGGCAGATTTAACAAGTAAACAACCAGAAGGATGTAAACTCCATATTAAGCAATTTGGCTTGTCTAAAGAGGTGAGAGGAATAACTAAGACATCATTAACAATATCATCAGAGAAATAATGTTTAATTAAGCTTAGCAACATCCCATGAACCAGAAGGCGTAATGAAAAAAGAGACTAGATGAGATGATGGAAAAGAGTTAGGGTTAAATGTAATAAACCTGAAATTGGGAATCCAGTAGTCTTTATAAGAGTTAACTGAGTTACCATTGCCTATCTTCCAAATTAATCCTCTCTTGAGAAGGTCTCTTCCCCAAAGGATGCTTTGCCAAGTAAAAGAAGGAGAATGACCTTTCTTGGCATCCAAGAAACTTGAATTGCTAAAATATCTAGTCTGCAATAACTTAGCCAAAAAAGAATCAAGATTATGAAAAATCTGCCAAGCTTGCTTGGAAAGCATAGCTTGATTAAAATGTACCAATGATCTGAATCCTAATCCTCCAAAAAAATTTGAAGAGCATAATGCAGACCGTTTATTCCAATGAATCTTTGACTTTTGACCCAAAGATCCCTACCAGAACTTAGCCATAAGTGATTTAATTTTTTGGCCTAGGATAATGGGTAATTTAAAACATGACATGGCATAAAAGGAATGTCTCGAATGACTGATTTAATCAAAACTTCTTTATAACCCTAGAAAAGAACACTACTACAAAAATTACATGATAAGTCGGTTAAAAACCGACTTCTGAATGTTCATAAGTCGGTTGTGAACTGACTTCCCATGCAGTGACTTATGATGTAAAAACATGGTAGGTCGGTTGGCTCCAAACCGACCTCTAGTGTAAGACATGGTAAGTCGGTTGCAAACCGACGTATGGTGTAAGACATGGTAAGTCGGTTGCAAACCGACCTACCATGTCTTACACCAGAGGTCGGTTTGGAGCCAACTGACCTCTGGTGTAAGCCATGGTAGGTCAGTTGCACACCGACCTCTAGTGCAAAACATGGTAGGTCGGTTGCACACCGACCTATGGTGTAACACAGGGTAAGTCAGTTGCAAACTGACCTCTAGTGTAAATCATGATAGGTCGGTCTGGCACACCGACCTCTAGTGTAAAACAGGGTAAGTCGGTTCCCAACCGACTTATGGTGTTTTTTGTTTTTCATGAAAAGTGTATTATGCCAAAACAAATCCTGCTTTTTATACAAACAAACATAACAAAACAAAACATATATCACAGTAATATAAAATACTAGAATTTGAATTAAATATCCAAAATAATGATGAGTCTTAAGTTAATTACAAAATTACTCATATAAGCAACAAAAGTGTAAACTATAGTTAGACAATAAAAGTGTGTGTATCTCTAAGAAAGTCTAAGTTATTCTAAGTATATCTCTTTAAAAGTCTAAGTTAACAAAAGTGAGTAGACTTATGTAGTACTCATCAAATCCATAACGCATTGTGCCCATTCTTCACGTACTTCATTGATCTCATCCTTTGTGTAAGAATTCTTCCCGCCACACTAAAACAAAATTCCTTGCGTGAGTTGAATTAATATACTTAATCTTGAGGTAAAGCTATAACTTTAATAATAAATATTTTCACTTACTTTACTAGTTAGCCATCGCATTGAAAACTCATTTGTCATGAAGTCTTTCATCATCCTCATAACATAGAATCCACATTGTACTGATTTTGATGGTTGACGAGGACACTTAACAGTTCTCCATGCGACTTCCTTAGTTTTCGCATTATTTGTGCGCAAATGTTGAAAAACACTATGCAATAAAAACATAAACATTTATATGTTGTTAATTTTTAAATGAATTTAAGAGTATATAGTTAATTGGTTAGATTATTACTAAGAAATGAGAGATTTGATTTCATCTGGTGGAAAATTGTCAAGAGAATCCAGGAAATAGCACAATTGGTGATCAAAATCCATTATTATAAGCATCCAATGATTTCTAACAGAAACACAAAAATATTTCATTATTAATATTATATATAATCACTAACAAAATACTAAAAGTAAAAAACTTACCCCTTATGATATGGCAACAACCACATTTGACCTGGATTTGAATCAATCATATGCTTTGATATCCATTCAACTCGTTCTTCTTCAGTAGATCCAACATTTGATAACCAAATTGGCTCAACAAAACGAAAAAAGTGACTGATCTCTCTTTTCACTAATTGGAAGTATAAAATCCTACATAAAAAATATATATCTTTGTTAAATTTATAAAATAAGTTATCTACAAACTTGTAATGGTTTTAAAAATCTTTGATACCTGATATATAACGATATACATGATGCTCCAATCTCCTCCATTAAACCAAAGTGGACTATATCTAAGGCTAACTTAATAAAATTGTCAACTCCCGCTTCATACTCTTTTGAAAGTCTGTCCTTTGTTATCCAACTCTTGTCCATTTCCTAGAAAAAATTCGACAGAGGTGTCCCTTATAAGAAAATAAAACATAATTCTAGATGAATTTGGACAACATTTCCCTTATAATAGTGACCTAACCATCTATCAACAGCGAATCACACAATTCAAACAACACATAATAAGTTTCTTCCTTATATCTCCACAGCACACAAATAAATTTTCCAGAACCTACTTCACTAAAACACATAAGTTCTCAACCTTCCATTATCACTGCAACACACAATTTTAATCTCAGAACCTACTTCACTATGGATGAATATTTAAGATATTCAAACTCCTCTAATAAGATAACATACATACCTCTTGCAATCAACAATAATCAAGCAAAATAATTAACTGGAGCCTGCATGAACATTATGATTAATGATACATTAGTTAAACATTGTCATACTGTATATATAATATATTATATATTAAAAGAAAGTCAATTTCTCCACTTATTAATACAAAAGACAATTATAAAGTTGTAATTGTGAAACATAATAATATGTATACTATAAATTTGTTATATACTAAAATATACCATGCACAGGCTAGGTTATATACTATACTATACCTATATTTGAAATGAAACAAAAAGGATAAAGGATATTGGTGGAACTTTTGCAACAGAGAGGTAAAGATGTGCCACAACTTGCAAAGTTGTGTTGGTACATGAATCTATTGATCATAACAGAAGAAAGGTATCTAATTCCTAATTTTGTTAAAACTATTGTTGATATATTTGATGTTGAATGTAGATTGTATGAAAGACAATTTCTTATGGTCGATATGCGATGTGTAAACATGCAAAAGGAAAATGATTCACTGCGTTGGATGACTAAAAGAAATGCGATGTTTTTTTGACAAGTTTTATTATTCTTTGAGAGGCTCATAAACAAGATATTGATGTTGAAATTTTTAATTTCAACTCACCAATGAGTTCTTGCATTACTCCACATTTGGACTTGGGCAAGTACTGTCATGTACTTGATAAAAGAAAATTAAACATAGAATAATTTGAAAGTAAAGTTGCTTAGGCTTGGAGAAGACCAATCAATGAAACATGCCTAGACAAAATGATTTCTTTGAATATAATCTTTTTATTTATTTATTTATTTTGATTACCTATTGGATTTTTGGAAGGATCCTTTGATATGTTATGAGTTGTATCTCAATTTCACCTAAATTATTATACTTATCTCTACTGTGTAGAACCTAAATTATTATACTTATCTCTACTGTGTAGAAACTTTTATGAATCCTTTTCTAATTAATAAGTTGGCATGGTCAAAGGGCCTTTCTAGGTTCATGCTTCACTTGATTGAGTTGAGCAGATTTGTTGTGCTATTAGGTTACAGAATCCCAGTTTACTTTTTGTGGGTCTGGTTTTGTTGGCTATAGTTCTCTATACAAACTATAGATTTGGTCAACTTAGTTCAACTATGTTCCACCAAGCAATATTTGTAAAATATGTCTCAGAGATCCCTTCAACAGTAAGATTTCATATAATTATTCATTACCTTCCATTTTTGTTTTTTAGTTATTGCATTTTTCTCTGCACTGAAAAATATTATAATTGAAAATTTGTGTCAGACTCGGTTTTCTGGTTAAAAATGGTTTGTTGTCTAGAATGATGATGTACTGTAGTTCAAGTGGTTTGTGGGACGTGCTGTGTCTTCTTTTATTATGGATTATTATAGACTATCTTTAGCAGTGAAGCTATTTATTTATTTAATTTCGGGGTGGTGGTTGTGGACTATTACAGGTTTTGACTCCTTTTGAGTAAAATCTTTTAAAAAATAATGATAATTAGACTTATGAAGATGAGATGACTTCACTTGATAATGTACTACATATGAAGAGAAGTCAGTAAGAGTTATAATCTAACAGAGAATTTTAACATAAAAATGATATCTTCAACAGTTTATTATTTATTTAGATTCAGAATCAATGAATTGACTTTCATCACTACCTCATCTCATTCTTCTATAAGTTTCCCTTATTTGTTATGTTCTGCTATTTAATTTGATCAAATTTGGTAATATTAATTGGCTGATGGAAGTGTTTTTTCTCTTGTTGTGTGTGGTCAAAGATTGTGTTGTATAATTTGTATGATCACTTTTACTTGCCTGTAATTTCATCTGCCCCCCCTGCCCAAACCTTAAAATTTTAGCCTTAACTTTATTTGTAAGAGGATATATATATCATGTGCTTTGCAAAATCAGAATGAAGAAAAGAAGAAAAAAAAAAGCACCGCTTAAACTTAAACCCTAAGTAATCAAATTCACTTTCCATTACCAAATGAGAAATAAAACTATTCTTAATTCTTAGAACACTGATTTGAAAGGGTATTGGGTTATCATAGTCTTTCATAGATACTCTGTTCTGCATCACTTTTTCTAAAGATGGCAGGCTAAGATGTGTTGTGAGAACTTGCAATATTCATAAATTATATATATATATATAAATCTCTTATTTTGGTTTCCAATAATAATAATAATAATAATTAGTACTACCTTCATCTTTACATAAAGTAAATAATTGATATAATATTATCATATATATGTATGGCAGCTGCTGATTGCACCCTCTATTTTAGACTCTGGCGCCAACTTTTCCAAAGAAGGGCTCAATTTCATGCATGCATAGTTCAAGTTCAATGCTAACTAAAGATCTTTATAAATTTGATCATAACAAAAGTATGCATACATACATCATCTTTTTTTATGCACTCAAATAGATAAAATCATGCTTGACAGCTGGCTTGTACAAAATAGATAAAATATGATGATGATAAAAGGAAAAACCTTGTTTATGACTAAAAAAGAAGGTGACACTTGCAGCTCTAGTAATTTACACAAAGTAAGATATGTATACCTGCAAGTTTGTCCAGTAATGAAATCTTTCAAATCCTTCCACAGTTCATTCCAGAGGCTTTCAATGGATTCGAAGAAACCATTTATGGTGTTCTTTGGTGGATGAAAGGGAGTACTCTGCATCATATTCATTACATAAAGTCATTCACAGAATCATACAAGCATCAGTTGCAAAAATTTTATATTATGTTCTTATCTCATGTTTGAAAAAACTAAAAGGCAAAGTTTAAAAGCTGCCATTATACCTGTGATCCATTGTCAAGTACAGTTGAAGTTGTAGAAAATTGGCACTCAGCTCTATCTACTTCATTATAATCAGAGTCCTTCAGTATAGCTGCATTTAAGTAAAAGTCATCAGTCTTAAGTCTCCTTCTATCTCACCATCACTAGAAGTCATCAGTCTTAAGCCACAGCCACAATTGGGAAAAGCCCTTTTGAGTTCTTCTTCCTCCCTAGACTAGAGAAACAAAAACATAACACAGTACCGTACTACTGCCATGCTTTATTTTTTGAGTTCTAGTTTCAGTCTGTGTTTGGTGCTTGCTTAAAGTTCTTCAATCGTCTTTTCCCTCAACCCTAATCTTATTTCCATATTCTATCTATTCCATACATACATATATTTTGTGCTCAAAAATCTTCAAAAGTTTCGGTGATGGGCAAGCCAAGTTCACAGTACTACTGCCATGGCATTAATTTTTTTTTTTACTAGTCATAAATAAATTCAAGAGCTTCATGGGTACTAATTTATGTGGTATGCAGGTCAGATTCGTCGACCAAGGTCGATCGCAAGTTTGAAAAGAAGCTCAAGTTTTATTCCAGTGAGTTTGGCTCTATGTACTATTTTTTGGTAGTTTTAAGACTCTACATTCTTATTATTAATCGGTACTTTTTTTCAAGTCTACTCTCACTACGGATGATTAGTATTGATGCTCTAAATTTCATTCTTGAGTTTGTAATATGGTTTCAGATGTTGTAAACAAAATTATAGTTATAGTTTGATAAAGTTGAATTTATTGAACCTTACTCAGTAGTCTCTTCCTAAATTTGCAATGCAGAGGTTAGAGATACTGTTGCCACCTTGACTGCCCAAAAGACTATTGCCAAGGTCAGAATCTTGTTCTTACTGAATCATTTGAATGCTCATTTTGTTTATTATATATATTTATATATATGATCCAGGCAAATTTCAAATATATTATGACCATATATAACTATTAAACAAAAGGAAAATTACTCTGTAATTTCCCTACTGAGATTATGAGCTGAGATTCATTCAATTACTCTACTCCACGTTATTTCCAAACTCTACCCGAAATGAAAATATACTTATTAGTTGAGTTGAAATAAAACAACAGCAAGCAAGAACTAAAGGATTATAAAGGTTCTTGAAAAAGAAAATGCAAGAACGGGCCGATGAAGAAAATGCAAGAACTAAAGAATAGCAAGAAAATGCCAGTAAAAATTTTGCCGATGAAGAACGGGCCGGAAAATTTTGGGGTAAAAATTCAGGCAAGCTGAAACTGACCTTGGAGAACCAAAAACATCTAGATTGCTCCTAAATTCAACATAAATATATACACAACCCATGACTCCCATTTATATATGATATATATATATATAAGACTGACCTGATAGAACCAGAACCAGAGCCAACTCTCAGCTTTGATGTTTTCTATTTGACAAAGAAAGCTGATAATACACTGTTACTACGTACAGGGGCACAGACAATTTGTCGATTTTGGTTGTCAAAAAACCTCAAAGCTATCAAAGGTTTGGACCCCTCTAAGGCATCCTGCAAAAAGGGACATCATATTAAGTATTTGATATTCTCTGTTCTGAAAAAAAGAAAATCAAGAATAAGAGGGGATTTGGAAGAAAAATAGTATATACCCTGCGCATGAAGTCTGTATCGTATAAAAATTTCCTTTGGGTCGCTGGCGGAATGAAGTAGAAGAAGATAAAGAAATGGCGGGGTGTACACAGTGAAGAAGACTCGGGATACTTAAAAAAAAATTGGCTTTTATTTTCAATGCCCTAAATTTTACATGACATGGTAAGTCGGCCAATTATTAATTGACTTATAATGCAACACCATAAGTCTCTTCTACAACGGACTTAGGATGCCACATATTAAGTCATTTACCACACAACCGACTTCTCATGTCCTTTAAAAAATTATTAAATAGATACACTAAATTATGTTATAAATTTTTTTATTTTAAATTATTACTATTATTAAATTAAAATATTTTCTTGTTTATAAAAATGAAATAAATATTTTTAATTATAAATAATTTATTAATTTATTTATATTTAAAAAATTATAATATATGTAGTATTAATAATTATATATTTTTTATACTTATTTCATACCCAAATAAATTTTATATATGTATTGTTTAAATAAATTAATATATTTTAAATTTTCAATAATATAAACAAATTAGAGTATATTTAATAATGTATTTTTATAATGACATGGTAGGTCGGTTCTACACAACCGACCTACCGTGTCACATGAGAAGTCATTTCCCACACAACCGACCTACCATGTCCTCTAAAAAATTATTAAAGAGATACACTAAATTATGTTATAAATTTTTTTTATTTTAAATTATCACTATTATTAAAGTAAAATATTTTCTTGTTTATAAAAATGAAATAAATTTTTTTAATTACAAATAATTTATTAATTTATTTATATTTCAAATATTATAATATATGTAATATTAATAATTATATATTTTTTATACTTATTTCATACCCAAATAAATTTTATATATGTATTGTTTAAATAAATTAATATATTTTAAATTCAAATAATGTAAAATTTATATTTGTTAATATTACATTATAAATATATTTTATAAATAAAAAATATTTTAATTTAATAATATTTACAATTTAAAATAAATAAATAAAAATTTGATAAGAGTAGTTTCTTAAATAATTTTTTAAATGACATGTTAGTTCGATTGTGTGTCATTATTACACAAATATAGTGTTAAAGATACTCTAATTTGTTTGTACATTTTTAAAATTTTAAAATATATTAATTTAATTTATTTATTTATATTACAAAACATTATAATGTAAAATTAATAAATATAAATTTCTTACAATCGTTTCATACACTAATAGCTATAGATATATATTTATAGTTTAAATAAATTAAAATATTTTAAATTTATCATAATGTGACATGATAAGTCGGTTCACATAGTAGCGACCTACCATGTCAGCAAGGTAGGACATGGTAGGTCGGTCGACAGAGAACTGACCTACCATGACAACATGGTAGGTCGGTTTTGCATGAACCGACCTATTATGTCTTCTACAAGCATGGGAGGTCGGTTCACACAGAACCGACCTACCATGTCCACATAGTAGGTCGGTTCTCGCGTAACCGACTTCCCATGCTTACCTTGGACATACATGATAGGTCGGTTCTGTGTAAACTGACTTATGAACATGTATTAAGTCGGTTTAAAGAGAACCGACCTCTTATGTCCGATGGCTAATGTCCAAATTGTAGTAGTGGAAACTATTATTCCATGAATTCAATATAGACTTAACCTTATCTAAAATAAAAGTAAAAGAATTTTTTTTTTGACAGACCAAAACATTGAGGTAAACCCAAATATTTACTAATAAAAGACTTATTATCTAGACCCAAAGTTTGTAAGAAAAGAAACAGAGATATGAATGGAAGTATTAGGTGAAAAAAGAAGAGAAGATTTAGTGAAATTAACTAATTAATCAGAAGAACTGTGATAGATGCATCCTTAATAACAGCACAAGAAACAGTGATCGTGAAAATATGATACGCAAGTATATGTAATCGATTCAAGTAATATAGATAGTAAATAAAGTATCGTTCCCACAAGGACTATCAACTAATTACCAATAAAGGCTTTTAAATTTCTATTTGGCTGTCGAAAATAGAGTGATTTTTAAACTAAGACTTAAAATTAAAATAAACTTTGCAAGAATAAAGATTGATTCAATAATTAAAAACCTAGAGTGTTAACTTCATTAACATTTCATTCTATTAATTTTATTAATCAGTTCTAAATTTCTTTATTCATATTCTAATAGTAGGTTAACAAAAATTGATTCCTATTCTTTTTCATAATATAAGATCTCAACCTATATGCATGTTTTCTACATCTCTGTGATAAACTTAAACATATAGCAGACATTAAGCATAGAAACATAATTACTACACAAGCCATACGTGTACTTTCGTCCAATATATAACCAATGTCTATATAATGATAGCATATTCAATTCTCATCTTTCGAATTTTGAATCAAAATCATACATCAAGCAAATATTGACAAGGTATTTACTAGTATTAAGCAAACATTATATAGATTAGAATAAAGAAGAAGAATCAATAGACCATCATAAATAGATTAAATAGAAATTCAAGTGACTACATTAAACCCTATATAAGAAAATTAGTTCATGGAAAATAATAGAAAAAGAAGTAAGAGAAGAAATAGAGAGAGGTCAAGAAGAAAGAGAGAAATCTAAAATAGTCTAAAGTATTCTTTTTGTAGTGATAAGATTGTGAAAAGAGTTTTCTAGATGTTTTCATTTGTTACTTGATAAATCTCCAAAATATCTTTATTTGAATTTTAAATCTTGTAACTCTAGCTTGTGTAATCTTGTAGGTCAAATATCACCACGTAAACGTCCGAATTTGATTTTTCTTTTGAAACAAGTTTTCGTAGATCTTTGAATAAGCTTTCCAACACCATAAAAAATACGTAAATCGGATAAGTGAGTCTGGAGATATGTTCAAAATATCAAAACTACCTTAGATTCAAAATATCTCAGATTTTTCCAATAATTTAAGTTTGAATTCTCCTTTTTCTTCTCCAATCAATTCAAATAAATATCTTTTTATTGTTTTTTTTTATTGAAGATAATATTTCAAATAAATTTTGAAATATTTCTTAAATATTCATTTAACAAATGACAACTTGAAAAATACAATAATTATACATAAAAAAAAACTAAAAATATAAAATAATAATAATAAAATTAAATAAAACTAAGACTAAAATGTATTAAAAATCTATCCTATCAAACAGAATCATCCTGAGAAAATAAAGACTTTAATCAACAAACAAAAGATGAGATATGGAAGGAGCATCTTGGAAAACCTTAATACCATGTAGCAAACCTGCCTGCTCTTTTAAATGCAAAATAGAAGAAAGTCCTTCACAACATAAAAGAAACATATAGGGAGAGAGATGGTCACCTTGACTAATACGACGAGAATGAGTAATATGACCAGAAACCTATCCATTAATACAGAAGCTAACAGAAACAGTGGAGGACATTTCATTACAAGAGAAATAAACTTAGCAGGAAAACTGAAAAATATGCATAACAAATTCTAAAAATCCTCATTCTACCTATCGCGCTGACTTAATTATTTTAAATCTCAATTGATTTATTAATATCATATTTGGTTCGGTTCAAACAAAATCATTAATCATGTCGTACTAGATTCTTAATATGGTTTACAATTGTATTTATGCCTATTATCATGTTGTAGCATGTCTATCATATATTCAATTTCTATAAGAAGTTTTGTTGGCTAATTAAGTAGGTCTTATAATTTTAGAGATCATTAAATTATTATTGCATGCCATTAACATATGGATATATACTATTTTATTAAATGTATTTTTCTTATTCACTTACTAACACTTAAGTGGTTTCAAATAAATACTAAATTACACTTGTATATTTTCAAAACGGTATAAAATACCTAGTTGAAGAAAATTTTGGTCAAAATTAATTTTTTTTTATCAAAAGAAAGAAAAATTTCATTGATCAAACAAACTAGATAATACAAAAAGGAGAAGCAAACTGCTCTCAGCATTTACAAAGATTTTACAAACTCAATCATTTGCCTTTCTCTAGTAGATAGGTGCCTAGAAGTGATATTAAGAACTCTAGCTTTGACAGCATGCCTAATCAATTGATCAACTTTAAAGACAGTGAAACAACTATCAACAAAATAGCAAGCATTTCTATAACTAGATGAAGTAAGTACAAGCAACAAGAGAAGCAGCCACATAATGAATCCAATCCGACTTCCAGTTGGGCAGCCAAGCTATCCAATCCTCAAAATTACTAGGCCAGGTAACCCCTCCAAGCCAGCGAGAGAGAAGCTACAAGACCTTCCTAGAGAAAATACAATCAAAGAATAAATGACCACGACTTTCATCAGCAAGACCACAAACCGGGCAACTCACATACGCAACAGGAATATGATGAGAAAAAAGCAAGTCCCTAGTGAGAAGATGCTGGTTTATAGCCTGCCAAAGGATGAATCTGCGTTTAGGAACAGAAAGTTTACACCAAATTGGTCTCTCATATGCAATACGCTCACTCGACAGAAACTGAGTATATAAAGTACCCAGATGAAGTTTACCCTTAACCATAGCAGCCTCCAAATCAGACCGAGAAACAGATTTACAGTAGGAAATCAGTTTCCTCCAATATCAGCTGGAATCATGCTTTAACATATAATCCCAGAGGCTAACCCCTTTCAGATAAATGCAATTCACCCACTTAACCCAAAGCTGATCTTGTTTAGACTCAATAGCCCAAATATATTTGGCAAGCAACAATTTGTTCCAAATAGGCCCCTCACGAAATCCCAAACCACCAAAAGATTTAGGACGACAAACTTGCTCCCAAGAGGTGAAATGAAGCTTACTACGGGAACCACTCTCACCCCAAAGGAACTGGTGACAAGTTCTATCAATGTCCTTCACAACACTCTGAGGAAGCACGAATATACTCATCCAATAATTTCAAATACCCAGCAAAACCGAATGAATAAGTTGGATTCTACCAGCGTAAGAGAGATGGCGACTGGACCAGACATTGAGACACATCCGAATCTTCTTAAAACAGTTAGTGGTCTTCCATTTGGTAGGACGAAGGGGAACCCCAAGATATTTCAGCAGGAAAGTACCCTCAACAAGCTTCGAATAATCCAAAATTCTAGCTTTAATCTCAGCTGGAACACCTCCAAAGTAGATATGAGATTTAGAATAATTAATCTTTAGACCTGACGAACAACCAAACTCAGAAAACACCTCAAGAAGAACTTGAACAGAGGAAGTGGTACCTTTGTAAAAGATAATGAGGTCGCCGGCAAAGCAAAGACTAATTAGGGTCAAAGACTTACACATTGGATGAAATCTGAACCGGTTATCCATGGAGGCCTTAATCAGAAGGCGGGTGAGATACTCCATCACTATAACAAATAATAAAGGAGAAATGGGATCTCCCTGCCGAAGACCTTTTCCACCCTTAAACTTCCCTTGAATCCTTCCATTTAAAACCAAAGAGTAAGATGATCCCCTCAAGCAAACCATAATCCAATAGATGAACTGACTAGGAAAGCAAAGCATATTGAGTAAATTTTCCAAGAAATCCCAGTCAATAGTATCATATGCCTTGCTTAAGTCTAACTTCATTGCACAACGAGGTGATCTATTTTTCCTATTGTATCCCTTAATCAGATCTTGAAAAATGAGGACATTGTAAGCCAAAGATCTATGCTTTATAAAGGCTCCCTGATTAAGATTAATCAGAGAAGGAAGAACCACAGCTAGCCGGTTACAAAGCATTTTTGAAATGCATTTGTAAATAGAATTGCAACAAGCAATAGGTCTGAATTCAGTAGCATTTGTTGGCTGATCTACTTTCGGGATGAGAGATATGATAGTATCATTAAGCAACGGGGGAATTCTGCCTGAATCAAAGAAGTCCAAAACAGCCACAGAAACTTCCTTGCCTATATCCTTCCATAGAGCTTTGAATAACCCCGCCCCATAACCATCCGGGCTAGGACTTTTGATTGAGTGAATATTAAACATAGTTGATCAAACTTCTTGACAAGTAAACGACTTTATTAAGTGCAACTGGTCAGTCAAACTCAGAACAGGTCCGTGTCTAATACAGTCAGGATCAATTTGACCTGTAGCTGTGCTAGCACTACCCAAATGAGTCTTAAAATGTTGAAAATAATAATCAACAACCTTATCATAATCATCCACAAATTGACCATCAGCATCAATATAAGAAACAATGCGATTAGAAATCTTCCTCTGTTTCAAGCTAGCATGAAAATACGAGGAGTTTTCATCACCAAAACGAAGCCAAGTAATCTTACTTTTTTGACGAAGAAAACTAGCATAAATCTTCTCATGCCTGAAGTAATCCTGCTGAGCTTCTTTTTCTTTTGACAGTAAATCAGCATTGAAAGGATCTGAACAAAGAGTACCTTGGGCCTACTGGTATTTAGATTTACAATCCTCATAGTTACAAGCAACATCTCCCATAGTTCTCCAATTGAAATTTTTTAGAATATGCTTAAGCCTTGTGAGTTTTCCAACAAGGCAAAACAACCCTTGCCCCTCTAAAGGAATAGACCAACTTTGAAGAGCAGTCTCCCTAACTTTGTCATAAGCTACCCACATATTGTAAAACCAAAAAGGCTTCACTCCCAACCTTCTGAAATCCACCTGTTTGATCTGCAAATAGCAATGGTCAGAAACCACATCCCATTGAGCATATGCTACAGCCAACGGGAAGACATCATTCCAACTTTCATTAGAAAAAACTTTGTCCAACTTGGAGAAGATACGAGCTCCACCATCTTGCTTATTAGACCAAGTGTAATTAGGGCCCAAGGTCTTCATTTCAGTTGCCTCTCCCAAAGCCAACCATTGACGAGCATCCTCCATTTTCTTAACAGAAATAGGTCTTCCACCAAGTCTATCATCAACATGAAGCATTAAAGTCTCCCATAATAATCTAAGGGTTAACCGACTTCTGAATAGTAGCTAAGTTAGACCATAATAATTTCCTAGTCTCCAAGTGATTAGAGCCATAGACAACCGAGAGGCAATATTCCAAATTCCTACCAAGCAAATTAACTCTATAGTGTAACAACTGAGTATTCTCCTGAAGAATATCAACCTTCACCAAATGAGCTTTCAAAATTAACAAAATATGCCCCTCCAGCACAGAACTACTTTAAAACTTCCAACCAGTAAAAGATGAGTTCATAATATCCCTTATTCAGTCCCCTTTTATTTTTGTTTCAACCAAAGCTCAAAGACCAATTTTATTCAGCCTGTAGACATCTAAAACTGCCTACTGCTTATTCTTGTTATTTAACCCCCTAACATTCCAACTCAACATGTTGCTGCAATCCATTTAGGCCATGTGGTAGAGGTAGATCATTTGTTTGCTGCTGGTTTTCCTGCAGAATATTAAAAGAATTCCTTTGCAGCTCAGGTTATGGCATATCAACAGGTTTCATCATCCTAGATTTTCGAGGGGTTACCCATTTGGATCCAATAGGAGCAGATGCAACAGAAACATGAATAGGAACCTCATGGGACTCTTGCTGATTCTAGGAACTTATTTCCTGGGCATCAGTAGCAGTGCCACTTGCTTCAATATCAACTACATTAGTCTGTTTTTTAGCCTCTGTCGACTTCTTAATAGCATCTGGGGCATGCTTGCAGACAGCAGCAGTATGACCCAGCTTCTTGCAACCAAAACACTTAGTTGGTAACCACTCATAATCAATGGGTTGCTCCATAACCTGAGCCCTCTCATTTAGATAATGAATATGCAAGGGGAGTTGTTCTGCAATTTTCATATCAACTAGAATTCTAGCAAATTTAATCATAGTTCTAGCTTTTGTGACCTTATCAACCATGATAGGAGTACCAATCGTGCAAACAAGAGCACTCAAACAGTTCACACCCCATTATTGCAGCCCGAGAGCAGGTAATTGAATCCAAACAGGCACAGATTTTACTGACCTTAAAGACTCAACATCTGATGACCAAGGCCGAAGTAATACAGGCTTCTTGTCAAAATGAATCACTCCACATTAGAACACCATATCCCTAGTAGCCTCATCTCGAAACTTAACTATTGTGAACCCAAAATTCATTCGGGCCACACGGTCAATTCCAAGGTTACCCCAAATTCTTCTGATAAACCCTTCAAAAATAGCTAGGGGAGGATTAGCCCCGATGACCACACAAATCAGGGCAGATTTCCAGAATGAAGCCTTCACTTCAATCTCATCCATATCCAATTAAGCCACCAGTTTACCATCACATTGGATCAGATCCTGATAATGAAGCCTCGTACACCCAAAATTATGGAGAGATTCCTTAAACCGAGTCCAGGTTTCTTTGGCCGAGTCTTGGAAAGACTGCCCTTCAACTTCAGCTTCCCAGGAGGATGGGTTAGGTTTCTCAGCAATGTCACCATGAATCATCGTACCAGGATCTGAGAGAATTGGTTCCACAATCTTTTCCTCAGCCGTAGCTGCCTCCATCTCCGTTCTTTCTTCCTCAACAATCAGATAATTGGATGAAGGGGGCTCCGAATCAATCACTCTGGCAAGCTTCTACACAGACTTCATCCTTCTCGCCATGGAGAGAGAGAGAGGCTGTGACCACGCTTAGGTCTCTCTTTTTTGTCAAAATTAATTTTAATTAGACAATATTGTTAGAATTTTGCATGGACTAATATAATCACAAATATATCTTCATATTAAAAATTATTAATTTAAGTGTCTTTAAATAAATTAAGAATCATAATGGAATGATTAATATTTATTAATTACATTTGAGGTACATGTCATCATCTTAATAATTATAGGCTGGCTCATTAAATCATAGTCGACCATCACTAATGATAAAGACTCAGATAAGTCATCTTGTGCATGTAATTGGGCTTACTAAGAGTTCAAAGTGAAAATATTGTTTCAGGATATGTGAATCCATTAGGAGCAAGACTGGTATATTCTTGACATGGTGCTTGATGATGTTTATGCTTTAAGTAAAGACTTTTATGTCATACCCCTTGCTAAATTAGCTATATCTATGTCTAACACCAAGATATGGTGGCCAAGGTTACTAGTTTTTATTTGGTAATAGTTTGGCATTTATTTGGATGTTATTTTGGCTATTTTCCTTATTAAATTAATGAAATCTTTTCAATTAAAAAAACTGTAAATCCTAAAATTGACATGTTTTATAGAAATATCTTTTTTATTAAAAGATCAATTTTGGTTTCCCTTATTGTGCTTTTCAGAATTCACTTTCCATTTCTTGTGATTTTTGGAATATTTACATTCCTTATTTAATTGTACTTTATCACAATTTTTTTATAAAGGGAAATAATATCTTGCAAATATTCAGTACTTACTGAAAGTCATTTTTGGAATATTTGTCTATATATTTTCGTGCAGCTCAAGTTTATAAAAATTAGGAAACTAAATCTTTGTTGTCATTAATTGTTATTTCCATCTTGAGATTTTTGATCCGACACAGGCATTAGCTGTCTCCACCAAAATCGTATATGTCAGATCAGCATCTTCTAAAAAAGGAAATTCTTCATCAATCAAGAATATCTTCAATTATTCTTGCCTTTATTAGGAGATTCTTTCTCAGCCTTTATGAGCACGAAAAAGGACTCTATAAATACAGCTCTAAAGGCAGTGAGAAAAAGTGAACTCTTAGGAGCATAATTTGTGAGTGTATTGTAATATTTGTGAGAGTTCCTTCTTTGTATTCAAGATCATAGTATTCACGTGATCTTGTAGAAATATGAGAGTTTAGTTTATGTGGTGAATTTATACCACGTTCATGAGTGAATACACATTGTAATTTGAACACAACTTTTATAAGTCTTCGGGAGAGGATTTTTACAAGCCTTGCATCGAGAGGATGCAAGCACTCGCTGGCCATTGAAGGGAGTTCAAGTGGTTGAGCATTTCAATGAAGATCAGATTAGTGAAGAGAAGTACAACAAAGTTGCGGCAAATCTCAAGAGGGAGTCTTGTTTTGTTTAAGTCAATATTTTGTACTTGTGATTCTTTATTAATTGGTTTTATTCTCTGGGAGTGGCCCCAAGGAGTAGGTTATCCGAAAGGGTTTCTGAACCTTGTAAAAATTCGTTGTGTTCTTTATTGTTTTGCATTGTCTTTTTATTGTGTTCAGTTTCTGTCGTGACAAGTTCGGATTCTGTCCCGACAGAACTGAAATTTGTTTCAACATTTAATTACTATTCCGCACTTTAATTAATTCACATGGTTTAATTAATTTGGTAATTACTAAAAACATAATTTCAATTGGTATCAGAGCAGGTCACTCATTTATGAGTGTGATCTTGGTTTATTCTGTTTGTTGTTCTTGTTCTTGCAATGTTTTTTTTCACAGAAGGTGGCTCCATAACTCGCCCCCCTTTACTCAATGATTCGAACTATCCATATTGGTAAGTTAGAATGAGAGCCTTCATCAAATCTCAAGATGAAAAGGCTTGGAGAGCTGTTTTAAGTGGTTGGACTCCTCTAGCAGAAAGCGATGATGTAACTAAGGTAAAGTCTGAACTTGATTGGACTGATGCTGGAGATAAATTGTCCAGTTACAATAATAAAGCATTACATACTATTTTTAATGGTGTTGGTGAAGGTTACATTAAATTTATTTCTTCATATGTTTTGGCCAAAGATGCTTGGAAAATCCTTCAAACTCAATTTGAAGGAACTGCTGATGTCAAGCGTTCTAGGCTTGTTATGCTCAAAACAAAATTTGAAAATGAATGAAAATGAAACCCTCACTGAATTATATGAGAAATTGTCAGATATTGCTAACAAATATTTTTCTCTTGGTGAAAAACTTGAAGAGAATGTTTTGGTTTGAAATTTTTTTAGAGTTCTCCCTGACAGGTTTCAGACAAAGCTAACTGGAATTGAAGAAGCAAAAGATCTGGACAAAATAAAAGTAGAAGAATTGATGGGTTCACTCCGAACTTTTGAACTAAACCAACAAATTAGACAAAAAGGCAAGACAGAAGAAATCAAAGAGAAATCTATTGCCTTGAAATCTTCTAAAGAAATGAAGGAAAGTTCGGATGATGAGGATGATGAGATGGCTCTGTTGACAAATTTTTTCCAAAAATACATAAAGAAATTGGGAAACAAAAATGCCATATCCAGAATCCCAAAAGGTAACTTTTCTAAACCCTTGGAGACTAATAAAAAGGGTATTCAGTGTAGGGAATGTGAAGGATTTGGACACATTCAATCTGAGTGTGCAAATACCTTAAAGAAAAAGAAAGTCATGACAGCCACGTGGAGTGATCAAGACTCTGAACAGGGTGATGAGGAGGAAAATAGTGTTGCCTTAACCTCTGTTCACAAAGGTATGGTTTTTTCTTCATTTGATTACAAGGATGTGTTATGTCATAATAATTCTATTCAGAATAATGAGAATTCTGACACTGATTCTGACTTAGATGAGGAGTCATTAAAAAAGTCTTATAAAATAATGTATGATCAATGACTGAAAGTTTTCTCTGAGAATCGACTAATGGCTAGCAATAATAAAAAATTTGTTGAAACAATTGAAGAACTTGAGATGATTATTGCTTCCAAAAATGATGAAATTAATTCTTTGAGTAAAGAAATTGATCTTTTGCAAAAAGGTGTCAAAATGCTTAATCCTAGATCTGGAATATTGGATGATATTCTCTCTGCAGGAAAAAAGGCTAGTGATTACAATGAATTAGGATCTAATGGATCTGAATCCTCAAGAAAAACAGTTTTTGTAAAATTCATGAATTATCCGACTGTTGTGCCGACTAACCGTTTTGCAGGAACAAGTAACTTTGTAGAGCCCACGAAGTTGTCATCTGTTCCAACAGATCTAAAACTAAAGAAAATTTCTCCAAAAAGAAACATTGGACAATTTGTACCATTTTGTCATTTTTGTGGGATGAAAGGACACATAAGACCTAAGTGTTTTTCTTTGTTAAATTTGTTTAAAAAGAATTATGTTAAACACTTTGGTAGTATGAATCAATTCTTGACCAAAAGAAATTCAAAATAAAAAACAATATGGATCAAGAAAGTTAACTCTGTTTGCTTGGCTACCTTTACCTGTCATAAAATGCATGCATCTAGTTCATGGTACTTTGATAGCGGTTGTTCAAGACATATGACAGGTAATGCCAACATACTTACCAACTTCAAATCCTTGAAGTGTGGAGTAGTAACATTTGGGGATGGAATGACAGGAAATATTTTAGGTAAAGGTACTCTAAACATTGAAGGGTTACCGAAACTGAAAAATGTGCTTCTTGTTGATGGGCTGAAAGCCAACTTAATTAGCATAAGCCAAATTTCTGACCAAGGTTTTCTTGTTAATTTTTCGCATGATGAGTGTAATGTTGTAAATCAAAATGGTGACATTGTTCTCAAAGGTTCTCGTTCTTTGGATAATTGTTACACACTCACACAAAAATTCACATGTCATGCGTCTTCATCAAGTTTTAATAATACTGACTTGTGGCATGAAAAACTTGGACATATAAATTTCAAAAACTTGAAATAGATTGCTAATGCAGGTCTCATCCGTGGTATACCCAACTGGGTAAAGAATCGCTTGGTAAGTGTGAATCATGTCAATTGGTAAAACAGTTGAAAATTTCCCATAAAGCATTATCTGATATCAATACTTCAAATGTGTTAGAATTATTGCATATGGATCTCATGGGTCCTATACAGGTTGAAAGTACTAATGGTAAGAGATACATTTTTGTATGTGTGGATGATTTTTCTAGATTTACTTGGGTAGCTTTCTTAAGAGAAAAATCAGATACTTTTGAAGCTTTTCAAACTCTTTGCACAAGACTTAGAGTTGAAAAAAATTGTAACATTGGAAAGATTGTAAGAATTCGAAGTGATCATGGTAAGGAGTTTGAAAATTCTGCTTATGATGAATATTGTAAATCTTTTGGAATTTTGCATGAATTTTCTGCTCCCAAAACCCCTGAACAAAATGGGGTAGTGGAACGGAAAAATTGTACTTTGCAGGAAATGGCCAGAGTTATGTTAAATAGCAAAAAACTCACAAAGAAATTGTGGGCTGAAGCAATTAATACAGCATGTTACACAATTAATCATGTTTTTCTGCATCCAGGTACAAATAAAACTCCTTATGAAATCTGGAAAGGTAGAAAACCCAATGTCAATTATTTTCATGTATTTGGGTGTGTGTGTTATATTATTAGAGATCGTGAGAATCTGGGCAAATTTGATGCCAAAAGCGATGTGGGATTTTTTCTTGGATATTCCACCAATAGTAGGGCTTATCGTGTTTATAACATGAGAACCCAAACTATTATGGAATCAGCTAATGTGGTTGTAGATGATATAAAATATTTTTCTGAGTACTCCCATGAGGAGGAAATTGACAGGCTCATTGATGTTCAACATCATAAAGAAATGGCAAATTTGACAGCACAACTGCAACGCTCTAAACTCCAGGGACCGTTACGGTGCACATTTTAAACAGTGCTGAACTCGCCAACCGAATCATTTGGCCATAATCGTGTAACTAAGTATGATCAGCGGTTTAGGGATTAAAAATTTTGGTTAAGATATAACGTTTCATTAGAACGTTTACTGTATACATTGGGATCCCAAAAATATAATTTAAAGGTCTATTACAAGAAAATATTTACAACCAGCTGATCTAAGCGGCAAAACAAGGTTTAACCCTAGTTACTCTCTCTACCCTCGGCCGTGGCGGTTGAGCAGCCGCATATGTACACGTCGTCACCTAAGCTCTCCAACTCAAGGATGGTCCAGCTTTCTTTTCCCTTTACCTGCACCACATAGCACCCGTGAGCTGAAGCTCAGCAAGAAAACTCAATATGCACATGAACAGTAATAACATGTCATCAAATCATAATGTACATTCCTAACAATAATAGCTTTCATCATGCATGCAAATAAGTTCAAATAAAGGATTATGAGGTCCTGTATCTGAATAGATGACTAATGAGTCAATCTCTGGGGACCTGCTTCTTGAATAAATGACTAGTAAGTCAATCTCAGAGTGGGTGACTAATGAGTCACACCCTGCATAGGTGACTAATGAGTCATACTCTATATGGAAAACTAATGAGTCATACCCTGTATAGGTGATTAATGAGTCACACTTTGTATAGAAGACTAATGAGTCTATCTCTGTCTAGGTGACTAATGAGTCTCACTCTGTATAGGTGACTAATGAGTCACACTCTGTATAGGAGACTAATGAGTCTCACTCAGTATAGGTGACTAATGAGTCACACTCTATATAGATGACTAATGAGTCAATCACTGTGTGGATGACTAATGAGTCTACCCTGTATAGGTGACTAATGAGTCACACTCTGTATTAGTAACTAATGAGTCACACTCTAGAGGTCCCATACCCTCCTAGCCATGTGACATGTAGGACACCTTAGCCTTTCTGGCTTTGGCTCTAAATAACTAGCCCTTAGACTAGACAAGCACTTTTAATTTTCATCGAACTTGAGGTTAGTCCGGCATTAATGCTCATTTGAGTCATTCAATGCAGATATCGATTAGATCTAATCTTTATTAGCTTGCGTTAACACGCTAAGGCCGTACTTGACTTATGAGTCAATCTCATGTGACCAGTACTCAGTACCACTGCCGAACTTGACTAATGAGTCACGGCTTCACAATTGATACTGACACCATTGCCAATTCTGACTAATGAGTTAGTGCCATGCACAAGTAAGCAATGCTACCAGGCATATATCATATGTCAAATATCCAAACGTATGGCATTCAGCATGCTTACTAAACAGTTGCTAGCACAATTATGATCATCCACAAACACAGAGACTCAAGCTTTGATCAGTCTCATATTCAACATTCATGGCAGGCCCTAAACACATGTTTCTCGTGCATCATATGCATCACATTTAATCACCCGACATGCCTCAATAATAATCATACACAAGTGAGCAAGATTGCTAAGCATTTCATATACTATCAATGTGCACATTTAAACATCCAACATGCATCAAGAATAACCATGCATGTCACATATGCACAGGGTGTAGTTTTCTTACCTCTGGTTCGAGCGAGAAACAACAATTGAATGACCCTTGAGAATGATCGACCCCCTTTTTAATCCTTTAGCGGTCACCTAGTCATAACCAAATATAACCTCCATTAATGAAAATCAACAATAATAGGGTCTTGATCTAAACCCCACTCTCGGGACCCCGAAATGTACCCACACGGTGAGTAGATTCGATCCCGGGCCTTAAGGATTGCATCCCCGAGCCAAAAACCCTTAAAAACACTCAAAACAGGGATTTGAAGAAACAGGGTAGCGCTGTAGCGCTACCCCCCTAGCACCCCAGCGCTCAAGACAGACCAAAACCGCCCCAAAGCCACCCTTGGTAGCGTTGTAGCGCCCCCTTGTGGGCGCTGTAGCGCTACCAACAGTCTGAAGTGACCCTGAACCATTCTCCTTCGACTCCTTCATTCACAACTTGATTCCAATGCTTCCAAACATCAAATTAAGTCCCAAATGAACCCCTAAACCATCCCCCCATGTCCTAGGCACCACAACCCCAAGAACCCTAGCCAAAAAATCCATTGAAACTCAACTTTCCAACTTACAAACCCAACTGAAACTCAAATGAAAACAGAGCAAGACCAAGAGTTTTAATGGCTAAAAACTCACCTCAATCTTAGCAACACACCCTCTTCAATGCTAGAGCATAACCCTAGCTTATCACAGCTTGGTTCCTTGGCTTGATTCCTCAAAAAGAGCTTGAAAATTCAAAGAGAAATGGAAGAGAAAAAGTATCGGGAGAGAAAGAGGAAGTGATACTCTGTTTTTGATTAGCTTCTACAATCTTAATGGCTGATATAAATCCTTAAGGGTGAAAAGACCTAAATGCCATCAAGTCTAAATAAAAGCCTTAATAGCCACCAAGGGCAAAATCGTCCTTTCCCGCCTATTTCGCTAATTATAATTAACGCCCTCCAATTCCCGTTATTCTCCAAAATTCTCAAACACCAATAATCCATATCTTGTTACCCTTTAATTCCCGGCAACGCTCTAATCATTAAAATCACCCCGAGACTCACCCCGAGCCTCGAACTTAATCCCGTTATGACTAAACCGCTACTTTGCATTCTGGATCGTCTCATGCCGAATGGCTCGAACAAATCCACATTGTAATGTGGCCTTATCAATTAATCACAAACATGCACCCAAATACACAATTATGCCCTCAACGGGCCAAATTACCAAAATGCCTTTATAATGTAAGAATTCCAACTATCCCCTCCTTACAGAAATTTCATCCTCGAAATTAATCTGAATTACCCGGAATAAGAATTACGCACAACTGGTTCCAGTTTCCCAGGTCACCCCCTCGACCTCACTGTTTCTGCAACATACCTTAACCCAAGGTACACTTTGTTCCTCAGAACCTTATTTCTTCTGTTACAATCTGAACTGGCTATTCCTTACCGGAATACCTAACCTCAACCTTCAGATTCTTATGACTCAACTCATAAGTTCCTTTTAACCCATGTCCACTACGTGGAAATACATAACACACTATATACAACTGACAATGCCAAAAATAAGGCTGATCCAAAGTCAATCTAACCGGTCCTATCCAGGACTCAACTACCAAGATAATCTAGGGTTCAGCTTGCCCTTAACTCCTCACCCCTTTCCATGGTGATACTTTAAGGAAGATACAATCTTCTACTTGGAACTCCATGTTCCTGCTTTTCAATTCAGTAAAAATTTTCCATTTACTCTGAGAAGTGAGCATTCATGCTCTAACCTCTAATAATCTCAATGGTCCCCTGAACCATCACATGATCCAGAATCAACACCTCATCCATCTCATTCCAATGAACTGGTGCTAAGCATTCTCAGCATACCTCATCTCATAAGGTACCTTTCCAATACTGGATAACTCTCTTTCTCTCTCTGACTTACCATCAGTCTGAGAACAATGAACTGTACTGGATCCCATCTATATACTTATCGCCTTCCTTAACCCTTCCAGGACTGGAAGTAACAATAGAGTCTTCATCTGATAAGATAGACCTTGAATTTCATGAAGGCGCAATATCTCTTTTACAAAGAGATCTGAATACTGATCAGCTGCGTTACTTATCCTTACTGACAGAAGTGAACTCACTTCAAATAGTGGTCTGTAATGACCCCAATCCAATTCACGTTGACCAATATCTTGGGCAATCACACCGCGAAACCCATCGCGATGCTTTCTTATTTCCATTATAAAATACTCAAAGGCTACAATGGCCTTACTGATTTCTGATACTCTTTCTTGACCTGCTAACAGGTTAAGAACTTTATCATGCATCCCATTATGCCCCTCTCTATCTTAGGCCACCACATAAAAGCTTTCAAACTCTGATTGTAACGACCCAAAATCACTAATATGGCTTAAGGGCCTTGATTAGTGTGCCGGGATGGCATAATTGGTATATGTGTGAAAATTATTAAATTAACGTGAGATTATTTGATAAACATGTTTGTATGGCGATAGGAATATAAATGTGGTTGTATGTTATATTTGTGAGAACCACATTATTATGTCGGTAAATCTGTAGCGTGCGACTCGAGACGATCCTAGGGAGCTAGTTAGCGGGAAGTCACAACGGGGCTCAGTATTTGACTTGGAGCAAGTCAAGGGGTATTTCGAGTATTAGGTGATTATTTGGGTTATCGGGTTGTGGAAATAAATATATGGAGATATATTTGAGGTTAGGAAGCCTAGGCGGGAATATTGGGGAATTTTACCATTTTGCCCTCGGGGACATTCTCGGTACCCCGAGCCTCGGGATTGACTAAATTACCTAAGATTAGACTAAGAAAAATAGAAGTCAGTGGAACAAAAACCCAAACCGACCCTTTAACATTTCTTCTCCTCTCTTCTCTTTTCTCTCTCAAGAAGGCTATAGAAACCTAAGGGAATTCAGCTAGAAATCTTGTGATTTAAGCTGAAGTTTGAGGAATTAGCTCAGCTCTAGCTAAGGGAATTTCATCAGGACTAAGGTAAGGACTGAAATATACTCTTGATTATTGGAATTCTGAGTTTTGGCCGGGTATTAAAAGTGTTTATGGTTTTGATGTTAAGGATTGAATTAAAGTTGAGAAGCTTGGATTTTAGCTCAGGAATCTGTTAAGGAAGTGGTTCATTAAAGAAGGTAAGCTTTAATTCGTAGTTTAGAGCTTAAATTTTAAGTTTGCATGACCGGTTTTTGAGTTCTTTAGTTGCCAGGTTTCAGAAATCAAAATGGGATTTTGATGGGTTTTTAAGTTGGATTTCTGTTGGATTATGCTGTTAGAATCATGCTGAAAGTATTGTGATTAATGGGTTTGGAATTAGGGTGCTTTGGGGTGGTTTTAAATAAGGTTAGGGTGTTAGAAATGGTGGAATTTCTGGGCACGAAGGGTTGGGCCGCGGCTCTGTTCTAGAGCGCTGCGGCCCTGCGACGCGAAGAAGAGCCAGAGAGGCTCTGTTGAAGGGAAGCGCCGCGGCGCATGTCTATGATCAGAGAGGCCTAGCCTCTATTTTTGGGGGCGGGCCACGGCGCCAGTCCTTAGGACCGTTGCCCTAAAGGGAATTTTTGGCTAAATGAAGGTTTTAAGCGCGAGAATCTAACCTAGGGTGCTCAGGATCGATTCCACCACCATGTTTGGTGGAATTTGATGTCCCAGAAGCTAGAACTATACCAGGAAACCTTTATTTGAATATTAATGGAATCCATTTTCTTGGTTGTGGCTAGGTGCTAAGCTAGGGCTCGGTGATCGGATCGTGCTCAAGAGGCATCGCTCGTAGCCAGTACACTTGAGAACTGAAGGTAAGAAAATTGCACCCGGTTGTGGATTTATAATGGGACTAAGGGTTCCCTATCTTGTATGCTTTAAAAGTTGGTATTAGGCCATGTAAACAGTAAACCAATTGCCTAAGAGTGCCGAAGTTTACACTAGCGCACAGGGCATGGCTCGGCCACTGGTAGCTGAGGACAACTTATTATGCACTGAGCTCGGTTTAAGCGGGTCGGAGTCAGTGGGGTAAACAGGGGGTGCGACCTAAGGAGTCGACCCTGATTATTATGTGATTTGTTTGTTATTATTGAGTGGTGGATTGTTATGCTGTATAGATTGGTGATGATTAGCTGATTCTTTAGTTGAAACTTCATGCTCTGTGATTATTGAGATATGTTAGGTGTATGAACATGCTTAAAAGGGGTTATCCAAATGTTATTATTGCTTGCTTTGTAATATGATATGTTTTTTTGCTGGGCCTTGGCTCATAGGTGCTTCGTGGTGCAGGTAAAGGCAAGGGCAAACTTGATCAGCCCTGACTAGGAGAGCTCTGAGAGCAGAGTGTACATGATCAGCTGCTCAGCCGCCACGGTTGAGGGGAGACAGGGACAGGAAAACCATAATCTTCTGTTTTGCCTTTAGAAAGGTTGGTGGTTGTCTGTACACTGGAAATTTTGTAAACAAACTTTTAAACGCTATTTCTTTTGGGATCCCATGTGTAAATGTTTAATTATATGGAAAGTATCTTTTGAGACCAAAACCTTTCAACCCTAGCACTTTAATGACTTTAGAATTCATGTATTTTAACTGTTTGGCTTGATTATTAAGTCCTTCACCTTTGCAAACACACAGTGTAGCGGTCTTGGCTATCTAGGGTGTTACACTGATACACTAACAAGATGCTTGAATGAAGAGAATAGGAGAGTAACACGAGATTCATCCAGAATCTCCCAATTAATCTTTGTGTCCATCGGATCCCAAGTCCGATCCTTATACCATGACAAACTCATATCTGACACTGTATAATCCTTAGCTAATCCAGCTTAGACATTCTCCTCAACCTTCCTATCCGTGTTTCACTTAATTGTCTTTCCTTTTGATCTTCTCTAAGATAGTCATCTCAAGCATAATTCTAGCCACCTTGCCCACCAGAAACTCTACTATAGTTCTGGTAAGATCCTTTAACCAACACGTTACATAGGCATTAACTTTTCTCTGCCATTGAGGTGTCATAACCACTTACTAACTGATTCTGATATGCAAGAAGACTCAGAACTCTTTCCCAAGGCACATATAATATCCTACCCCTAAGGCGCTCCTTGACCTTGGCAAATCTCCGCAGAGAATACACCACAATACCATCGTCCAAGACAATCACAAATCCCATTCAAATAATTCTTTGCACACTTTGTTCATCTGATTCATAAACACTTGGCATTAAACAAATTCTCAAAACATACTCAGCACTCCCAGTGCTCTTATCTAATACAATAGCAATTTTTTTTTTTTTGCATATTCTCTTCCCTGATCTCTAGCTGGTACTAACCAGATCCAAGACCCACCTTGGAGAACGCCATATTACCCACTAATTGAGCCTTTAATTCTTACAACTACGCTGAGTCATTAAAAATAGTGCCCTAAAACTTGTTTCCATTCCTGGCACTAATCCAATCACCACTCTATCCTTTTCACATAAAGGAAACCCTGGAAAATCCCCTAGATGCACATCCAGAAACTCACAGACTAGTCCAGTCTATCCTATTCCCACTGGCACAATCTATGTGGTATCCACCACACTAGCTAAGAGTTCTATGCATCTCCCTGCAATAAAACTCTAGCTCTCAATACAGATGTCATAAGAATACAGAATCCATACACCGTGCCAACTATCCCAGGCTTCCCACTCTCAAGCCCAAGAGTTACCATCATTTCCTTACAATTTAGCATCGCCCCATACTTACTTAACCAATCCATAAACTGAATCATACCAAAGCCAGTCAGTCATAACCAACTCATCTCATAAGTCACCAATACAGTATTACTTTCCCATCATAATATAACCATGTAATCTGCATAACAACTCTATGCTTCACTAGATGCATCAAAAAAGGAAACAATATAACACAAAAACCAGTCAGCATATCACAAATTCAGAACTAGAAAGCTGACCTGCCACCCCTAAGGAACTAGTCTCACTCTCAGTCTCTGACTGCCTCGGAATAAACACTCGAGCTGGAGTCAAGCTGTCCATCCCCTTTTGCTCCTCTATCTCTTGACTTGGGCAATCCCTTTTTATATGCCCAGCCATTCCACATAAGAAACATGTCTTTGGTCGGCACCCCTTCAAATGACGCCTCTTGCACCAAACACATATTGGATAAGTCCTCCAGCGCTCCTTCTTGCTTGCTCCAATAAGTGGAGGCATCATTGCTTGAGCTCCATGCTCTTCAGCAGTTTTCTGCCCAATCTGATTTCCTGTGCTCTCAACAGCAAGAGCCTTCCCTACCACCAAAGCGTAGGTAGAGATTTCACGCACTGGGCAACTCTAATGCTCCGAGCTATTCCAGGATTCAATCCTTGAATAAAATTTTTCGTTCGAGCTGCATCTGAGGGTCATGTCAACAACAAACTTCGCTAATTCATCAAATTTATTAACATACTCGGTTACTGTTGCATTTCCCCGAATGGGATTCAGAAACTCATTCATCTTAGCAGTCTTGGCTGCGTCACAATAATATCTTTCATTGAACAGCTACCTAAACTCTTTCCAGTCCATCACAATCGTATCTCGTGTCTGGGACACCACTTCCCACCACATCCGGGAATCATCCCGCAATACAAATGTCGCATAAGCCACCCTATCGTGACCTACCAGTCCCATACTGTCAAGAATGGAACTGATCATGCCCATCCATTGCTCAGCTTTGAATGGATCTAGGCCTCCCTCGAAGACTGGAGGGTAATACTCCTGGAATCTTCCACAGAGAAATTCCCATCTGTTCTCAACCCTAGGTTGAGCCAAAGCTGATGCCACTCCTGGCATAACCAAGGAAGAGGTGTTCCCCAACAGATTCTGTTGTTGCTTCAAACACCTAATCTCTTCCTCATGCCTCTGCAATCTTGATTGCAAATCTGTGAACATCTGCTGAAAATTCATAGGAGCAGATGAAGAACTAATGCCCTGGCTGTAACTCATAGCCTCTGTATAACCACCACCAGGCCTCATTACCTGCCTTGGATATAAACTTGCTGATCAAATCTGCAGTCAATAACTTGACCCATTAATCATGATGAGCATATCAAGAGCTTTCCCCAAGGGATCAATCTTACCACACCAAATTCACAACCACTTGCAGAGCGAAAAACATGCCCATGGAATTCATACATCAATCATAAACCCTGCTCTTCCAACATTCACACCACGCCTCCAACTCCAGCATGCAAATATTACAATTATATATTCATGGAGTAGGTAATCCTATGATCACATTCATATATATATATTCACGGAGCATATAATCATATAGTCAAGATCCAGGCTCTATCAAAATCTCATGCTCCCTAATACAATGTGTAGGTAAAGAATTTACAATCTATTTAAGTAGTTAAGCACATAACTACAGAAATAGTTACCATTCCCTGAGTGAAGCTATCTTCAGTGACGAGTGTACATGCCCAGCTTGTCTTTAGGAACCATAAAACTTGGCATGCTCTGATACCAAATTGTAACGCCCTAAACTCCAAGGACCGTTACAGTGCACATTTTAAACAGTGCTAAACTCGCAAATCGAGTCATTTGGCCATAATCGTGTAACTAAGTATGATTAGCAGTTTAGGGATTAAAATTTTTGGTTAAGATATAACGTTTCATTAAAATGTTTACTGCATACATTGGGATCCCAAAAATATAATTTAAAGGTCTATTACAAGAAAATATTTACAACCAGCTGATCTAAGTGGCAAAACAGGGTTTAACACTAGTTCCTCTCTCAACCCTCGGCCGTGGCAGTCGAGCAGCCACATATGTGCACGTCGTCACCTAAGTTCTCCAACTCAAGGATGGTCCAGCTTTCGTTTGCCTTTACCTGCACCAAATAGCACCCGTGAGCCGAAGCCCAGCAAGAAAACTCAATATGCACATGAACAATAATAACATGTCATCGAATCATAATGTGCATGCCTAGCAATAATAACTTTCATCATGCATGCAAATAAGTTCAAATAAATGATTATGGGGTCCTGCATTTGAATAAATGACTAATGAGTCAATCTCTGGGGACCTGCTTCTTGAATAAATGACTAGTAAGTCAATCTCGGAGTGGGTGACTAATGAGTCACACCCTGCATAGGTGACTAATGAGTCAAAATCTGTATGGAAGACTAATGAGTCATACCCTGTATAGGTGACTAATAAATCACACTCTGTATAGAAGACTAACAAGTCTATCTCTGTCTAGGCGACTAATGAATCACACTCTATATAGATGACTAATGAGTCTCACTCTGTATAGGTGACAAATGAGTCACACTCTGTATAGGAGACTAATGAGTCTTACTCAGTATAGGTGACTAATGAGTCACACTCTGTATAGATGACTAATGAGTCAATCTCTCTGTGGATGACTAATGAGTCATACATTGTATAGGTGACTAATGAGTCACACTCTGTATTAGTGACTAATGAGTCACACTCTGGAGGTCCCATACCCTCCTAGCCATGTGACATGTAGATCACCTTAGCCTTTCTGGCTGTGGCTCTAAATAACTAGCCCTTAGACTAGACAAGCGTTTTTAATTTTCATCGAACTTGAGGTCGGTCCGGCATTAATGCTCATTTGAGTCATTCAATGCAGATATCGATTAGATCTAATCTTTTATCGGCTTCCGTTAACACACTAAGGCCGTACTTGACTTATGAGTCAATCCCATGTGACCAGTACTCAGTACCACTGCCGAACTTGACTAATGAGTCACAGCTTCACAATTGATACTGACACCATTGCCAATTCTGACTAATGAGTTAGTGCCATGCACAAGTAAGCAATGCTACCAGGCATATATCATATGTCAAATATCCAAACGTATGGCATTCAGCATGCTTACTAAACAGTTGCTAGCACAATTATGATCATCCACAAACACAGAGACTCAAGCTTTGATCAGTCTCATATTCAACATTCATGGCATGCCCTAAACACATGTTTCTCGTGCATCATATGCATCACATTTAATCACCCGACATGTCTCAATAATAATCATACACAAGTGAGCAACATTGCTAAGAATTTGTTATGCTATCAATGTTCACATTTAAACATCCAACATGCATCAAGAATAACCATGCATGTCACATATGCACAGGGTGTAGTTTTCTTACCTCTGGTTCGAACGAGAAACAACAATTGAACGACCCTTGAGAACAATCAACCCCTTTTTTAATCCTTTAGCGGTCACCTAGTCATAACCAAATATAACCTTCATTAATGAAAATCAACAATAATAGGGTCTTGATCTAAACCCCACTCTCGGGACTCCGAAATGTACCCACACGGTGAGTAGATTCGATCCCGGGCCTTAAGGATTGGAACCCCGAGCCAAAAACCCTAAAAAACACTCAAAACGGGGATTTGAAGAAACAGGGTAGCGTTGTAGCGCTACCTCCAGCCTGAAGTGCCTCTGAACCTTTCTCCTTCGACTCCTTCATTCCCAACTTGATTTCAATGCTTCCAAACATCAAATTAAGTCCCAAATGAACCCATAAACCATCCCCACATGTCCTAGGCACCGCAACCCCAAGAACCCTAGCAAAAAACATCCATTGAATCTCAACTTTCCAACTCACAAACCCAACTGAAACTCAAATGAAAACAGAGCAAGAACAAGAGTTTTAATGACTCACCTCAATCTCAGTAACACACCCTCTTCAATGGTAGAGCATAACCCGAGCTTATCACAGCTTGGTTCCTTGGCTTGATTCCTCAAAAAGAGCTTGATAATTCAAAGAGAAATGGAAGAGAAAAACTATCGGGAGAGAAAGAGGAAGTGATACTCTATTTTTTATTAGCTTCTACAATCTTAATGGCTGATATAAATCCTTAAGGGTGAAAAGACCTGAATGCCCGTAAGTCTAAATAAAAGCTTTAACAGCCACCAAGTGCAAAATCGTCCTTTCCTGCCTATTTCGTTAATTATAATTAACGCCCTCCAATTCCCATTATTCAACAAAATTCTCAAACACCAATAATCCATATCCCGTTACCCTTTAATTCCCAGCAACTCTCTAATCATTAAAATCACCCCGAGACTCACCCTGAGCCCCGAACTTAATCCCGTTATGAGTAAATCACTAGTTTGCATTCCAGATCGTCTCATGCCGAATGGCTCGAACAAATCCACATTGTAATGTAGCCTTATTAATTAATCACAAACATGCACCAAAATACACAATTATTCCCTCAACTGGCCAAATTACAAAAATTCCCTTATAATAAAATGTGGACCCATATGCATGCATTTAACATCATATCATAATATAATTCACATAACACATGCATATAATCATTTTATAATATAATAAACCAATTATGGCCCTCCTGGCCTCCTAATCAAGGTCCTAAACCTTATTAGGGATTTTGGGGCATTACAACAACCTTCGGAGACGACAACAGCTACTGCTGATGTATCAAACACGGATTCTGCCAAAACAACAACTGGACAAACAGAGAAGGATAATCCAGTTATTTCCTCTGACTCCGTTCAAAAAGAACCATCAACTAGAGTAAAAAAGAATCACCCTTCTGATCTTATTTTGGGAAATCTTGAAGAGAGTATGGTCACTCGAAAGAGGTGTGTAAAATTGGTTCAATTTGTTTGTTTTACTTCTACATTGGAACCAAAAAATGTGAAGGAAGCCTTAAATGATGAATCATGGATCAATGCTATGCTAGAAGAGCTAGCTCAATTCACAAGGAATGAGGTATGGATCCTTGTCCCTAGACCGAGTCATACTAATGTTATAGGTACAAAGTGGATATTTAAAAATAAAATTGATGAATTTGGGACCATAATAAGAAATAAAGTTAGACTAGTTGCATAAGGGTACACTCAAGTTGAAGGAATTTATTTTGATGAGACATTCGCCCTGGTTGCAAGACTTGAATCCATAAGATTATTACTAGCTATTTCATGTGCTCTTGGTTTTAAATTGTTCCAAATGGATGTAAAATTCGCCTTTTTAAATGGATTCTTGAAAGAAGAAGCTTATATGGAACAACCCAAAGGGTTTGATGATCCTTACAATCCTAATCATGTTTTTAAATTACAAAAAGCTTTATATGGACTGAAACAAGCCCCACGGGCTTAATATGAGAGACTAACTCAATTTTAGGTCTCAAAGGGGTACAAGAGAGGGGGAATAGACAAAACACTTTTTATAAAAAATGTTGATGAAAATATTATGATAGCACAAATTTATGTTGATGATATAGTGTTTGGTTCTACTAATGATTCTTTAGTGCGGGATTTTGTGAAAAAATGCAGGAAGAGTTTGAGATGAGCATGGTAGGAGAACTCAATATTTTCTTAGGATTTCAAGTGAAGCAGTCAGATGAGGGAATTTTCATTTCACAAAGCAAGTATGCAAGAAATTTAGTGAAAATATTTGGGCTCAATGCATCTAAACCTACTAAAACTCCAATGGGTACTATGGTCAAATTATCTAAAGATGAGAATGGGAAGAAAGTTAATCCAACTCTTTACAGGAGTATGATTGGGAGTCTCCTATACTTAACAGCCAGTCGCCTTGACATCAGTTACAGTGTTGGAGTGCGCGCTCATTTCCAAGGGAACCCCATGGAGTCTCATGTGACTGTTGTAAAAAGAATTATTTGTTACATCTATAATACTCTTGATTTAGGAATTTGATACTCCAAAGAAACAAATTCTAACCTTGTGTGTTATGGCGATGCAGATTGGGCAGGAAACATTAATGATCGCAAAAGTACAAGTGGTGGTTGTTTTTAATTAGGAAACAATTTGGTCTCCTGTCATAGTAAAAAACAAAACTCTATCTCCTTGTCAACAACTGAAGCTGAGTACATTGCTACTGAAAGCTGTTGTACTCAACTTTTGTGGATGAAACAAATGTTGGCAGACTATGGGTTTGATATTAAAACTTTAACCATTTTTTGTGATAATACAAGTGCTATTAATATCTCCAAAAATCCTGTTCAACACTCTCGCACCAAACATATTGACATTCGTCATCATTTTATTAGGGAACTTGTTGAAAACAAAGCATTGATTTTAGAATATGTTGAGACTAACAAACAAATTGCAGATTTTTTTACTAAACCTTTATACACGGTCAAATTCGATTCCCTCAGGAAATCCTTGGGGTTTTGTTTTATTTTAAATTGCCAATACATTGGTTATCTTGCCTTGCATATGTGTTTGTGTAAATCTCTTATCCTGTTTGGAAGAAATTTGATGAGCATGTTTTTTGTATTTTAGAAAATGAACGTTATAAGTCTTATAATTTGTTAGGAATAAAAAACCATATTTAAAAAATTATAGACCGTCCAATTTATATTTGATCAAATCATTATGTTTGTATGAGCATTCCTTAATCCAGTTTCTTTTTCATGCTCCATTTTGGAAAAGAGCTACCTATACTGATGTGTGAAAGCCGATACTGAGTAAGTTGGTACCAGGTAATTAGCAATTATATTGGAGTATTAGAGTTATAGCCTCCATTATGGTTACATTAGAAAAAGGCTACAATTTCCAAATATGGGCAATGACCCTAGCTTTAAAAGGCCAAAAAGAAACACCAAATTGATTACACATGCACACACACATGCTTGTTGACTAGACTGTGTAAGATGGTTGTAAGATTCATACGTATAATGAATTGATTAAAATATGTTTTGTGATTGGTATATGTTTCAAATTATGGTCACTTAGTATATGAATTATAACTCATTTCTCTAATTTGTGAAAAATATGGTTATCTTGTTTCTTTTGAACAGGACTTGACATTTACATGGAGACATATGGTATGGCAATTTACATTCTATTTTCGGCAATTTAAAAAAAATAATGATAAAATAAAATATGTTTTGGACTGTGTACTTATAAAAAAAAAAGGTTTGAAAAATTATTTGATGCAATTTATTTGTTTGATCTCAATATATTCTAAAATATTCAAAAAGTTTCCAATTTTGAGGTGTGAAAGAATTTGTTTTAAAAAGGGAGATATTTTGACATTTATCACATAAAATCCGGTTACCCATTTTTGAACTTGCCACATTTGTGCACCGAATACTTTATATATTCAGATTCACTTTGGTTGTTTCATACTCAGTGTTTTCTTGTTTGTCTCTCTCACTTATAACCAAAGTGTTTAGGGTTTTTCTTTGTATGTTTCACTTGTTTCATTCTTAGCATCCATGAAGACTCGAGGTTGTGGTTCATCTTCCAAATCTGTGAAGTCTCAGCAGGAGACAATTCCTGAGTCAGTTCCCACTGCCACTCCTCCCGTCCCAGCATCAATCCCTGCTGTCTCGCCTTCTATAGGCCGTCGACCTATAGGATCTACCGTAATTGGAGCTTCAAGTAAAGGAGTTACTTTTCCCAACCTCGATGCTCAGCCAAACCAAGCCTCGACGGTCCACTCGCCTCTTCCTAAGGTCAAATAAAAGCCAAACCTGCCTTGACTACAAGTCATTCCCAATCAATCTCCATTGAAGTTGTGTTTGATCCATCTGATCATGACTCTGAATCGTCGTTACCTCCTGATGTTTTGACCCTTAAGGCAAAGGGCAAACGCAAGACCAAAGTTGCTCGAACAAAGAAAGGCAAGAAGGCCAAAGTGGCTCCACAAAAAGGTACCAGCTCCGCCTCTGATTCATCTCCTTTATCTCGATTTAAATTGAAGGCAAAAATCAACCCTCCTCCTTCCACCTTGTCGGAGGATGTTTCTCCTGAAACGAAAGACTCACTGCCTGAGTTGGACCCTTCCCTGACCGAGCCAAATCCTGAAGTTCCTCTTGACGATTTGGCGGAGGAGACTGAATCTGAAGAAGACGCATCAGAAGCTTCTCTTGTTGCATCTGACCCAAAGGGCACCACACCATTGGCATTTCTCGAATTGTCTTCCAAACTCCCTAAACAAAAAGGTTCCCCTGTCCGTACTTCAGGTACTTTCAAAGCTCATTCTCTTAATTTCTGTTTTAATGATAATGAGAAAAACATGCAATTTTATGAGCATCGTCACTTTATTAGTGAGCGTAATTTCCTTTTTGCTCCTCATCGTGTTTTTGGGGTCTTACTCACTTTAGAGGAAAGGGGTTGGTTACGATCTTTTTCTGGGTTTGTGCCTCGGGTTGTTAAGGAATTTTATGCAAATTTGAATGTTGAGTTGTTAGACCAGTCTTCTTTTTATGTTTCATAAAGTGTATGTTAGGGGACATTGGTATAAGTTTAGTCCTACTGAAATTGCTAAGGCCCTCAATCTCGTTCCTGTTGAGATTGATGATTCTATTGAGTTTGCAAAGGATCAAGTCTTGTCTGAGTTGGTTGGTCAAGGTATGGTGTGGGAACCAAGCACCTCTCTACGAGTCTTGGATCTCACTCACTATTATAGTGCTCTTTTCAAATTTGCAATGTTTAATTGGATGCCTACCACTCATTCCTCGACCATCACTCAAGACATGGATTTTCTATTGTTCAAAATTAGGACTAGAGTCACCATTGATCTTGCTGCTGTTATTTTTTATCAAATCATGTCCTTGAGTGGTGCCAAATGCAAGGGTCAACACTTGATGTTTCCGCAAGTCATTTACAAACTTTTGGACTCTCAGCATCCTTTGAAGAAGTCCCACGAGACCTTGAATTCTTCTTTGGTTGGTCCTACCTACACTGTCAAAGATGACCATGCTCCGTCCATAGCTCGAAAGGTCAAGGCATTAATTTGGCTGGTTCTGGGCCTGGAAATGTTGTGACTGACACTCCTGCTGTCTCAACTGATCTTGCTTCTGTCCAGACTTGAATTACAAGTCTCTCTGACTGGTTCACTCTCATGGAGGATACTCAGCGCCAAATTCTTACTTCGTTGGCCATTATCAATGCATCCACCACTCCTGCTCCATGACGGTTACTGTTCGCTTTTGATTTATTTTTATTTGCTTTTCATAAATGTACAAGAACACTAGCTATGCCTTTTGTTTGGTTTCGTTTCCTTTGTTCTTTGGCATTTTCTTAGACAATGAGGGGGAGAGAGAGTAACTCTATTTTTTGGTACTTTGATTATTTTGGTTGACCTGCAGTTGTTCATTGTTTTTGTTAACAATTTTTTGTCTTATGCTTTGGTTATTTTTTGCAGGGGGAGTCATTTTGTGACTCTTATGAATTTCAGCACTCACTTGTGTTTTGCAGGGATCTTTTAAAAATAGACATGCTTTGTCTATAGAATTGCCAAAGGGGGAGATTGTCAATCCTAAAATTGGCATATTTTATAGAATTATCTTTTTTATTAAAAGATAAATTTTTGTTTCCCTTATTGTGCTTTTCGGAATTCACTTTCCATTTCTTGTGATTTGTGGAATATTTACATTCCTTATTTAATTGTATTTTATCACAATTTTTTTTATAAAGGGAAGTAATATCTTGCAAATATTCAGTACTTACTCAAAGTCATTTATGGAATATTTGTCTATATATTTTCATGCAGCTCAAGTCTATAAAAATCAGGAAACTAAATCTTTGTTGTCATTAATTGTTATTTCCATCTTGAGCTTTTTGATCCAACACAGGTATTAGCTGTCTCCACCAAAATCGTATCTGTCGGATCAGCATCTTCTAAAAAAGGCAATTCTTCATCAATCAAGAATATCTTCAATTATTCTTTCCTTTATTATGAGATTCTTTCTTAGTCTTTATGAGCACTAAAAAGGACTCTATAAATACGGCTCTAAAGGTAGTGAGAAAAAGTGAACTCTGAAATGCATAATTTGTGAGTGTATTGTAATATTTGTGAGAGTTCCTTCTTTTTATTCAAGATCATAGAATTCACGTGATCTTGTAGAAATATGAGAGTTTAGTTTATGTGGTGAGTTTATACCACGTTCATGAGTGAATACACATTGTAATTTGAACACAACTTTTATAAGTCTTCGGGAGAGGATTTTTACAAGCCTTGCGTCAGGAGGATGCAAGCACTCGCTGGCCATTGAAGGGAGTTCAAGTGGTTGAGTGTTTCAATCAAGATCAGATTAGTGAAGAGAAGTACAACAAAGTTGCAGCAAATCTCAAGAGGGAGTCTTGTTTTGTTTAAGCCAATATTTTGTACTTGTGATTCTTTATTAATTGGTTTTATTCTCTGGGCGTGGCCCCAAGGAGTAGGTTATCCGAAGGGGTTTCTGAACCTTGTAAAAATTTGTTGTGTTCTTTATTGTTTTGCATTGTCTTTTTATTGTGTTCAGTTTCTATCGTAACAAGTTCGAATTCTGTCCCGACAGAACTGAAATCTGTTTCAACATTTAATTACCATTCCGCACTTTAATTAATTCACATGGTTTAATTAATTTGGTAATTACTAAAAACATAATTTCAAAAACAATTAACCCCAATCCTACCTCATAGAGTAGACGAAAATATATACTAAGTATAATGTATGGGCGTTTTTAGTGGGTGTGGTGGTTTTGGTAAATGTTGCTTTCTATTAGCTCGTTCTTTTGCATCATTTGTTAGATCAATATATACTGAATGAAGGATAAAACTACAAGATTGTTGACTCAAATTTGTCATCACTCTTGTTTTGATGATATACAATATTTGATTATAATGTCACTAACCATTCTAGATTTTATAGCAAAAGCATTTATCTTGTTGGAAACAAGTTTACTTAAATGATCAAGACATGTCACCCCATGTGGGTCCCATAGTTTGGCATCTTTTCTCTGAAGTACGGCTCCAAAGGCACTTTTAGCCGGCCGATCGGTTGCTTGCCTGACTGAAGTCAGAGAGCGCCAAAATGCCTTTTGCTTCTCTCTAGAAGTAGACTTACTTCTAGACTTAATACATAGCTAATACCAATTTTATATCATAGTATTAAGCTATAGAAAGTGTTCTAAGCTCTTACTTTGTATAAATCATTCCAAAACACTTTTCACACACTTAATCCAAAATTGTAAGGATTTATTTGTAAGTGCGTTCATCTCACTCTAGGTTCTTAACTAGTATTTATCATCCTTAGAGAGAGTGAAAATCATTATACTTCATATATTCTATCTATCTTTGTAAAGTGAGATTGACCCTTTAAAAATCCGCAAGAGAGGTGAGGTTGGCACTAGAATCACAACAACTTGGGTTAGGTGAGGTTGGCACTGGAATCACAAAACCCGACATTGGTTAGATTGGCACCGAACAAACAATCTGTGTAAGAGGTTTTGGCACACCTTGGTGAAAATTCACTGGTTATAAAAGGATTAGTCAAGTCCTTTAACTTGGCTCATTACTAGAACTCAAAGCTAGGCTTAGCTTTGAAAACCAAGGACGTAGGTGGCTTTAATTCCACTGTACCTTGTAAAAAGAGAGTTTGCATCCCTATAACCTTAAACTCTTTTACATTTATGCTTACTTGATTGTTTACATTGATTCTGTCTATATATTGCATGAAAGTTTCACTAAGTTGCTAGAAATATATAGCTAATTATGAAATTCCCAATTCACCAACTTCTTGGGAGACATTCTTGGGCTAGCAATTGGTATCAAAGCGAGATTCTCATTTTATATGGATTTAACCTTCTATAGTATGGCTTACCATTACATTTGCAAAATAACATGGTAGACGGTTTGAACTCAACTAGGCCACCATTTTTCAATGGTGTAGATTTTGCATATTGGAGAATTAGGATGGAAACATATCTCCAAGCCATGGATTATGATCTTTGGCACATTGTTAGTGAGGGACTGTAATGCCCCGAATTCTTCGATGTGTTTAAAGGCGTGAATAGTAGGCCGGGAGGGCCATACTTGCTTAATTATGTTATTAATTGATAAAATGCATGTATATGTGGATTATATTATAATATGATGTGAAATGCATGCATGTGTGTCCATATTTGTTATTACAGGGGTGAGATGGTAATTTGGCCCGTTGAGGGTAAATTGTTTACTTGGATACATGTTGGTGATATATATTGAGACCACATTATAATGTGGGTTTGTTCGAGCCATTCGGCATGAGACGATCATGGAATGTAAATTATCGGTTTGGTCATAACAGGTTTAAGCTCGGGGCTCGGGGTGAGTCTCAGGGTGTTTTTAATGATTAGAATGTTACCGGGCATTAAAGGGTAACAGGATGTGAATTATTGGTGTTTGAGAGTATTGAGATTAGCGGGAATTGGGAAGCGTTAATTATGATTAACGGGATAAGTGGAAAGTACCAATTTTACCCTTGAAATGATTTTAGAAGCCTTGAATGACCTAGGGGCATTTAGGTCATTTGGTTTGGATATATGTGAAGCTTTAGATGGCTGTAGAAAATAGAATAAAAACAGGGCTTTACTTCTCCTTCCCGTACATCATTCTCCTCCATTTCCTCTTCGGAGTTTTTGAGTTTGAATTGGGGAATTAAGCTAGGAAATCAAGGGGCTGAGTTTGTAGACTTGGTTCAGCCATTGGAGAGGGTTTGATTTCGAATTTGAGGTGAGTTTCAGCCATAACTTTCTGGTTTATCTCTGTTTTAGCTTTGAGTTTTCAGCTTGTAATTCTTTGGTGGATAGTTGGAATTAATGGGAGTTAGGTTGATGTTTTACTTGGGTTTTGATGAGGGTGAGTTGTAGATGAAGTTTAGGGGTTAAATTGAGTGTTAGGTTGGTGTTTTGGATTGGTTTGAAGGGCTGGTTTCAAGGGAAAATGCAGGGGAAGTCAAGCTGGTGTGTGTTTGATTTTTGGCTAACAGGGTAATGAGCCGCGGCATGGCTGTGGTGTGCTGCGGCCCATGGTGCTTGTCAGGGAGAGGCCACCTCTGTTTGAGGGGCACGCCGCGGCGCAGCTAGGGAGGGTCGCGGCCCTTAGTGGCTTTTTGGCCAGAAAAGTGTTTTTAGTTTGGGGATTCAAGCCTTAGGCCTCGGGGTTGATCCTACTACCCGGTTTAGCAGTGTTTGATGTCTTGGAGGCTAGGTTTTGGTTTGGGAACCTTTTGTTATTCATTTTATTGATGGAATCCCATGATTGGTTATGACCAGGTAACCACTAAAGGACCAAAAGGTTGATCGTTCTCAAGGTCGTTCTTTTATTCATTCTAGCTCGAACTAGAGGTAAGAGAACTGCACCCCAAATGTGACATGAATGGTTATTCATGAGGCATGTTGGTTGTATAAATGTGGACATGAATTGATTATGGAATACTTAGCAAATGTTGCTCACTTGTGCATGGTACTGACTCATTAGTCAGATTTGGCAAAGGTGCTAGTATCAACTATGAAGCTGTGACTTATTAGTCAGGTTCGGCAGTGGTACTGGGCACTGGTCACGTTGCGCTGACTCATTAGTCAGAATGGACTTAGCGTGTTAACGCAAGCCAACAGAGATTAGATCTAATCGATTATCTTCATTGAATGACTCAAAGAGCATTAATGCCAGGCCGACCTCAAGGTCGATGAACATTATAAGCACTTGAAGGCTAGTAGCTTAACTAGCAACCACTCTTCCATTTGATCTAGTGACTCGCTTGTCGATCACTCAGTATGGTTTACTAGAACCTATTGAAGGCTAGTGGCTTACCTAGCAGCCACTCTTCCACTTGAATTAGTGACCTGCTTGTCAGTCACTCAATATGGTTTATCAGGACCTCAAGTGATATTCACTCATTTGTTTGAAAGTTTTGTGCTCAGTGTGATTATAATGATAATCATTTGATAGTGTTTACACATAATGTTATGTTTTCTTGCTGGGCTTTGGCTCATGGGTGCTATGTGATGCAGGTAAAGGAAAAGAAAAGCTCACCCAGCCTTGAGTGGAGAGCTTAGGTGGTGATGTGTACATATGCGGCCGCTTGACCACCATGGCCAAGGAGTTCTCAGAGGAACTAGGGGGTTTACCCTATTTTTGCCACTTAGGTCGGCGGGGTTTATAATTTTGGAACAGTAGTGACCTTTTTGAGTTGTAAATAAATTGTAAATGTTCTTGTGGGCCCACGAACAGTTTTATGTATCAATAAAACATATCCTTTCCTTTTTATTTGTTTTCACCTTAACATGTTAATAATACCTAGAACACGTTTTTAACAAAAGGACTTAGGCAATGAGTCAAATTTTCGGTTCACCGTAACTGTTCTGGGGTAACCAGGGCGTTACAAGGACCCTATGTCCCAAAGAAATTCATAGGAGATAAGGAGATAGTAAAGAAATATAAAGTGTTATCCCCAAATTTTGAATACGATGACGTAGCGATCAAAAGTGACAAGTGGAAATACATGGTAGTCAATAAATGTGTTATTAAGAAAGGCAAAAGGTTTGAGATTAATATTTAGAGTTGCAATATTACTGGTCATAAAAAAGCATTCATCTGGTTTGGAAGTGATTTGACCGACCAGGTGAAATTTCTGACCGACCGGTAAGCATTTTTGACTGACCAGTAAAGCGCTTTGGCCGACCGGTAAGGATTTTTGACTGACCAGTAAAGAACATTGGCTGACCGGTAAGGATTTTTGACTGACCAGTGAAGCGCTTTGGCCAACCGGTAAGGATTTTTGACTGACCAGTAAAGCGTTTTGGCCAACCAGAATCATGACCAGTCATCTTGGAGCCAAGTGTATTCGGTTAGTCAAATGTTTTGCCTAACCAGAAGGGTATTTTGGCCGACCAGTCTCACTTCAGAGAGTGGGGTTGGCTGACCAGACAGATCATGATTCTGGGACAAAATTTCAGTAACGACTTCAGCTAGAATTATTCGTACCCACAGCGGGAATCTCTCAGATTATCCCAAAGAAATTGCATATTGTTGTATTTTAAATTTAATTATTAATTAAATATTGGTTAGAGCAACTGAATTATCCCGATTATGAGGGATTTTGATTTGTACGATCCTGAGCCTATAAATAAAAAGCTCATGGCATCATTGAGGGATTCGAATTTTGATTTTCCTGAGAGAGCATTTGTATTCTGAGAGAAATCTTGTATTTTTTTTCATTTACACTTAAGAAACTTAGTTGACACAAGTTCATTTGATCTTAAGTGTAGAACTATATATCACAACTCTAAGTGGATTAGGCTATTACCAACTTATTGGGGCTGAAACACTATAAAATTATCCGTGTCGTATTTTCTCTTGAAGGTTTATTGTAGTTTTGACGTCTATTCGTCGTTGGCCAAAATCGTGGTCAACATTTTGGTGCTTTCATTGAGAGCATGAAGAGAAGAAACACACTATTATCATATCATTATGGTGCCCAAGAATACCAATGCGACCTCCAAGAAGCCAGACACATCTAAAGATCCTACTAGATCAGAAGTTCCTGGCCCTCAAGACCATGAGACTGAACCCAAGGTCTTTCTCGAGGAGATGACTCTAGAGATTGAACAACTCCAAGAAGCCATAGGGGCCTTCCAAGAGGAGATGGCGCAATTCAAGGCTCGGTATGAGTCATTTGCTGAAGAAATGGCCAGACAGAAAGCTGTGTGTGAGCAGCAAAGACGGGAGATGGACGCTAGGAGCGAAGAGATCAGGTGATGGCAGAAGGAGGCCGATAGGCGACACTGTGAGGCTGCACTTGCTCTGGAGGCGGCTACGCAGTTGACCCAGGACAATGCCCAAACTGCAGCACGAGGAGCAGCTACCCAAAGAGCAAGGTATATAGATGCTGGTTGAAAAACTACTGACAGATCCAATTCTCAGGGACTGGACAGAAGCAAGAGTAACCCCCAGGTCGGGAAGATGATGGGGACCGATTCGGAACTGCCTCGAGGCAAAGGGAGAACTCTAGAACCCCTTCTAGGAGCCACCGATCAGAAACTTCTAGATCACAGAGTCGCCGATCGGGCAGTAAAAAGACTCCACCAAGGCAGGATCAAACCAAAACTCCTCGAGGTAAAGGAACTTCATAGTTCAAAGATGGACATGGTCGTGATGAGGCCGATAGTCATCACACTGACCGATCGAAGGAAAAATATGACAACGACTAAAAAGGAGGAAAGGACTGCCCGACACAAATAGGAAGGCCACCACTGCATCCCGGCCAGCAGCGCAGTGGGAGAGAGCACGTCTCGCGCGGTAAGCCTTCTGAAAAAACTCAGAGCACAGTGTTTGATCGGTTGGGAGGATGCACTTCTCAGAAGGATTTAAGAGATGTCATCACTGACAAGAGAAGGACCGTCCCGATCGAAGGGCGAGATCTAACCCGACCTGCCAGCCAAGTAGAAATACTTAATGATAGTGTGCCAGAAAGGAATGCCCGACCAGGCGGTCAAGATCTTGAGCCCCCAACGATCGCCCCAGGCATCCATGCCCAGCTTGATGCGCTAACAGCCGCATTTCCAGGTTTTTCGAAATGACCTTCCGCAATCAATCCGGTAGACCACAGGAGTGGCAGTCCATTTTGTGCCCGAATCAGAGAAGCCCAGCCGCCAGCAAAGTATAAAGCACCGGTACTGCCAGTATATATAGAAAAGGCAGACCCCATAAGGCATGTAGGGAAGTTTGAAGACCAAATGGAGATGCTCGAGGTGAGTGATGATCGTTGTAGAGTTTTCCCCACAACATTTTCCGATACTACCGAAGAGTGGTATTGGAAATTCAAGCCAAACTCCATTACCTCTTGGGAGAGTTTCACGAAAGAATTTTGTAGACAGTTTAGTGTTGGTCAGACTTCTCTAGTTTATGCCAATCACTTAGCAGATATCAAACAAGTGAAGGATAAATCTCTCAAGAATTACATACAGAGGTTCATGAGAGAAGCCAACCGAGTAACTGCTGTTGGAGATGAGGGGAAGATGGTTGCCATATCTGCAAGTATAATTTATCGGAGTCCTTTGTGGGACAGTATACATCACAATCCAATTTCAACACTCCAACAATTTCTTGACCGAGCAGACAAATATATGAAATTGGATGACGCGATTGAGAAAGGAGAGAAGGGCCTAAACAATCCGGGCGGATCAACTGATCCTCCTAAGAATGGTGGGAATGGAAAAAATGGTGGAAAGAAACGTGGAAATAACGGGTCTGACCTCCATGAGGAAAAGAAGGCTAATTCGGGACCACACGACAAGCCAACTAAGTATGAACCTCGGTTCACCAATTACACCACTCTTTCGGCCAGCCGAACATAAATATATCTTGCGAGTCATCAAGAGGTTCCTTACTGAAAACTCCTACCCCATCAGGAAGGAGATGAGTATGAGAGACATGAATAATATCTGTCGTTTCCATGGAGATTATGGTCACGACACAAATGAATGCAACCATCTCAAAGATGAGATAGAGTTTCTCCTCCGGTCGGGGAAGCTAAAAAAGTATCGAGTAGAAAAGACCCAAGAAGAAGGAAGTAACAACAATCCTGGGTTTAAGCGAAAGCGGTCTCCACCCTTATAACCCGAGCCTGTGGAATTCACTTTAGACACTATATGTGGAGGTCCACACCTGGCTGGGGATAGTAACAAAGCAAGAGAGAGATATGCTCGAACACTTCGACATGAGTTGGATGCAGCATCGACATCTGAGGTCATGGCTGTAGAGGAGCGACCTCCAAAGAATCCATGGTATGAAAGTGAGTCTCTCACTTTTACTAAAGATGATGATCATCATGTAAGATATCCTCATAATGACCCACTCGTCATTACAGTCCAAATAGTGAACATGAAGGTGAAGAGATGTCTAGTTGACATGGGAAGTTCTGTGAATATTATTTACAAGTCATCTTTTGAAAGGATGAAATTATCCAATAATGACTTGAAGCCATGCTCTCAAGTTATTTATGGATTTACTGGAGAAGGGTTGCCACCGGCTGGGACAATCAAGTTACTGGTCACAACAGGAGATGCTCCTAGGCACGAGACAGTCATGACAGAGTTTTTGATTGTAGATTGTTCGTCGGCTTATAATGTGGTGATTGGTCAACCACTACTCACGGCCTTGCATGCGGAAGTCTCTATATGGAACCTTTCCATGAAGTTCTCGACCAGTACAAGACTAGGTTGTGTCCGAGGAGATCAAAGAGAAGCTAGAGAGTGTTACAATGCTTCAATAGTTAAAGCACAAAAGGGAGCTAAGGAGAATAATATGATCGTGTGTGTAGATAGAGAAGAAGTAGAGGAGATGGATGTTGGCAAACAAAGCATTATGGTTGTAGCCAACTAGGAGAAAGTGTTAGAAGTTATCAACCAAGAAAGTACTCTTGGTTTCAATAAGCAACAAGCCCCATCCGGTGATGAAGTCACCAAATAGGGCATTGCCCAAAGCGAGGGAATGGACTTTGATCCTCGCTTTGGGGATTTGGATAGTGAAGTGGGACCCATGGAAGAGTTAGAGGAGGTCTTAATAGATGAAAGTGACCTGACCAGAGGGGTCAAAATTGGAAAAAAGTTGAAGTTGGAAGTGAGAGCACAGCTGGTAGAATTTCTGCGAAGGAATCAAGATGTCTTCACCTGGTCTCACAAGGATATGGTGGGTATCTCACCAACTGTGATCAGCCACATGCTCAATGTGGATGAAAACTACCCAGCAGTGCAGCTGAAGAGAAGATTGCTTGAAAAGGAGCGAGTGAAGGCCCTCAAAGAGGAAGTCGAGCGAAGGAAAATAGGTTCATAAGAGGCTTATTACCCCACCTGGGTTTCTGTAACGACCCAAAATCGCTAATATGGCTTAAGGGCCTTGATTAGTGTGTTGGGAGGGCATAATTGGATTATGTGTGAATTTATTGAATTAATGCATGATTGTATGATAAGCCTTCATGTGTGATTATATGAATGTAAGTGTGGTTAAATGTTATATCTGTGAGAACCACATTATTATGTGGGTAGATCTACAGCGTGCGACTTGAGGCGATCCTAGGGAGCTAGATAGCGGGAAAGTCACAACGGGGCTTAATATTTGACTTTGGACAAGTCAGGGGTATTTCAGGTATCGGGTGGTTATTTAGACTATCGGGTTATGGAAATAAATATATGGAGATATATTTGAGGTTAGGAAGCTTAGGCGGGAATTTTGGGGAAATTTACCATTTTGCCCTCGGGGACGTTTCCGGTACCCCGAGCCTTGGGATTAGCTTAGTCACTTAAGGATAGACTTAAGAAGCTTTAGAAAACAGTAGAACAAATTAGACTGATACTTTCCTCTTCCTCTCTTTCTCTCTCAAAGGAAAAACACAGAACCTAGAAATTGTAGTTGGAATCTTCAGGATTGAAACTGGGATTTAGAGGATTAGCTCAAGGGTTAATTGAGGATTCAATCAGGGTCTAAGGTAAGGATTGATTCCCACTCTCTGTTGTTGAAATTCTGTGATTTTGGTTGTGTTCTAAGTGGTTTTTGGGTTTTGGATTTGAAGATTAAATTGAAGCTGGAACCTTGAAGGTTAGCCCAGAAATCTTTTGGAGGATTGATTCTGCAGTTAAGGTAAGCTCGGATTTATGGTTTAATGGCTGAATTTTGGTGTTTCCATGGCTAGTTTTTGTGTTCTTAAGTTAGTAAGTTTCAGAGAATGAAATAGGTTTTTGATGGGTTTCTAATCTAGGTTTCAGCTGGGTTGTGTTGCTGGAATTGTGTGGGAAGTCTTTGGGAAATTGAGTTGTGGAGTTGGGGTAGTTTTGGAGGAGTTTGAGTGAGGTTTAAGAGTCAAAATGGAGGATTTTTTGGGCACAAAGGGTTGGGTCGTGGCTCTGTTCTAGAGCGCTGCGACCCTACGAAGCAAAGGAGCCAGGGAGGCTTGGTCGAAGGGCAGCGCCGCGGCGCGTGTCTGCCCTCTGAGGGGTTTGGTTTTTCTTTTTAGGGGTAGGTCGTGGTTAGGTTTCAGGGGCCACAGCCCTTAGGTGCATCTTTGATCTTTTGGCAATTTTAAGCGCGGGAACCTAACCTAAGGTACTCGGGATCGATTTCACCACCGTGTTTGGTGGAATTCGATGTCCCGGAAGCTAGCATTGTACTCGGAAACTTTTATTTGAATATTAATGGAATACATTACCTTGGTTGTGACTAGGTGTTAAGCTAGGGCTCAGGAAGCGGATCGTGCTCGAGATTCGTCACTCATAGTCGGTGAACGTGGAAATTAAAGGTAAGAAAACTGCACCTGGTTGTGTATTTGTAATGGGACTAAGGGTTCTCTAATATTTATACTTTGAAAGGATGGTATTATGCCATGTAAATAGTAAACCACGGCCTAAGAGTAGCCAAGGTTACACTAGAGCACAGGGCGCGGCTCGGCCACTGGTAGTCGAGGACAGCTTATTATGCACTAAGCTCGGTTTAAGCGGGCCGAAGTCAGTGGGATAAACAGAGGGCGCGGCCTAAGTTGTTGGCCCTAATAATCATGTAACTAGATTGTTGTTAATGCTTGGTTTCATCTTTGATTCTAAATACGTTCTATGTGGTTAATATGAGTGCTAAGTATTTGATTATGCTTATAAGACTATTCATTTGTTATTGTTGTTTGTGATGCATATTATGTTTTCTTGCTGGGCCTTGGCTCACGGGTGCTACGTGGTGTAGGTATAGGCAAGGGAAAACTTGATCAGTCCTGACTTGGAGGGCTCTGTGAGCTGAATGTACATGACCAGCTGCTCAGCCACCACGGTTGTGAGGACGACAGGAAAAGGAGAGCTATAAACATCTGTTTTGCCTTAGAATGGTTGATGGTTATCTATATTATGGAGATTCTGTAAACCGGCTTTTAAACACTGTTTCTTTTTGGGATCCCATGTTTAAAACTGTTTAACTATATAGAGTCTATCTTTTGAGACCAAAACCCTTTTAAACCCTAGCACATTTATGGTTAGTGACACGTTTTTAATTAAATGACTTGATTAGCAAGTCCAGCACCTTTATAAGTACATAGTGTAGCGGTCTTGGCTATCCAGGGCATTACAGTTTCAAACCCAGTATTAGTGCCCAAGTCCAATGGGAAGTGGAGGACTTGCGTGGATTTCACCGATCTGAATAAAGCATGTCCTAAGGACTGTTTTCCTTTACCAAGGATAGACCAGTTGGTTGATGCAACTTCTGGTCATGAAACTTTGTCTTTCATGGATGCTTACTCAGGGTATAATCAGATTAGTATGCATCCTCCCGACGAGGAGCATACCAGCTTCTGAAAAGACATAGGGCTGTATTGTTATAAGGTTATGCCATTCGGCTTGAAGAACGGAGGAGCCACCTACCAGCGTCTAGTGAATGGCATGTTTCGTGACTTAATCGGCAAAAACATGGAGGTGTACGTAGACGATATGCTGGTAAAGTCAAAGGAAGCTGAAGGACATGTACGAGATTTGGAGGAATGCTTTGCGGTACTGAGAAAGTACCGCATGAAGCTGAACCCCCTCAAATGCTCATTCAGAGTAAGTTCTGGAAAATTCCTTGGGTTTATTGTCAACTCGCGAGGAATAGAAGTGAATCCTGAGAAGATAAAGGCACTCGCAGAAATGAAGTCTCCAGCTTGGATTAAGGATGTACAAAGTTTGACTGGGCGGATTACTGCTCCAAGTAGGTTCATTTCCAAATCAACGGGCAAATGTGTCCCATTTTTTAACTTACTTAGAGGAAGCAAAAAATTCGAATGGACAGAGGAGTGTGAGCAAGCTTTTCAAGCCATAAAGAAACATTTGGCTCAACCTCCTGTTCTTTCAAAACCAGTAGATGGAGAAGACCTTTTTATTTATTTGGCAGTCACAGAGCATGCTATCAGTGTTGCTCTAGTGTGAGAAGAAGATAAGGTGCAGCATCCAATATATTATGTTAACAAGCGGTTGATAGGAGCGGAGTCAAGGTATCCCGTGATCGAAAAGTTGGCCTATTGTTTAGTACATCTCGCAAATTGCGACCGTACTTCCAGGCACATCCCATTAAAGTACTTATCGACCAGCCCTTACGCCAAGTCTTACAGAAACCAAAATCTTCTGGTTGTTTACTTAAATGGGCGGTCGAATTGGGCCAATTTGAAATCAAATATCAACCGAGGTCCGCCATTAAAGGACAAACTTTGGCAGATTTCATTGCTGAATGCACTGGGATTCTTGATCTTCTCGACTGACAAGAAAATGTGACTGGGCAGAGAGAGAATTTTCCTACCTGGAAACTTTTTGTTGATGGGTCATCAAATGAACATCATTCAGGAGCGGGAATTATATTGATCACACCTGAGCAACATCGAATTCATAGCGCGTTGAGGTTCAGATTTAATGCTTCTAATAATGAGGCAAAGTATGAAGCCCTCTTGGCAGGATTGCGACTGGCTAGAGATGTTCATGCCCGGTCGGTCGAAATAAATAGCGATTCCCAGTTGGTGGTCTACCAAATTTTAGGGAAATACCAGGAAAGAGGTTTGCGCATGGTGGCATACCTGAATAAAGCCAAGGACTTGCTAGCACAATTCGAGGAATATACAGTCAAGCTAGTACTCCGAGAGCAGAACTCCAATGCAGACGCTTTGGCTAAATTGGCTAGTGCAAAAGATGCTGAAACTTTGAACATAGTACCAGTAGAATACTTGACAGAGCTAAGTATTAATGAGTAGGAAGCTATGCCCATCACATTAGCTAACACTTGGATGACACCCATCATTACTTACCTTGAGCAAGGAATCCTACCAGATAATCGCAATGAAGCCAAGAAGATTATGAGGCAATCTGCTAGGTATATTATGATGGATGGGGTATAATATAGAAGAGGGTACTCTATGCCACTGCTTAGATGCATAACACCCGACCAGTTAAAAAACTTATTGATCGAAGTGCACAAAGGATTCTGCGGAGATCATGTTGGGGGCAAAGTCTCTCCAAAACGATTTTGCGGCAAGGGTTTTTCTGGCCTACAGTGAATGAAGATTCCATGGAGTATGTGAAGAAGTGTGATAAATGCCAGAGATTTTCTAAAATACCCAGGGCACTTCCGAATGTTTTGAAGCAGATGCAGAGTCCATGGCCTTTTGCAGTGTGGGGAATTGATTTGACCAGGAAGCTACCCAAAGGAAAAGGAGGGGTGTAGTTCGCGGTAGTTTCTGTGGATTATTTCACTAAGTGGACCGAAGATGAACCACTAGCAACAATCACCTTGAAGAAAGTGTTAGACTTTGTTGTTAAGAATATAATATGTCGCTATGGTCTGCCCAAGAAGATAGTCTCTAACAACGACACTCAATTTGATAGTGACTTGTTTATTGATTTTTGCACTAGACATGGCATTATAAAAAGTTTCTCCTCGGTAGCTCACCCACAAGCCAATGGGCAAGTTGAAGCTGTGAATAAAACTTTAAAGGATACTCTAAAAAAGCATCTAGAACAAGCTAAGGGTGCTTGGGCAGAAGAATTGCCAGAGGTTCTTTGGTCGTACAGAACTACTGCCCGGATAGCAACTGGTCATACTCCTTTTTCCTTGGCATATGGATATGAGCCATGTTGCCTGTCGAGGTCGACCCACCATCCCATCGTTGAAGTACGTATGACCAGGAGGAGAATCACCAATTGTTAGCTGAATCTTTGGACTTTGTTGAAGAAAAACGAGAAAAAGCAAGCTTGAGAGTTGCTGCCCATTAGCAAAAAGTCTAGGACCAAACTGGGAGGGACCGTATCAAATTGAGCAAGTCTTGCCACCCGGCACTTACAAACTTTCTCGACTAAATGGAGAGCTAATTAGGAACTATTGGAATGGCGAGCACATGAGGAAGTATTACCTATGAATACTGCTTACAGAGCAGTATCTTAGTTACAAGTGTTTAACTTGTTATTTAAGTTTGTTTGTGAGTTGGTTATTTGCTAACCAATCATTTTATTTTTAAAATAATTTTATTTTATTTGAGACTCGTGATTAGACACGCTCTGTCCTTATTTCTTATGAGTAATAAAAGAGATCACGCGCAATGCGGTCGAATCTTGCTACAAATTATGCATATGTGTTGATTATTTTTACTTTGGCAGTGTTCAATTGTCAGTGCATTTGAAAAAAAATTCTGAGAGGAAAAAACTGGGCAGTGTTCAACTGGTCGGTATCCATCAGGTGAATTATCAGTATTTATCTTGTCGAATATTTTTGCAGTGTTTAACTGTTCAAATTTCTTCTTTGTATTCGATGTGTTTCACGAGTAATAACTTCTCGAATAGATTTGGTCAAGTAGAAAGTGACCAAGGATTTTTCAACCCTCGATCACTTGGGGGGCACATAGGGTATACTAGAATTTTTCAACACAGGCAATAAGAGCACGGGTAACGATATTTGTTTTTAGGCTGACTTGTAAATTTTCGAAGTAAAAAAAGGCCATTAAGATAACTTGTTTGACAAAGCTTAAGTAACTTGGAATTTTTCAAAATTGTAAGTTAAGAGCAGATATTCGTGTGTAAACAAACCACTATGCACATAAAATGTTAGAGCAATAAGAGTGTGAGAAAGTATATTTAGTAGGGACTTATGAAATGCTTATATTTTCTAAGTTAGAAAACTAAGTACTCATGTGAAAATATAAGGCATATATCAGAGTGACTTTACTATTCCACAAAAAAACATGAAAATTTTTTAAGTCTAAAAAGTAAAGTATACATGCCAACACAGCACAGCCATACGAGCAAAATATAATAAGAAGATAGTTGAGATAAGTGTCTACTAGTCAGATAAGAGACTCTCTGGTAAGCTAAAGTATGTTCGCTGGTCTAGTAAATTGTTGACAGGTTGATCAGCACCATCCTCGACATCGGTGACATCCTCTAGTCGGAATGATAAAGCAGGAGAAATAGGCACAACACCAGCAGGATTGGCTGCCTCTTCAGCGGCCTTTGCCTCGCATTTGGCAAGTTCTTCTGCCCTAGCCTCCTCTGAGAGAAATTCGAGGTTGAGGGGCTTGTTCAACTTCCATACCTGGTAGAAGCAATTGAAACAAATCTCCTCATAGCGAGCAAGATCGGCTTCCCTTTCTCGCTTCAATTCCTCATTCTCACAAGTCATTTTCCCCAGCTGATTAGTCAACATCTTGTTGGTTTGGATTTGTTTCTTGTTCTCATCAGCCAACTCTCTTAGAGATCCATCCCGCTCGGCAATGGTCTTCTCCGCCTGCTCGACCTTGGATCGAAGATCCCCTTCGGATGTAGTTAAAGTTTCAATCTTGGCTTGGGCTTCCACCAATTGATCATTTAAGACTTTGATCATTTCCTTATAGTCTACTGCTCGGTGCTGAGCATGACTGATAGTGATAAGTGACTGAAATGGATAACATAAAGTTGCTTAAAGTAAAAACAATTAATAACAAAATGGGATGTCTTGATGATAAAATACTTACACTCATCATTTGGGAAAGACCCCTTTGCAGGACAACTTCAACATTGAGCTGGGGCAAAGACTCAAGGGTTTGAGTTGTTGTAGCATGGTGTAGAGTGTGGTCAAGCAATTCCTTTCCAATATCACCAGCAATGCGAAGGGGCTCACTTAAGCTAGCCGAGCGGTTGGGTGTTAAACTAGCAGAAGGAGGAATTGATGAAGGAGTCAACTGCGGGATGGTGATAGGCTGGTCAGGTAATCTCCCCTGGTTGGTCGGTATAGTCTTTGCGACTTTGGTCGGAGGGTTTGAGCTACTACCTTCCCCAGATTTCCTCTTTTGGGCAGAGGAAGTGTTGAATTGCTTAAACATATTTGGATCTGGAAAAAAGAGTGAAGCACAAGACTTGTTAGTAAAAATGGGAGACAATATATAAGTAAATGAAAATTATACTACTACCACACAACTCTACAGATTTCATACAATCATTCTCGAAGGAAGTTATTTATAACAAAACACCAAACTATGGTTAATGATTAGCAGAAAAACCTGAGTTTAGAATTTGATCAAGAAAGTCTTCTTCTTCTTCAGATGACGGGCTGGCATCTCTATGGAGCTCAAGGTTCTTTCCTTTCCCAGGCTTTGTAGGAATGGCATGTCTATGATGGTCTTCTAGAAGGGGTTCCCTGATAATAAGGTCACCTGGTCGGCGTGAGTAGGGAGATGGTTCAGGAGAGAACTGATCAGTCACTACTTTAGTGTCAACATTTGACTGGTCAGTTGCGTTTGCTTCTTCAGTAGTGCTACCTTCTATGATGTTTTGATTGCTTGGTAACAACCCCACCAGCTGAAGGTTGTCCATGTTGACCAACCGTTTTACATTTTTCTCTTCGGTAGACATGTTAGCAAGTTCTTCTACTTGGGAATACATTTCCTTAGTTGGTAGAGGTTGATGGAAAGGACCTGCATGCGTGAAGGCCAAGTTGTTGGCCTTAATGTCTGAAGTAAGAAAATACTCTGTATAGTATTTTCTAGGATTCGATTTATGTGCGATTCCATGGAGGTATTTAATCCCGTTATGCCTATGGAAGAGGTGGAAAAAACCTGTATTATTGTGGCTTGGGTTGGTCCTAAAGTCGAAGAGGTAATGCACTTCATGAGGAGTGGGTGCATCCCAGCCTTGAAAGAAGTAGAGAATATATAAAGCAAATAATGCATGAATTCCATTAGGAGCTATCTGGAAAGGAGAGACATTGAAGTAATCTGCTACTGACCGAAAAGAAGGGGTGCAGTGGTATAGTAGCTCCTGCAAAAACGTGGTATCTGGACCAGGCACAATAGGGTCCACCAGGGTTGTTAGCTCTCTGATGAGGTCGCGAGCATATCACGTTTACTCCTTCAAGGCCTGAAGCCCGAATGTGTTTATCGAACATGCTGAAGTTAAGTTTAGAAGGTTTGGCTACGAACCAAGTGGGCATTTCGTCTTCATCTTTTATTGGTTTTAGAACAGCTGATTGCTGAATCTCAGTTGTAAAATTCTAGATAGTCTTTCTCCGGGGTTTGCTAGCTTTTTGGATCTGGCGCGGTGGCCTTGAAGAAGCTGCAGTTTGGGCTTCACCACGATCCACTACCTTTTGTGTCACTCTATGAGCCACTTGAGGTTCTTGGTCTTGAGGAAGTCGATTAGAGTTTTTCACCCTCATTGGCGGATGTTGAAGCTGTTGATTAAGAAATTGTTCTTCGTGAAGGAATTATAAAGACGACCGAGGAAGGATTTTGCATATTGGAGAATTAGGATGGAAACATATCTCCAAGCCATGGATTATGATCTTTGGCACATTGTTAGTGAAGGACCCTATGTCCCAAAGAAAATCATAGGAGATAAGGAGATAGTAAAGGAATATAAAGTGTTATCCCCAAAATTTGAATACTATGACGTAGCGATCAAAAGTGACAAGTGGCAATACATGGTAGTCAATAAATGTGTTATCAAGAAAGGCAAAAGGTTTGAGATTAATATTCATAGTTATGATATTACTAGTCATAAGAAAGTATTTATCTGGTTTGGAAGTGATTTGACTGACTAGGTGAAATTTCTGATCGACCGGTAAGGATTTTTGATTGACCAGTAAAGTACATTGGCCGACTGGTAAGGATTTTTGACTGACCAGTAAAGCGCTTTGGCCGACTGGAAAGGATTTTTAACTGACCAGTAAAGCGCTTTGGCTGACCAGTCATCTTGGAGTCAAGTGTATCCGGTCAATCAAATGTTTTGCCGAACCAGAAGGGTGTTTTGGCCGACCAGTCTCACTTTAGGGAGTGGAGTTGGCCGACCAGACAGATCATGATTCTACGACAAAATTTCAGTAACGACTTCAGCTAGAATTATTCGTACCCACAGCGGGAATCTCTCAGATTATCCCAAAGAAATCTCATATTGTTGTATTTTAAATTTGATTATTAATTAAATATTGGTTAGAGCAACTGAATTATCCCAATTATGAGGGATTTTGATTTGTACGATTCTGAGCCTATAAATAAAGAGCTCATGGCATCATTGAGGGATTCGAATTTTGATTTTCCTGAGAGAGCATTTGTATTCTGAGAGAAATCTTGTATTTTTTTTCATTTACACTTAAGAAACTCAGTTGACACAGGTTCATCTGATCTTAAGCGTAGATCTATATATCACAACTCTTAGTGGATTAGGCTATTACCAACATATTCGGGCTGAACCACTATAAAATTATCGGTGAAGTATTTTCTTTTGAAGGTTCACTATAGTTTTGACATCTATTCATCGTTGGCCAAAATCATGGTCAACATAAAGATTTGGATGAAAATGATAAAAAGATGCTAACTAAAAATGCTAAGGCCAAGTGTGCATTAATATGTGGATTATATAGAGACATATTAAAAAAATGTAGAACAAGCATCATTCGTTCATGATATATGGAATATGTTAGAAGTCACACATCAAGGTACTAGCACCATGAAAGAGACTAAAATCAACTTGCTTGTTACTAAATATGAAAACTTTAGGATGGAAGTCTCATGAAATCATTTCTAATATGTATACACGTTTCTCAACTATTACTAATGGTTTGAATACTTTTGGCAAGGTACTCTCACAAAAAGATATGGTAAGCAAAATCTCAAGGAGTTTGACCAAATCCTTTGATGGAAAGGTTACCACAATTCAAGAAGCAAAAGACATCTCAACCATTCCCTTGGAGGAGCTCATTGATTCACTAATGAATCAAGAAATGTACTTGAATGCAAGTTAAGATGAGGATAAAGTAAAAAAAAAAGAAAACTATCGCATTAAAATCTACCTCCCGTAATGATGAGAATGATAGTGTTTGGAAACACATGGTTCTAATGGCAAGAAAATTCAAAAAGAAGTTAAAAGAAAGCAAGGGCAAGAAGCATTACAAAGAAAGTAACTCAAAGAATAGGAAAAGCAAGAGAAAAACCTCATTTTAAAGTGATTCAAGTGATGAAGATCCAAATGAGGTTGCTAGCTCTTGTCTCATAACCATCAATGATGAAGTAAGCTCTCTTGAACTCAATAATGAAAATGTAATTGATGAACTGAAAAGAAAAGGAAAATGCTAGATACTTTCTTCATATTTTTTACATAGTATCTTGTACATATTTGCTTTAAGTTTTGATTCTATCCATGTTTGTTTTATCTATCTTAATTTTTATACTTTTGCATTTTAAGTGCATGGATTACATCAACATGTTTAAAATTATGCACATGAAATTTTTGATTTTTTTTTAAAAAAAAAAAATGCATATCTTTCATTTTTGGCATGTAAGTTGGTTTTTATGCTCATATTAGGCTTAATTTTACATAACTTACCCAAATTGATGAATTTTTGAAATCTTATTGTTTTTACTACTACTTGAGCATGTTTATTTGAGTATATTGAGAGTGTATCAAAATGATTTTTTTAAACAACTAATGTACCCAAAATGAAATGAATAAAATACATTTTGATTGCACAAACACATGTATTTTAGCATCCTTGAATTGGTGCAAAAATAATTTTTGAAAAACGATGCACGAAACTCATTTTACACTATGCAAATGAGACAATTTTGCAAAATTATGCACTTTTATGCATTTTATATGTATTTTTTTGCACTAAGTTGATTTCCTTCTGCATTTCAAATGTATATTCATACAAATTGTAATATTTTTCATGCATGTGCACATTCAAATAAGTCCTAACATATGTTTTACTTTTATGCTATACTCAAAATCATTCCATCTATGCTGAACTAATAATCAAACTTTCAATGGACTACTTGGACTTGTTTTGATTATTTGGATTTTCTATAATATTTGACTTCTTGAACTATTATGCTCATATCATTAACATGCATATGGTTAAATAGCACTTCCAAGCTTGATCACCTCCCCAATGATTTTTGATGATATCAAAGAAGGAGAAAATGTAAATTTTATTTGCACATACTTAATCATGTTGCTCTAAATGTAAGATTGTTTTATTATATGATTAAAGGGGAGAATATAAGAAATAAAATAATTTTTATGTGCATAATTTGAGGGGAGCTTACGCTTACTTCTTTAAAGTTATTTTTATTCCCTTCCAATAGTCAAATATTTGCTATCATAAAAAAAAGGAGATTGTTGACTCAAAGTCGTCATCACTCTTGTTTTGATGATATACAATATTTGATTATGATGTCACTAAACATTCTAGATTTTATAGGAAAATCATTTATCTTGTTGGAAACAAGTTTACTCAAATGATCAAGAAAAAATGGCATTTTTGTAACCAAAAAGTAACAAATTTGTCATCGAAAACTCAGAATTTGTTACCCAAGCAGAAATAGTCTCGGCCTAGAAATTACAAAGGTCGGTCGACCGGCCTATGCATGCTAGTCAACCATCATATCACCCCTTGTGGACCTCGCAGTTTGTCAGCTTTTCTTTGAAGTACGGCTCCAACGTCTCTTTTAGTTAGTCGACTAGTTGCTCACCCAACTGAAGTCAGAGAGCCCCAAAATGCCCCCAACGACTCTATTTTGCTTCGCTCTATAAATAGACTTACTTCTAGACTTAATACATAGCTAATACCCGTTTTATATCATAATATTAAGCTAGAGAAAGTGTTCTAAGCTCTTACCTTGTGTAAATTATTTCAAAACACTTTTCATACACTTAAGCCAAAATTGTGAGGATTTATTTGAAAGTGTGTCAATCTCTCTCTAGGTTCTTAACTAGTATTTATCATCCTTAGAGAGAGTGAAAACATTGTATTTCAACTTTTCTATCTATCTTTGTAAAGTGATATTGACACTTCAATAATTTGTAAGAGATGTGAGGTTTGCATTGGAGTCACAACAACATTGCGTGTGAGGTTGGCACCGAAATCACAACAACCCGATGTTGGTGAGATTATCACCGAACAAACAATTCGTGTAAGAGGTTTGGGTCCACCTTGGTGAAAATTCCCCAGTTGTAAAAGGATTAGTCAAGTCCTTGAACTTGGCTCGTTACTAGAACTCAAAACTAGGATTAGCTTTGAAGACCAAGGACGTAGTGACTTTAGTTCCACTAAACCTTGTAAAAGGAGATTTTGCATCCCTATAACCTTAAACTCATTACATTTGTGCTTACTTGATTATTTACATTGGTTCTATCTATTTATTGCATGAAAGTTTTACTACGTTGCTAGAAATAGATTGTTATGTTTTACATTATGCAATTAGTTTAAAATTCCCAATTCACCCCCATCTTGGGAGCCATTCTTGGGCTAACAAAGATATAGCTTTATGCAACAGATACATTTTGAACAAGATGATCGATAAAATAAATGTCACAACTCTATGCTTAAAATACAAATAAAAGGAGTGCAAATAGAAGAAAAATAAATGAAGAAATACAAACTAGAAACAATAATAATACAATATGAACAATAGAGAAAAATAAGGAGAAAATAAGGAAAATAAATTCTCACACCTACACCACCTTAAGTGTAGAGTAGTGGGTATCACCAACTTGAACAAGGTTCTAGACCTTTTTCCAAAATCTTATTTCTCCCTATCTCTAAGCACTAAGGGATTCTCAGTTTAAGAAATAACTCTATGGAATTATCAAGCCCTTGGTGTATTTTCTAGCCAAGTGCTTTGTGGATAAAAATTTGTTTGTCTTACAAGTGAACAAATGTTTCTATTTATAGAGTTTAAGATCACCAATTGATTTTCAAATTCTACCCACCCCCTGGGTGTTACCAATGTTAAATTGGGTGTTTATGAAATTAAAAGGATGATTTGGGAGTTACTTGGGGTGTTACAACGTTGAAGGCAAAAAAAATATGCTTCAAAACTGAAACTGTCAAGTTATTGATTTGTAACTCTAAGTAATAGCTTTGGTTACAAGCTGCCAAAACGTCCCAAATCATCTCCCATGCAATTTTGTAACATCCAAACACCTATTGCCCGTTAAAATAACTTCCCTAATAACTATAAAACATTATAGCATTGAAAATCAAATTAAGAATATGTAACTTCTTTTACATATTGATTATGGTGATATTTTGGGAGTTATAAATAAATAACCAGATTTGTAACTTCCATTTGTATGTTACAAATTGACACAGTCCATTTTATTTATCACACTCATTTAATAAACATTATATTATTTATATAAAATAATATAACATCCTTAGTACTCTTTGAGTGTTTTGGCAGATTGGAAGGGGATGGGAGATCAAAATGGTAAATTGAAAAGTCATACCTAACCTAGGTGGTATGTATATTTACTGTCCAAATTTTGCGCTAATTAAAATGATGTTCTTGGATAATATAGTGACCATTGATATTATTATATGAATCATTTTATGATTATTTCCTTGCTAACTGCTTTTATACTAACAATTGAAACTAACATGTAATTTTATTTTAGGGTTTGGATTAGAAATAAATCCATTTTTTTTTAAATTTGATTTTTGCAAAAATAATTTTTAAATGATAAATGGAGGATGTGAATTGTTGTTGTGGTTCTTCGCCAACAGGTAATTAAGAGAATGAGAGAAAAGGATTAGTGCCAAATGTGAACCGAAATAGATATATGATCTTAGAGGACGAAAGGGGTGACTCAAGACACGGTTTTTAAGTGGTTCGAAGGTTAAAATCCTTCTACTCCACTAGTCAATATTATTGATCTGTACTGAGTATTTGGTTACAAAGTATTTCTTACAAGAGATTATTTTTCCCCACCCCTATCAACTCCCAGGGTCTCCATATTTATAGGAGAAGGCACCTGGAAGTTGGTAGGGAGGTCATCCTGTGACCTTCTTACTTGTCGTATCAATTCTGTGACATTCATGATTAATTCCTAAACCTGACACATAAGTGTGGTCAAATCAATAGATAAGGAAGTAATGGGCCGCACGGCCCAACCCCACCGTGGGTGTCTGAACACGCACGTTCCTGCTGCGTGTCCGAGAAGTCAGGGGGATATCAGACACGTGATGCCTGATATATGCACGTTTACCTTGTGTGTGTTTACTTCTCAAGGGGTCACACCCCCATATCCAGCTCGTACCGCGAGCTTCATCCTGGACTCGACCTTCGGCCTTCAGGGGACCTGCTCCAGTCTTGGATAATGGAAGGGAGCCCTTCGGGCTTCCTCGAGCTAACGACAGAAGTTCCGGTCTTAGGGGAGTTCGTGAGATAACTACGATTAGTCAGCAGCTGGGCTTGCTAACCAGCCCGTGGGAAAAACAGGGCGTACATGAATAATCTTGTTTGAGTATGTTTACTGGGTTTATACCTTTGTTTTGGGCAAATAAATCACAGTTTTTGTTGATTTTTTTTTGCTGAAGCTTTTCAAAGATCATTCATGGATGAAACCCATTTTTAATTTTTGTTTAATTTTCTTCTACGAAATTTCACTAGGAATTTCTAGGTAAATCACCATTGTGTGTCGATAGTAAATGGAGAGGGGAGTGAAATCCCAAAGATGCAAACCATTTTGATGGCTGAAGGTGCCATTTTGTCAAATACTGAGTCACGAAGACCCAATTTGTTCGTCCGTGTGTGTGCTTGTTTCAAGGTCAAAGGTGACCTTGAAGCGGTCCATTGTTTTTTTTCCCAAATGACATGTCATACGGATGCCCAAAAAAAATGACATGTGCCCTATCCGTTTTAGGCCATTTTTGCATTATTTAACTCCATTTTTAATACTCTATCATTTTCTATATGTTAATGCACAAGATTAATTCATGAATTTTATTTTATAATTTTTTTTATATTTAATCTTTTTATGGTATAAATGTAATTTTTTGTTGAAAATAGTGAATGCTTAGTTTCTTACATGTTAATTTTTTTAATGATGAGGAATAATCAAATTAAATATTTATATATATATATCTAATTTTTGTGATATTTCCCCTAAAATAATTTGAAGATCCATACAGGTAATTAATTATCCTATCAATAATCATTACTTGGTAAGATGCTTAAAACAATAATTATTTTTTATATCCTCTTGATAGTAGATTGATGTATTTGGTTGTAATAATTAATATATTATTCTTACCTTTGAATGTGTCCTATTTTTTGTTTGGAAGTCTAGCATACGTGATGATCATTTATTGGTTGAGATCATTAAATTTAAGAAAAAGAGTACATATGACATGATTATGTTTTTGCATGAAATTAATGGTTGTTGCTCTTTTTTCCCATTTAGCTTTAAGCAATCCTAGAGTCTCTGCTATCTTGACACTGAATGGAATGAACCACAAATAGTGGGTTGAATCTCTCATGATGAATTTTACTATCGTGAGAATATTCTTGGCCTTTACAATTGATGCACCACCTAAATTCGCTAATGATGCTACTAAGAATGATAAGAAACCCTATGATGAGGTATCATATGGATGAATCAATCCGTGATAGTGTTCCCAATGTTGATAATTCAAAGTAATTTCTAGTTTCCATTGAGAAAGAGTTCATGACATTCTCAAATAATGAGACGAATGAGAACTCGAACATGCCTTATTTCACCATTTATGATGGTGCAAGAAACATTATGACTCACATTGACAAGCTTGTAGGTTGCTACGATAAGCTTAAGGCTGTAAATATGAACCTAGTGAGGATTATATGGTATGGTTTGTAATGGGAACTCTTCCATCTCAGTTGGATCCAATTAAATCAAGCTATAAATCTCAAAAAGAGCAATGGACTATGAGGAGATGACTGTTATTCTTGCCAAGGAAGAGGATGACATTTGAAAAGGAAGGGCAAGAAGCATCTCCATGACGACAAACAAAAATAATCCCTAGAAGAGAAATTTCACTCCTAATTACCTCTAGTGACCAAAAGCCCTCCAAGGAGAAAGAAACGAGACCTAAAAGGAATCGACAGACATGATCATCCTCTATTAGTCATAAGACTAAATACTGAGGTGTTCAAAGAGAAGTGCAACTTTTGTCACAGGTTTGGGCATAAGAAAATTAATTGTCGAAGGCTCAAATCTTATTTGGAGAAGAGAGGTGACTTCTTGTGATGGTTTGTTTATATTCCCCATTCATGTGCCCTTAAATACTTGGTGGTTAAATAATGGATTCCTTATTCATGTTACAAATTAATCTTTTTTTTTTTTTGAACAAGTGGATGTAATGATGTTTCTGGAAGGGAAATTAAGGAAAAAGAGGTTATGAAGAAAAGAACACACACAAAAAAAAAAAATCCTAGGAGAAAATAAGCTCCGATACAATGTAAACCAAACGGAAAGGAGAAATTTACTTATATTTCTTCAAGGTAATCTTTAAATTTTATAACACACAATGACTGCTAATTTAGCAACGGGATATTGGCAATAAAAATAACTAAGTTGTTGCAAATGTAGCACTTAAATACTGAAGTCTTTTTTTATGGTAAAAATATATTTCGTAAACAATTTGTTGCTCCGTAGGTACCTTGACTGTTAAGTATGGTCTAAGCACCTACATGGTAGCAAATCATTAGTTGAAATTAATTAGTTTTTATTTATTATTAAAAAAAATGTTTAAACCTCATAAAATTCAATTTAAAATATAAAAAAAATAAAAACATACTGATTTTAATTAAAGTAAAACCTTAATACTAGCTTAAAATTAAAACTAAAAATTTAGTAAAATTCATTTTAATTAATTAAACTAACTATAAATTAATTAAAATAAAATATTAAAACTAAATATTTAATAAAACTTAAACCTAAAACTAATAAATCCATATCTAAAAATGAAAAAAAAAACCCTATTGAAGATTTCCTTCCCCTCCCTTTACCTTTGCAGTGGAGCAACGAAGGGGATGCTTGGGGTCAGGGTCTTTGAAGCTTGGGGTTGCAGTCATTGATACTTAGGGGCATTTGAAGTCAAAGCTTGGACGTCGTGAATGGCAAGGACACTTGAAGTCAATGCTTGGGGTCGTGAACGATTAGATTTGGCTGGAAGAAGTTGATCTGCGACTATCGGGATTAGGTCACTTGAGAAGGTGTCGAGCTAGTCATTAGAGAAGATGACACTTGCAGTTGGATTTGTGTAACGACCCAAAATTGCTAATAGGGCTTAGTGCCTTGGTTAGTGTGCTAGGAGGGCATAATTGAATATATGTATGTTTAATTGGTTAAATGCATGATTATGTGGCATGCATGATTTATATGATTATATGAATGTATTATATGCATGTTTATGGGTATTGGATATGCATGTGGGCCATTTATAGCTTATAAGAGCATATTTGTAATTTTGGCCCGTTGATGGCATAAATGTGATTTTATGTCATTTATGATTGAGACCAAATTATTATGTAGATATATTTGTGTAATGACCCAACTAATTCAAAGACCTTGGACCATTAAAAACTACTAGACTTAGCTACTATTTTTGAGAAAACATACATAAGAAATGATCACAACTTTATTAAAACTCCAAAGTAAATATTGAAATACATAAATGCGGGGTATGGGATCCCATTGTTTTAAAATAAAACATAACTTTAAATTAAAGGAAATTCTTTACAAAGGTAAATGCGGAAAATACATAAAACATAATTTAAAGAGACTAAAAATAACGTCGTCCTCGAATCGTTCACGCAGTCCATCGAATTCCCTTCATCCTTAATACACAAACCAAGCTGCCAAGAATCCTTCCGCCGCCATATCTATTTTCCTGCATACATAAAAATAAAGGAATGAGCCTAATGCCCAGCAAGGAAAATCTACTAGTACATATAGCATAAAACATAAACATAAGACTACAAAATATATGACTATAAAACATGCATTATTATGGCCATCATACTTCTTGGGGCTTACTAGCAAAGCAATCATATGCCCATAAATTTACGGGGCTTAGTTATCTAAACAAGTCATATAAATTTATGGGGCTCGTTATCTAAACAATCATATGCCCAAGGAATAAATTATTGGGACCTGTTATCTAAAAATGTTATATGTTTGTTATCTAAACAAATTATGTGCTAAAAAAACTGAAAACATATCACTCATAAATCATAGCACATATCAAAACATAAAAGCATACAAAATCTATCATATTTTCCTTACCAACACCGAGATTTTCGAGAACAAGGACGAGATTTGGAACACTCCTAAAACCAACAATAAGAATGTGAGTATTTCTAAAAAAAAGAGATGACAAAGAAATGAACTAAACCACTAAGAATAAACTTACAGAAAAGAAACCTTAAGTTCAAAGAACTTAAATACCTAACCAAGAATGGAAACAACGAGTTAGGATTTGAGTAAAGAAAACTAAAGGAAACTAAGGAACCATACAGAAATGAACTTAAGATTAGGAATACTTTTGAATATACTAGCACCGAACTACACTTTGATATTGAAAACACACTATAAATCTCACTTCCCAAGTGTTTATAAAGCTTAAGATGATAAAGCTTTTATCCCAACCCAAGTGTTTATCACTCTATAGCAACCCTAGCAGCTTGAAAGCTCTGAACACAGCTTGAAGAGTGAGAAAAATGGATGGTTACTAGGTCCTATTTATAGAGTTCAAGGAGTGATCTATCTCCTTTTAGCTTGAATAAAAATAATGAGTATTAATTGAAAAATATTTGAATATTCGTTCAACAGGTGCTGAAGACTTGGTCAAAACGTTCAGAGGCTAGTAAAGAGGTTAAAGAATGAATCAAGCTCGATTTCAAAAACGTTTGAAATTATGGCCCTAGGGTCGATATATCGCCCATCATAGGTAATATATCGCCTGGCCCTATGTCCCGAGTGCTCGTCGTTTCATTTGTGCGAAGTTGACGTGTTTTTCGTATTCCCCGAGTGGCGATACATCGGCTCCTATGTTGCGATATATCGGCATACGTGAATATATTAAACACATAATTGCACTTTTTTATCATAATTTGAATTGATTAATCAGGTTTTACTGAGTAATATGAGATTCCAGCAAGTTCTGGAAGAGTCTAGAGCTTCTAGATACTTCTATTTTTGAATTATCCACTTAAAATGCTTAAATCCTCAAATAAACAAGATTGTGACAAATGTCATGCTCATAATGGTCTTGGAAGATTCTAGAGCTTTCTTGAACTTTCTTTTATTAAACTATAATTAAATCCTTAAATAAACATGCACACGACAAGTGTCATGATCTTATTAATTCTATCTAAACCTTATAATATAATAAATGACATCTTTATAATTAGCTATATTAATCAAAACTTATGTTATTACTAATATTCTTAAACTATAGGTTAAACTTATAAAATCTATAAGTGTTGCTACGAGTGTTCAAATAAGTCCCGACTTTAACCAAAATCCACAGTAACTATCATAATATAACTACTACTAGCTACTACTACTACTACTACTATCTAACTAGCCAAGTAAAGTTCTCGGACTCTACAATTCTCCCCTACTAAAAAGAATTTCGTCCTTGAAATTTACTTACCAAACAATTCTGGATACCGGCCTAACATGTCCTCCTCCAACTCCCACGTTGCCTCCCGTTCAGAACTATTACTCCATAGGACTTTGACTATCAAAAAAATCTTGGACCGTAACTGCTTCATCCCTCTATTTGGGATGCTAACCGGTCGTTCCTCGTAACTTAAGTCTTTCTTGAGTGCTATCATATCGTACTTGAGGACGTGAGATGGGTCTCACACATACTTTCGTAGCATCGACATGTGGAACACATTGTGGCTATTTGCTAGAGCTGGCGGTAGGGCTAATCTATATGCAACTGCTCTCACTTTGTCCAATATCTCAAAAGGACCTATAAACCGGGGACTAAGCTTGCCTTTCTTCCCAAACCGCTTCACACCTTTCATAGGAGATATCCTTAGGAAGACTTGATATCCGACCTTGAATTCCATATCATGCCGCTTGACATCTGCATAACTTTTTTGACGGCTTTGAGCAGCGAGCATACATTTTCTAATCAGCGCTACTGCTTCCTGAGCTTTTCTAACAGCTTCGGGACCAAGAATTTCCTTTCTCCTACCTCGTCCCAATGTAACGACGATTGACACCTTCTTCCATAAAGTAACTCATAAAGCGTCATCCCAATCATTGACTGGTAACTATTGTTGTAGGAGAATTCTATCAGCGACAAATACTTACTCCATGATCCTCCGAAATCAAGTACACAAGCGCGCAGCATATCTTCTAAAAGTTGTATGGTATGCTCGGACTAACCGTCTGTCTGAGGATGAAATGTCGTACTAAGACTTAAATTGGTACCCATGGCTTGCTGTAAACTTCCCCAAAATCTCGATGTAAACACTTATCCTCTATTGGATACTATAGTCTTAGGGATTCCATGTAGTCTAACTATTTCTCGAACATAAACATCTGCGTACTGATCTGCGGTGTATGTAGTCTTGACAGGTAGGAGATGAGCTGACTTGGTTAGTCTATCTACTACTACCCAAGCCGAGTCGTGCTGCTTACTTGTTCGTGGAAAACCTGTCACGAAATCCATTGCTATGTCATCCCATTTCCATTCTGGAATGCTAAGTGGTTGCAATAAGCCTGCAGGTCGCTGATGTTCTGCTTTCACTTGCTGGCATACTAAACATTTAGACACAAATTCCGCTATATCTTTCTTCATTCATGGCCACCAATATATTGCCTTAATGTCGTGAGTCATCTTGGTTGACCCTAGGTGAACTAAGTATGGGGTACTGTGCGCTTCTTTTAAGATCTTCATCTTAACCCCTTTATCATTCGGCACGCATACCCGATCCTTATATCTCAATAACCCCTGCCTTGATATCGAGAAATCTATGGTCTTACCTTCTCTAACTGCATCCATATGTATTACTAATGTGTCATCATGCCCTTGTCCAATTCGTATTTTTCTAACAGACTTGATTGGATAGACAAGTTAGCCAACTTACCGATGACTACTTCTATTCCAGCACTGATTAGCTCCTACTGTAGTGGTTTTTCTATTTCGGCTAGTGCTGCTAGATTTCCATAAGTCTTCTTAGTTAGCGCATCAGCAACTACGTTTGCCTTTCCCGGGTGGTATAGGATTTCCCAGTCATAATCCTTCAATAGTTCTAACCACCTGCGTTGCCTCATGTTGAGCTCCTTTTGAGTGAAGAAATACTTTAAGCTTTTGTGGTCCGTATAAATCTCACACCGTTCTCCATAAAGATAATGGTGCCAGATTTTCAATGTAAAGACCACCGCTACAAACTCCATATTGTGTGTTGGATAGCGTTGCTCGTACTCCTTCAGCTGCCTTGAGGCGTAGGCTATCACCTTGTCATTTTGCATTAGCACACAACCCAACCCTTGCTTCGATGCATCGCAGTAGACTACAAACTTGTCATTAAGTGTCGGTACACAAAGTATCGGTGCTGAGCACAGATTATCTTTAAGCAACTGGAAGCTCTCTTCACACTTATCAATCCAGTTAAACCTTTGTTGCTTCTGGGTCAGGTTGGTGAGAGGAGTGGCTATCTTAGAAAAGCCTTCTACAAACCTCTAATAATAACCTGCTAATCCCAGAAAGCTTCTTACCTCTGATGCATTCTTTGGTCTTGGCTAATCCTTCATAGCCTCTACCTTAGATGGGTCTACTGCAACTCCGTCCTTGGATACAATGTGCCCGAGGAATGTTACTTGCGAAAGCCAAAATTCACACTTCTTCAACTTGGCGTAAATTTGTTGCTCTTTTAGTCGTAACAAGATCAACCTTAAATGTTCCTCGTGCTCGACTTCGTCCTTTAAGTACACCAAGATGTCGTTGATGAATACTACGACGAATTTATCCAAGTAATCCTTAAAGACCCTATTCGTTAAATCCATAAACGCGGCTGGAGCATTGGTAAGACCGAAAGACATAACTAAAAAATTGTAATGCCCATAACGAGTTCTAAAGGCTGTCTTGGGAATATCCTCTTCCCGTACCTTGAGCTGATGATACCCGGACCGTAAATCGATCTTTGAGAACACGGTCACTCCTCGGAGTTGATCAAACAAGTCGTTAATCTGGGGTAGCGAGTACTTGTTCTTAATCGTCACCTTATTCAGCTCACGGTAATCTATGCACATCCGCATACTTCCGTCCTTCTTCTTCACAAATAGAGCCGGTGTTCCCCATGGTGAATGGCTTGGTCTAATGAAACCCAAGTCTAAGAGTTCTTGTAGCTGCGTCTTTAACTCCTTGAGTTTGGTAGGTGCCATTCGATATGGTGCCATCTGGTATGGTGCCTTGGAGATAGGCTCGGTGCCCGGTACTAATTCGATTGTGAAGTCAATTTCCCGAGTCAGCGGTAACCCTGGTAAGTCGTCAGGAAATACTTCTGGAAATTCCTTTACAATGTGAACGTCTCCAACTTTTAGTGGTGTTTCCTTTACCACATCCATGACGCTGGCTAAGAATGCTTGACATCCTTTTTCTATCATCCTCTGAGCTTTGAGAGATGATATAAGCAGTGTGCGTAATCCTGAAACTTGTCCCATAAAGCATAATCTCTGGCCGTCAGGAGTCTCGATCTTCACTTTCTTCCATTTGCAGTCGATGGTTGTGCCATGCCTTGCTAGCCAGTCCATGCCTAGTATCACGTCGAAGTCTTTGATCTCCAATTCTATCAGGTATCCTTCTAGTTCTACTTCACCCGAAGGCAACTCAGTTACAAACCTAGTTCTAAATCTTTCACAAGGTTTAACTAATTTCTCTATCATTCCTAACGAGATATACGAGTGAGTGGCTCCTGAATCAAATAATATAGAACATACATTATTGAGGATAGAAACCTGACGTGTAACTACTTTATTGCTAGCGTCAGCTTTTCCTTGGGTTAAGGAAAATACCCTGGCAGGAACCATCTTGTCTTCCCTTTTTCCCTCTGGCTTGAGCTGGGAACAATGCCGCTTTTGGTGACCTTCCTGACCACAGTTAAAGCATCCCTTGGTGTTTGCACGACACTCACTAGGATGTTTCTTTTGGCACTTAGCACATTGTGGGTATTCTACATAACCCGACCTATTACCTCCATTGTTCATCCGTACCCTTTTATAGTTGTCGGACTGCTTGTTGTCAGGATGCTTTCTTTTCTGACCATTATTGTTGCTGGACTGATTGCTGTTGTTGTTGTGGTTGTTGTTTCGACCATTCTTAGGTTGATTCTGTTGTTTAGGCTCAGGCTTACTAGCCTCCTCTTTACTAACATTTGCATGAAGCCTTTCTACTTCTATTGTCGTTTCTAGAACATTAGCATAGATAGTATTTCCCGGGTTTGCTAGCTTAACCCGTAGCTCAATCTTTGGTCGAAGTCCTCTAACAAACTTGGTCACCCTCAGAAAGTCAGTTGAAACCATTTCTGGTGCAAACTTTTCTAATCGGTCACACTACTGAACATATTCTGCTACTGATACCATTTGTAACACCCCACGTCACTATGGCTGCTTCCTGGAATGATGAATGGCCCTACAAACCAATACGAGTCTTTCCAACGTGCTTTGTCCTCACTCGCACGCTTCTTGGTAAAACTTCCCAGGAGGTCACCCATCTTAAGATTACTCCAGCTCAAGCACGCTTAACTTTGGAGTTCTCAAGTTATGGGCTACCGAAAAGAAGATGCATCTTGTTGATATAGGTAGAACCCATAAATCCATTTAAGCCCTCTTAAACTGTGTAGTCCCATACCTACACAGTCTTAGAATCATCACACTTGACCTTCCCCAGACGATGTGGGATTGCACAACTTTACCTGGTCTTTCCCCTTACAGATCACGGGATTCTGACTGTCACAATCACCCCCCCCCTTACGGGCCCGACGTCCCCGTTGGCCACACTTCTGGCTAGGTCAAGGCTTTGATACCAACTGTAATGACCCAAATAATTCTAAGACCTTGGACCATTAAAAACTACTACACTTAGCTACTATTTTTGAGAAAACATACATAAGAAATGATCACAACTTTATTAAAACTCCAAAGTAAATATTGAAATATATAAATGCTGGGTATGGGATCCCATTGTTTTAAAAAAAACATAACTTTAAACTAAAGGAAATTGTTTACAAAGCTAAATGCGGAAAATACATAAAACATAATTTAAAGAGACTAAAAATAACATCGTCCTCGAATCGTTGACGCAGTCCATCGAATTCCCTTCATCCTTAATACACAAACGAAGCTGCCAAGAATCCTTCCGCCGCCATAACTATTTTCCTGCATACATAAAAATAAAGGAATGAGCCTAATGCCCAGCAAGGAAAATCTACTAGCACATATAGCATAAAACATAAACATAAGACTACAAAATATATGACTATAAAACATGCATTATAATGGCCATCATACTTCTTGGGGCTTACTAGCAAAGCAATCATATGCCCATAAATTTACGGGGCTTAGTTATCTAAACAAGTCATATAAATTTATGGGGCTCGTTATCTAAACAATCATATGCCCAAGGAATAAATTATTGGGACTTGTTATCTAAAAATGTTATATGTTTGTTATCTAAACAAATTATGTGATTGTTATCTAAAAAATTTATATGCTAAAAAAACTGAAAACATATCACTCATAAATCATAGCACATATCAAAACATAAAAGCATACAAAATCTATCATATTTTCCTTACCAACACAGGGATTTTTGACAACAAGGATAAGAATGTGAGTATTTCTAAAAAATAGAGATGACAAAGAAATGAACTAAACCACCCAGAATAAACTTACCTAAAAGAATCCTTAAGTTCAAAGAACTTAAATACCTAACCTAGAATGGAAACAACGAGTTAGGATTTGAGTAAAGAAAACTAAAGGAAACTAAGGAACCATACAGAAATGAACTTAAGATTAGGAATACCTTTGAATATACTAACACTGAAATACACTTTGATATTGAAAACACACTATAAATCTCACTTCCCAAGTGTTTATAAAGCTTAAGATGATAAAGTTTTTATCCCAACCCAAGTGTTTATCATTCTATAGCAACCCTAGCAGTTTGAAAGCTCTGAATACAGCTTGAAGAATGAGAAAAATGGATGGGTACTAGATCCTATTTATAGAGTTCAAGGAGTGATCTATCTCCTTTTAGCTTGAATAAAAATAATGAGTATTAATTGAAAAATATTTGAATATTCGTTCAACAGGTGCTGAAGACTCAGTCAAAACGTTCAAAGGCTAGTAAAGAGGTTAAAGAATGAATCAAGCTCGGTTTCAACAAGGTTTGAAATTATGGCCCTAAGGCCGATATATCGCCCATCATAGGTGATATATCGTCCGGCCCTATGTCCCGAGTGCTCGTCGTTTTGTTTGCGCGAAGTTGACGTGTTTTTCGTATTCCCCGTGTGGTGATACTTCGACTCTTATGCTGCAATATATCGGCATACGTGAATATATTAAACACGTAATTGCACTTTTTTATCATAATTTGAATTGATTAATCAAGTTTGACTGAGTAATACGAGATTCCAGCAAATTCTAGAAGAGTCTAGAGCTTCTAGAAACTTCTATTTTTGAATTATCCACTTAAAATGCTTAAATCCTCAAATAAACAAGATTGTGACAAATGTCATGCTCTTAATGGTCTTGGAAGATTCTAGAGCTTTCTTTTATTTAAATTATAATTAAATCCTTAAATAAACATCCACAGGACAAGTGTCATGATCTTATTCATTCTATCTAAACCTTATAGTATAATAAATGACATCTTTATAATAAGCTATATTATCTAAACCACCACCACCACCACCACCACCACCACCACCACTACTACTACTACTACTACTACTACTACTACTACTACTACTACTACTACTACCACTACCACCACCACCACCACCACCACCACCACCACCACTACTACTACTACTACCACTACGACTACTACGACTACTACTACCACTACCACTACCACTACCACTACCACTACCACTACTACCACTACCACCACTACTGCTACTGCCACTGCTACTGCTGCTACGACTGCTGCTACTGCGGCTGCTGCGGCTACTGCTGCTGCGGCTACTGCTGTTGTGGCTGCTGCTGCTGCTCTACTACTACTACTACTACTACTACTACTACTACTACTACTACTACTACTACTACTACTACTACTACTACTACCACCACCACCACTACTACTACTACTACTACTACTACCACCAATACCACCACTTGGGACTCGATTAGTAGGTCTTGCACTATTTTAAAATACACAGTGTAATGGTCTTGGCTATCCAAGGCATTATAACTTGGTATCAGAGCCGTTTAGGTTTAAGGGTTCCTGAAGATTTTTTGGGCATGTACATTCGCCTCGAAAGACAAGCTCGTCTCAGGGTTTGGTAATTGTATATATATGATTATATGCCTAAATGTTTGAATGAAATATAAATGCTTTGTTGCAAGATTAATAGGGAGCATGAGTAACTGATAGGGATTGGCCCTTGACTGCTGTGTGACTGTTATGAGGCGTGCTTCTTAGCATTGCTGCTGCATGTGAATGAATATTTGAATGCTTGTTTGGATTTTGATTGCTTTTGGTTGTTTGAGTTTTAATGGTGGACTATGGAAAGATTGTTAACCTGTCATCATTGCTTGACCGACGAGTCCTTGATTGTAGATAAACTTGGATAGCTATGTGTCTAATTCGATCTATATGACTAACCAACACATGGTCTCAGGCTAGAGATGATGATCAAGGCCATAACCCTCTGCCAGTCCCTGAGAACTGGCAGCAAATTCTTGCTGATATGCAAGACCGGTTATAGAGTCAGGAAGAGCAAACTCGTCTTCTGACACAGTAGGTTCCGTCAAGGAGTGCTGCACCTATTATGCCACTTACTGTGGCACTAGTTGTACAGCCCCCCTGAGGTTGGGAATAGGTGGGAGCCACTTTATGAGCGGTTCAGGAGACAGCATCCTCCAACCTTTGAGGGGAGACCGGATCCACTAAAGGCTGAACAGTGGATGAGTATAAGCACTTCAATCTTGGATTTCATGAGGGTGGAAGATAATGATAGGGTGACCTGTGCCACCTATATTCTTAGAGAGGATGCCCGTATTTGGTGAGAGGTGGCATCACAGACCAGGGAAATTTCCACTTTGAGTTGGTATGGGTTTAGAGATATGTTCAACCAGAAGTATTACAATGTTTCCATCAGAGCAACGAAGATGAATGAATTCACAAGGTTGGTACAGGGCAGCATGACGGTTATTAAGTATGCCCTGAAGTTTGATAGGCTAGTGAAGTTTGCATCAGACTTACTGCCTATAGATGCAGCCATACCGGATAGGTTCATCGGGGGCTTAATTCCATGATAGCCTGGGATGCGAGGATTATTTTAGCATCTGGGCAGACGACTTATGCTCAGGCTGTTGAGGAGGCTCTTACCGCAAAAGAGGCAGAAAATAAGATCTAGATGGAGAACGCTGCGAGACAGGATGTTCGTAGGGCGGTGCCTCCATATACAAGGCCTGGTAGGGGCAGAGGCCCCAGTGATCTGAAGAGGAAGACCCCTAACACTTCAACAACTTCTGGTCCTGATAGGAGGGGTCATTGTGCTCAGGGTGGCCGCTAGGGAGGCAGTGAGACATTGAGAAGTTATCCAGAGTGCACGGGATGCAGAAAGCGCCATCTAGGAAAATGTTGGGCAAAGGCTTGCTACTTATGCGGGGTGGTGGGACACCTCAAGAAGGACTGCCCAACAGCGAAGAAGGAGAAACCGGGGAAGGTGGAAAACTTGACTCTAGCTCGAATGTTCACCGTGACGTAAGTAGAGGCCGAGGCTAGTCCCTCGGTAGTAATAGGTCAACTTTCTAGAGCTGGCTTTTCTTATACTGTATTGATTGACTCTGGTGCTGCACATTCATTTGTTTCAAGTAAGGTAATTGATAGGCTGTGTAGACCTAGTGAGTATTGTAATGCGGGGTTTTGGACTATACTGCCTACAGGGGAATTGATAGTTTCTAGGAGATGGGTTAGAGCATTGTCGATGATGGTAGATAGTAGGGAACTGTCAGTAGAATTGATTGAGTTGAGTATGGATGACTTTGATAAGATCTTGGGGATGGATTGTCTGGTTAGATATGGGACTAGACTGTAGGAAGAAGATGGTGACCTTTGAGCCTGAAGGTGAGGATCCCTTTGTTTTCGTGGGTGTTGTGCATGGACCCCACATACCCATGATATCAACATTGAGAGCTAGAGACCTATTAAAGGGAGGTTGTATAGGTTTTCTAGCTAGTGTGGTGGATACCACCATTGTTATGCTAGTAGGGTCGGGAGAGACCAGATTGGTACGCGAGTTCTGGGATGTGTTTCCTGAGGATTTACCAGGACTGCCGTTGCATAGGGAGATCCAATTCGTCATCAAGCTAGCACCGGGGACAGAGCCAGTATCGAGGGCACCATATAGGATGGCTCTGGCGGAACTGAAAGAATTGAAGATATAGTTACAAGAGCTTCTTGATTTGGGGTTTATCAGGCCTAGCTTCTCGCCATGGGGTGCTCCTGTTTTGTTTGTGAAGAAGAAAAGATGGGACTCTAAGAATGTGCATAGAATATAGGGAGTTGAATAAATTGACCATCAAGAATAAATACCCCCTACCAAGGATTGATGACTTGTTTGATTAGCTGTAGGGAAAGACGGTGTTCTCAAAGATTGATCTTCGATTTGGTTATCACCACTTGAGGATCAAGGACAAGGATATACCAAAGACGACCTTCTGAACGAGGTATGGGCATTATGAGTTCCTAGTCATGTCGTTTGGTTTGACCAATGCCCTAGCAACATTCATGGACTTGAGGAATAGGGTGTTCAAGGACTTCTTGGATCAGTTTGTGATTGTCTTCATCGACAACATCTTGGTTTACTCTAGTTCAGGGGCAGAGTATGAGCAGCATCTCTGATAGGTATTGTAGAGATTGAGAGAGCATCGATTGTATGCCAAGTTTAAGAAGTACGAGTTCTGGTTACCAGACGTGACATTCCTTGGACATATTTTTGGTGAAGATGGGATTAAGGTGGATCCAGCTAAGGTAGAGGTTGTGCGAGACTAGCCGAGGCCAAGGAATGCCTCAAAGGTTAGGAGCTTCCTTGGGTTAGCAGGATATTACAGGCGGTTCGTGGAAGGATTCTCGAAGATTGTTGCACTAATGACAGAATTGACACGGGAGAATTTGAAGTTCGTCTGGTCAGACAAGTGTGAGAATTGCTTCTAGGAATTGAAGCGACGGTTGATTACTGCCACGGTGTTGAGCCTTCCTTCAAAGGGAGGGAAGTTTGTAGTATCCTGTGATGCATTGAGGTTGGGATTAGGATGAATGTTGATGCAGAATGATAAGGGTATTGCTTATGCATCACGACAGCTGAAGGAGTATGAGCAGCGGTACCCTACCCATGATCTGGAGTTGGCAGCGGTGGTATTCGCACTAAAAATTTGGCGACATTATTTGTATGGAGAAAAGTGTGAAGTATACACTGTTCATAAGAGTTTGAAGTATTTTTTCACCGAGAAGGACTTGAATATGAGGCAGAGGTGTTGGCTAGAGTTGGTGTAGGATTATGATTGTGATATCCTTTACCACCTAGGGAAGGCCAATGTAGTGGCAGATGCGTTGAGTCGGAGAGGCCCGAGATAGTTGTTTAGCTCTACGCAAACATCAAAGGAGTTGGTAGAAGAAATGACTAGATCGAAGATAGAACTGTTTATGGGCCGACTGGCCAATGTTACCTTACAGTCGACCCTTCTAGAGAGGATAAGAGAAGGTCAGTTGGTTGATGTTCAATTGCAGAGGGTTAGAGAGAATGTCCTAGCTGGAGTGGCTAAGGACTATTCCATGTTAGACTCTTGTTTATTACGGTATAAGGGTCGGATTTGTGTCCCGACAGATATGGGTATTAGACGAGATATACTCGATGAATCCTATACTACACCGTACTCACTCCATCCAGGCATCACGAAGATGTACCAAGATCTATAGACGTTATATTGGTGGCCTAGGATGAAGAAGGATGTAGTGGAGTACGTGGCCAAGTGTTTGACCTGTCAGCAGGTGAAGGCTGAGCATCAGCGACCAGTGGGGTTGCTACAACCTCTAGGTATTCCAGAGTTGAAGTGGGAGGACATTACTATGGATTTTGTGGGAGGTTTACCCAGGACAATGGGACTGCATGACTTGGTGTGGGTGATAGTAGACAGATACACCAAGTCAGCTCACTTTTTACCAGTGAGGACAACCTATACTATGGATCAGTATGCAGAACTATACATAAGGGAGATTGTACTTCTCCACGGGGTTCCCAAGTCTATAGTGTCAGACCGGGATCCTATATTTACCTCCAAGTTTTGGGGTGGTTTGTAGAAAGCTATAGGGACTCCATTGAAGTTCAGTATAGCCTTTCAACCTCAGATAGATGGACAGTCTGAGATAACGATTCAGGTATTGGAAGACATGCTTAGGGCATGTGTATTGGACTTTGAGAGGTTTTGGAGTAAGTATTTCTCGTTGATTGAGTTTTCATACAACAACAGTTATTAATCAACGATTGGAGTAGCCCCATACGAGATGTTATATGGAAGGAGGTGTAGATCGCCCATTCATTGGGATAAGATAGGTGAGAGGAAGTATTTGAGACCGGAGATGGTTCAGAAGACTAATGAGGCTATCGAGAAGATCTGAGCTCGAATGCTTACTTTGTAGAATAGACAGAATAGCTACGATGATCTTAAGCGTAGGGACCTGAAGTTCCAGGTAGCGGACCACGTGTTTCTAAGAGTGTTACCACTACGAGGGGTGAGGAGGTTTTTGAAAAAGGGCAAGTTGAGCCCTAGATTCATAGGACCTTTGAGATCATGGAGAGGATCAGGCTAGTGGCCTACAGATTGGTACTACCACCATCGTTATCAGGGGTTCACGACGTATTCCACATTTCTATGCTTCTGAGATACGTCTCAAATACGACTCATGTGCTAAAGTATGAGGACTTGGAGTTGCAGACAAATTTGTCATATGAAGAACGACTAGTTCAAGTCCTAGACAGGAAAGACAAGGTTCTACGGAACAAGACAATTCCTCTAGTCAAAGTGTTATGGAGGAATAGCAAGGTCGAGGAAGCGACCTGAGAGCTTGAGTCAACGATGCAGGATTAGTATCCCGAGTTATTCAGGTAAATTTCGAGGATGAAATTCTGAGTAGGAGGGGATAGTTGTAACGACCCAAAATTGATAATAAGGCTTAGTGCCTTGTTTAGCGTGCCAGGAGGGAATAATTGGATATATGTATGTTTAATTGGTTAAATGTGTGATTATGTGGCATGCATGATTAATATGATTATATGAATGTATTATATGCATGTTTATGGGAATTAGATATGCATGTGGGCCCTTTATAGCTTATAAGGGCATATTTGTAATTTTGGCCCGTTGACGGCATAAATGTGATTTATTATTGAGACCATATTATTATGTGGATATATTTACAGTATATGGCTCGAGACGGTCCTAGTGAGCAGACTAGCGAAATAGGCACAACGGGGTTTAATACCCGAGTCGGGGGGAGCCTAGGGGTTTTTTTCAGAATTTAGAGAATATTTTGGGATTTATTGAGTAATGAATAAATATTTGGTAATTAATTAGATGTGATGGGGTTTATTGAATAATGGTAGGAACATTTGAGGTATTAGCGGGAACCAGGGGAAAATGATCATTTTACCCTCTTGAGCCCTTAGAGGATTAATAAGTTTAAAGGGCAAAATAGACTTTTTTGGGTTAGGATATACTGAGAAGACTTAGGAAAAGAACTAGAAACTTCCAGAATTTCTCTCTCTCACCTCCTACACATTTTTTTTTCTCTCACTCTCTTTGGAACTTGAGTGAAACTTGGAGAATTGAAGGGGACCAAGCTGGAATTGAGCTGGGAATTTGGAGGAAACCTAAGATGGGATTAGTCAGAGTATTGTTGAGGATCTAAGCTGCAATTGAGGTATGAAATTCATACTAAGCAAGCTGAATTTTAATGTTGAAACTATGTTGAAAACTAGAGGTTGCATGAGTCTTAGTTCACTATCTATATTTGGTTGAATTTGAGTATTTAATAATGGTAAGAATTGGTTATGAGTTGGGTATAGTGTTTAGAACAAAGGGATGGGAATTTTGGGCATAAATTCTGGTTTGGTTGCTATGTTGGAGTGTGAATTGAGGTTAGGCTCGAGGAGAAGAGTTAAGAAAATTGAGGATTTCCTGGGTTTAGGGGCTCAGGTCACGGCTCGCATGAGTTTTGAGGGTGGGAGCCTCTCTCCGCCAGGCGCGCCGCGACTCGGGGGAGTGCAAGTCGCAACCTGTGTCCCCCATCAGGGGGGGTTGGGTCTCTGTTTGAAGGGTGGGCCGCGGCCCTCAAAGGCAAGTCACGGCCCACAATGGGGAAATTAAGAGGAATTAGGTTTAAGGTTCGGGGAGGCTCGGGTATTCAAACTTAGGCCCTCGGGACGATTTCTACTACCCAATTTAGTAGAAATCGAGGTCCCGAAGGCCAGCTATTGTTTTCTAAGTATTTATTTGAATTATAAATTGATGGTTACCCATTGACACTGTGACTAGGATTATTGCCAAGGATCAGGATTGAGGATCGTTCTCGGGATCATTTCGTATTCTTCGCTTGGGATTCGAGGTAAGAAAACTGCACCCCTGTGTGGTAGTGAATAGAACTGAGGTTCCTAATTATTGATTGCTTGTACTGTGTGTGTTTGTATGATTGATGTGATATATGAGAATGAATGGCCTAAGAGAGCCGAGGTTGACGGTAAGCGTACTGAACGCAGCTCGGCCTAAGCGAGCCGGGGTCAGCCAGATAAACAGAGGGCTCAGCCTAAGCATGCCAACCCTAAGCATTTGCATAATTGACTTTGATATGTATTTTGAGATGAAGTGTTTACCATTGTTTGGTTTTATATCTGAATTCTATTAACTGATTGAACTATTTGAGTTACAAAATTGATTGCATTTAACTGGTGCATGGTGTGCTTGCTATTATGGTTTTCTTGTTGGGCCTTGGCTCACGGGTGCTACATGGTGCATGTAGAGGCAAAGGGAAGCTGAATCAACCATGAGTTGGAGAGCTCTGGGTGCGAGGTGTACATTGTCAGCTGCTCATCCGCCACGGCTGAGGGATAGTACAGGGACAAAGCCTTAAATTTTTATGTTTTGCCATTAGAGTGGCTATTGGTTGTACAAAACTTTTGGGAGTTATAAATTGTCTCTTAAACCATGTTTTTGGGATCCTATGTACCAAACATCTATTTTAATGAAAATTAACTGTTTATGATCAAAATCTTTTAACCCTAACCTCATGGTTGACTTTAGAAACACATTATTATTCAAATGGCTCGATTAATGGGTCTTGCACTGTTTTAAAATACACAGAGTAACGGTCTTGGTTACCCAAGGCGTTACAATTTGGATCGAGGCTTTGGGTCTTCGGTCGTGGCCTAAGCTAAGGTCGTTGAAGATGAATGAGATGATAGGTCTTTCATTTTTTGAAAAGTTGTTTGAACAGACTTTGATTGTTATTTGTGTTTCTTACTAGAGTTGGTTTGTTACTCGTGTTTTGACAGTGATTTGGATTTGAATTAGGAATATTATATTGAGATTGGATTGTTATATGTGGTTTCAGTGTATGATTTGAATTTTAAATAAAAAAAATTGACATTTTGAACATTGAAGAAAAGTTTGGTTATTGTTTTGTATTTTGTTTTGGGATTTTAAGTGATAAATATGGGCAAGGAAGATGATGAAAATGTTCAATGAATTTCCTTTTGTGGATTGTTGATAAATTTAGTTTATAAATTTTTTATTGTTATATTTGGATATAAATTTGGGTTTGTGTCTGATGAATTTTGATGAGAATGATGAGTTGTAATAGTTTAAAGAACTATAATTGAAGTTAGTTTTTGTTTTGCTAAAAGAAAAGATAGATTTTGTTTAAGTTGCTAATTTTAATTTAAATTTATTTAAAAAAATATTTTTCTTTCATTTTTGTTAGTTTTAAATAATTTTATAATAGAAAATTAGTTTGATTACAACCACGTCAGCAATTAATAGAAAATTTAATGGTGGATGCCTAAATTGTTACAAATTGTTGACAAAATGGATTTTTACCAGAAAAAAAAAGAAGAATAAAAAAGAGAAAGACTTGGGTAATTAAGTACTACATTTGCAACAACTTAAGTTTGTTCACCACTGATACCCCTTTAGGAAACTAATTGGGATATTAACGTCTAAAATATCGAATTGGTACTCCATATGTACCTAACTTCAAATTTTTTGTTAAATCTGACCCAATATTTGTTGAGATTGGTTAAATATAATAGTTAAGTTTTTTGCACAATGTGGTGCAAAACACTTAACGATTTTACTTAAGTTAAAGTAAAATTGAGTTTTTGTTGTAGGAATATCTAATTGGCTTTTAGGGGCCTAAAGTTATACAATGAGGTATCTAAGTATGCCAAAAAAGTTTGGAGCATTTGGAGGTGTTTAAGACACATTCTGAGAATGTGGATCAAGTTTAGAGGTGAGTGTTGGGAAACCTGTACAAGATCTGGTTTATATAATCAGTTAGAATACTAACCACTCAGAATTGAGATTGAATTGACCTTTGGTCAACTATATGATATGACTAAAATAGATAATAACGGTATGTTTACTTATCCTATCTACTGTCAATATCAGTCCAGTCCAATGTAACAAATACATCCGATCTTATCTATTTTGCTAATATTCTGGAAAAAACATAACACTACGATGTGTAAGTAGATCATATCGTAGATTGGAAAGTCAGTGTAAATCTTGTGCACTAACTAATCTTAGGACTAACTTATATTTGAACATATAATCATATTTATATTTCACTGTGATTACGTCACTATAAATACGATTAGCCATATGCTCGGGATTTAATAGAAGTTTATATTAAACAAATAATCATGAAAATAAAACATGTGAGCAAAGTGATTGACCAAGTCAAAAAATGATTTCTATTCTTTTATTGATAATAAATGAGTGTTGACTGTGATTTTAGCCAACGACGTAAGAACGTCAACTACGACAAGCCTTCAAGAGAATTATAAACGACAACAGACAGTTTTTATCAATGAAAGTAAATAACACGAGATTTTATAGTGGTTCAGCCCCGATGATCGATAATAGCCTAATCCACTTAGAGATTTTTTACTGTGTTCACACTCAAGATCAGATGAACAGTGTCAACTGAGTTTCTTCAGTGCAAAATATTCCAGAATACAAAAAGGGGTTCTCTCAGGGAAAAACACTTTCTCTCTCTAGAACACAGGTTAACTCTTAATTTTGCCAAAAGTCCTTTTACGATCCTCCCAACTCTCTATTTATTGACCTGGGATGCTCAACTGATATCCCCTTTTCATAGGGATATTTCATTATTCACCTTATATTTATATTACAAAATAAATGTTTAAAATACAACTGATCCCTAAATTCAAGTGAGGAGTGAGAGATTCCCGGATACTTAGACCAATTCTCACTTAAGTAGTTTCGGGCAGTTTGACGTAGTCTCTCATGCATGTTGATTACTCTTCAAGCTTTTCGTGGGTCAAAGGTGGTATGTGCATGGCTCTCCTCGGACCGAAGATCATGTAAGTTTAGCTCTCCTCGGACCAAGGTGGTCCGAGGCCACTTCCTTTGCTCCTTACCTCGGGCAAGTCCGAGGTATACTCCTTCATTGTGTCCGATCGGACACAATGGTTCTCTCCTTGGCTTAAGGTGGTTTGAACCACCCTCTTTGGCATCTCAACTCGGTCAAGCCCGAGCCCATTACCTTCAATCAAGGTCCGATCGGACCTTGAACTCTCTTCCTCGGACCAAGGTGGTCTGAGCCACCTCTTCACGCCATCTCCTCGGACCAAAACGGTCCAAAGCACCCCCCATAGGCATCATGTCCGATTGGACACAATGCTCTTCTCCTCAGACCAAAATGGTCCGAGCCTTCTTTGTTCAACCAAGGTCCGATCGGACCTTGGACCCTTCTCCTCGGACCAAGGTGGTCCGAGCCTACTTTCCTCCTCTTCACCTCGACCAAAATAGCCCAATCCTACCTCTTTCATGGCATACCCGATCGGCCATTATGTCGCTTTCCCCTTGACTAAAACTTAAGCCCTAGTCATTCTCTTTGGACACGTTCGAGTCAAACTATCAAGAGGTCCCCTAAGCTTAGGTCCGATTGGACCTATTGCTTTTATTCCTTGAACCAAAATCCAAATCTCTCCTCCAATCTTCTTGGACTTAGGCTTTAAATCAATTATTAGGGTCCTCAAACTGGGGTCTGAGCCAAGCAACCCTTAGACCAAATATTCTCTTCGGTCGGGTGTATTTGGCTTGACTATCTGTCCAATTTCTTAACTGATGTATTGGGCCATTGCTAAGCCAGATCACCCCATTAACTCATGCCGTGTGCCAGTTTTACTGCCACGTCATTCTTTTCAAATTTTTGGGATAACAATGAGATTACAAGGAAATTGAGTTTTAATTAGGGCATAAAACCCCAACAAACTCCCACTTGCACTAATTGAAAACTAATACCTTAATTATACTAATCCCATTTCCTTGATATGCTTATCAAATGTAGCTTCTGGTAGTGTCGTTGTAAATGGATCTGCAAGATTGTCTTCAGATGCAATCTTTATAACCTTCACATCTCCCTTGATCACATATTCTCGAATAATGTGAGACTTCCTTTCTATATGCTTACTCCTCTTGAGACTACGAGGTTCTTTCGAGTTGTCTATCACTCCTGTATTGTCACAAAATAACCCAAGCGGTTTATCCATTTATGGAATAACATCAATATCCGAATAGAACCTTTTTAGCCAGACTGTTTCCTTAGCTGCTTCTGATGCAGCTATGTGCTCAACCTCCTTGGTGGAATCTGATATTGCAGATTGCTTTACGCTTCTCCATATCACAGTTCCACCCCCAAGAGTAAACACCATTCCACAAGTAGACTTCCTGTCATCGACATCAGTCTGAAAATCTGAATCGGTGTAGCCTATAGGGTTCAGAACACCACCCTTGTAGACTAACATATAATCCCTAGTTCGCCTTAAATACTTCCGGATATGCTTAACTGCTATCCAACGTTTTTGTCCTAGGTTTGTTTGATACATGCTCACTACTCCCACTGCATAGCAGATATATGGTCTAGTACACAACATAGCATACATCAGACTTCCAATTGCAGATGCGTAATGAACTTTTTTCATTGCATCTTCCTCTTTAGAAGTCTGGGGAGACTGCTTCTTTGAAAGATGAATGCCATGGCGGGACGATAAATGTCCTTTCTTGGAATTTATTATTGAGAAATGTTCAAGCACTTTATCTATGTAAGCTACTTGAGATAGAGCTAAGAGTCTGTTCTTTCTATCCCTGATGATCTGGATACCTAGAACATAACTTACTTCACCCAAATCCTTCATTTGGAATTGAGTGCTCAGCCAATTCTTCACATCTGATAATTTCTTAACATTGTTTCCAATGTGTAAGATATCATCTGTATAAAGAACCAGGAATACCACTATTTGATTTGCCTTCAGTTGGTAAACACAAGGCTCATCAATATTTTGCTCAAAGCCATAGGTTTTGATTATTTCATCAAACCTAATGTTCAAGGAACGAGAAGCTTGCTTAAGTCCATAAATAGACCTATTCAACTTGCAAACTTTTCTTTCTTGTCCAGCTACTTTAAATCCTTCTGGATGATCCATATAAATGACTTCATCAAGCTTTCCATTAAGAAAAGTTGTCTTGACATCCATTTTCCAGATCTCATAGTCGAGAGCAGTTGTTATGGATAGGAGGATGCGAATGGACTTGAGCATGGCTACCGGACTAAAAGTTTCCTCATAGTCCACACCTTCTCTTTGGGTATAAACCTTTGCCACTAATTGAGTTTTATAAGTTTCAATATTTCCATCAACACCTCATTTCTTCTTGTAGATCCACTTGCACCCAATGGCCCTAAAGTCACTAGGTGCTTCCACAAGACCCCACAAGGAATTTGAGTACATGGAATCCATTTCCTGTTTCATAGCTTCAAGCCATAGTTCCTTTTGAGGGCTAGCCATTTCCTATTTGAAAGACAACAGATCATCATCATTAGTTTCATCAACAACCTTATTGGTTTCACCTTCCAAACCATAGCAAACTGGGTTCCTAGAAACCCTCCCACTACGACGAGACTCCGTGACTGTTTGCTCAGGAATAGTGGCACTTTCTTCATTTAAATCAACTTGTGTCGGTTGAACATGAAGAGTGGGAATTTCATCATCTACTCACGTTGATGATGATGGAACATTGGTTACAGTCAATTCTTCCACCATCTCCTCTAAAACAACTTTGCTGCATGGTTTGAAGTTTTGGGCATAGCCATTTTCTAGAAAAGTGCCATTTGTAGAAGTAAACCCTTTCTCTTCTGAATGACTATAGAAAAGTCCACCCCGAGTACCTTTAGGATAGCCAACAAACATGCAAACTTCAATTCGCGGTTCTAGCTTTCCCTCTTTTTTCCTCAGGACGTGGGCGGGACACCCCCAGATTCTGTAATGGCGTAAACTAGGTTCACGACCATTCTAGCGTTCTAAAGGTGTTTTGGGGATTGATTTGGACGGCACGACATTGAGAATGTCGTTTGCGGTTTCAATTGCATGTCCCCAGAACGAAGTTGGTAGAGTTGAGTAACTAAGCATGCATCTAACCATTTCCAATAAAGTTTTGTTTCGGCGTTCCGCTACACCATTTTGTTGCGGAGCACCTAGGGAAGTAAGTTATGACAAAATCCCATGTTCAGTTAAATGATCTTGGACCTGCATATCCAAATATTCTCCACCACTATCAGATCGCAAGATCTTTATCATTTTACCTAATTGGTTCTGAGCCATTGCTAGGAATTCCTAAAACTTTGAAAATGTTATTGATTTCCTATGCATTAGGTAAAGACATGAGTATCTAGATTAATCATCAATGAAAGTGACGGAATACTCATAACCACCCCTGGCTTGTACATTCAAAGGTCCATAAACATCTGAATGCACAAGTCCAAGTGGTACTTTGGCCTTATCACCCCTTGCAGAGAATGGATGCTTGGCCAGTTTGACTTCTAGACAAGATTTACAGACAGGTAATTCACCTATGGTGAGTTCCCCGAAAGGCCCGTCCTTTGTAAGTCTTTGAATTCTATCATAGCCAATGTCACCTAGTCTCAAATGCCACAAATATGTCATGTTGTCGTTTTTGGTATTTTGACGTTTATTGGTCCTAGGTTTAGCTACTTTGAATAAATCATTGTTAAGAGCAAGGGGTTCGTTAGGTCGCAGAATATAAATCCCGTTTTCTAGACACGCAATACACAATTGTGATCCATTGAAAGAAATAGATATATTAGAACTTGTGAAAGTCATAACAAATTGTTCTAATTGCAACATGGAAACTGAAATTAAATTTCTACTAAAATCCAAAATAAAAAATACATCATTTAAAATTAAAAATTTATTTCCGAACTTCAGACGAGCTCTTTCTCTAGCTTGGACCGCAACGAACGCTCCTTTCCTAACTCTAAGCTTTAAGCCACCTTCGTCCACTTCCTCTCACGATTCAAGAAGCTGTAAAGAATTACAAACATGGTTAGTAGATCCAGAATCAATAATCCAAACAGATTTATCATTCTCTAAAACACATGTTTCTAAGATAAATGAACTATAATCATTACCTTTGTTTTTCGCTGCTAGAAACTTGGGGCAATCTTGTTTCCAATGCCCTTTCTCTTTGCAATGAAAACACTTACCTTTACCTTTCTTGTTTTTCTTGTTCTTCCCCTTAGGTATCTGTGCATTTGGTTGTGCACTCGTCTTTGCCAGCTTGGGGTTGTTGTTTTGTCCACCTTTACTCTTGTTTCCTGCTTTTGAAGACGAAGCTTGGTTAGATTCAGCCATAACTGGATCAGCAGCAACATTAGTAGTCTTATTTTCTCCTCCTTTACTAGGTCAACCCATGATAGACTCAAAAATTTGAAGCTCATTCATGAGCTGCGTCAGGCCATAGTTGACTTGATCACGAACATGTGGAGATGGTGCCATCCAAGTTTTGGCATATTTCATGGTGGCCTCAAAATGAGTCTACGCTGACTTGGCACCAAACATGTCTTGGAGTCGATCCATGATTTCGTAGGCCGTCTTGACAGTCTCCATCTTTGTCTTGAGAGTGTCCACCATACTAGTCAACATTTAGTACTGCGCCTTGTTGTTAGTCACCTGCCAGCGCTCATATTTATCTCTTACAGACTTGGGAGCTCCTTCAGCTGGAACTTCTAGGGATTCCTCAGTCATGACAAACTCAGTGTTGTTACCAATCAACACTATGTTGACATTTTGCTCCTACTTAAGGAAGTTTTCTCTAGTAAGTTTCTCCATCAAAAATTGAGAAAGGATGGGAGTAGACACAACCATACTTAAAACTACGAATTATCAATAAAATAGAAATCAATCACTTTGCTCAATAAAACTTCTATTCACATAAAATTTCAAGAAATAGCACAATATATATATAAAAAATATGTAAGATATGAGAAAAAAAACACCAAAATAATCATACTTCTATTTCTTTAGGTTTTTAACCAATCTATGATATCCTTCTCCTGGTTGGCGAGAGTAAAAAATACCACTAGTTAAATAAAGTTGTAAACTTATTTAATAATGGACATTGTTATTAACAACATACTAGTCTATCAAAATAAGAAAATAAAATCTCTTATTTTATGAGCTAGACCCACGGTTTCGATAATCAATTGATTTAGTCCTAGCAGTCACCGTAGGGTTGAGTCTAGTAGAATTTGACCTGTAATTATCTTTCTTTTGAAATCTAACCTTGTCAAAATAACTAATGAACACCTCCCGTAGGGGAACGAATCAAAGCGTCTCGAGGCCCCATTAAGCTATTGACCTTATTAAACCAATGGTGAAGATCAAATATAATTTTTAAAATAAGCTCATTATAAAATTAAAAATAATATTTTTAATATTTATTTTTGGAAAATTAATGACTATGGTTCTCCAAAAAATTGAAAAGATTAAATTTGTAAACCAAAGTCCTATAATTTCCTACTAATTCTAAAGTGTCACATTGAAACAAATTCAATTAATTTAGAATTAATTTGTTGCTAATCAATATTTAGGTTAAACTAATATATTGAACCTATACAATTAAGTCCAACTCAGGTAAATGGGCCTTAACAATTGGGCTTGTATGGAGGAGGGCTGGGTCCAGTATGTCGTTCTCACTACCAAGGCCCCCATACCTCCACACAAGCTCTAAAAGACATGAATTTAAACCATCGTTTTATTAATTGTTATTAATTGATTAGGCCCACTATAGTCATGCAAAACAAATGGACCTTCACAAGTGAAACCACCCACAAGAAAGAAATTTAAACTTGATATTTTCTAATGGGTCCAAATAAAACCTATCATTTTATGAATGTTTTATTTGGAAAATTTTATATATCTAGCAAACATATGGGCCACTATATGAATCTAAGCACAATTGCAAAAATACCACATATAGTGCAAACAGGCATGTTATAATTGGATGGGTCTAATCATGTTACTATATGAGCAATTTTATGAATTTATGCAAAAATACCACAATTTATTTCATTTGCAAAAAATATCACAATTAACTATCTAGAATTTATCAAAAATTCGAATTAAATAAATTTTTACAAAAAAAAATAAGTCAATTTAAATGAAATTTATCATCAATTAACAATAGTTAATTTAAATTTCATTTATCAACAATCAACTTGGTTTAAGTTAATTTGAAAAAAAATATTTATTTAATTTAAATAGGATTTATCAAAAATTTACCAAAGTTAATTAAATCCCATTTATTAAAAAATATTTTTTTAATTGGTTGGAAAAAATGATATTTTTCAAAATTTAACCAATTTAAAATTTTTAAATCAATATCTTAACTGTTTTTCAAAAAATATCTTGTGTTGTTACAACTATAAGCAAATATTTTAACCATTAAAAAAATAAAATATTAATAGTTATAACAACCCTAAAGTATCTCAAAACAGTTATACAAATTTAAATATCCATAAAAATATCTAACTAAAAAATTTCAAATTTCAAATAATTTAATATTAAAAACTATAGAGTAAACATATATTAATATTTTCAAAATAAAGATTGTTGACGCGATTTTTTGCCAACAGTGTATTAAGAAATAATAAGGGCATATTAGTGCTTAATGGTAAATCGTAATGAAAATATCAAGAATTCACTCAAGAACACAGAACTTTTACGTGGTTCAGTGGTTAAAATCCACCTAGTCCACGAGTCACTATTATTACTGTTTCTCTCACTATTTTGGCAGAGTTTCAGTATTACAGAATAATTTCCCCTTTCCTGTCCAACATTCCCAGTATTTATAGGGGAATTTGATACAGATTTTTCTACCGCAAGCGTACGGTGTATTGCAATATAGTTTTAAATTAAAGATGTCGAACCCACAGGGATTAAATATTAAATTCACTAATTACTACTACTGTTAAGTCTATAATTTTAATTAGAAAAGCCAATAAATAAATTAACAATTAACTAAAGAATATGAAATAACAAAATAACCAAATCTTATGCTCTTGAAAAGTGATTAAATAGAAGATAAATGTACTAGAGTAATGATTTCACTATTCAATTATGAACATAGTTTCTTTATTATTCTAATCAATTCTCCTCATTTGTAATTTCTAGAATTATAATATAATGCATTTATCTTTCTCAAGCATATATGCAATTAATCTCAATTAATCAATATGATATCTCTATTCGCTATTAATTAATCAAGACGTTATTAAGCAATAGCTATTCTAAACCAAATTCATAGAGTTCAAGGAATCTCTCAATCTCACAATCACTCTATGTCAAATCTTCTTATGTCCAATCTATGTTTATCTTTCTCAAGCATAAACCCTAGATTTCAATTCACAATAATGATGGCCAAACATTAATATGATAAAAGTAACTCAAGAAGATATGAACAAACGAGAAGAATTTCATAGAAATAATAATAGAAACCACAATTCAATAATCAAAATAGATTCATCTAATACTCTAGCACAAAAAGAGTTTAGTTCTCCATTATAAACATAAACATAATAACAATGTACTTGTTCATAATAAAAAAAACTAAAATGAAAGGAAGAAGGAATAAACTAGATGTAATGGTGATAATCTTGATGATGTCTAGCCTCCTCTTCTTCTCCGAGCCTCTAATCTCTGTCTAATCTCCTCCAAAAAACCGTGCTTAGACCCTAATTAAACTTTTCCTTATATATCCCTTGCAAAAAGCCCTCTTTTGCCCTTCAAAAATCTCAATTTACGATTTCCGTACGGCTCCCGGCGCTGCAGCCCCATAAACAGGCGCTGCTGCGCTTCAACTGTGCCAAAAACGAGCCTCTGTTTCAGTCAGGCGCTGCAGCCCTTAAGGATGGCGCTGCAGCCCTAATTCAGCCTGGAAATAGCGATGCAGCCCCTGAATATGGGGCTGCGGCCCTAATTCACGAATTTTGCATTTTTCTTCGTTTCACTCCCGTTTTGTACCAATTTCTCGCCACTTTTCCTTGAACCCTACACAAACAAAACACAAGCATAAAACCAAACAAAAACACCCTAAACACCTACAAATTAGATATAAAATGACACTAATAAGTGAATCTAAAATTCACTTATCAAACTCCCCCAAACTTTGAAAATTACTCGCCCTCGAGTAATACTCAAAACAAAAACTAAATAAGAAAAACTAAACACACTCACACAATGCGAATCAATCCAATAATAATAATCAAGCTTCAATTTCCTTAATACCATGCTCACATAAAGCTTCAGAAATATCCCAACAACACAATCCAGAATTTCAATCTCAACTATTGCCATAATCAACTAATTATCATTCACATCCTTTAACTATTTACCATAATGATTAAAACTCAAGTAATTGACATAGTTATGCACATCAAATTCTCACAGTCATACCACAATCCATATTATTCCATAAGTTTGCATTACTCATTATTCTCCACTAATGTAAACAACGCATGCTTAAGAATCAATAGGACTTTAATGGCTTACAATGCGTGGCTTAGGTAAGGTAGATAAGAAAGTCATTTAGGCACTAATACCATAAGCATACCAACCTTTCAAACAACCATGTACACATAAATTCCAAACACCCATATTGAACAACCTTGACATGAATGAGAGATATATATATTTCTCTTTCTTCCTCGTTTCTTCTTTAGTTATTATATATTTTTTTCTTTTTCAGCTCTTTTTTTTTTTTTTTTTTTTTTTAACATTCACTCCCCAAAACTTTGTGTATACAATATATTTCCTTAAGGGAGTGAGGCTCCATAATAAAATTTTTCTCTTTTTTTTTTTTTTTAAGAAGAAACTTTCTCTCATTCATCTTTTCCTCTCTTGAAAACCCAAACTACTTTCCATTACAAAACCCCTTCCCACATTATCTTTGTATGCTCATGATATTAATATGGTTAGGATATTTGATAAGATTTTCGTTAGGTTTCAACAGTTTTGGAGTTTCAACAAAAATAGGCCTAGGCTCAATTAGGGTGACTAAGGATACAATTTTGTCTCGGGTTGGCTAGAAAGGTTCAAACGGACCAAACAAAATTGCCTACATCATCTTCTTAAGCACACATTATCTAGGATTTCGTCTCAAATAACAAGTAACACAAATTCTAGAGTAATCAACCAAATCTTTCCACAAATCCCATTTAACATGCATAACACAGTCAATTAGCACGAATTTAATAATCATGGCAAAAAGTTCAATCTTTCCTCATACATTAGTCAACCATGGCAACAGACAAAATCAAGCACACGGATTCAAAGTGGTTTTATTTCTTAACTTTATGTTCATAGCATTCATTACTTAACCTTGACTTTTATTATTGACTTGATTCGAACACGACTCATAACACCCCGACTCTAAACACATATTTACAAAACAAAAGAAAACTTTCGTAAGAAATCCCTCCCCCAAACTTTGAAACAAACATTGTCCCCAATGTTTAACTACAAAGAAAAGGAAAGAAACTTACAAAAAGTCCATGCTTACGGATAAGGAGAAGGTGGTGGTGGTGGTGGTGGATCTTGCATCCCTTGAAACGGAGGGGGATAAGCGAAATAGTTATTCTGTCCTCTGTTCAACGTCCATTGAGCTACCAACAAATTTAGTTGATCCACCTGACTATGCTCATATGCCTCCCGAGCAGCCAAATAGTTATGAGTGATCGTGTTTTGTTGAGCAATGTAGCGCAGCATGTTATGCGAGTATTGCATATTACAATCAATTGGACCACCAAGAGCCAAAGGGACATCCACATTCATTGGCCCCTCCACATTCTCCGGAACACTATCATCCTCTTGATTGTCAAGGTCCTCGTCATCACTCTCCCGCCTTCGTCGTTGGCCTTGTCGTCGTGGAGGTGCGGCTGGTGCTACTAAAGATGCATTAGGATAACGTGCAATTCTTGCTTTAGTAAGTTTCCCTTTGACTGGCACCACTATATCAGTTTTTTCCCTTGGTACTTCATACACTACACACATATCGGTGATCAATGACCCAAATGGCAATCCCCCAGTAGTGGTGCCACGAAGAACAAACCTCATACCCTGACGAATAATTCGTCCAACATCGATGGTCATCCCCTTCATGATAGCAAAAACCAACCTCATCCGGTCATTCGTCATATGGCTAACATGACTAGTTGGGATCAATTTGGCTGCCACAAAATAAAACCATGCACGAGCTTCTTGATTAAGTTGCCATAAAAACATCCCATTAGGCTCATCATGAGCATATACAATTCTAGCTCCTGGGCAACCCAATGTTTCCGCTATAAGAACATGATCATGCTGATCTTGTAGAAACAATTGGTACTCATCATGCTGATTATCAAAGCTCTTAGTATTGAAAAAATCATCGATGGCCTTATAACTCCCCACCGGTAGCCATTTTCCTCTCACAAAACATTCCCCCTTCTCATTCAACTCCGGAAAATTCGCATAAAATTCATACACCCAAGAGATATTCATTTTAATTTCTGGTTGTTTCACAACAGATTCCCACTGCCTACCTTCTATGTTGGCTCTAATTGGCTCAAAGATAGCACACGAACTAGGTTGAGGATCATATTCAATACCTCTTTCCTTGAGCACCGGTTTCCCCATAAAAGAAGTATATCGATCTTCCGCCTCCTTACTTACGAATTTGGTGGTATCAAATGGTGGTGCCCTAGAGGATGAGGGTCTTGAAGATGATGGTCTTGAACTATTTCTCTTAGGCCCCATGGTGACTCGGAACAATCCCCAAACAATACCTCACCTCCCAAGTAATCACGTATTAACCCCCCTCACAACTAAACAATCCCACCAAACTTAATTCACAACTTCTTCCTCACTCCAAATGAGCAAAAATCACCAAGAACAGTCACTTAGGCAATTTCTCAAACACTTGGTGGGCATCGATTATTCTCACTCTTTCTTTCCACTTTTCTCTCAATCTTAATTGCCCAAATTACAATAAAACTTCAAAAACTATCCAATAATCATCATCCAACATATCAATTCACAACATTCATCAAAATCAACATTGCCTCTTACATGACATATCCATTCAAAAACTTAAGTGATTCAAAGAGATGAGTGAATGACTTACTTGATGAATATGAATGTCTTGTGATCTTCAATGAACTATTCCCCTCATAGAATTCGGCCAAACACCCTTGAAAAATAAATGAAAACTTGATCACAATGGAAGTTGATGTGGTATTGATGATTAGGGTAAGGAAAAAAATTGAAGTAAAAATGGGATTAGAGATTTGATGATTTGGGATTAGGAATGGTGATGAGAGGAATAGAATTTGATGATTTGAATTTTAGGAATGAGGAGAAAAAGTAGAGTTAAGGGTATGGGGTATGGATTTTTCGGAGTAGGGAGAAGAGAAGAAGAGAAAAAAATATGGTGGTTAGAGAAAAAGAGGGAAGAAAAGGAATTTAAAAACCAAAAAAAAAAAAAAAAATTTCTCTGTTCGAAATGGCGCTGCGGCGCTTCATAAGGGCGCTGCTGCGCCTAAAGGCCTGATGCTCCCAGAATCTTGTTCGCGCATTGGCGCTGCAGCGCCTAGTGATGGCGCTGCGGCGCCTGGGGCCCCCGAAAGACACCCTCTCTGTTTGGGTGTGGCGCCGCAGCTCTTAAGGGAGGCGCTGCGGCCCTAATGCTTGCCATAATTGCGCTGCAGCGCTATAGAAGTGGCGCTGCAGCCCCTGGAACCTATATTTCCATTTTTTTTTTTTTTTTTTTTTTCACGATTTTCACGGCTCATACTAAACTTAATATTTTTTTTTTAAAATAAATATCATAAAGTCTACTAAAATAAAATAAAATAAAAAATAAGAAAATAACAATTCTAAACAATGGGTTGCCTCCCATTAAGCGCTTAATTTATCGTCTTTAGCTAGACATTGATGACGTTTCAGTTGCTGTCTTGGAGATACATCGTCTCCACCTTCTTGTGAATTTCACCAAAATAATGTTTCAACCTTTGTCCATTCACTTGAAAAAGTGAACCGTCGTTATTCCTTAATTCCACAGAACCAAAAGGAGAAACTTTGGTGATAACGAACGGACCAGACCATCTTGACTTTAGCTTACCGGGAAATAACCTCAAACGAGAATTGAAAAGTAAAACTTGCTGCCCCGGCACAAATTCTCGCTTTAATATCATTTGATCATGATATTTCTTTGTCCTCTCCTTGTAAATACGAGCATTTTCATATGCATCATTCCGGAACTCCTCCATTTCATTCAGCTGCAATAACCTCTTCTCACCCGCTGCTTGGTAATCAAAATTCAGCTTCTTGATCGCCCAGTAAGCCTTGTGCTCCAATTCTACTGGTAAGTGACAAGCTTTGCCAAATACCAGTCGGTAAGGAGACATACCGAGAGGAGTCTTGCACGCTGTCCTGTAGGCCCATAAAGAGTCATCAAGCTTTTGAGACCAATCTTTTCTATTCAAATTCACTGTTTTCTCCAAGATAGACTTGATCTCTCGGTTTGATACCTCAGCTTGGCCATTAGACTGGGGGTGATAAGCCAAAGCCACCTTATGTCGAACACCATACTTCATCAAGAGTGGTTTAATAACTTTGTTGCAGAAATGTGTTCCTTCATCGCTTATTATCGCTCTTGGAGTTCCAAAACGATTAAATATGAACTTCTGCAGAAAATAAGAAACCACTTTGGAATCATTTGTAGTAGTAGCTATCGCTTCGACCCACTTTGAAACATAATCAACAGCGAGTAAAATGAACAAGTTCCCGAAAGATGGTGGAAAGGGCCCCATGAAGTCAATGCCCCACACATCGAATAATTCCACCTCTAAAATCACATTCATAGGCATTTCATTTCTTTGCGAGATATTTCCAACTCGTTGACATCTATCACAGGTCTTGACAAAAGTGTAACAATCTTTAAAAATTGAAGGCCAATAAAAACCTGATTGCAAAACTTTCGCTGCTGTACGCGATGGCCCGAAATGCCCACCGTAAGGCGCCGAATGACACTGTTCTACTATTGATTGAGTCTCTTCCATTGGTACACAACGACGAATTATTCGATCCGTACTCATTTTGAACAGGTATGGATCATCAAAGAAGTAGTATTTACAATCATGAATCAATTTCCTCTTTTGATGTGCATTAAAATCAGGAGGTAACTTGCCACTAACCAGATAATTCACGATATCGGCATACCATGGAAGTTCTGTTGATACAGCTAGCAGTAACTCATCCGGAAATAATTCTTTGATCGAGTCTTTACATTCAGCATCTTTATTCTCTAATCGTGACAAATGATCTGCCACAAAGTTCTCTCTCCCCTTCTTATCCACAATCTCAATGTCAAACTCTTGAAGTAACAATACCCAACGTATCAGTCTTGGCTTAGCCTCCTTCTTTGCAAACAAATAACGCAGTGCTGCATGGTCTGTGTATATAATAACTTTGGAACACAAGAGATATGGTCTGAATTTATCGCATGCAAACACCACCGCTAATAGTTCTTTTTCAGTGGTTGAGTAATTTCGTTGAGCATCATCAAGAGTCTTGCTCGCATAATAAATAGCTCGAAAAATCTTCTCTCTTCGCTGGCCCAAGACAGCCCCTACCGCATAATCACTCGCATCGCACATAATCTCGAATGCTTGACTCCAATTCGGGAGACTCATAATAGGGGCTGAAACCAACTTCTCTTTTATCGACTCAAATGCCTTCCTACACTCTTCATCAAAAATAAAATCAGCATCTTTTTCTAGGAGATTGCATAATGGCTTGCTGATTTTCGAGAAATCCTTGATAACCCTCCTGTAAAAGCCCGCGTGCCCCAAAAAGCTTCTTATCCCCTTGACATTCACCGGTGGAGGAAGCTTCTCAATGATGGCTATCTTGGCTCGATCTACTTCAAGACCTTCCTTTGAAACTCGATGCCCCAAGACAATCCCCTCTTGAACCATGAAGTGACACTTCTCCCAATTTAGCACAAGGTTCTTCTCTTCACACCTACAAAGGACCAATGCCAAGTTGTGCAAGCACTGGTCGAATGACGACCCAAAAACAGAAAAGTCGTCCATAAATACCTCCATGATCTCTTCTACCATATCTGAGAAGATGGCCATCATACACCGCTGAAAAGTGGCAGGTGCATTACAAAGTCCGAAAGGCATCCTCCTGTAAGCAAAAGTGCCGTAAGGACATGTGAAAGTTGTCTTTTCCTGATCTTCAGGAGCGATTGCTATTTGATTATAGCCTGAATAGCCGTCTAAGAAGCAGTAATGTGTATAGCCAGCCAAACGATCGAGCATCTGATCGATAAATGGAAGTGGGAAATGATCCTTTCTAGTCGCCTTGTTCAACTTCCGGTAATCAATACAAACTCTCCACCCCGTCACTGTTCTTGTCGGAATCAATTCATTGGCTTCATTCTTGATCACTGTCATTCCCCCTTTCTTTGGTACAACTTGCACAGGACTAACCCAACTACTATCCGAAATAGCATAAATGATCCCCGCATTCAATAGCTTCAGTACTTCTGCCCTTACTACTTCTTTCATGGCTGGGTTCAATCGTCTTTGATGCTCAATCGAAGGCTTATAATTTTCTTCAAAAAGAATCTTGTGCATACAAACAGTTGGGCTTATTCCCTTCAGATCTGAAATTTCCCATCCTATGGCAGATTTATATCTCCTCAAAACTCTTAGCAATTTTTCAGTTTCACATTCTGAGAGTTTTGATGAAATTATCACTGGGCAAGTGAAATTCTCCCCTAGATACTCATAACGCAAGTGCTCTGGGAGTTGTTTCAAATCTTTCTTTTCCACCACTTCCCTCTCGACTCCTCCTTCCTTGGCTTGACAAAGAGTTTCTTCTACTTTAATACTGCTAGCACAAGGAATAGCACTGAGAGCCATCACACATTCAGCCACTTCGTCACCCACAAACTCACCATTCACCTTTTTCAAATCAGCCTGAGTAATACTAGAATTAAGGCAGTGTTGTAAAGGATCAGCACATAATTCTTTTCTCATCGTCTCTTCTACTACTACCTCAATAGAATCCACACGGTGACATGTGCTCGTGTTGTCATGCTGCTGGAGTGCTTGATAAATGTTGAATTTAACCTCTTCATTGTTAACCCTCAGCGTCAAATGACCACCTTGTACATCAATAAGAGCTCTTCCAGTAGCCAAGAATGGACGACCAAGAATAATGGGGATTTCATGGTCCTCCTCCATATCCAAAACCACGAAATCAGCGGGAAAAATAAATTTGTCCACCTTAACCAACACGTCTTCAATCACTCCCCTAGGATAAGTAAGTGACCGATCTGCCAATTGAAGAGTAATGGTTGTGGGCTTCACCTCTCCTACCCCCAATTTCTTGAAAACTGAAAGTGGCATCAGATTTACACTCGCTCCAAGATCACACAAAGCCTTATCAAAGGACGACCCTCCAATAGTGCATGGTATAGTAAAGCTACCCGGATCTTTCACCTTTTGAGGCAACTTCTTCTGTAGGATGGCGCTGCATTCTTCTGTTAACTTCACAGTTTCAAAGTCTTCTAATCTTCTTTTCTTAGACATAACTTCTTTCATGAATTTCACATAATTAGGCATTTGCTCAAGAGCATCTGCAAAGGGAATGTTTATGTGAATTCGTTTGAAGATTTCTAGAAACTTTGCAAACTGTTCATCTAATTTCTTCTTCTGAAATCGTTGAGGGTATGGAATGGGAGGTTGATACACTGGAAGGCTATCTTTCTTCATGTCATTCTGGTCACTTCCACTCTGCTTCTTGGCTTGCTCTTCTTTGTCTACCTCTCGTACCACTGGCTCAACTTTCTTCTTTGAACTAGCTTGAACATCACCCTCTTTAAGCACCTTACCACTTCTCAAAGAAACTGCTTGGCATGATTCCTTTGGATTTACCACAGTGTCACTAGGAAAACTTCCCTTCTTATTCGAATTCACCGCATTAGCTAATTGCCCCACTTGAGTCTCAATTTTCTTCATTGAAGCACCCATGTTAGTCATATGGGTTTCTATATTGTCGAGTCTTGCTTCATTCTTTCCGAACCTCTTGTTAGACTCCAAAATAAAAGTGCCCAGAATGTCTTCTAACGACTGCTTTTTCTCTTGTTGCGGTTGAGAATTGAATCCCGGAGGTGGTTGTAGCACATTTTTATTATTGGCATAAGAGAAATTCTCATGGTTTCGCAATCCTGGATGATAATAATTAGGCATGTTGTTGCTTCTGTAATTATTGGAAAAGGAGCGGTTTGCCATAAATTGGGCTTGTTCTGGACTCATTTCTTGCCCCTGCATTGCAGCAGCCGCTGCTACACTCTCCATAACCGTTGGATTATTTTGCGCTGATAGAGCAGCCATTTGGGTTTGTAGAGCAGCAATTTGGGCATTCAAGGCTGTCATTTGATCAACTTCATACAACCCAGCAACTTTCCTTGGTCCTGACCTCTCATTAGGCCACTGATAACTGTTGGTGGCCATTTCCTCCATCAAAGTGAAGGCTTCATCCGCTGTCTTGGCTAATAGAGCACCCCCTGCAGCAGCATCAACTATTGTTCGTGTTGGAGCGTTCAACCCTTGATAAAAAATCTGAACTTGCATCCAATTTTGATAACCATGTTGTGGGCAACGTCGTAATAATTCCTTAAACCTCTCCCAAGCCTCATAAAATGGTTCTTGATCTAACTGTCGAAATTGTCCAATATCGCTGCGTAACTGGGCTGACTTGGAAGGAGGGAAAAACTTAATCAGAAACTTTCTTGCCATCTCATCCCATGTCGTAATTGTTCCAGGCTGCAAAGATTGCAACCAACTCCTGGCTCTTTCCCTCAAGGAGAAAGGGAAGAGACGCAATCTGATGGCGTCATCAGTAACGCCATTCATCTTCACTGTGGCACATACCTCCAGAAATATGGCCAAGTGAATGTTGGGGTCTTCAGTAGCTAGACCCCCAAACTGATTTTGTTGCACCATGTTGATTAGTGCAGGTTTCAGTTCGAAGTTGTTGGCAGCAATGGCTGGATTTGCTATTCCAGTGAGATTCTCATTCACAATAGGCATGCAAAAATCACGCACTGCCCGCTGCGCTGGATTAAGAGGAGCCCCAGCAGCTGCTGGTTGATTGTTATTATTGCCATTGCCACCGTTGTTGTTCACCCCGTTGTTGTCCATATTAAGCTCTTCAGTCCTTTTCTTAGTTCTCAACTGACGGAGTGTGTGCTCAATTTCAGGATTCAGAGGCTCAACAGGTGTAGAACTCCTAGTCCTTCGCATATACTGAGAACACAAGAACAATCTATAACGTTAGTAACAAAATAAATAAAAATCTAATTTAAAATCAAGACTTAAAGTTTCAATATTAGTAAAATTAATTTTAATCCCCGGCAACGGCGCCAAAAACTTGATACAGATTTTTCTACCGCAAGCGTACGGTGTATTGCAATATAGTTTTAAATTAAAGATGTCGAACCCACAGGGATTAAATATTAAATTCACTAATTACTACTACTGTTAAGTCTATAATTTTAATTAGAAAAGCCAATAAATAAATTAACAATTAACTAAAGAATATGAAATAACAAAATAACCAAATCTTATGCTCTTGAAAAGTGATTAAATAGAAGATAAATGTACTAGAGTAATGATTTCACTATTCAATTATGAACATAGTTTCTTTATTATTCTAATCAATTCTCCTCATTTGTAATTTCTAGAATTATAATATAATGCATTTATCTTTCTCAAGCATATATGCAATTAATCTCAATTAATCAATATGATATCTCTATTCGCTATTAATTAATCAAGACGTTATTAAGCAATAGCTATTCTAAACCAAATTCATAGAGTTCAAGGAATCTCTCAATCTCACAATCACTCTATGTCAAATCTTCTTATGTCCAATCTATGTTTATCTTTCTCAAGCATAAACCCTAGATTTCAATTCACAATAATGATGGCCAAACATTAATATGATAAAAGTAACTCAAGAAGATATGAACAAACGAGAAGAATTTCATAGAAATAATAATAGAAACCACAATTCAATAATCAAAATAGATTCATCTAATACTCTAGCACAAAAAGAGTTTAGTTCTCCATTATAAACATAAACATAATAACAATGTACTTGTTCATAATAAAAAAAACTAAAATGAAAGGAAGAAGGAATAAACTAGATGTAATGGTGATAATCTTGATGATGTCTAGCCTCCTCTTCTTCTCCGAGCCTCTAATCTCTGTCTAATCTCCTCCAAAAAACCGTGCTTAGACCCTAATTAAACTTTTCCTTATATATCCCTTGCAAAAAGCCCTCTTTTGCCCTTCAAAAATCTCAATTTACGATTTCCGTACGGCTCCCGGCGCTGCAGCCCCATAAACAGGCGCTGCTGCGCTTCAACTGTGCCAAAAACGAGCCTCTGTTTCAGTCAGGCGCTGCAGCCCTTAAGGATGGCGCTGCAGCCCTAATTCAGCCTGGAAATAGCGATGCAGCCCCTGAATATGGGGCTGCGGCCCTAATTCACGAATTTTGCATTTTTCTTCGTTTCACTCCCGTTTTGTACCAATTTCTCGCCACTTTTCCTTGAACCCTACACAAACAAAACACAAGCATAAAACCAAACAAAAACACCCTAAACACCTACAAATTAGATATAAAATGACACTAATAAGTGAATCTAAAATTCACTTATCAGAATTCCATGGACAGGTTTGGGTAACTGCGTGAGTCAATCACTCATTTACATAATGTCTATATTCAATACAAATAATTTCCATTTATATGGGGATATAATTTGATAACAGAATAAATATGTTTCTGCTATCTCGGATAATAAATATGACAGCTTGGTCATAAATAAACGTATAAACATATCCTGAGTCTCTGGGGATCCCAGAATATGCATTATAGTTGAATCGTCACGAGCCGGATATCTCCTCCAAACTCGTGCTTCGACAGTTATCTAATTCTGAACTCGTGCTTAACAACCATCATGTTCGTAGTTCGCGATAAACTCAGGACGCCTAACACCATGTCTAATATTTATGAGTCCCGAGTTGTCCACATGGATAATAAGCAAATATTCTACTTGGTTATTTTTCTGTGTATTTATTTTCCAAATGTACCCGAGCAGAGTAAATGAACTTGTGCTAAAAATAGGATACAACATTTGCCCCCCAAGCTCCTGCTCGTGCATGATGTTGTCATTTTCTGACCTACACAGTAGGGGCTTTTAGACTTCTGCTACATAAAACCATGTCTTCCTACTACTCGAGTACTGGACACGTGGTCTACTACAATTGGCATTTGTTCGGGTTTCGAGGACTGCAATTATTATCTTGTTAACTTTTGCCGCCATCTGGTCTATTTAATCTTGGCCCTTGGATCTCGAGATACCCCAATTGGATGACCCAGATTCATTTATGTAGTTTACGTATAAATAGGGTGATTAGATTTCAAACCTCACCACCTTTGCATTTAAAAATTTTCCCATTTCTAAACTCTCAAGCTTCCCTTCTTCTTCCCCAGAATCCCCAAAACTATTCATCATGCCTAGTCATTCAGAAGCTTTCTAGGAGCTTTTTGTGATCCGTATCTACATTCTTCGATCATCGAACACATTTCCTGTAAGTATCTCATCCTTTGTTTTGAACGAAATTTTTTATTCTTCATGACCCAAAGAAACTTATTTTTCTTCTTTTTAGCAATGTTCATCGTTCGGTATTCTTAGACTTTTTATGAATGCCAATAAGGAATAGGTTTCGGCTTTAGGCTCCATAAGTGAAACCGAATATGTTTTTATAAAAAAAAAATGTATCCATAAAAATGGGTAAATTTCTGGGTTAATTTGGGGTAGTTCAAATGACAAATAGGTTTAGAGAATACGTGTTTGGGGCATAGAAATCATAACGTCTCTAGGTTAAATACTAGGTAGCTTAAGGGTTACAATTCCTTCGGCGGTTTTGCACTAAACCGCTTTACAGAGGAAAGTAGTGACCCGACATTTCTTACACACGGATCCCTAAATATTAGGGAACTATTAAGAAACCGAGGCGCGTAGCTTTGGATATCGCGTGGCACTATGCGATGGGCTTCGGTTAACCTTAGCTCGTATAACGAGAATAACCCATTTCATCCTTCGTACCCTCGCAACATAGTTATAGATCATCTTAGGTCGCCTACTAACTAGGTTGCTTTGTCGTCAGGCGATCTCATGGCACCTCCCAAGAAGAAATTCGCAAGCTCATCTACCTAATGCAAAGACAAAGGGAAGCAGGTCGATCATGAATGTCTTATTCTGCACTTTGGTCTAGTTGTGGAGAAAGAAGTTCCCGTTGACCCCAACTCGTTCTTTGAGGCCACGCACGTAGTCTCGAAAATCAAGACTCAAGCGAAGGTTAATAAAATCTTGTTGAGTCACAACATCGAGATAGGAGCCAGCGGTCTCCTAGCCAGACCTACGTTCGAAGGGGAATAGAGTTGTGCCCCTTTCCAAGATGACTACACGGCCTGGAGCGATGAGCATCTGAAGGCTGGGGCCTTCCTTCCTCTGGACTAGTATTTCATAGACTTTTTAAACTACGTAAAACGGGCTCCTTTCCAGTTCCCCCCAAATTCATATAGACTTTTGGCGGGGCTGAAATATCTGTTCTTGAGGCATGAGTGGGAGGTCTACTCTCCAGTAGATATTTTGTTCTTTTTCTGTCTCAAAGCAAGCCCCGACAAGAGAGGACGCAGTGACGGGTTTTACTACCTCACGCGATTTCCCCGCTCCGCCTCCGTCATCGATCTTTCCATCCATTCAAACTACTATAAAGATTTATTCTTTATGTTGAATGACTTCAAGAATTATGAACATTGATACTTCAACCGACCTCGTAAGTCTTCTACCTTTGCAAATTCAACGCGTGAATTTATATTTATATATATTTTAAAACGTTCTGATTGAGTTTGTTTTTCATGCAGCCATATTTTTTAAGACAGAAAAATTCGTGACCCTCAGGGGCCAGTATGAGAAATTGTCCAGACTTCCCCTGTAGGAAAAAGATTATCGCCAGGTTATGAATGACGCCACGATGTTGGCCTGCAAGCTGATCGACGAGGATCAGACATTGGCCCTGAGGACCCGAGCTCCCCTTCCAGTGATCCTTGAACTTCCCTCTTCTCAAGAGACTTTGCCAACTGCTGAGGATACCGACGAGGAAGGGTCAAGGTGCCTCTTGTTCGGAAAAGACGGGCTCCCGAAGCCGATCAAAGACCTAATCTTGATCGGGCTATTTCTGGGGAAGCAGCCGGCCCCTTCGGCCAAGGTAACCCATACCCTTTTAGGGAGTTAGACCAGGCTGCAGCTAGCTTTAGGTTAATTTGTTTCAACCCCAACTAGCTAGTTAGTCGCCACCCCACTGATCCGGACCTAAATATAGCTATCCTCCATTGTGTGGACCATTTGGTGGTTCGCTATGAACATAGCTATCCCAAAGGCACAATTGTTTTTGACAATACACTACACTTTAGATCATCTGTCTTCAAAGAATATGGAACCAACCTTAGGGCTTGGCCCCCTCTGCTCCAAGGGGCATTGTCTCCTGGATTTAGGCAGTATGTAGAAGAATCTAGCCCTGAGGAGGGACCTGAACTCCCTAGGATTTTAGAGATTGTACCCTTAGATTCGCCCTCCTCGCCGTTACTCCCAGAGCCGGAGGTCATGCTTAGCCCGGTTCATACACCCAAGTTGGTGTTTATAGATTCCTTCCCCAGTCCGGAGGGTAGGATCTTTATATTCCGCATTTTCTTTTTCTTTTTATATCTTTGAGATATTTCTTTTATGAACTAACTCTTTTGTTCCTTTCACGCAAAGAGATGGAATCAACAGGAGCCCCTGACCTGAGGACTGCCTTTCAGGCTAAACAGTCTTACACGAGCCTCGTCGTGAAGAGGTTTAGGGTGGCGAAGAAGGCCACCCCTAACACGGGGAATACTTCAAAATCCCCTGCTAAGGGTAAGGACACGAGCTCAGCTCGGGAACCAGCTCCGATGACCTCTGTCACCGTTGGGCAAGTTCCCCCTCCCCCACCTCAACTCATGCCTCCTCCTCAAGTAATACAAACTGATGCCGCCAACATCCGAATACCGATTGATCCTCAGGACTTGGAAAAGATCCCTGAAGCCTTTCAGGATATTGTATATGAGACAGCGACTCATACGGTGGGCCACGCCTATAAAGCCAGTGTGAGGGACCTGAGAACCATAGAGGAGCGCAACCCAGAGAATGTATTTGAGTTTGCCATGGGGATGAACCTCACCGTGAGTTCTTCTCCCATATTTGGTGATGAATTTTTTTTACTGTTTTCTTCATCTTATATTTTTTACTTGTTTTGTTATTTTATAGTCGGTCCTGGCCCAATATCGAATTATAACTCGTGCTAGAGCCAGAAATGAAGAGCTCCGGGCTAAACTGGACGCTGCCAAAGTCTCCTTGAATGCTACTCAGGAAGGTGAGCAGGCCGCCAAAATTTCCTTGACAACTGCTCAAAAGAATGAGCATGCTGCTAAGGTTGCTCTCACTTCTTCCCAAGAAAGCGAACCGGCTGCAAAGACCGCACTATCTGCCTCTCAAGCTCAGACCGCAGAAGCGAACCATCGTGCTGAACAACTTCAGGTCAAGATTGGTGAGCTCGATGCGAAACTACTCGAGGCCGAAGTTAAAGCCAAGGAGGAAAGGGCAGCGTCATCATCAGCCATGGAGGAGATGCTATACCATTGCTGGGCTTTCAACCAGGACGAGAACTTCTCTTTTATGGAGGCTGAGTTGTGGGATCTGGCTCAGTTCTTGCAAGAACCCTCGAAGACTGGTGAGTCATCCGGAGTGGCGGAGGGAGATAGCGAGAAGGTCACTTCTGCGGGGTGAGCTGACGGGGCCCAATGATTTTATTTATAATTTTCTTTGTAATTGTCTAACAGTCTTTTGGTAGTAAATAATTTCCTTCGAGCTTTGCTAGAGGTTATTTCTCCTCGATGTAATATATTTGTTTGTTTTATTTCAATATATATCTAACTTTTGATCCATTTGTCTTTCCTTTATTATCTTCTCATGCTTAGGAATCCTTAGACTCTTGCACATTCGAGATTTTAGGAATCAACTTTTAGATGGAAATAGATTTTATCGAACTTGGTTAAATCCAAGTTTTTGTATGCTTATTTGTATCATACCTGTTAAGATTCAGGTCTCGAACTTGGTTATATCCAGGGTTTTTAATGATTTAAACTTAGTCCGTGCTAGGTTCATTGATAACTCGAGCTTTAAAAAGCCCTTGAATAATCAATTTTCCCAAAAATCTAAGTTTTTGACCTAATTATATACAAGGTTTTAGATGATTTAAACTTAGTTCGCGCTAGGTTTATTGAAAACTCGAGCTTTAGAAGCCCTTATATAATCAATTTTTCCAAGCTTCTAAGTTTTTAATCTTATCCAAGCAGGCTTAATTTTGCCAACCTCGGTTATGTGCCCCCCAAGTAACCAGAATGTATATACTTTCTTGGTTGCTTTTACAAATATGAGAACACGAGCTTGCAATAATATGACTAAGAAGTGGTTATTAACAATCCATCTACTATTTAATTGGAATGGCTTTTATAAATAAGCCTTACATTGATGGTGGCACTATTGATGATACTTTTTCAAGTGCAGAGCATTCCAGGTCTGTGAGACTATTTCTTCATTCAGTTGAGCTATCTTGAAAGTTCCCTCGCATAAGACCTCTACAATCTGGTATGGTCCTTCCCAGTTCGAGCCCAACACACCATCCTTTGGGTCTTTATTCGCCAAAAAGACCCTTCAGAGAACTAGGTTACCTAATCTCAGTCTATAACCCTTGACTTTTGAATTGAAATAACGAGTGATCTTTTGTTGATAATGGGCGATCTGCAATTGCAATTCCTCTCATTTTTCTTCGATTAGATTGAGAGATGTGTTAAGTAGTCCATTATTTTGTTCTTGATTAAACGTCCTTTGCCTGTGAGTAGTTAACATTGCTTCAATTGGAAGCATGGCCTCGTTTCTGAAAGTTAGGGAAAAATGAGTATGCCCCGTGGAGGTCCCGTGAGAAGTTCAGTACGCCCAAAGTACTTGTGAGATCTATTCAGGCCATAGTCCTTTGGCTTCGTCTAACCTCTTCTTCAGGCTTGCCTTAAGGGTTTTGTTTACAACCTCGACCTGCCCATTGGCTTGTGGGTATGCTACTGACGAGAAACTCGTCGTGATGCCATATTTTCACAGAAGTTCGTGAAGAGATCACTCTTGAATTGTGTCCCATTGTATGACACGATTTTCTTAGGAAGTCCAACTTGACATATAATACTCTTCACCATGAATTCCAGGACTCTTTTTGATGTGATGGTTGCCAGAGGCTCGGCTTTTACCCACTTCGTGAAGTAATCGATCGCCACCATTGCATATTGAATTCCTCCCTTTCCCATAGGTAGGGAACCTATTAGATCGATTCCCCATGTTGCAAATGGCCACAGGGATGAAATCATCTTTAGCTCGACTGGAGCAGCTTGAGGAACTATGGCAAAACACTGGCATTTTCCACACTTCTGAACATACGAGATCGAGTCTTTCATTAAAGTGGGCAGAAAATAGCCCTGTCTGAGTATCTTTAGTGCCAGGTTTTGCCCCCAGCATGATCCTCACAAAAGCCTTCGTGTATTTCTTGTAAAATGGTTTTGGCTTTCTCGGGTAGAACACATTGCAGGAGAGGTAACATATGACCATGCCGATATAAGGTTCCATTTAATATTACGTACCGTGGAGCCTGATAGAGTAATTTTCTCGTGTCTTTTCTATCATCAGGTAGCTTTCCAGTTGCGAGGTATTCCATTATAGGAGTCATCCAGGTCAGTCTTATGTCGATCATTCCAACTTCTACCATTTCTTTTGTCACACTTGGGCTCTCCAAGAACTCCACTAGCACTACATTTAACGTCTCAGCCTCTTTTGTGGTGGCAAGTCGTGCCAAAGCATCAGTGTTAGAGTTCTGCTCGCGAGGTATTTATTCAACAGAGTTGTACTCATATTTAGACAATTCTCCCTTTACCTTAGCTAGGTAGGCAGCCATCTTGGTACCTCGAGCTTGATACTCTCCCAATACTTGATTGACCACGAGTTGGGAACCGCTATAGCATCGGATGGCTTTCACCTTGAGCTTTCTCACCACCCTCAGCCCTACTAGTAAGGCCTCATATTCTGCTTCGTTGTTGGAAGCCTCAAATTTGACTCTCAGATTTGTATGAAATCGATGCCCTTCTGGTGATATTAAGATGATCCCAGCTCCTGATCCGTTCTCGTTTGACGATCTGTCAACGTAGATTTTCCATAATTCTTGCACCGGCTCCCTCAAGAGCTTTTCATGAAAACCACTGCATTCAGCCATAAAGTCAACAAGGGCCTAACTCTTGATTGAGGTTCGTAGCATGTACAATATCTCGAGCTCGCTAAGCTTGATGACCCATTTTAAGAGACGTCCCAACGTTTCAGGTTTTTGCAAAACCTGCCTTAAAGGTTGGTCGGTCAAGACGTTGATTGAATGGGACTGGAAATATGGCCGGAGCTTTCTAGAAGCCAATATCAGAAAGAATGCTAGCTTCTCTATTAGTGGATATCGCGACTCGGCTCATAAAAGTCTCTTGCTTACATAATATACTAGTTTCTCAGCACGGTCTTCTTCTAGAACTAACACGGCACTGACTACATTCTCTGTCACAGCCAAATAAAGGAACAAAGATTCTCCAAACGTAGGTTTAAATAATATCGGGGGCTCGGGCAGGTGCATTTTTAGGTCATGGAATGCCCGTTCACACTCATCGGTCCACTCAAATTTCTTATTTCCTCTGAGCAAGTTGTAGAATGGCAGACACTTGTCACTGGATTTTGAAATGAATCGATTCAAAGTCCCCACCTTCCAATTAGGCTTTGAACTTCTTTACGTGACCTGGGTGAAGGCATTTCTAACAACGACCTGATTTTCTAATGATTCGCCTCTATTCCCCTTGTGTTGACTATGAACCCCTGGAATTTTCCAGATGCCACTCTGAAAGTACATTTTTGGGGATTTAGATTCATGTCATACCTCCTTAATATTCCAAAACATTCTTCTAGATCAGACACATGGTTATTGGCAGTTTTTTATTTGACAAGCATGTCATCGACATACACCTCCATATTTCTTCCGATTTGGCTAGCGAACATTTTGTTGGCTAAGCATTGATATGTAGCCCCAACATTCTTCAGCCCGAAGGGCATAACTTTATAACAGTATACGTTATGTTCGGTCATGAAGCTAGTATGGTCCTAGTCCGCAGGATTCATCGTGATCTGGTTATATCCAGAATACACGTCCATGAAGGACATAAGCTCATGACCTGTCGTGGAATCTACCAACTGGTTAATCCTTGGCAGTGGGAAACAATCCTTAGGCTCGGGACCAACACGGGATTGGCGACCCAAATCAGGTATCTTGCCTCCCAGATAAACCTGCATTTTAATAACCAAGCTACTTCTTCCTCAAGGTCTTCAACTCGGACCATTCCCAGACGTCTCTGTTTTTAGGACTTTGCAGGCACATTCTTGTCCAAATTTAAGGTGTGCATGATTACACTCGGACTTATTCCCACCATATCTTTATGCGACCAAGCGAAGACGTCAATGTTTTCTTGTAAGAAATCAACTAGCTCCTTCTTCCTTTTATCATCAAGATTATTTCCAATATTTACGACTCTTGAAGCTTCTTTGGGGTCGATGTTTACTTCCTCGAGCTCTTCTATGGCTTGGAGCTCTGATCTATCTTCGCCTAGCCGTGGGTTAATGTCGTCGCGTTGGGCGACCTCACTATCCCCTTTTTGCTGAGGTTCTTCCATCCTGTGAGTAACTTCTACTTCCTGGGACTCCTCACCTCCACCATTTATGACCATCACTTGCTGCCCGGGTTGTGATTTTCCCTTCATAGAAATGCTATAGCACTAGCAGTGAGCTAATCACTTCTGATAGTGCATATTCCCACAGTGAGAGGAATTTTATTGCTAGGTGGCGGATAGAGGTTATGGATTTAAATCCCATCAGCGCAAGTCAGCCCAAAATCATATTGTATGCAGCCGAACAATCGATTACCACGAACTCGAGCAACTTGGAAACAGTTCACGACTCTTTTCCCAATGTCACCACCAATCTGATCGTCCCGATGGCTGTCGACCCTTCACCAGAAAACCCGTACAGAGTCATGGAGGTCGCCTTCAAATCAGTTATGGATAACCCCATTTTTTCCATGGTGGACCTGAAAAGTAGATTCATAGAACTTCCGTTATCCACTAGTGTTCTTCAGACCCTTCAGTTGGCTAGCTAAATTGTTACCATCAGCGGATTGTTATGTGGGAATTGGACGTGGCTAGCATCCTCTTCAGTGAAAATGATTGGTTGCTTTTCCAATCGCTGTTGTTTTGATAACCGTTGTTCCTGGATGAACTCCACCTCATTATGGGACTTCAGTTTGTTAATGTACCTCTTTTGGGCCCCCTGCTCTTGCCCGCCAAATGACGTCCTCCCAAAATGGTGGTTATATCTCCCCCTACTATTAGAGGAGGGTTGATCTGATTTTCTTGAGCTCCAGGTTGGCTAGTCGGAGCTTCTGGAACAGGTAGCCGTGTCTGACCAACGAGTTAACTCAGATTCACCTGATTTCGGGCTTACTAGGCCAAAGGTCCCACCCTAATGAGGGTTTCAATTTCATCCTTCAGCTTCCATCAATCATCAGTGTTATGACCGATGTCATTGTGAAACTGGCATAACTTTTAGGGATCCCTCTTTTCCCTCTAGTTCTTCAATGGTTCTGGCTTCTCCATGGAAGGCGACTAGAATTGGCTGGAAAAATGTGATCACGTGTATCCGTTAGGTCGGTATATGTGGCGTAGATAGTCTTGAACTTTTCTGCGGGCTTATTTTTCTTCATCCTGCTCTCGTTGGGTTCACCATTCCCTTTTCTTTTGTTATTCCCCCATTGGTTATTCTGGGTAACGGTTTGGGCCGCAATTGCCGCATCCGTTGCCGCTCCAATGGGTTGGATAGGAGTCTGGCTGGTTCTTGCAACAGAAGCTTGCGCCTCCTTGAGATTTATCTACTCTTGAGCCCGAGCTAAGAATTCATCTACACTCTACTCATTTTCTTTGGAGTTTCTGCCATAGGTCATCCCCAACGAGGATTCCCGTACTCATTGCCATGAGTTTGGAGCTGTCATTAGCATCCCTAGCTCATGCAACAACATTGGAAATCTACTCAGATATGCCTTCAATGTTTCACCAAGTTTCTGCTTTACGTTGGCCAATGAATTAACCTCAACTCGAGCTGCCTGTGAAGCTCGGAATGCTTTTTTGAACTCAGAGGAAAACTTCTTCTATGAGCTTATGGAATGTTTCTTATATTTCTTAAACCGCTGCTTGGCTAGCCCGACCAGAGTTGTAGGGAACAAAATACACCTTAGGTCGAGCCTGACATTGTGGGCCATCATAATGGTGTTGAACATTCTGGGGTGATCTGATGGATCTCCATCTCCATCAAATTTCGACAAGTGTGGCATCCTAAAATCCACAGGATATGTCACCACTGCAATATTTGGAGCAAAAGTATCGAGCTCTTCGTCTGAGTCGCAATCGTCTTTTTCTTTTCTGGAAAAAAGTTTTTCATTTTCTCTTCCATCAGAGCTAGTCTCTCGAGGGTTTGGTCCCTAGTCCCTAGGTTAGCTGGGAGCTTTTCAACAACTCCCATCCTATCATGCGCATTTGAGGGGTTATTGTCCCTCCAAGTTCGAGCTTGGTTTTGTGGGGAAATCCTGTTATCGCGTACTATGGACAGACCTCCCTCTTGTCGAGTATAGCTAATATCTCCATCCCAAACTGGATACCTTCTCTACGAGTTCAGATGATCGTGAAAATCGGGTTGTGGATCATACCGAGGGCTCTGTGCTGAACTCAAATGATTCCTTAGGTCACTTTTGGACCTACCGCTGCAATGGTTTTCGGTTCAGTAACTACTGTTTGCAAAGCTTACAGCTCGCGGCTGGGGCCGAGTACCTGGATTCTCGACACATGTGTGTGGGATGTAAGTGTTGGCCGATGGGGAAGAATTTATCCTACTGTCTCCATGAGCTGGAATATCCCATTGAGGACGAGGTGGTGTTGGATGTCTTATAGGTGACAGGGGATACCTTATTGGTGAGGCTATCCTCATTCCATCAGGACGGACTAAATTAGCCCGCATATGTTCTACTTCATTGTCTCTAGTTCTTTGTCCCTGGTGATCCGATCGCGACATAGGAGGATTTGTTGGTGCATTTTTTCTTCGTGAACCTGTTCCAGCCCCTCCTCGTGGATTGTCATGGGCATTCTTTGGGACCTGTAAAGAAGGCACCAAACTTGGGATTCCAGTCCTAACCGATTGACTGACTTGCTGATGACCCCGATGATGGTTGATGGGTCGAGCATTCTAGTAATCATGCCTCGCAGGTATAGAACTTGGAGTGGCAGTTCTGACTGATCGACTCGGTTTGGATCAATTGTTCCTGTGGGACTTATGAGACCCACTTTGCCTCTTTCCGACGTTAATGTCGATTGCAAGAAGGGGTAATCAAGCCAAAAACCTCCTCAATCTGCTTGTTTTTCATAGTGAGATGGGTCCTCAAATTCATGTTCTCCATCTCGACGTAGTTAGGTAGTCTGGTTTTGGGTTTGGCGGTAATGATGTCGAACTCCCAGTGTCACCTTGATCCGCCAGTTGTTTTCCCGGACGTTGCTAAATCTCAGGGAAACATTCATCCGGAATAGTAGTATGATGGGCCTCCTGCCCACTATGTTGTTCTCTCTCATTATTGTTCATTGAGCGAGTGAGCGCCATGATGGAAATCAACTGGGATTTTTGTGAAGCACTAATTTGCTCTCAATGAAAGCACCAAATTGTTGACGCGATTTTTCGCCAACAGTGTATTAAGAAATAATAAGGGCTGATTAGTGCTTAATGGTACACCGTAATGAAAATATGAAGAATTCACTCGAGAACACAGAACTTTTACGTGGTTCAGTGGTTAAAATACACCTAATCCACGAGTCACTATTATTACTGTTTCTCTCACTATTTTGGCAGAGTTTCGGTTTTACAGAATAATTCCCCCTTTCTTGTCCAACATTCCCAGTATTTATAGGGGAATTCCATGGACAGGTTTGGGTAACCGCGTGAGTCAATCACTCATTTACATAATGTCTATATTCAATACAAATAATTCCAGTTTATATGGGGATATGATTTGATAACAGAATAAATATGTTCCTGCTATCTCGGATAATAAATATGACAGCATGGTCATAAATTGTTATCCTCAAAATTTGAAAACGATGACGTGGAAATAAAAGTGACAAATGGCAAGGAATAGCTGGGTAATCTAACTTAATAGTGATCTGGTAGACCGGTGAAGATTTTTGACTGACCAGTTAAGTGTCATGACCGACCAGTCATGTGCTTGTCTGACCAATCAAGTGTCATGACCGACCAGTCATGTGCTTGTCCGACCAGTCAAGTGTCATGACCGGCCAGTCATGTGCTTGTCCGACCAGTCAGGTGCCTATCCGACCAGTTAGGTGCCTGTCCGACTAGTCAAGTGTTTGGCCGACCAGACATGTGTTGGCCGACTAGTCACTTGTCTTGGCCGACCAGTGAAGGTTTGGCCGACCAGTGAGGAATTTTGGCCCTTCAGTTTTCCTCCTGGGTGTGATGTGGACCGACTAAATAGAAAGTGCTACACAAAAGATCCTAGTAACGGCTTCAACCAGAATCGGTCATACCTACACGGGAATCTCTCATTTTATCCCGAAGAAGTAGTGTATTGTTGTATTTTGAATATTATTATTAATTAAATATAGTGAGAATAACAAAATATCCCGATTATGGGGGACTTCATTTGTACGATCCTGAGCCTATAAATATAAGGCTCATGGCATCATAAAGAGGATTCGATTATAATTTTCTAAGAGAATATTTGTATCTGGAGAGAGATATTGTATTCATTTCATCTGCACTACAGAAACTCAGCTGACTCAGGTGCATCTGATCTTGAGTGTAGATCTATAATCATAACTCTAAGTGGACTAGGCTATTACCAACACATTGGGGCTGAAACACTATAAAAATTGTCTGTGTCTTATTTTTCTCTTGAAGGTTTTTTGTCGTTTTGACGTCTACACGTCATTGGCCAAAAATGCGGTCAACATTTTGGTGCTTTCATTGAGAGCCTGAAGAGAAAGACAGACAATCCCTGTAGCATTATGGTGCCTAAGAACATCAATGCGACCTCCAAGAAGCCAGGTTCCTCTAGAGAGCCTGCTAGATCAGAAGGTCCTGGTCCTCAAGACCATGAGACTGAGCCTAGAGTCCTGCTCGAGGACGTGACTCCAGAGGTTGAACAACTCCAGGAAGCCATGGGGGCTTTCCAGGAGGAAATGGCACAATTCAACACTAGGCAGGAGTCCTTCACTGAAGAAATGGCTAGGCAGAAGGCTGCATTTGAGCAGCAAAGATGGGAGATGGACGCTAGGAGCGAAAAGATCAGGCGACAGTAGGAGGAGGCTGATAGGCGACATCGCAAGGCTGCACTCGCTCTAGAGGCAGCTACGCAGCTGGCCCAGGCCAATGCCCAAGCTATAGCATGAGGAGCAGCCTCCCAAGGAGCAAGGACCACGAAAGCTGGTCGAAAAAACACTGACAGGCCCAATTCTCGAGGACCAAATAGAAGCGGTAGTAACCCACCTGGTCGAAAAGAAGATGGGGTCCGATCGGGCACTGCCTCAACCCAAAGGGGGAACTCCAGAACCCCCTCAAGGAGCCACCGATCAGAGACTTCCAGATCTGGAAGTCACAAGTCAGGCAGTAAGAAAACTCCACCTGAGCATGAGCAAAATAGAGCTCCTCGAGGTAAAGAAACTTCACACTTCAAAGATGGGCATGGTCATGATGAAGCTAATAGTCATCACACTGGCCAGTCGAAGGAGAAGAATGACAACAACCAGCGAGGAGGAAAAAACCGCCCAGTGCAGATAGGAAGGTCACCACTGCATCCCAACCAGCAGCGCAGTGGGAAGGAGCATGTCCCGCACGGCAAGCCTTCCGAAAAAACTCGGAGTGCGGTGTTCGATCGGTTAGGGAGGCATACCTCTCAGAAGGATCTAAGAGATGGCATTTCCGACAGAAGAAGGACCGTCCAGGTCGAAGGGAAAAATCCGAACCGACCTACCAGTCAAGTAGAAATATTTGATGATGGTGTGACGGATAGGAGCGCCCGACCACGCGGTCCCGAGAATGAGTCCCAAGCAGTGGCCCCAGGTATCGAAGCCCAGCTTGATGCTCTGACAGCAACAGTTCAAGGTCTGTCGAAACGACCTTCTGCAATCGATCCAGTAGACCACAGGAGTGGCAACCCGTTCTGTGCTCGAATTAGAGCAACCCAGCCACCAGCGAAGTACAAAGCACCGTTACTGCTAGTTTATACAGAAAAGGCAGATCCGATAAGGCATGTGGGGAAATTCGAAGACCAAATGGAGCTACTCGGAGTGAGTGATGACTATCGGTGCAGAGTTTTCCCCACTACATTGTCCGACACTGCCCAAGAGTGGCATTAGAAATTTAAGCCAAACTCCATCACTTCTTGGGAAACTTTCAGGAAAGAGTTTTGCAGGCAGTTCAGTGCTGCTCAGACCCCTCCGGTTTACGCCAATCACTTGGCAGATATTAAATAAGGGAAAGAAGAATCTCTCAAGAACTACATACAAAGGTTCATGAGAGAAGCCAACCGAGCAACTGCAGTTGGAGATGAGGGGAAGATGGTGGCCATTTCTTCTGGCATAATCTATCGGAGTCCTTTATGGGACAGTATTCATCGCAACCCAATTTCAACATTACAACAATTTCTTGATCGAGCGGATAAATATATGAAATTGGATGACGCAATCGAGAACGGAGAGAAAGGCCTGAAAAGAAGGCTAAGTCGGGAATAACGGGTTTGACCGCCACAATGAAAAGAAGGCTAATTCGGGACCAAACAACAAGCCAACTAAGTATGAACCTCGGTTCACCAATTACACCACTCTTTCGTCCAGCCCAGCAGGGATATATCTCGCAAGTCATCAGGAGGTCCCCTACCGGAAACCCCCACCCATCAAGAAGGAGATGAGTAAGAGAGATTTGAATAAGTTCTGTCGTTTCCATGGAGACTATGGTCACGACATGAATGAATGCAATCATCTCAAGGATGAGATAGAGTTTCTCCTCCAGTCGGGGAAATTGAAAAAATATTGAGCAGAAAAAACCCAAGGAGAGGGAAGTAACAATAATCCTGGGTTTAAGCGACAACGATCCCCACCTTTGCAACCCGAGCCTATGGACTTCACTCTAGACACCATATGTGGAGGTCCACATCTGGCTGGGGATAGCAACAAGGCAAGGGAGAGATATGCTTGAACACTTCAACATGAGTTGGACGCAGCATCAACGTCCGATGTCATGGCTGTAGAGGAGCGGCCTCTGAAGAACCCACGGTACAAAAGTGAGTCCCTCACTTTCACTGAAGATGATGCACGACACATGAGATATCCTCATAATGACCCTCTCGTCGTGACAGTTCAAATAGCAAACATGAAGGTGAAGAGATGCCTCGTCGACACAGGGAGCTCTGTGAACATTATTTACAAATAATCCTTTGAAAGGATGAAGCTATCTATCAATGACTTGAAGCCATGCTCTCAATTCATTTATGGATTTACTGGAGAAGGGTTGTCACCAGCTGGAATGATCAAGTTACCAGTCACAACGGGGGATGCTCCCAAGCATGAGATAGTTATGACAGAGCTTTTGATAGTCGACTGCCCGTCTGCCTATAATGTAGTTATTGGTCGACCACTACTTACAACCTTGCATGCGGCAGTCTCTATATGGCACCTTTCTATGAAGTTCCCGACCGGTGCAGGCGTAGGGTGCGTCCAAGGAGACCAGAGAGAAGCTAGAGAATGTTACAATGCCTCGGTGGCCAAAGCACGAAAGGGGGCCAAAGAAAACAACATGATTGTATGTGCCGATAGGGAGGAGGTAGATGAGATGGATGTCGACCAAAGCATTACAGTCGTGGCCGATCAAGGAGGAATGTTTAAGGAGCTTGGCCAAGAAAGCACTCTTGATTTAAGTGAACAGCAAGCCCCATCCGGTGATAAAGTCACCAAATAGGGCGTTGCCCAAAGCGAGGGAATGGATTTTGATCCTCGCTTTGGGGATTATGAAAGTGATGTGGGACCTACCGAGGAGTTAGAGGAGGTTCTAATAGATGAGAATGATCTGACCAGAGGGGTCAAGGTTGGAAAAAAGATGAAAGTAGAAGTAAAAGCACAGCTGGTAGAATTTTTGCGGAGGAATCAAGATGTCTTCGCCTGGTCTAACAAGGATATGGTGGGTATCTCACCAACTGTGATCAGCCACATGCTCAACGTGGATGAAAACTATCCAGTAGTGCAACAGAAGAGGAGGTTGCTCGACAAGGATAGAGCAAAGGCTCTCAAGGAGGAGGTGGAGCGGCTAAAGGAAAACGGGTTTATAAGGGAGGCATATTACCCTGCCTAGGTTTCAAACCCAGTGTTAGTGCCTAAGTCCAATGGAAAGTTGAGGACTTGCGTGGACTTTACCGACCTGAACAAAGCATGTCCAAAGGACTGCTTACCTTTGCCAAGAATAGACCAGTTGGTGGACGCGACCTCTGGTCATGAAACATTGTCCTTCATGGATGCTTACTCAGGGTATAACCACATTAGTATGCACCCTCCTAATGAGGAGCATACCAGTTTTTGAACAGACATAGGGCTGTACTATTATAAGTTCATGCCATTCGGCTTAAAGAACGCAGGAGCCACATACCAGCGTTTAGTGAATGGCATGTTCCGTGACTTAATTGGCAAGAATATGGAGGTGTACATAGATGACATGTTGGTGAAGTCGAAGGAAGCTGAAGGACATGTACGAGATTTGGAGGAATGCTTTGTAGTACAGAGAAAGTACAACATGAAGTTGAATCCCCTCAAATGCTCGTTTGGAGTAAGTTCTGGAAAATTTCTTGGGTTTATTGTGAACTCGCGAGGAATAGAGGAAAATCCAGAAAAGATAAAGGCGCTCCCAGAAATGAAGTCTCCGGCCAGAATTAAGGATGTTCAAAGCTTGACTGGGCGGATTGCTGCTCTAAGTAGGTTCATCTCTAAATCGACGGACAAGTGTGTCCCGTTTTTTAACTTGCTTAGAGGAAGCAAGAAGTTTGAATTGACGGAAGAATGTGAGCAAGATTTTCAAGCCATAAAGGAGCACTTGGCTCAACCCCCTATTCTTTCGAAGCCAGTTGATGGGGAAGACCTCTTTATTTACCTAGCAGTCACAGAGCATGCTGTTAGTGCTGCTCTAGTACGAGAAAAAGATAAAGTGCAGCATCTGGTGTACTACGTTAGCAAGCGACTGATAGGAGCAGAGTCCAAGTATCCCGTGATCGAGAAGTTGGCCTATTGCTTGGTACTTGCATCCCACAAATTGCGACCGTACTTCCAGGCACATCCCATTAAAGTTCTTATCGACCAGCCCCTACGTCAAGTCTTGCAGAAGCCGGAGTCATCTGGTCGTCTACTTAAATGGGCGGTTGAATTGGGCCAATTCGAAATCAAATACCAAACACGGTCTGCTATTAAGGGACAAGCTCTGGCGGATTTTATTGCTGAATGTACTGGGATTGCTGATATTCCCGACCAGCAAGAGCGTGTAACCGAGCAAAGAGAAGATCTTTCTGCTTGGCAACTTTTTGTTGATGGGTCGTCAAACGAACATCATTCGGGAGCTAGAATTATATTAGTCATGCTGGAGAAGCATCAAATTCATTGCACATTAAGATTCGGATTTAACGCTTCTAATAATGAGGCAGAGTATGAAGCCCTCCTAGCAGGCTTGCGCTTGGCTAGAGATGTTCATGCTCGGCCGGTTGAAGTGAACAGTGATTCCCAATTGGTGGTCTACCAAGTCTTAGGGGAATATCAACCAAGGGGCTACACATGATGGCGTACTTGAATAAGACCAAGGATCTGCTAGCACAATTCGAGGAGTATACTATTAAGCTGGTACCACAGGAGCAGAACTCTAACGCAAACGCTCTAGCAAAATTAGCTAGTGCAAAAGATGCTGAAACTTTGAATATAGTACCAGTGGAATACTTGGCAGAACCGAGCATTAATGAACAAGAAGCCATGCCCATCACAATAGTATACACTTGGATGACACCCATCATTACTTATCTTGAGCAAGGGATCCTCCCAGATAATAGTAATGAAGCTAAGAAAGTTATGAGGCAAGCTGCTAGGTATATCATGATGGACGGGGTGTTGTATAGAAGAGGGTACTCTTTGCCTCTACTAAGGTGCATAGCACCCGACCAGTCAAAAAACTTATTGGCTTAGGTGCACGAGGGGATCTGTGGAGATCATGCTGGGGGGCAGAGTCTATCTAAAAAGATTTTGCAACAAGGATTTTTCTGGCATACAATGAATGAAGATTCCATGGAGTATGTGAAGAAGTGTGATAAATGCCAGAGATTTTCTAAGGTACCTAGGGCACCTCCAAATGTCTTGAAGCAAATGCAGAGCTCGAGGCCTTTTGCAGTATGGGGGATTGATCTGATCGGGAAACTACCCAAAGGGAAAGGAGGAGTACTGTTTGCAGTAGTTGCTGTGGATTATTTCACCAAGTGGACCAAAGCCGAACCGCTAGCAACGATCACCTTGAAGAAAGTGTTAGATTTTGTGGTTAAGAATATAATATGTCACTATGGTCTGCCCAAGAAGATAGTCTCTGACAATGGCACTCAGTTCGATAGTGACTTATTTACCGATTTCTGCACTAGGCATAGCATCACAAAAAGTTTCTCCTCAGTAGCTCATCCGCAAGCTAAGGGGCAAGTTGAAGCTGTAAATAAAACTTTGAAGGATACTCTAAAAAAGCTTCTAGAGCATGCTAAGGGTGCTTAGGCAGAAGAATTACCAGAAGTCCTTTGGTCATACAGGACTACTGCCCAGACAGCAACTGGTCATAACCCCTTTTCCTTGGCATATGGGTATGAAGCCATGTTACCTGTGGAAGTAGATCCACCATCTCATCGAAGAACCATGTATGACCAGGAGGAGAATAACCAGTTGCTAGCTGAATCTTTAGATTTCCTTGAGGAGAGACGAGAAAAAGAAAGCTTGAGAGTTGCTGCTCATCAGCAAAAGGTGGCCTGCTATTTTAATTCAAAAGTCAGAGATCGAAAGTTTCAGGTCGGAGATTTGGTTCTTAGAAAGGTGTTCATCAGAGACCCGATGGCTGGAGTACTAGGACCAAACTGGGAGGGACCGTATCAAATTGAGCAAGTCTTGCCACCCGGCACTTACAAACTTGCTCGATTAAATGGAGAGCTGATCAGGAACTATTGGAATGGCGAGCACTTGAGGAAATATTATCAATAATTACTGCTTACAGAGTAGTAGCTTTGTCTCAAGTGAGGATATTCCCAAGACAACTTTTAGAACTCGATATGGACATTACGAGTTTCTAGTTATGTCTTTTGGTCTTACCAATGCTCTAGCCGCATTTATGGATTTAATGAATCATGTCTTCAAGGATTACTTGGAAAAATTCGTCGTAGTGTTCATCGACAATATTTTGGTGTACTCAAAGGACAAATTTGAGCACGAGGAACATTTAAGAATGACCATGCTGCGACTAAAGGAACGTTAACTTTACTCCAAGTTCAAGAAGTGCGAATTTTGGCTTTCGCAAGTAGCGTTCCTCAACCACATAGTATCCAAGTATGGAATTGCTTTAGACCTAGGTAAGGTAGAGGCTGTGAAGGACTGGCCAAGACCTAAGAATGCATCAGAGGTTAGAAGTTTTATTGAGCTAGCAGGCTATTATAGGAGATTTGTGAAGAGAGTTTCCAGTTACTCAAAGATAAGTTATGCTCGGCACCAGTACTTTGTGTACCGACACCCAACGACAAGTTTGTAGTATATTGTGTCACGTCGAAGCAAGGTTTGGGCTGTGTGCTAATGCAGAATGATAAAGTGATAGCCTACACCTCAAGGCAGCTGAAGGAATATGAGCAACGCTATCCAACGCACGATATGGAGTTAGCAGCGGTGGTCTTCACATTGAAAATCTGGCGCCACTATCTTTATGGAGAACGGTGTGAGATTTATACGGACCACAAGAGTTTAAAGTATTTCTTCACGTAGAAGGAGCTCAACATGAGGCAGCGCAGGTGGTTAGAACTAGTAAAGGATCATGACTGTGAAATCTTATACCACCCGGGAAAAGCAAACGTAGTTGTTGATGCGCTAAGCAGAAAGAGTTACGGGAACCTAGCAGCAATATCTGGAATAGAAAAATCGCTTCAGCAAGAGCTGATCAATGCCAGAATAGAAGTAGTCATTGGTAAACTGGCTAACTTGTCCATCCAGTTAAGTCTGTTAGAAGATATACGGATCGGGCAAGGGAATGATGACACATTAGTATCTCACATAGCTGTAATCAAAGAAGGCAAGGCCACAGATTTCTATATATCAGGACATGGGTTCTTTAGATATAAGGACTGGGTATGCGTGCCGAATGACCATAGGATTAAAATGAAGATTTTGTAAAAGGCACACAATACTCCAAACTCAGTTCACCCAGGGTTGACCAAGATGACTCACGACCTTAAGGCATTATATTGGTGGCCGGGAATGAAGAAAGACGTAGCAGAATATGTGTCTAAATGCGTAGTATGCCAGCAAGTGCAAGCAGAACATCAGCGGCCTGCAGGCTTATTGCAACTGATTAGTATTCTAGAATGGAAGTGGGAAGACATAGCCATGGATTTCATGACAAGACTACCACGAAAAAATAAACAGCACGACTTGGCTTGGGTAGTAGTAGATAGACTAACCAAGTCAGCTCACTTCCTGCCTGTCAAGACTACGTACACAGCAAATCAGTACACAGAAATTTATGTCCGAGAAATAGCACGATTGCATGGAATCCCTAAGACCATAGTATCCGATAGAGGATCGGTGTTTACATCAATATTTTGGGGAAGCTTGCAGCAAGCCATGGGTACCAAGTTAAGTCTTAGTACGGAATTTCATCCTCAGACCGACGGCCAGTCCAAGCGTACCCAAATTTTAGAGGATATGTTACGCGCTTGTGTACTTGACTTTAGAGGATCATGGAGTAAGTATTTTCCACTGATAGAGTTCTCTTACAACAATAGCTACTAGTCAATGATTGGTATGGCACCCTATGAGTTACTTTATGAAAGGAGTTATCGATCACCGTTAAATTGGGACAAGGTAGGAGAAAGGCAACTTCTTGGACCCGAAGCTATTAGAGAGGCTCAGAATGCAATAGCACTAATTAGAAAGCGTATTCTTTCTGCTCAAAGTCGTCAGAAAAGTTATGCGGATGCCAAGCGGCGTGTGTGGAATTCAAAGTCGGAGATCAAGTCTTCTTAAAGATATCTCCTATGAAAGGTGTGAAGCGGTTTGGGAAGAAAGGCAAGCTTAGTCCCCGGTTTATAGGTCCTTTTGAGATATTGGACAAGGTGGGAACAGTTGCATATAGATTAGCCCTTCCGCCAGCTCTAGCAGATAGCCACAGTGTGTTCCACATCTCGATGTTGCATAGATATGTGTCAGACCCATCTCACGTCCTCAAGTACGATACGATAGCACTCCAGAAAGACTTAAGTTATGAGGAACGACCGGTTAGCATCCTATATATAGGGATGAAGGAATTACGGTCTAAGATTATTCCGATAGTCATGGTCCTATGGAGTAGTAGTTATGAACGAGAGTCAATGTGGGAGTTGGAGGAAGACATGTTAGCACGCTATCTGGAATTGTTTGGTAAGTAAATTTTGGGGACAAAATTCTTTTAAGTAGGGGAGAATTGTAGTGTCCTAGAATTTTTACTTATCTAGATAGTGGTAGTAGTTAATAGTAGTTTGTAGTATGTTAGATTCTGTGGATTTTGGTTCAAGCCGTGACTTAGTTGGAAACTCATAGTAAAAGTTATGGATTTTATAAGTTTAACCTATAGTTTAGAAATATTAATTATAACATAAGATTTGATTAACATTACTGGTTCTAGAAATATTATTAATTATAACCTAAGGTTTAGATAGAATTAATAAGAGCATGACACTTGTCATAATTATGTTTATTAAGGATTTAAGTATTTTTGATGAATAATTTAAATAAAAGAAAGATCTAGAAGCTCTAGAACCTTCCAGAAACTATTAGGATCACGTTTAGACTTAGTCAAAGCAGTTTTATCAATTCAAAATATGCTGAAAAAGTGCAACTACGTGTTTGATATATTAACGTATGCCGATATATCGCAGCTATAGGGGTCGATATATCGCCTACGAAAGATACAGAAAACATGTCGACTTTGCATGAACGATCGAACGGGGCTCGGGAAAATGGTCTAGGTGATATATCGCCCAGGGTAGGCGATATATCGCCCCTGGTGCATCATTTTTTAATCTTGAGGATTTTTTAATTTAAAAATAGCCTTAACCACTTAGACCTGCCTTTGAACGATTTTAACCGAGTTCTGGGCATCTAGTGAATGAAAATTCAAATCATTTTCATTTATATTCATTTATTTATTCAAATTAAAAGGGGTTAGTTTCACTCCTAGAACTCTATAAATAGGACCTAGTACTCAGCCATTTTCTTCATTCTTCAAGTATTCTTCCCAGCCTTCAAGTTGCTAAGGTTACTATAAAGAGAAACACTCGGGTTTTGGGTTAAAAATCTTTTCCAATCTAAGCTTTTCTAAACACTTGGGAAGTAAGATATAGAGTTATTTTGATATCGAGGTATAGATCAAGTCGTAAGATCGTTCAAGGTATTCTTATCCTTATGTTCAGTTTTTCTTAGTTCTTTAGTTTTCTTTTATTTTCTTTCAGATCCTAACTCTTGTTTATGATTCTTGAATAGGTGTTTAGGTTTCTTGAAACTTAAGGTTCTTATCAGTAAGTTTCTTCTTGATGGCTTAGTTGTATTTTCTTCTTCATTCTTTAGAAATACTCATGGTTTTGCTGTTGGTTTTTAGGAGTGTTCCAATCCCGTTCTTGTTCTCAAATATTTCGGTTTGTGGTAAGGAAAATAGGATAGATTATATGTGCTTATATGTTTATGTTATGATATGTTTTATGCTATAATATTTATATGTATAAATGTGATTTATAGTCATTGCGCATATGACTTGTTTAGATAACAAGCCCTAAGAATATGTTTTATAGTCGCTTGTGCATATGAATTGCTTAGATAGCAAGCCCCAAGAATTTTTATCATTTTCATGGTTTAGAGTTATGATTTACCCTACCTCGATTACTAGAAAGAGGACCTAGATGGGTTATCATATACTACCATGTGATCTAACCTACCTCGATTAGTAGACAGAGGACCTAGATGGTTTATCACATACCATGTTAATGAGTTAATGGCCATTAATATTGTAGTCCTATATGATATATGTTTTTATAGTCATATGTTTTATAGTATATTTTTATGATATATTCTTATGTTTATGATTTATAATATATGTTGTTAGTAGATTTTTCCTTGCTAGGCATTAGGCTCACTCTTTTATTTTTTAGCTTGATGCAGGAAAATGAATATGGAAGGCAGAAAGATTCGTGGCAGCTTCGCTTGTGTGTTGAGGATGAATGGATTGAATGGTCTGCGTGATGAACGAGGATGATGTTGTTTTTAAGTTTTTTTTATGTTTTATGTATTTCCGCACTTAGTTTTTAAACAATTGATTTAAGTTCTGTTTTATGTTTTTATGTATTAGACAATGGGTACCCATACCGTATTTTATATTTCATATTTTACTTTGTGGTACACTGAGGTTGATAATGTCAGATTGAGACCCTTTATTTCCCAAGTTCTGAAAAAAGGGTTGTAGAAGACGATGAGTATAAGGTTGGAACTTAGAATTTTTTTGTTAACTTGAGATAGACTGGCAACTTGAAGGAACGACCCAGACTCTAAGAATTTTATCTCGAATGTGTATGTCTTTTAGGCAATGAGATAAGTACGATCCCTTGATTGAATAGTCACGGTGATGAATACTGGTCAACGGCTAGTGTGACTCTGAATAAGATACACTGAGATAGGGAGCGAGAAGTAATCGTTAAGAGTAATGAAATGATAGACAGGAAGTATTGTGGCTCAGAATTAGTCTGGAGGACCAATGAAGTTATTAGGATTGTTATGGCATGAGTGTCTGCTTATTTGAAAAGATATAAGAATTCACGAATTTCAATATGGGAACGCGAATTTCCAGGATGGGAGACTTGGTATTTCTACGAGTATTGTGGACTAAAAAGATAAGATAGTTTGGGAAAGAAATAGGAGTTTTGACTCTAGATTCGATAGACTTTTGAGATCCAACTAAGGACTAGGCCAGGGGCCTATAGATTAGCCTTACCCCAATATAGGTGGTGGCCCATAAGGTGTTACCAGTGCCAATGTCATGGAAAGAAGCATTAAGTATTACCACAGATGGAGTGAGGAGACCCTAGGATTTTACTGGAACTTACTATACAAGGAAAGGCCAGTAGAACTTTTGATAAATGAGATGAAGTCTTACAAAATAAGACTGTCACTCTAGTGAGGGTGTTACGAGAAGATTTGCTGGTAAAGGGCTAGACTCTGAAACTATAGTCAGAGTTGCAGGATCAGTGTCCCGAAACATTTCAATAAATTTTGAGGAGGGAATTTCAATAAGGAGGGGATAGTTGTAACGTCCCGAATTTACTATTTAGGCTAAGTGCCTTGATTACAGTGCCTAAGGGCATAATAGGATTTACATGTGAAATTAATGGAATATATGTATGATTATGTGGCATACATAATTTATATGATAATATGAATATATGTGCATGTTTATGAGTATTAAACATGCATGTGGGTTCGTTCTTGTCAAGGTAGGCATATTTGTAATTTTGACCCGTTGAGGGTATAAATGTGATTATATGTGTTAAATGATTGAGCCCACATTATTATGTGGATATATTTGAGATGTGTGGTTCGAGACGATCCTAGGGAGCGATTTAGCGAAATAGTCGCAATGGGATTAAATACCAAGCTCGGGGTGAGCCTAGGGGCATTTTGGGAAACATAGTGAGTACTCGGGATCTATCGGGTAACAAGTAGTTATTTGGTGGTTAATTGTGTATGTTGGGATTAATCAGGGATTTATTGTGCAATTTGAGGAATAGCGGGAAATGTCGCTAATGACTATTTGGCCCTTGAGGGCGTTGAAGGGAAAACATTTGGGTTAGGGGAGTTATGGTCTTTTGCTGACTTTGGATGGGTCTTGGCTGGGGCTAGAATCCTTGAGAAATAATCAGGGAGTATCTAAGACACTCTCAGCCATTCTCTTTCTCTATTACGTTTCTCTGTCTCCCTTGAGGAACCTCGGTTTTTTTAGTCTTTTGGGGGATTGAGGGCCTAGGCAAGGAGTAGGATTAGGAAGTAGCTAAGGGAGCATGAATCTCAGTGGAGGTAACATTCGTACTTTGTTTTCTTCATGAATTCTGCTATGGTTTAGGTTTTATTGAGGTTTAAACTATGGGTCTGAATTTGAGTTTTGTTGAGAATATGGATTAGTTTCTAGGGTAATTATGATATCTATGTTGTGTTATTGTGGATTCTATACTCGATTTTCAGGTTTAGTTATGGTTAGGGTGTGATCTTATGGGTTTAGCTCGGGGAAAACGCAAGAGAAGTGTTGGAAAATATGGGTTCATGGGGTCGCGCTGCGACGCTGTTCTTGAGCGCCGCAACCCACATGAACTCAGAAGCCTAAGGGGGTTCGCTGAACCGCTTTGGCACCGCGGCACTAGGCAAGGCGTATCGCGACGCGTGTCCAGGGGAATGACTTGGAATACTCTCTGACTTGTAGAGGGCTGCGACGCCTCTGAGGTGGATCGCAGTTCAAATAGTAGGCATTGGCCAATTAAGGGTTTTAAGCTCGGGAACTCAAACCTAAGAGCTCGGGAAGGATCCTACTACCTAGTTTAGTAGGATTCGAGGTCCCGAAGGCTAGTATATCATTATGAGGTTTTTTATCGGCTTAGGTTTTGATGGTTATCCATTATTGTGTTGTGACTATGTTATACCGCTAAGGCTCAGGATTGAGGATTGTGATCAGGGCCGTCTTACACTTTCAGCTTGGGACTCAAGGTAAGAAAACTGCACCTAGGTTGTGATCGGGGCTTGGAACCCTGTTAATGAATATGTTATGATTGTGTAATACCCCGACTAATTCTAGACCTCGGACCATTAAAAACTACTAAGACATAACTACTATTTTGGGAAACATACATAAGAAATCATATAACTTTATTTAAAACCCAAAATATTGTGTCAAATACAAAGTAAAGTATAAAATATAAAATACGGTATGGGTACCCATTGTTTAGTACATAAAAACATAAAACATAAACTTAAATCAATTATTAAAAACTAAGTGCGGAAATACATAAAAACATAAATCAAAAGACTTAAAAACAACATCATCCTCGATCGTCCATTAATCCATTCAGTCCATTCATCCTTAACACACATACCAAGCTGCCACGAATCCTTCCCGCCTTCCATGTTCATTTTCCTGCACCATGCTAAAAAGAAATGAATGAGCCTAATGCTCAGCAAGGAAAATGTACTAACAACATATACCATAAATCATTAACATAAGACCATATGATATACATATACTATAAAAACATATGACTATAAAAACGTATATCATATAGGACTATAATATTAATGGGCATTAACTCATTAACGTGGTATGTGATAAAACCATCTAGGTCCTTTGTCTACTAATCGAGGTAGGGTAAATCATAACTCTAACCCACGAAAACGATAAAAATCTTGGGGTTTGCTATCTAAGCAACTATAAGCCCCAAGCGACATAAAAATATTAATACATATACATATTTTAGCATAAAATATATCATAACATAAACACATATAATCTAACCTATTTTCCTTACCAAAATTGGATATGGAGACAAGAACGGTATTTGGAACACTCCTAAAACCAACAATAAGAATGGTGAGTTTCTAAGGAATAAGAGATGAAAAGAAAACTAAACCATCCGAGTAGAAACTTACTAAAAAGAACCTTAAGTTTCAAGAAACCTAAACACCTATTCAAGAATCATAAACAAGAGTTAGGATCTGAAAGAAAATAAAAAAAAAACTAAAGAACTATGAAAAACTGAACATAAGGATAAGAATACCTTGAAGGATCTTACGACTTGATCTATACCTCGATATCAAAATAACTCTATATCTTACTTCCCAAGTGTTTAGAAAGGCTTAGATTGGAAAATATTTTTAACCCAAAACCCGAGTGTTTCTCTTTATAGTAACCTTAGCAACTTGAAGGCTCTGAAGAATACTTGAAGAATGAAGAAAATGGCTGAGTACTAGGTCCTATTTATAGAGTTCAAGGAGTGAAACTAACCCCTTTTAATTTGAATAAATAAATTAATATAAAATGAAAAATAATTGAATTTTCATTCAACAAATGCCCAGAACTCGGTCAAAATCGTTCAAAGGTGGGTCTAAGTGGTTAAGGCTATTTTTAAAATTAAAATCCCAAACTTTCAAAAAAAATTATGCACTAGGGGCGATATATCGCCTACCCTGGGCGATATATCGGCTAGACCATTTTCCCGAGCCCCATTCGTTCGTTCGTGCGAAGTCGACGTTTTTTTCGTATCTTCCATAGGCAATATATCAGCCCCTATAGCTGCGATATATCGGCATACATTGATATATCAAACACGTAATTGCACTTTTTCAGCATATTTTGAATTGATTAAGCATCTTTGACTGAGTCAAAATGTGATCCTAACAGCTGCTAGAAGGTTCTAGAGCTTCTAGATCTTTCTTTTAATTAAACTATTCATCAAAATTACTTTAATCTTTAATAAACATGATTATGACAAGTGTCACATTCTTAATAATTCTATCTAAACCTTAGGCTATAATAAATAATATTTCTAGGACCAGCAATATTAATCAAACCTTATGTTGTAATTAATATTTCTAAACTATAAGTGAAACTTATAAAATCCATAACTATTGCTATGAATTTCCAACTAAGTCCGGCTTGAACCATAATCCATGACAACTAACATACTACAAACTTATACTAACTTCTACTGCTATCTAGCTAAGTAAAATTCTGGGACACTACAGATTGTGAACATATCTGTATTTGAGAATATCTGGGTAGGCATGCTTGTATATACTGCCTATCATTGCTTGTTGTGCAATGTATATTTGTGATTATATTTACTATAAAAACCGGCCTAAGGGCATCGGGGGGTCGATAGCAAGCGTGCGGAACGTAGCCCAGCCTAAGCATGCCGGGGTCAGCTATAAGACTAGAGGACTCGTCCTAAGGGCACCGGTGTAAAGCCCCACGTCACTATGGCTGCTTCTTGGAATGACAACTGGCCCTGCAAACCAACACGAGTCTTTCCAACGTGCTTTGTCCTCACCCACATGCTTCCTGTAAAAACTTACAGGAGGTCACCCATCATGAGACTACTCCAAGTCAAGCATGCTTAACTTTGGAGTTCTCAAGTGATGTGCTACCGAAAAGAAGATGCATCTTGTTGGCATAGGTGGTACCCATCAATCCATTTAAGCCCTCTTCAAATGTGTAGTCCCAAACCTACACAGTCTTAGAATCATCACACTTGGCCTTCCCCAAGCAATGTGGGATTGCACAGCTTTACTCAGTCTTTCCCCCTACGGATCACGGGATTTTGACTGTCACAATCACCCCCCCCACCTTAGGGGTCCGACGTCCCTGTCGGCCACACTTCTAGCTAGGTCAAGGCTCTGATACCATTTGTAACGCCCCATGTCTCTATGGCTGCTTCCTAGAATGACGACTGGCCCTGCAAACTAACACGAATCTTTCCAACGTGCTTTGTCCTCACTCTAACGCTTCCTGGGAAAACTTCCCAAGAGGTCACCCATCATAAGACTTCTCTAGGTCAAGCACACTTAACTTTGGAGTTCTCAAGTGTTGGGCTACCAAAAAGAAGATGCATCTTATTGGCATAGGTAGTACCCATCAATCCATTTAATCCATCTTCAACGGTGTTGTCCCATACCTACACAGTCTTAGAATCATCACACTTGACCTTCCTCAGGTGATGTGGGATTGCACAACTTTACCTGGTCTTTCCCCCTATGGATCACGGGATTCTGACTGTCACAGTCGGGCCTGAACATTATACAATAAACATAAATGTTGTTTGCACTTAACTATTTGTACTAACTTATAAGGTTGGTTTATGCGAGTTGAACATCACTGTTGAGTTTGTTGCGTATCTTCTGTTGTATATTGAATTTATTGATTTAAGTTTACTGTTTATATACCGTTGCTCAATTGTGCATGTTGATTTAAGTTTTCTTGCTGAGCCTTGGCTCACGGGTGCTATGTGGTGCAGGTAAGGAAAAAATGGTCGCCGAACCAGTCATGAGTTGGAGAGCTTCAGGGGCGGTGTGTACATATGCAACCTACTCCACCGCCATGGCCAAGATAGCCTAGGAGGAACTAGGGTTGAACCTTGTTTTTCTGCTTAGGACGGCTAATTTGTATTCCATTTGTCTTTTATAAGTCTGTAACTGATTTTTGGGATCCCGTGCATAAACTTAATATTTTAATTAAAAATAATCATTTTGATTGACCAAACTTTTTTAATACATAACCTTGACTTAGTCTTTAATTACACATTTAAGTCCAAATGACTCGCTTAGCGAGTTAAGCACTATTTTAAATACACAGTGTAATGATCTTGGTTAACCAGGGCGTTACAATATTATTATGGATTTTTTTTTTCAAAACCATGTTTGTCTCATTTTTTTTCCTTGCTTTTCAAAAACAGAAAAAAGAGAGAGCTATAGATCATTTGGTGATTCAAAATCTTACTAAGAATATATGATCGGTAGTTTGTACTTATAACATGATATGTTGCTTAGTATTGATGCCCTATTTCAAGAATCAAGATGTAGTTCTTCAATTGACCATAACAATTAATATATATTACACCTTCATGGATGTTTATTTTTATAGTTTCTCATTCCAAGTGAAATCTATTTTTTGGTAACATCTTGAAAAATTGAGCCCTTAGATTCATCACAATACTACTTCAGATTTGTGGTTTTTTGGTTACATTCAGGTCCTTTTTTTTTTTTTTGAAACCCCAAAACATTGTCATGCTTTAGGTTTCTCTCTCTTTATATATGGGATTTCAAATTTCTTTGACGGGTTGTGCTCAATATTGTTTTTATGTCATTTTGGGATTTTGACTGAGTTTGAGTCACATCTTTGCTTATATTTTACTAGATTTTGAAATTTCGTTTTTAGTAATTACCAAATCAATTAAACCATGTGAATTAATTAAAGTGCGGGATGGTAATTAAATGTTTAAATAGATTTCAGTTCTGTCGGGACAAACTCCGCACTTGTCACGACAGAAACTAAACACAGTAAAAAGACAGTGGAAAAATAATAGAGAACACAACGAATTTTTACAAGGTTCAGAAACCATTTCGGATAACCTACTCCTTGGGGCCATGCCCAAGGAATAAAACCAATTAATAAAGAACCACAAGGACAAAATATTGACTTAAACAAAACAAGACTCCCTCTTGAGATTTGTTGCAACTTTGTTGTACTTCTCTTCACTAATCTGATCTTGATTGAAACGCTCAACCACTTGAACTCCCTTCAATGGCCAGCGAAGACTATAAAAGGCTTGTAAAAATCTTCTCCTGAAGACTATAAAAGTTGTGTTCAAATTACGATTTGTATTCACTCATGAACGTGGTATAAACTCACCACAAAAACTAAACACTCATTTTTCTACAAGATCACGTGAATACTATGATCTTGAATACAAATAATGAACTCTCACAAATATTACAATACACTCACAAATTATGAACCAAGGAGTTCACTTTTTCTCAATGCCTTTAGAGCCCTATTTATAGAGTCAATTTCGTGCTCATAAAGGCTGAGAAAGAATCTCCTAATAAAGGCAAGAATAATTGAAGATATTCTTGATTGATGAAGAATTGCCTTTTTTAGAAAATGTTGATCTGACATATACGATTTTGGTGGTGACAGCTCATACCTGTGTCAGATCAAAACTCTCAAGATGGAAATAATGATTAATTATATCAAAGATTCAGTTTCCAGAATTTTAATATCTTGAGCTATATGAAAATTTAAAGTCAGATATTCCAGAAACAATTTTGAGTAAGTACACAATACTTGCTTTAAATAAAAAAGAGACATCTTCCCTTTATACTCATATTGTGATAAAATCAAGCTAAATAAGGAATCTAAATATTCCAAAAATCACAAGAATGGGAAAGTGATATTCTGAAAATCACAAGAATGGGAAAGTTTATTCCGAAAATCACAACAAAGGGAAAATAAAAATTATCTTATAAATAAAAAGATATTTCTATAAAATATGCCAATTTTAGGATTTATAATCTCCCCCTTTTGGCAATTTTATAGACAAGGCATATCTATTTTTTAAAAGATCCATGCATAAAACAAGTGTTACTTAAATTTACAAGAGTCACAAAACAACTCCCCTTGCCAAAAATAACCAAAGCACATGACAAAAACAATTAACAAAAACCAATGAGAAACTGCAGGTCAATCAACATAACAATGCACAAAAAATAGAGTTACTCTCTCCCCCCCTCATTGTCTAAGAAAAAATGCCAAAGAACAAACGAAATGAAACCAAAAAACAAGGACACTTTTAGTGTTCTTTTACATTTAGCAAAAGCAAATAAAAATAGATCGAAAGGAACGGTAACCGTCATGGAGCAGGAGTGGTAGATTCATTGATGATTGCCAATGAAGCAAGAATTTGGCGCTGAGTATCTCCCATGTTAGTGAACCTCTCGGAGAGACTTTCCATTCCTGTCTGGATAGAAGCGAGAGCAGTCGGGATAGCAGGGGTGTCAGGCTCGACATCGCCAGATCTAGAACCAGCCAAATTAATGCCTTTGACCTTTCGAGCTGTGGTCGGAGCATGGTCTTCTTTGACAATGTAGGTAGGTCCAACCAAAGGAGAATTCAAGGTCTCATGGGACTTCTTCAAAGGACGCTGAGAGTCCAAAAGTTTGTAAATGACTTGTGGAAACATCAGTGTTGACCCTTGCGTTTTGAACCACTCAAGGACATGATTTGATCAAAATTAACAGCAGCAAGATTGATAGTGACACCAGTCCCAATTTTGAACAAAAGAAAGGCCATATCTTGAGTGATGGTCGAGGAATGAGTGGTAGGCATCCAATTGAACATTGCAAATTTGAAAAGTGCACCATAATAGTGAGTAAGGTTCGAGACCCGGAGAGATGCGCTCGATTCCCACACCATAGCTTGGCCAAAAAATTTAGACAAAACTTGATCCTTGGCAAACTCAATAGAATCATCAACCTCAACAGAAACGAGATTGAGGGCCTTAGAAATTTCAGTAGGACTAAACCTATACCAATGTCCCCTAACATAAACCTTATGAAACATAAAAGAAGTCTGATCTAGCAACTCATCATTCAAATTTGCATAAAATTCCTTAACTACCTGAGGCATAAACCCATCAAAGCCAGACAAAGATCGTAACCAACCCATTTCCTCTAAAGTAAGTAAAACCCCAAAAACACGATGAGGAGCAAAACGGAAATTACGTTCACTAATAAAGTGACGATGCTCATAAAATTGCATATTTTTCTCATTACCATTAAAACTGAAAGTAAGAGAATGAGCTTTGAAAAATGAACCTGAAGTACGGATAGGGGCGCCTTTTTGTTTAATGACTTTGGTAGTCAATTCGGGAAATGCCAATGGTGTTGTGCCCTTTGGTTCAAAGGCAACAGGAGTGGTTTCTGATGGGTCTTCTTCAGATTCACTCTCCAGCTCCACATTTTCATGATGATCTTCAGGAATTGGCTCGGTCAAGGAAGGTTCCAACTCAGGCAGTGAGTCTTCTGTTTCAAGAGAAACATCCTCCGATGAGGTGCAAGGAGCTGGGTTGATTTGTGTCTTCAATTTGAATTTGGATAAAGGAGATGAATCAGAGATGGAGCTAGTACCTTTTGTTGGAGCCACTTTGGCCTTCTTGGTTCTCTTTGATCCAATGGCTTTAGATTTGTGTTTGCCCTTTGCCTTGGGTGTCAACACATCAGGGGATAACGACGATTCAGAGTCATGTTGAGACAGATCAGACACGGCTTCAGTGGAGACTGATTGTGTACGACTTGTAGTCAAGGGAGGTTTGGATTTTACTTAACCTTCGGATGAGGCGAGTGGAACTGCCGAGGCTTGGTTTTGCTGAGCATCAATGTTGGGAAAGGTAACTCCTTTACTCGTAGCCCCAATCAAGGTAGATCCCACAAGACCCAGAAGAGCAAGAACCTTCTTTCTTGCTGTAGTTTTGGGTCGACGGCCTGTAGGAGGTGAGACAGCAGGGATTGATGCTGGAACAGGTGGAGTGGCAGAGGGAATTGTCTCAGGAACTATCTCCTTTTGAGACTTCACAGATTTGGAGGTAGAACCATGGCCTCGAGTCTTCATGGCTGCTAGGAGAGAAACAAATGAAACACACAAAGAACAAAACCTTAAACACTTTGGTTACAAGTGAGAGAGAAAAAGCAAGAAAACACTTAGACATAAACAACCAAAGTGAATCTGAATATATATTGAATTCATTGCATAAAAGAGGCAAGTTCGAAAATGGGTAACCAAAAAAGGGTAACTGAAGTTAATGTGATAAATGCCAAAATATCTCCTTTTTTTAAAAAAATTCTTTCACACCTCAAAATTGGAAACTTTTTGCATGATTTTGAATATAATGAGGTAAAACAAATAAATTGCATCAATTAGTTTTTCAAACTTGATTTTTTTTTAAGTACACGGTCAAAGTACAGATTTTATTTTATATTATTTTTATATTTTTTATTTAAGAAAAATTTCCGAAAATAAAAAGTAAATTGTCATACCATATGTGTCCATGTAAATGCCAAGTCCTGTTCAAGAGAAACAAGATAACCATTTTTTTCACAAATTAGTTATAATTAGAATACTAAGTGACCATACTCGAAAAAGAATATACCAATCAAAAAATATATTAATCAATTCATTATATGTATGAGTCTTACAACAATCTTACACAGTCTAATCAACAGGTATATGTGTGTGCATGTGTAATCAATTTGGCGTTTCTTTTTGGCCTTTTAAAGCTAGGGTCATTGCCCATATTTGGCAATTGTAGTCTTTTTCAAATTGTAACCATAATGGAGGCTATAACTCTTATACTGATGGTAGCCCTTTACACTGGTAGAATATCCTCCAATATAATTGTTAATTACCTGGTACCAACTTACTCAGTGTCGGCTTTCACACATCAGTATAGGTAGCTCTTTTCCAAAATGGAGCCTGAAAAAGAAACTGGACTAAGGAATGCTCATACAAAAAAAAACATAATGATTTGATCAAATATCAATTGGATGGTCTATAAATTTTCAAATATGGTTTTTATTCCTCACAAAGTATAAGAATTATAACGTTCATTTTCTAAAATTAAAAAATATGCTCATCAAATTTCTTCCAAACAGGACAAGAGATTTACACAATCACATATGCAAGGCAAGACAATCAATTTATTGGCAATTTCAAATAAAACAGACCCCCAAGGACTTCCTGAGGGAATCAAATCTGACCGTGTCTAAAGCTTTAGTAAAAATATCTGTAATTTGTTTGTTAGTCTCAACATATTCTAAAATCAATGTTTTGTTTTTAACAAGTTTCCTAATAAAATGACAACGAATGTCAATGTGTTTGGTGCGAGAGTGCTGAACATGATTTTTGGAGATATTAATAGCACTTGTATTATAAAAAAAATGGTTAAAGTTTTAATATCAAACCCATAGTCTGCCAACATTTGTTTCATCCACAAAAGTTGAGTACAACAGCTTCCAGCAGCTATGTACTCAGCTTCGGCTGTTGACAAGGAGATGGAGTTTTGTTTTTTACTATACCAAGAGACCAAATTGTTTCCTAAGTAAAAACAACCACCACTTGTACTTTTTTGGTCATCAGTGTTTCCTGCCCAATCTACATCACTATAACACACAAGGTTAGAATTTGTTTCTTTCGAGTACCAAATGCCTAAATCAAGAGTATTATTCATGTAACGAATAATTCTTGTACAGCAGTCACATGAGACTCCATGGGGTTCCCTTGGAAATGTGCACACACTCCAACACTATAACTGATGTCAGGGCGACTAGCAATTAAGTATAGGAGACTCCCAATCATACTCCTGTAAAGATTTGGATCAACTTTCATCCCATTCTCATCTTTAGATAGTTTGACAGTAGTTCCCATGAGAGTTTTAGCAGGTTTAGATGCATCGATTCCAAATCTCTTCACCAAATTTCTGGCATACTTGCTTTGTGAAATGAAAATTCCCTCGTCTGACTGCTTCACTTGAAGTCCTAAGAAAAAATTGAGTTCTCCCACCATGCTATCTCAAACTCTTCCTGCATTTGTTTCACAAATTCATGTACTAGAGAATCATTAGTAGAACCAAACACTATATCATCAACATATATTTGTGTTATCATTATATTTGTATCAATATTTTTGATATAAAGTGTTTTGTCTACTCCCCCTCTCTTGTACCCTTTTGAGACCAAAAAATGAGTTAGTCTCTCATACCAAGCCCGTGGGGCTTGTTTCAACCCATGCAAAGTTTTTTGCAATTTAAAAACATGATTAGGATAGTAAGGATCCTCAAACCCTTTGGGTTGTTCCACATAAGCTTCTTCATTCAAAAATCCATTTAAAAAAGCGGATTTGACATCCATTTGGAATAATTTAAAACCAAGAACACATGAAATAGCTAGCAATAATCTTATGGATTTAAGTCTTGCAACAGGGGAAAATGTTTCATCAAAATCAATTCCTTCAACTTGAGTGTACCCATGTGCAGCTAGTCTAGCTTTATTTCTTATTATGGTCCAAAATTCATCAGTTTTTTTTTTAAATATCCACATTGTACCTATAACATTAGTATGACTCGGTCTAGGGACAAGGATCCATACCTCATTCCTTGTGAATTGATCTAGCTCTTCTTGCATAGCATTGATCCATGATTCATCATTTAAGGCTTCCTTCACATTTTTTGGTTCCAATGTAGAAGTAAAACAAATAAATTGAACAAAGTTTACATAACTCTTTTGAGTGACCATACTCTCTTCAAGATTTCCCAAAATGAGATCAGAAGGGTGATTCTTTTTTACTCTGGTTGATGGTTCTTTTTTAACAGAGTTAGAAGAAATAACTGGATTTTCCTTCTCTATTTGTCCAGTCATTGTTTCGACAGAATCAGTGTCTAATACATCATCAGTAGCTATTGTCGCCTCTGAAGGTAGTGCTGTCAGATTTGCCATTTCTTTATGATGCTAAACATCAATGAACCTGTCAATTTCCTCCTCATGGGAGTACTCAAAAAAATCTTTTAGATCATCAACAACTACATTAGCAGATTCCATAATAGTTTGGGTTCTCATCTTATAAACACAATAGGCCCTACTATTGGTGGAATGTCCAAGAAAAACTCTCAAATTGCTTTTGGCATCAAATTTGCCCAAATTTTCACATTCTCTAAGAATATAACACAGACATCCAAATACATGAAAATAATTGACATTGGGTTTTCTACCTTTCCAGATCTCTTACGGAGTTTTATTTGCTCCTGGACGCAGAAAAACACGATTAATTGTGTAACAAGCAGTGTTAATTGCTTCACCCCACAATTTCTTTGTGAGTTTTTTTGCTTTTCAGCATAACTCTGGCCATTTCCTGCAAAGTACGATTTTTTCATTCCACTACCCCACTTTGTTATGGGGTTTTGGGTGCAGAAAATTCATGCAAAATTCTAAAAGATTTACAATATTCATCATAAACAAAATTTTCAAACTCCTTACCATGATCACTTCGTATTCTGACAATTTTTTTCAACTCTTAGTCTTGTACAGAGAGTTTGAAAAGCTTCAAATGTATCTGATTTTTCTCTTAAGAAATCTACCCAAGTAAATCTAGAAAAATCATCCACACATACAAAAATGTATCTCTTACCATTAATACTTTCAACCTGTATAGGACCCATGAGATCTATATGCAATAATTCCAACACATTTGAAGTATTAATATCAGATTGTGCTTTATGGAAAATTTTCAACTGTTTTCCCAATTTACATGATTCACACTTACCAAGTGATTCTTTACCCAGCTTGGGTATTCCACGGATGAGACCTGCATTGGCAATCTTTTTCAAATTTTTTAAATTTATATGTCCAAGTTTTTCATGCCACAAATTAGTATTATTAAAACTTGATGATGACACATGACATGTGAATTTTTGTGTGAGTGTGTAACAATTATCCAAAGAACGAGAACCTTTAAGAAAAATGTCACCACTTTGATTTAAAACATTACATTCATCATGCGAAAAATTAATAAGAAAACCTTGGTCACAAATTTGGCTTATGCTAATTAAGTTGGCTTTCATCCCATCAACAAGAATCACATTTTTCAGTTTTGGTAACCCTTCAATGTTGAGAGTACCTTTACCTAAAATATTTCCTATCATTCCATCCCCGAATGTTACTAATCCACACTTCAAGGATTTGAAGTTGGTGAGTATGTTGGCATTACCTGTCATATGTCTTGAACAACTGCTATCAAAGTACCATGAACTAGATGCATGTATTTTATGATAAGTAAAGGTAGCCAAACAAACAGAGTTATTTTTCTTGACCCTTTTTTTTTTTAATTTCTTTTGGTCAAGAATTGATTCATGCCACCAAAGTGTTTAACATAATTCTTTTTAAACAAATTTAACAGTGAAAAACACTCAGGTCTTATGTGTCATTTCATACCACAAAAATGACAAAATGGTACAAATTGTCCAATGTTTTTCTTCGGAGAATTTTCTTTAGTTATAGATCTGTTGGGACAAATGACAACTGTGTGGTCTCAGAAGAGTTACTTGTTCCTGCAAAACGGTTAGTTGTCACAACAGTCGGATAATTCATGGATTTTACAAAAACTATTTTTCTTGAGGATTCAGATCCATTAGATCTTAGTCCACTGTAATCACCAGCCTTTTTTTCCTACAGAGAGAATATCATCCAAAATTCTAGATCTTGGATTAAGCATTTTGACACCTTTTTGCATAAGATAAATTTCTTTACTCAAAGACTTAATTTCATCATTTTTGGAAGCAACATCTCAAGTTCTCCAATTTTTTCAACAGATTTGTTATTATTGCTAGCCATTAATCGATTCTCAGAGCAAACTCTCAGCCATTGATCATACATTATTTTATAAGACACTTTCAATGACTCCTCATCTAAGTCAGAATCATTAGAGTCAATGTTAGAATTCTCATTATTCTAAACAGAATTATTAAGGCATAACAAATCCTTGTAATCAACTGAAGAAAAAACCATACCTTTGTGAACAGAGGTTAAGGCAACACTATTTTCTTCCTCATCAATCTTTTCAGAGTTTTAATCACCCCAAGTGGCTGCCATGACTTTCTTTAAGGTATTTGCACACTCAGATTGAATGTGTCCAAATCCTTCACATTCCCTACACTGAATACCCTTTTTATTAGTTTCAAACGGTTTAGAAAAAATACCTTTTGGGGTTTTGGATATGGCCTTTTTGTTTCCCAATTTCTTTATGTACTTTTGAAATTTTTTTGTTAGCAAAGCCATCTCATCATCCGAACTTTCCTTTTTTTCTCTAGAAGATTTCAAGGCAATAGATTTCTCCTTGATTTCTTCTGTTTTACCTTTTTGTCTAATTTGTTGGTTTAGTTCAAAAGTTCGGAGTGAACCCATCAATTCTTCTACTTTTATTTTGTCTAGATCTTTTGCTTATTTAATTGTAGTTAGCTTAGTCTGAAACCTGTCGGGGAGAACTCTAAAAAAATTTCGAACCAAAACATTATCTTCAAGTTTCTCACCAAGAGCAAAATATTCGTTAGCAATATCTGACAATTTCTCATAAAATTCAGTGAAGGTTTCACTATCATTCATTTTCAAATTTTGTTGTGAGCATAACAAGCCTAGAACGCTTGACAACAGTAGTTCCTTCAAATTGAGTTTGAAGGATTTTCCAAGCATCTTTGGCCGATGAAGAAATCAATTTAATGTAACTTTCACCAACACCATTAAAAATAGCATGTAATGCTTTATTATTGTAACTGGACAGTTTATCTTTAGCATCAGTCCAATCAAGTTCAGATTTTACCTTAGTTACATCATTGTTTTTGGCTGGAGTAGTCCAGCCACTCAAAACAGCCCTCCAAGCCTTTTCATCTTGAGATATGATGAAGGCTCTCATTCTAACTTTCCAATATGGATAGTTAGAATCATTGAGTAAAAAGGGGCAAGTTATGGAGCCTCCTTCTATGGAAAAAGACATTGCAAGAACAAGAACAACAAATGGAATAAATCAAGATCACACTCAAAAATGTGTGACCCGCTCTGATACCAATTGAAATTATGTTTTTAGTAATTACCAAATTAATTAAACCATGTGAATTAATTAAAGTGCGGAATGGTAATTAAATGTTTAAACAGATTTCAGTTCTGTCGGGGCAGACTCCGAACTTGTCACGATAGAAACTAAACACAGTAAAAAGATAGTGGAAAAACAATAAAGAACACAACGAATTTTTACAAGGTTTAGAAACCCTTTCGGATAACCTACTCTTTGGGGCCACGCCCAGAAAATAAAACCAATTAATAAGGAATCACAAGTACAAAATATTGACTTAAACAAAACAAGACTCCCTCTTGAGATTTGCCGCAACTTTGTTGTACTTCTCTTCACTAATCTGATCTTTATTGAAACGCTCAACCACTTGAACTTCCTTCAATGGCCAGCGAGTGCTTGCATCCTCCCGACACAAGGCTTGTAAAAATCCTCTCCCGAAGACTATAAAAGCTGTGCTCAAATTACAATGTGTATTCACTCATGAACGTGATATAAACTCACCACAAAAACTAAACACTCATTTTTCTACAAGATCACGTGAATACTATGATCTTGAATACAAATAAGGAATTCTCACAAATATTATAATACACTCACAAATTTTTCACCAAGGAGTTCACTTTTTCTTAATGCCTTTAGAGCCCTATTTATAAAGTCCATTTCGTGCTCATAAAGGTTGAGAAAGAATCTCCTAATAAATGCAAGAATAATTGAAGATATTCTTGATTGATGAAGAATTGCCTTTTTTAGAAGATGTTGATCCGACAGATACGATTTTTGTGGGGATAGCTCATACCTATGTCAGATCAAAATTCTTAAGATGGAAATAATGATTAATTATATCAAAGATTCAGTTTCCAGAATTTTAATATCTTGAGCTGCACGAAAATTTAAAGTCAAATATTCCATAAACAATTTTGAGTAAGTACATAATATTTGCTTTAAATAAACAAGAGACATCTTCCATTTGTACTCATATTGTGATAAAATAAAGCTAAATAAAGAATCTAAATATTAAAAAAATCACAAGAATGTGAAAGTGATATTCCGAAAATCATAAGAATGGTAAAGTGTATTCCAAAAATCACAATAAAGGGAAAATAAAAATTATCTTATAAATAAAAAGATATTTCTATGAAATATGCCAATTTTAGGATTTACATATTTCAACTTATGACTTATTTTAGACTTATAGGTATCGTTAATGTTTGTGGAGTTGTGATTGTAAGGACTACGCCTAGTGTCTTTTGATAAATCCATGTGGGATTTCGAATTTCTAAAATTTTTCTCTATGGTTGTTTGGTTTGTTTAGTTTGTATTGTGTCATATATGGTTCTGTTGTTTTGTTAAAAAAAATTATTTTGTGCCATTTTCTACTTTGTTTGATTTCAAAGCTTTGCTTGTTGAGTAGTAGTGTCAGCCTTATTAAATCATTCTAGATCTAGTATCTTAGGAACACGAATCGGATTACTTAAAATGAATGTGTTTCTTCCTTTTTTTTTTCCAAGCCTTCTAGTCATGGAGTCTTTTCATTTAAGTACTGTTTATACGTTTTTCAAAGAGTAAAGATACTCTAATATTTTTTGGTTGATTACTTTTTTTTTTTTACTTTAGGAATATTATTGTATTTGCATTTAGAAATATTATTGAATCCTTAGGTCTTACATAGATGGCAAGTGCTGATAAAGAAGTTCTTATTGTTGAGAATAATGATGAGGTTTTTGTTTGGACTCAAAGACATGAAGAAATTTTCATTGAACTTATGAAAGAAGAAGTTTTAAAGGGATATAGGAATACCACAACCTTTACAAGGAAATTATGGAAACATATAAAGGAAGAGCTTTGTGCACGAGTAAACAGAAATTTTAGTGCTATGCAACTAAGGAACAAATACAATCAATTAAAGCAAAAACATAAGGATTTTAAGTCTTTACTGAAAGAGACTAGTATGAGATACAATGCAGTGATTGGACAAGTTAGTGCGATTGATGAAGTTTGGGATAGACTTAATCGGGTGAAAAATATTTAAAATGGATTTTATGCTTATTTTATGTTAATAGGTATTGGTATATTTTATCATTATATTTTAATTTTATGTAGGTTAACAAGTCTCCTAAATGATTTAGAAAGAAAAGTTGTATGTTTTATGAGAAACTATGCACTATCTTTGGTGATGCTACTGAACTGGTTCTAATGCTCACCCTTCAACTCGAAGTCCTTCTAATGATGGAGATAGTGATGATGATCAAGATGCAACATCGATAAGTACTTCCATTAGGAATGAAGAAAGTGGTTTTGATGAGGATGGTAGCAAAAGAAGAGGTAAATCAACTGCCACTCTGAACTCTCGATCAGTAAAAAGAGCAAAGTTCTCATCAGCTTTGGTAGATATTGAGAGGTTCGAGAACAAGGTGTCGAGAGCAATGTTTCTAAAGATGACAGAGCATAGAAGAATAGATTGGTTGTTGAATTTGAAGTGGAAAGTTTAGACTTTGTTTAGTTATTAACTTTAGCTTTGTTTAGCTATGAACTAGATGAATTTATTTAGCTATTAACTTTAACATTGTTTAGCTATTGACTGGATGAGTTTGTTGAGTGTTGCGATATTTTTTATTGCGCAAGTATACGCAATCGAATAAACAAGTAATAGTAGTGGAAATACAGTATCGTTCCGTCAGGGAGTTGATCTAATAATTACCAATAGCAAACTTTTATTTCTATTTTACTAATGAAAATTTAATGACAATTAACAACGAACAATAAACTAGAAAAGCATAATTTAATTAACGAAATTTAATATAAGAGAAATATTAGAGCATTCTAATTTCATCAACCTTCAATTCTATTCAAACAATAATACTACTAATATGTTTCTTTGATCTATGATTATAGCAGGTTTACTATTGACAATTCTATTCTTTCTCAAGTTATAAAATATTCAGTTTACCTGCGAATTCTCTACATGTCTGTGATAAATTCTACACATAAACCACATCAAGAACAAAAACCTAATTGCTACACAAACCAATTTGATACTTTCGTTCTAAATTGAAATCTATGTCTATTGCCTAAAGCTATTCCAATTCTCACTTTTTAGATATTGAATTAAAACCAATAATCATGCAAAAGATGGCCAATCAATTACAAGCATTAAACATAAGAACAATAGATAAACATAAATCCAAAGAATCATAGAAATTGCATTAAAGATGAATAGAATATCCAGTGACTACATTAAAATACTCTAAATAAGAATTTAGTTCATAATATATTAAACCTCATCACACAATCTAAAATTCAAAAGCATAAAGAAAATAAATAAAAGTGAATTCTTCTCTGTTTCTTTTCTCCTGCAATCAGAACTCCTCCTCTTCTGTTTTTTCCAATCTTCTTTTTATTCTTTTTTTCAAAAACCAAAACCTACGAATTTCCATAAAAATTTCCAAAAATACCCTTGTGCCGATATATCGCCTACCATACTGCGATACATCGCCTGCCATATGTACTCGATAAAAATGCAATATCTAATGTCGTTTCTACTTCAGCCAAAAAATTGAAACTGCTCATGCAGCGATATATCGCCTGTACCAAATTTCCAAATATTCACCAATTTTGACTACTCAAACAGATATTTATCAGCATTCTTGTACTAATCAGAATTATTGTGACACACTGCACAAGTTCACCAAACAGATTAAATACAAACTTTCTCTTGAGAAAAACAACCAAATCAAACTGAAAAAGTTATAAATAATCGTATATTTTGTACGCTTATCACACCCCCAAACTTGACTAGTTGCTTGTCCTCAAGCAAACAAAAGAAAGAACAAAGAAACAATCCAAAACTAAAAAAAAAACTATTAGATGACTTAACTTCACAGAAACATTTAAACTTAGACTAGGGGCATAACTTTTCTCAAAAATTCCAATTCTTCTTCAATTGTTCAACCAATGCTTCAGATCCTGTGACTAGAATTTCAACATATCAATAATTTCTCCAAATACCGTCATTTATGCAAATACACATTTCATTTAACAAATACCGTACAAAACATAATTTTACAAGTATCAACATTCATTCATACCACAAACCCATCAAAATTCACCATAAGCTTTCTCAATTAACTTGTCTCCACTAATATAAAATCTGTATCAAGTAGATCAAAAGGACTTTGATAGGCTCATAACATTAGGCTTAGGTAAAGGTAGATAAATAGTCATTTAGGCTCAAAATTACCATAAGCATATACCTCAAAACCAACCAAATTTCTCTTCACCACACCAAAAATCACCCTTTTATACAATTAGAGAGAGAGATTACAACACTTTCATCATTTTCTTCTTTTCTTTTTGTATCATTTTTTTTTTCTAGACTTATCACTTTTTTTTTCAAGTCACACTCTCCCAAACTTAATATTTTCCATATATATATATATATTCTTTCAAGGAGTGTGACAATCAAATTTTTTTTTTTTTTATAATCTCAAAAACTTCTCTCTCTCTTCTTTTTGTACAATCATACTACATTCAAATCATACCAATACTTCACCATTTTCCATTCTTCTTTCCCACAAATTATATGCTTATGATAACAACGGAAAAGGAAAAATAATAAAGTTAGGAAATTTAAGCTCAAATAGTACAATCAAGAACAAAACCAAAGTTTTAGGCTCAAAAAGGGTAACTAAGGATAAATTTTTATCGGTTAGCTGGAAAGGCTCAAACGTTTACCAAAGAAAATTGCCTAAATCATCTCTACTTAATACTTCATTTAGAATTTCGTCTCAACAAATTAACTGAGCAAGTTCTAGCTTATTTCAATATCCACCAAACATGCCAATTCCCACAATACTTATAAACTTATATAATGTAAAGCATAAATTAAATAAAACACATATAATACAACAAATGACAATACTCAGATCAATTATCAATAGGTTAAGCACACAGTCTACATATCCAAAGCATCAATCTAACAACCTCAAAGAATTAGCATAATTCATCCTTGAAACCCCACCTGTCTTAGTCAATAATAGTTTCGTACAGTCATCCAACATTAAGAATAAAAATAAATAATCAAAAGAAAAATAAATAGTCCCCCAAACTTAAAATAAACAGTGTACTCACTATTGCATGAAATCCAAAGGAACTTAACGAAAAGAAGAAAAAGAAAATAAAAAAATAAAAAAACCTGACAACAGAACAGTTACTCGTCTTCATCGGAATCTGGAGGCGGCTGATATGGTTGGCGCAATTCTGGAGGACATTGTGGAAAATCATTAAATCCTGTTTATCGCGCAAATGCCCCACAAAAATCTACCATGTAGTTCGTCATGTGGAACTGACGATCTCTAATATCTGCCTGACCATGCAACAACAGTTGTTGTTGTCTCTTTAAATCTTCAATATCTTGTTGCATGGTGCTATATTACCGAGAACTAGAGCCTTCAGTAGCTCTAGAAGCTTATGGTTTTCTACCCTTTCTCTTCGACCGAGTCGACTCAGGTTGTTCAGCAATAGATGGCAATGGCAGCAGACTCAGGTCTATGGGCTCGTATCATAAACCAGTTGGCCTAGGAACACCCCTATAATTTTCATCTTGATGCAACACTGACTGATGACTAATTACGGGAGATTGTTCACAGACTTCATTAATATTCATGGGCACCCCTTGATCCTTACATAAACTTGTAATCAGCGAAGCATGTCCATGACCACCAGATGTGGCCCCTCGCGCAATATAACTAATACTCTCTGCGATAAGCCTCCCAACGTTGATGGATTTCCCCGAACAAATACAATATAACAAGTATAGGCATTCAATAGTTACCTCAATTTGTTGAGTGGAAGTCATAAGAGTACTAATGACAAACCTGTTCCAAAGCCTCCCATACGGACTCAAACATGTGGCCTGGATAGATCGTGGAGTGACCATGTCACTCCCCATTTTGTATGTAGAGCCGGGTTTAGTCATTTCCTTTAAGAGCAAATCATAATCCTTGTCATCGGTTCCTGCGCGATAATCATCATCCCATGGATCATTAAGGCCATAGAACCTGTTTATAATATGAGGAGAATAACAAACCTTTTTACCCCGAATTAAGACTGTATGATCATCCCTCTCCACAAAAGCATCTGCATAAAATTCCCTTACCAAACTGATATTGGCCAAAAGTTTGGGCTCACACAATTGCTGCCAATTTCTATTAATAATCATCTGCGGAAGAATGCCATCCAATTCACTTGGCCAAAAGTGAGACTCCACAATCACTGTTTTATTTTTAACAATCCATTCCTCAAATTTGTTTTGAGCAGTGGGGTTAACAAACGTATGAGGAATAGTGACATTTGCTCGTTGGACAATGGACATGGTCTTCGCTTTCTTAGGTGCCATGGAGTTGTTCAATCGCAAAAATACAAATAACAGTTGCTGAACACACTGACAACCCCAAATCAACTCAGAAATACCCAAGAATCTCTAAAATATTGCAAAACCGTTCACTGAGTACTTTTATCGAACACGTAGTGTGCAATTGTGAAAAAGTGTCCAAAAATACTCAAACAACCCCACAATCTTTCCCAACTATATATAATAATCTCCCAAGATGACAAAAGCAAGAAACACAAACCAATCTCACAATAATTCCCAAAAATCTGTCCAATGCCCAAAAGAAAACCTAAGTTCTTCAAATTTTCTCAATATATCATCAAACACATCAAAACTCAACAATGTACCTTGAAAAGCTTGAATAGGATGAGGAAAATGGTCTTGAATCACAGCAATAGTCGGACCTTTGATGCTTGATGGAGATGATTGGATGCTTGAGAGAGTGATTTGCTTGAGAGGAAAAATGGGAGAAAAATGGAATGCTTGAATGAATGTTTCGGTTCTGGAAGAGTGGGTCGAATTGGGGTTATTTTTGGGGAAAAATAACTGATATGAAGCGATCATGTGCTCCCCATGTGCCATTTTTTTTTCAAAAAATTCGAACAGGCGATATATCGCCACAAGCTATATAGAAAATCGGTGTCTCTGTCCAAAATGGCGATATTTCACCTCGACCACCCCCGATATAGCGCAACCCCTTTCACAATAGTCGATATATCGCCATTAGTAGGCGATATATCTCCTGGGCACCTAAAAAAAATTCCAAATTGCAAAATTCCCATCCGAATCTGTTGTCCAGACGATATATCGCCTAAACGCAGTTTAAAAATATCTATTATATTTTTTTTAACGTTTTTCACGGTTCTATTACATTAAAAGAAATAATAAAGAAAAATAAAAATAGAATGTCAAACGAAAACAAAAAAAATATAAACTAACTAAGAATTGTTCATAAATTTTAAAATTGAAAACAATTGAAAAATAAAAATAATGAGATGCCTCTCAAATGCGCTATCGTTAACGTCATTTAGCCGGACGATTCTTTTCTTGACTTTAAGAATCCACCAGTGTAATATTGACCTTCTTCTCAATTTTGCCTCCATAGTAATGCTTCACCCGCTGTCCATTAACTTTAAACGGCAAAGAATCACCTTGTTGAATCTCCAACGACCAGTATGGAAAGAATTTTGTGACAATGAATGGCCCTGACCATCGAGACTTTAATTTTCACGGAAATAACTTGAGACGGGAATTAAATAACAACACCTTATCGCCCACTTGAAAAGTCTGATTGACAATATTATTGTCATGCCATTTCTTTGTCTTCTCTTTGTAGATTCTTACATTCTCGTAGGAATCATGACGCAATTCATCTAGCTCATTCAGTTGAGCTAGCCTTAATGCTTTCGATGCTACCAGATCGAAATTCAACTTTTTTAATGCACACTGCGTCCTATGCTCCAGTTCAAATGGCAAGTGACAAGCTTTACCATATACAAGATGGTAGGGAGACGTACCAATTGGCATTTTAAAAGTTGTTCGATAAGCCCATAACGCATCATTGAGCTTATTCGACCAATCCTTTCTATTAACTTGCACCATCTTCTCTAAAATCAGCTTAATCTCACGATTTGACACTTCCGCTTGCCCATTTGACTGCGGATGATATCCCAATGCCATCTTGTGTTTAATTCCATACTTCTCCATTAAGGAATCAAAAATCTTATTGGCAAAATGAGTCCCTTCATCACTTATAATCGCTCGAGGTGTGCCAAAATGAGAGAAAATATTCTTTTTCAGAAACTTGACTACCACCTTAGCATCATTAGTTGAAGTAGCTACTGCTTCAACCCACTTACTTACATAATCCACCGCCAACAAAATATACAAATTACCAAACGACGGTGGGTAGGGTCCCATAAAGTCAATACCTCAAACATCAAATAATTCAACCTCCAATATATTAGTGAGAGGCATTTCATGACATCATATTACCTACCCCTTGACAATGATCACAATGTTTCACATATTCATAGTTGTCTTTATACAGAGTAGGCTAATAAAATCCACATTCAAGGACCTTCGCAGCAGTCCTTGCTCCCCCAAAATGTCCACTAGTAGGTGATGCATGGCAATGAAACAAGATGTCCTTCATTTCTCTTTCAGGCACACATCTTCTGATAATCAAATCCAGACATTGTTTGAATAAGAAAGGATCATCCTAGTAGTAATGCTTCACATCATGATAAAACTTTTTCAATCTCTGCCCTACAAATTCTGGTGGCACTACGTTGGCTGCCAAATAATTCACATATTCGGCAAACCATGGCACCAACTCATCTTCCACTGTAAATAATTGTTCATCTGGGAAACTCTCATTAATTTCCCCTGCAGCAACTTCGGATTCATCCCCCAACTCAAGTCTTGATAAATGATCCGCTACCAAATTCTCTGTACCCTTCTTATCCCGAACCTCCATATCAAACTCTTGCAAAAGAAGTACCCAACGAATAAGTCTGGGTTTAGCATCTTTCTTAGCAATAAGATGCCTGATTGCTGAGTGATCCGTATACACAATAACTTTGTTCCCCATCAAATAAGGCCTGAATTTATCGAATGCATATACAATGGTGAGAAGCTCTTTCTCTGTGGTGGCATAATTCAGCTGAGCACCATTTAGTGTTCTGTTGGCATAATAAATAGTCCGAAATACTTTGTTAACACGCTGCCCCAGAACTGCACCCACTGCAAAATCACTTGCATCGCACATTAACTCAAATGGCAGCTCCCAATCCGGTGAAATTACTATAGGTGCTGACACCAATTTCTGCTTTAGTATCCTAAAAACTTCAAGACACTTCTCATCGAACTCAAATGGCACCCCATTCATCAACAATGCCGAGACTGGCTTAGAAATCTTGGAGAAGTCCTTTATAAATCTTCTGTAGAACCCCGCATGACCAAGGAAACTTCTCACCCCTTTTACTGAAACTGGAGGTGGCAAGTTCTCAATAGTAGCAATCTTAGCCCTATCAACCTCAATACCATTCTTAGACACCTTGTGCCCAAGTACTATGCCTTCATTTACCATGAAATGACATTTTTCCCAATTCAAGACTAAATTCGCCTCTTCACATCTTCTCAGCATAGCCTCCAGATTCAATAAACAATTGTCAAAAGAAGACCCCATAACAGAGAAATCATCCATAAAGATCTCAATGCTTCGTTCCACCATATCAGAGAAAATAGCCATCATACACCTTTGAAAAGTGGCTGGGGCATTGCACAGACCAAACGGCATACGACAGAATGCAAATGTACCATATGGACAAGTGAAAGTCGTCTTTTCTTGATCCTCAGGAGCAATGGCTATTTGATGGTACCCTGAATAGCCATCCAGAAAGTATTAATATTGGTGTCCCGCCAATCTATCTAAGATCTGATCAATGAAAGGCAGTGGAAAGTGATCTTTTCTGGTTGCTTTGTTCAGTTTACGATAATCTATACAAATCCTCCAACCAATTACGGTACGGGTTGGGATAAGTTCATTATTGTCATTCTTCACCACTGTAATCCCTCCTTTCTTAGGGACTACCTGAACTGGACTTACCCAACTACTATTTGAAATGGGATAGATCACCCCAGCATCTAACCACTTCAAGATCTCCTTCCTTACCACCTCTTTCATTGTTGGATTCAATCGACGTTGTGCTTCAATGGAGGGCTTACTATCATCTTCCATCAAGATCTTGTGCATAACTGTGGATAGACTTATTCCCTGAATATCTACCAACATCCATCCAATTGCCAACTTATGGGTTCTCAACACCCGTAATAGTATTTCCATCTCCTCATTAGAAAGAGAAGAAGACACAATGACTGGTAAAGTCTCCTTCTCACCCAGAAAAGCATATCGAAGATGTGCAGGCAATGATTTCAATTCCAACTCTGGAGGTTTTTGAATTGATGGTAATGGTCTTTCAGGTCCTTGGCCCAAATCTTCATATTTTCAATTATAAATTGGCCCTTTAGAATTCATCCACTGTACACACTCTTGGACCTCACTATCTAACTCAGCATCTATATCATCAATTGTCAAACTCTTCTGCCGCTGCTTTCTCTACCATGTCAACTTTGAAACAGCTGTCATTTACATTTGCAAACTTTAAAGCCTTAAACACATTGAATACCACTTCTTCACCCTGAATTCGAAGTGTTAGTTCACCTTTCTGTACATCAATTAGAGCCTGCCCACTAGCTAAAAATGGTCTTCCCAGAATGATTGGGACATTTTAATCTTCTTCCATATCCAATACTATGAAATCTGCCGGAAAAATGAATTTGTCCACTTTAACAAGGACATCCTCTATGATTCCTCTGAGGTGTTTAACTGAACAATCTACTAGCTGTAATGTGACTGTTGTAGGACTAGCCTCCCCCAAACCAAGTCTTCTGAATGCAGACAAAGGCATCAGATTTATACTCGCCCCCAAATCACACAAAGCATGCTTACATTCAAACTTCCCGATTGTACACGGTATAGTAAAGCTCCCCGGATTTCTCAACTTTTGGGGCAACTTCCTCTGCAATATTGCACTACACTCTTCAGTGAGCGCCACCGTCTCATAATCTTCCATCTTCCTTTTCTTGGACAAAATATCTTTCAAAATTTCACATAGTTGGGCATCTGCTCTAATGCCTCAGCAAAAGGAATATTGATATGCAGCTTTTTGAATACCTCTAAAAACTTAAAAAACTGTTTATCCAATGTAGTTTTTATAAGCCTCTGAGGATATGGAACTCGAACTGGCTGGTCATCAACAAAGGGAGGACACTTGTTTGAACCTTGGTGGTCTTCAGTAACCCCTTTCTCATTTGTATCTGATTTCTCACCCAACTCTTCATTCTGAACCACTGACTTTTGTACACTGGGCTGCTCCACTTTCTTACCATTCCTCAATGAAATTGCTTGACAGTTCTCTTTAGGATTTACCACAGTATTACTAGGAAAATTCCCTTGCGGTCTGTTATTAAGCATGTTGGCCAACTGACCCACTTGTGTCTCAAGGTTTTGAATAGAGGATCTGGTCTCAGTCATGAAATGATTCTGAGTATTAGTGAGAGTCAACAAGGCTGCTTGCAAGTCATTAGGCTTTTCTGGTTGATCTTGCGGTCTAGGCTGGTATGACGATGAGGCTTGATTCATAGGCTGTTGTGACATGTGTTGCTAGTATGGCCCTTGAAACTGTGACTGTTGGCCCTGATTATTTCTCCATGAGAACTTTGGGTGATTTCTCTACCCAGGATTGTAAGTGTTGGAGAACGGGTTTTGATAAGGCCTCTAAAAATTACCAACTGCCTGTACCTGAGCCTGATCAACTGGCATATTACCATACATGTTGGCCGCTGTACACTGTTCATACAAATGAGGCCCTCCACATATTTCACACCCTGATTGCACCTGTATAGCCTGGGCTTGAGCTGAGATCTTGTTTTGTTGCAATTGTTTTGTCAATGAAGCAACCTGAGGGTTAAAGCGGTGATTGCATCTAATTCATGTACCCCGGCTACTTTTCTCTGTGAGGTGTCTCGTTCGGCAGATCACTGATAATTGTTCATAGCCATCTCCTCTAACAATTCATATGCCTCATCAGCCCCTTTACTCATGAAAGCACCACCTGCTGCTGCATCTATTATAATGCGAGTAGTACCGCAAAGCCCATTATAAAAATTATGGACTAACATCCACTTCTCTATACCGTGATGAAGGCATTTCCTGAGTAGGTCTTTGAATCTTTCCCAAGCATCGTACAATGACTCTCCCTCATTCTGATAGAAGTTATTGATTTCTCCCCTCAACTTAGCAGCTTTTGCAGGAGGAAAGAACTTTGAGAGAAACTTCTGAGCTAGTTCCTCCCATGTATCGATTGAGTTGGCCTGTAGAGAAATAAGCCAACTTTTTGCCCTGTCCCTTAGTGAAAAAGGGAACAATCTCAACCTTATTGCGTCATCGCTCACCCCATTAAACTTGAACGTTGCACATAGCTCAAGGAAGTTCACTATGTGCAAGTTAGGATCCTCATTGGGGAGACCACCAAACTGGACAGAATTCTGGACCATTTGTATCATCGCCGGCTTAATTTCAAAGTTATTGGCAGTAACAGTCGGTGGCCTAATGCACGAGTGCACTCCTGTGACAGCAGGGAGCACATAATCTCTTAATGCTCGCACATTTTGGTCCTGAGCGATGTGATTTTGACCATCATTGTTGTTAACCCCGTCTCTTTGGTTGGCAACCATTGATGCTTCCAACCTCTTATTCCTTTTGTTTTGTCTGCAGGATCTTTCAATTTCAGGATTAACAGGCAAAAGATTTGTAGATCCTTCACGTCGCATACAAAAGATTCACTTGTTGTAGCAAAATGCGACAACTTAGATTAGTTCAAATAAATAAAAACAGCCAAATTAGAACAAAAATTAACTATTTTGATATTAATAGAATATCCATTCCCCGGAAACGATGCCAAAAACTTGTTGCAATATTTTTTACTGCGCAAGTATACGCAATCGAATAAACAAGTACTAGTAATGGAAATACAGTATCGTTCCGTCAGGGAATTGATCTAATAATTACCAATAGCAAACTTTTTTTTTTTTTGATGAAAGAAGAATTGTATTGAACCACAAAACCAACAATACAAAACAAGCTCAAAAGAGCCCCTCCAACCGAGGATTACAAGAGATTAACACTCTCAAGAAAAATTACATCCTTACTAGTAAGCTTAGATCTAGGCAGGTTTTTAACTCTAGCAAATAAGCTTTTTTGCAACACAGCAAAAACTGAGTTCACAGAGGAAGAACACTGATTATATAAGCATTGATTCCTATTCCACCAGACCAAATACACCACAGCAGCTAAACCAGCAGCTAGAAGCTTTTGCTGAATTCCTTTCGGTTTCCCCTTCATCCACTCAAGCCATCCCTGGTAATGGATAGGCCAAACATTACAGTTCAGCCAAGTAGCCACTCTATGTCTCACCATTTGAGAGAAAGGACACTGAAAGAAGAGATGTTCATGACATTCTTGCTGCAATTCACATGTAGGGCATAAAGCTGAAGATAGTTGTAAATGACACTTTAGTAAGTTGTCTCTAGTTAGTAAATGCCCCAAAGTAGCTTGCCAAAGTATAAACCTATGCTTGGGCATAGATAAATTGCACCAGACAACATGATAAAAATGAACTCTTTCCTTGTGAACCAACAGTCCATACTATTTACTGGTGTTTAACTTGTTCTTCACTGTTGCCTTAATCAAAATCTCTGAGTTGATAACAGTAGTTAGCTTAATGAGTTTACGCCAATACCAACTCACATCCACTTGAAGCTTATAATCCCAAATATATTGTCCTTTAAGGTAAATGGCATCTATCCACTTGACCCAAAGAACATCCTGTTTAGAAGAAACAGCCCATATATATTTGGCAATTAAAACCATTTAACACTTTCCTTAAAGCCAACACCCCCCATCTGTTTAGGAAGACAAACTTGGTCCCAATTTGTGAGATGTAACTTACTCCTGTTATCATTCCTCCCATTAGAACCCCACAGAAATTTCCTGCAAAGATGATCAATTTCAGCAATGACTTTCTTAGGGAGAAGGAAGATACTCATCCAAAAGGCTCTTATCCCTAAAAGCACAGAGTGTATCAACTGAGTTTTTCCAGCAAAGGATAAGTGTCTGTTAGACCAGTGAAAAAGCTTCAGCCTTATCTTCTTTAATATGCTATCACAGTCCCCACCTTGCCACTTTGTAGGTCTTAAAGGCACCCCAAGATACTTGAGAGGAAACTCACCTTCAGCAAACTGAATCTCCTTCAAAATACCGCTGGTTTCTTTCTCAGAAAGACCACCAAAATAAATTTTCGACTTCTCCAAATTTGATGTTAAACCAGAAACAGCACTAAAAGATTTAAAGCAAGCTTGAATAACCTGAACTGAAGTGTTGTTCCCCTTGCAAAACAGAACTAAATCATCTGCAAAGCATAAGCTCACCAAACTCAGCTTTTTGCATCTAGGAAGAAACTTAAAATCTTTATTCTGAGTAGCTTGGATGAGGTATCTAGTAAAGTATTCCATGATAAGCACAAACAACAAAGGGGAAATCGGGTTCCCTTGTCTCAACCTCTTCCTTCCTGTAAAACAACCCTGAACTCTGCCATTTAACAAAATAGAATAAGATGAATCTTTTAAGCAAGTCATAACCCACTTAATAAAAAGGTCCGAAAAACAAAAGGCAGTTAGGATGTCCTCTAAACAGTTCCAATCAATTGAATCATAAGCTTTGATTAGATCAACTTTCACCACACATCTAGGAGAGATATGTTTCCTCCTATAACCTTTAAGAATATCCTGAAAAATAAGGATATTATGAGCTAAAAGTCTATCTCTAACAAAAGCTCCCTGGTTTTGGTTTATTAACACTGGAAGGACCATATTCAATCTACCAAAAATCATCTTCGAAATGCATTACAGCAAGCTATAGGTCTATACTCCACTGCCTTAGTGGGATTCAGAACTTTAGGAATCAAAGTCAACAAAGCATTATTTAGACCTTTAGGAAGTGAACCGTGCTGGAAGAAGCCTAAAATAGCATCTGAAATGTCATCACCAATCTCATTCCACATTGCTTTAAAGAAACCCGAACCATACCCATCCGGACCCGGACTCTTGATAGAACCAATGCTAAACATAGCATTTTTAACATCCTTCTTAGAAAAAGGTTTGATTAAAGCCAACTGGTGCTCAAGAGAAAGAATGTTACCATGTATAAAACAATCCTTTTGGATAGTACCCAAAGTCTTACTGTGACTGTCCAAAGCATTCTGAAAATGCACAATAAAATGATCCACCACCTCTTCAAAATTCTCAACTAACTGCCCAGTTTCGGAGACAAAGGAGGTAATACGATTAATTTCCTTCTGTTGCTTCAAACAAGCGTGAAAAAAGGTCGTGTTATCATCTCCAAATCTAAGCCAATTCACTTTACTTCTTTGTCTAAGGTAGCTGTCGTAGACTTTATACTGCTGGGCCAAGACAGTAAAAGCTATCTGTTCTTCCATTTGAAAACCAGCAACATGAGGATCTTGCTGACATTGAATTTGAGCCCGATTATACCTCTCCTTAGCAACCTAAAAATTACGTTCAACATCTCCAATTTGCTGCTTATTAAACTGTCTCAGAACTCGAGAAAGCCTTTTAAGTTGCACCAGCACTTTATCAAGTCCAAACGCCTGAACTGGTTTGTTCCAACAATCCATAACAGTCCTCTTGAAATTAGCATGCTCAGTCCACATGTTAAAAAATTTAAAAGGCCTAAAACCCGAAACCACCTCGTGAACAGTCTTAATGAGACAGTAACAGTGATCTGAAAAAATGTCCCACCTTATTACAGCAATCGACTCAGGGAACAAATAAATCCACTCTTCATTCTTAAAAATACAGTCTATTTTAGAGTAAATCCTAGCTCTACCATCTTGGTTATTAGTCCAAGTAAAGTGAGCCAATAGACCTAAGTTCATCCGCCATACCTAAAGCTTTCCAACCTTGAGCATCATTCATTTCAGCTGCCATCACAGGACGACCCCCAAGCCTATCATCACCATCAAACACTGAATTGAAATCCCCTGTCAGTAACCAAGCAGCAGCAGGAAACTGAAGACACGATAAATCCCTCCATAATTGGCTTCTTTCCTGAATAGTATTTCTGCCATAAACAAAAGTAACACAGTACTTCCTATTAGATCTGACCTCTTTAATAAGTGTATGCATAAATTGGTCACTTTCTTGAATTATATCTGTTGACCCAAGATTTGGCCAACTGACACGGAGTCAGAATATGCTTGATATGAATGAATGTGTAGAGAGGAACGTAATGACAAAAAGCAGTAACAACACGATATTTTTATAGTGGTTCGGCCCCAGGATCTGGTAATAACCTACGTCCACTTAGACTATTATTGATATAGAATCAAGGGAGTGATCAAAGAACAAGGGTTCAATGAGTTTCACTAACCTCTCCAGAACAATACAATATCCCTAGGAGAATTACTATATTCTCTAATGATTCAAAAGCCCAAAGTCCCTTCCTTGAGCTATCTTTTGCTATTTATAGGCTCAAGGGGGATTACAAAAGATTGTTACAGATATTCTTTCCTGAATTATCGGATACTCAGGAGATTGTGTGAGTTAAATTCAGAATTTACAAAGATCTTCTCATTAATGTTGCTTTGTATGCGGAACTATCGACCAGACTGGTCGCAGGTAAGACTAGGCTGCTTACTGCTCCTAATGCGTCTTTTGGTCGATACTCTAGCAGAACTTTTCCAGGTGTCAGCCACGTGTCCAGGGATCACTTGCCACGTCATCAATGCTAATTTTTTGGATAACATTTGCCCCCCAAGTTTATTTATCACGAGCAATAAATAAAATTTTGGACGAACGACTCTTCGGTAACCCCGCTTTACGTGTCAGAACCCTTCGTGTGTTCTTGGAAAAAGTAACCTACTTCTGTCTAATCACGTCTTTTCGATTCCCCAGAGATAATTCGACGGCCATTCTGCTTCCCCATACTTCGAAAAAGGGAAACTAATGATTACACCTTTTTAATGCCACAGACAAACTTTTATAATACCTTCGAAATCTTCCTTTGCTTTTTACGTACGCCATTGTCTTCTCAAGAAACCCTAAAAAACCAGAGCTTTAATCGTCCCCGGAGACCATTTCTTCTGTACTTCCAAGGCTCAGACCGAGAGTTCCTTGATCTCCGAAGGCCCTTTTTCCATCTCCACGATCATTTTCTTGGTAAGTTTTTGAATTCTTATGCTTCAAATTTTCGTGGTGCACGCTTCTGTATGTTGACTGTATGAGTTTATCTGTTTCTGGTTCGAGATGCTTGTGAGTAGAATGTTTTGTAGGCAAAAAAGGGTTACGAGTTAGTTTAATAGTCAGGATCATACTTTTAGGAAGTAAGATCGAAGTAAATATTCGATCTTTTAGGCTAGTTGGAAAATAGGTTTTTCCCGCCCTAAGGGGAGTTGAAAAAGCTTTTTTGAAAAACTTTTTACTTTCACCCTTTGATCCGTCTTTCAAACTGTTCGTATGGAACACTTAGCTTTTTGTTAGACTGCTGTTGTATAAAAGCTTGGCTTTCATACTCGACCAGCGTTATTCTAAAAAGCTTTTAAAAATTCTTTATCCTCACCCCCCCATTCTTCTGTTTGCAGACATTGATGCCAGATTTGTGGGGAGGTGAACGGCCCATCGACGACGACCTTCTCGCCCAGCTGCTCGAGGGCGAAGAACAATCGGCCGACCGAGTTCACGAGATTCCCTTCTCATGATCCTCCACTAGACCTCGTTCTTCTCCTCCTCAAATGGCCCGTTCCAAATCTGTAGGCAAGAAAAGACCTGAGTCTGAAAACAGTCCAAACCTTCCTCCCCAGCTTGATTCGCAGGCTAGGGCTCCCTCGACCAGTGGTCGAGAAAATCCTATTCCTGACCCTAATATCCAAACCAGGGCCCGCCCTCGTCATCAGAATTTGCCTAATGTCGAGTGGTATACTTCTCCGACCAGCTCAATGACCATGCGGATGGTTGCTAATTACTTCAGGAAATACCCTCTTATAGGGGTTTCCAGTACAATTCCTGCCGCAGACCAGAGGGCTAACCTCCCTGGGGGCGTATATAGTGCCTGGTCTCAATATCACTTAGAGGCGGGGGCTTACCTCCCTCTACATCCTTTTTATGAGGGGGTGGCCAATTATTTCGGTGTCGCCCCTTTCCAAATTACTCCAAATGGATATAGAATGTTGGCCGCACTATATATCCTGTACAAACTTAAGAAATGGCCAAAACCTACCCCTCATGAGGTCAACTATCTTTTTGACCTTAAATCCAACCCGCAGCAATATGGAATGGGTTTCTTCCACTTCTGTCACTAGGAGACCAACCGGACGTTCCTAAGTGACACCACGCATATATCGAACGTGGGGCAGTACAGTAAGGAGTACTTCCTTACACCGGACATAACCAGCAACAACCTGGCCTTCGCTCAAGGAGGTAATTGCTTGTCTTTGACTGGTCGATACTTATAATCAAAGAGTTTCCTTTCATTTTTCTCAAATTGCACTCTGTCTTTCAGGTCCATGGTCACCAGACATGGTGTAAAGGTCCAATAGACTGACCAGGATGACAGACGCAGAAAAAAGCGTCAAGTCCCTGGTCACCGATGAAAACTTGAGGCTGTCTGGCCTCCTGGCTCCTCGCCATGAAACGAGAGGGTCCGTGGTAGACGATGCCACTGCCGAGGGGGTTCCCGAGCAGCAAACTCCCGCGTCCCCTCCTTGAAGGAGGCCAACGGGGGTTACAATCAGGGAGCCCACGGGCAATCCTTCCGCAGAAAGGCCTTCTGCTCCCCAAGGCAAGGGGAAACAAAAGGCCAAAGAGCCAGTTGTGGACCTGGGGGAATCCTCTGATGAAAATGGTAAAGTTATTTTGCTTTTAAGTAGCTTGCCAATTCCCTGTCATTTGTTTGACGGGGAGGGCAACTTTACATATACTCCAAATTTAGGGCCAAAGTTCTTCATGCCAGATAATGAGTGTATGACTACTAGAGTCAATAGTATACCGACCAGTAGTTGTAGCTCGGGTACTAACTTTGTGACCTTCTTTTTCGTTTTGATCGATAGTCTTCATTTGCTTTTATCTTTACCCATTGCATGTTTTTTCTTGTGTGCAAATATGGCCACTCCCAACGTCTTCGATCTATACAACGCTGAGGAGGAAGAAGAAGTTCCTCAGCTCCGAAGGAAGTCATCGCGGAGACAAACTGGCGAAATAAGCCAGAGACCGGCCAAGAAAGGTCGAACAGAAGACCCTCCCAGGGACGTGCCAGCTGGGCAAACTTCTATTCATCCTCCGGCCCCTACCGAGAAAGAGACTCTTCCCGCTCCAAAGATCCCTCCTCCGGCTCCAAAGAACCCTCCTCAGGCTGCACCCAGCAGGGAACAAGAAAGGCGGGAAGAGACCCTTGGGGCCAAACTCTCGAGCTGTGCCGTACGAGTAGCAAAAGACCGCATTGCGTTCATCGGGAAAAATGACCGTGTCAAGGATGCAATGGTTGAGGCAGAAAACATGACGGTCGACCTGATCCTGAACAGGACCTTGAAAGAAATAGCCAACGTAAGTACCTCTTTAATCCTTTTGGCCTTAGTCTTTTGGTCTTTGCCACAGGTTCTAACTCTTATCCTTTGTCTTCAGGCTTTGCTATCTGCCACCACTGCTCGCACCCGTACCCAAGCCACCATCGAGCAGGCTAGGGCAAAGGCCATTGAGGGATACCAAGTGAAGGCAGCCGAGGAGCTTTCAGCTGCAGAGGCCAGGCACGCCAAGGAGTTGGAGGCGATGGTCCAACAGAGGGACACTGCGGTGACAAAGTTGTCGGAGGCTGAAGCTGTAAAAGAAGCTGCGATAAAGTCAAGGCAGGATTATCAGGATGCCAGCCGCACCCACCTTCACGAAATCAGAAGATTGGAAGAGGTGCTCAAACCCAAGGACGAGGCCATCGCCACCCTCAAGGGCAAAGTAAAGCAGCTGGAGCTCGACAACTCCAAAAATCTGGAAAGGTATAAGAGGACGACGCTCCGATGTTTCTACAACTTCTGGAAACACAATCAAGGAGCCGACTTCAGCAGTCTTTCAGAGGATATAAGGGCTGCCGAGCTAGCTCGCTGCACTGCCCAGCTGGCTGAAGAGGAGGCAAGAGCGAGGATCCCTGCTTCCCCAAGTCTGGCTGGTGCTGAAGAAGAAGGGGCTGTTGAGGATGTTGTCAACCAGAATGCTGCTAATGACCGTCCGGCCCCAAATGCCTCTTGAGCTTTTCCATTATTTTTTCTTTCTTTTTGATTACACGACCCTCGGGTCGTGATGTAAAGACAATATTTTTATTTTAAACTTTGCTGCACGGGCAGTAAATCTTTTTCTTTTACTTGAACAATTACATCCAAGCAGTGATGCTTGCGGTGTAAAAGGTTGCATGATGCTATAACATTTTGATTTATTATAACATTTGTTCGTATGACCGAACTTAGCATAGTACTTTGGCATGATTTAACAAAATATAAATTTTGAAAAATACTCTAAGTACCTTAGCATGCTTTCACTCATTTTGTTCATGTGTTTACATACCTCATGGTATGCTTTGCTATCGATGTGCCTTATATGCCCCCCAAGTGATCGAGGAGCTTTAGGTCCTTGGTCACTTGCCTTGACCATGACCTGTTCGAACATTCCTGTTCGTGCGTAAAAATAATACTTGTAATACAGCAAAACAACACACGTAATGAACAAATACTTGCAAATATAAATTCACAAAGGTTGGCAAGAATGACTGGCTGCGCACAGTCCCTTATAATCTCGTATTAAAAATGGACTAAACATGTCTTTACGAGTGATTCTGAAATAGAATCTTACAAATACGAGCGATTAGCCATATAGCATGGCTAACCCTCTTTGCTAAACTTGTAAAAAGAAAAATTAATACAAGCCAGTCCTTTAAGAAGGACTGTTTACTGATAATACTTGCGCAGATGTTCTCCATTCCAATAGCGCAGAACGAGATCTCCGTTTAAGCGTGCAAGTTTGTAGGTGCCCGGATGAAGGACTTCTTCAATTTGGTAAGGTCCTTCCCAATTAGGTCCAAGCACTCCAACAGTAGGGTCGCGGGTATTTAAGAAAACTCGTCGTAGCACCAAATCTCTGGCGTTGAATTTTCTTTCTTTAACTTTGGAGTTAAAGTACCGGGCGACTTTTTGTTGGTATGCAGCAACTCAAAGTTGGGCCTTCTCCCGTATTTCATCAATCGAGTCTAGGGATTCAATCATCAGTTGTCTGTTCTGGTCCTGGTCGTATGTTAGACGTCGATGTGAGGGGGAATCTAATTCGACAGGAAACATCGCCTCATATCCGTAGGCCAAGGAAAATGGGGTATGTCCTGTGGATGTTCGGTGAGACGTTCTATACGACCATAGGACTCCAGGCAGTTGCTCTGGCCACGCTCCCTTAGCTTCTTCGAGCCTCTTCTTCAGGGTGTCTTTAAGAGTTTTATTCACGGCTTCGTCCTGCCCATTCGCCTGGGGGTGTGCAACTGAAGAAAAGCTCTTAATGACTCCATGTCTTTCGCAGAAATCGGTGAATAAATCGCTGTCAAACTGGGTTCCGTTGTCTGAAACTATCTTCCTAGGCAAACCATATCGACAGACAATGTTCTTGATAACGAAGTCAAGGATTTTCTTGGTCGTGATGGTAGCGAGCGGTTCAGCTTCAGCCCATTTGGTGAAGTAATCAACTGCTACGACTGCGTACTTTACTCCGCCTTTCCCTGTAGGTAGGGATCCAATCAAATCTATCCCCCATACTGCAAAAGGCCACGGACTTTGCATTTGTTTTAATTCATTTGGAGCTGCTCGTGGAATCTTGGAGAATCTTTGACATTTATCACATCTTCGTACAAACTCCATCGAATCCTCGTTCATAGTTGGCCAGAAGTAGCCTTGCCTTAGAATCTTCTTTGCCAAACTCTGCCCCCCAGCGTGATCCCCGCAGAAGCCTTCATGCACCTCTTTCATGAGTTCCTTAGCTTTTTCTAGTGTAACGCACCTGAGTAGTGGCATTGAATATCCTCTTCGGTACATAACACCATCGACTAGTATGTACCTAGCGGCTCGCCTTTGTAGGGTTCTGGCTTTGTTCCTATCTGTTGGCAGCGTACCATTTGTCAGATACTCCAAATAAGGTTCCATCCATGTATCTTCCATCCGTATCTCCATACTGGATTCGATTGTTTGAATGCTTGGCTCACTCAGTCTCTCTACTGGCACGATGTTCAAAGTGTCAGCATCCTTCGCGCTCGCGAGTTTGGCTAAGGCATCTGCGTTTGAATTCTGATCTCGTGGGATTTGTTGGAGGGTATACTTCGTGAATTGGGCTAGCAGGTCTTTTGTTTTATTTAAGTAGGCCACCATTTTCAAGCCTCGCGCTTGATATTCTCCCAGGATTTGATTCACCACCAGCTGTGAATCACTGTAGATATCAAGCGTCTTTATGCTCATATCCTTTGCCATTCTCAAACCAGCGAGGAGTGCTTCGTATTCCGCTTCATTATTTGACGCGGTAAAGTCGAACCTGATGGCGCAGTGAAATCGATGCCCTTCCGGCGTTATCAATATCACTCCCGCTCCAGCGTTGGATTCGTTGGATGAACCATCCGTGAATAGCTTCCACGAAGGAGCTTTGTCTTGAGGCTCGGGCATTTCAGGCTGTTCGCACTGCTCGCTGTCTGGGAGTTCGGTGAACTCCGCAATAAGCTCGGCCAAGACTTATCCCTTGACTGCTGCTCGCGGTGAATAGGTTATATCGAACTACCCCAGTTCAACTGCCCATTTTAATAATCGTCCAGCCGCTTCTGGTTTTTGGAGGACTTGCCGAAGGGGCTGGTCAGTTAGAACTGTAATAGGATGGGCTTGAAAGTAGGGGCGTAGCTTCCTAGAGGCCAGGATTAAGCAATATGCTAACCTCTCAATTGGTGGATATCTCAATTCTGCCCCGATCAGCCTTTTGCTGACATAGTAGACTGCCTTTTGTACGCCTTCCTCCTCTCACACTAGTACCGCGCTAGCAGCAACTACAGTAATTTCCAGGTAAATAAACAAAGTTTCTCCTTCAATTGGCTTTGATAAGATGGGAGGTTGTGCCATATGGGCTTTCAAGGCCTGGAATGCTTGCTCGCAGTCTCCCGTCCATTCAAACTTCTTATTTCCTCTAAGTAGATTGAAAAAAGGGACACACTTGTCTGTTGATTTTGAAATGAATCTACTTAGGGCTGCGATTCTTCCGGTTAAACTTTGTACATCTTTGATCCTTTCTGGCGACTTCATGTCGATCAGGGATTTTATCTTGTCAGGGTTGGCCTCGATTCCTCTTGAATTTACAATAAACCCCAAAAACTTCCCTGATCCAACTCCGAAGGAACATTTGAGGGGATTTAACTTCATCTGGTATTTGTTCAATACACTAAAGCACTCTTGTAAATCCCTCACATGTCCTTCTGCCTTTTTAGACTTTACCAGCATGTCGTCCACGTATACCTCCATGTTTACTCCGATTAGCTCCTTAAACATGTGGTTGACTAGCCGTTGGTAAGTCGCACCTGCGTTTTTCAGTCCAAAGGGCATTACTTTGTAATAGTATAAGCCCGTATCGGTCAAAAAGCTGGTGTGATCTTCGTCAGGGGGGTGCATGCTAATCTGGTTGTAGCCTGAATATGCATCCATGAACGAGAGGATCTCGTGTCCTGCAGTTGCATCGACCAGCTGGTCGATCCTTGGGAGTGGGAAGCAGTCTTTTTGGCAGGCCTTATTGAGGTCCGTAAAATCCACACAGGTCCGCCACTTGCCGTTAGGCTTGGGAACCAGCACTGGATTGGAGACCCACGATGGATAAAATGCCACCCTGATGAACCCATTCTCCTTTAGTCTTTCGACTTCTTCTTTTAAGGATCTTGATCCACCTTTATCGAGCAGCCTTCTCTTTTGTTGCACGGGTGGAAAGGTCTTGTCTATATTCAGGACATGGCTGATAACTGCAGGATCTATCCTAGCCATGTCTTTATGTGACCAGGCGAAAACCTCCTGGTTCTTTCGCAAAAATTCCACCAGTGTGTTCTTCGTGGTAGGCTCTAAGTTTTTCCGAACCTTTACGACTCTGGTCGGGTCTTCTTTGTCGAGTTGGACCTCCTCCAGGTCCTCGAAGGGTCCAACATTCTCTTCAAAATCCCCAAAGTGAGGATCCAAATCTCTGTCCTCACTTTGGGCAACACCCTATTTGGTGACTTCATCACTGGATTAGGCTTGTGTATCAACTGCCATCTGCAACCTATCTGAGGTAGTGCTCTTCGACGTTCCACTCTTCGCCTTTGTGATTGAGGCGTTGTAGCACTCCCTGGCTTCCCTCTGGTTTCCCAACACGCGTCCTACCCCCGCGTCTGTTGGGAACTTCATGGCCAAGTGCCACATAGAGATGACGGCCCGCAGATCAACCATTATGGGCCTTCCAATAACGGCATTGTACGCCGAGGGACAATCAACCACTACAAAAGTGGCGAGTAATGTCCTTGTTGCAGGCGCTGTACACGTTGTTACTGGGAGCTTGATCAATCCGGCGGGGGCGAGTCCTTCTCCAGAGAAGTCGTATATCGTTTGGTTGCAGGGCTCCAAGTCCTTAACGGACAGTTTCATGCATTCTAGTGTTGATTTATACAGGATATTCACTGAACTTCCTGTATCGACCAGTACTCTCTTCACCATCATGTTGGCCATCTGGATGTCCACGACCAGTGGATCGGAATGTGGGAACCTGACGTGTTGGGCGTCGCCATCAGATAAGGTTATCTCACCTTCCTCTGACCGAGCCTTTTTTGGTGCACGGTCCTCCACAGTCATCATCTCGATGTCCTGGTCGTGGCGCAGAGTCCGAGCATATCGTTCCCTGGCCTTCCCGCGAGGTGTGGGCCTCCACAGATGGTTAAGAGTGTGCCAGTCACGGGGGCAAGCTGTAGGGGTGGCGAGCATTGCCGCGTGGGCGCTTGCTCGTTGCCACCCGGAGCTTCTCGTTGGGCATTTCCCGAGGCCCGTACGTATCTTCTCAAGTGTCCTTGTCTAATAAGGAACTCGATTTCGTCTTTCAACTGGTTGCATTCATTGGTGTCATGTCCGTAGTCGTTATGATAACGACAGAACTTGGTAGTGTCCCTCTTCGAAATATCCTTCCGAATGGGGCCAGGTTTTTTGTAAGGCACACTAGAACTTGTGGCCTGATAAACCTCTCCTCGAGACTCAACGAGGGTAGTGTAGTTAGTGAACCGAGGTTCATAACGATTACCCTTGGCTCGTTTGTTTTCGGAGGTGGAAGGCTCGTTATACGGCCGTTTTCCACCATTCTTGCCATTGTCGTTGCCATTTCCGTTGCCTTTGCCGTTGCCATTAGGTTTGGAACCATTGGCGGCTTTGGCAGGTTCGAAAGCCTTTTTATCCTTGCTTGAGGGCTTTCTGTCATCAGCGATGGCTTCTTCGATCTTGATGTAGAGATTAGCCCGGTCCAAAAATTCTTGGGTAGTTCTCACTCCTTCCTTTCGGAGACTTTTCCAGAGGGGAGAACGACGTTTTACCCCTGCGGTAATGGCCATCATTTTGCCTTCGTCCCCCACCGTTTTTGCTCCAACCGCTACTCGCATGAAGCGCTGGATGTAGTCCTTTACTGACTCCCCATCTTGCTGGCGAATTTTGACCAGCTGGTTCGCTTCGGTTGGATGCACACGACCTGCATAGAACTGTCCGTAAAACTCCTTTATGAACATTTCCCAGGAAACTATGCTTGCAGGAGGGAACTTAAAAAACCATTCCTGCGCAGCTTCATAAAGTGTTGCAGGGAAGATCCTGCACCGAGCATCTTCGGACACTTTCTAAATGTCCATTTGAATTTCAAACTTGTTGACATGAGACACTGGGTCTCCATACCCGTCAAAGTTTGGGAGTGTAGGCATTTTGAACTTGATTGGAGTTTCGGCATTAGCTATCCTCTGTAAGAAAGGAGTGCCTTTCCTCCTATCATGGTCGATGTAAGATGTCCTTCCCCCGACCAGCTGTTGCACTACCTGGTTGAGGGCGTCTATCTGGGCCTGTACAGCGGCAGGAATCGTTGTGGCCTCTGTTGGCGGGGGGACGTTCTCGCCATGTCGCTCGCGGCGATCGTTGAGTACATCACGCAAATCCTCATCTCTTCTCCGCTGCTCACTACCCCCGAGCCTGTTGAAGACATTATTTTGTTTGGACTGCCCCCCGGCATCCCATCTATTGGGTTGGTCATCTTGAGGTACCTGGTTCCTGCCTTTACCTCTTTCTTCATTCCTTCGGCCAGCGTTCCCCTTGCCTGAGTCAGCCTCATTATATCCATGGCCATCTCTGAACCTCGACTGGCTATGGTGGGATCGACTGTTCCCTCGATTTCCATTCCTGGCTTAAACGTCCCGAGTGTTAGAGGGTGGCCTGCATTGGTCGTGGTGTCCCCGTGCATCATCGTGCCGTGGGGGACCTCGGACTGCAGAGCCTAACTCTGAGTCCCTCCTGTTACCAGGGGGATACTGACCTCTGTTCGGTAGGATTGGCTCATCACCCCTATGGCGTCTAGGACTGCGAGGCTGATGCTCAGCCCTATTCTGCCTCTGTTGCGAGGGAATACCCCGAGCAGCTTAGGATGGTGGCTGCGCCTCAGGGTCCAGCGGGACATCGTCATGGGGCGCTTGAGCCTGCTCGAGCCTTTGTGGACTTGAAGGTTGGATCGGTGGGCTTGGATTAGGACCCCTCTGGGGTGGCCCATTGCCAGGTTGGTCAGGTTGCGAAACAGGTGCGGCCTGATTCCTTGCCAGCTGCAATGCCGCCTCGAGGGCTGCCATGGCTTCACTCTGGCGGCGGTCCATCTCCGCCTGCCTTTCGCTTAGTTCCGCGCGTTGCCGTTCAATCTCCTGCTGCTGCCGTGCCACAACTCCGGCAGCAGTCTCCTGACTGGCTCTCAGATTAGCCAGCTCTTCCTGCAACGCGCCCAGGGTACTTTTCAGCGTTGCATCATCCATTTCTTCCTCCTCAAATTCCAGATGTGGCTCATCCTCCGCCACACTTGCAGGGGGAGGAGGAGGTGGATTTGATGGCGCAGCAGCGGCCGCCTGTCCAACTTTCCTTCCAGTTTTCGCCATTAGTTTTCTCAGCAATGATTAATCAAGCTCTCAACGAAAGCACCAGAATGTTGACCCAAGATTTGGCCAACTGACACGGAGTCAGAATATGCTTGATATGAATGAATGTGTAGAGAGGAACGTAATGACAAAAAGCAGTAACAACACGATATTTTTATAGTGGTTCGGCCCCAGGATCTAGTAATAACCTACGTCCACTTAAACTACTATTGATATAGAATCAAGGGAGTGATCAAAGAACAAGGGTTCAATGAGTTTCACTAACCTCTCCAGAACAATACAATATCCCTGGGAGAATTACTATATTCTCTAATGATTCAAAAGCCCAAAGTCCCTTCCCTGAGCTATCTTTTGCTATTTATAGGCTCAAGGGGGATTACAAAAGATTGTTACATTTATTCTTTCCTGAATTATCGGATACTCAGGAGATTGTGTGAGTTAAATTCGGGATTTACAAAGATCTTCTCATTAATGTTGCTTTGTATGCGGAACTATCGACTAGACTGGTCGCAGGTAAGACTAGGCTGCTTACTGCTCCTAATGCGTCTTCTGGTCGATACTCTAGCAGAACTTTTCCAGGTGTCAGCCACGTGTCCAGGGATCACTTGCCACGTCATCAATGCTAATTTTTTGGAGAACAATATCCACAACCAGCATATTACTTTTCCACACCAGCAGAATTCTACCATCATTAATACTCCCTTTATAAAAGCTCCAACCATTAAAATAGCTCCTCATCATATCCTCCACTTTTTCTCCCTTTATTTTGGTCTCAAGAACAGCACCTAATCCAACCTTATTCAGTCTACAAAAATCAATAAGGGATCGCTGTTTTTCCCTCTTATTCAGACCTCGAACATTCCAACTAAGAATGTGGAATTCCCCCATTTAGTTCTTTTGCTGACTTATCATCAAGTTTCAAACCCTCTACTCTCTTATCCTGTAACACATCATAAGTGTTTTTCAATTTATTCTGAACTTTATGACCCAACTTCTTCACCCCACCCACTCTCTTAGGGGTTACCCAAACTTCCTCATGAACTACATTGCTGTTCGAAGAGCTCCTGTGCTCCTTTTCCTGAACTGACTTGGATATCTGAGTAACTACATCCGCAGCATTTTCTGACTTCTCATGAGCAATAGGATTCTCCAAAATGTCAACCACCTGTTTAGAACCCAAACCAGCAACAGGCTCTGATATAACAGAAGTAATGTCCTTCTGTGTCTCAGACGAGCTGCCCTGTTTTACTTCCCCAGCTTTCGGCTCTTTTGGTTTCCATACCTCCTCTTTTTTCCTATTACAGAGAGTCACAGTATGGCCAAAGACTTTGCAATTCTTACACTGAGTAGGAAGCCATTCAAACTCAACCAATTGTTCCATTAATTGGCCTCTTTCATTCATGAATTGGATAGATTTCGGAATCTCATCAGCTATATCAATCTCTACTAATACCCTGGCAAATTGCATCATAGATCTATCCTTTGTGACCTTATCAACTAGAATTGGTCTCCCAAGAGTACTCACCAAAGCACTTAAACATTTGGTTCCCCAATATTGCAAACCCAACCCAGGTAATCTCACCCAAACAGGGACTGATTTGACCAACCTCAGATGATCTAAGTCAGTAGTCCAAGGTCTCACAATAACTGGCTTCCTATCAAAATGCAAAACCCCATTCTCTAATACCAAATCTCTAGTAACTTCATCTCTGAATTTAACCAAAGTATGGCCAGCATTTAACCTTGCAATCTTCTCAATCCCCAAATTATGAACCCTTCAAAGACAGCAAAAGGGGGATTGGCCCCTAAAACCATACAAACCACAGCTGAGTTCCAAATAGAAGCCTCAACTGCAATTTCCTCCAAATCTACTTGAGCAATTCGATGGCCATCTTGAACAAAAGGTTCTGCAAATTCCAATTGAGCACCACCTTGATTTGGTAACAAATTTTTAAACGAAGACCACTTATCTTTGGCTTGAGTAAAAAAATCGGTGCCATCATCATCTTGTTCGCTCCATTTCAACCCAGCATCTTGAATCTCATCATCATCCAGCGTCCGATCCTTCCTACTCGAGCCTCCAACCTCAGGGAATTTGGCCATAGAATCCTTAAAAACTTCCTCCAAATCAGTCGAAGGAACTTCATAATCTACTGCTAGTAAACTTTCCCCCTCTTTCTCACTTCCTGGTGTAACCTTTCCCTTATCAATTGTAGCAGGCTTCTGGTGAACCTTCTTGCGCCTCGCCATGGAGAAGCTAGAAGAAAAACCTCACGCCAATAGCAAACTTTTATTTCTATTTGACTAATGAAAATTTAATGACAATTAACAACGAACAATAAACTAGAAAAGCATAATTTAATTAACGAAATTTAATATAAGCGAAATATTAGAGCATTCTAATTTCATCAAACTTCAATTCTATTCAAACAATAATACTACTAATATGTTTCTTTGATCTATGATTATAGCAGGTTTACTATTGACAATTCTATTCTTTCTCAAGATATAAAATATTCAGTTTACCTGCGAATTCTCTACATGTCTGTGATAAATTCTACACATAAACCGCATTAAGAACAAAAACCTAATTGCTACACAAACCAATTTGATACTTTCGTTCTAAATTGAAATCTATGTCTATTGCCTAAAGCTATTCCAATTCTCACTTTTCAGATATTGAATTAAAACCAATAATCATGCAAAAGATGGCCAATCAATTACAAGCATTAAACATAAGAACAATAGATAAACATAAATTCAAAGAATCATGGAAATTACATTAAAGATGAATTGAATATCCAGTGACTACATTAAAATACTCTAAATAAGAATTTAGTTCATAATATTAAACCTCATCACACAATCTAAAATTCAAAAGCATAAAGAAAATAAATAAAAGTGAATTATTCTCTGTTTCTTTTCTCCTGCCGTCACAACTCCTCCTCTTTTGTTTTTTCCGATCTTCTTTTTATTCTTTTTTTCAAAAACCAAAACCTACGAATTTCCATAAAAATTTCCAAAAATACCCTTGTGCCGATATATCGCCTGCCATATGTACTTGATAAAAATGCAATATCTAATGTCGTTTCTGCTTCAGCCAAAAAATTGAAATTGCTCATGCGGCGATATATCGCCCAAGACAGGCGATATATCGCCTGTACCAAATTTTCAAATATTCACCAATTTTGACTACTCAAACAAATATTTATCAGCATTCTCGTACTAATCAGAATTATTGTGACACACTGCACAAGTTCACCAAACAGATTAAATACAAACTTTCTCTTGAGAAAAACAACCAAATCAAACTGAAAAAGTTATAAATAAGCGTATATTTTGTACGCTTATCATTTAGCTATTGACTGGATAGCTATTAACGTTATGGAAACGTTGCATGGCCATTAGAGTAAGTGTTATGATTTGTTTAGAATGAACAAAGATGTATTCAAACTATTTTGTGGTGTTCTAAAAGAAAAATATATATATTGAAGAACTCCAATATCTGTCTGTTGAAGAACAAGTGGCTATGTTCTTATTTGTCATTAGCCATAATGAACGACATCGTGTGGTTGATGAACTATTTCAGCACTCCACCTCAACCACATCTCAGTATTTTAGGAAAGTTTTTAAGGCGGTATGTCGTCTATCCAAAAAACTAATTACTGCACCTTGATTTGATGTAAGTTCTCCATAAACTCGATTCGATCCAAGATACTATCAATTTTTTAAGGTGCAAAAATTTGAATTATTTTTTTTCCTTTATTTCAATATTCAATAAAAAAATCTAATCATTTATTTTGTAATTTAGAATTGTGCTGGAGCTATAGATGAGACTCATATTTTTGTGCATGTGTCCAATTGATGAACAAATGCCATATCAAGGTCAGAAAATGGATACAACTTAAAACGTTATGTGTGTATGTTCATCTAACATGAAGTTCACATACGTTGTCCCTGAATAGAAAGGGTCAGCTAATGATGCACAAATTCTTCTAGAATGTGCCACAAACTCACATTATGGATTTACAATGTCACCCCAAGGCAAGTGTTTATCAAAGTTATTATGCTGATTGACATTGTTTTATATTAAATATATGTGTAAAAACTAACATGAATTATCATTGGATCAATAAAATATTATCTTGTTGATTCTGGATATACAAACATGCTCGATTTTCTTTCGCTATATCAAGGGGAAAGGTATCATTTGGGTCAGCATACATATCTTAATCCTATAGGGAAAAAAAGAGCTTTTAAATTATCGACACTCGTCCTTGAGAAATGTTATTGAGTAGTGTTTCAGCCTGTTGAAGGCTCGCTTTCCAATTCTAAAGCAAATGCATTCATATGATCTAAGTATACAAAAGTACATTGTGATTTCTTATTGTGGGATTCACAAATTTATAAGGACTAATGCAAAAATAGATGTGTATTATCAACACTCTTTCTTGAGAAATGTTATAGAGTAGTGTTTTGCGTCACGCAAGCACAAACATTTACCATTTAGAAACCAAAGAGGTAAATATGTGCAAGCATGAGAATTAATAAACAAAAACAAGAATAGTGAATTCCCTAAAATGGTTTCATAGAGGGAAAACAACAGTCAGAGTCAGAGTGATTTACATGGTAGTAAAGCAAGCTTTCTTTCGAACATTTTGTCCTGTAACGTGGTACTTCGCCACCAAAACTGTTGTTTACTAACATAAGCAAACCCCATGTTAAGCAGCATCAGATTTATTTATTTATTCTTGTTAATAAACTTCTTCTTCTTGTGTGCCTTTCGCATTTTCTTTTTGCCAAAATGTTTAAGTTTGAATTTGACTGGGGTGCACTCCACAAGGTTTATTTTTTCTTTTCTCGTTGGCTTGAAAACTTCAGTGATCGACGGATCTAAAATATCACTTGAGCAACAAAGATCAACGCCCATATTCCTAGCCTCATCCCAAAGCTCTCTACCCTTTTCAAAGTCCCCTCCTCTACAAAACTTTGGTATGAGCACATCATAAACAGGCCCATAATCACCCAATGAGCTTCTCTTCATCCGTTTAAATAGCTCAAGAGCATAATATGGCCTTTCAACTGCACAAAGAATACCAATCAAATCATAGTAGAACTTACACATAGGAACCAATCCTTTTTCAATCATTTCATCCACTAACTTATTTCCTTTACCAAATCGCATGGTTAGATACAAAACTCTGATAACAAGATAGTAGCTCATCCAATCTGGAGAACACCCAGTTTTCTTCATTGTCTCAAGAATTTGATAAGACTCTTTAACTCTTCTTGTCCTAGCTAAACAAGATAGCAATATATTGTAACTAATTGAGTTGGGGACAACCTTATAGGATCTCATTTCCATCATCACATTTAAAGCATCTGGAACAAGACCTGAAGGATTTTTTTTAAGATTTCTCTCAGAGAGACACCTGAGGAATGTGTTGTAGCAGAACAAATCTGGCATTACACCAGCTGCTTTCATCTCTTTGATAATTCTTCGGGCTTCCTTCACATTCTCCTGCTCGGACCATCCATAGAGAAGGCTCCTGTAAATGCTTTGTTCCATACCACAAATCTTATCCTTATGATGCCAAACAACCCCTTCTGCTCTCTTAGCATGTCCTTGGGCACAAAGAGCGTTGATAACAGCTGTGACTGTGAAACTATCTTGTGGGCAGTTGTACTTATCCAAGTTCTTGAAAATGCCCAATGCTTCATCCTCCCTTCCTAACTTAACTAAAGTCTCAGCAACAACAGCATAAGTCTGGGTCTCCAACTCTCGACCTTCCTTCTTAAGATCTGAAAACAATATGTCCAGCGCTGTGTGATCCTTTTTTTCAGCAAACACTCTTATTGCGTAGTTATAGTCCTTGTCTTCCAAACCACACTTTAAATTCTTATGAGACCACAAAAGGAACCTGAGCAATCTTCGAGTAGGTGCTTCAATTTTGCAAGAATCAATGACTTGGATAACAAGGGACGATGTCAAAGAAGCTTTGTAGTAATTCAAACTTGTTTCTAGATCATTTAGACCACCAATCGTCCTTGAAACAATGGCAGATAGCTCTCGAAGCTCAGGTGGTGCAGGAGAGGTCCATGCAGTGGTGGAGCTCTGAAAGCGAGAAAACTGCCAGAACTCTTGAGCATTGAGCTTTTGGAGCAAGAAGAATTGCCATTTTGATTTGGGCAAAACATACATAATCATTCAGAATTTTCATCAAACAGATGATATGCGCTGCATTCAAGAAACTTGAAAGTGATTAATCGTCTATTACGCAAACAAAATACAAAACGCCTGCAAAACCAAAACGAATAGATGCTCATGAAAACAAAGGAACATGTTATATATAAATATATATATATATATATACACATATATTTATAAATAGAGTTATGTGAAATAATTCAACTAAAATCAAGAATAGTCAACTCTCACTAAACATGGACCCTAAGCCAACAAACCCAATTAAGCAATTGTAAAATAACATAGCATTATCACCAACTGGTTCACCAAAAAAAAAAAAAAAACTCGCAAACTTAACAGAACTGAGATCACCAAACAAGTAAAGGCAAGTACTAAACCCAGCCGCAAGTATTTTAGATCAAAGAGAGAGAAGCATCAACAATCTTAAATTTGAAAAAGGAAAACGACGCAGAGTAGACATTTTTAAAAATAAGTAAAACGAAATAGAGGAAGTGGGATGTACCTTGGGCTGGAGGCTGGAGTAATCGATCGACAGAAGAGTGAATGGATAGAGTTGAAACTCGAGACAGTTAGTAAAAGATTAGAGAACAATAGAGACGAGGTTAAAGGATAACGCAAGTAAATTAGTATCTTGATTTAATTTAATACTGAAATATTAAGTAATATGTGTAATACAATAATACGTTTTTTTTTGTGGAGAACATTTTAATACATATTTTGTATGCATATTTTTACTCATTAGTTATGGTGATTATCTTCTAATATTAATATGAGGTTTTCTTTTTATTTTATTTAAAAAAAATTCAAATATATATATTTTTGAGTTGGTAAATTAGGAATAATTTTTCTTGTTACTTAGTTTGTTTTAAATTTGCTATATTAAGAATTAATTTTTTTATTAATAAAAATTTAATGCTTTTGATAAATTAAATAATGATATAATTAAACATTGTGATCTATTATTAAAAAAATATCACATTGATAAAAAAATATTTTTTATTGGGTAACAACATAAAATGTACATTTGTTTAGTTTATATTAAATTTCATTTTGTTAATGTCACACATACAAAACAGTATGAATAGTTGGTATAATTATGTGAGCGAGAGCCAGAGGATGGGGTATGACCAAAATGAAGAAGAGCGAGACTTGACGTGCCAACGGGATCAACTCGAGCAGAAGGTTCCTATAATGGCATCAAAGTGCGCGTCAAAGTGCGACATGTTAGGGATAATCATATTACCTCAGTAAAAAAATAATAATTATTTCATCTCTAAGTAAAAGAATACAAAAGACAAGATGATGATTAAATAATTTTGCAACTCATTTGAAAAAATACAAGTAAATATATAAGTAAGAAGATGAAATAGAAAATATCACTACTCTATGACAAAAGTTACAAATAAACTAGAAATGATAAATCAAAGTAGGTAGAAGAAGATACATCTCTTATAGCAAAAGGAAATAGAAGAAAGATGACACAATGAACAATAGAAGAAATAATAAACAATAAGAACAATAAAATAAATCACTCTCACTTACACAACCAAAGTGAAGAGCATTGGGGATCACCAATTTGAACAAGGTTTACAACCTTTGTCAAAAAACTTATTTCACATATCTCAAGCACTAAGGGATTCTCTCAATATTGGAAATAGCTCTCTGGAATAATCAAGCATTGTGGTGTATTTCTAGCCAAGTGCCCTAGTGGATAAAAATAGTGTTGTCTTACAAGTGAGCAATAGACTCCTATTTATAGAGTTTTGAGACACACTTTGAATTTCAAATTCTACCACCCCTCATGATTGTTATCAATGTTTAATTGGATGTTTATGGAATTAAAAAGAAGTTTTGAGAGTTACATGAGGTGTTAGAACCATTCAAGATGGAAAAAAGAAGTTGAAGTTGGCTGTTAGCGTCCCTAGACGGGCCACTGGCCTTTGACCCCCTAGCCGCGGCCACAGGCAATTTCAGCCTCCAAAAATTCAATTTTTCCAAAACATCCCAAATCATTGCCCACATAATTTTGTAACCTTCATACACCTAATGAGAGTTAAAAACATGTCTCCAACAACAATATTACATAATGGTTCCATGAAATTCAAACATAAATGTGTAGCTCTCAATATACACATTATTGGATAATATTTGGGAGTTACAAATTTGTAACTCCAAAATATGTTACATTTGAGCACACACATGTACCCAAATTTGTAACTCTCAATAATATGTTACAAGTTGTGAGAAAGCACGTTTGTGTGACAAATCACATTTTGTCACATTATTCAATCTAACATTATATTATTTAAAAATAATATAACATTCCCCCACTTACATTAAATATTCACTTTTGTAACACTTAATTAATCAATCAAACATTATATTAAAATATAATTTTCCCCCACTCGATTAAATAATTACTCTCTATAAAAACCATTGCATTGGTGCATAAAATAAAATTTCTTTCTACTTGAATTTTACCTCAGTGTAATTATTACAAAGTTTGTTGAAATTTTGGTTGCCGAAGCATTGAACCACTACTCCTTGATAACAAACCGGTGGTAACACACACACCTTTGCTATATTCACTTGAGACCTCGATGTCTCACTTTTGCACCGTTAATGACCATGTGCACATTCCATTCATAAACATTTCTTGAGAATGACTCACAATTCTCATGAAGGGAGGCACCACCTCCTAGGTCTATATAGGTAGAACTCAATATTTTGTTACCCTAAAATTCTTGCCTTTTAAGACTGAGTTCTATTAAACAACCTTTCGGTTGTAACCCTCATTTTGGTAACATTCTAGTACTCATATATCAGACAGGACAATATATTTGAGTACTATTACTATTCACTTGATTGACTTGTTATTACCTATTGAACCTAATACTAGTTTGGTTACTAATATTAAAATATGTTACCATCAGCCGTGAATATCTTTATGGAGTCCAAGTCCCATCCCTTGATATGTAGAAATGTTCCATTTGAGTCATTTATTTTTTAATGTATGCATACTGAATCATTCTCTCAATATTTTATTCAAACCTTGTTGTCAGCTATAGTTTGATTAAATAGTTACACTATTAAAATAGTGAGTTTGACCATAGTCAACACCCCCACTATTTTATACTTCAATATCCAAGATAAACATTTTTCTTGAATATTAATTCTAAAACATTTTTGTTTCTAAAATTCTCCTTATGTTTTAAATTGATTCCTTCTTGAATCAAATATTTTACTAACAACAGCTTTAGGCATCAAACATGTCTAGATTTATTCATTCTATACACATATAGCCAAAGTAATTTAGAATGTGGAATTCCAAATCACATATTTGATAGGTTGACCAAATTAATCAATTATTATCAACAAAATAAATTGATTAAATTTTGGAGCATCACCCCCACATTTCTCACATAAAGTGAAAATAAAATATCACTTTAAAATATAAAATCTCTTCATTTCTAATAAATATTTTATCCTCCATGATAAATCTATACTTATAATTCCCAAAGATCATCATGAATCCTCAAGCCACATAATAAACTCACAATAGATCAAAATAAACAAAACTTCAATGTTAGTTTATTTTGACTCATTTACTTGCAAAAGTAAGACACACTTCTTTGAAAGTGACATTCACTTGGTTGCTTTCTTTTATATATTTCACAAAATGAAATATGTGAACACAAATAACATGTGAAAATTTCTCAAGAAAATAATCACTAATTTTTACTTTTAGTTGTGTTATCCTTGTTTTCCACCCATGATACGTGGCATGACCAAACAGGTTTGTGGGTCCTCAGAAGAGGTACGGGCCCATCCAGGGCCCAGTGAACGAGGAAGGAGGAAACCCTGTGTAATGTCTCAAATTCCCTAATGTGGCTTAATGCCTGGATTAGGGGGCCAGGAGGGTCATAATTGATTTATTATGCAATTATGTGATTTTATGCATGATTATGTGAATTATATTATGATATGATGATAATTGCATGCATGCAGGCCCACTTCTTATTAGAATGGAATTTTCATAAATTTGATCTCTAAAGAGTATACTTGTATATTTATGTGCATGTTTGTGATTTTTGGGTGAGATTCCATTATTATGTGGATATGTTCAAGCTATTCGGCACGAGACGATCTTAGGATGCAAGTTAGCGGTTTAGTCATAACGGGATTAATTACCGGGCTCGGGGTGAGTCTGGGGGTAATTTGATGCTTAGTACATTACTGAGAATGAACGGGTAATGGGATATGATTTAATAATTATTTGAGGAAATTGGGAGTAACGGGAATTGGAGGACGTTAATTGTGATTAACGAGATAAGTGGGAAATAACAATTTGGCCCTAGGGGCATTTTGGTCATTTTGACCATGGGATATGCTTAAGGTTGGCTGGCTATAGAAGTGTCTAAGGCAAAAATAGAGTTACTTTTTCCTATCTCTGACTCGATCATCTCTCCCTTTCCTTCTCGGTTTGGAGTTTGAAGCTAAGTGGAGAATTGGAAGTTTGAGGATTTAGGTGTGGAGTTTAGGGTTGAGTTACAGCCATTGAAGGGGTTCAATTCAAGTTTGAGGTAAGGAATTCTAAGCTTTAATATCTGGTTTTTCTCTATTTTTTTGTGATAGCTTAAAGCTTGAGATTTTGATATTAGAAGTGGATATGTGGTGATGTTTTGAGTGTTTTAAAACTTGGGTTTTGTGGTTTGAGTGGTGGTATTGATGTGGTGTTGATTAATGGTGAGTTTCGAATGGTTTAGTTGAAGGTTTGATTGAGGTTTAAATTGTGAAATAGGCAGGAGTTGGGTTCGTGGGGTCAAGTCGCAACTGAGTTCATGCAAGTCGCGACTTGAACCCATTCCAGAGCCTCCCATGGGCGTTGTATAGCAGGCGTGTCGCGACCCTCTGGGTCAAGTTGCGGCCCGCCCCTGGCACCTCAGACAGGGGCTCTCTGTCTTGGGGGCGCACCGTGGCCCCTGAGGGGCAGGTCGCGGCTCGCCCCTCTTTTTTTTGCCAGGATGGGTTTTCAAGAGTTTTAGGTGCGGGTTTTCATTTCTTAAGGCCCGGGATCGAATCTACTAACCGTTTTAGTAGGATTCAAGGTCCCGGGAGTGGGGTTTTAGACCATGAACCATTTATTATTTATTTTATTAATGGAATTTCATACGTGGTTATGATTAGGTAACCGCTAAGGGACTTAAGGACCGATCGTTCTCAAGAGTCGTTCTTTTATTATTTCACGCTCGAACCAGAGGTAAGAAAACTGCACCCAGTATGTGACATGCATGGTCATTGTTGAGGCATGTTGAGTGCTCTATATATGGACATTGATTGCATTGTAAATGCCTAGCAGTTTTGCTTATTTATGAATGGCACTGACCTATTATTCAGAAACGACATTGGTGTTAGTACTGGTCGTGAAGTCTTGACTTATCAGTCATGATTGACAGTAGTGCTGAGCACTGGTCGTATGATATTGGCTTATGAGTCAAGAACGGTATTAATGTGTTTAACGCAAGCTAAAAATAATTAGATCTAATCAACATGAGCATTAAATGCTTGACCGACCTACAAGTCGAAGAAAACTAAGGCATTGGTTTAGTCTAAAAGCTAGTTACTTAGAGCCAGGGCCAAAAGGCTCAAGTGACTGAAGCGTCACATGACTAAGGATGCAGAGCCCCAGAGAGTGCTCATTAGTCACCTATCTAGAGTGTGACTCATTAGTCGCCTATCCAAAGAGTGACTCATTAGTCACCTACCCAAGGAGTGACTCATTAGTCATCATCGCTGCAAGCCCTACAATGATTTATTTATATTGTATACATGCAGTAATGAGTTTTCTTGCTGAGCATTGGCTCACGGGTGCTATGTGGTGCAGGTAAAGGGAAAGAAAAGCTCACTCATCCTTGAGTGGAGAGCTTAGGTGGCGATGTGTACATATGCGACCACTTGACCACCATAGCCAAGGTGTTTCTCAGGGGAACTAGGGCTTAACCCTATTTTTGCCACTTAGGTCGACCGGTTGTAATTTTTATACTGTAATGATCATTTTGGATTGTAAATAAATTTGTAAACACTTTTATGGGCCCATGTATAGTTTATCGTTTTAAATTAAAATATATTCATTCATTTTTACTGAGATTTTTAACCTGGTCTATTAATAACACCTAGATGCACGTTTATAACCTAATGAATAATTTAGCGATTTAAGCACAATTTAAAGTCCACAATAATGTTCTTGGAGTAACTGGGGTGTTTCACCCTGATAGCCCAAGTCATATCGAGCCCAATAATGGTCAATGGGTGCGAGCATAATAAAGGGACTGGGACGCGATGCAGGCCCACATTTCCTTCTCGGTCACGACCAACCTACATCCTCCGAGATGCTAATTAATGTGGCAGACTAACTGTTTTCTGAAGAGAGACCCTATCAAGAATCTAGGGGAGATCTCCACCTTCACGATGCCCATCTTGGCAAATGAACCCGGGTCCTGGTGAACGAACCATGACTTCGATAAATGAACCAGGACATTAGTGAACGAACCCGGACAAGACGTCCGGATAGGGCAAGGCTAGCCTTCCTTGATTCTGACATGTCCCCAAGAAATCCAGCAGTTGGTCTCCTCAACTAACTTGCAGAAGAGGGTAGGCACATAATGTACATTGTTCCTAGGAAATGGTACTGCCACTATTCTGACAGTTCCTGTCCCCAGGATCCTCTTAGAAGCCCACGCGGACCAGTGCATGCTAACGTACAATGGACAGCTGTAAGGCTTAGCCATGCCTAAGTCGGCCAAATGGCCCAGATTAACAACATCTAATTATGTTCCATTATTTGTATTATGGCTCCATTAGCAAGAAAATTGTAATTACATCCTTATTGGGTTCGGATTAGTCCAGCCCAAGCTACTTTCTTGCCTATAAATAGGGTCAATTGTGCACTATATCAGGGATCCCAGAATATCTCTTGTAAGCAAAAACTCTGCTGAACTTGTAGAAAAACTCAATTGTAAAAACTCTCTAAAGCCTAATACTAGTGACTCGTGGACTAAGACTCATTAACGCCCCAACCCCGTAAAAACTTTGATTGTCCATCTCTTATCCTTTCTTTCCAGCTCTTATTTCATAACATATTTCTAGTATCTAAAAAACTCAGTACATAAGTTGTATAGATGATCTCAAAATCACTTAAACAACTTTTGTGCATCTTTTATGAGTCTCTTTGAGATTCTTTTGAAAACACTACTTTGACATCCATTGATTTTCTCATCAAAATCAATTTGAAGATGTCAATTTAGAACACTTTAAATCAAAGAAAATAAAATCTCATTGATTTATTTAAACACTTTGATTTGTCATGCTTTAGTTTAAAATTATCTCCTCATTGAGATTAATTTAAACATATCATCATCTTTAACTAAAATGAATAAAATTATCTTCAATCTATCCACCATTTGTGTAAATAATAAAATATAGCTTCTCCAATTTTGTAATGTCTCCTCATTGGGACATTGAATATTTAAGAATTCTTGTCACTAAATGATTATCAAATATTTTTCATTTGACCACACTTTAGACTCCAAGTCTATTGGACAATATGCTATCTCAAAATTTTGGATCTGCCTTGATCCATTTTTCTTGCAATATCAAGGTACTTCCACCCAAAGATGTAACCCCTTAGGTTCATCTTTTCTTATCTCATAAAATGAGATGCTCATCTCTTTAAGTGGGAAAATTAAAATTCTCAAATAAATTTTAATTATTTACCAAATAAATGTTAACTCTCCACATAACAACAATAGTATAGGATAAAATCTAAGATGTTGAAATATCTTCTAATCCAACCACTATATTTGCAAAAGCAAAGAAGATTAGAAAACAATGAACCTCATTTATAAAATTTTCTTCTATTCATTTCTATAGCTATATGAAAGTCATTAGATCTTCTAAGAAAAAATAAAGAAGAACATTACCTTATCTTACCATCTTTTCACAAGATTTCTATGGTTTCTCTTTCCATTGAAAATGAAAGAATAAGCTTTTGATTGTTAGAGATAATTATATGGCCTTAATAAAAAAAAATAAGAACTATTACAACTCTAAGCAAAATAATACAAAAGATAAGATGATGATTAAATAAGTTTACAACTCAATTGTAAAAATACAAGTAAATATAGAAATAAGAAGATGAAATAGAAGAAATCACAACTCTATGACAAAAGTTACAAATAAACTAGAAATAGTAAATCAAAGTAGGTAGAAGAAGATACAAGTCTTATAGCAAGAGAAAATAGAAGAAAGATGAAAAATAGAATAAATAATAAACAATAAGAACAATGAAATAAATCACTATTATTTACACAACAAAAGTGAAGAGCATTGGGGATTACCAACTTAAACAAGGTTTACAACCTTTGTCCAAAAGCTTATTTCCCCTATCTCAACTACTAAAGGATTATCTCAATATTGGAAATAGCTCTCTGGAATAATCAAACTTTTTGGTGTATTTCTAGCCAAATGCTCTAGTGAAAAAAAATAGTGTTGTCTTACAAGTGAGCAATATGCTCCTATTTATAGAGTTTTGATACACCGTTTGAATTTTAAACTCCACCAACCCTCATGGATGTTACCAATGTTTAATTGGATGTTGAGGGAAATAAATTGGACTTTTGAGAGTTACATGAGATGTTATAACCAGTCAAGATGGAAAAAAGAAGTTGAAGTTTGCTATCAGCGTCCCTGGCCGTGGCCACTAGCCTTTGACCCCCAGGCCGCGGCCACAAGCAATTTCAGCCTAAAAAAATTCTGTTTTTCCAAAATGTCCCAAATCATTTCCCACATGATTTTGTAACATTCATACACCTAATGAGAGTTAAAAAAATATCCCCAACAACCATATTACACTCCATAAAATTCAAACACAAATGTGTATCTCTCAATCTACACATTATTTGGTAATATTTGAGAGTTATAAATTTGTAATTAATTTTGTAACTCCAAAACATGTTACATTTGGGAAAACACAAGTGTCCAATCTTGTAACTCGCAATGTTATGTTAGAAGATGTGAAAAATTAAATTTTATCACATTATTTAATCTAACATTATATTATTTAAAAATAATATAACACAACATTCTTGAGAAAGGTGCGATACGACCGGGAGTAAAAGTCTTCTTCGATTAGGCTCAAATGTGTTTCAAAAAGATAGCCTAGGAAGAATTAATTGCTTAATACATTTGGTGCGATAATTTTATAAATATATCAACGTTTTTTTTTTTGTAGCAAGTGCCTCAAACCGAGTTCAAGAAATTGCATTAAAAAACCAGATGTCTAGGAAACAATAAAACAGAACAAGGAAAACTAAGCAGAACATACTAACAAACACAACTAAAAGAAACTACTTGTAGGTTTTACCAAACTGACCCTACACCAACTCAGTAACAAATTAGACACCCCAAGGTCAATACTGACCTTTTACTTTAACACAAAAATATGGCTGAAAATGGAACACATTTTCTTTTATTGTTTTACTTTATCAATAATATCTAAACCTCATAAGTAGCTTTATGTTTCTTTTCAGATTATATCATCTCTTTCATTTTGCACAAACACTCAGAAGAAAAATAAACGAGACCTAGGGCACACAAGCAAGATCTGGAACCAAAACAATCAAAAGAAAAAGAGAAGAGATCAGAGAATAAGAAGAGCAAACAGTTTTATCGAGGTTCGTCCCAATCTATGGACTACTTCCTCGTCGAGCTCGCCTCAGGGGTGCGACTCAGTCAGTAGCACTATTATCATGAAGGTTTCTGGTACATCAAAGAGGATCCAAGCCACACAGACGACTGGTAACCTCTGAACTTTTCTTCTCCTTGCTTTTCTCTCTGTTTTTCTATCTTTTACAGATCTCTAACTATCACTCTTTTCTTTCTTACATGAAACCCTCACGAGACTACTCTCACCTTCTCTCTCTGGAACTTCTTGGAGTCTTGGAGATTGCTCAAAAAATCTTGAAGGGCCCTTTTGCTGATGCGATAAGATCCCTTCTCCTCCTCTGCTTATACATATATATAGTAATTTTTGTTCTGATAGATGCTAAGGAAGTTGTAACTGTAAACTAGTTTGGGTTGATTTTCTGTTGTAAGTTTGTTGAGATTGTAAAAAATATATGTGATGTATACCTTATAAGGGAATTTAAAATAACAAATTCAACCTAAATCCCCTTATAAGACTACCTGACCATAGTGCTAAGTTTCCCTGAGGGTCCTAACTCGAATAGAGCCACTGTTATCCTCCATTACTGATCCCTAATAAGTTCAAGCAGTGTCTGCTGGATTGTCTTCTGTAGGAACTTTTTCGATTTTCACTGTCTCTTGTGTTATCTGATCTCGTATAAAGTGATATTTGATAGCTACATGTTTGGTTCTGTCATGAAACACAGGGTTCTTGCATAGGTGTATACAACTTTGACTGTTTGAGTATACAATATGTAATGACCCACTAATCTAGACTAATTGGACCATTATCGAAACTATACATAAAAACTTACATTTTACGAAAATACCATAATTTATTGAGTAACTTGAAAATAAGAGTTATTTACAAAGAAACAGAATACTAAGAAGGATTTTGGGATCCCATTGTCTTTAAAACAAAACAAGATTTAAAATAAAAGACATTTCGTAATAATGCGGAAAATACACATAAAAACCATAAAAACATAAAAGGAGACTATATCCTCGAATCGAATAACGCTCGGCCCCTTGACTCCATTCATCATCGATACACATTCTCCAAGCGTCACGAATCTTTCCGCCTCTAAACTTATTTTCCTGCACATAAACAGAAAGGAGTGAGCCTAATGCCCAGTAAGGAAAATCTAACACAAAGTCACATACACAATTTCATAAGAAAACATAAAGACTTAACATAATACATATAACATACACTTATTATAATGGCCATTATTACTTGGGGTCCCATAGACTAAACAAGCATATGCCCATGGGGTTAATGGGGTCCTACTAGCTAAGTAGGTCATATGCCCATAACCCATTTGGGGTCTTGTTAGTCATATGGGTCATATGCCCAAGCCTACATACACATATACATATCATAACACTTTTAATAACATAAACATATAGATAACATAAGCACATAACATATTAATTCTAGCCTATTTTCCTTACCAAAGTTACCGGGATAAAATGGACTGAGTTAGGACTTTTGGAACACTCCTAAAACCACAATGAACAAGGGTGAGTCTAAAGAAAGGAGATGAAATGAAAGAGAATAGGAAGACTAAACCATTAAACGAAAATATGCTTACCACCACTTAAGTGCTTAAGAACTTGGATTCCCTAACCAAAAATAAGAATAAGGTTAGGGGACTGAGTAGAAGGTTTTGAGAAAAGAAATAACATAGAATACAGAAAGGACTAGAGTTTTGGGTTTACCTCAAAGATTGCAAGATCAATCTAACATCCACCGAAATACTATAGCACTCACTTACTTCCCAAGTGTTTGATAAGCTTATGATGTTTAAGCTTATAGTTTTTCCCCAAACCAAGTGTTTACACTCTCTCACTCACTTAACACTAGCAGCCTCTGAACTTAGAGCAAATGGTGAATAATGGCTGGGTACTAGGTCCTATTTATAGAGTTTGGGAATGAAAATATCTTGATTTTACTTGAATAAAAATAATGGCTTTTTAGGTGAAAATCATTTGAATAATCGTTCAGCAGAGGCTGAAGACTCGTTCAGAAGATGCTGGACTGTTGAAGGAGTTTGAATGGCTGAAGGGAAAAGAATTCAAATGTATTTGAATTCATGCTGGTGGAGGCGATATATCGCCCCCTATAGGCGATATATCGCCTGGACCTTTGTTTCCGAGGCGACCGTGCATCGATTCGTGTTTTCCGTATCTACGTGCTGCGACATATCGCCCCCTATAGCTGCGATATATCGGCATACGCAGAATATTTAAACACGAATTTACACATTTTTAGCTAAGTTTGAATGGATTAAACAGCCTTGACTAAGCCCTCAACGTGCTCAAAGCTGCTGACTGACCCTATACATTCAAACTTTTACCCTTATTTAATTTAATCCTCAAAAATACTTAATACTTAATTACCATTCAAAACATGTGCTTAAAATCCTATTGGTTGATGTCTAAACCTTATAATATAATAATATAATCCTTAATATCAGACACATTAATCAAACCTTAGGTTATACTTAATATTCTTAAACTATAGGTTAAACTTAGAAAATCTATAAGTACTACTATGAGTGTCCAAATAACTCCCGGTCTGAACCAAAAATCCAAAGTAACAATGATAACACTAAACATACTATAATACTACTAAATAATTAGCTAAGTAAAGTTCTTGGACTCTACAATTCTCCCCTACTAAAAAGAATTTCGTCCTCGAAATTTACTTACCAAATAACTCCGGATACCGGCTCTGCATGTCCTCTTCCAACTCCCACGTTGCCTCGCGTTCAGAACTATTGCTCCATAGGACTTTAACTATAGGAAAGCTCTTGGACCGTAACTGCTTCATCCCCCTATCTAGGATGCTAACCGGTCGTTCCTCGTAACTTAAGTCTTTCTGGAGTGCTATGGTATCGTACTTGAGGACGTGAGATGGGTCTGACACATACTTGCGTAACATCGAGATGTGGAAGACGTTGTGTCTATCGGCTAGTGCTGGCGGTAGGGCTAGTCTATACGCAACTGGTCCCACTTTGTCCAATATCTCAAAAGGACCTAAGAATCGGGGACTGAGCTTGCCTTTCTTCCCGAACCGCTTGACACCCTTCATAGGAGATATCTTCAGGAAGACTTGATCTCCAACTTGGAACTCCACATCGCGTCTCTTGGTATCTGCATAGCTTTTCTGTCGGCTTTGAGCAGCAAGCATACGCTGTCTAATAAGCGTTACTGCTTCTTGAGCTTGCCTAACAGCTTCGGGCCCTAGAAGCTGCCTTTCTCCTACCTCGTCCCAGTGCAACGGTGATCGGCACCTTCTTCCATATAGCAACTCATAAGGTGCCATCTCGATCGTCGACTGGTAGCTATTGTTGTACGAGAACTCGATCAGCGGTAAGTACTTGTTCCACGATCCTCCGAAGTCAAGTACACATGCGCGTAGCATATCCTCTAAAATCTGAATCGTACGCTTTGACTGCCCATCTGTCTGAGGATGGAAAGCTGTACTAAGACTTAACTTAGTACCCATGGCTTGCTGTAAGCTTCTCCAAAATCTTGACGTAAACACTGATCCTCTATCTGATACTATCGTCTTGGGGATTCCATGCAATCGTACAATCTCTTGTATGTAGATGTCTGCATATTGGTCTGCCGTATAAGAAGTCTTAACAGGCAGAAAATGAGCCGACTTGGTTAGTCTATCTATGACTATCCAAGCAGAATCATGCTGCTTATTTGTCTTTGGCAGACCCGTCACGAAGTCCATGGCTATATCGTCCCACTTCCACTCCGGTATGCTAAGCGGTTGCAATAATCCTGCAGGCCGCTGATGCTCCGCCTTCACTTGCTGGCATACCAGACACTTAGATACATATTCCGCTATGTCCTTCTTCATCCCTGGCCACCAATAGACTGCCTTGATGTCATGAGTCATCTTGGTAGACCCTGGATGAACCGAGTATGGGGTGTTGTGCGCTTCTTCTAGGATCGTCTTCTTAATACTTTGATCGTCTGGCACACATACCCGATCCTTATATCTCAATAAACCTTGACTGGATATTGAGAAATCTGTAGTCTTGCCTTCTCTGACTGCATCCATGTGCGTTGCTAGTGAATCATCATGTCTCTGACCATTCCGTATGTCTTCTAGCATATTCGATTGGATAGACAAGTTAGCCAACTTGCCTACAACCACTTCTATTCCGGCACTGATAAGCTCCTGCTGTAGTGGCTTTTCTATTCCGGATAAGGCTGCTAAGTTCCCATAACTTTTTCGGCTAAGTGCATCGGCAACTACGTTTGCCTTCCCCGGGTGGTATAGGATTTCGCAGTCGTAATCCTTTACTAATTCCAACCACCGGCGCTGCCTCATGTTAAGCTCCTTCTGAGTGAAGAAGTATTTTAAACTTTTGTGGTCCGTATAAATCTCGCACCGTTCTCCGTAAAGATAATGGCGCCAGATTTTTAACGCAAAGACCACCGCTGCCAACTCCATATCGTGAGTTGGATAGCGTTGTTCATACTCCTTTAACTGACGTGACGCGTAGGCTATCACCTTGTCATTTTGCATCAGTACGCATCCCAATCCTAACTTTGATGCATCACAGTAGACAACGAACTTGTCGTTGGGTGTTGGGACACTAAGTACTGGTGTTGAGCAAAGCTTATCCTTAAGCAACTGGAAGCTTTCCTCACACTTATCATTCCAGTTAAACTTTTGTTGCTTCCGGGTCAGGTTGGTGAGTGGAGTGGCTATTTTAGAAAAGCCCTCTACAAACTTTCTATAGTAACCTGCTAGCCCTAAGAAGCTTCTTACTTCCGACGCGTTCTTTGGTCTAGGCCAATCTTTCACGGCCTCTACCTTCGATGGATCTACTGCAACTCCGTCTTTCGATATGATGTGCCCGAGGAACGCCACTTGTGAGAGCCAAAACTCGCATTTCTTGAACTTCGCGTAGAGTTGGTGCTCCTTCAATCGCGTCAAAATTATCCTCAAGTGTTCCTCGTGCTCCACTTCATCCTTGGAGTAAATTAAAATGTCGTCGATGAACACAACGACGAATTTATCCAAGTAGTCCTTGAAGACCCTATTCATTAAGTCCATAAACGCGGCTGGCGCGTTAGTAAGACCAAAAGACATAACCAAGAACTCGTAATGTCCATAACGAGTCCTAAAGGCTGTCTTAGGAATATCTTCCCCCTTTACCTTGAGCTGATGATACCCGGACCGTAAATCGATCTTAGAGAATACAGTCGCGCCTCGGAGTTGATCAAACAAATCATCAATCCGAGGTAGTGGGTATTTGTTCTTAATCGTTACTTTATTCAGCTCACGGTAGTCTATGCACATGCGCATACTTCCGTCCTTCTTTTTCACGAATAGTACCGGAGCTCCCCATGGTGAATGGCTTGGCCTAATGAAACCCAAGTCTAGGAGTTCTTGTAGCTGCGTCTTTAACTCCTTGAGTTCCGTAGGTGCCATCCGGTATGGTGCCTTAGAGATAGGCTCGGTGCCCGGTACTAATTCTATCGTGAAGTCTATTTCTCTAGTTGGCGGCAATCCTGGCAAGTCATCGGGGAAAACTTCTGGAAATTCTTGTATGACTCGAACATCTCCAACTTTGAGTGATGTCTCCTTCTCCACATTCGTGATGTTGGCTAAGAATGCTTGACATCCTTTCTCCATCATTCTCTGAGCTTTGAGAGATGATACTAACGGTGTGCGTAGTCCTGAAGCTTGTCCCATGAAGCACAGTTTCTGGCCGTCAGGAGTATCGAATGTCACCTTCTTGCGTCTGCAGTCGATCGTTGCGCCATGCCGTGCTAGCCAATCCATGCCTAGTATGACGTCAAAGTCTTTGATCACCAGCTCTATCAGGTCTCCTTCTAGTTCCTTGTCCTCAATCTTGATTGGTACGCCTCGTACAATTCGTGATGATAGAACTACTTTGCCCGAAGGCAACTCGGTTGCAAACCTAGTTCTAAATCTTTCACTAGGTTTGTCTAGTTTATCTATCATTCCTAACGAAATATACGAATGGGTGGCTCCCGAATCAAATAATACATGACATAATTTATTGAGGATGGAAACCTGACCTGTGACCACCTTGTTGCTAGCATCCGCCTCTCCTTGGGTTAAAGCAAAAACCCGAGCAGGAACCATCTTTTCGTCCTTCTTTCCTTCCGGCTTTTGCTGAGGGCAGTCTCTTTTACGATGCCCTTCTTGACCACAGTTGAAACACTCCTTGGTGTTGGCACGGCATTCTCCAGGATGCTTCTTCTGACATTTGGCACATGGCGGGTATTCCACGTAGCCCGACCTATTTCCCCCATTACTTGGTCGTGCCCTTTTATTGTTGTCGGCTTGCTTGTTGTCAGGATGCCTTCTCTTCTGTCCGTTACCGTTGTTGTTGGACTGACTGTTGCTGGACTGATTGTTGTTCCGACTGGCCTGAGGTTGGCTCTGCTGCCTAGGTTCCGGCTTGCTGGCTTCTTCTTTGCTCACGTTGGCTTGCAACCTTTCTACTTCAATTGCCGTCTCAAGAACGTCGGCATATGAAGTGTTTCCCGGGTTTGCTAGTTTAACCCCCATCTCGATCTTCGGGCGAAGTCCTCTAACAAACTTGTTCACCCTTAGATAGTCGGTTGGAACCAACTCTGCTGCGAACTTTGCTAAGCGATCGAACTGACGAGCATATTCCGCCACTGTTAAGTTCCCTTGCTTCAGATTGGTGAACTCCTCAACTCTCGTAGCAAGCACTGCTGAATTGTAGTACTTCTTGTGGAAGAGCTCCACAAATCGGGTCCACGTCATAGTGGCAGCATCGTGGGATTGCTGGACCAAATCCCACCATATCCTGGCATCTTTCTTGAGTAAAGATGAGACGCAGGATATGCGGTCAGCATTATTGAGGTTCATGTGGGCTAGGATCGGCTCCACATTCCTTAGCCATTCTTCTGCTTCAAAGGGGTCCGTAGTCCCTTCGAAGTTCGGAGCGTGCTGCTTGCGGAACCTCTCGTACACTGGCTCCATGTGCTGAACAGGATAAGGAGCGTAGTTCGTCATAGGCCATCCCCCATACGGACCAACTTGTTGGGGTGCTGGGGCCATTGGCTGTGGCTGCAGCTGCGGCTGTGGCGGAGGCTGAGGCTGAGATTGAGCCTGTTGGCGTTGTTGCTGCAGAAGTTCCTCGACTTGCTGTCGTAGTCTGGCAATCTCTGCAGTGTTGTCAGCTGGCTGTGCCGGTGCGTTGCGGCGAGCAGTAACACGTACTCTCCTTCGGCGAACGGTAGGGACCGCATTGGTCGCTGGAACATCGTTGGAAGCGTTCCCGTTGGTGCGAGCAGATCTTCGGAGAGACATCGTAGCAGAGTTCTAACAGTTAAAAGAAACATGTTAGAACTTTTTTCCTAATAGGCTCTAAGGCAAAAACTTATTCTAAAACAAACATATCTCGGACCTATTTATTATGACTTTTTATGAAAAATTATATAGGTCTTTATTTATTATTAGAGTGGGTTTCTATACTTAGAAAAACAAGTCATATTTATTTTCTAAGTGTGTTTCTAATCATCCTATATGACTTAATTCTCAGGCTCGAAACTTATCTTTGTTCCAAAGTTAACCATATTGAGGGAGGGCTGGGATCAGTAAAATCGTTCCCACTACTAAGGCCCCCTAACTCTCAACAAGGAAACCAGGTTCATTGATTCGTATCCACCCTCACCGAACTCAGTCATTATTCATTTTATTTAGTATTTATTATGATTGTGAAAAAAAAAAATTTCAAACTCACACATGATATTCAAATAGCATGTTTATTCATTTGGAAAACAATTTCACTTATTACAATCATAACATAAAAGTAAATAAAACAAATAAAAACTACTAATCTAAAAATCGGGATCTTCTACATCTGATCCGTCATCTAACATATCATCATCTATAGCCTCATAGTCATCATTATCATGAGCATCAAAATGCCCTCTAGGAAGGTTTGTGAGAATCCTATTCTTTTGCTCCTTGGTGAATTGAAATTCAAATTTTGCGGTGAACCTAACTAAGAGGAAATAGTATCTCATTGCTAATGGTGATTCATCCTCATCATTCATTTCTTCCCATATTTCTTCTAAGGCTGCTATTACAGGATGGAAATCTTTAAACAACCTAATCACTAATACATATTGTTCTGTTGATCTTAGCATTATTTGTTTAGCCTCTTGAAGGCCACCTATTGCTTGGTGAAACAAAAGCAACCTTCGTGTAATCCTTTCTAAGGCTCCTACGGTGTTTCTTGGCTCCCTTATTCTTTTTAAGGCCTTAATGGCTCGGATATCTTGGTAGGTTAAAGCTCCATTCATTTTTAACTGAAACATAAACACTAAAGTTGTTAGCTATACACATAGACAAAGTAACTTGTAACTTGTAACTTAAACACTTACTTGGCGGTCCGATTCAGAGCTTTGAGCATGTGTATCGAGGAGAACTTCATGCGAAGGAACCTGGCTCTGATACCAACTGTAATGACCCACTAATCTAGACTAATTGGACCATTATCGAAACTATACATAAAAACTTACATTTTACGAAAATACCATAATTTATTGAGTAACTTGAAAATAAGAGTTATTTACAAAGAAACAGAATACTAAGAAGGATTTTGGGATCCCATTGTCTTTAAAACAAAACAAGATTTAAAATAAAAGACATTTCGTAATAATGCGGAAAATACACATAAAAACCATAAAAACATAAAAGGAGACTATATCCTCGAATCGAATAACGCTCGGCCCCTTGACTCCATTCATCATCGATACACATTCTCCAAGCGTCACGAATCTTTCCGCCTCTAAACTTATTTTCCTGCACATAAACAGAAAGGAGTGAGCCTAATGCCCAGTAAGGAAAATCTAACACAAAGTCACATACACAATTTCATAAGAAAACATAAAGACTTAACATAATACATATAACATACACTTATTATAATGGCCATTATTACTTGGGGTCCCATAGACTAAACAAGCATATGCCCATGGGGTTAATGGGGTCCTACTAGCTAAGTAGGTCATATGCCCATAACCCATTTGGGGTCTTGTTAGTCATATGGGTCATATGCCCAAGCCTACATACACATATACATATCATAACACTTTTAATAACATAAACATATAGATAACATAAGCACATAACATATTAATTCTAGCCTATTTTCCTTACCAAAGTTACCGGGATAAAATGGACTGAGTTAGGACTTTTGGAACACTCCTAAAACCACAATGAACAAGGGTGAGTCTAAAGAAAGGAGATGAAATGAAAGAGAATAGGAAGACTAAACCATTAAACGAAAATATGCTTACCACCACTTAAGTGCTTAAGAACTTGGATTCCCTAACCAAAAATAAGAATAAGGTTAGGGGACTGAGTAGAAGGTTTTGAGAAAAGAAATAACATAGAATACAGAAAGGACTAGAGTTTTGGGTTTACCTCAAAGATTGCAAGATCAATCTAACATCCACCGAAATACTATAGCACTCACTTACTTCCCAAGTGTTTGATAAGCTTATGATGTTTAAGCTTATAGTTTTTCCCCAAACCAAGTGTTTACACTCTCTCACTCACTTAACACTAGCAGCCTCTGAACTTAGAGCAAATGGTGAATAATGGCTGGGTACTAGGTCCTATTTATAGAGTTTGGGAATGAAAATATCTTGATTTTACTTGAATAAAAATAATGGCTTTTTAGGTGAAAATCATTTGAATAATCGTTCAGCAGAGGCTGAAGACTCGTTCAGAAGATGCTGGACTGTTGAAGGAGTTTGAATGGCTGAAGGGAAAAGAATTCAAATGTATTTGAATTCATGCTGGTGGAGGCGATATATCGCCCCCTATAGGCGATATATCGCCTGGACCTTTGTTTCCGAGGCGACCGTGCATCGATTCGTGTTTTCCGTATCTACGTGCTGCGACATATCGCCCCCTATAGCTGCGATATATCGGCATACGCAGAATATTTAAACACGAATTTACACATTTTTAGCTAAGTTTGAATGGATTAAACAGCCTTGACTAAGCCCTCAACGTGCTCAAAGCTGCTGACTGACCCTATACATTCAAACTTTTACCCTTATTTAATTTAATCCTCAAAAATACTTAATACTTAATTACCATTCAAAACATGTGCTTAAAATCCTATTGGTTGATGTCTAAACCTTATAATATAATAATATAATCCTTAATATCAGACACATTAATCAAACCTTAGGTTATACTTAATATTCTTAAACTATAGGTTAAACTTAGAAAATCTATAAGTACTACTATGAGTGTCCAAATAACTCCCGGTCTGAACCAAAAATCCAAAGTAACAATGATAACACTAAACATACTATAATACTACTAAATAATTAGCTAAGTAAAGTTCTTGGACTCTACACAATAGGTTTCTCCTTTAGTAGCTTTAACTCCTCCATAAGACCTTTTATCTAGATAGCCTCTTTTATAGCTTCAGTTACTGCAACATACTCTAATTTTGTAGTGGATAGGGCCACTACTGGCTGTAATTGAACTCTCCAACTTACACAGTTTCCTCCAACTAGGAAGAAATAGGCAGAAGTAGATTTCCTATTATCTTTGTCACCTGCATAGTCTGCATCACTGTATCCTTCAACTAGTGTACAATTTTATTGCTTAGAAAACTTAAGACCAATCTCTGTAGTCCCAAGTAAGTACCTGAATACCCACTTCATAGCCTCCCAGTGTTCCCTTCCTGGATTTGACATGTATTTACTCAGTATACTTATAGCATAGGCTAGATCTGGTCGAGTACATACCATTAGACACATAATTGACCCTACTGCATTAGAATAAGGCACCTTACTCATGTCCTCTATTTCAGCTTGTGTTTTAGGGCACTGTTCCTTACTTAGGTAGAATTGATTAGTCATAGGCTGTTTAGTAGTCTTTGCTTCCCTCATTGAGAACTTGCTGAGAATTTTCCTTATGTAGTCATCTTGAGACAGAATTAGAATCCCTTTGTCTCTATCTCTCTGTATACCAATTCCTAGGATCTTAGTTGCAACTCCTAAATCCTTCATCTCAAACTCTGACTTGAGCCAACCCTTCATAAGATCTATCTTAGCTCTCTCTTTGCTTATTATAAGCATGTCATCTACATATAGCAGTAGGTAGATGACTTCTTCAATTTTGGACCCCTTAAAGTAGAGACATGTATCATAGTAGCTTCTTACAAAACCCCTTTTGTTCATGAATGCATTAAATCTCTTATTCCACTGTCTGGGAGACTGCTTTAGTCCATATAGTGATTTGATCAGTTTGCACACCATGTTTTCTTTTCCTGCAACTTTGAACCCTTTAGGCTGTTCCATGTAAATATCTTCTTCTAGTTCACCATGTAGAAAGGTTGTAGTAACATCCATCTGGTCCACTTGTAAGTCGAACTGTATAGCAATGGCTAGCATGATCCTGATAGTTTTGTACTTAACAACTGGTGAAAAAATTTCAGTGAAATCAATACCTTCTTTCTGTGTGAAGCCCTTAGCAACTAGCCTAGCTTTGTACTTTACTGGTTCCTGTTTGTTTCTTCCTTCCTTTAACTTGTATAACCATTTACATGTAACCACATTCTTGCCTTTAGGTCTGTCTACTAGTCTCCAAGTTCTGTTCTTCATTAGAGAGTCCATTTCCTCCTCCATAGCTTTAATCCAGTGTTTTGAGTCTTTGTCTTTTATAGCATCTTCATATGTATCCGGTTCTGTTCTGTCTAGACCTATAACACTCACAAAAGCATAAGCTAGAACCTCTTCCCATGCATTAAAGTTGAACTTCTGGTTGGGTTTAGGAACCCTTTCAGTTCTGTCTCTAGTTAACTGATAGTCTGATAGGGATCCTGGTTCTTGTTGCACTTCTACAGTATGTTCCACCTAACTTGTATGTTGCTCTAAATTCTGGTCTGGTTGGGCAGGTTCCTCTTACATTCTTTCTTCTTGTTCTTGTTCCACCTGAACCAAATCGGGTTCAGGTTGTGTTGTCCTTAAATGACCAGCTTCTGTTTGATAGTTTAGGGTAGTTCCTGCATGGTTAGTGTTCATAGAAGCATCAGCCCTAGAATCATAGTTAGTAACACATGGGAAAATATCTTCTTTGAAAATAACATCTCTACTAATGATAGTTTTAAAACCAACATTTTCTTTAACCCATAACCGATACCCTTTAGTGCCCTCAGGGTACCCTAGGAAGACACACTCTAAAGCCCTAGGCTCTAACTTGCCCACACTTTGGTGTGCATAGGCTGCACAACCAAATACTCTAAGATTAGACAGATTAGGTGGCTTTCCTGACCATATTTCCTCTGGGGTTTTACATTCTATTGCACTAGATGGGCACCTGTTTACTAAATAGGCAGCCGTTATAACAGCTTCCCCCCAAAAACTTTTGGCTAACCCTGATTGTTGTAATAAACATCTTACTTTGTTCATTAAGGTTCTATTCATTCTCTCAGCAACACCATTTTGCTGAGGGGTTAACCTAACAGTTCTGTGCCATTGGATACCCACTTCTCTACAATATGAGTCAAATTGGTCATTACAGTATTCTAGGCCATTATCTGTTCTTAGGGTTTTAACTTTGTGGTTTGTGAGGTTTTCTATAAGTGTTTTCCACTGAATAAACTTTTGAAAAGCTTCACTTTTATGTTTGAGAAGAAAAACCCATACTTTCCTAGAATAGTCATCTATTATGGACATAAAGTAAGAACAACCCCCATGTGTAGAAAACTTTTCTGGACCCCATAAATCTGAATGCACATATTCTAAAATTTCTTTTGTTTTGTGTGTGCCAATGCTAAATTTTAGCCTATGATGCTTACCAAGAATACATGATTCACATAAGTCAACACTACTCACTTTATCCTTACCAAATAGGTTTTGCTTACTCAGAATTTGTAGCCCTTTTTCACTGATATGCCCAAGTCGCCTATGCCACAGTATTGCTTTTTGATCTTCATTTGCTTGAGCTGTTGTGTTATTGTACTGAGTTACTGGTTCTCCTTGTAAGTAGTACAAACCTTCATGTTTGTGTCCCTTTATGATGGTCATGGCTCCTTTACTTAGCCTCATGGTACCTGCCTCAATTTTGCTTACAATACCCATGTCATCTAGAACAATTATTGAAATTAGGTTTCTAGCAAGGTTAGGAACGTACCTTACACCTGTTAGTGATCTAGTGACCCCATCAAACATTCTGAAACTTACTGTTCCTGATCCTTCAATTTGACATGTTTGATTGTTGCCTAAAATGACTTTTCCACTTGATGAGTCCCTGTAATCAGTTAAAAATTCTTTAGAATTAGTCATATGGAAAGTACAACCTGAGTCTAGGATCCAATCATCTCTGAATGTTGTAGCAGCTACATAGACTTCACCACTATCATATCCCTCACTTAAGTTTGCAGATTGGTGTACTTTCTTGTGTTTAGAGGAATGGTAATCTGACTTGTTTGATTCCGAATCTTGTCCATCCAATCTGAACTTGTTCTTTCTTTGCCAAATGTAGCAGTCCCTTTTCATATGCCCTAGCTTTCCGCAATGGAAACACCCTTTAGGATCAGATGGCCCTCTTGAACTAGATCTGTTTCTGTTATTGCTTGGCCCTTTTGAGTGTCCTCTGTGTTGACTTCTACCTTGATTGTGATTACGATATGGTTTCTTGTGCTGAGGCTTTCCTTGACTAAAATTTAATTCCCCATTTGATGTCCCTAATCTCTCATTTTTCATCTCCAAGTCCTTTGATTTCAGAGCTGAAATCACCTCTTCCAATGTGATTTCAGTTCTGCCATATTTAATAGCAGTCTTAACCTCTCTATAGGAATCAGGTAGGGAATTAAGAATAATGGTAGCCTGGTTTTCATCACTTAGAGCCTCATTCTCTCCTGAGTTAGCTAGCTCAATATGCATCCTTAGAAATTCATCTAGGTTTTGATCCAATGTCTTTGAATGACTCATTTTATAACAAAAAATCATTTCCTTCAAGAATATCTTGTTAGTAAGTGACTTCTGTTGAAACTGCTCTTCAAGCTTCTTCCAAATCTTGGCAGGGGTCTCTTCTTTGTCTACCAATCTGATTATAGCATCTGACAGATTGAAAATTATAATCCCAGTAGCAGTTTCTAGAAATTCTTCTTGTTGAATCTTTGATGTATTTTATGGCCATTCAATAGGATCTTCAAGAACCCTCAATAGCATCTGTTGTGCAAGCAGTGACCTTATCTTTCTTCTCCAAATCCTATAGTCACCTGAACCATCAAACTTGTCAATGTCTATTTTAATATTGCTCATGTTAGTATATTCAGAATTTAAAAGAGAAAAAGATTTAGAGTCCTCAGTAGGTTCGGATAATGGAATATCCTCAAACTCTTCTTGATTGTCTCCTGCCACTTGGGGATCTTCTTCCTCCAGTCTTGTAAAATCTTGGTGTCACTTCTGAGTTGAATTTTCCAGCCAAGAACCTGGCTCTGATACCACTGTAGGTTTTACCAAACTGACCCTACACCAACTCAGTAACAAATTAGACACCCCAAGGTCAATACTGACCTTTTACTTTAACACAAAAATATGGCTGAGAATTGAACACGTTTTCTTTGACTGTTTTACTTTATCAATAATATCTAAACCTCATAAGTAGCTTTATGTTTCTTTTCAGATTATATCATCTCTTTCATTTTGCACAAACACTCAGAAGAAAAATAAACGAGACCTAGGGCACACAAGCAATATCTGGAACCAAAACAATCAAAAGAAAAAGAGAAGAGATCAGAGAAGAAGAAGAGCAAACAGTTTTATCGAGGTTCGTCCCAATCTATGGACTACTTCCTCGTCAAGCTCGCCTCAAGGGTGCGACTCAGTCAGTAGCACTATTATCAAGAAGGTTTCTGGTACATCAAAGAGGATCCAAGCAATACAGACAACTGGTAACCTCTGAACTTTTCTTCTCCTTGCTTTTCTCTCTGTTTTTCTATCTTTTACAGATCTCTAACTATCACTCTTTTTTTTCTTACATGAAACCCTCACGAGACTACTCTCACTTTCTCTCTCTGGAACTTCTTGGAGTCTTGTAGATTGCTCAAAAAATCTTGAAGGGCCCTTTTGCTGATGCGATAAGATCCCTTCTCCTCCTCTGCTTATACATATATATAGTAATTTTTGTTCTGATAGATGCTAGTGGAAGTTGTAACTGTAAACTGGTTTGGGTTGATTTTCTGTTGTAAGTTTGTTGAGATTGTAAAAAATATATGTGATGTGTAGCTTATAAGGGAATTTAAAATAACACTACTAATTCAAAAATACTAAAGGGAAACCTTAGCAAGAAAGAAAGGAGGGTACACGAAAGATAAAACAAAATTGTGCTCATCAAGTTAGAGCACTCCTTCCGTGAGCTACTTCTTTCCTGCAAAGTTGGTAAGCAGGCCCTTGCCAATTTTATATGGAGCAATACGACCTTCCAACTTGTTAAGCCTCGCCCATTTGGCTATGTTGTGTGCTGTCTGGTTGACAGTTATTGGAATATGTTGGACCTCCCAAAGACTCCATTTCCTAACCTCCTGCCTAAACTGCAAAATTCCTTCCTGAACCTTTGAATCAATTTTTTTTTTCATTTGTTTCCTTCAGATCTTGAATCGCTAAGTTGCTATTGGATTGGAATACAATGCCACTGAATTTCCCATCTTCACTCCACCCTACAGCCTTTGTCAAAGCTAATACCTCTCCTATGAATGGGTTCGTGGTAGATGTTCTTTCAGCATAGGCTTTGACCACCTCACCATTTTCATCTCTAAATAGAACAACTACAATCGAGTGGTCTCTTCCCATGGACACGCTCGTGTTACACCTAACCCATCTAGGTGGGAGAGGAAGCCACGCACTGTAAATGGGGTCATTGTCGTCAATGGAATCCTCAATCTCATGTAATCTAAAATTAATTATTGTTGTCAGGTTCGTCATACAAGACCTATAACCTCCATGAATGATTTCATTTCTTTCTTGCTAGAGGTATTCCATTATTATAGCCAACCCATCCAGGAATGTGTTGAAGCTTAGCCCCATAGGCCGATTCAAGTCATTTTTTGAACCACTTGAGCCATTCTTTCTAATTGAGCAGTGCAACCCCAACTGTTCTCACCCCCCAATGCATAGAAAACCATATAGCTAAAGTGTATCGACACTCCTAAAACAAATGGGCAGTAGTCTCTGTTTCCTCGTCACAGGAGGGGCAATGAAGAGAGTCCACATAACAAATATAACTTAGCTTTTGCTTTGTAAGAAGGGTGTCAAAAAGGATTTGCCACCACTTCATATCTTCAATCTATTGTGCAATCTCGCACCCCAAATCCATTTCCATGTTGTCAAATTTTCTATTGGGGGATGACTCTCATTAAGAAGACGATAGGCAGACTTGACAGAGAAGTTTCCACTTCTTTCCTTTGTCCATAACCACATATCTTCACTTCCTGTTTGGGGAAGCATGATGTTAAGAATCCTCTGAGCGTTATTTGTCGAGAACCATTCTCTAACTCTATCCTCATCCCATTGGTTGTCTTTGATGAAATATTTAACCCAGTAAACACCATGAGTTGCATCTTTGAGGGGTTGAGGTGTTCTCACTTCCCTGTCGGACACCCAAGGATGGAACCAAATAGACGATTTAGCTCCATTTCCTATTTTTCTACAAATACCTTTATGGAGGCTTTCCTTGGCATTAAGGATGGCCTTCCACATCACTGAGTCTCCTTGCTTTGCCCCCAAGTCCTTGTCTTTCCCATACTTAGTATTCATGGCCATGCTCCATAAACTTGTCTTGTCCACCAGTACTTTCGAGACCCATTTAGTAAGAAATGCTTTGTTAATAGACTCAGTTTTCCTAAAACCCAACGCTCCCTCAACTTACGGTTTACACAATTTACTCCAAGAGATAATGTGGATCTTCCTTTGTGACTCAGAATCACCCCACCAAAATTCTCTTAGAACTTTGTTCACCTTGCAGATTGTTCCGAAAGGTAGCACCTCCAAGGCACACATAGTTTGCAAGAGAAATCCCACTGCTTGAATGAGGCAAGGCTTTCCTGCTTTGGATAAGAGTCTTGATTTCCATCCTTGAAATCTTTTCAGCACTTTATCCACTAGGAAGTTGAGATCTTCCATCTTCTTTCTCGATCTAAATACAAGAAAGCCCAAGTAGATGGTGTCCTTCCTCATCCTTCTCATAGAGAGAAAATTAGCTATTTGAATTGCCTTAGCTCCTGGAACTCCTTTGGAAAAGTAGAAAATATATTTATGAAAGTTAATCTGATGTCCCGACCATGCATTGTATCTGTGGAGGCAATCAAAAAAACTTGAGGCTTCCTTCATAGTAGCTTTGCCGAATATGATAACATTGTCAGAAAACATCAAATGAGTGATCAGAGGACCATTCCTACTTAGTTTGAAACCTTTGATCTCCTTAGCTTCTTGTTTCTACACAATAAGTCTAGAGAGGATATTCACCGCTAAAATGAATAGGGAAGGGGAGATGAGGTCTCCCTATCTAAGGCCACATTCTGGTTCAACAATGCCTGTGGTTGAACCATTCAGAAGGAGATTCATCTTTCTGAAAGTAATACACAGTCTGATCCATTCCACAAACTTAGATCCAAAACCTCGATTTTGCAGAGCCTGTAAAATGAAAGTCCAATCCATTTTGTCTTAGGCTTTCTCCATATCAATTTTGATCATCATGTATCCATTCTTCCCCATCGAATGAACAATCTCCCTACCCACCATAGTATTCTTTGCAATAAACCTTCCTTGAGCAAAAGCTGCTTGGGTAGGGAAATGAGCTTCGACAATAACCCTCTTAGCCAGCAGCAAGGATCTTTGAAATAAATTTATAGGACATGTTGCATAAAGCGATGGGCCTATATTCATTGACCTTTGCTGCATTGTCTCTCTTCGGAGTCATACTCGTTGTTCTCAAGGAAGTGGCGGATCATCCTGTTGACGTCATGCTTCACAGTTTGCCAATGGTGGACATAGAAGGACACTAACATTCCATCAAGCCCGAAGCCTTATCTCTTCCCATACTTCTAATGTTGGCCCATATCTCATCCTCCATAGGGATTTCCTCTAGTTGATCCCTCTTTAGCTATGTAATCTCACGAAGATTCATAGTCAACAACTCAGACAGGGAGACATCTGGCTGTTTGGTAAAGATTTCTTTGAACCTCTCTAAGAAGTTCTCTTCAATCTTCTTTGTATCATGAAGCCAAGTAATTTGGTCCACTCTAAGTTGTTGTATATAATTCCTCCTCCTAATAACTGTTGAAGCCATGAAGAGTTTTGAGCACTTATCACCTTATTTTAGCCAAGTGACACGAGATTTCTGCCTCCCTTGAATTTCTTCATGCAGAAGGGCCTCATTAAGGGACAACTTGGCCAGCTCACGTCCAAAAACATCGTCGATCGTGATGCGTTCCATATCCTTGAGCCTATTCCTAGCCTCCTCGACTTGTGTTTGTAATCTCTTTGAATTGCATTCTATTCCATCGGGCAAGCTCCATTTTTGTTCTCTTAAGCTATTTTTGGAAGTTGATCACTGGGTTCTCACTTAACTGTTTCCCCCACACACCTTTGACCACCCAATAGCATCTTAAGTCTCTAGCCCACATATTCTCATACTTGAATTGTTTCCTCATACAATTCGCCCCTCCAAAAGTATCCATTAGAATTGCACTGTGATCCGAAAGAACGGTTGTGAGAGTTTTGACTATTGCGCTTGGGAACATAAGGCTGATAGGTCCCAGTCAAAGCTTTATATAAATATATATATATGTATATATAATGTTATTCTCTTCGGGTGAGAACAGACCACACTGTTTGGATTCAAAACTGCCTTTCTTTATTCATCAAATGAGTTTAAATACACCAAGTATCTAACAATTCTTCCTACTCTTATGACCACTAAGAAAAATAAATATTATTTCATAAATAAACAACGTTGCATGGATAACTTATTTGCTGAAGACTAGGACTCTAGTAAAGATAAGACTAAGACTTTATTAAAAGACCATGTGCTTAGGACTTAGTCCATATACTTCTGATTTGGCTGAGTGATGCGTTGGGTTCTTCTTGGTGGTTTATCAATACTCCCCTGTTTCACTGGAACCTTGTCCTCAAGGTTCATTTCAGGAAATTTTTCTGCCAAAGTTGATGTCGACTCCCACGTGGCATTTTCACGAGAAAGATGCTTCTATTTGATCAAATGTTCTGTGATGAATGTACCACCCTTTCGGAGCCAACGAGTATCAAGGATAGCTTCAGGTTCGAGATCGATTGAACCATCATCGGCCAGTGGCGGCAGTTCACTACAGCTTACACTTGTTTCACCAAGTTTTTTCTTGAGCAGAGAAGCGTGGAAAACCGGGTGGATGCGAGAACCCTCTGGAAGGTTGAGTTGATAAGCTACCTTGCCAATGCGCTTCTCAATTTCAAAGGGTCCATAAAACTTATTAGCTAACTTCTGAGATGCTCGTTTAAAAACCGTTTGCTGGCGATAAGGCTGTAGTTTAAGGAAAACATGATCTCCTTCACTAAATTCAATGTCTCATCGTTTCGAATCTGCATGTTGCTTCATGTGGTTGGTAGCGGCGTATAAGTTCAGTTTGAGTCGTTTGAGAAGAGCATCTCGGGAAGCTAAGTTGTGATCAATCTCATTCACAGGAGAAGCGCCAAGCTGATAGTGTGGAATCATCGGTGGTAGTCGACCGTACAAAGCTTGAAACGGCATCATGCCGGTGGAAGCATGAAAGGCCGTATTGTACCAAAACTCTGCCCATGGAAGAAATGAATGCCATTTGCGTGGTTGTTGGTGAACAAAGCAGCGTAAATATTGCTCCACGCAATGATTAACGACCTCAGACTGCCCATCAGTTTGCGGATGGTATGCTGCGCTCAGTTTCAGTTCTGTCCCAGATAGTTTTAAGAATTCTCGCCAAAAATTGCTTATGAAAATGGGGTCGCGATCACTGATTACTGACTTAGGTATGCCATGTAGTTTGATGACACCATCGACAAACTTTTCTGCTACAATCTTGGCTGAAAAAGGGTGCGTCAAGGCCATGAAATGAACGTATTTTGTGAGTCAATCAACAACCACAAATATTGTGTTTTTGCCTTGATATGGTGGTAAGCCTTCGATGAAGTCCATAGTGACATCATCCCATACTTGACAAGGAATGGGCAGCGGTTGTAAGAGACCCACAGGGGACAACGTAGACGCCTTAGCTCGTTGGCACACATCACAAGCGGAAACATAATCGTGCACCTGGCGGTACAAGGAGGGCCAATAGAATTGTTGAGTGATGCGTTTATAAGTGCGTAATACGTTGGAGTGGCCACCAATGGGGGGGGGGGGGGGGGATCATGAAATTCTCGCAAGAGTTGTTGTGGAATATGAGACTTTGGAGGGACCACAACTATATTTTTGTATAAGACTAGCCCATTTTTGTGTGTATACGGAAGGCCAGGTGAGGCAATAGCTTGTGTTTGTATTCGTTCCATATATGCATCTCCAACAACGACATTTTTTATATCACCCCAAATGCTAGCCTGCAAAACTGAAAGAACATTAAGGAGTGGAGAGGCTGGAACGCGAGATAGTGCATTGGCTGCTGAATTTTGTTTGCCCGGTTTAAAAAGTATCTCATAATCATATCCAAGTAGCTTGGTAACCCATTTTTGTTGCTCAGTTGTGACCACACGTTGCTCCAGTAAATAATTTAAGCTACGTTGATCAGTTTGAATGTAGAATTTTTGACCAAGAAGATAAGGTCTCCAAGTTTGAATCGCATAAATGATTGCAACCATCTCCTTAGCATAAGTGGACCATGATAACTTAGAAACGCCTAAGGCTCGACTCATAAACGCAATTGGTCTTCCTTGTTGGGTAAGTACAGCTCCAATACCTTCTCCAGAAGCATCACATTCGATAGTGAATGGCTGCTTAAAATTGGGCATGGCAAGGGTTTGAGTAGTGGTCATGGCTTGCTTGAGGGTCTTAAAGGCGTTGTCGACTTCAGCGGTCCACCCAAATTGACCCTTTTTGAGAAGATTGGTGAGTGGCCGAGCTAAAAGGCCATAGTGTCGAACAAACTTCCAATAATAACTTGTAAGGCCTAAAAAACCACGTAATTCAGAGACATTAGTAGGTCAAGGCCAATCAAGCATGGCTTGTATTTTTGTTTGATCCACTTTGACCCCTGTAGCCGTTATGATATGTCCCAGATAGTTCAATTCTTGTTGCCCAAATGCACATTTTTTGAATTTCAAGAAGAATTTATGATGCCGTAAAATTTCAAAAGCTTGTTGAACATGTTCAAGATGCATGTTCCAATTGGGGCTATAAATTAGAATATTATCAAAAAATACGATAATGAATTTATGAAGGTAAGGACGAAAAATGGAATTCATGATAGCTTGGAAAGTAGATGGGGGCATTACAAAGACCAAATGGCATAACAAGATATTCATAATGGCCATTGTGTGTACGAAATGCAGTTTTATAGATATCTGTGGGTTTCATTTGTACCTGATGATAGCCAGCACGTAAATCAAGTTTGGTAAAATAGGTGGCTCCATGGAGTTCATCAAGCATATCATCAACATTAATAATGGGAAAACGATCTTTTATGGTAGCAGCATTAAGGGCTCTATAGTCGGTACAGAAACTCCAAGTATCATCCTTTTTTTTTACAAGCAAAACAGGAGAGGAAAAAGGACTAGTACTTGGTCGCATTAGCCCCAATTTTAACATGTCAAGAACTTGTTTTTCAATTTCAGCTTTTTGAAAGTAAGCATACCTGTAAGGATGTACATTGATTGGCTCAGTTCCTTCTTTCAGAGCAATACTGTGGGCCACCTCTCTAGATGGTGGTAATTGTTTTGGCTCCTCAAAAAGGTCAGAAAAAGTCTCCAGCAGTGTTTGCATATCCTTTTGAAGGGGCTGTTGTTGCTCTTCACTTGGTTGTATACAGATTGTGAAGAAAGAAGCATTGTGACTCATCTCCCTGGAGATGGCCTCCAATGATGCTTGCTGAAGGATTTGAGTGTTGGTCCCTTGTAACACTCGAGCTTTGTTGGCCCATTTGAACTCCATTGTCATCTACCTCCAATCACAGATTACCGATCCTAGTTGTTCCAACCATTGAACACCCAAAACCAAATCTAAACCAGTTAGGGGTAAAGTATAAAAATTAATGGTGAAGGGAATACCCTGTAGAAGTATGTTGACATTGTCAAATCTCCCTTGGCATTTTAATGGCGGTCCATTTGCAACACGTACATAAAAAGGCTTAGTGGGCATTATAGGTAGCTGCAGAGATGAAGCAACCTTGTCACTAATGAAATTATGTGTCAAACCGCTATCGATTAGTACCGTCACCTCATAAGTTCCAATTTTGGTTGTTACACGCATGGTTTTTGCTCCTGTCCATTCTGTTAGAGTGTGTAGTGACATCTCAGGGTCGAAAGGAAAGTCATATTTGGTTTCCGTATTGTGTTCTTCAGCTTCCTCTTCAAAATTCCCCTCCAATAGAAGTTGAGACCCCTTGCATTTATGCCCCACTGAGAATTTGTCATCACAGTTAAAGCACAGCCCTTGTGCACGTCTTCCTTGCATCTTATCCCAAGACATCTTCTTAATAGCTGAAGTCTTAGTGGTAGCGGAAGGAATGAGCGAAGGACAAGAAGTTGATGGTGGAGGGCGGTAGAACCTCTGTTGGCGTTGTAGTTGTTCGTCTTTCATGCGAGCGAAGCTTATGGCGTCCTTCAAAGTTTTTGGTTTGAACATACGAATAGCTTTCGAAATTTCTGATCGTAATCCTCCCATGAATGTTCCCACAAGTGCCTTATGTGACCAACCGTCAACTCGATTACCCAGCCTCTCAAACTCTTTTTGGTATTCACGAAGGGATCCAGTTTGGCGAATTTTGGACAGAACTTCATCAAAATCTTCACAATCAGTTGGTCCAAACGAGCCCACAACTCTTCCTTAAATGTGTCCCAAGTCACCATGCGACCTTCCTCTTCGTACGCGCGTCATAGCCATTGCCACCATTGATTTGCTTCTCCATCAAGATGAAAAGAAGCTAGAGAAACTATTTTATTGTCTACTGTGCCCTGAAATTCAAAAAATTGTGCAACCCGATTGAACCATTCCGTGGGATCGTCAGCAGAATATTTTGGAAACTCTAGCTTTGCCATTTTTGAAGAGAACGTTTGCCGGCTGCCATCACTCTCTTCCCGTTGTGTCCGAGTTGGTCAATGTTCGCTGGTGTTGTTGTTCGAACTGTCCGCATTGTTGTGAACGAAGTCCGATAATCGGCCGACCGATTCCTCAAGTCTCTGCATTCTCGTGAGGACTCCAGCGCGTGCAGCCTCTAATGCTTCAATTCTCTCTTTATTGGTTGTCATTGAAACCAGCTTTGATACCACTGATAGGTCCCAGTCAAAGCTTTATATAAATACATATATGTATATATAATGTTATTCTCTTTGGGTGAGAACAGACCACACTGTTTGGATTCAAAAGCTGCCTTTCTTTATTCATCAAATGAGTTTAAATACACCAAGTATCTAACAACTCTTCCTACTCTTAAGACTATTAAGAAAAATAAATATTATTTCATAAATAAAAAACGTTGCATGGATAACTTATTTGCTGAAGACTAGGACTCTAGTAAAGATAAGACTAAGACTTTATTAAAAGACCATGTGCTTAGGACTTAGTCCATATACTTCTGATAACTTATTTGCTGAAGACTAGGACTCTAGTAAAGATAAGACTAAGACTTTATTAAAAGACCATGTGCTTAGGACTTAGTCCATATACTTCTGATTTGGCCGAGTGATGCGTTGGGTTCTTCTTGGTGGTTTATCAAAGGCACCATTCAATTGTTCCCAGCGCTTTGTCTAGCCTCAACCTCTTCATCACTGTTATCCAAAAAACAGACACGAATGACGTGGCAAGTGATTCGCGGACACGTGGCTGACACTTGGCGGAATTCTGCTAGGGTATCGACTAGAAGAGATATTACAAGCAAAAGACAGTCGAAGCTTACCCGCGACCAGTGTGGTCGCAGGTTCCGCGTGCCACATGATACTTTTATAAAGATCTTAGTCAATCCCGAAATTGACTCCCATGATTTCCTGAGTATCCGATTATTTAGGAAAGAATATCTGTAACAAATTAATGTATTCCCCCTTGAGCCTATAAATAGAGAAAGATAGCTCAAGGAAGGGACTTTTGGATTTCGAATTATTTGAGACTAGAGTGATTCTATTTGATACATTGTCTTGTTCTTCAGAAGTGAGTGAAACTCATTGAACCCTAGTTCTTTGATCACTCTTTTGAATCCTATATCAATAACAATTCAAGTGGACGTAGGTTATTACCAGATTCTGGGGCTGAACCACTATAAACCTTTGTGTTCTTTATCATTTCGCCATTACATTCTTTCTAACGTGTTTGTCCACATCAGGCAAATTTGACTTCGTGTCAGTTGGCCAAAATCTGGGTCAACATTTTGGTGCTTTCATTGAGAGCTTGATACAGCATCGTTGAGAAGACCAATGGCGAAAACTACTAGGAAAACTGGACAGGCGGTTGGCGCTACACCATCTAACCCGCCTCCTCCTCCTCCAAACGTGGCTGAGGATGAGCCACATTTGGAATTTGATGAGGAAGAAATGGAAGATGGGACGCTGAAGAGTACCCTAAGGGCACTACATGAGGAGCTGGCCAATCTGAGGGCCAGCCAGGAAAGTGCTGCCGAAATTATGGCGCGGCAGCAACAAGAAATTGAGCGACAGCGCCTGGAGCTGAGCGAAAGGCAGGTGGAGATGGACCGTCGCCAGAGGGAGGCCATGGCAGCCCTCAAGGTAGCCTTACAATTGGCTAGGAATCAGGCTACACCTGCCTCGCAGCCTGATCAACTCGCGGATGGGCCACCCCAGAGGGGTCCCAATCCTAGCCCGCTTATCCAACCCTCGAGCCCACAAAGGCCTGATCAGTCACCGGCACCTCAGAACGACGTCCCGCTGATGGACCCTGAGGCACAGCCTCCATCCCAAGCTGGTCGCAGCAATCCTCCACAGCAGAGGCAGAATAGGACCGGGCAGTAGCCTCCCAGTCTTAGACGCCATGGGGGGGACGAGCCTAATCTTTCGAGTAGAGGACAGCATCCTCCTGGAAACAGGAGGAACTCAGAGTTAGGCTCTACGGTCCGAGGCCCCCCACGGCATGAAAATGCACGGGGACCTAATGACCAACGCAGACCACCCTCTAATGATCGGGAGGTTCCAGCCCGGGAAGGCAATAAAGGGAACAATCGATCCCACCATAGCCAATCAAGATTCAGAGATGGCCATGGTTATAATGAGGCCGACACAGGCAGAGGGAATGCCGGTCGGAGAAATAAAGAAAGAGGTGGAGGCAGGAGCCAGCTACCTCAGGATGACCAACCTGACAGACGGGACGCTGGGGGGCAGCCCAGACAAAATAACGTCTTCAACCGGCTCGGAGCTAGCGAGCAGCGGAGGAGAGATGAGGACTTGAGAGATGTACTCAACGATCGCCGCGAGCGGCACGGCGAGTACATCCCCCCAACACCAGAGGCCACGGCGATTCCTGGGGTTGTGCAGGCCCAGATAGATGCCCTCAACCAGGCAGTACAGTAGCTGGTCGGGGAAAGAACACCTTACATCGACCACGACAGGAGGAAATGCATTCCTTTCGTCCAGAGGATAGCTATGGCAGAGACTCCTAGCAAGTTTAAAATGCTTACACTTCCGAACTTTGATGGGTATGGTGACCCGGTATCTCACGTCAACAAGTTCGAGATACAAATGGACATTCAGAAAGTGTCTGAGGACGCTCGGTGCAGGATCTTCCCTGCAATACTTTCTGATGCTGCACAGGAGTGGTTTTTTAAATTCCCTCCTGCAAGTATAGTTTCCTGGGAAATGTTCATAAAGGAGTTTTACGGACAGTTCTACGCGGGTCGTGTGCACCCGATTGAGGCAAACCAGTTGGTTGAAATACGCCAGCAAGATGGAGAACCACTGAAAGACTACGTCCAGCGCTTCATGTGAGCAGCCGCTGGAGCAAAAATAGTGGGAGACGAAGGAAAAATGATGGCCATAACCGCAGGGGTTAAGCGCCGTATGCCTCTCTGGGAAAGCCTCATAAAACATGGGGTTAGAACTACCCAGGAATTCTTAGATCGAGCTGATCGCTACATCAAGCTTGAAGACGCCATCGCCAACAAAGGAAAGCCCCCAGGCAAGGATAAGGGGACCGCCAAGCCCACCAAAGCTGCCAACGGGTCCAAGCCCAACGACAACGGCAACGGAAATGGCAAGAATGGGGGGAAACAGCCACATAATGAGCCTTCCACCTCTGACAATAAACGAGCCAAGGGTAACCGTTATGAACCTCGGTTCACTAACTATACTGCCCTAGACAAGTCTCGGGGAGAAGTTTATCAGGCCACGATTTCCAGCGTGCCTTATAAGAAGCCTGCCCCCATTCGAAAGGATATTTCGAGAAGAGACACTACCAAGTTCTGTCGTTATCATAACGACTACAGACATGACACCAACGAATGCAACCAGCTGAAGGATGAGATCAAGTTCCTTATTAAACAAGGACACTTAAGAAGATATATACGGGCCTCGGGAAATTCCCAACGAGAAGCTCCAGGTGGCAACGAGCAAGCGCCCACGCGCCAACGCTCGCCACCTTTGCAACCTGACCCCATGACTGGCACATTGTTAATCATCTGTGGAGGCCCGCACCTCACAGGAAATAGCGGAAAGGCCAGAGAACGATATGCTCGGACTCTGCGCCACGACCAGGACATCGAGATGATGATTGTGGATGACCGCGTGCCAAAAAAGGCTCGATCAGAAGAAAGAGAAATAACCTTCTCTGATAGCGATGCCCAACATGTCCGGTTCCTACATTCCGATCCGCTGGTCGTGGATATCCAAATGGCCAACATGATGGTGAAGAGAGTGCTGGTTGATACAGGAAGTTTAGTGAATATCCTGTATAAGTCTTCACTGGAACGCATGAAGTTGTCCGTTAAGGACTTGGAGCCCTGTAACCAAACAATATACGACTTCTCTGGTGAGGGACTCGCCCCCGCAGGGTCAATCAAACTACCAGTGACAGTAGGTACAGCGCCTGCTACCAGGACATTACTCGCTACTTTTATAGTAGTCGATTGTCCCTCGGCGTACAATGCTGTCATTGGGAGGCCTGTACTGGTTGATCTATGGGCCGTCACCTCTATGTGGCACTTAGCCATGAAATTCTCGACGGACGCAGGGGTAGGATGCGTGTTGGGAAACCAGAGGGAGGCTAGGGAGTGCTACAATGCCTCAGTCACGAAGGCAAAGAAGGGAATATCAAAGAGCACCCCCCAGATAGGTTGCAGATGGCAATTGATACACAAGCCCAATCCAGTGATGAAGTCACCAAATAGGGTGTTGCCCAAAGTGAGGATAGAGATTTAGATCCTCGCTTTGGGGATTTTGAAGAAAACGTTGGACCCGTTGAGGACCTAGAAGAGGTCCAACTTGACAAGAAAGACCCGACCATAGTCGTGAAGGTCGGGAGAAACTTAGAACCAACCACGAAGCATGCACTGGTGGAGTTTTTGCGGAAGAACCAGGAAGTCTTTGCCTGGTCGCACAAAGACATGGCTGGGATAGATCCTGCAGTTATCAGCCATGTCCTGAACATAGACAAGAGTTTTCCACCCGTGCAACAGAAAAGAAGGCTACTCGATAAGGATCGGTCGAGAGCCTTAAAAGAAGAAGTTGAGAGATTAAAGGAGAATGGGTTCATCAGGGTGGCGTTTTATCCATCGTGGGTCTCCAATCCAGTACTGGTTCCCAAGCCTAACGGAAAATGGCAAACTTGTGTGGATTTTATAGATCTCAATAAAGCCTGCTCGAAGGATTGCTTCCCACTCCCAAGGATCGACCAGTTGGTCGATGCTACTGCAGGACACGAGATCCTCTCTTTCATGGATGCATACTCGGGCTACAATCAAATTAGCATGCATCCCCTTGACGAGGATCACACCAGCCTTCGAACCGATACAGGCTTATACTGTTATAAAGTAATGCCCTTCGGACTGAAAAACGTAGGTGCAACTGGTTGGTTAACCACATGTTTAAAGAATTGATCAGAGTAAACATGGAGGTGTACGTGGACGACATGCTGGTAAAGTCAAAAAAGGCGGAAGGACATGTGAAGGATTTGCAAGAGTGTTTTGATGTATTGAACAAGTACCAGATGAAACTAAATCCTCTCAAATGTTCCTTCAGTGTTGGATCAGGGAAGTTTTTGGGGTTCATTGTTAATTCAAGAGGAATCGAGGCCAACCCCGACAAGATAAAAGCCCTTATCGACATGAAATCGCCAGAGAAGATCAAAGATGTACAAAGTTTAACTGAGAGGATTGCAGCCCTAAGTAGATTTATTTCAAAGTCAACGGATAAGTGCGTCCCTTTCTTCAATCTGCTTAGGGGCAATAAGAAATTTGAATGGACAGGAGACTGCGAGCAAGCTTTTCAGGCCTTGAAAGCCCATATGGCACAACCTCCTATTTTATCAAAGCCTATCAAAGGAGAAACTTTGTTCATCTACCTGGCGATCACTGAAGTTGCTGCTAGTGCAGTACTAATACGAGAGGAAGAAGGCGTACAAAAGGCAGTTTACTATGTAAGCAAGAGGCTAATCGGAGCAGAACTGAGGTATCCTCCCATCGAGAGGTTAGCATACTGTTTACTCTTGGCCTCAAGGAAGCTACGTCCTTACTTCCAAGCCCATCCTATTACAGTCTTAACTGACCAGCCCCTTCGGCAAGTCCTCCAAAAACCAGAGGCGGCTGGGCGTTTATTAAAATGGGCAGTCGAACTGGGGCAGTTCGATATTACATATTCACCGTGAGCAGCAGTAAAAGGACAAGTCTTGGCTGATCTTATTGCAGAGTTCACCGAATTCCCAGACAACGAGCAGTGCGAAAAACCTAGTGCGCCTGAGCCTCAAGAGGAAGCTCCTTCGTGGAAGTTATTCACAGATGGGTCGTCAAACGAATCTCACGCAGGAGCAGGAGTGATCTTGATAACGCCAGAAGGGCATCGATTTCACTGCGCCATTAGGTTCAACTTCGCAACGTCAAATAATGAAGCCGAATACGAAGCACTCCTCGCTGGATTAAGAATGGCAAAAGACATGAGTATAAAGGTGCTGGACATTTACAGTGATTCACAGCTGGTAGTGAGTCAAGTTCTAGGGGAATATCAAGCGCGAGGCCTAAAAATGGTGGCCTACTTGAACAAAACTAAAGACTTGTTAGCCCAGTTCACGAAGTATACCCTCCAGCAAATACCCCGGGATCAGAATTCGATTGCAGATGCCTTAGCCAAACTCGCGAGCGCAAAAGATGCTGACACTTTGAATATTGTGCCAGTAGAAAGATTGAGCGAGCCAAGCATACGAGCAATTGAAGCCAGTATGGAAATCTGAATGGAAGATACATGGATGGGGCCTTACTTAGAGTATCTGACAAATGGTGTACTACCAGCAGATAGAAACAAGGCCAGAACTCTTCAAAGGCAGGCTGCTAGGTACATATTGGTTGATGGTGTTCTATACTGAAGAGGATATTCCATGCCATTGCTCAGATGTGTTACACCAGAGAAAGCTAAGGAGCTAATGAAGGAAGTGCATGAAGGCTTCTGGGGAGACCACGCTGGGGTGCAAAGTTTGGCAAAAAAGATTCTAAGGCAGGGTTATTTCTGGCCGACTATGAACGAAGATTCAATGGAGTTTGTACAAAAGTGCGATAAATGTCAGAGGTTTTTCAAAATCCCACGCGCAGCTCCAAATGAGTTAAAACAGATGTAGAGTCCTTGGCCTTTTGCAATATGGGGAATAGACTTGATTGGGTCCCTGCCAACGGGAAAAGGCAGAGTGAAGTACGCAGTTGTAGCAGTCGACTACTTCACCAAATGGGCCGAAACTAAACCGCTCGCTACCATAACGACCAAGAAAGTTCTTGACTTTGTCATCAAGAACATTGTTTGCCGATATGGTTTTCCTAGAAAAATCATCTCAGACAATGGCACCCAATTTGACAGTGACCTATTCACCGACTTCTGCGAAAGACACGAGATTATCAAAAGCTTTTCTTCAGTCGTGCGTCCACAAGAGAACGGGCAGGTCGAAGCAGTGAATAAAACGCTTAAGGACACCCTGAAGAAAATACTTGAAGACGCTAAAGGAGCATGGCCAGAACAGCTGCCTGAAGTACTCTGGTCGTATAGAACTTCTCATCGAACAGCTACAGGTCACACTCCATTTTCCTTAGCATACAGGTATGAAGCTATGCTGCCCGTCGAATTAGATCCCCCCCCCCCCCCCGACATCGACGCATCACATACGACCAGGGCTAGAATAGCCAACTAATGATGGAGTCCCTAGACTCAATTGAAGAGATACGAGAAAGAGCCCAACTCCGAGTTGCTGTGTACCAGCAAAAGGTCGCCCGATATTTTAACTCAAAAGTAAAAGAAAGAAAATTCAACGTCGGAGATCTAGTGCTACGACGAGTTTTCTTGAACACCCGCGACCCCACTGCTGGAGTACTCGGACCAAACTGGGAAGGACCTTACCAGATTGAAGAAGTCCTTCATCCGGGCACCTACAAACTGGCACGCTTAAATGGAGATCTCGTTCCACGCTATTGGAACGGTGAACACCTGCGCAAGTACTACCAATAAATAGTCATTTTTAAAGGACTGGCTTGTATTAATTTTTACATTTTACAAGTTTCGAAAAAGGGTTTGCCACGTTGTATGGCTAATCGCTTATAAGTGTAAGATCTTTTCTAAGATCACTCGTAAAGACATGATTAGTCCATTTTTAATACGAGATTATAAGGGACTGTGCGCAGCCAGTCATTCTTGCCAACCTTTGTAAATTTATTTTACAAGTATTTGTTCATTACGTGTGTTGTTTTGCTGTATTATAAGTTTTACGCTTCCTACCTAGCAGCAATGATCGTACAGGCCGTGGTCAAGGCAAGTGACCAAGGACCTAAAGCTCCTTGATCACTTGGGGGGCATATAAGATACATCGATAGCAAAGCATACTAAGAGGTATGTAAACACATGAACAAAATAAGTGAAATCATGCTACGGTACTTAGAGTATTTTTCAAAATTTATATTTTGTTGAATCAAACCAAAGTACTATGCTAAGTTTGGTCATGTGAACAGATGTTATAATAAGATGAAAATATTATAATATCAAATGGCAGTCTTTTACACCGCAAGTAGTACTACTTGGATGTAATTGTTCAAAGTAAACGGAAAGTTTGCTGCCCGTGCAGCAAATTTAAATATAAAGTAAAAATTGTCTTTACAACACGACCCGTGGGTCGTGTAATCGAAGAAAAATAAAAAAGAAATAAGTTCAAGGAGCAGGAGGGTCTTGCTCAGCAGTCTGATTGGTCGGATCATCAGCAACTCCTCCTTCCTCTTTGACCGCGGCTGGTTGGATGCTTGGGGAAGCGGGGATCCTTGCTCTTTCTTCTTCTACAGCCAATCGAGCAGTGCAGCGGACCAACTCAGTGTTCCTGGCATCCTCTGGAAGGTAGTTAAATTTGGCACCCCGGTTGTGTTTCCAAAAGTCGTAAAAACACCGAAGCGTCGCATTCTTATACCTTTCAGATCTTTGGCATTGGTGAGCTTCAGCTGCTCTACTTGGCTCTCAAGAACAGCTATGGCCTTGTCCTTACCTAGGAGTTCCTCCTTGAGCCTCTTGACTTCACGATATTGAACTCGGCTAGACTCTTGGTATTCTTCCCACTGCTTCTTCATGGCTGCCTTAGAAGACTCAGCTTCTGCCAGCTTTGCCACTGCAGCATCATTCTGTTGGGTGACCACCTCCAACTCCCCAGCGTGCCTGGCTTCTGCAGCCTGAAGCTCCTCGTTGGCCTTCGCCTGGTACTGCTCGTTGCAGTCAGCATGGCCTATGGTCAAAGGATAAAGTTAGAATCTATTACAAGGAAGAAAAAACGAAAGCCAAAGAGATAAAAAAATGCTTACACTGGCAATTTCGTTTAGAGCCCTGTTCAGGATTTGATCAACCCCCATATTCTTCGCCTCAGCCATCGCCTCCTTGCAGCGGTCGTACCTCACGATGTGTGCAAGGCGATCCTTTGCTGCTCGCAAGGTGCGGTGTGAAAGTTTGGCCCCAGGAACTTCAGCTGGCTGGGACTGTTCTTTTGTCGCTGTAGGTGTGCGATTCGTAGCAGCGGGCGGGGTTTCCTTTTCAACAGGAGCCAAAGGCTGGGCAGAAGCTTGCCCAGTTGGCGCATCCTTGGAAGGATCTTTTGTTTGACTCTTCTTGGCAGGAGGTCCTTGGCTCGATTCGCCATTATGCCTCCTGGATGTCTTTCGTTGAACCAGGGGGACTTCTGCCTCCTCTTCAGCCTGGTACAAATCAAAGACGTTGGGAGTGGCCAACTCTGTGTACAAAGAAAAATATGCAGATGATAAAGGGGGATGAAAACTCTTGATAAAACAAAAAAGAGGTCCCAAAGTTTAATACCCGAGCTACAACTACTGGTCGCTATGCTACTGACTCTATTAGTCATACACTCACTATCTGGCACGAAGAATTCTGGCCCTAGATTTGGAGTATACGTAAAATTGCCGTCCCCGTCAAACAAGTGACAGGGAATTGGCAAGCTATTTAAAAGTGAAATAACAGTACCGTTTTCATTGGAGGATTCATTCAGGTCTATAACAGACTCTGTTGCCTTTTGTTTCCCCTTGCCTTGGGGCGCAGAAGGCCTCTCTGCGGAAGGGTCGCCAGTGGGTTCCCTGATTGTAACCCCCGTTGGCCTCCTTCGGGGAGGGGACACTGGGGGTTGCTGCTCGGGATCCCCCTCGGCCGTGGCATCTGCCACCACGGGCCCTCTTGTATCATGGCGAGGAGCCAGGAGGCTAGTTAGCCTCAGATTTTCGTCAGTGACCAGGGACTTGCACTTTTTTCTGTGTCTGCCATCCTGGCCAGTGCGCTGGACCTCAACACCATGTCTGGTGTTGGGGTCGGACGTAACCATGGTCCTGAAAGGCAAAGTGTACTTTAAGAAAAATGCAGAAGAGTTTGCTAAGGAAAAGTATCGACCAGTAAAAGTAGCATTTACCTCCTCGAGCAAAGGCCAGGTTGTTGGCGGTCATGTCTGGCGTGAGGAAGTACTCCCTACTGTACTGCCCCACATTGGAGATATGGGTAGTATCACTCAGGAAAGTTCGGCTAGTTTCCTGGTGACAGAGATGGAAGAAGCCCGTCCCGTACTGTTGAGGGTTGGACTTAAGGTCAAAGAGAAAATTGACCTCGTGAGGAGTGGGTTCCGGCCATTTTTTAATTTTGTATAGGATATAGAGTGCGACTAGCATTCTGTACCCGTTTGGAGTAATTTGAAAGGGGGCGACACCAAAATAGTTGGCCACCCCTTGATAGAAAGGATGTAGAGGGAGGATAGCCCCCGCCTCTATGTGATATCTGGACCAAGCATTGTATACACCCCCGAGAAGGTTAGCCCTTTGGTCCGCAGCTGGAATTTTGAGATTAACCCCTATAAGAGGATACTTCCTGCGATAGTTGGCAAGCATCTGAGGAGTCACTTGGCTGGTCAGGGAAAGATACCACTCGACATCAGGAAGGTTTTGATGCCGAGGGCAGGCCCTGACTTGGATACGAGGGTCTGGGGTGGAATTTTCTCGACCACTGGTCGAGGGAACCCTAGCCTGTGAATCAGGCTGGGCAGGAGAGTTTGGGCTATTCTCGGAGTCAGGTCTTTTCTTGCCTAAGGACTTAGAGCAGGCCATTTGAGGTGGTGATGGACGAGGTCTAGGAGAAGATCGTGAAAACGGAATCTCGTGAACTAGGTCGATCGGTTGTTCTTCGCCTTCGAGCACCTGGGCAAGAAGATCGTCGTCGATGGGCCGTTCACCTCCCCATAAATCTGGCATTAAAGTCTGCAAACAGAAGAATGGGGAGGTGAGGATGAAGAATTTTGAAAGTTTTTTAGAATAATGCTGGTCGAGTATAAAAGTTAAGCTTTTATACAGCAGCATTCTAACAAAAAACTAAATTTTTTCACGCGAACAGTTTGAGAAACAGATCAAAAGTGAAAGCAAAAAGTTTTTTGAAAAAGCTTTTTCAACTCCTCTTAGGGCGGGAAAAACCTAGTTTTTCAGCTGGCATAAAAATCAAATTTTCACTTCGGTTTTACGTCCTAAGGCCATAATCTTAACTATCAAACTAACTTGTAACCCCTTAGTAACAGAAAAATAACACGCAACATTCAGTTTCACCTATTAAACCCCCTAACTGACATGCATCTCAACCTAGAAACGAATGAACCCAACAATCGACCTACAGAAGCATGCACGGAAAAAATATAAAGCGTAAGAGTCCAGAAACTTACCAGGATAAAGATCGTGGAGATTTGAAAGACTTTTCGGGCGTAAAGGACTCACGGACTGAATCTTGGAACACTGAAGGACAGTATTCAGAGGGAAACAGGAGCTCTGGTGTTAGGGTTTCTTTAAAAGAGTGATGGCTTGCGTAAAAAGGAAAGGGAACTTTGAAGAGGCTATATATATATTTTTGTCCGAAAGCATTAAAAGGAAGTAATCATCAACTTCCCCTTTTTCGAAGTATGGGGAAGGGTGATAGCCGTCAAAACATTACTTGGGAAGCGAAAAGCCATGATTAGACAAGAGTAGGTTGCTTTTTCCAAGAACACACGAAGGGTTCTGACAGGTATGGTGGGGTAACCGAAGGGTCGTTTCCTCAAAAGTTTACTTATTGCTCGTAATAAATAAACTTGGGGGGCAAATGTTATCCAAAAAATAGGCACGAATGACGTGGCAAGTGATTTGCGGACACGTGGCTGACACTTGGCGGAATTATGCTAGGGTATCGACCAGAAGAGATATTATAAGCAAAAGACAGTCGAAGCTTACCCGCGACCAGTGTGGTCGCAGGTTCCGCGTGCCTGATGATACTTTTATAAAGATCTTAGTCAATCTTGAAATCGACTCCCATGATTTCATGAGTATTCGATTATTTAGGAAAGAATACCTGTAACAAATTAATGTATTCCCCCTTGAGCCTATAAATAGAGAAAGATAGCTCAAGGAAGGGACTTTTGGCTTTCGAATTATTTGAGACTAGAGTGATTCTATTTGATACATTGTCTTGTTCTTCAGAAGTGAGTGAAACTCATTGAACCCTAGTTCTTTGATCACTCTTTTGAATCCTATATCAATAACAATTCAAGTGGACGTAGGTTATTACCAGATTCTGGGGCCGAACCACTATAAACCTTTGTGTTCTTTATCATTTCGCCATTACATTCTTTCTAACGTGTTTGTCCACATCAGGCAAATTTGACTCCGTGTCAGTTGGCCAAAATCTGGGTCAACAATCACTGAACCATGTTCGTGCTCTTGTGCCAAGTAAATTTATTACTCGACATTTGAGATTGACCAGTCCTGTTCTCGAAACCATACGCCTTAAATCAAAGGAATATATGGAGGAGTTACCCAGTTTGGAGTAGTTGATGATCGCACCATCTTTAAGTGTTTGTTGAGGTCTCCAATTAGAACAACAGGGTCCATAGAATTCAGTACCTTATTCCCCAAGCTCCTCCAAACCCTTTCCTTATCACCATAGCACAAAGGGCCATAAATTCCAGACACTCCACACCTTCCCTGGGGGGCCCGAGGAGACAACAACCACTATCATGTTTTTATTAAATTATTCAATAGTGATTTGGATCCTTTGTTTCCAGCAAAACCCAATTCCACCCGATTGTCCAATAGGAGAGACATAGGAGTAACTGATGAAACGCAACTTGTGAATTAGAGATTGGAATTTGGACTCCCTTAACCTTGTTTTCGATGGAAGTAGAATTTCTGGTTGAGTTTGGCGGACAAACTCCTTGAGTTGAAATTTCGCTACCCACCCCAAGCCATGACAGTTCCAAGCTAAGAGTCTCATGGTGCCTATGGAGACTTTTTCGGGCAAGTCTCCATAGCCCCAAACCAAAAAACCTAGTATTCTTCTTGTTATTGCCCATTCTCATCCCTAATTGCTTCTGATTGTGTTTCCTCATGGAGTTCAACAATGGAACAGTTCTTAATTCATCTTTCCTCCTCTCAACCAAGATAAATTACTATTGAGGTCAACCTTGATATCAATTAGTTGACTCTCCCCACATCTTTTCACCTTTCTAGAAAATTCAGTCTTTGCTTTCTTTTTGTTTACCTCACAGGCAGCTGCGAGTCGCATTGTTTTCCTCCCCGGTCTGCCCCTCTTATGTTCAGCAAAAGAATTCGAGTCCTATTGGATGCTGAGTTTTCTTTGCCTTCCTCTCCTCCTCCTGGTTGCAGTGACTTCCCCGGATCCCGTCGAGAAAGAGGATTCGACTACACCGTGAAGCCTTTCTCCAGCCAAATGGATCTTGTCACTGAGTTTATCCTCAAAATGTCTGGAATCACGTTCCACCACTGGGTGTTGATGTGGCATGTCATCCTTGGCAAGACTTGCCCCTAAAGAAAACACCATACGAAGCTTTCCTTTTACTTGAGCCTAAAATAATCAATAGAAGTTATTGGATTATATATATAATTGGTTTACTTTGAAACCTATCAATTGTTAGGGCCCCTCTTAGAAGATCAAAACATTGGGCCCAACATTCCTTAGAAGGTCACTCCAGCTGTTGGGCCTGGGATCAAACAAAATTTTGGACTATTTGGTTTGGTTACACTCCTCCTATACCCACCAGACCATACCATATAGTAGATAAGATAAAAAAACATACTGTTATTATCTATTTTAGTCATATCATATGGTTGATCATATGTTTATTAAATCTCAATTATGAGTTGTTAGTATTCTAACTGATTGTATTATTTGAGTTATTTGACTTGTTCGTTACCAGCTTACCCTACGGACTAGTCCATACTTACATCTTGGGAACTCGGTAGTATAATTGAGTGGGAGTGTTAATAATAGATATGAACACTTATAGCTTTTGATGAAGAAGTGAAACGATGGTTTCCCTTTAGTTTGGTTCAAGTTGCTAAATGATAGAGATCTCATTTCAGTAATTAATATTAGTTTATTGAAATATCATTTACAAGAAACTAAGTGTTTTAAGAATAAAATACATTGAGGGGTAAAATGGTACTTTTGTCCCATCTCATTGTAGATCGTCTATAAAGGATTGAGTGACAATTATGGTTGTAACAATGGATAACTAATAACGTATCTATATTGCTTATAGAGCGTTCTATGAATGCAAGAGTGCAATTCCGAGTCTTTAGTGAAATCACGAGGAATTAATAAGTGAGTAAATTTATTTGTTAAATTTATGATAACTTTTTGGAGCTTAATTTCATAGGCCCATGGTCTCCACTATACCTTGGATAAAATTATCTAGATAGTCTCAATTAATTAATTTAATTATCAATTAGAATTATCAAAGTTGACCACCTCAATTTTGAATAGTTTCACAGAGTTATGTAATTTAGAGAATAAAGAGAAAATATGACAGATTTATTAATTAAGATAAATTGGTATTTAAATTAATAAATAAGTTTAAATCAATGTTCAAATTATAAATAATTAATTTGATAAAGGATTTAAAATAATTATTTAATTAATTAATCAATAGAAAATAATACGAGCCTTGATTTTAAGACCAACGAACTTATAATTAAAAGGAAAATTTCACGGGCCTAAAGCCCATAATAATTTCCTAATGGATGATATTATCTATTATTTTATTGATTTTTCATTAAAATAAATGACCTAATTGAGACTATAAAAGGAATGCTAAGTGAGAGTTGAAAACAGAATTTTTAAGATTTTTGAAGACTTGTTTTGAGAAGATCTGATGATCTATTCTTGATGCTCTATGTTTTAGATTCTCTCTACAACATAAGTCCTTTTTCTAAGCATCAATATTCTCTTCTCTTCTTCTTACTGTAGCTATCTCATGTGTTGAGAATTGTCCACTCTAGTCTAGGTGATTCTAATGAAACTTTGGAAGGTTGTGAAGAAAATTGAAGAACGGTTCAGTTTCTTGGTGATACCAGGCAACAGAAACGATACAAGGGTTAGAGAAACTAAATGAATGACTTATTCATTCGCTGCGTATAATGTAAGTGTTCTTATCATTATTTCTGTTTGAATTCAATTTTAGAAACATGTTATAGATTTTCTTATATTAATTTGTTAAATATAAGATTTACATGAAAATAAACAAGATCTTGTATAAGTTTTCCCAATAACTGGCCTCAGAGCCTTTGGTAATCTTTATTTCCATGCAAGAACGTGGTAAAATTTAATTATTTGATGTGCTGAGTAATTGGATAGATTTTCATGTTTTTTATGATGCATATTAAATTTTATGTGATTAACATATTTGAGTTATTTTGCTGTGTTTTTTTTGCAAATAATTTTTATATAAATTCTTTATTTGATGTAAAACATGGTAAAAATTATTTAGAAAATGTTTTTGGGTTGAAAATTACACAATCGTTTTCTTTCGGGCAGTGGTCGCGGCCACCAGTTTTCACTGGCCGCGGCCTGCGATAATTTTCTTAAAATTTGATTTTTGAATGTATTTTTTAATAGGTTAATACAAAAATATAAGATATTTTCTATTATTTAAAAATATCTTTTTTGAAATACGATATTTTTGTTCTTTGATCTTTTAAAAAATAGATATTTTCTACAAAGATTAAAATTTAAATTTAAAATAGGTTAACTTATTAATTTCAAATATTTAATATATTAAAATATTATAATTAAGTTAGTAGATGTTATATATATATTTTTTAAATACTTGATATTTTTGAAATCTTTTATTTGAAAATAATAATATCTGATTATTCTATAAATTTTAATATTTAAATAATTTGAAATTTGAAAATTTGTTGATATTTTTATAGATATTTGAATTTGATTAATTGTTTAAGATATTTTTTCAGATGATATCTGTTTTTCAGATGATAATTGTTTAAAAAAATAGTAGATGATATTTGTTTTAAAAATTTATAACTGGTTAGATTTTTAAAAATATCACGTTTTTCAAACCAATTAATAAAATATATTTTTTTAATAAATGAGATTTAAATCAACTTTGGTTAATTGTTGATAAATCTTATTTGAATTAAATTAATATTTTTCAAATTAACCTAAACCAAGTTAATTGTTGATAAATGAAATTTAAATTAACTTTTGTTAATTGTTGATAAATTTCATTTAACTTAACTTATTTTTGTAAAATTTTAATTAATTCGTATTTTTGATAAATTTTAGAAAATTAATTGTAGTATTTTTGCAGTTGGCGCCGTTTTTTTTTCAACTTGAATAAGAAGAGCACTAAACACAGAATTAAGAAAATAAAGAAGAACAATAGGAATTTTATGTGGTTCAGTAGTTAAAATCTGCCTAGTCCACGAATCAATATTATTGACTGGTGATATTCTCTTAGAGCTTTTACAAAGCAATTTAGCAGAGTGTTCTCAGTAACAAATTGTGCGTATCCACATATGAAATTCTCTAGTCTATTTATAGTCTGGTTAACAAAATATCTTCCCTTTTATTTCGGGAAGTTACAATTCAAATTTGAAATAATTCAAATAAATGCATTAATTACATAATTTCCCATGATAATCGGGATTTATTATCAAATTACAAAAAATCCCCAAGAAATAGGGATTTCCTAACAAAAACCACGTTCAAACTGGACTATCAACTTCGAACATACTTTCGAGATCAACCAACATCACGAGCTCGCCATCCTGGTTAGCCTCATCCTTAGCCATTTTATTGAGCTTAACCCTCGGAGATCAACCTTTTCGAGCTTGCAATGAAGGTTCGAATTGCTCTCATATACTTTGGAGAACATCCATCCTTTCGAGCTTGATGCTTAATCTCGAACCATCTTAGCTGGTGCTAAGTGGCCAATTGAAACAAATCAGGAAACATGTTAATTTATACAAGTGTTGAACCCTTACTCAACATTTTTGAGCTTACACCTTTACGAGCCTACATTTTGAGACTCATTTAAGTCGATTTCGAAATTTGGGTGTAATATTTTGCCCCCTAAAAAGTGTTGGTTTTAATCCTATGAGAAGGAAACTTTTGAACATCTCCTTTCAAAAAACGTGCCACAAACCATACTCGAGTATGGACACGCATCACTCAGGGATTGCACACCCAGAGTACTCAAGTACTCCCTATCTCTACCCACGTCCTTTCATATATCCCCTTTTTGTCGCCGATGTTATAACTAAACCCCATCTGTTAGATCATTTCTCAACCCAAACCAAAGGCCTAGATCCATTCGACCCTTGACATCACACTTGGACATATATATATATATATATATGCCCTCTCTTCTTCTTCATTACTCTCATTCCAACTTTTAGAGAAAAGAAAAACGAACCAGGGCCTTATTTTTTTTCTTTGCATGTTCTCTAAACCAAAGAGACAAAGTAACCTTAGTACCTTCGACTTCGTGAAATCTTTCCTGCAACTGCTCCTTCAGTCGACGATTTCATCATACCCATGAACAACTTTGTGTAAGTTCACGTTCTTGATTCTTTTTCTTTGGCATATATTTTTTAAATGTTCCTTCTGTTTGTGAGAATACCTTCACTAGTTTTTACCAGTTTTATAAGGTTTCACTTTGACACTAGGAAAACTTTTGGTCCGAGTAATTTTGGTGTAGTTAGAATCACGGTTTTAGGCCAATATTTTTTTTGGGCATAAACATGAAAAAATGGGGGTTTTTCTGGTTATAGGGGGTTTCTTGAAGCTTAAGAAATATGATTTTTGGTATAGGGTTTTAAACATACGAATCCCAAAAATATCACCTTTTTGGGTAACTACTAACTTTTTCCCTGAAAACCCGGGATTCTTTTAAACTGATATTAACCTCCCCACTCTCACGTGGGTGCACCCTTGATTCCCGAACTTTACAATAGTTCGAGAATGACATCCGAGTTAATCTCGCCCTTTCGAGCCTTCAGTCTTGATTGGGGCATTCTTGTTATCTCAAGCTTTCGAGCTCAAGTTATCAAAATTATAATTTCCTTATGATTTCCTATATGATGGGCCCTCACCTTTGTCTTCCTTGTTAGATGTCGCAGTACTCTGAGAATCAATGGGGGCCTGAGTTCACCATCCCTTATCACCCATCAACACCCAGTCCTGAGTCACCTTTTACCAGAAATCAGCGATTGATCCGCGAGTACAAAGAAAGGTGTGAGCAAGAAGATATACAAGGCCGCTTTCGACGTCAGATAGACGAGGTTGAAGAGAAGAAGAGGAAGAGACTCCAAGTTGTAGCTTATCCTGACCTAGACCTCGAGATCATGCCTATTCCCTTAGACCCCAAACTTAAAGTCATAGTCTCCTTTCCACCTGCTGCCTTATCTTTCACCATAATGGAGGACTCTTTAGCTTGTCCATCCACCTCCCAAATCCTTTCAGTCCCCACCTTGAAGGAGGAGTTTTTAGAGGCTGAGCACTACTAGAGCCCAGTCACATCCACTAGCCATATATTCGAGTTGCTGACTTATCATGGCCTTAAGATTTCTGGTACACTGATGTGCCGACCGACATCCTCGAATGAAAGGAGCTGCTGCGCCCCGAGAGATGGAAATCCCGACCATAAAATCAGGCTCGCTGCATGGAGCCGCGAGCATATGAGGACTTGGGCTCTGCTACCCCTAAAGACATACGTCAAATATTTCTTGGAATTGGTCGGGCTCGCCCCCTTCCAGCTCCATACCAAATCCTTCAGTGTCCTCTCAACTCCTAGGTTGTTGTACCATGAGATGAAATGGGAAGGGCCTTTGGAACAAGAGATATTATATCTCTTATGCCTTAAGAGAAACCCTTCTCGAGCTCATGGAGGAGACGACTTCTATTACTTATTGAGATATTCGAAGGAGAAACAACTATTCAAAGATATGCCAAATCATCCTCTAAACTTCAAGACCGCCTTCTTTTGGACTGATGGGCTCGCTCCTTCCCATTTTTATTCCTTCCAACGCATCCATAAGTATTTCAACACACTTATCCATTTTTCATTGAATAGTTAGGCTCAAAATATTCATACTTGTTCTTGCCTGCAGGCAACTACCACCACCCACTCCATCAGAAGCGATGATGGAACACAAGGCAGCCATTCTCCAGCTTCCTTATGGTCGAAGGTCCCTGACCTACCTTCTCCATGAAGACAAGCTCCGAGCTTGTGGCCTTTTAGGCGAAGATGATTCCACCAATGACTCAGGGATTTGAAAATACTGAAGGTGGGAAGGTGTGCCACTCCCCAAAGCCAAACTTCCCCCCAGGAGAAGACATTCAGGCTCGCGATTCCATGCCACTGCCTCCCGCCTACATGAGCGACCAATCTTGGGCAATGAAGCCCATGATGAGGACTCAACGAGTTCGGCCGATGGAGGTAAAGTTGTGTTAGACCACTCCATGTGGTCTCCGTCAATGCTTAAACATAAGCCTGATGTGATCGTCGTATGTGAAGACCCTAGAAATAATTTCTTAACGTGGTCCTGGGTGGACCTCAAGTTCGTAGGTTCGATAGCTGGTTAGGGCAGTATCAGACCATGTATAGTTTAAATGAAGTCTGGGATGGGGTAGCCATTAAATATGGGACCAATGATTATAGGGATCTTTCGAGACTGTCCCCCACCTAGTGAGAGGGGACTCCCCTAGTGTCGTCCAAAGATTGGGGAATTTCTTGGTCTCTGAGCTCAAGCTCGGTCGAGAGTACCAGTTAGGTTTCTATTATTCTTGAGTCTTGTTTCTTTTAATTACTCTTGTTTGATTACTAAAGTACAATCTTTATATTTTTCAGGTGAAATGGACTCAGATTTAGACAACGTGCTCAACAGGCCTATGGCCTTGAAGGCGGGTAAGCGCCAAAGAGCCTCGCAGAAAGGAGGTCGGCCCTCTAAGATGCCCAAAAATTCTGAGGTGGCCCCTCTAGCCTCGACTCCCTTAGATTGGAGTCAAGCTGTCAAACCCACTTCTAAGGTCAGACCAAATACAACTACCGAGCCCGCGACACCTCCCACCATTCTGCCTCCTCCTGTTGCCCAACCAATCTAGAAGGTCTCTGTAGCCTAAGCAAGACAGGCTCCTGTGCGGGAACGTTTCTTTTCTATCTTGACTCATGTTCCTGAGTTTGTAGTCGACAGTGCAGCCGGAACTCACAGAGTCAACCTAGGCTCTAACACCTTGACTTGCGTGGGTCACAGTCTCAGCCACCTCGGGGCCCCTCAATGAGAGTTTCTGACCTCCTCCCGAGATGCCAACACTATTTTTGACAAGGGTGGCAAGCTTGTCTCTTCGGTTAGTTATTTTTCCTTTAACCTTCTTATTCTGTACTAACTTAGGGTGTGATTTGCTAACTTATGTTTTTTTTTGTGTAGGCACTCACTTTGTTTGTTCAACACAACTGAATGCCTAATAATGAGGTGACCGTGAGCAGGGTGCTTGCGCAGGAGGCTAGAGACGCCCAGCTGAGGCTCGAGGATGAACTAAAAGCAGTGAAGCTGGAGGTGGTAGCAAGGGATGCGACCATTTAGAAGGTTTCTGAGCTCTAGTCAAGGCTGGAGGTTTCTTTGAAAGAGGTCCAGAAGGTCCCCGACCTTGAATCGACGCTGGAGGTGACCTTGAAGGAGGTCGAGGCCAAGAATTCTGAGATCAAGGAGATTTGGGAACTCAATGCCAAGCTGGAAGAGGAAAAGAAGATGACCTTCGAAGTTATCGAAGGTGAGAAGGCTCGTCTTCTGGAGGAGTTCAAAACCAAAAAAGATCGCGCCGTAGACATGGAGATGTATCGGATTTGGGTGAACAACCCCAACCTCGACACTAGCTTCCTGGCCAACTTGGAGACCGAATTCATCACCAAATGGCAGGCTCGACTTGAGGAGGAGGAGGCCAGGCTCGAGGCCGAGGAGGCAGCAAAGGCTTCAGGAGCTGCGACTGGAGAGACATCTAAGTCTTGAGGCCAAGATTATGGGTTGCGACCCATTGTAATAATTTTTGTAATTATACTTTTATGGTTTTTATGCCCTCGAGGCAAAGAAAATTTATAACTCAATTTTGAGCTACTCAATTATCTTATGAATTTATACAAATAGTAACTTTTATTTTCACAATTTTCTAGCTTGACAATCTTTATGCACTTTGCTTGACCTTTAGTTTTTTGCCTTAATATTATGCCCTACATTTCTGGATCGAAATATTTTGAGCACACCATTATTAAGGACACTTTGCTTAACCTTTAGTTTTTTGCCTTGATATTATGCCCTACATTTCTGGATCGAAATAACTCGAGCACACAATTATTAAGGACCTGCCTTTATACTTGTTTATTCGGGCCAATATATATTGGATTTAAGTTTGAATTTCAATGCATTCATGCACAGTTTATTCAAAATATCCTTGTTCAACTTCGTTATTGTCAAGGTCAAACTTTTACTTTTACCATATACTTGAAAAGTACTTTAATTGGCATGTAACCTTAGTAGTCTAGTTATATTTTTCTTTTCCAGTTACTTTTCCTCATCCTCGAGTATGGCCTCGAGGTTACGAGGTCAAAACTTGTTTGCAAAAGTTTCCAGCCCTAGTGTCGACTTAGTTTACAGTTGGTTTATCTAGAATTCCAACTTTTTTACCGTCGGTTAGGTTTTGCTAGTTTGTTCCAGACTTGTCTAACTCGCGTGTTTGGTTCATGATCCATACACTTATTAATTTTTTCATGTCGGGTTAATCATCTAGACATTTTTTGTTCGCATGTTTGGTTAATGATCCATACACTTATTCATTTTTATCATGCCGGGTTAATAATCCAGACATTTTTAGTTCACGTGTTTGGTTAATGATCCATACACCTATTCATTTTTTTCATGTCGGGTTAATAATCCAGACATTTTTAGTTGAGTTACTTTAATTTATATTATATTTTTTCGAACCTATGGTATGATTGTATATCACATATGCCCCTTAATATCCTATGATTGCGATCTTAGGTTATTGAATTATGAAGGTTTGCAAAAAAGTATAACAATAAAAAAATACAACTTTTGAACGAAATTCAGTACTTTATTGATAAAACAAATCAAGTACATGCTTGGTTAAAATGATAGCAGCATTCCTATATTACTGATAATAAGGTTGTAGATGTTCACCATTCCAAGCTTACGGAACCAATTCTCCGTTTAACCTTGCCAGCTTATACACTCCAGGTCGAATAATGGACTCGATCTGATAGGGTCCCTCCCAATTAGGTCTAAGTACCCCAACAGACGGGTCTCATGTGGCGAAAAACATGCGCCTTAGCACTAGATCTCCCAATCCAAATTTTCTTTCTCGGACCTTATTGTTAAAATATCTAGTAGCCCGTTGCTGGTAAACAACATTTTTTAGTTGGGCTTCATCTCGTCTTTCTTCAATGAAGTTTAGACTTTCTTCGAGTTGGGATTGGTTTGAGGCCTGATCGTATGCATCATGCCGTATTGTTGGAATTTTGACCTCGATAGGCAACATGGCCTCGCAGCCATAAGCCAAGGAGAAGAAGGTATGCCTTGTTAAAGTTCATGTTGTGGTTCTATAAGCCCACAAGACTTGAAGTAGCTCCTCTGACCATCTTCTCTTTGCTTCTTCTAACATTTTCTTCATGGAGCTCTTTAAGGTTTTATTGACCGCTTTGACTTGTCCATTTGGCTGGGGATGGGCCACAGAGGAAAAGCTCTTTATTATCCCATTTTTCGCAGAAATGTGTAAATAAATCATTGTCGAACTGGGTCCCATTATCTGATACTATCTTCCTAGGCATCCCATATCTGTAGATGATATTTTTCACTACGAAATCTAGGACTTTCTTCGAGGTAATAGTGGCTAAGAGTCCAGCTTCGGTCCATTTTGTGAAATAATCTACTATGACCACATCATACCTTACTCCACCTTTTCTAGTTGGCAAGGAGCCTATAAGGTCAATTCCCCATATTGTGAATGGCTATGGGGAGCTTATCATGGTGAGCTCGGTGGGTGGATCTCGTGGTATTGAGGCAAACCATTGGCATTTATCACAACGTTTTACGCGCTCGAACGAGTCTGCCTTGATTGTGGGCCAGAGGTACCCCTGCCTAATCACCTTTTTTGACAAGCTATGCCGCCCAGTGTGGTCTCCACAAAATCCTTCATGGATTTATTCCAAAATATTTTTCTCCTTGGGAGGAGTTACACACCAAAGTAATGGCATAGAGTACCCCCTTCTGTACAATTTTCCTTCCAAAATAGTATATCTTGGAATTTGGTATATCAGCTTTCTAGCCTCTTTCCGGTCTCCTGGGAGGCTTCTAGTTTTGAGGTAGTCAACTACTGGGGTCATCCAGGTGGGTTGTGAGTCGATCATACTATCATCTTCTTCATCAGGCTTGTTAATACTTATGGTTGGTAGGAATTCTGCTGGAACCACGTTAAGTGTATTAGTTTCGTTAGTTGTGGTGAGCCTCGCCAATGTGTCTGCATTTGAATTTTGCTCTCGGGGGACTTGTTCTGTATTGTAGAACTCAAACCCTCTGAGTGCTGCTTTTACCTTTTTAAGGTAAGCGGCCATTTTTATACCACGAGCCTGATATTCCCCCAAGACTTGGTTAACAACCAACTGTGAGTCGCTATAGCAATGTATGGCTTTTGCTTTGAGCTCGGTGGCTATTCAAAGTCCTGCTAATAACCCCTCGTATTCAGCCTCATTGTTTGACGCCTCGAAGCCAAACCTTAGTGATGAGTAGAAGCAGTTTCTTGTTGGGGTGATTAGAATGATCCCTGCCCCTGATCCATTTTCATTGGTGGATTCATCGACAGAAAGTCTCCATAACTCGCGGGCTGGGGTTACGACTTCATCGTTGGAAATCCTAGTACATTCGACAATAAAATTTACCAAAGCCTGCCCTTTGATTGTTGTTCTTGGGTGATAAGTAATCTTGAACTGTCCAAGCTCGACAACCCATTTCAACAGTCTTTCGGATGCTTCAGGCTTAGATAAAACTTGCCTAAGTAGCTGGTTAGTTAACACATGAATAGGATGTGCTTGGAAATAGGGTCAGCGAATTCGAGATGCGTGCATCAGGCTCAGAGCCAGTTTCTCAATTAATGGGTATCTTGATTCTGCCCCTAGTAATCTTTTACTGACGTAGTATACATGTTTTTTTTATTTTCTTATCCTCCCGTACCAGTACTGGCGTGCTCGGTCGTGGTGAGGTATAAGTACAAAATTTCTCCTGTGATAGGTTTAGACAAGATTGGTGGTTCGGTGAGGTGTTTCTTAAGATTCTGAAATGCGAGTTGACACTCATCCGACCACTCAAACTTTTTGCCCCCTCTCAAAAGATTAAAGAATGGAAGGCACCGGTCTGTAGATTTTGAGTTAAACCTACTTAAGGCTGCCATTCGTCCAGTTAGGCTATGGACTTCTTTATGTTTTTGAGGTGAGGGCATGTCTATTAAAGCCTTGATCTTGTTAGGATTAACCTCTATTCCTCGAGCATTTACTATGAATCCAAGGAACTTACCCGAAGATACTTTGAATGAGCATTTTTGTGGGTTAAGTTTCATATTGTATATTCGTAGTACAACAAAACATTCAGCGAGATCATCTACATGGTTATTGTTATGTTTGGATTTGACCAACATATCATCCACATAAACTTCCATATTATTCCCTATCTGCTCAGCAAACATCCTATTTACCAGTCTTTGGTATGTGGCTCTAGAATTTTTGAGCCTAAAACACATGTCGTTGTAGTAATACAATCTCTTGTTAGTTACAAAGCTCATATGTTCTTGGTTTCGTGCATGCATGGTAATCTGGTTATATCCACAATAAGCATCCATGAATGACATGATATCGTGGCCTGTAGTGGCATCTATTAGCTGGTCTATTCGAGTCAAGGGAAAGCAATCTTTGGGGCACGCCTTGTTGAGGTCCGAATAGTCGATGCAGGTTCGCCATTTGCCATTGAGTTTTAGGACCAGCATAGAATTGGTGATCCAATCGGGATAAAAAGCATCTCGAATAAATTGATTTACTTTTAACCTCTTGACCTCCTCTTTTAGGGCTTTCTTTTTGTCGTTGTCCAGGAGCCTCCATTTTTGGTGCTTCGTGGGGAAGCTCTTATCAATGTTGAGTGCATGGCTTATGACATTTGGACTAATCCCTACCGTATCCAAGTGCGACCATGCAAATACGTCCTAGTTTTCTTTCAAAAAGAAAGTTAATTGCTATCTTGCATTTCAAAAATATTTTTTCCTATTTTTACCACCCTCGTGGTATCTTTCTCATCGAGCTCCTCTAGTGGTTCGAGATTGGCCCTTTCCTAAACTCTAGGTTTGATCTCTTCTTCTATCTCAAAGACGACTCAGTTCATCTCTTGAATGATCACAAGTGTCTGATCACTTGTTTGGTTTTTCCCTCCCACGGAAATGTTGTAGCACTCCCTTCCCGCGAGTTGGTCTCCCTTCAGTGTCCTGATGCCACTAGACATCGGGAACTTGATGGCCAAGTGCCTAGCAGATGATACTGCCCCCAGCCCAATCAGGGCTGGTCTCCCAAGCAGTACGTTGTAGGCCGACTGTGCGTCCACCACCACGAACTCCATCATCTTGGTTACCGAGACTAGACAGTCTCTCAACGTCACGGGGAGTTCAATGGATCTTGTACAAGCAATCCCTTCTCCTGAAAATTCGTCCATTATAGTTGCACAGGCTTTCAAATCTCAAAGCATGAGTCCCATCTTTTCTAGAGTAGCCTTGTAAAGGATATTCACGTAGCTCCCATTATCAATCAGGACCCTACGTACCCTCCTGTTCGCAAGCTGAAGCGTGATTACCAGGGGTCATTGTGAGGAAACTGGACGCGTGACACATCCTCTTCTGTAAAAGTGATGGGTTGAGTTTCAACCCTCTGCTGCTTTGGAGCTTGTGGTTCGGGCTCGTAGCAAGAACCATCCCCAGTTTTGAGCTCATTGACATATCTCTTTTGGACATTTCTGCCTGATCCTGCAAGATGTGGTCCCCCAGAGGTGGTTACCACATCCTCCCCATCTATAGGGGGAGGTCGATCATCCTCCCGTACTCGGGAGTTTTTCTATTGGGTAGGTTGTGCAGTCGCTGCCCTTTGTCCTGTCGAGGCTTGATTTGGATTCTGGTTTCTCACATACTGTCCAAAATATCCCCTCGAGATCAAGCCTTCGATCTCGTCCTTTAGTTGTTAGCACTCTTCAGTGGTATGTTCGACATCCCTGTGGAATCTGCAATATATATTGTAGTCCCTCTTTGCCTTTTGATTCTGCATTGGGGCAGGTCGTTTAAATGGGACTGGTCCTCATTGGCAAGAAATATATGCTCCTGAGTCTCATTAAGCTCAGTATACACTATGTAAATGGAGAAATATTTGTCTCCCTTCTTCTTTTCCCCCGTCATCCTCGGGGTTATCCCCTTCATTTTTCTTTCTTTTTGAAGGGTTATCCCTAGAGGGTCTTGACGTCGAGGGGGCAGCCGAGGTCGAGGCTAAGTTAACATTTGTCGTTGTAGTTATGGGCTGAGAGGTCAGATTCAATGTTTACCTCGCCTCTTCTACATTGACAAACCTTTGGGCCCTCCTGTTGAACTTAGTTAATGACCTTATGGGTTTTCTTTGCATATCCTCCCAAAGGGGACTCCCTGGTAATATACCAGCTCTTATAACCATCAGGTGGCCACTGTCATCGATGTTGCGGGCTCGAGCAACTTCTATATTAAACCTTGCAAGGTAACTCTTTATTTACTCTCCCTGTTGTTGTCTGACGTTGGTTAAAGCCGAGGCTTCAGGCCTGACGCCTATCATGGCTTTGAACTGCTTCTTAAACTCCCTTGCTAGCTGATCCCAAGATGAGATCGAATGTCTTCTAAACTTCTCGAACCAGTTTTTTGTTGGTCCCGTCAAAGTAGCTGGGAACAACATACATCGGAGCTCATAGACAACATTGCTGGCTCGCATGATGGTATTGAATGTGCTTAAATGACTGTATGGGTCTAAGTTCCCATCAAATGGTGCTACATGGGGTATCCTAAACCCCTGTGGTAATGGAGTGTTGGAGATATGCGGGGCAAAAGGCTCGAGCTCCTCATTGAAGTCTTTAGCCTTATCCCTATTCCTTTCATCATCTAGGAGCCTGAATGCCCTTTCGAGCTGGTCAATTCTCTCCTGGACCAGGTCCACTAGAGGTCGAGCTTAAACTTGGGGGAGCTGGTTATTGTTTATAAAATCTCTAGCCCCTTGTCTCGGTATAGGGTTATTCTAGCTTCCATATGCCGGCTGATTTTAACTGTTCAAATGGTCGTGTAAATTAGGGTTCGTGGGATTGGCCTACCCCTGGTTATGGTTCAGGTGATCTTGAAGGTCAGGATGATTGCCCTTATTTTCAGTATTATTGGGTTCGATATTATATATGCTTATAGACTGAGTGTAGTCCAAGATCCCACATACAAAGCTAGCATTTCCCTCTGGCTGAGGGGCTCGATGGTTACGAGGTGGATCATCCATTGGCCTCCTCGCCCCAACCCTTTGTGACCTCGACAACTGGCTTCCTGACGGTTGGGGAGCCTTGTGTTCTCGAGTAGCCTCCCTTTCACTCCTATGTCTGGGTATAGCCTCACGGTTCCCATCTTGACTGCCACTACGAGACGTCCTCTATGGTTCAGACCGCAGTACCTCTTGGACTGGTGAGGGGTGTCTTATAGGAGAGGGTGGATGTCTTATAGGTGATGGTGGTGGCCTCCCATTATTGGGTCTAGATGGTCCAAAATTGGCCCGAACAGGTTCCGGGTTGTTCCTGGCTGCTTCAGGGTTAGGGTTCCAAGTTGCTGGAGGAGCTCGGTTATTCCCTATTCCTGTAGAAACCTCTGTAGTTGGATTTTCAGTAGCCTTAGCTCGAGTATTTCTCCTAGGGCGTTTGTAATGCCCCAAAATCCCTAATGCAGTTTAATGGATGAATTAGTATGCCGGGAGGGCCATAATTGTTTTATTATGCCATTAAATGATTATATGCATGTTTATGTGAATTATATAATAATATGATGTTAAATGCAAGCATGTGGGTCCACATTTGATTATAAGGGCATTTTGGTAATTTGGCCCGTTGAGGGCATATTTGTGTATTTTGGTGCATGTTGTGATTTATGGATGAGATCCCATTATTATGTGGATATATTCAAGCTATTTGGCATGAGACGGTCTTAGGTTGAAAATTAGCGGTTTTGTCATAGCGAGGTCAATTATGGGGATATTGGATAATGATAATGTTTATTTGAAGATATATTGGGAGTTATTGAGATCAGGAGGAAATTCTGGGAGTTTTGACTATTTTGCCCTCGGGGATGTTTTTGGGACCCCGAGCATTAGGATTTATTTGAGGTTACTTAAGCTTGAATTAGTCTGTCAGAAAGAAACTTACGTTCAAACACCTTTCTCTTTCTCCCGTTAGTTCTTTTTACCGTTCGTGGCAATTTCGAAGAAATCTAGAGTTCTAGGAGTTGGAATCAAGTGAGGATCAAGGCATAGCGATCCTAGGAAAGATTAGAAGCTTCTTGACCGAAGGATTTAGCGAGAAACAACCCAATCAAAGGTAATTCAAGCTTTAAGATTTGAGTTTTAGAGTTTTTAAGTGTTGATTTGGATTTTGTGTGTTGTTGAGCTTTTGATTCGTTTGAGCCTCGTGATTTGATGATGTAGGATCATTGGGATGTTTGGGAACTTTGATTTTTGGATTTGGAGATGTTTGAGTAGGATTTTGGAGGGATTTAAAAGAGGAAAAATGAGATTTTTGGCTGGGCTCATGGTCGGGCCGCGGCTCTGTTCTTGGGCACCGCGGCCCAGACTTAATGAAGGAGGTGGCTTGCTGTTTGGGCAGTTAGGGCCACGGCGCTAGGCACAGGCAGAAGTGGGTTTAGCCTCTGTTTGGGGGCGGGCCGCAGCACAAGTCTGGTGTTGGGCCGTGGCGCATAAGGGCATTTTTGGCCAAAATTGTGTTTTAATTATGGGAACTCAAACCTTAGGCCTCAGGATCGTTCCTACTACCCGGTTTAGTAGGATTCGATGTCCTGGAGGCTAAGTCTTGGTCTGGGAACCTTTTATTATTCATTTTGTTGATGGAATCCCATATTTGGTTATGACTAGGTGACCGCTAAGGAACTAAAGGGCATATTGTTCTCAAGGGTCGTTCTTTTATTCATTCTCACTCGAACCTGAGGTAAGAAAACTGTACCCTGTGTATATGACATGCGTGGTTGTTATAGAGGCATGTTGGTTGTTAAATGTGGACATTGATTGCATATTAAATGCTTAGCAAATCTTTCTTACTTGTGTATGGCACTGACTATTCAGAATCAGCACTGGTCGCGTATTACTGACCTAAGAGTCAGGAACGGCATAAGCGTCATGAACGCGGAGTCGATAAAAGATTAGATCTAATCGATATCAGAGTTGAATTACTCTAGGAGCGTTAATGTTGGACTGACCCTAAGGTCGATGAAAATTATAAGCGCTTGACTAGTCTATGACTAGTTACTCAGAGCCAGGGCCAAAGGCCTAGGTGACTGTTTTGTCACATGGCTAGAAAGTGGAATCCCATGGTTGTGACTCTATGGTCACTCGATAGGTTATGATGGTGGCTGTGTCATCAAATACCTATCTTGATAAGCTAGTGAAAGGATCACTTATTTGTAAAGCTCGGGTGACCCTATCGTCACATGGCTAATGGGAACGGAACCCACCGTAGTGACTTTTACAACTGTCACTTCTCTATTTTGGACTGAAAGTCATGGATGATTATTATGATAATTGTTGATATTATATTCATGTAGTATTGAGTTTTCTTGCTGGGCTTTGGCTCATGGGCGCTATGTGGTGCAGGTAAAGGGAAAGAAAAGCTCACCCAGCCTTGAGTGGAGAGCTTAGGTGGTGATGTGTACATATGCGGTCGCTTGACCACCACGACCAAGGAGTTCTCAGGGGAACTAGGGGGTTTACCCTATTTTTGCCGCTTTGATCGGCAGGTTGTAAATTTTATAATGTAGTGACCATTTTGCATTGTAAATAACTTGTAAACGTTTTTATGGGCCCATGAACAGTTTTATGTTTTAATTAAAATATATCCTTTCCTTTTGATTGGTTTTCCAACTTAACCTATTAATAACACCTAGAAGCATGTTTTTAACCAAAGAACTTGGTTAGCAAGTTAAATTCACGGTTCAAAGTTCACCGTAACGGTCTTGGGGTAACCAGGGCGTTACAACGTTCATCACCAGGATTTCTTCTAGGCCTCGGCTGAGCCTATTAGGCCCCTTGCTCAGCTCTCCTGGCGGTCATAGCGATTCTCCAGTTCATCAATATGAATGTATCTCTATGGATTATAGTAGAGATCCTCGTCAGGCCCAGGAGTAGGTGGTCCCTGGGAATCAGAGGAAGCACTCCCTTCCTCTGGCCCGTGGTCAGCCATGGGCTGCTTCCCAAATCGACGCGGGTAATCTTTATTGCGAGGAGTTTTTTCCTCTGGTATTTGGGGCAATGGTCGCCCACCAGTCTTGGGGTTGTTCGTGGCGGCCATTGGTAATTTAGGAGGTTTTTGATTAAATAATCTAACGACTTGCTTAATGCTCTCAATGAAAGTACCAAACTGTTGATGCCATTTTTCGTCAACTTGAATATGAAGAGCACTAAACACAGAATTAAGAAAATAAAGAAGAACAATCAGAATTTTACGTGGTTCAGCAGTTAAAATCTGTCTAGTCCACGAGTCAGTTTTATTGACTGGTGATCTTCTCTTAGAGCTTTTACAAAGAAATTTAGCAAAGTGTTCTCAATACCAAATTGTGCATACCCACATATGAAATTCTCCAATCTATTTATAGATTGGTTAACAAAATATCTTCCCTTTTATTTCGGGAAGTTACAATTCAAATTTGAAATAATACAAATAAATGCATTAATTACATAATTTCCCATGATAATCAGGATTTATTATCAGATCATAACAAATCCCCAAGAAATAGGGATTTCCTAACAACAACCACATTCAAACTGGACTATCGACTTCGAACATACTTTCAAGATCAACCAACATCACTAGCTCGCCATCCTGGTTAGCCTCATCTTTAGCTAGCAATTTCATTGAGCTTAACCCTCAGAGATCAACCTTTTCGAGCTTGCAACGAAGGTTCGAATTGCTCTCATATACTTAAGCTCGAACCATCTTATCTGGTGCTCGGTGGCCAATAGAAACAAATCAGGAAGCATGTTAGTTTATACAAGTGTTGAACCCTTACTCAATATTTTCGAGCTTACACTTTACGAGCCTACATTTCAAGACTCATTTATGTCAATTTCAAAATTTGGGTGCAACATTTGCAAATGAAATAAATTGTGGTATTTTTGCATAAAATTCATAGACTTGCTCATATAATAACATGAATAGGCCCATTCAATTATAACATGTCTGTTTGCACTATATGTTGTATTTTTGCAATTGGAAAAAGATGCATATAGTGGCCCATATGTTTGTTTAATATAAATATTTTTCCAAATAAAACATTCATAAAATGATAGGTTTTATTTGGGCCCATTAGAAAATGTAAAGTTTAAATTCCTCTCTTGTGGGTGATTCCACTTGTGAAGGCCCATTTGCTTTCAATGATTATAGTGGGCCTAATCAATTAATAACAATTAATAAAACCAAGCTTTAAATTCCTGTCTTTTGGACCTTGTGTAGAAGTTAGGGGGCCTTAGTAGTGGGAACGACAGACTGGACCCAACCCTCCTCCATGCAAGCCCAATTGTTAAGGCCCATTTGTCTGAGTTGGACTTAATTGTATAGGTTCATTTTAATAGTTAAACCTAAATATTGATTAGCAAAAAATTAATTCTAATTTAATTGAATTTGTTTCAATGTGACACTTTAGAATTAATAGGAAATTATAAGACTTTGGTTTTTAAAAATTTTAATCTACAATTTTTTGGAGAACCATATTCATTAAATTTCGAAAATAATAATAGAAATACTATTTTTAATTAATAATGAGCTTATTTTAAGAATTATATTCAATCTCCACCGTTGGTTTAACAAGGTCAATCACTTAATGAGGCCTCGAGATGCTTTCATTCGTCCCCCTACACAAGGTGTTCATTAGTTATTTTGACAAGGTAAGATTTCGAAAGATAGATAATTATAGGTCAAATTCTACTAGACTCACCCCTACGGTGACTACTAGGACTAAATCTATTGATTATCAAAATCGTGGGTATAGCTCATAAAAAAAGAGATTTTGTTTTCTTATTTTGATCGAATAGTAGGTTGTTAATGATGGTGTCCATTATTAAATAAGTTTACAACTTTATTTAACTAGTGGCATTTTTTGACTCTCGCCAACCGAGACAAGGATATCATAGATTAGTTAAAAACCTAAAGAAATAGAGATATGATAGTTTTTGGTATTTTTTCTCATATCATACATATGTTTGGTATATGATGTGCTATTTCTTGAAATTTGTGTGAATAGAAGTTTTATTGAGCAAAAGTGATTGATTTCTATTTTATTGATAATAAGTAGTTTTAAGTATGGCTGTGTCTACTCCCATCCTTTCTCAACTTTTGATGGAGAAACTCACTGGAGAAAACTACCTTAAGTGGAAGCAAAACATCAACATTGTGTTGATTGGTGACAACGTCGAGTTCTTCATGATTGAGGAATCCCTAGAAGTTCCAGTTGAAGGATCTCCCAAGTATATAAGAGATAAATATGAGCGTTGGTAGGTGGCTAATAACAAGGCACGACACTACATGTTGACTAGTATGGTCGAAACTCTCAAGAGAAAGATGGAGACTGTCGAGACGACCTATGAAATCATGGATCAGCTCCAAAACATGTTCGTTGCAAAGTCTGTGTAGACTCATTTTGAGGCCTCCAAGAAATATGCCAATGCTCAGATGGCACCATCTCCTCACATTCGTGATCAACTAAACTATGGTCTGATGCAGCTCATGAACGAGTTCAGACTTTTGAGTCCATCATGGGTGGACCAAGAAGGGAGGAGAAAAGAAAACTACTACTACTGCTACTGATCCAACTAAGGCTAAAGCTAACCAAGCTTCGTCTTCAAAAGTTGGAAACAAGAGGAAAGATGGACAAAACGATAACCCCAAGCCTGCAAAGGTTGGAAAGACGAGTGCACAACCAAATGCACAGACGCCTAAGGGGAAGAAAAAGAGAAACAAGAAAGGTAAAGGTAAGTGTTTTTACTCCAAAGAGAAGGGGCATTGGAAACAGGATTGCCCCAAGTTTCTAGCAGTGAAAAACAAAGGTAATGATTATAGTTAATTTTTCTTGGAAACATGTGTTTTAGAGAATGATAAATCTGTTTGAATTATTGATTCTGGATCTACTAACCATGTTTGTAATTATTTAAAGCTTCTTGAATCGTGGGAGGAAGTGGACGAAGGTGGCTTAATGCTTAGATTTGGGAAAGAAGCATTCGTTACGGTCCAAGCTAGAGGAAGAGCTCGCCTGAAATTCGGAAATAAATTTTTAATCTTGAAAGATGTATTTTTTATTCCAGATTTTAGTAGAAATTTAATTTCAGTTTCCATGTTGCAATTAGAACAATTTGTTATGACTTTCACAAGTTATAATATATCTATTTCCTTCAATGGATCACAATTGTGTATTGCATGTTTGGAAAATGGACTTTATATTCTGCGACCTAACGAACCCCTAACTCTTAACAATGATTTATTCAAAGTAGCTAAACCTAGGACCAATAAATGTCAAAAGACCGATAATGATAACATGGCATATTTATGGCATTTGAGACTAGGTCACATTGGTTGTGATAGAATTCAAAGACTTACAAAGGACAAGCTTTTGAGGGAACTCACCTTAGGTGAATTAGTTGTCTCTTAATCTTGTCTAGAAGGAAAACTAATCAAGCGTCCATTCTCTGCAAAGGGTAACAGGGCAAAGGAACCACTTGGACTTGTTCATTCAGATGTTTGTGGACTTTTGAATGTACAAGCTAGGGGTGGTATTGAGTATTTCGTCACTTTCATTAACGATTACTCTAGATACTCATGTCTTTACCTAATGCATAGGAAATCATAAGCATTTTCAAATTTTCAGGAATTCTTAGCTATGGCTCAGAACCAATTAGGTAAAACGTTAAAGATCTTGCGATCTGACAGAGGTGGAGAATATTTGGATATGTAGTTCCAATATCATTTAACTGAACTTGAGATTTTATCACAACTTACTGCCTAGGGTACTCCGCAACAAAATGGTGTAGCGGAACGCGGGAACAGAACTTTGTTGGAAATGGTTAGATGCATGCTTAGTTGCTCAACTCTACCAACTTTGTTCTGGGGACATGCAATTGAAACCGCGAACGACATTCTCAATGTTGTGTCGTCCAAATCAATCCCCAAAACATCTTTAGAATGCTGGAATGGCCGTGAACCTAGTTTACGCCATTATAGAATCTAGGGGTGTCTCGCCCACGTCCTGAGGAAAAAGGAGATTGCGAACTAAAGTTTGCATGTTTGTTGGCTATCCTAAAGGTACTCGGGGAGGAATTTTCTATAGTCATTCAGAAAAAGAAATTGTTTACTTCTACGAATGCTACTTTTCTAGAAAATGACTATGTCCAAAACTTAAAACGGCACAACAGAGTAGTTTTAGAGGAGATGGTTAAAGAATTGACGCCAACCAATGTTCCATCATCATCAATGCGAGTTGATGATGAAATTCCCACTCTTCATGTACAACCAACGCAAGTCAATTTAAATGAAGAAAGTACCATTGTTCCTGAGCAAACAGTCACAGAGCCTCGTCATAGCGGGAGGGTTTTTAGGAACTCAGTTCATGATGGTTTAAATGGTTAAACCTATATGGTTGTTGGTGACACTAGTGATGATGATCCGTTGTCTTTCAAATAGGCAATGACTAGCCCAAAAAAGGAACTATGGATCGAAGCCATGAAACAGGAAATGGATTCCATGTACTTAAATTTCGTCTGGGTTCTTGTGGAAGCACCTAGTGACTTTAGGGCCATTGGGTGTAAGTGGGTCTACAAGAAGAAACGAGGTGTTGACGGAAATATCGAAACTTATAAAGCTCGATTACTGGCAAAGGGTTATACCCAAAGAGAAGGCGAGGACTATGAGGAAACTTTTGGTCCGGTAACCATGCTCAAATCCATTCGTATCCTCCTATCCATAGCAGCTACTCTCGACTATGAGATCTGGCAAATGGACGTCAAGATAGATTTTTGTAATGGGAAGCTTGAAGAAGTCATTTATATGGATTAGCCAGAAGGAATTAAAGTAGCTGGACAAGAAGGAAAAGTTTGCAAGTTGACAAGGTCCATTTATGGACTTAAGGAAGCTTCTCGTTCATGGAATCTTAGGCTTGATGAAATAATCAAAACCTATGGCTTTGAACAAAATATTGATGAGCCTTGTCTTTACAAACTGAAGGCAAATCAAATAGTGGTATTCATGGTTCTGTATGTAGATGATATCTTACTCATTGGAAACAATGTTAAGAAATTTTCAGATGTGAAGAATTGGCTGAGCATTCAATTCCAGATGAAGGATTTGGGTGAAGTAAGTTATGTTCTAGGTATCCAGATCATTAGGGATAGAAAGAACAAGCTCTTAGCTCTATCTCAAGCAGCTTACATAGATAACATTCTTGAACGTGTGTCAATGAAAAATTCCATGAAAGGATGTTTATCGTCTTGTCATGGAATTCATCTTTCAAAGAAGCAGTCTCCTAAGACTCCCGAAGAGGAAGATGCAATGAGAAAAGCTCCGTACGCATTTGTAGTTGGAAGTCAGATGTATTCTATGTTGTGCACTAGACCAGATATATGCTATGTAGTGGGAGTAGTGAGCAGGTATCAGTCAAACCTAGGAATGGACCATTGGATAACAGTTAAGCATATTCTGAAGTATTTAAGGCAAACTAGGCATTATATATTAGTCTACAAGGGTGGTGTTATGAACCGTGTAGGCTACACCAATTCAGATTTTCAGACTGATGTCGATGACAGGAAGTCTACTTTTAGATTGGTGTTTACTCTTGGAGGTGGAGCTATGATATGGAGAAGCGTAAAGCAGTATGTGATCTCAGATTCCACCATGGAGGTTGAATACATAGCAGCGTCTGAAGTAGGTAAGGAAATAGTCTGGCTAAAAAAGTTCTATTCAGATCTTGATGTTATTCCAGAAATGGATAAACCGCTTGTGTTGTTTTGTGACAACACATGAGTGATAGCCAACTCAAAAGAACCTCGAAGTCACAAGAGGAGTAAGCATATAGAAATGAAGTATCACATTTTTCAAGAATATGTGGCCAGGGGAGATGTGACGGTTATGAAGATTGCATCTGAAGACAATCTTACTGATCCATTTACAAAGACATCGCCAAAAGCTACATTTGATAAGCATATCAAATAAATGGGATTAGTAGAATTAAGACATTAGTTTCAATTAGTGCAAGTGGGAGTTTATTGGGGGGTTTTTTTCCTTAATTAAAACCCGATTTCTTTGTAATCTAATTTATTATCAATCAAAAAATAGAAATTATTTTTTGACTTGGTTAATCCCTTTGCTCACATGTTTTATTTTCATTATTATTTGTTTAATATAAACTTCTATTAAATCCAAATCATAGAGTTAATCGTATTTATAGTGACGTAATCACAGCGGATTATAAATATGATTATATGTTCAAATATAAGTAGTCCTAAGATTAGTCAGTGCATAGGATTTACACTGACTTGCCAATGTACGATATGATCTTATTACACATTGTAGTGTTATGTTCTTTCCAGAACATTAGGAAAGTAGATAAGATCAGATGTATTTGTTACATCAGACTGGACTGATATTGATAGTAGATAGGATAAGTAAACATACTGTTATTATGTATTCTAGTCATATCATATAGTTGATCATAGGTCAATTCAATCTCAATTCTGAGTGGTTAGTATTCTAATTGTTTGTATTATTTGAGTTATTTGACTTGTTCGTTACCAACTTACCCTACGGACTAGCCCATAATTACATCTTGGGAACTGGGTAGTATAATTGAGTGGGAGTGTTAATCATAGATATGGACATGTATAGCTTCTGATGAAGAAGTTAAATGATGGTTTCCTTTTAGCTTGGTTCAAGGTGCTGAATGATAGAGATATCATTTCAGTAATTAATATTAGTTTACTGAAACATCATTTACAAGGAACTAAGTGTTTTAAGGATAAAATACAACGAGGGGTAAAACAATATTTTAGTCCCATCTCATTGTAGAGTGTCTATAGAGGATTGAGTGACAATTATGGTTGTAACAATAGATAACTAATAACGTATCTATATTTCTTATAGAGTGTTCTATGAATTCAAGAGTACAATTCCAAGTCTTTAGTGGAATCACGAGGAATTAATAAGTTAGTAAATTTATGATAACTTATTGGAGCTTGATTTCATAGGCCCATGGTCTCCACTGTTCCTTGGATAAAATCATCTAGATAGTCTCAATTAATTGACTCAATTATCAATTAGAATTATCAAAGTTGACCAGGTCAATTTTGGATAGTTTCACAAAGTTATGTAATTTAGAGAAGAAAAGAGAAATTATGGAAGATTTATTAATTAAGATAAATTGGTATCTAAATTAATAAATACGTTTAAATCAATGTTCAAATTATAAATAATTAATTTGATAAAGAATTTAAAGTAATTAATTAATCAATAGAAAATAAAATGGGCCTTGCTTTTAAGTTCAACACGCTTATAATTAAAAGAGAAATTTCACGGGCCTAAAGCCCATGATAATTTCAACCTAATGGATGATATTATCTATTGTTTTATTTATTTTTTAATTAAAATAAATGACCTAAGTGTGCCTATAAAAGGAATGCTAAGTGAGAGTTGAAAACATAAGTTTTAAGATTTTTGAAGACTTGTTTTGATAAGATCTGATGATCTATTCTTGATGCTCTAGGTTTTAGACTCTTTCTACAACATAAGTCATTTTTATAAGCCTCAATATTCTCTTCTCTCCTTCTTATTGTATCTATCTCATGTGTTGAGAATTGTCCACTCTAGTCTAGGTGATTCTAAGGATACTTTGGAAGGTTGTGAAGAAAATTGAAGAACGATTAAGTTTTTTGGTGATACCCTGCGACAGAAAGGATACAAGTGTTAGAGAAACTGAAAGAATGACTCATTCATTCCACTGCGTATAATGTAAATGTTCTTATCATTATTTCTGTTTGAATTTAATTTTAGAAACATGTTCTAGGTTTTCTTATATTAATTTGTTTAATATAAGATTTACATGAAAATAAACAAGATCCTGTATAAGTTTTCCCAACATATACATATATCAAATCACATACAAACAGATTAGATAGTATCTCTTGTAGCCTATCAAGTGTCCTCGAATCTTTTTGTATTAAATAAACGTTCTGCCTATCCAGATTCTGAAAGCTCACACCTTGATTTTCTAAACCAATCCTCAAACACACAAGGACGTGTGTGAGCACGTAGGATTCAAAAGGTTGATTAAGGATTCTTTAGATGTACTAAACACATGAGATCTAGAGAGAATTGATTAGAGAGAAGATGAATTGTATAATTTGCAGGTTTAGGAAAACTATCTCTTTTTGTCTCGGAGAGAGAGTTTGACAGTCAATTTTTAATCGTATAAAAACATATCCCTGAAAGTATCGCTCTTTCAGTTTTATAAAGGTTATTAACTTAATTAATTAATCTTTATTTTATTATAATTAATCTGATTAGTTATAATATATTTAATTATTTAAGTTAAATCATATTTAAAAAGGAATAATTAAATAATTGATTAAACAAATTATTTTAATATTTAAAATTCAAATCCCAGGGATAGGAAATCCCTGTGTCTGGCGCCACACTCGCTGTACAGTGAGTGTGTCAACCATACCATTAGGGGTATCCCTAATTTTCTCATTTTTTTGTTTAATCAACTTTTAAGACAATATATTTATCCCAATATAAATATCAGTTAATTAAAAATTAAGTTTATCTTAAAATATCAGTTTTAAATAAATAAATAAATATCTTATTATAAATAAGATAATTATTAATCTCTCACTTCATATTAATCCAAGCATGATTAACATTTATTTTTACCTATAGTTTTTCAAAATAAAAACTATATAGTTAAATAACTAATTAATCAAATTCCCATAACTATTACATAAATATTTTCTTGTCCCAAAAATTTAATCCATTCTCTCTGGGGACCATGGACCTATAATACGAAGCTCCAATAAACCAGATTATTGATCAAACTCTTCAATTCAATAATCTTATTTATTACTTCCATGTTTACTCCACTATAAATAAGTAATTGCGCTCTAAGTATTTATAGAATTATATTTACAAAGTTTTCTCTTGTAGTCCATTGATATATTCAATAAATGTAGTTCTGTCATCCATTCATTGGTTCGTTATTAGAGCTGGTCAAAATTACCAGTTTACCCTTCTAATTACCTCTTGATCCTTAAGTACCACTAATTCACTACCGAATAATTAATCTGCAATCTAATTATAGATTTGAGCTCAATAACTATTAGTTCAACAATTAACCCTTAAGAGAACTAATATTCGACCCGTTAGGAAAGTATGGATTCCATTATTGTAATTCATGTTCCCAGCCATTCATGATGTTGAATCTCCAAAAAAAAAGCCATTAGCTTCATTATACTAAGAAACATTAACAAGTGAATCAAAAGATCCAATAAACACAAATAGGAGTTCATGAGTACTCATGATTTATACTGATCTACAAATGATCATCTATTATGATAAGAATAAAATCTTTATGTCGAACGACAAGTTTATAAAGATAATTAATTCTCATCGGTCCTATCATATATACTCTCTATTATATACAACACCTTTACTAAGATGTCTACCCGCATCAGTAATCCGAATCTAGATCACTTCCATCTCGTATGGTTAGTAAATTGCACTAGTAACCAATCATTAAAGATTCCTTACTTTAAAATGTTACTGTCTATTTAATTCATTATATATGATCTTAATTCTCTTGTAATAATACAAGATCATATTCTCATGAATGAATAAGGAATTTTTTTTATATTAATATATAATTTATTCAAACAATAATTATAACATTCAAATATAATAAAATTGTACTTTTATTTAAAACAATAAAATGTCTTTACATAATCCTAACAATCTCCCACTTTCCCTTAAAGCAAGTGAGGCATCTCCCTTAATCCTATGTTGCATACATGACCCACAAACGACTTTGCAGGAAGTGTCTTGGTATACAGGTCAGCCAGGTTCTGTTCTGACGATGTCTTCATAATAGTCACATCACCTCGGTGCACAATCTCTCTAACCAGATGGTATTTCCTTTCTATATGCTTTCCTCTCGTGTGGCCTCTAGGTTCCTTGGAGTTAGCTACTGCTCCACTGTTGTCACAGTACAGGATTAGTGGCTTATCCATATCTGGAACTACTTCCAGATTAGTATAGAACTTTGTCCACTGAACCGCCTATTTAGCTGCTTCACAAGCTGCTATATACTCATCTTCCATGGTTGAATCTGCTATGCTAGATTGTTTATTATTTTTCCAGACTACATCTCCTCCACCAAGAGTGAACACTGACCCAGACGTTGACTTACGTGTGTCTTTGTGTGATTGGAAATTAGAATCAATGTATCTAGTAGGGTTTAACTCACCCCCTAACCATATAATATCTTGTTCTCCTTAGATACTTGAGAATGTGCTTTACTGCAATCCAGTGTTACAAACCAGGATTTGATTGGTAACAACTTACAAATATTACTACATAGCATATGTCAGGCCTAGTACACAACATAGTGTACATTAGACTCTCATTTCCTCTTCCTCCCGAGGTGTCTTAGGACACTATTCTTTGGAAAGAGTAATTCCATGTCTGGTCGGTAACTGACATTTCTTGGAATTCTCCATAGAGAACCTTTCAAGCACCTTATCTATATAATTAGCTTGAGAAAGTGCCAAGAGCTTGTTCTTCCTATCCCTTATGATTTGGATTCCCAGAAGATAGCTCCCCTCGCCCAAATCTTTCATTTGAAACTTTTTGACTAACCACTTCTTCATGTTTGACAATGTCTCTACGTTTGTTCTAATGAGGAGAATTTCATCCACGTAAAGAACTAGGAAAAACACAAATTTTCCTTTGATGTATTTATACACACATGCTTCGTCGATATTCTGTTCGAAGCCATGTTTTAATTGTTTCATAAAAAGATGATATCCCAAGACCTAGATGCTTGCTTTAATCCATAAATGGATTTCAGCAACTTACACACCTTTAGATCTTCCCCATTCTTGACGAACCCTTCTGGTTGTACCGTATAGATACTTTCATTAAGATAGCCATTCAGATTGGCTGTCTTGACGTCCATCTGCCATATTTCATAGTCATAGGTGGCAACTATGGATAAGAGGATACGAATGGATTTGAGCATGGCCACAGGAGAAAATGTTTTTTCATAATCAACACCTTCTCTTTGAGTGTAACCTTTGGCTGCTAGCCTTGCTTTGAAAGTCTCCAATTTCCCATCTACACCTCTTTTCTTCATGTATATCCATTTGCACCTAATGGGCCTGGCATCTTCAGGTGGATCTACAAGTGCTTAGAAAGAATTGGAATACATGGATTCTATTTCCTGGTTCATGGCTTCTTGCCATTTCTCCTTTCCAGGATCATCCATTTCCTCTTTGAAGGTTAATGGATCATCCTTGTCTATATCAGAAACAAGGACATGTGCCTCATGTTCGTAGGAACATGTTGTCTCACATTCCTCCCGCTACGACGTTTCACTGGGGTTTCCTTTTCAGGAATAGTGGTTTCCTCAGTTTGTCGTGTATCATTTATTGATTATGATGAAGGTGATGGAATCTTATTAGCTGTGAGTTCCTCCAAAACTACCTTGCTTCGAGGTTTATAGTTGTTCATATATTTGTGTTCAAGGAGGGTGCATTTGTGGAAACAAATACCTTTTGATCCTTGGGACTATAGAAGTAACTGCCTCTTGTTTCTGGAGCATAGCCCATGCAAATGCATACTTCAAACCTCGAATCAAGTTTCCCTAATTTAGGTCGAAGAACATGAGCGGGACAGCTCCAAATGCGGAAATGGTGCAGACTAGGTTTGTTTCCATTGCAAAGTTCCAGAGGTGTTTGGCTTATGGTCTTAGATGGGACCACATTCAAAATGTAAGTCACCGTTTGAAGTACATATCCTCAGAATGAGAGAGGAAGTGAAGAGTAGCTTATCATAGACCTGACCATGTCCAATAAGGATATATTTATTCTTTCTGAAAACACCATTTTGCTGTGGCATTCCAGGTGTTGTGAGTTGGGATAGAATACCATGCTCAACCAAGAAATATTTGAATTCTAAAATCAAATATTCACCACCTCAATCTTATCAAAGTTTTTTAAGAGTCTTATCTAATTGCTTTTCAGCAATAGCTTTGAATTCTTGAAACTTACCAAAGGTTTCAGATTTCCCAAGCATTAGATAAGTATGAACATATCTTGAGTAATCGTCAATAAAAAGTGACTAAGTACTCATAACCAACTCTTGCTTGTACATTTATTAGACCACATACATCGCTGTGTAGAACCTCCAAAGGTTATTTAGCTCTATTGCCTTTCGCAGAGAAATGACGTTTGGTCATGTTTCCTTCTAGACAAGATTCACAACCCTAAAGTGTTCAAACTCTTAGTTCTCTCAAAGGTCCATCTTTTGTTAACCAGTTTATTCTATCTAGACTTATAGGACCTAGTCTAAGATGCCAAAGATATGTGTCATCCTCATTTGAAACTTTTTTTCTTTTGTTTCCTTGCGGTATTGTTACCTTAAATAATTTTGAGTTATTTATCATTCGCTCATTAGGTTTGAGCATATACAGTTTATTTATATGTTCTGTTTGACAAATTTTGGAACCATTCTTCAAAATAACAATTGCATTATTATTAAATGAAATATCAAAAGATTTTTTATGCAACATAGATAAAGAAACTATATTTATAGAAATTCTAGGAATAAAATAAACATTGTTCAAAACAAGACAATTGTTCCCAAAATGTGAACAGATTATTCCCTTCGCTCTAGCTAAAACGAGCGCTCCACTTCCAACTTGCATAGTCACCTCGCCATTAGCCAGTTCCCTTGATGACTTAAGTACCTGCGTAGAATAACAAACATGGTTAGTGGCTCCTGAATCTAAAATCCAGGATGACATATCGTCTTCCACTACACAAGCTTCAAGTACAAGTAAATCAGGTTTACCTTTCTTTTTTCAGCTCAGAGAAATACTTTTTATAGGTTCTCTTTGAGTGACCTTCAACTCCACAGTAGAAACATTTTCCTTTTTGTTCTTTCTTCTTGAAGTTATTGTCATTCTTGTTCTCCTTGACTTTTGGTGACTTCTTGCTTTTCTTGGACTTCTTGCCCTTTCCTTTGTCCTTGTCATTGGTCTTCTTCCTCTTCTTGGATTTATTCTCAGAGGTTGAAGGTTTCTCCTCTACCACATTTGCCTCAGCCTCTTTAGTTATAGATTTGCTAAGAGACTCAAATGTCTACAGTTCATTCAACAACCTGGTCATGTTGAACTCCATCTTATTCATAATATAGTTGGTGGTGAACGCAGAGAAGGCAGGAGTGAGTGATTCAAGTATGATGCTTACTTGTGTATGCTCATAAATGATGGCCCATGTATTTCTGCTTCATGCATAATGTTAATCATGCTTAAGACATGTTCATGCACATAAACACCTTTCTTCATCTTAGTAGTCATGTAGGTTCTAGTAGCCTCATGTCTACTTTGATCAGATTGCTCCCAAACATGGCTTGCAGGAAATATATTATCTCAAACACAGTTTCCATGGGTTCATATTTTGTTCTCAGAACATCATTCATGCTCATGTTCACAAGCATGCAACACTTTGCCTTATTGTTGGATGGAATCCAGGCATCATACTTGTCCAGAATATTCTTCGGGGCATTGGCGGTAGGCTCTTCAGGACATTCCTTACTGAGGATACATTTATGGTTGTTGATGCAATTTTTCGTCAACAGGGGATTTAGAAATCTAAGATGGAGAGATTACGGTTTTTGTAAAACCGAATGTATTAGAAATGACGAAAAATAAGAACACGAAGCACTCACACTATTTTACGTGATTCAGTGGTTAAAATCCACCTAGTCCACGAGTCATTCTTATTGATCTGTTTAGGACTCTTGGTGAAATTGTTTATGACAATTTCAGCAAAGTTTTTGCATACAGAAAGTTGATCCCTTTTTCTATCCATTCCCTTTGTATTTATAGGAGATTTTCATGGACAATTTTGGGTAACCCGTACATT